>NC_064627.1:748842185-750188084 GCF_023864275.1 Schistocerca cancellata
AAAAGTTTCTGCAAGAACGGGACCAACGATGTCAGAAATGCAACCCTTCCGCAAATTGCTGCAGATTTCAGTGCTGAGACATCAACAAGTGCGGACCATGCATCTAAACATAATCGATATGGCCCTTCGGAGCCGAAGGCCCACTCATGTGCCCTTGATGGCTGCACGATACAAAGCTCTACGCCTCGCCTGGCCCGTCAACACCGACATTGGACTGTTGATGACTGGAAACATGTTGCCTGGTCGGGCGAGTCTCGTTTCAAATTTTATCGAGCGGATGCAGACGACCTCATGAATCCATGGACTTTGCATGTCAGGAGGGGACTGTTCAAGCTGGTGGAGGCCCTGTAATGTTGTGGGCATGTGCAGTAGATACGTCTCTGACAGGTGACACGCAAGTCTGGTCACGTGCTTCCATTCATGTCCATTGTGCGTTCCGACGGACTTGGGCAATTTCAGCAGGACAATGGGACACCACACACGTTCGGAATTGCTACAGAGTGGCTCTTCTGAGTTTAAACACTTCCGCAAGCCATCAAACTCCCCAGACATGAACATTATTGAGCATATCTGGGATATCTCCAGCCCCTCGTACTCTTACGGATTTATGGACAGTCCTGCAGGATTCATGGTGTCAGTTCCCTCCGGCGCTACTTGAGACATTAGTCGAGTCCATGCCACGTCGTGTAGCGGAACTTCTGCGTGCCCACGGGGGCCCTACACGATATTATTCTGGTGCATCAGTTTCTTTGGCTCTTCAGTGTATACGCACAATGGACAGTTGCTGCACCTAGTTCATAGTACCAACTATACAAACAACCTGAAGAAAGTGAGACACCCGGGAGGCAAGGTGAAAACAAAATGAAACTTCACGACTGGAGAGGATGTGAGGCATTATTGTAGTTATTACAAAATCGAATTAAATGCATAAAGAAATTCGCAGTATGAGCACGCTTATTAGTATGACGTTGGACACCCTCTGGCGGTTAGGACGTTTGTCATAAAGTCGTTGTATCCTCCCTCTCATGAGGTATGCTGACCGACAAGTATGGTAGCTGGTCTTTCATGTCGTGGATTCTGGCACTGACGCGCTGGTTCGACTCATTTTCTATCGGGACAGATGGGAGGAACTTGCTGGCCAAGGGAGTTCCTGAGTATCACTCACAGGTTCGTAGAATGTGCCCTGCGCGGACGAGAATTGTTGCATTGAAAACTGGCACCTCGATACTGTGATATGAGAGGTGACTAACGAGGCCACAGGAGGATGTAGGTTAAAGTTTGCGCCATCACAACTAATCGTGAGCTAAGGCCATACACAGTGGTTCAACACACCGTGGCACAAGGTCTAACACTTCGGTGCCTCTGCAAAACACTGGAAGAAAGCGACCTCTCCCCAGGTCACCGCTGCAGTCGTCGACAACGGTCGTCTGGGGTAGTGTAGAAACGCGTTTTATCTCATCGTCAGCAGCTGAGGCTTCTCTGTCACGGCGTCACTCCATTTCCGTTGTGGTGTTACCGGCAGCATACGCTTACTCGTTCCCGTGTAGCAAGCGCAGATGTGTAAGGGTCACTATGCGCTGCCGGCCGCTGTGACCGAGCGGTTCTAGGCGCTTCAGTCTGGAACCGCGCGACCGCTGCGGTCGCAAATGGCTCTGAGCACTATGGGACTTAACTGCTGAGGTCATCAGTCCCCTAGAGCTTAGAAGTACTTAAACCTAACTAACCTAAGGACATCACACGCATCCATGCCCGAGGCAGGATTCGAACCTGCGGCCGTACCGGTCGCGCGTTTCCAGTCTGTAGCGCCTAGAACTGCTCGGCCACTCCGGCCGGCTCTGCGGTCGCAGGTTCCATCCCTGCCTCGGGCATCGATGTGTGTGATGTCCTTAGGTTGGTTAGGTTTAAGTAGTTCTAAGTTCTAGGGGACTGATGACCTCAGATGTTAAGTCCCGCAGTGCTCAGAGCCATTTGAACCACTACGCGCTTGGTGCACAGTAGGGCGATCCTCCATTGTGGTGGTCAGACGAGATCGACTAAGACTCTAAGAGTAAACCTGCCCTTGTGCTCCCACATAGTCCTACTTTAGGCCAACAATACATCGCCATGCATCACAAATTTGTATATTGCACCTTTCCACCAGCTGTCAAAATGGAGATATAATATGAGGTCCTTTAAAAATTCTGTCAGGTCGTTGATGACGTGTCTGGAGCTACTACGTGGCATCTACGTGTCCTTCACACTGAGCCTATGGTGTGTACGTGTACGATGTTTAATTCACATTCGATCATGTCTTCCGAATGCTTCATTTCTTTCTGCAGACAATGTATACTTCATTAGTGTGGCAATGTTCACGGTAGCTACTGTACAAGTCGTCTTTGCACCTACTAAAGGTGTGTGTTCATTCTATTTTACGCGTTTCACTTTACTCATTTAAAATATCATCTATGATCTGCAGTCACGCGTATTTATAATATTGATTTTGGTTCTGGATTTAAAAACAGTTTCATAAGCTATTGAAGTGATTTATCTGGAAATAAGGCTAAAAGCGCAATATATGAAAAAATAGGCTTCAGTTGCCTATGAAACGAATTATTTTTAGATCTAGAACCAAAACCAGAATTTTAAATATGTTTGGTAAAAGGCCACTGATGTTGTTTTAAAATAAAAAAAAACTTATCAGAGAATGTGTTGTGGCGTAACAAGACAGCCACGCCACTCGGAAGTAGCCGAAATGCACGCGTTTACACACGCCTGCTGGCGTGAGGTCTGAAACAGGATACGTAATGAATGCTATAAAGAAAAGTACGTAGCTTCTGTAATACTTAACTTTAATCCATCATTTGTATACAACATTCTTGATGATACAAGTGAGACTCTTTAAATACAAGCACTGTAAGGCTAATGGCGCCTTGCTAGGTCGTAGCCATGGACTTAGCTGAAGGCTATTCTAACTGTCTCTCGGCAAATGAGAGAAAGGCTTCGTAAGTGTAGTCGCTAGCAAGGTCGCCGTACAACTGGGGAGAGTCCTAGTACGTCTCTCTAGACCTGCCGTGTGGTGGCGCTCGGTCTGCAATTACTGACAGTGGCGACACGCGGGTCCGACATGCACTAATGGACCGCGGCCGATTTAAAGCTACCACCTAGCAAGTGTGGTGTCTGGCGGTGACACCACAGAATGAATATAAATTTTTAGTATTTGCAGAAATGCTTAAGAAATACACACACTGTCTCATGATGAAGAGTCCCCTGATCGCTACAGATACACACAACAGTGACTTTTCTGTAACAGCTGTTCCGTCTTAGATTTCCTGACCTGCTTAAAATTAAAAGTAAGCTGTCGCCGACCCGCAGGTTGATTTGAACAACGCAGTGCCTTAGCAGCGACGGTCCTAATTGTAGTACGCCCTAGCATTCATTCCTCCTGAGCGGGTCCGCTGCCGACACCTAAAGATACCAAGGCCGCGTCTCTAGGCAAGGCTTACTACGTCAGCGTCCCTTTAGACGGCAGTAGAGTCGAATTATGAGGCTATAAAGTCGCGTGCGCGGATTGGCTCATGGTCTTATCACCTCCAGCGAATGACTGTGTTAGTGAGTCCTGTGGGACAGGGGGGGGGGGGGGGGGGGGCTGTTCTCATGTGGGGCTGCTGCCGGGTGGTCGGCGGAGTGTTACCATGGACGGCAGCCCGATGGCAGCATTTATAGTATATGCTTACAGTGTCACATGAAACCAAAGTGGAATTTCAGGTTATGTCTTCAGTCATTGGTGTGAAAGCGCTAGGCTTGGTGGATCAGCTAGTCTTCCGTCGAGATTTCGAGCTGCACCACTGGATGTGCTGTTTGGATCATCTAAAAGGAAGGTCAACAGGCGCAACCAGCACAGCATGGGTCATTCGTTAATTAGCTGAATTCCGCCATATTGCTTGTGGATTTTTCATGGTATGAAACGGAGGAAGAATGCAAACCAGTGGACGGTGAGCTTTACAGTGTAGTACGCAAACACTTGTCAGCTTGTGCTATTAATGTACGCCACTGATTAACTTTGTTCATTACTTTGATGGTGTTTGGGAGTGTTTGTATTAAAGTTTCACAACGCGAATGGTACACTGTGTTGTCAGACTGTTCACCGATCTCTTCAGTATTTGATTTTGGCTGAGAACCGTTAAGCATTTTGATTACTCATTCTGGTGGTTTTTGGTGCAGTGTTTTTAAAACTGTATATGACCAGGTACCTCTTTTCTTCCTGAAAGATTTAAATATTATAAATTGTTTTAAAAAGGAAATGTAATACACATTTGCCCTTAGTTAAATTTCATAATCTGTTTCTCTTAGAGAGATTTTGGCTAGGATATGGCTCATTTCACTTTAGGTGCTTCCGAAGTCATATTTAAAGAGTATTTTTAAAAAAATTTTATGTCTAGTTTTCTGATAAAGTATTAGTAAAACCTTTTTTATTTAAACCATATTCAAGGGTTAAATTATTGTTCAATGAGGGCCCTTGCTTTAAGATCTGTTCTAGGCCAGTACTTGCTCTTCAAATTATATTACCCAAAATGTTTCACTGCCTGTTCCAAAGGGGCTTGTGTGTAAGATGTTCCTTCATTTTATAATGTAAAAGGTTTTATCTGGTTATTCTGTTGTAAGACAATTATTACAATTGCTTTTGCTTTTAGTGTATTTTAGTTCTGAGAATATTGTCGTCCGCTATGTATAATAATTGATACGTGGTTGAGAAGTGATCATGTTTGGAATACTGGAATCTGCAAAAGCAGTTGGAACATAGTGCACACATATTTTAAGGAAATGTTGTTCATTTTTGGTAACCTTTATTGTTCTTAGTAAAATTTTTAACCTGGCCGTTTGCCTAAGAGTTACTTGGTAAGAATAAAATTACTCTGTATGTGCGGTTGGTACATTCGACTACCGAATGGAATATGTTGTCTTCAGGTAATTTTAAGATAAGTCACCCCGGATCCGGCTGGTCTCGGTGGAGGTTCGAGTCCTCCCTCGGGCATGGGTGCGTGTGTTTGTCCTTAGGATAATTTAGGTTAAGTAGTGTGTAAGCTTAGGGACTGATGACCTTAGCAGTTAAGTCCCATAAGATTTCATGCACATTTGAAAAAAATTCATCTCGGATCTCCAAGCCTAAACCTACAACTGAGTGTGAACTTAGAACACCAGTGCAGCTTCGCGTTTTTCACTTAGAGAAATAGTTAACAGAGCTGAAAGAAACAACGATGAGAGAAAATCTTACGACCAACATGAGGACTGAACTCTGCATCTTTCGGCTCTTAAACCGACATGCACCCATTTATGTACCGAGCCACACTCAGTTACATGTTGTTGAACTAAACTGTTCAACCCATGAACTCAGTGGGTCTGTCTGAACTGCGTCGTGATCCCTGCTAACACAGACTGTTGCCCTGCTGTCTAATTAGGCAAACGTCGGCTATAGTCGATCATCATCGTGTTTCACTGTTTATTTTGATGTCAGTAAATACTCAAGCACTGAGTGATTTTTTTGTAAAGCGAAGTTTTTTCTTCTCGTTTCTCTATTGAGTGGCAAGCTTTCTTAGTGGAAAGAAATACGTTTTGGTCTGTAAAATTACACACTTCCGCGCCAGTGGCTTTGTGTGGCTACTCAAAGGCATGAATGCGGAAGCTCGGACTTGATTCGGCTCACACGCTGCACGTAGAAAGCGCAAGTGAATATATCGTATTTAATCGTGGAGAAAGGCAGCCAGACTGGCGGTCTGCTGCAGGTGAAGTGGGAGGCTGCCCTACAGCAGGCGTCATTCGCATCAAGGAGATGTGTCGAACATTTTTTATGTAGCCACGATAGCAGTGATAGTCAGGACAATAGCTTTTCTGAAAGACATGCAGGCAGACTGTAGTAAATCTGTCAGTTTCACACTATACATTGGCTCAGTAGAGGCATAGCTCATGACATGTTCCATGGAATTAACGAAGAATTCGTCATATTTGTGGAAATGCAAAGTAAGGCACACTACTCAACGGATAATGAAAGAAAAATGGCTTGCTAAGGCTGTCTCGCTACTGCAACGAGGCTTTTAAATAGTCAGCTATGTTGGTACAAATCATTTATTATTCCGTCCGTGGCAGAACAGACATGGTGACAAAGTATGTATGAAATGCATAAAAAACGAGCAGAAGGCCTGTAAATAGAAACTTACACCTTTATTTCAGAAGCTTTGGTCAGCACTGTTGAAACACTTGCCTCACTGCGACACATGGCGGTGAATTAACCATCTCAAACAATACCTGGCGCTGCGTTGCAAAACAGTTCCGAAAAACTGCTGGTCGTCCTCGTGTGAGACGAAAGTTTTTCTCTCAGGACTTTCTTTAGCTCATCAACAAAGTCGTAAACGCAGGGAGACAGGCAGGACTTTGCGGAGGGTGATAGGGGACCTCCATTTTGAATGTCTGCAGGAGCTTCTTGACGTTTGCTGGTTGGGACCTTGCAGAGTCGTGGAGCAAAATGACCCCGTATTTGAGCTGCCATTGTTGTTTGATTGCTTTGGGAATGGTGGTCAAGTTCTGTGAGTATAGTTGTGCATTCACCGTTGTCCCATGCTGCAGGAAGTGCTTAAGAAGGAAGGAATGTTTCGCCCAAAGACTAAGTTGAGCATAACCTTTACTGCACATGCGTTGACGGCTTTGAATTTTTAGGAAAGTTAAGAATTGAATTGATTCGCCTTCTTCACGCGAGCCTGGCAAATATTATTGTGATCAGCCAGAAAGTGATGGAGAACGTACTGACCATAGTTTACAGTCTGCACATGCACATTCTTGTACAGCATACTGAAAGAAATGCTTCTATTCTCTATTTGCTTAGCGGGATCAGGACTATGATCATAAATGAAGATTTAGAGTTCTGGTTGATACATATATTTAGTAAAGTTCCTCACGCAAAACATGAAGTATTCATTATGTTCAATTGACAGTAAATCTCTGTATCCTAAACAGCACAATAAACATTTCATATGCAACCTATACGGTAAGTTCCTAACAAATTGTCTTTCGCCCTGACTACTGATACTCAAATTAAATACTCTAAATAAATGCTCGCCACAAAAGTGGAAAATAATTGTCACCATTTGCCACGCGAATTTGTAAATATCACGGACGGCATTTACCGAAATCTAAACGATCCAGGACGGTGTACAGCCGTCGCTAGTTCACTACGAATTATTACAGAAAATATGCGTTTAGTAACAGTCTGTCTCTGATGTCATTCGAGGCAGTGCGCACTCTGGCTTTTGACAGATGCGGGTCTTACTGTGGCTGGGTGTGAAGTGAAGAGTAGTCTTGTTTTTTTTTCCTTTATTGTAATTTCATTCCCCTGCCCCATAAGAGCAGGCGAGGGCTGTCAGCGACACAATCCGCCACTCTTCAGCCAAGTCTAGTCTTGCCTCTCGGGCTGTATTTATATATGTGGCGCAGCGAACGGCCAAGAGAACACCTGCTATCATGCGCTTTATGCACACGGCATCAGTCTCTAAACAGCCGCTTTCTCGTGCACATAATCTATAATGAGAAAGTTATGAATTAAAATAGAGTATTCTCAAATTTTGCATGCACATAGGCAAGTTGGTCGAAACCACAGAAAAAGTTTCAGCACGCTTGCGTAAAAACTTAGCCTTCTAGAATTTTTAGAGTGGAACTGACAGTAAATCGTTACCTCTGAACTACACTCCTGGAAATTGAAATAAGAACACCGTGAATTCATTGTCCCAGGAAGGGGAAACTTTATTGACACATTCCTGGGGTCAGATACATCACATGATCACACTGACAGAACCACAGGCACATAGAAACAGGCAACAGAGCATGCACAATGTCGGCACTAGTACAATGTATATCCCCCTTTCGCAGCAATGCAGGCTGCTATTCTCCCATGGAGACGATCGTAGAGATGCTGGATGTAGTCCTGTGGAACGGCTTGCCATGCCATTTCCACCTGGCGCCTCAGTTGGACCAGCGTTCGTGCTGGACGTGCAGACCGCGTGAGACGACGCTTCATCCAGTCCCAAACATGCTCAATGGGGGACAGATCCGGAGATCTTGCTGGCCAGGGTAGTTGACTTACACCTTCTAGAGCACGTTGGGTGGCACGGGATACATGCGGACGTGCATTGTCCTGTTGGAACAGCAAGTTCCCTTGCCGGTCTAGGAATGGTAGAACGATGGGTTCGATGACGGTTTGGATGTACCGTGCACTATTCAGTGTCCTCTCGACGATCACCAGTGGTGTACGGCCAGTGTAGGAGATCGCTCCCCACACCATGATGCCGGTTATTGGCCCTGTGTGCCTCGGTCGTATGCAGTCCTGATTGTGGCGCTCACCTGCACGGCGCCAAACACGCATACGACCATCATTGGCACCAAGGCAGAAGCGGCTCTCATCGCTGAAGACGACACATCTCCATTCGTCCCTTCATTCACGCCTGTCGCGACACCACTGGAGGCGAGCTGCACGATGTTGGGGCGTGAGCGGAAGACGGCCTAACGGTGTGCGGGACCGTAGCCCAGCTTCATGGAGACGGTTGCGAATGGTCCTCGCCGATACCCCAGGAGCAACAGTGTCCCTAATTTGCTGGGAAGTGGCGGTGCGGACCCCTACGGCACTGCGTAGGATCCTACGGTCTTGGCGTGCATCCATGCGTCGCTGCGGTCCTGTCCCAGGTCGACGGGCACGTGCACCTTCCGCCGACCACTGGCGACAACATCGATGTACTGTGGAGACCTCACGCCCCACGTGTTGAGCAATTCGGCGGTACGTCCACCCGGCCTCCCGCATGCCCACTATACGCCCTCGCTCAAAGTCCGTCAACTGCACATACGGTTCACGTCCACGCTGTCGCGGCATGCTACCAGTGTTAAAGACTGCGATGGAGCTCCGTATGCCACGGCAAACTGGCTGACACTGACGGCGGCGGTGCACAAATGCTGCGCAGCTAGCACCATTCGACGGCCAACACCGCGGTTCCTGGTGTGTCCGCTGTGCCGTGCGTGTGATCATTGCTTGTACAGCCCTCTCGCAGTGTCCGGAGCAAGTATGGTGGGTCTGACACACCGGTGTCAATGTGTTCTTTTTTCCATTTCCAGGAGTGTATAACTTTGAGACCTTCTATTGGTTGTTACTAACATTATGGAGTCGAAATTTGTCATAACTCTATTATTTAACAGGTTTTATTATGTGCTGTAATCAAAATTTTCTAGCATTAATTACATATACTTAATCTTGTTGCGTATTTAGTTTTCCTTAAATTACTCGAAAACTATTATAGGTAGTTTAATGTGGTCAAGTAGTTATTAATTTTATGTTGAACTGATGAATTATACAAATGCTTACATTTGTAAGTCTAATATTTAGCGCCTTCAATTTTTCTTACAACATGGCTTCTGACAACAATTTTTATCATGTTGAGACTTGCAGCAGTTAATTTTGACATACATTGGTACATTGTGATCAATTTCTTGCTTTCAAGATTTATTATTTTGCGCCACTTATTTTTTTCTTAAATCGATGTTTTTAGGAAAACTATTGATTTAATCACTCTAAGGCTTGACATTTAAAACATTATTACGTTGAAGCATATGTTGACAAAGTTTGAAAAAACAATTTTAACTTTTAATTTTATTCCTAATTTTGGTGCAATACTTGTGCGCTACACGCAGATGTGTTATGGTGACGTGGCGCAACTAGCAGTGAGCTGGGGTAAGTCCCGACACACTTGGTCCCCTCTGTATCTCACAAACGATACAGCGCTTGTTTCGCTACTGCTCTTAGTTGTTGTACGTAGTGTACACTAGCCTTCAAACATCTTCCACCGTTTTACACTGTCGAAGTTTGACTTTAACAAGGTATCCTGTATTGAATAACAAAAAAAAGTCATTGTGCTACCTGTGACTAGTTTCACGACGTGTCGGTCTCCGGTGTTTCGCAGGCTGGCGGCTGCCACAGGAGGGGGCGCCGGCTGCGGCGGGCGTCGCCGGGGCCTCCCTGTCCGCCGTCGCCTCTGATCCGGAAAGGTAAGCACTGCCACGCACCACTTCAACGAGCGCCTCTCCTGCGCTACATCACGGCAGTCCTCCTTCCGACGCTGCCTCGCTCTCAGTTCCCTGATCCATGATGGATTTGCACCGTCGCGAGTAATAGGAGGGTACTTCAGAAAGTAAGTTACATATTATTATGGAAGGATAAGTAATTTCCGTCAAATGCTGCACTGCAGTTCAAAGCGACACAGATGAACCACACCGTTTTTCAGCATAGTCACCACTGTAAAAAACAGTCAGAAAGTCCTAACAGCCGTTCAGTTCGTCGACAATAAAAATCGTCTTCCTTGTTACGGTGCCAACCGAGAACAGCTGTGTGAAACGTCCTCGTCGTCGGAAAATCTGTGATTGCTGCGGATTAGTTTTTCGATTACCCAGACGTTAGGCCGGCCGGAGTGGCCGTGCGGTTCTAGGCGCTACAGTCTGTAACCGAGCGATCGCTACGGTCGCAGGTTTGAATCCTGCCTCGGGCATGGATGTGTGTGCTGTCCTTAGGTTAGTTAGGTTTAAGTAGTTCTAAGTTCTAGGCGACTGATGACCTCAGAAGTTAAGTCGCATAGTGCTCAGAGCCATTTGAACCTAGACGTTTGCGTCTGTGGTCGAAGTCTGTGGTCTTCCTTCGCGATCAGCGTCATCCAAGTCTGTGCGCCTTTGGACGAATTCTTGGAACTGTTTCACGACGGCCCTAATTTCGCGGTGAATATTTGTACAATTTAGACGCTCTGCCTATAAGAATCGTACTGTCCCGCTTACTTCATCTTTGCAGCAGATTTGCAGTTGCCGCGCCATTTCAGTGGCACATTGTGACGCACTTGTTAACCGTGCCGTAGCAGAAGCCTCTTCTGACAATGCACTGCTCTGGTAGCGCAGTAATCTTACCGCGGGGCAACATGCGTAACTTACTTTTGACGTCCTCAGTATTAATTACTCTATGATTTGTTATAAACTTGATGATCCAAATGATCTAAAAGTTAAAACCAGTTCAGAAAACGTTCGTACCTTATCTGAAATCTTCTACAGCTATCTACTTTACCTGGCCAACACAAAAATTCGTAAACTACCCATGCACGACATCGATGACCAGCTCAAACAAATACGGCCTAAGTTGCTACTGTTTTACCTCGTCACCAAGACGAAGAACTGACTTGATGGAGAATACTACTATATTTTAATCATGTTTTCATGTATGTGAATAAGTTACATAACAATGTGAACAGGGAAGTCTGTGAAGTTTTTCCTGACGAGAAAAAAGCGTTTGACGGGGTTCGGTCGATTAAATTTCTGAGTGTCCTGAAGAATTAAGTGAAAGGACAGAGAGCTCCTTAGTTATATATATATATATATATATATACTTCACAAAAAAAATAAAAATAGCAATACGATGTGATATGACAGACTGAGAAAGGGGTTAGACGCGGAAGTTATCTATCACCCACTCTGTCTAATATCCATGTAGGTGATTTAGTTAAAAACAGTTTCTAACAAAGTTGTGGCGTACCAGTAGGCCGGAGGATAATAAAATACATAAGATTTGCAGATGATACGGTATTACTGAGTCAAAATGAAAACAAACTTAACAATATATTGAAAGAACTGAACATCACTGACTTACTATTTTTCAATCTATCTCGTTTTCATTTGACTGCTCTTACACACAAATCAAATTCATTGTTACTGGCGCTGACTCCTGTTTGGAACTAGTACGCTTTGTATTGCCAGTTGACCGTTCAGATTTAAGCGCTTCGTTGTTTCCTTAAGTCACTTAAGGCAACCGGCTTTGAAAAGGTCAAAGTCAGTTTGCCGCCTTCTGCTTGTATAGTTTTACCCTGACTCTACTGCCTTTGCTGTCGACGGGTCAGCAAAATATTATTCCTTCCTGTCTCCTTTATTATGGATACCATCAACTGAGCTGACGGTGACTGTTTATCCTCGGATTTAAGTACTTCAGGTCCGATTATAATGCAAGGTGCTTGGTGCCATACAAAAGTCAGATAACTTCACGATCATGAACTAGTAAATTTTAAACACGTCGTAATAATACAAGCTCATTTCGTGCCGTCTTGGTGAGTGACTTGTCTATTATTCATAAAAAATGCAGAGACATGTGCAGCTAATAATACCTCTGGATCGTAGGCTTAAATCCTTAACCCTATGGCTATCTTCCGACTACTACGTAATTGTTAATAACTCAGTACGACAAAGCATTCTTCACCATGAGATATAATACGTAAATGTGCTTTGCCCGAGCATGCCGCTATAACTTCGCCTCTTCGCCTCTCGCTAAAGCCGCCACCCACCCCCACATCTTCATGAGAGGTATATGATACGTTACCCTTCCACCCCCCATACATGAACAACGTTTCGCTTTGGAAGTGCAAGGATTTGTTTCGAAGATAAGGGTGTCAAAAGACGGCATCGCACCAACGGACGTCTTACTGTAAGTCGGCGAAGCAACAGGGAAAGTGCTCAAGTGGTCGTGGATTGTCATAATGTTCGTTCTATAATGTTCGAGAATGTTGAAGAATTTATGGATGTCCATGCCTGGACGAGGGTCTTCAGCTGATGTTATATATGAGAAAAGTACCACCACAGCTTTATCTTGAGAACATATTTATTCTATCAAACGAATAGTTTCGGCGGCACGCCATCCTCAGGTTCCACCACAGCCGAAAGAGTATTTGATTTCCGTGGCGCATTTTCTGTTGGATCTTTGTTACTAGCCCACGTGTAATAGTAGCAAGGACCCCACAATAAATGCGCCAAGGTAATCAAATACTCTTTTGGCAGAGGTGGGGCCTGAGGTTGACGGTAATGTGCCACCGAAATTAGTCGTGTCATAGAATAAGAACATTCTCAAGATATAGCTGTGATGATACTTTTACTCACTGATTTATGTTGTAGAATGTTATGGCATCTTTCAGAAGGCCCAATAACGTGCTACACCTCCCACGTAATTCAGAATTAATGGGAGGTGCATTAGTTATACTTTATGAAGAATTTCGGCAAACGCTTCCAGTTATTCCAAAATCAATTCCAACAGATGAAATCAGTGCATGTTTAAAGCAATCATTTCTTGGGATTCGAGTGAAGAAAATACAATTAAGAAAAAATATGAGAGGTCAACTTTCCAATAATAGAGAAGTGAAACAGTTTGCCGAAAAACTCTCAATATTGGTGAAGGCAATTCACCTGATTATGTACTGGCCACATTAATATATAAATGATCCATGTAACATTGTCAATAGTCAAGATGAATTAACAGGTAAGGTGTATCCGAAAATTGTTCAAAATTGCTCCAACTGGCTATTTGAAGAATCATTTCAGCAGTAAGAACAGAGGTAGAGGATGGCGTTAGTTTAAGAATTGAAAAAAAGATCTTTGACTAGGGAAAAAATATATAAATCGATTGATACTACGGTTATTGCAAATGAAAGTGTTGATTTTCTCGCAGAATTTTTGAATTCGATGCAGTTTTGAGGAATGTTTTTAACGGTTTAAGAATAAGAATGGAATCACCAGTTATTTTTATGAGAAACTTAGATTCACCAATATTATGTAATGGAACTGGAATAACTGTGAAACAGTCGTCAAAGAATACAACTAAAGCTAAAATATGATCAGGAAAAGATAAAATAAAAAGAATATTTATTCCGGGAATTCTGGTCATACCTACCGAACAGCTGATTCAGTTCGAAACAGTTGAATAGTAAGAACGCAAAGAATTTATTTATTTGGGCTGACCAGATTAGGGCTCCCTGTTCCATCTAACTAGGAACAACGCGTGCCAAAGATATCACGAAACACACCCAATAATAATAATAATAAGAAGAAGAAGAATAGGCCTCCGGTATGTTCTGCCAATCGTAAAAGGCGACGAAAATAACAAACCACTAATAGGGCTAACCCCCCTGTTAGCGTGATTAGTTGGTTCAGGACAGAACTAAAGAAGCCTTGGACAAGCGCAGCCATGGTCGGGTCGACGCTTGAACCCTATGCCCGCCCACAATGGTAACGGCACTGCTAGCCAACTGGAAAATGATTTAAATCCAAATAGAGGTGTTTTGCAGGATATGCTTCCTGCAACCACCCTAGAAGGAAAACAAAGACAGAGGATGAGATGGTCAGATGAAGTTAATCGACACCTCATGTTCTGTTGTTACCAATCAACAAACATAGGAAGCAACACAACTGGATACAGATCACAAGTATACACAACATTTATTACCAGATACCCAGAATTAAAATTTTTAACAGAACAACGTCTAGCTGATCAGATTCGTGTAATAATACAAAATAACAGGATACCCCAGTCAGAATTAGAAAACATCAAACAACAAGTACAACAAATACTGGAACAAAATAATGTGCAATCAGAAGAAGAAGAAAATACGGTAATTGACTCAAACATCCCAGAGCAAACAAACAAAGACCAACACGCATCAATTAAACAATCAGAGGAAAACGAAATCTTAAGACAGCCACCAGAACAAGCACAAATAGAACACGAAGAGACACACATGTTAAATATAGAAGAGAAATTTCAGCTGACATATATAGAATACAAAGACACAAATACAGACATTAGACCATTCTTGCATAGACCGCCAAATAACCCACAAGTCGAAACAACAATAAAAACTATCAACACAATCACACACAACAAAATAAATGAAAACGCAACTATGGAAGAGTTACAACTACTGGTTTATATAGGAGCACTCACTACACTAAATATACACACTAGGCAGAGATCAGAACAAACCAACACACAGAAGAAACCCACAAAACCAGCATGGCAACACAGGCTACAGATCAGAATAGAAAAACTGAGAAAAGACATCGGACAGCTAACACAATTTATAAGAAATGAAATGTCAGAAAAAAAACGGAAAAGGTTAGGTAAAATCTCACAACAAGAAGCGATAGAGCAGTTAGATGAAAAGAAGCAGAAATTACAAGCATTGTCCAAACGACTTAGAAGATACAAAAAAAGTGAAAATAGAAGGAAACAAAACCAAACACTCAACACAAACCAAAAGAAATTTTACCATACAATAGATAACACACACATTAAAATAGACAATCCACCAAACATAAGACATGGGACACTTCTGGAGCAACATATGGTCAAACCCGGTACAACATAACAGGCATGCACGGTGGATACAAGCAGAAACAGACACACACAATATGATACCACAAATGCCTGAAGTGATAATTTTGCAACATGAAGTCACCCAAGCAATTAATTCTACGCATAGTTGGAAAGCCCCTGGAAAAGATAAAATAGCAAATTTCTGGCTAAAGAAGTTCACCTCAACACATTCACATCTAACTAAATTATTTAACAGTTACATTGCAGACCCATACACATTCCCTGATACACTTACACATGGAATAACTTATCTGAAACCTAAAGATCAAGCAGACACAGCAAACCCAGCTAAATATCGCCCCATAACATGCCTACCAACAATATACAAAATACTAACTTCAGTCATTACACAGAAATTAATGACACATACAACACAGAACAAAATTATAAATGAAGAACAAAAAGGCTGTCACTAAGGAGCACGAGGATGTAAAGAGCAACTGATAATAGATGCAGAGGTGACATATCAAGCTAAAACTAAGCAAAGGTCGCTACACTACGCATACATTGATTACCAAAAAGCTTTTGATAGTGTACCCCACTCATGGTTACTACAAATATTGGAAATATACAAAGTAGATCCTAAATTGATACACTTCCTAAACATAGTAATGAAAAACTGGAAAACCACACTTAATATCCAAACAAATTCTAATAATATCACATCACAGCCAATACAGATTAAGCGTGGGATATACCAAGGAGACTCATTAAGTCCTTTCTGGTTCTGCCTTGCTCTGAACCCACTATCCAAGATGTTAAATAATACAATTTATGGATACAATATTACTGGAACATACCCACACAAAATCACACATTTGCTATACATGGATGATCTAAAACTACTGGCAGCAACAAATCAACAACTCAACCAATTACTAAAGATAACAGAAGTATTCAAGCAATGATATAAATATGGCTTTTGGAACAGACAAATGTAAGAAAAATAGCATAGTCAAGGGAAAACACATTAAACAAGAAGATTACATATTGGATAACCACAGCGACTGCATAGAAGCAATGGAAAAACAGATGCCTATAAATATCTAGGATACAGACAAAAAACAGGAATAGATAATACAAATATTAAAGAAGAACTAAAAGAAAATATAGACAAAGACTAACAAAAATACTGAAAACAGAATTGACAGCAAGAAACAAGACAAAAGCTATAAATACTTAAGCTATACCAATATTGACCTACTCATTTGGAGTAGTGAAATGGAGTAACACAGATCTAGAAGCACTCAATACACTTACACGACCTCAATGCCACAACTATAGAATACATCACATACATTCAGCAACAGAAAGATTTACATTAAGCAGATAGGAAGGAGGAAGGGGATTTATCGACATAAAAAACCTACATTATGGACAGGTAGACAATTTAAGAAAATTCTTTCTAGAACGAGCAGAAACTAGCAAAATACACAAAGCAATCACTCATAAAATACATCGGCTACACCACTGCAATTTCATAACCACTTCTACGACCCTCTAAATCACATAACATCAACAGATACGAAGAAAGTAAATTGGAAAAAGAAAACACTACATGGCAAGCACCCATATCATGTAACACAGCCCCACATTGATCAAGACGCATCCAACACATGGCTAAGAAAAGGCAATATATACAGTGAGACGGAAGGATTCATGATTGCAATACAGGATCAAACAATAAACACCAGATATTACAGCAAGCATATTATTAAAGATCCCAATACCACAACAGAATAATGCAGACTTTGCAAACAACAAATAGAAACAGTAGATCACATCACAAGCGGATGTACAATACTAGCAAATACAGAATACCCCAGAAGACATGACAATGTAGCAAAAATAATACACCAACAGCTTGCCTTACAACATAAACTTGCAAAACAACACGTTCCCACATACAAGTATGCACCACAAAACGTACTGGAGAATGATGAATACAAATTATACTGGAACAGAACCATTATAACATAAAACAACACCACATAACAAACCTGACATCATACTTACCAATAAAAAGCAGAAATTAACACAACTAATCGAAATATCCATACCCAATACAACAAATATACAAAAGAAAACAGGAGAAAAAATTGAAAAATACATCCAACTGGCTGAGGAAGTCAAGGACATGTGGCATCAGGATAAAGTTGACATTATACCAATTATACTATCAACAACAGGAGTCATACCACACTATATCCACCAGTACATCAATGCAATACAGCTACATCCAAACTTATATATACAACTACAGAAATCCGTAATTATTGATACATGTTCTATCACCTGGAAGTTCCTAAATGCAATATAACATATACCGTACACTTAAAAGGAAATCACGCTTGATCAAGGTCCGCGTCACTTTCCATTTTTAACCAGACCTAAGGTCTGAGAAACAAAAGAAGATAATAATAGTAAGAGCAATAGTAGTAGTAGTAGTAGTAGTAGTAGTAGTAGTAGTAACATTAATAGTACTAGTAAAGGGCATTTGGAGTCATGGAGATTGGCTTAGCTCATTTGAAGTCACGTTTAATATTATCAGAAGCTGAATGGATAAAGGAGGAGGAGAAGAATGAAATGATAGTGACTGTGACTGTTATGAAACAATAAACGTTGAGAACTCTGCCGACAAGGGGTAGAGAAAAGTTTTGGATGAGGGGAGAATTGAAGAAAATGAGCTAAACAGAATATGGGAGAGATGGCTGTTGTGATAGGTGGACCATTAACTGTCCTTTGAACGTCGGAAGGAATTTAATTTCTCTGATATTGTGAGAAAGACTGTTCCCGATAAGGAAAATGATTTAGAGAGCATGAAAGTTTTATTTGAAGCTACAGAGACATTTTATTTCGTTTAGAAGGATTATTTGTACTCTGATGTTCAGATAGTAGTCTAAAACCTGAAGGCAAATTAGAGGGACTGCAGTGATTGAAATGACGTTAGAGCAAACATAGAGCATGATAGTCTCTATGATTATTGGGACGTAGCCATGATAGCTGTTTGTAGGCTGGTGTGGTACGGTGGAAAAAACGTTACTCACAAATGTATCGTACACAAGCGTTCGTCGCCAGTTCCATCCTGCGTGAACTGTCGCACGAAAGTTCTCGAAGAATGACTCACCATATTCATCTATGGGGAGTATCAGTGTCTCTACGAGCTTCTTTATATGCTATAAAGAAAATACTTTTTTATACTTTTCTGTGGTGAGTGAAGTAACGCAGACACCTTACAGACTGTAGTTATGGTTTCAGTCCACACAAAGTAACGGTTGAGAATTATCATGAAGTTCTTTACAAAAGAAGAAACGTTATTCTGTGCCATTTAGGATTAATGGTGGAAGAAATTATCAGAGCTGAGAGCTTATAAAAGATAATAATAAAAGATGACAGTATTGCAATTGAATAAATTACGCAAGTATAAAATAAAATGAATTTAAAGTAGACCTTTCTTTCACTAAATTGAATAAAACTGTATTGAGAATACTTTATAATTTCTGCATTACAATTTTTTATTAAAAATTAATTTGATTTTGCTTTGATAGGAACTGGGCTGGCTGGCTTCTTCCGAACGAAGCAAAGGTAACTCCAGCTATGTATACAAATTAGTGTTTTTTGGGAAGTGTTTGCGGCACCTTTAAAGCCACCCACCGTAATCACGTTTTTGTATGTGGTACTAGCTATGGTTCCCTTGCTGTGCCCTGTAGTGGTTGCGTGGAGGTGGCTGTTGTGGTTGTGGAGCTATGATAGTCTGTAGTGATCGCTAACACATTGTGAATGACAGCAGGACATCGTCCGTCTCTTTCGCATCAATGTACATTTCAAGAAAAAAAAAATTCAAGATACGTCTATAATATTCTCGAATCTTTGCGGACATTCTTCAATGTAACGAATGTTTTCGAATGAACGGTACTAAAATGTTGTGGAATATTCTGGAATACTTAATTGGGTTCTAAAATTTCCGAATGTTGTTTAACGTTTTCGTAGGTGCTTCAACGTTGTAAAATTTTTTGCAATGTTCCAGAAAGTTCTAAAGTTTCCATTAACGTTTTCGAATGTGTGTGAATGTTTGGAATGTCTCGAATGTTCTGGAATGTTGTCGGTGTTCCGTAAAGAAATGAATCAGTGAGTGACATTCTCCTATATTTCAAATTAGAGTATCGTTGAGTACGTAAGTGGATTTTCGAGTAATTAGGAGTTTTTTGATCATTCAAGGGCATTTTTGAACTTAAACATTTTTACAACTTTTGAATGTTAATTCTTTTTGGTGTTCTCCAGTGACGAAGAATTTCATCAGAAAACGAGTGAAAATAGGGACCAAGCGAAGCCGGACTTTGACAGCTGGTTATTAAATAAAACAGACTTATGGAATTTCGAAACTCATCGACACAGGCTAAAAATACTGTCAGTTCCAGAGACAAACACACTGCGAAGACGGACAGCAAAACGACGCCGTTCAGGATAAATAGCAAATATATCTTACAAGAAAACACAAAGCTAAATTAACGGGTCTCCTATACTCTCACAGTAATATCAGTACAAGGATTAACTCACTGATACGGTACAAAAATGAAAAATGGAATTAGCAGTTCTCATTATAGATGTGCTTCTAATACCAAGCCAGTATTGTCAAATGTATCGTTAGCTTTACACTTTAATATTTGTTAATACAGTGAAGGCTTTTGAAACCCACAATTAGGGATAAATGGATGTAAGGTGAAAGGTTAGGGCCCATGTACCATCATGTGTCATTTCCTGTTACTACTTTTTGACATAAATACCTCTGAAACAGGTAGGCCCTTGGCAATCACAATTTCAGTTAATTACAACACAGATTGAGTAAGACATAAGATCTTGATAATAGGTCAATAAAAACAGGTAGATCTTGATTAATGAGAGATTCAGCTGACCCAAATTATGAAATAGTTCTTAATTTAATTAAAAGCGAACAGGCAGGCCTTCAATAATAACAGTTTCAGTCAAATAAGATTACCAAAATAGAAAACAGCCAGATCTTCTTTAATAACAGCTTCAGTTAAGTTAAATTACCAAATAGAAACGAGGTAGTCCTTCGTGAATAACTGCTTCAGTTAAGTAACCAAGAGTCTGATATGCCTTCACACAAGGGGTGCACCAGAAGGCTTACACGCAAGGAGCACAAGACTACAAGAAATAGGAAGGCCAAGAATGGTTATAACGAGAGGACCGGCTTTTCAAGGCCCTTTTCGTTAGGCAGAGACCGGCAAAACAAATATTAACACAGCAAGATTAATTACGTGAAAGCAACAATAACTAGCCAAATGGTATACCCGCGTCACTTCAAGGTACCTGCTCTACAACGACTGCGAAATGCCCGAAAGAAAACAAGGCTGTCAAACCCAATCACATAGCCTCAGCAGTTGGAAAATTCGAGACATAGGCACCTCCTAAGTCAATATAATTAACAGAGCAATGACGACTGCAATGTTCTAAGATATCTCGAAACCGGCACCCGGGCGTATTTCAGGAGAAAATGTGAAGATGCTTGACAGGGAGATCGGCTAAAATCCAACCATCTAGGTACTGTATGATGACGGGGGTTCGGCCGCAGCATAGAAGAAACACGTTATCGCTCCGTTCCGGGAAACAATATCGGCTTGCACAGTTTAAGATATCCTGTTAACAACGAAGGCCGGTTTGGATTCAGGAAAAGCAAACAAAAGCCACAATTCAAGGAAACTACTGGTGGTGAAACAGATGAGCTAAGAAATCGCAGTAATAACAGTTAAGACTTCAAAATCCAAAACTTTATTGAAGTTGCAAAGAGGGCCCAGAATTCAGCAAAGTGAAACTGGATTCAACTCTCTCGTCGGTGTGCCACATCCCAGAGCTGGCTGGCCAGGCTACGCATGAAGACGGCACTCAGTCAGCCACGGATTCAAATCTGCCCACAAATATGCCCAGCAACCCCTCTCCGGAACCGTGCTCAAGCAAAGCCTTCCTGATACAAGGGCTACGCACAGCGGCCATATTGATATGTGACGTCACAAACTGTTGGCCATCTTATCTCTAGTTGGCAGTCCTGTTGGCGTGTATGTTGTGTTGAAAGTGTGTGCCACATGAAAGTGATATATATTTAATAGAGTATTCGCCTACAGTTCTTCGAAGTATGGGATACAAGTGCTGCCTTCCCTTTTGCCAGGGAAACTATACATCCCAAAATGACATGAAAGTGCACATGTTTCGATTTCCCAAATGTGTGAAGCTGAGAAATCGTTGGATTGCAGCTATTCCCAGACAGGAATTTGTGCCTACGCATCATTCAAGGGTAAGTAAATGACGAAAAATTTATAGCATGTTATTTGTTTCCATTGCACCACTTTTGCCAATTGTTTTTAAAAGCAGTTATGTATCATGTACCAGTATCATTTTTTTCTTAATTCTGGACCATTGCTGCGCGGTTAACACGAATTTGGCCGTGAAATGTCTCTCATATTTACAACTATTGTCACGCAGAATAGTTATATTAATTAATGTTGTGCTGTTAAAGATCTGTCACAAACATTTCCAACCGGAAAGTATTGTATGGACAGCAAACTGCTTTGATGAGAAGACAGAACGGATTTTAACTGTAAATCTTGAACGACCGAGGATAAAAGATGGGTGTGTTCCATCGATATTTCCTGGTTGTCCTTCCTACTTGTCATCGCAACTGGCTTTCCGGGAATCGCCTGATGAAAAGCGGATGCGTCTGGAAGCAGCACAACTTCAGAAAGCGATAAGTGAGAGTGTGAAGTCTGCAGAGCAATACGAAAGTGAAAACAAAATTTCGAATATATCTCAGTTAACAGGCGGGCATAAAGTCAACTTTTCTTCAGCTGCTTTATTTAAAACCGGAAACATCTGCTTGTTGTTGCATATTGCCGATTTTTTACTGCAAGAAAACGTAGCTCCTGAGGTAAAAGACAGAATTTAAAATTACAGTTCGTATTCAAGCCTAGAAACGCGTATTTAAGGCAAATCGTCAAAATAATTTTATATATTGAAATAACATAGGGAAGTTTTGTTTAGTTACTTTACGCAATGATATAAATTTTCGTACTTTCATTATAAGGCCATGTAGAAGAGGAAAGCACGAGAATCCCTATGCAGTTTCAGCTCTAAAACTCGTAAAGTTCCTACAGCTGCTGAGTGCTTAACAGCAGCGTTCCAAATACAAACCCGGCCATCAGTTTGTGACGTCACAAGTGTGCGCTCAGGCCTGTAGTCTAGGTGGTGTTGGCTCAAGACGCTTGCGCAAGTGCTCCGCGTAGTCGCCGGGCGGACGTCTCACACCGTCTTCCTCGCTCAGTTACAACTCCCCAACGAGCCGCCACACCTCAACACGCTCCGTCCCCCATTAACAACCTTGAGCAAAGATCTTAGTGGCCTCAAACCAGAGAGACATCCACACGACAGATCGAGCTAGTGGCGCCAGGAAATCGAAAGGCGACCCCAGAAACTTCCGCCACGGCTCAGCTTTCACAGTCTGTGTTCATTTGCACTTGTCTAGCCAGTCATGGGATAGCGATATGCACATACACAGATGGAAGTGTATCGCGTAAACATGGTATAAGTACGTGAGGAACAGTCATTTGTTTTCAGAAGATTTACGCGAAAGGTTTCCGACGTGGTTATGGCCGCACGACGGGAATTATCAGACTTGGAACGAGGAATGTAATTGGGGCTAGACGGATGGAACATTCAATTTCGGAAACCTTCAGGGAATTCAATTTTCCGAGACCCACGGTATAAAGTGCGTGCTGAGGATACCAAACTTCAAGCATTACCTCTCACCACGGACATCGCAACGGCTGACCGCCTTCATTTAACGACCGAGAGCACCGGAGTTTCCGTAGGGTTGTCAGTGCTAACAGAAAAGCAACACTGTGTGAAATAACCGCATAAATGTGGGACGTACGACAAACGTATCCGCTAGGACAGTGCGGCGAAATTTCGCGTTAATGGAATATGGCAGTAGACGACAGACGCGAGTGCCGTTGCTAACAGCACGACACAGCCTGCAGCGCCTCTCCTGAGGTCGTGACCGTGTCGGTTGGACCCTAGACGACTGGAAAATCGTGACCTGGTCAGACGAGTCCCGATTTCGGTTGATAAGAACTGATAGGATGGTTTGAGTGTGGCGCAGACCCCACGAAGCCATGAACCCAAGTTGTCAACAAGGCACTGAGCAAACTGGTGGTGGCTCCATTATGATATGGGCTTTGTTTGCGTGGAAGGGACTGGGTCCTCTGATCCAACTGAAGTGATCAATGACTGGAAACGGTTATGTTCGGCTACTTGGACACCATTTCCAGCCGTTCATCGGCTTCATGTTCTCAAACAACAATGGAATTTTGGAGGATGACAATGCGACATGCCACCGAGCCAAAGTTGTTCGCGATAGGTTTGAGGGCGTTCTGGACAATTCGAGCGAATGATTTGGGCACCCGGATCGCCCGACATGAATGCCATCGAACATTTATTGGACATAATCGAGAGGTCAGTTCATGCACAATATCCTGCACCTGTAACACTTTCACAATTATGGACGGCTATAAATTCTATCACTTTGTATTTTCTTAGCGGTCGCCAGTGTCTAATTTCTGAAAAATTCCGCGCAGACGGGGACGAAACTCAATGAAAAATTTTAAGCGTTGTTTAAGACCAGTTAGAATTTTTAACAGAAGTTGAATGCTGGGTATACAATGCTGTCTGACAATTATAAAGTAAATCGACCTAATAAATTTGTGACGTTCCTCTCTTTTTCATAACTTTTGCCCTGTGCGGTTGCAGCTTACCAACATTCAAATATAAACAGTCCGTCAATATGGATGAATAATGTTTCGTCTATTTCTTTGAGCAATACAAAGGTTTTGGGAAAGTTCTATGAGCTCTCGAGAAGAATACAATATTTATGGCTACCATAGCTTATCTAAAACACTCGCTTAAGATAGTCGTACACTGTAGATTTCTTTGGGTACGTTGGGTGCAAATATCGCAACGGAAATTTAATTTATGTATAGTTCGTAGGTGAACTGACGAAGATGCCACGTCAGCGTATAAATACCGATATTTTTACTGTAAACAATGTGAATCGTTTGTGACGTCACTGGTTCTGGTGTAATTATTTTAATTGTAAAAAATTAAATTTCCAAACTACATATTTTAATAGAAAAGTTGCTATTAAATCCAGTAGATATATTTCTTTCTCTGGAGAGAATTTGGTTAGGAGAGTGAAAATCTGACTGCAATGAGCTGTTAAAGTCGACAGGGCTATTACAAAAAACCTTTATCCAAAAGGTTAAAATGTAGATTAACTTCGATAAAATAAGCAGGTTATTTTCTTTGCGCTTCTTATTTTTCACTTCAAGAGTTACAGAGGGTTATTTTCGACCCGGACCACTACAAAGTCAGGGTTCTCGTTACCGAAAACCCGCTAAGGTGGTAGTAGGGCAGAGGAATACCCAGTTGGCAGTACATGGGCAGGACTTGCCATCTGAGCTATTTACCGGGTAACCATGGAAAAATTCTCAACAACCAAGGCCAGAGCTGAGGATTGGAACTACTCTGCCTGGAAAAAAAAGAAAAAAGGCAGTCTAAAGACATGGTGGAACGTCAAACGTAACTTCCTACACATACAAGATTAGGATGACAATTCTGTGACAGGTAGAAAGGCCACAAGAATGCATTAGCGTTGCTCGTGTTGAGTTTTGTCACCAGGTGGGGTAGAATATATAGCAAGCACCAATACCGTGAGTTCTGAGTGATCACTATAAAGGATATGGAGCTGCTACGTACCCACGTGAGAGTGCGCCCGGCTAGCCGCGCGGGAAGGCGTGCCGGTCCCCGGCACGATCCCACCTGGATTACTGTCGACGTCCGGTGTGCCAGGCGGTTTTCCATCTGCATCGGCGAATGCGGGCTGGTTCCCCTTACTCCACCTCAGTTAGACTACGTCGGCGATTGCTGCGCAAACACTGTCTCCACATACGCATACACCATAATTACTCTACCAAGCAGACATTTCGGGTTACATTCGCCTGAATAACCCTGGGTTCGGTGTGAGGTGGCCGTGGAGTGGGTGGACTGCTGTGGCCTGTTGTGGGATTGTGAACCACTGAGGGCTACGGCGGGATGAAGCCTCTCCTTCGTTTCTAGGTCCCCAGTTCAATACACAAATACGCACCCACATGAGACAGCGTTATCAGCACCTGATAGTTAAAAAGGGATCTCACTGTGGCTCTCCGTTTGGCCAGTTGGTCGAATCGTGCAATATCAAGATTTGTGGGGTATTCAAATACAACACTGGGCCGATGATAGAGTGCATGGGAACGTGTGTGCAGTCATATTTGTCAAGATTTCGGTTGCCGCGTCTGACCATCACAAGGGAGGATCACCTTATTGTGCACCAACCACGTCGCAACCCTGTCCCATGTGCTTCGGCCATCTGAGAACTAACAATGGACACCCTGAAACATCTATTTTTTTCCGCATAATTGGTCAGGGACTACCTGCGGCCATACTATGGAATTACCGTTCCATATATAAGAAACACAAACGGCTGCGTTTGGAGCAGTGCCATGACCAAGAAGGATGGGCTGCAGAGGAAAGGCGTCGCATTGGGTTCAGCCACGAATCGCGATTCTGCACTATACCGGATCATCACGTCGGAGAGTTTGGTGGCGACATGTGGAGAGGTCCCATTCTTTTAATGTTTCGGAGGGACCCAACGGTGTTACATCTGCGTCAAGGTGTGGGGGGACTCATCGGGTGTGACTTCAGGTCACAGCTGATAGTGGCTGAGGGAACTGTACATCTGTACATCACGGACGTTTTGCGTCCTCATCTGTTGCCTTTTATGCGACAGTATCATGGTGCCATTTTTCAACAGGACAATGTTCGTCCATATATGGTACCCGTCTCCTTGAACAGTCTGCGTGAAGCTGAGGTCCCCTGTGGCCAGCAATATCCCGAGACCAGTCCCAGAACATGTGTGGGACCAGCTCGGACGTCAAATCAGTCTCAGCGCCAGGAATGAAACTATAAAGGACCAGTTACAACAGTCGCAGTACCACCTTGCCTCCGGAGAGGTTCAACGGCTTTACGTCACCATTCCTCAACGAATCAGTGCACGCACTCAGGCCAGAGGAGGCGCACTTATACTGCTTTTGTGTATTTGCCTCGATTTTGTAATTACTGAAACAACGTGGCAAACCTCCTGACCCGTGTGCGTGTGAACAGTATGCCAATATTTCCTGCTAAGAATTTGTTTCTCGTCGAAACTTACTAAACACTCACGCCCTACGTCCAGCTATGGCGAATTAAAAAATGAAAATAAAATAAACTTCCCGGCCACTATTTTGCCACTATTCTCAGAAAATATTTGCTATTCCAAAAAGATGACATTGGCTCTAACTAAACCACTTTCGTGCTATAATATATAATAACTGTCACCTCAGCAAAAGTCTGTTTACACTCTTGCAGTAGAAAAGCGTTTTTTAATTTCCCTCATCAGAAGTTATTAAAGAAACGATAGATAGTTTGTGGTCAGTTCAGTCAAATACGTCTGCTTTTCGGGATCTAGGACAAAACAGAAGTGCATTTCGCTACCATTACATTTATGACAATAGAAGTCGTCGTCGTCGTCGTCGTCGTCGTCGTCGTCGTCGTCGTCGCTGCCTTAAAATTTCGGCCAGAGTCACAGCATATTCTTACTTGAACTCATTTTCTGGGGCCAGTCTAAGCTCACGCTGTTACAGCTTTGCTGGCGTCGCGCATCACTTAGTATTAGATTTCAATACCGCAAAATTTGTTAACGAACAAAAAGGTATAGGAACATATATCATTACACTAATTATTATGTATGAAATCAAAATGCATAGACTTTTTGGTGCTGCACAAACATTAATTTTTACTTCTTACTCTGTGCCGAGCTAAAATACTTATTTTTAAAATAGATTTTTTTTCAGAATATACGCTTGTGGCATTGAAAGCATTATTAATGTTTCTAGTGAGAATGGGAATCATCACGTAGCACATTTTATAATCGTTTGCTACACCATCTACTAACCCCTTAAGTGGTTATTTTTCGTGTAGGCTCCTCTGCCAGAGCGAGTAATTTCCTGTGGTGGCGGCTGGCGCAATCGCGTCACACTGATTGCTCATTCATTAAAATATTCCTTTGCTCATTTTAATTTCACCACCACCACCACCACCACCACCACCACCACCACCACCTTCCGAGGATTAGGTGTTAGTCACCTGTTCCGATCTCATTCATTCATTGACATGTTACGAGGTCTACTTAATTTTCTCTTTTCAGGCGCCCGATAATCCTTTTTTTTACGGTCTACTTTCTATCTTTCTATCAACATGATACTTAATTTTTATTTTATTATCTTATATTTAACTAAAACGATTTTTTTCATTATTAATTTTATCCGTTTTGGTATAGCCCCTTACATACGTCATGAATTTCATCTCTGCTGCTTGTATACGTGATCTTTTTCTTATCGACCATGATTCGGAATCAGGTGCAAGAGTAGGTTGCAGAATTTAATTTGTGTTTTCTTTCTTGTTTTTCTTCCGAAAATTGTTTCGCAGATAGCATGAGATTTATTAACATTCCGCTCTATGTCTTTTTCGTACTTGAAACTAATATCACATCCTAGATAATAGTAGCAAGATACTTGTGCTAAAATTTTCTCATTTATTATTATTGTTATTATTTTCGATGTGATTGGATTCTTCCCTTTGTAAGCAATTATCATTATATTATTTGCAGATACAACTAAACTGTAGTAAATTGCGTTTTGGCTGAATCGATATACTGCTCTTTGTAAATTATATGCTGTTTCCTGTATAATTACCTGGACATCAGCATGTAACAGAGTATTTAATAGTACACTAGACTCTAATGTAATTATTAACTCTATTTCGTCTTTCCACTTCATAACAAGGTCGTCGATAGATAAATAAAATAAAGCTGTTCATTTTAGTTTATGGACCAAAACTAAAATGGATTACGATGGAACAGAGTGTATTAAAGAAGAGGACTGGATTTTATTTTCATATACTTGCTGGCAGTATTCTGTGTGAAATATTTTAATACATGGTGCTACACAGAGACGAACTTCACGATGTGGAAACCAGTAAGACGTCTCCTTTAGAAGACCACTTCTTTTTGGTCTTTTCTTCGATGTGCTTGACGAAAAATCTGGAAAATGCCTGGTATGAACGAGTAGCTTCTGGTGTCCGAGGTGGGAGTCCAATTCATGATCCTTGTTTTGCAGAGGATACAACCCACTGTTTCCCGAGAGCAACCGTGAAATTCAGTCTACTTTTCTCGCCGCCATGTTTATTTTGCACTACGTGTCTATTGAAGGATGGTACGTCCTATACACAGCGAAAAATAATCTGATAGTAATTTTTCAGTCTCCTCTTCGCCGCTTGGTACCTTTGCAACTGGGATTCGCTCGTATCCACAACTCTCACGTTCTTGTTGTAATCCATGATAACACACGGCTTTTGCACGATGCCATTAGTGGAATTTAATTCTTGAAACAATCACGACGTCTCTGTTGTCCTTCCATTTGATCAATATCTGTTTGTTTCTATACGATGTTACGTGGTTGTCCTCCTCCAGTTTTTCATTCTTAATGAAATCGGAGAAATCCTTTCTGTTTTGCCATATTCTGGCGATAACATTAGCGTTGTTACTCGTTAGCTTCTCAACCAAATCTGTACTACCGTAGCAGTTGTTGAGGTAAATGAAATAACCTTCCCTGAAAAAATCGTGGCGAAACTCGAAAACAATTTTAGGCGTTATTTTCTCTCCAGGACAGTGATGCAATAATTTGTGTGCTTACCAGTATAAACAGAGAAAAACGTTACAACTGACCAAGAATACGTTGTTTTGACTAACGAGAAATACCACGCAGTGGCGGAAGCGTTAACTAGTACCACTGTAACTCCCTCTGGCCTGTGTCTCGTGACTCACATTAATTACAGGCTACAAAATGCCGCGGGCGGATGTATCTGTGGAAGCTACTGACAAGGGAACCTCCCCATCGCGCCCCCCTCAGATTTAGTTATAAGTTGGCACAGTGGATAGGCCTTGAAAAACTGAACTCGGATCAATCGAGAAAACAGGAAGAAGTTGTGTGGAACTATGAAAAAAAAGCAAAATATACAAACTGGGTAGTCCATGTGCAGGATAGGAAACATCAAGGATACTCTGAGCTCAGGAGCGCCGTGGTCCCGTGGTTAGCGTGAGCACCTGCGGAACGAGAGGTCTTTGGTTCAAGTCTTCCGTCGAGTGACAAGTTTAATTTTTTGTTTTCAGACAATTATCAAAGTTCAGGCACTCACACATAATCAACTTTGCTCTCCAAAATTCCAGGACATGTTCAGATTTGCTTGGACATATGCAGGATTTGACGGTCTAGACACGGAAAAATTTGAAAACGTTAAAAAGATATGTTTTGAAAGAGCACAGGGAAAACTGTGCGACTGTGAAACTGTTGCATTCATTTGTTGCAGTTTATGTGACAAACTCTTATGTTTTCATCACTTTTTGGGAGTGATTATCACATCCACAACAAGAAAACCTAAATCGGGAAAGGTAGAAGAATCTTTTTACCAATTCGCCAAGTGTACCAGTTAGGTGGGTCGACAACATATTCCTGTCATGTGGAGCACATGCCGTCACCAGTGTCTTACAGAATATATCAGACGTGTTTTCCTGTGGAGGAATCGGTTGACCGATGACCTTGCGATCAAATGTTTTCGGTTCCCATTGGAGAGGCACGTCCTTTCGTCTACTAATCGCACGGTTTTCCGGTGCGGTCGCAAAACACAGACACTAAACTTTTTACAGTGAACAGAGACGTCAATGAATGTACGGACAGATCATAACTTTGCGAAAATAAAGAAATTAAAATTTTCACTTGAGGGAAGACTTGAACCAAAGACCTCTCGTTACGCAGGTGCTCACGCTAACCACGGGACCACGGCACTCCTGAGCTCACATTCTCCTTGATGTTGCCTATCCTACGCATGGACTACTCAGTTTGTATATTTTGCTTTTTTTTCATAGTTCCACGCAACTTCTTCCTGTTTTCTCGACTGATCTGTGTTCAGTTTTTCAAGGCCTATCCACTGTGCCAACTTATAACTAAATCTGAGGGAGGTGCGATGGGGAGGTTCCCTTGTGAGAACGTGCAGCGCATGGAATGGACATCCGTCTACCTGCCATGTCCAGTTACAGGGTTAAAAATACACTATACAAAAAAATCTGGGGAACATGACGTTGCTTGTCTGCCATACTTCTTTGAGAATTACTGAAAAATGGATATGTTACCAAATTATACCTGTATCTTTCAGAAATTAAGTACTCAAAAAAACATCATTACATCCTCGATCCCTTAAATAAAAAGAACTGAAATATCAGACAGGTGTAAAAAAAAAGTGGAAATAATCATTCATCTCGTAATCCTGGATACTTTTCATTGGACTTTGACAGCTTCAGTAACGTATGTGCCCTCTCTGAACGTTTATCGCTGCCTGAGACCTAAGTGGCCTGCTCCGTACATGTCTACGGAGGTCTCCGCGTGACACTCCTTCTTATTCTTCTATGAGAGCCCTTCAGTGTTCTTGCAGAATCTTTGGTGGAACAGGATGACCACGAACATATCTACCAAGCATATCCCACATACCCATGATGATTTTTAGGTCGGAACTCACCGCCGGGTAATCCATTACTGCGATGTCCAGGCTTCGCAAGACATCCCTGCTGACGCCCGCCACACAGGCCCAGGAATTGGAAGGAACTCAGCAACCAACACATGGTCCAGCGGGATTTGTTCGATGTATAGCCTTGCGGTAAGGCGACCATGAACGACGACAAGATCTGTATGGCTGTCAATATTGAAGCCTTCCCACAATATCATAGAACCTTGAAAATTCGTCGGTTTCCTGAACAACGTATTGAAGGTACAATTAACCTCGTCACATTGCGTCAAAGGATAACTGGACTCATCTGTGAATAACAAATTACTCGAGGGCGAAATTTATGGATGAAATTTGAACGCAGAATCGAAGGCAAGGTACAAGATGTCTGACATCAGGATCGTCCAGTCCCTTCACGTAACCTATTCATTGCAGTCTGATCGGACGCAGTGGCTCGCGTGGTCCTTCTGAGATCTTCTTGCAGTGCTCTGGCAACGTGGAGACGGCCAGATGTCGGTTTTCACGTGGGGCTGTAATGCGTCGGTGACCTTATCCAACTCGCCTTCTGTACTGACCTGTCTCCCTGTAGAGCATCCACAACCTATGGATGACAGATGGAGACACATTGGCATCTGCAGCAACACGGCTGAAAGTTCATCCTTTTGTTATCATACGGATCGCCCTTGCAACTTACACTGCGTTAATATGTCGCATTGCTTGTGGTAGGTTGAATAAAACGTCAACAAATGACAGCTACCATCTGTGTACCTCACTAGAAAACACTGGGACACTGGTACGCACTTCCGTCTGGGGGCTCACCTGCCAATCCAATGATTTCAATTGACGCATACATTGAAACCGAAGAACCCAGCGATAAGACCACAGGCACCACCTGTATCAAACTAATTTATACCGGACGTTGATTCACATGTTCCTCCAACTCTTTCAAACAGTGCAACTTTCAAATCCAGTTGCATTACCGAACAGAACAACAATTCTGTAATAATTATCCGCTGAACACGCATATTTACACGTTTTCATATCCACATTCTGTGAACGATAGTGATTGGGCTAATGGTTTGGATCGTACAGTTGAAATTGGCCATTTAGAAAGCGGGAGCAGAATGCAACAATTTCGCCTTCACGGAGCTGTAGTAAAGTTCGGAGCCGCTGGCTTCTGTCGCCACGTTTACGGGCAGTTAATCGAGGCGGTTACATTACAGAGAGCCGATTCTGTGCCGACCAGTGGATACCCCAACTCCACCACTGCCTTCTGTGGCCGTCATTTTGCCTCGGCACCGGAGAGCATCCGTCCTTTTCAAAAACTCTCAGCGCACTGGCACAATAGCGAAGGCACGCTGGTGAGTTTTCACAGACAAAACAATGGCCATCTTACCAGGTAATGATGCCTTGATCTGAAACCGCACGCAGTAGACAGTTCTTTCACAATTCTTGATGTGGCAATGAATAATTTTAAATTTCAGGGAATTTCTTAAAAGTTGATGTTATTTCCGTAAGGGCTGCACATTTGGGTATATAGGCTGTTTCACAATTGGCATTACAGGTTATCTGCAAGTTGTGGAGGGTACTTATTAGACGAAGTTTTGATAAGGAACCCATTCCGGAAATGTACCATTCGGATGGAAAATAAGTTTGAAGGTCGGATCACTTTAATTTCTTACCCTTCATGTTGCGCACACAGCGGAGACAATGTGTACTGTTTGCTGTAAAGAAGCTGCTGCTAGTTACATAAAGTGTGTCTGCGAGCCGGCCGTTGTGGCCGAGCGGTTCTAGGCGCTTCAGTCTGGTACAGCACGACCTCTACGGTCGCAGGTTCGAATCCTGCATCGGGCATGGATGTGTGTGCTGCCCTTAGGTTAGTTAGGTTTAAGTAATTCTAAGTTCTAGGGGACTGATGACCTCAGATGTTAAGTCCCATAGTGCTCAGAGCCATTTGAACCATTTGTATCTGCGACACGTGCTTCAATACACACGGTTCGTAAACCATGATGTGTGTTGAATAATTTCTGCTGCCGCCTGGACTCGTTAAGGAGGATCTTCTTTTTCCGACTGTACAGTAGCCTCTTACACAAACGGCCAACCGGTTGCACATAAACGGTAGGTACACTGACCTAGGTTTCGACACCTACTAGGGGTGACTTCATTAGAATGAAATGTTGCTAAATCGTTTTATTTTACTTTTGACTTGAGGATAGCTGCTTCACCTCTGACTATTGATTTTTAGCAGTGTAATTTTACGATTTAGCAACATTTCATTCTAATGAAGTCACCCCTAGGTGGTGTCGAAACCTAGGTCAGTAGACCTACCGTTTATGTGCAACCGGTTGGCTGTTTAACCCTACTTTGAAACTAGCATATGGCTGCCGAGTAACAGCCATGTGCAGAACTGTAAGATACACAAGGGTCTTCATATAGCCCCACAAGAAAAAATCTAGAGCAGTTCAGTCTGCCCCATCACGTTGGAACCACATTTTCTGACTGAGTGACAGTGGCAAACCTTTCAGTAGCTCCACCACCTCTTTCAGGAATGTCAAGCATATGGGATCCGTTAGACTGGAACGAGTCATTGATACCGAACCGTTGCTGAAATCCACGTAAATATGTGGCATTGGAATTTTTGTCATGCCAGACTCTTTCAGCAGTTCAAAACAACCTTCTTGGAGAAGTGAGCTTCATCAGTAGAACGAATGCGACATGGAAATGATGTGAAAACCACATAATGAAATTTACACGTAGTGGAAATCTGCCAGAGTCAATCTATGCACGTTCTGTGACTGGTAATGCTGAAGTTGCTGATCATGTAGAACAGGCCAGACGCTCACGTGAGACGCGCCCGAGCCACGGGGGAATATTTCAAGTGCTCGTCGCAGAGTTCTCCTCTACGTTACGAAGGGCGTACTCTTCAAAGTTGAGAGGGCGTCGCGTCTGTGGAGCACCACACTCAAAGCTCCTAATTTTGAATGTACCAGTTTATCGCAACCGCCCTTGTTGTCAGTCGCAAACAGATTGTGGCGGAGTGGAGCGATCCGGAAAACCTTCCCGATACTTGCTTTGTGCAGTTCTGTCATTGCATCCATCTTCACCTGAGTTATCAATAATTCTGTGCGCTCTTCAAGCGAGTGCCCCGTGTACTGTCAATAACCGACGGACAGGTGAACAGTGCTGAAGCAGTGAGTGTAAACGGAGGGCACATTACGCCAGGGGAGTGACGACGGCGCCCTCTGCGGACGTGCTAGAGCACGGCTACACAATGCATCCCATACGAGCTCAATGGCATTAACCTAAGTCAGGGGAAGGGGCAAACCAATACATTCGACGAATATCCTCTAGTTCCAAAAGCTCCTACACCTGATCTGTTCGATGTGATCGCGCATTGTCATCCATAAAAATGAAGTCAGGGCCAAACGCACCCTGAAAAGACGCAAATAGCGAAGGAGTACAGTGTCACATTAACGTTGACTGGTGTGCGTGCCATGTTCACGTCCATACAACATTATGTCTCATCACACCGTAACACCCGAACCTCCAAAATGATCATGCTCGAAAATGCTGAACGTAGCTTCATATGGCTACACATGGAAACACTTAACATGGAACGTGGGCGAACATGTTCGTTTTGGTGGTCAATGTGTTATGGTGAGGGGAAGCATAACATTACGTGGGTGTTCTGAGCACCCTATCTTTGTACACGGTACATTCACCGGTCAACGTTATTACGAAACTATACTCCTATCCCATGTGCATCCTTTCGGGGGTGCATTCTGTCCTGACGTAGTTGTTATCGATGACAACGCTCGACTCCGTCAAACACTGCAGGTGGAGGAACTCCTGTAAAATGAGAGGATATTAGGAGAACGGACTGGCCTGCCGGTTCCTTCGACGTGTTTTCCTGCGAGCATGGGTAGGTGCATTGGACAGACGCACTACAGCAAGTGCACATGCACCAACTACCATCCAATAGTTGTAAACCGCGCCGGTGCAAGACTGGAGCGTCTTTTCCCAAGAACTTGTTACTAAACATGTGGCCAGCATGGGAGCAAGCATAGCAGGCATTGCGGTCCGTCGTGATTACACACTCCATTAACAACCATGTCCGCCTTTTCTAATGTCCGTTGTGTTATGAATCGCAGTGACATCTGTGTAATTATTGTCTTTGAATAATTCTGTTACTTCTGTGGGTCTCAATGCAAATTTGATTTAGTAACTTTCTGTACTATAGCGTAGCCGTTTGTTCGATGTACAGTCCATGTTTCATTGAGCTATATTAGTTGGCAGTAACACATCATGCGAAAGTTTCTTTTGGTCCTGAAGTTTTGCACGCAAGTTTGAGGTTGACAAGTTAGCTGACTCACCTGTGTGTTCCTTCCCATTCTTCTCACGGATGGACATCGGAAGATAATTTACTTTGAAGCCACTGCACGTACCATACGAGTGTTTTTATGTACATGGTCTTTACTGCAATGATACGTAGAAGTAGAATATCAATAGCTTCCGGCCACGAATACCGCTGGACTTTCTCGCCAAGCAAAACGCGTATGAGCATTTAGGCTGGTCTTACTTGCTCATTATCGATGTCATTAATCCTGTCTCTTAGGGATTCCACACACTTAAGCGATGCTTCGCTGTATATATTTTGTAAGCTAAAACTAAACTAAATTCCGTCCGAACATGCTTTGGGAGGTTCAACGGTATCGGCCGGCCGCCGTGTCATCCTCATACCACGGGTTCCCTAAATCGCTCCAGGCAAATGCCGGGATGGTTCCTTTCAAAGGGCACGGCCGACTTCCTTCCCTGTCCTTCCCTAATCCGATGAGACCGATGACCTCGCTGTCTCCCAACCCAACTCAGACCACAGGCGTCACTAGATGCGGATATGGAGGGGCATGTGGTCAGCACACCGCTCTCCCGGCCGTATGTCAGTTTACGAGACCGGAGCCGCTACTTCTCAATGAAGTAGCTCCTCAGTTTGCCTCACAAGGGCTGAGTGCACCTCGCTTGCCAACGGCGCTCGGCAGACCGGATGGTCACCCATCCATGTATTTTGTAAGCTACCTTTCGCAAAAAAATGCTATATCTAAATAACATCCGACCAATAAATCGAAACATGCCATTCAATTTAGCTTCAACTGATACTATACGATCGTTGCACACCTTATGCTCACACGTTCTTATTAACAGGTATCACTTATTACTCCCACAGTCAAACTGTATCTCGTTTTCCTGTTTTGTGAAATACAGAACTTCTTAGTTGGTCTGTGTTATGGACTATTTGGCAGCCGTTCCGCCAATTTGGTGTTTTCTCGACGTGCCTCATAGATAGCTGCATCATCTCAGAAAAATCAGCGGTTGCAACTAATAATATTTCCTGCAGCACATCTGAAATTCTCTGTTTTTGTAAAACATTGCACATCCTGGACCAAATGCTGCGTTCTGTCTCAAGAGATTTTCAGTCTCGTTTCTAACCTGGTTGGCCATAAATGGTTCAAATGGCTCTGAGCACTGTGCGACTTAACTTCTGAGGTCATCAGTCGCCTAGAACTTAGAACTAATTAAACCTAACGAACCTAAGGACATCACACACATCCATGTCCGAGGCAGGATTCGAACCTGCGACCGTAGCGGTTGTTCGGCTCCAGACTGTAGCGCCTAGAACCGCACGGCCACTCCGGTCAGCGGTTGGCCATAGTACACGCTGTTATCTCAGGGTCTTGTCTCACATGACACTAACTGGACCTATTTATGAAATCTTACACCCAGTTTACGAAAAAAATCCTCGCTTTACTAATGAGTTTGCAATGTCTGTAACGATTATTTCCGGAAAGATCACTATTGACATATATGTCATATGTTGTTCATCGGGATCGCGCGTTATGGTAAATTCCGTCGTGTTGTGAGAAACAAGGTCAAATATTTACACAGTATCTTTGGTTGAACCGATGCAAATATCCAAAATGAAATCTAATGCGAGGTGTGAAAGAAAGCTTAATTCTGTGTTTTCTTTTAATTTCCTTCATTCGCTCAATGATGATATATAGAGTTTCTTCAGCGATATTCTGTAGCTGGTAGATTATTGTGAGTCATCTCACTGAAACTGTTTCATTTGGATCGCGCCACGAGAGGAGCTGGGCTGCACTGCTTTGTGCAAATCCTCCGTACTGCAGAGGACACGCCGCAAGCAAAATAAACAGGGACAAGTCAGCACCGCAAACAAAGAACGTCGACTAATTCCCACTTTGTAACGCATCTACAAGGTACGTAGTAATAACTTTCATTGCCTTTTGTAAGGTGGATGAGAGGGAGCCTTAATTGGGGGAATCATTTTGTACCTTTCCTGCATCATTTACAGAAAATACACTCCTGGAAATTGAAATAAGAACACCGTGAATTCATTGTCCCAGGAAGGGGAAACTTTATTGACACATTCCTGGGGTCAGATACATCACATGATCACACTGACAGAACCACAGGCACATAGACACAGGCAACAGAGCATGCACTATGTCGGCACTAGAACACTGTACATCCACCTTTCGCAGCAATGCAGGCTGCTATTCTCCCATGGAGACGATCGTAGAGATGCTGGATGTAGTCCTGTGGAACGGCTTGCCATGCCATTGGACCAGCGTTCGTGCTGGACGTGCAGACCGCGTGAGACGACGCTTCATCCAGTCCCAAACATGCTCAATGGGGGACAGATCCGGAGATCTTGCTGGCCAGGGTAGTTGACTTACACCTTCTAGAGCACGTTGGGTGGCACGGGATACATGCGGACGTGCATTGTCCTGTTGGAACAGCAAGTTCCCTTGCCGGTCTAGGAATGGTAGAACGATGGGTTCGATGACGGTTTGGATGTACCGTGCACTATTCAGTGTCCCCTCGACGATCACCAGTGGTGTACGGCCAGTGTAGGAGATCGCTCCCCACACCATGATGCCGGGTGTTGGCCCTGTGTTCCTCGGTCGTATGCAGTCCTGATTGTGGCGCTCACCTGCACGGCGCCAAACACGCATACGACCATCATTGGCACCAAGGCAGAAGCGACTCTCATCGCTGAAGACGACACGTCTCCATTCGTCCCTCCATTCACGCCTGTCGCGACACCACTGGAGGCGGGCTGCACGATGTTGGGGCGTGAGCAGAAGACGGCCCAACGGTGTGCAGGACCGTAGCCCAGCTTCATGGAGACGGTTGCGAATGGTCCTCGCCGATACCCCAGGAGCAACAGTGTCCCTAATTTGCTGGGAAGTGGCGGTGCGGTCCCCTACGGCACTGCGTAGGATCCTACGGTCTTGGCGTGCATCCGTGCGTCGCTGCGGTCCGGTCCAAGGTCGACGGGCACGTGCACCTTCCGCCGACCACTGGCGACAACATCGATGTACTGTGGATACCTCACGCCCCACGTGTTGAGCAATTCGGCGGTACGTCCACCCGGCCTCCCGCATGCCCACTATACGCCCTCACTCAAAGTCCGTCAACTGCACATACGGTTCACGTCCACGCTGTCGCGGCATGCTACCAGTGTTAAAGACTGCGATGGAGCTCCGTATGCCACGGCAAACTGGCTGACACTGACGGCGGCGGTGCACAAATGCTGCGCAGCTAGCACCATTCGACGGCCAACACCGCGGTTCCTGGTGTGTCCGCTGTGCCGTGCGTGTGATCATTGCTTCTACAGCCCTCTCGCAGTGTCCGGAGCAAGTATGGTGGGTCTGACACACCGGTGTCAATGTGTTCCTTTTTTCCATTTCCAGGAGTGTAGTTCAGTACATTAGTCATCTTGGACTGTTTCGTATTTTGGGAGAAAGAGTCGAAAAGTAAACCTGGCGACTAAGAGAAGACACGGCTAACAGTAAATAACAGACCCAAGACTAGTGTTTTCCGATAGATGCTCGGCGTTCTGATATGTGTTCTGTATTTACAGGATGTCCACAATTCCAGGTTCAAAACGTTGTAGAAAGAGAACCACTGCTCAGAATGACGTCAAATTTGGACAGTATATTATTGACGCAGGGGGAAACGTCATGGAACAAAAAAAATAATGAAGATTTTATCAATAGATGCAGCTGCAAGCGTTAGAATATGCACACCAATAGACGCGTGGCACACGGCTGTTCCTCAGTTTGCATTCGAGACGCACAACAGGACTGTCGCCATGAAGGATCGCCCGCAACTCTTTTACAAGAACGATGACTGTGCTACTCAAGGCTATGGAAGAAAGGGATTTGTCCGATGTCTACTATGGATCTGGAGTAAACGATTACAATATTATAAAAGACAAGTTCTTTTGAGGTGCAATGTGGCAGAGGGAGGAAAGCAATTGGTGCGACGTTTGTCCCAACTGTGGCCACAGCATTGCAGGGGGCATCGAGCGGCGGTGTGCAAATATGCAGTGCACGGTGAATTACCCATACGTTGGACATGCCTGAGAGCACGGTACTTAAGATACTACGAAATATCCTGCACTGCTGTCCACACAAAATCACCCCTGTTGAGGGGATGCTTCTTGCTGATCTGCCATCAAGACAAATGTCCAATCTGAAATTTCTTGTTTGCACGGAAGTGGACGATGAATCGCCATGGAACATTATGTTGGCAGACGAAACCCATTTACATCTCCAAGGACAAGTGAATACGTAGAACTGCAGAATATGGGAAACGGGAAATCCGTATACACATAAACTGGTAACACTATAGTCTGCAAAGGTGACTGATTTGGGTTGACAGCATCGTTTATCTTAGGGTCGCATTTTTTTCGAAGAGATGAGTCCTGCGGGTCCTGTTACCTGTACAGTCAACGATAAACGCATTGAGAGTCTTTTGCTCACCAACGTCATACCAACACTTCAACAGCGTGGATGTGCGGGTAGGGTGATTTTTATGCAAGATGGCGCTCCTCCGCACATTGCACACCCATTGAAGCGGCTGTTGCAGAGGCATTTGGGAACTGCTAGAATTATCATCCGTCATTTCCCTATAGCCTGGCCGTCCAGATCACTTCGTCTTAATTCGCGTGACATCTGGCTATGGAGTTATATGAAAGCCGGCCGGTGTGGCCGAGCGGTTCTAAGCGCTACAGTCTGGAACCGCGCGACCACTACGGTCGCAGGTTCGAATCCAGCCTCGGGCATGGATGTGTGTGATGCCGTTAGGTTGGTTAAGTTCAAGTAGTTCTAAGTTCTAGGGGACTGATGACCTCACATTTAAGTCCCATAGTGCTCAGAGGCAGTTATCTGAAAGTGACGGTGTTCCGTGCTCCAATGAACTGAAGTCAGGCACTGCGCAACGAATTATGAACGTGACACCCGAGACGCTCCGATTTACTATGGAACATGTTGTTTCTCGATTTCAGCTTGTGGCACAAAACGATGGACAGCATATTCAACATGTCTTGTGACAGTTCGCCGACAGAAACAGATGAAATTTTGCTTTTAATTCGGTTTATGGCTCCAGGAGAGTTAAAAAGCGATGTAATTTTACTTCTCATGTGAGTTTCGGCCCCAGGACTATTAAAAACAGATGTTATTTTCCATTTTACGCGGTTATTTAGCATCTGGACAACTGTAAATCGTTTATTCTCCCGTGGTGGATGGGGTTACCTGATAAACAGTGTCACAACTGTTGACTGCCGAGCTTGTGCAGTCTTGCACGTCGAATAGTACGGATAGTGTGACGTGCAACTCAGACCACAGCCGTCGTATTCGTCTGTCATTTGTAGCCGACCCCATTTACGTTAAGAAGCATGCAGCGCCAGCTAATGATTAAATTTTTGCTATTTTTTGCTGTGACGTTACCCCCTGCCTCAAAAATATGCTGTTCAAATTGGCCTCCTTATAAGCAATGGTTCTCTATCTGCAGCGTTTTGAAACTGGAACTTTAATTATGACCATCCTGTATATTAGTTTCGTATAATTTCAAGTTCCACATGCAACTAGAGGGACGGAAACACACAGTTTCCTGTAGCACCACTCGAACAACGCCACTTCTAGCCATGCCACTAAAAGTTAGTCACTTGCGCTTCATGATACCGCTTTCCTTCACTCACAACCGAGTAGCCGCATTCGACTTACACCTCGTGGCGGAGTTTCTACGCAGCATGGTTGTATTATTAGGTCTACAACTTGGCTTCCGCCATTTAGCAATAGACGGCAGTAATGGCAAGTGGGGTTCAGGTGGTTGGTCATAGGTGTAATACAATAAGGTTAGGCATCTGTAAACATAATGACTTTAAAATATTAGTCGATTTGTGATTACATAATAAGGTTATTCTCGAGTAAGTAAGTGAACTTACGTATCCATTTGTCGCCATTTGCAGGAAGTTTTAATTTTCTGTTTTAACATGACGAAATCTGCGGCTGTGGCTCTTAAAATGCTGGGTAAGACCAATGGTGAGGGAACTATTAGTGGAAGAACGTGCAGAGAATGTTTTCGACGGCCGGCCGCGGTGGCCGTGCGGTTCTGGCGCTGCAGTCCGGAACCACGGGACTGCTACAGTCGCAGGTTCGAATCCTGCCTCGGGAATGGGTGTGTGTGATGTCCTTAGGTTAGTTAGGTTTAAGTAGTTATAAGTTCTAGGGGACTTATGACCTAAGATGTTGAGTCCCATAGTGCTCAGAGCCATTTGAACCATTTTGAATGTTTTCAACGCCTTAAGAACGGTGATTTTGATGTCGAAGACCGACATGGCGGTGGAAGACAGAACGTTTTCGTAGCTACTGAAACAGACAAAGACAGTCACAGTACATCATTATCGAAAGCAATGGATGCGTTCGAGCCCAGCACAGAAACACAAACATCCAAAATACAGCGATAGACAAGTAAAGGTAATTCTGCAGCAGGTCAGTGCTTGACCCCATGTCGCAAAACCCTTCAAAATATACACGGAAACGTTGAAATGAGAAGTCCTATTCCTCCCGCCGTATGCTCAATACGTTGCTCTCTTTCTGACTACCACCTTTTTCGATCAGTGGCATACAGTTTCGCTGACCAGCACTTCCGATCATATGAACAAGTTCAAAATTGAATCGATCCGTGGATCCCCACAAAAGACGCCCAGTTCTTCCACCAAAGGATTCGTATGCTATCCGAAAGATGGGAGAATGTAGTGGCCAGCGATGGGCAATACTATGAATCATATTTTTTTTGTAAGTTTTTCACAATAAAGCCCCGAACGTCGAGAAAAAACGGCAAAGTTGTAGACCTAGTAGATAAACGCTTGTCCAATGAATTTGAGAAAGGAAGTAACTAGGTTTCAGGGGGCAGTAGAATTTCAGCTTGACTGTAGCTTTTAATAAGGGAACGTGGTTATACAATATTATTAACAATATATTTTAGTGCATTAGCACAAAGCGTAACTACAAAATTCGACTTATCTTTAACATTTTCAATGCCTGTGACGTATTCTTTGCTTAATGATGTGGGGTGCAAGAGTGAAAATATTGCGTCAGGGCATTGTAAAAAGCATCTAACATATCATACAAGAACTCTGAAAATGTACTTTTGGAACAGTGTATATTACTGAAGAGAAGATAGGTAATCGCCATATGTCAAATATCAAAGTGTCGCTTGTAGTTACGCTCCAGCCAGTACTGTATCTCTAACACGACTGAACAATTTTTTCGTGGAGCTCGAACGCAATTCAACAAGCACACGAGATATATTTTTTGTTATTCTAAGGTGGTTCACGGTTGGATCCTAGTTTACGAGTAGTACTTCCTATAAGTGTGTTTGATCGTTTGTGCTATTTCTGCGCAAAATCCAATTCTAAATGCAACATTTATGCTTAACGAATAATCTCAGTTGACGTCGTATTGAAAACGGTACCACCACAATACTGACAGGAGCGTGTGGAAAAACAGGGGCATACGACGCCACTGCCGTACATCAGTTGTCGTGTCACCTGCTGTAGCGTCACCCAACTCAAGACACAGCACGGTTCTGGCATGCAGCATGTAGTGACGCTGCATTACCTGTCTCCCTCTTTTCCTCCCTCCCCCACTTAAATTCCAATCGTGGGTTGTTGATAGCAAAGGCTATCGGTATGCTTCCGAGTAAGCCGAAATGTCACTAATTTTATAGACTACAGTCGGAATCGTCATGTGTGATGCAGATCAGGGAAGGTAATACATTTACCGCTTCGTCTTGGAACATGCACTCTCGAACATACAGCATCCTTTCTCTAGTGCCTGTCAATTATGATTTTTCTCGATCTATGAGGACTTTTATTATTATTGTTTGAAGGTATGATCGTTCGCGAAATTCACACCACAGTGAAAATCCAATGATGCTCTGCGCAGATGTATTGCTCAGTGTCTCTAGTACTCCATTCGGTCGCGTCATGTCGCACTTCCCAGTTCTGAGCACACCGTGAGCATATAAACAGATCTAGAACAATGTAGACTCCCTCCAAGTGCTATCATTCGATTTCTTCATGCCGGGATGCGGGGAAGGGGGGGGGGGAGGGCGGACGGAGACCACCTGATTTCGTGCATCCCACATAACTGTCATGCTCGTCTTTCATGCCAATGCTCGGTCCCACACTGTAGGTGCAACAAAGATGCTCGAGCAGCCTTTTACGACCCGGACATGGTTCCCTCTGTTTAAACGAACCGCTGTCTATGACAGCAATTTGGCAGAGGCAACGAACTGCAGCCCAGCATAGGGAATTGGTGGGAAGCACAGATAGCTGCCGTCTACGATGAGGGTACTGGAAAGTTGGTACCACGCTAAAACAAATATTTTAAGTCGGAACGGCGATATTCTGTGCATTGGACTCAAGGTGGAGGCGGGGAGAGACAAAGTTGAACGGAATGATTTTTTTGAAAGATACTGTTGAAGTTAGGAAAACATGAATGTTCAGGAGTAAAGTGTTCTTGCAAGGAAAGTCGAGTCGAAGAAACGATACACACCGCTACTTGTTGCATGTGCTCTCCACTATAAGTTACGTTTACATTTTGCAAAAACAGACATAATGTCTTATGGGACAACAGCAATCAGTGATTTTATAATGTTACTTAGAATCCGTCTTGATTGCAAAAATTTTTTTTTTTATTATTATTCATATGACCGGTTTCGGTTCATTCAGAACCATCTTCAGATCTGATATTTCAGTTACAGGAGTAACCCGTCCAAATCCAGCACCTTTCACATGCTACGTGACGTACCCTGAAGATGGTTCTGAATGAACCGAAACCGGTCATATGAATAATAAAAAAAATTTTTGCAATCAAGACGGATTCTAAGTAACATAAGTTACGTTTACACTGTCACTTCAAAGATTTGTTAGAGATATTTTTGCTTACACTGAGTGCAAAACACAATATATTAAAACAATGCTCCTGCTGGACGAAAATACGCTGGACAACTTCGTAACCGCAGAGTAGAAGATTCTAAAGTGTTTACTCGTGCTTCACTAAACTGCGTGAGCCTGTCGCAGTCATGTCTATTCCAAACGTGCAAATGAACAGATCGTGGACGAAGAAAATATAATATTCAGTTGGTAGTAAGTAATCCTTCAACAAACACACGGAGAGCTCTTACACCTAAAAGAATAAGGCTGCCGTTACGAATTCACGGTGACTATCATTATCATTTACTGCGGTTCAACCTTCAAGCACGGGATGAAGGTAGACGAATGTACTTTCTTCGTTGGCTTATTGTAAATCGCCGAGTGCGATCATTAATACTGTTTACTGTTGAAGTCACTTTCACTCGTGACGATATCAATAACTTTCGTGTCCTTATTTCCGTCTCTAGTCTGTAACTGCACGTAAATGATTGATGATTCCACAGGTACGACTAGTATGACCCTATACATGTATTGCAGCGTCTTTAGAGAAATGTGAAGTCCCACATTAGGCAATAATAACAGAAGTGATCCTCCGTGTTCGCAGGCATCTACAAATCAATGTCCAAAGAAATGTCAGTTCAGTAATCAGCGTAGGACAACTACACAGTAGCACTGCGTCCCCATAAAGATAGACAACCGCGGTGTGGGGCTTAGGTGTGTGGTGGTGGTGTGAGGGTGTGGATTCGGCTGCAGCTCCAACAGATGGGTCGCCGAAGGCGGGCTGTGTGAATGGTCTGGAGCAGAACTGCGAGTGCAGCTGCGGAGGAATATTCACGGACTCTCGATGAGCAAGTGACATTTGGACGCAAACTAGTCCCCGCTAACAGCTCTACCGTAGTTGGTGCGAGTGCTACCTATGAGCGATGGTGGTGGTTCCTGGTGGCGCCTGCTAGCAATAAACCTGTAAAAGGATGGATTGTTTTGAGCTCCGAATCCAAACGTGCGATGCAATAGGGAGATGCATGGAGTATCTCCGGACGAGAAGCGCCTGCAAGCCAATGCCCGGCAACCCGCATGTCGCAGACGTCGCTCTGGAATGACGCACAATGTGGGGGCACAGTTCTGAATACACTACAGTATCACTCGTGACCATCACCGGTTGTCCGACGAAAACCCGCATGCCTTTGTGGAGAAGCATTTTCAAAGATGCGTCTCTGAAAATGGGTGGTGTATCAGGATAGACAGCCAACGGCCTTGCCAGCAGTGATATCATAGGTTCTCATCACCTCACCGACGTTAAGCGCTGGCGGGCTTGGCTAGCACTTGGATGGGTGACCGTCCGGTCGGCCGAGCGCTGTTGGTGAGCAGGGTGTACTCGGCCCTTGAGGCAAACTGGGGAGCTACTTGATTGAGAAGCAGCGGCTCCGGTCACGAAAACTGACATCAGCAGAGAGAGCGGTGTGCTGACCATATGCTCCTCCATATCCGCATCCAGTGATGGGTTAGGATGACACGGCGGTCGGTCAGTACTGTTAGGATCTTCCGAGACCTTTTCGGACAGAGTTTAGTGTAGTGTTTAGTTATTATAGACTGTCATTTGATTGAGCCTGTTGTGTTGTCTCGTAGTCTCACAGGACACTTTTGACTTTCTTCAAAAAGTGATTCGAGCATTATTGGAAGAGGTTCCTTTGGCTACAAGGATAGGTATGTTCTTCCAACACGACGGGCAATATGCACATTTTAATCGCGAGGCAACACATCATCAAAACATAAAATTGCCTGAAATATGGATGGGCAGAAATGGTATCGTTTCTTTGCCACCAATGTTCCCAGTCCTTACTCCTCTAGATTTTTACCTATGAGGGTGGTTGAAAGGCGAAGTCTGCGAAGGAAAAGGAAGCACACGAGACGAACTGATCCTTCGGATTATGGACAGTGTTGTCCTCATGAAAGAATTCTAACAAGAAACCCCTTGAGTGGGAGGAAGCGAAAGGCCGATGATGTACACGGCATTCTACGCCCCAGATATTGTCTACCATGCAGCCACAATATTGGCTGCTAATGGCACCAGCGGGCGGGACTGGAGGCGTCCAGTGACGAGCAGAGAATGAGGCTACGTAACATAGCTGAAATGCTTAGTCGACAAGTAACTCACAACAGTGCTACAGTGCTAGTGATGTTGATACAGAGCAAAGCAATGGCAACGATTAACAAAGTAAACATTGCGTTATACCTACAACAGTTGCCAAAGTTGACATTTCGTCAGAAAGGTACTCAAAGGAATTTCGCAGAGCGAGAAAGAAGTGGCAGATAAAATATTAAAGTTTCTGCAAGATGGGTCAGTAGAATGTGTTGTCGCGGCCGCTTGACTGTGCGGACAGTATACATAAGCAGCACAATGATGATGATGATGATGATAATACGTGCGTAACAAATGAAAGTGATATTGAAAAAGGTGTAGTTCATTAACCCTGTCGGGCAGGGAGCGACAAATCCAGTCTGCAGTGGAACGTAATGAAGGAAAATCATTGTTCAAGGAGAGGGTACTAAACATAACTACGTACGTGGAAGATCATCTGCAGCAGAGTAAAAAAAGCTATGAACAGATTTAGAATAAGTCCGCAGCAATATGACCGTGGAGTGCACAAGAAAAACTACGGATATTCTAGGGAGGACAAGGCGCACTTGTTACAAAAACTGGTGTTTGCGCATTCCAAGGATGCTCGATACATTTACAGGATGTATATGACAGTGACCAACTACGTTATGCACATTACATTGCGCGCGTTATCGATTACAGTGATTTCAGTGAAATCAGTGGATGGTTGCGTTACTTCAGTCCTACAGAATTGGAAGACGTAATATAACGAAATTTCAAACAAACGTCAACTTGACTATGCACAGAAATCTGCGAAATAGGCGTGAAAATTTGCAGATGAGACAACAAACTTATCCTACCGCGCAGTAAGGAATTTGTTTTCAACTCCTACCAATAGAGATTTGAAGAAGAAATGCAATGAAAGGAACCATGGAAATTATTAGAGGTACAAAGAGAGTTGTATAAAGATCAACCAACATCAATGCCTTAACTCATTCGTATATAATATGACGACTGTTAGTCTGAATGGTGAATTGGCTGGAAAGTTATTTATTATGCTGCGAGAAGTTGGAGGCGCTCTGCCACTTACGGTTCTTTCTCGTGTGCGTGATCTTCCAAGGTGAAACATATGAAAAATTGACGTCACAGCAAGCAAGAGTGGGAAAATGAGCGCAAGAGAACTACAGCTACGCTATGAGCACTGGGTTTGGCTCATAGATGGTCAAAATCACTTACTTTTGCTGGATTCCTGATCTGCGTATAAAAACCATACTCCTTTAGAGCAGAATGTCCCTGCTGAAAAGTGTGTGACATTGCAGTTCATAACCACCGGGCAAATTCAGTCTCCAAATTTTTCTTTATCGCACTATCTGCAGCTACGCCTTAAATGATAGCTAGCTTCACGGTAAGTTCCACGACAGACTATTTCGCAATTGCTGGCATACCATCAATTTTCATTACCTCGATACATCGATACGATTCTGTGTCCATTCCTTAAGACAGGGGCCGGCTGGAGTGGCCGAGCGGTTCTAGGCGCTACAGTCTGGAACCGCCCGACGGCTACGGTCGCAGGTTCGAATCCTGCCTCGGGCATGGATGTGTGTGATGTCCTTAGGTTAGTTAGGTTTAAGTAGTTCTAAGTTATAGGGGACTGATGACCACAGCAGTTAAGTCCCATAGTGCTCAGAGCCATTTGAACAATTTTTTTCTTAAGACAGGGTACCTAGCTGAACGTCCTGCACAATTTGTTACTCCCAAGGCGTTTGCCTTCGATCTTGATGGTGCGAACCTTTGTAATCACTGTGGCGCGCCATTTTTCATTCGGTATTCATGGTGCAAGTTAATGGTTTGTTCCGAACATTTCTTGAATGTCGACGATGTCCATTTTGTGAAGTGTAATACATACTTCCCTTAGAAGGTTGATGTCTGCACCTCCCAGACACTGATTTTCTGTCACCCTCCTGATGCACATGGTGTCTCATTAGCAGCTAATGTTTTTCCTGTCATAATTTTTAACACAAGACTTTCAAATGAGCCTTACTAAAGATTGAATTTGCGGCTTGTACTTAAGGGGTTCCTTGTAAGACGACCTCAAAAGGTCTGCATGTGGCGCTGTCAAGAGAATTCGAAACTGCATTGAAGTATGAGGTGGAATTTATGAAAAGCATCTACGAAATTAATAAATTGTCTTTGCTTCACATGTTCTGCGATTGTTTCTTTGGGTTACATTCTAACAGATTTCTCTTTGTGATAAATAAACATTGATATATATTACATGGAATATTTTACTCGAATTACTCGACGTATACTACCGCTTCCTACAATGTTTTCTATTCCTCCTATAGCACCCTACAGAGTATTTATATTGATCGATGTTTTGGGAATTTGGAAATTTGTGGTAAGGTCTTACGGGACCAAACTGCTGAGGTCATCGGTCCCTAAGCTTATGCACTACTTAATCTAACTTATGATAAGGACCACACACACACACACACACACACACACACACACACACACACACACACACACACACACACACACACACACACACCATGCTCGAGGGAGGACTCGAACCTCCCACGGAGGGAGCCGCGCGCACCGTGACAAGACGCCCCAGACCGCACGGCTACCCCGCGCGGCGATTGATGTTTGTTCTACGTAGCTGTCGGTACTGTTCAACTTCTCTATTACGCGACTAGTTGAAAGTTACTGATCAAACACGTGTATGAAGCACCCTCTTTTGTCCAAAACATGTCTGTGTTTACTGCAGATCTTGATCTGGTAGTTCAGTTGTAGAGTGCCCCATCAGCTGTGAATTCCCGATAAAGAAGAGAGGGTCACAGACGTTCATGTTATGAACACAATGCGAAAGATGATTCACCTGAGGCGGTATGGAACTTTTCGTGAATTTGCTCTGGATTCCAATGGCACCTAGACCTACAACGAAAGGAGTACACGGACCAGCTCACAAAACGCGCAGCTCTCAACATGCACTTACCTCCCACGATTTCTATGCACCCGATCACATCCTTGTGCTTACAGCGAGGGAGTAGAATAGAAGGGAAAAACGGTCGGAAGAAACACGATGGAAGTACAGTAATGTGGCATTTCACCCCAGAATATCGTGTTTTACGATTTGAATATGCGATAAATGATGACTACCGTCCGTTTTAGGAATGCCGACAGTGGAACATTCCCCGGTTACCTCCATACGGAAGATGTCACACACTCACGAACTTGCTCGTGCGGCTCAACATCACATGATCACCAGATAGGTACCTTTGTCCTGAAACTAAGAAAACTGAAACGTCAGTTTTCGACTAGTATCATCGTCTCCTCGTATCACAAAAGACAACAACTTACCTTGGCATCATGAACTTCTGATGTGATTCTATCCTACATATCTAAATGAGTGTCTGTTCCCATGGAGAGCGTCTATAACAGACGACACACATGACTGTCAGGCGATAGTGTCACATCTAGGTATTCGTTAAAGTTTCCTCTTTGTAAACCATTGTTTAGTAAGAGCGTTATGTCACAATATCAGTGCAGAACAGATTAGTCCCTTTGTACTGTTCTTTCATAGCTTTCCCCCCAGTAATATAAAATAACTATGAAGAACGACATTTTTCCACCAGACTGTGTATAAAGCTTGTTATTTTACGCATTACCGGTTTCGGGCATTGCCCATTCACAAGTGTCTATGAAAATAACACACCATGCCTAGAAACAGCTAAACACAAATCATGAAATTACATTGAACTTACCACTACACAAACATAATATTTACCTCTAGTAACAGATGTAGCTAAATCGTCGTTATTAGTTTAAAAATCGCGTGCCATGGATGATTTTGCAATTCACAAGCGTAAAACACCCTCGTCTAAAATATAAAGGCGTGTGACATGAAGGTGTTTATAAGAACGAAAGTAGCACCACGTTATTTAAATGGCCTTATCCAGCCAGGATCACTAAGAGAACAAATCTTGCAATATTTCCTACGAAACACGGTGTGTACGCTCACTCAATGAACTGTCACACGTGCAATTTGCCTGGGACTTCTCGGGGCACTGGTAGCACAAATGAGGTTCTACATGTAACGGCAGAGTGGTGAATATACACTCCTGGAAATGGAAAAAAGAACACATTGACACCGGTGTGTCAGACCCACCATACTTGCTCCAGACACTGCGAGAGGGCTGTACAAGCAATGATCACACGCACGGCACAGCGGACACACCAGGAACCGCGGTGTTGGCCGTCGAATGGCGCTAGCTGCGCAGCATTTGTGCACCGCCGCCGTCAGTGTCAGCCAGTTTGCCGTGGCATACGGAGCTCCATCGCAGTCTTTAACACTGGTAGCATGCCGCGACAGCGTGGACGTGAACCGTATGTGCAGTTGACGGACTTTGAGCGAGGGCGTATAGTGGGCATGCGGGAGGCCGGGTGGACGTACCGCCGAATTGCTCAACACGTGGGGCGTGAGGTCTCCACAGTACATCGATGTAGTCGCCAGTGGTCGGCGGAAGTTGCACGTGCCCGTCGACCTGGGACCGGACCGCAACGACGCACGGATGCACGCCAAGACCGTAGGATCCTACGCAGTGCCGTAGGGGACCGCACCGCCACTTCCCAGCAAATTAGGGACACTGTTGCTCCTGGGGTATCGGCGGGGACCATTCGCAACCGTCTCCATGAATCTGGGCTACGGTCCCGCACACCGTTAGGCCGTCTTCCGCTCACGCCCCAACATCGTGCAGCCCGCCTCCAGTGGTGTCGCGACAGGCGTGAATGGAGGGACGAATGGAGACGTGTCGTCTTCAGCGATGAGAGTCGCTTCTGCCTTGGTGCCAATGATGGTCGTATGCGTGTTTGGCGCCGTGCAGGTGAGCGCCACAATCAGGACTGCATACGACCGAGGCACACAGGGCCAACACCCGGCATCATGGTGTGGGGAGCGATCTCCTACACTGGCCGTACACCACTGGTGATCGTCGAGGGGACACTGAATAGTGCACGGTACATCCAAACCGTCATCGAACCCATCGTTCTACCATTCCTAGACCGGCAAGGGAACTTGCTGTTCCAACAGGACAATGCACGTCCCGTGCCACCCAACGTGCTCTAGAAGGTGTAAGTCAACTACCCTGGCCAGCAAGATCTCCGGATCTGTCCCCCATTGAGCATGTTTGGGACTGGATGAAGCGTCGTCTCACGCGGTCTGCACGTCCAGCACGAACGCTGGTCCAACTGAGGCGCCAGGTGGAAATGGCATGGCAAGCCGTTCCACAGGACTACATCCAGCATCTCTACGATCGTCTCCTTGGGAGAATAGCAGCCTGCATTGCTGCGAAAGGTGGATATACACTGTACTAGTGCCGACATTGTGCATGCTCTGTTGCCTGTGTCTATGTGCCTGTGGTTCTGTCAGTGTGATCATGTGATGTATCTGACCCCAGGAATGTGTCAATAAAGTTTCCCCTTCCTGGGACAATGAATTCACGGTGTTCTTATTTCAATTTCCAGGAGTGTACTTGAAGAAATAAACATACACAGTCTTCTATGTAAACATCCTGACAGGATCGTTTAACGTCACCGCCCGTTTATTGGGATATACTTATTTTACTTGCAGTTAAGATGAAAGGCAATATCGGGTTATGAACGATTTTTTTACATTAAAGTGGAAAGCAGTGGCGGAAACGTTAAAAGAAACTGCGGCCTCTTTCATTAAATGACTGACTTCATTCTGAACTTTCGTAAAAGTTAATGCAGTTTCTTCTGAAAGTAGCAACGGCGTACAGTTTTGGCTTGGACACCAAATCTTTCGGTATAATTTTTTACTGACCATGAATTTAAATATATTTCATTGTGGAAATTAGTATTTTATTGATTATCGAACTTCGTATCATTAAAATCGTAGTATCGTATTTCACAAACAAAAGACCACGGCGCATGAAATGGCCCATGCAAACTAAAATAACAAAAAGAAATGCTTCTATATTTAAGAAAACACACAAATTTATGACTCTGTAAAGGAAGGACACGTTTGTAAATGAAGTTTACTTAACTTATCCTAAGAACAACACACACACCCATGCCCGAGAGAGTACTCGAACCTCCGGCGGGAGGGGCCTTGCAATCCGTGACATGGCGCCTCAAACCACGCGGCCACCCCGCGCGCCGAATGAAATATGGTTAAACTTTATAAGTATATTTTAAAAAGATAAAAGCCAACTTACTTTATTCCACACAGCAAACATTTGATGCCTAATGTTTAAAACAAAACATCCTATACATGAAACGCGAGATATTCAAGTGCAAGCACTTGATACTCTGATTTCTAATAACAGTCCCAGTTGCAAATATTTAAGTAACAGCCAAAGAAAGGTCGCCTAGGACCATTTAATCAAGTCTCGAGAGTTAATTGCGTAATATGATCCAGCTAACCAAGAGAGAGATAGACGTACAACGGCAAGAAAGTAAAGAACAAAAAGAAAAGAGCAGTGCAAAAGAGAGTGGTGCCCTAGTTTCACTGCTATTTATACTAATTACACATTATGATCTTTGTATGATTATCGATGTATTATTCAGAGGTGTCTGGCGTAGTTACATTATTTTGGGTAAATTTTGTGTAAAAGTTTGTGACATTGTAAACTGTCCCTAAACGTTTAGATCACACCGTTTTGACCGTTGGATATCAAAATTTAACTAAAGTCACTTAACTTGTTGTTTACATAGTCGAAAGGCGTAAGTTCATATTTTACATATTACATGAAAACGTTTTCTTTCATTTAAGAAAAAAGGCGATTATTTGGGTACATTTACATTTACACTTTGTGTAGTCGTTGTTATTTGACTGAGGCCTGTGTTCTAACTTGTACCCCGACTGCAAGTACTCGTCCCCCTATTCAGGCGCGGCCCCAAGGAAAATGGGGTGAAATACCAAGGGATGGACGTGCAGTCCTGAGTCTATTTATTCACTGAAAATTATCTGAATATTGTGATAGCAAAAGAAGAATGATATGTTACATGTTACAAGACAGTACAAATATTGAAGAAATTCATAGACACTTTGTCATGTCATTTTTAAAACAATTCAATTCTGAAGTCCATAAAATGTTCGTGATAACACATGCCAAACAGGATTGCTTCATAAAATGTTCAGTTTTCAAACAATTCTTACGTGCAAGAGTCCTTCATCATATAGTTTTTTTCATTAAAAAGTCTTTCGTTATGCGAGTTTATCATAAATGTTCTTTCTGACAAACGATATTCGTAAATCTTTACAAAATAGAGTTAGATTAAAAAATTTTCACTGTTTTACAACGTCAAATACAATGATTTGTAGATACGAGACAGATCTTGCGACGGATTGCAAGAACGACGGTTCTTGCTGGTGGATGGTAGTCGATGCCAAGACTGTCATGTGCGGAGACATGCCAGGATTTGCAGCAAGTCACACGATACATGTATCTTGATCTTTTTCTTCCGCAGGACAGGCATCTCGGGTATGGGCTATATTAAATACAATCAACTGAGTATTAATATACAAGCATACAATTACGTGGTTTTGGGTGAAAGATGGCCTATTAGTACACATATTGTCCTATGGATGCATATAATGATTATATACTCTGCTCGTGGTGATAGTTTACAGTTCGTTCTGTCCATAATTTCTTTTGTTTGTGTTTTGTTTGCCGCAGTGAAGTTTCGCTTTGTGTACTGTTCACGAAATTGTCGTTTCTTTCTGATTACATCATGATTGTAATTTGTTTGCACTGAGCATTGCAGTTTATGTATTAGCATATTACGCTGTCACTATTTGCACTAAGAGGGCGTTCATAGCTTCGCGGTGATAAGTCTCAATGTTTTGAGATGCTGCGAGTTCAGGGCGATCACGTGGCTCATATTCCACAGCGACAGCCCATAACTTCGCATGTGACATTGTTGAGGTGAGGTTTTCGTTCCACGTTATGTACGCTCTGTTCGTAGCAGTGCGGGTCCCATAAAGCGGCTACTTGTGTTTTACCTAAGAGTTTCTACACAGGATGCTGCTCCTGCACACTTGATTAAACACTTCACTGAAGGTAAGCGTCAACGTTATTACACGCTTTGCAATACTAGTATATTCACTGTCCTCACAGACTAGTTCCATTGCACAGTTTTGTTAATTTGCACACGAAATTCACATACTACCGCCTTCTCTGGAAGTCCTTAATATCACTGACTTTGACGTTCGTTTTGTTCCTCATTTGCAGTTACATACAGTGTTTTGAGTCAAATTACACTGATATTGTAGCTATGCGTTTTATCTAAAGTCCAAAAAAGCGTGTTTGTTCGCTGTGTAGAGAAGCGTTTGGTATGACATCACTTCACACTACTTGTTTAATATTTGCTTTGGAACATGGCTGTAGATGAACATTAATTATATGAGTTTTGCAATACCTTTGAAAATTCGCGAAGCGAACTGTGTTTGGCCATTATTTTATGTGCTGTGCGGCCGTGTTTAACATGTGTGTGTTTCGTTCGTATATGTCACCAAGTTTATTTCTTTATTCCAAGGAAAACCCATTTAAGGGGCCATTCCCAATCTTGTACCCTAGCGATAAGAAAGGACGCAAAAAATAACTGTAAAATATAAACCTAATGTTCGAGGACATCATAAGTGCCAAAATAAGCACACAGTTTATTTGCAAGATGTATGACCTGAGCTCCTCGCCTGATGGCCATTGCATTGACACAGGACATCGTTCTATTGAAAATATGTTCTTTAATATTTATGTACACGAGTACGTATGCTATTATTCAAAACTTTTATCTTGAGCTTGTGGGACATGTACTTCTAACATAAATAGTGCGCAGTTATTTACAACTAATCACATATTTTGGAGCTGACGTATAAATGAATAATCTTGAAACTAACGAACTATTTACAAATTCTGTCTAGAAAACTACACCCAGATTTACAATTTATTACATGAGATGTCTTTATAAGACAGGTTTTGACTTTACAAGTAAAATGGAGTTTTGGAAAAGTAATTTTTTCGTGTCCTTTAAATGCATTTCAGATTCTCTTTCCAATATATATGTAATTGCTTGAGACATTTATTCTCACTACTAACTCTACTATATACATAAAATAGAAATGAAATATTTACACAGATATATACAACACAAATGTCACATTTATAAATCATTTTCTTGAGATATTTATGTGGGTCTAAACCCCTAATTTTATTTGATATGATGTTTCTACTGTTCCCCATTCTAGCATTTTCTTGATTTCTTTGTTTATGGCCATTCTCTGGGTCCAGGGAATCCAGGAGGTTGTGTGACAAAACGTCTCATGAGGCTTCACTTGCGTGTGGTATATGTAGCCTTTTATTATACATGGTTTTTCTGTAAAGACTTGTAGATATCAATACAAGATATTTCATAGCTCATTGCTCTGCTACTCTTTTAAGTAATATGAGTCGAAAATCTTGCTAGGTAGTATTGTCTCGACATCTTGTTTGTTGTTGTCAATATTAGCACACTTGGGTACCTCAGCTAGAACAACTGATCTTCCACCTGTCAGTGGAGGTACAATACCTACAAACTTGATTTTCATTCGCTGGCGGAATTTCCCATTACGAGCTTTTGTTTTGATGAAATCCATAATGATATTTTTTCCATCAACCGTAAAATAGCATTTGCCCGCCGACAAGTCTTGCGTCCTTCTCTTGCAGAAATCCCATCCACCAGAGACGTGCAGTGAAATTCTCCGTTTCCTGTAAATATTGCTAACTGAGTCTTCCAACTAATATTCTTCGACATGGTGTCTATCACACCAATAATTGTACAATTCTAGACTGATAATACGGGAGGTGTACCCTTCTCACATATTTGTTTAAGCAAATTATAAGAAATAACGCTCGCAGAGGCATTGGTGTCAATTATTACTACTGTAGGTACGTTTCTTACTTCAGCTTCAAATGCAGCCTGTACCACTGTATTGTTTTCTTTACAGGAATTTTCCTGAGAGATCAATTCATTAGGCATATCAGCACCGTTATTATAACGGATCAGATTGATCTTTTTTTTTCATATTTCCCCTTACACCATTCCCGACCACTATGTGAGTTTTCTGTCAGATTACTTGAAGGTTGATTACTTTCAGTCACATCAGTTAGCCACACGGATTGGTTTTGCACCCGCCAGTTCAGCGTTATTACTATTGTTCTAATTACTTTGGTTTAGGTAGTTGTTCTGCATCGAATGATGTTGCTCCCTGTTTCGTGGTGCGGTATTCGATAGCCAATTCGTTTGCTCGGTTTTTGGCTATGTTTTTGGCATGTATGTTGTTGCCCTGATTATTCCTGTGGTTGTCATTCCGATAACCAGGGGCTACACCGATTATCATACCTTCCTTCTTTTTGAAGTGCTGTCGGTTGTTACCTTCCAGTGCATCGTTATTTTTATAACCTTGCGGGAGTACATTTCAGTTATTTCCACTCCCGTTACCGTTACTGATTTGATTTCGGTTGTGGTTCCCGTTAACACTGTTGTGGTACGCATTGTCCAGACTATCAGCTTGTTCGTTTGCTTTGCGTCCATAGTTTTGTGTCCTCATGTAACATGTCTGTCTAGACAACAACAGACATGAACTGCTCAATGTCATTTTCAGCAGCATGCAGTAGCTCTTGTCTTAAATTTAAAGGTATTTTTACCCTTAAAATTAGTATGACATCTTTCACTGATATGGGATCATCCGTCCGCAGCTCGTGGTCGTGCGGTAGCGTTCTCGCTTCCCACGCCCGGGTTCCCGGGTTCGATTCCCGGCGGGGTCAGGGATTTTCTCTGCCTCGTGATGACTGGGTGTTGTGTGATGTCCTTAGGTTAGTTAGGTTTAAGTAGTTCTAAGTTCTAGGGGACTGATGACCATAGATGTTGAGTCCCATAGTGCTCAGAGCCATTTGAACCATTTGGGATCATCCCAGTTTCTTGTCTTATTGATATACTCGTATCTCTCAAAGAACTTGCATAGAGTACCTCGTTTACTGTTGTAAACCGCAAGTGAGAACAATTTTATTCATCATCTCTCTTGTTGACTTGAAGACCAGCACATTGATAATAATGCTCTCTCGAATTGTTCGCATGTTTCGCATTTCTCTATAACTTCTGCTGCCCACAGCGCACGTTCGCCTTTTACATGTGGAGCAACAAACTGTATTCTTCGGGTGTCTGTCCAGGATCTGGGCAGTATCCCTCTGAAACTCTTTATGAAAACAATGGGGTGTTGAGCCCCGTTTCTTGTCTGGGTTGTACATCTGAAATTGCCGGTGCTTGAGCAATCTCTCATGCAGCAAGATGTTCGTCAAAGCATTTGCCGCCCCGTATCACACGGTGAATAACCCTTATGGTTGTACGTATTGTATGGTGTTTCTACGTACAACAAATCATACTGTGGAGACGGCAAATGCATGTGCGGATTCTTTGTTGCCGCTGCTGCAGGGTTTCCGCCGGCATTATTGCGCGCAGCTGACAACTCATGGTGCAATTTGCCTACGTGTTCTTCTCCTTCATGCTTCCACGTAGGAAGATCACGTTTTAGCATCGTTTTAATTTGTTTTAATTCTGTCGTTACATCAATTTTTTTGTTATTGGGCTGAGGTAACACTTCAGCACCAGAATTTTGATTTACGGTGTGCAATTTACTCCTAAGCGCTTTGTTAGCCTGTAAATCCTCTTAACGCAAGAAATTCACGAAGTCGCTATTAATTCTGTCAATGCTGTTAAGCACTCGGTAATCTGTCTTTGTGATGCAACCAGGTAACGAACTCTTAATTCCGCTGGTCACTTTGCAACGCGATCTGTTGTACAGTATTTTGCAATTCAGGTTAAGTTTCTTTTAGTTCGCTCACTTCCGATTTCATCTGTCTTACCGACTCGGTTATGTCTTTACATGCCAGCTGTAGCTCAGCAAAGTTATTGGTAACAGTTTCTATCTTCGAATTCATTTTCTCTGTTTCAGGAGAGTGCTCTACGGCTAGCCGCCGAAAATCTGCATAATACTTTTCCTCTAACCGTTCGTTAATTCGCACAGCTTGTTCATTAACGAAGCATTAGAAATTAACGTACATCTGGTACTGAATTTCGCCGCTCATTTGTTCCTTCTGCTGATTTTCAAGTTTCTTAAAACTTTCGTTCATTTTGTTCTGAATACACGTACTAATTTGTACGATCTGCTCCCGCGCAAGGTGTTCGAAATTTTGCTGTATAAGATCTGCCAGTCCCTTATACAGGATACAATAGTGGGTGACTTAATCTTGGCGTCCACCGGAACATCAACATTGCTTGCGGCAGAACTTGTTGCCTCTGAGTCAACGTCCGGAATTTGCCGGTCGTCGGTATTTAATTTTGATTCTTTTACATTCTCCTTTTTCTCAACTGTCGGATTCTTTCTTATTTTACCCATATCCATGAGTTATGCAGAAAAAAATCGTAAACACGAAAAATACACTTTCCTACAAACACTTATCCTACACACGAAAATAACTTTCATGTGTAATAGTTAGCTACAAAGCTAAATAATCTAACCACGCCTAGCCATTACGCGTATCCACGAATAAATTCTGCCATCTTGTGGCGCGTAACTTTTGTATCTAAATATCCAGAAGCGACGCGAAATAATTTTATAAATTCACACAGGAAAGGAATTCAGGCCCATCTATCTTCTAAGACTAAGTACAAGAGTTGGCCTTGAACTGTTTTTGCTTACATTACAGTTGCGATTTCTTATCGCTTTATTGCTTTTATTATTTTACCTTTTCTTGGTTCACTCTGTTGATGTTTCCCAATTGCAGACATTAGTTACGTGTTTCGTACATGGAGCAAATAATACATATAATTACAAACATGAAATTGTAACAATTATGGATACAATAAAATTTCATTTATTATTTATTTCTTGGCAGTCCTGTCTGAGGTCGCCAATTTAACGTCACCGCCCGTTAATTGGGATTGAATTATTTTATTTGCAGTTAATACGGAAGGCAATTTCGGGCTGTGAATTAATTTTTATATTAAAATGAAAAGCGATGGTGGGCGCGTTAAAAGAAACTGATGCCTCTTTCATAAAATGATTGGCTCATTTCTGGAGTTTTACGAAAGTTAATGCAATTTCTTCTGAAAGTAGCAACGGCGCAGAGTTTTGGCTTGGACAGCAAATCTTTTGGTAAAATTTGTTACTGACCGTGAATTTAAACATGTTTACTTGTCGAAATTAGTATTAAATTGATTATCGGACTTCATAATATTAAAATGATTCCAGGTTCTATCGGATTTCACAAACAAAAGAGACCACGACGCATGAAATGAAATGGCGCACGCAAACTATAATAACCAACAGAAATGCTTCTGTATTTAAGAACACACACAAAATTGTGAATCTGTAAAGGAAGGACAGGATTGTAAATAAAATATGATTGAACTTTAAAAGTATGTTTTAAAGAAATGAAAGTCAACTTACGCTTTTCAACACAGCAAAGATGTGATGCCTAATATTTAAAACAAATGATCCTCTACATGAAACGCGCGATATTAAAATGCACGCACTTTATATACTGATTTCTAATAACAGCCCCAGTTGCAAATAATTAACAGTACAAGAAAGATCTTCTAGGACCATTTCATCAAATCCGTAGAATTAATTGCGTAACATGATCCAGTTAACCAAGAGAGAGACAAGCACAATGGCAAGAGAGCAAAGAGCAAAAAGAAAAGAGCAGAGCGAAAGAGAGCGGTGCCCTTGTTTCACTGCTATTTATCCTAATTACACATCATAATCTTTGTATGACTGTCGATGTAGTATCCGGGGGTGTCTGACGTAGTTACATTACTATGGATAAATTTTTTGTACGAGAGTTATTCGGAAAGTAACGAACGATCGGTCACGAAATGGAAACCACAGTGAAAATCCGACGAAGTTTTGCCGAGATGTATTGGGCAGTGTCTCTAGTATGCCCGTCGATCGCGTTACGTCGTTCTTTTCAGTTCTGAGCACACATGGAGTACATAGAGATACCTAGAACAACAGTGTCTCCCGGCAAGTACGAGGTCCTGGTGAGAAATTTTGCCTGAAGCTATGCAGGCAGCATTAGATAAGTCGTGCGGTTTCTTCTTCAAGACAGTTCTCAGCCGCGTTCTGCAGGGGCAGTGAAGATGATCCTGCACCGTTTTCAATTCGAAATGTTTGATTACCCACAATACAGACCGTAATTGTCTCCCTCTGAGTTTCATCTCTGCTCACACGAACCGCTGGCTATGAAGACAACATTTTGGCACAGGCAACAAGCTGTAGGTCAGCGTAGAGAATTGGCGGAAAGCACTGCCGGCTGCCTTCTACAACGAGGGTATTGGAAAGTTCGTACAACTCTACGACAAACGTCGAAGTTGGATCGACGACTACGGAGATAAGTAGCTGGAAATTGTAGCTGTTGCAAATAAAACAGTTTTTATTTTCACTGTGGTTTCCATTTCGCGACCTATCGTTCCATACTTTCCGAAATACCCTCCGTAAAAGTCTGTGTCGCTATAATCGTCAATCAACAAACAGAACTAAAGAACATAAGATTTTTAGTAGACTCCCAACATTTCTCTGAACTCGATATATTGGACGTGGACTGTATTTGTATTTACGCTATGTGATATAAGCATAATATTTTATTTTTATTTTATACACCTTGCCCTATACAGATATGTTCAGAATCAACATTTATAATCTACGCTACATTCTATTCTAAGTTTTATCATGCTACCATGTTTTATTTTATCCTTAATTTTATACTAGTACTATGTTATCACTTTTGAACAGAATGTTATTTTATACTTTAATTTTTATACCATTGCAATTTTATAACACTGAACGGTACAAACTTTGTTTCATACAAAATGTATTCGGCAGGTGGGCGGATTACTTACAAAATGTGTGAGTTTATGCTGTGGTAAGGATTATCTCTGTTAATTATCTCAGTCGTTTAATTTTCAAACAACGGTTACACTGCAAGAGATGGTTATGGTGTGCCATCAGAATCCATGAATACTTACACACAAGCCCGTGGACACATGCTGTACAAAAAAAGATACATTTCATGTGCAATAGCTTATACAGACTGACATATTAATGTCATTTTTATTTTCACCTTAGATCTACAGTTACTATATGGACACTTTTATTTATGACACCTAACAAGTTTATTTTGCCCACAATTAATTGTTGACGTCATTTATCCATTTTTGTCACATGCAGTCATTGGGAACACTTCGCTTTACATTAAAGAAGTGGACCTATTTTCACATATCTTCTACTTTCCGTACTAAGATACTACATTTGAGTTTCGACATTATATTATATAGTTTAACAACATTATACTGAATATATACTATATAAATAAGTTTTCTTTAGTCCATGATATATGTCTCGACATATGTACTAAAGAGTCTGTGATGGTGCTTACTTGTGACACATATATATATTTTTTCTCTCTGACTGACAATGGTTCAGATTTTCCCATGCAAACTGCACATATGACAGTTCGTTGAGTGAGTGTATATAGTGTGTTTCGTAGGAAATATTGCAAGATTTGTTCTCTTAGTGCTTCTAACTGGATATGACATTCAAATAACGGGGTACCGTTTTCGCTCTCATGAGCACTTTCATGTCATACACCTTTATATTTTAGAAGAGAACATTTGACGACAGTGCTTTGTAAAATTATGCATGACATGCGATTTTTAAATTAATGATGACGATGTAGTTGCATGTGTTACAAGAGGCAAATATTACGTTAGTGTAATGGCACGTTCAGTGTAAATATACGATTTGTGTTCATCTGTTTCTTGCTGTGGTGTGTTGTTATGTTTTCAGACACACTTGAGAATGGCCGTGACCGGAATTGGTAGTGTAAAAAATAAAAAGTTTTGTTCTCAATCTGGTGGGAAAATGTCATTCTTCATACTTATTAAGGCAGTGGGGCGCACGTAGAAGAAAATAAAATAATTGTGTTTCGTGCTGTATGTGTGTTATACACAGAGAACATAGCTGTACTATATGTTTTGTGTGTACTTATACAAATTTATTTCGGTCATGCCACGCACTACTTACTAACAAGGTCAGCGTACATAGTATGTAGGCTGACGGCCAGTAAATAGAAATGAAAATGAAATAATTACTTTTATCTATACATAGGATATACTGATTCTAAAAAAGTGTACCGCAGCACAACGTGCTGTTCCGTCAACAGGATTTTTTTTTATCGTTTCGGCCTGCTATGGAACACGAAGATTTTTATCTCTTCCCTGATTGTGTTTTCCTCTTTTGCCAGTAGATTTTCATTTTGGCTGACTGTGCTTCTTTTCTCTGTTTTGGCCATTTGCGGACAGGACGTGGAACTGGGGTGTAAGTGAAATAAGATTTTTAGTAATTGTGACTTTTTCTCTGAAAACGTCTCGATCCTGAATGTCATCAAATGAAATTTCAGCTTCTTGTAAATCCTGCGATGAGTAAGTCTTTGCGGGTTCATCCTTTCCAGATAACCAAAAAACATCATTCTCCCCTTCCTCATGCTGGTAACGATATCTTTTGTATGTTCACAGTTGTGTCTTCGGCGGAATTCTCCGTTTTCTGTGATAGGGCCAAGGATTTTCCTCAAAATTTTCCGGTCTTTTATTTCAAGTTTTCGTAGTGGTCCTTTTTTCGTCATGTTTAAACATTCTGATGCATACAAAGCTGACGGTCTAATTACGGTGTTATAATGACAAAGTTTTAGGTTTAAAGACAGGCTTTTGCTTTTGTATAAGTCTTTGCACAGATGAAAAGCACCTTCCAGTTTAGAACACCTACTTTCTACAGTTGCATTTTCTGAACCGTCAGGTGTAATTGTTTCTCCAAGATATTTAAATCTTTTTACCGCTTTATTTCTCTTGTTGTATTTCAATATGAGGAGGAGCGTGTTTGATGTTTGTGATGAATTCAGATTTGTTAAATGCTGTTTGTAGGCCAGTCTTAGCAGCAATTGATTGTAGGCTGGACACTTGAACCTTAGTTTCGTCATTATTATTTGTAATGAGTGTCAGATCATCAGCAAAAGCCAAACAGTTTTCACTGAGGCCATTTCTTTTGTATCCAGTTTGAAACCCATAACCTCAAGGTACGGTTGTTTTCCACTCTCTATCTTTTCCAGGACACAACTGAAAAGCAATGGAGAGGGTAGGTCACCTTGTCTCGTTCCAGTACAGATTTCAAATGGTTCTGATAGTTCACCTCTAAACTTGACCTTTGACACTGTGTTATTTAAAGTGGCGCTTATCAGATTGATTGTTTTGCTATCTAGGCCAAATTCGGCAAGGGTGTTCCTTATTGTTTCTCGATCAATTGAGTCATGCACTTTTTGAAAGTCGACAAAGGTCACAACGAACGTTTTTGATCTTGATTTGGCGTATGATATAACAAATTTCAGGTTATGGATCTGCTCTGCACAGGATCTTGATGTCCTGAAACCAGCTTGATATTCGCCCAGTTGTTGATCTAAGACTGATTCAGCTCTGTTTAACAATAGTCTGGAAAAGATCTTGTACGTCGTTGGTAGCAAAGAGATTTCTCGGTAATCATTCAGATCACTCTTATCGCCTTTTTTTATGAAGTGAGTGAATAATTGCTACGGTCCAATCTGGAGGTAGAGTTTCAGTGTCCCAAATCTTCACTATGATATCATGGAGATGTTTTATTTATCATGATCTGCGTATTTCCACATTTCAGCCAAGATGCGATCCTCACCTCCAGATTTGTTATTTTTCAAGCCATGTATAGTTTTTATCTAATGTGGGCGGGCGACTACCTGCGGTAGGAACAGTAGGATAGAAATCAAGCTTTTCATTTGGATTTTCAGCATTCAGTATAGATGAAAAGTAATTTCCAAAGGCTGCAGCACATGATTTGTCATTCAAATGTAGTTTTCTATCGAGTCCTCTTATATGTAACGTAGGAGGTTTAAACTTTGATAGTTGTGATTTAAAGGCTTTATAAAATTCCCGAGTGTGATGTCTTCTAAAATTCGCTTCTATTTCATCGATTTGGTTTTTGTTGAAGAGTCTCTTTGTTGTTCTCAATACTTTTGATGTATCTTTCTTAAACTCCAAGAGTTTTCGTGATTTTCGGAGGTTTTCTTGCGATTCCATTTTATCCAACCCTGTCTTCGCTTTTCAATTGCTTCATTACAATCTTCGTTCCACCACGGGTGTTTATATTTTTTATTGGTCAGTATAGTTTCTGTGGCTGATTGTATCATGGCTTTTTTAATTCTGTTTGTCTGTTTTATTTGGATTGCTGTGTAGAGTTTCTGTAAATTTGTTGTTGACGTCTTTCAGTTTACATATATCAAATTTTGGAGGTCTGTTTTTTCTTGAAATATTGGAAAGGTTCTTTCGCCTATCTGGGATGATACTCATTTTTACCAGAGACAAGTAATGATCAGAATTAATGTTGGCATTCCTCAAAACTTTTACATTGAAAATTTCCGTGGTGGATTTTTTAGAAATAGCTACATGGTTCAGCTGGAATTCTCCAAACATTGCGTTAGGGTGTTTCCAAGCTTGGCTATTCAAGGTAGACGCTTGGAGGCTGTGGATTTTAAAAGATCACAGTTCTTACAATATCAGTTAGTCTCTCACGATTTTTATTTGTTCTTTTGTGTGCAGGGTAGTCACCAACTGTTTGTTTATACTTTCTTCTCTACCAATTTGTGCATTAAAATCGCCCATCAAAATTATGGATTGGTGTTTTGGAATTTTGTCAGTTGTTTCTTCAAGTTTTTCACATATTTTGTCGACTGATTCTGATTCTTATTTGTTTGATTCATTTGTGGGAGCATGGAAATTTACTGTCGTATAAGCTATATTCATAGATTTGAAAAACAGTGTTGACATTCTTCCACAACTTGAAGAGAAATCCAAGAGTGAATCGATCATTTTCTTGTTGACAATAAAGCAAGTGCCTAGATGTGGTATATTTTTTATGACTCTTTTGCCAGGTTTTCCTTTGAATATTCTAAAGCCTTCTGATTCAAAACAACTTTCATCTGTGAATCTGGTCTCCTGTACAGCTGATATTACATTTTTTCTCTTAGTATGTCTAGCGTTTCTTTCAATTTTACAACTTGAAGAAGAGAGTTTATATTTATGGTTGCCAAGAAAGTCTTAGGTTTCTTACGACATGATGTTGTATACTCCTCAGATTCCGGAGGCCTACTTGTCCCATGAACGGGAGTGGATTGGTTATCACCTGGGGTATGTAATCCAAGAGGTTGTGTTTCCGTCATGAAAAGAGAATAAAAATAAAAATAAGGAAATTTTGGATTATCCCAAAGGATAACGTGGTTTTGACTAATGAGGTAGTGACCCTCACTCTGTGTGAAATTCAGCCGCCCATTCTGGGTCAGACGCTGTTTGCAGCCGCTCATTCTGAGACAGAGGGTACAGTTTACTAGTTTTGGTCCACCCTGGCTATTTCATTTCACCAGTATCACCCCTATCTGAGAGACATTCCCCTATCCCCCACCCGGGGAGGCGTCCGATGGCGAACTAGTGAACTCCACACATCATGTGCTTAGTGATGGTGGTTCCTCCGCCCTTTCTGCCGTTGGGGTGTCACTAATCACCCTTTTCCGTCTTCCAGGCCGTTGACTATCTGAGATGAGAAATATAGGTTGGGAAATGAAAGACCCATAGCCCTCGAAACCTAATAGCATCAGGGCGGGAAAGAAACAAGAGGTGGCAGAGGACGGCCAGATAGGAGAGACAGAAGTGAGGAGCCTGGCATAAGTAAGTGGAAGCAATGCCAAGACTCAGCTCGGGACCCCGTGGTCGCCAGCCCCGTACTCACTAGGTGTGAGTCCCTGGGGAATCCGTCGACAGACTACTTTTTCTAAAGTTCATGCCCATTTCTGGCAATATGGCTAGGGTAGGTAGTCCAACGTAAACAACACGAGATAGAAGCAGATTTTGTGAAGAAACAGCTGTAATACTAAGAATAAAATACGAAGAAGAATGCTACGCTATATTAGCTGCAGTTAATCTCATTCCATCCATCCTATCCATTATTATTGTAATTCAGTAGCTCATAAAATTAATCATGATTAACATACATGCTGGCAATTTGTGAAAAGTTGTCCTTGCTTTATGAAAAGCTGTTGAGAAAGCCACATTATCTTGACTGACGGAGAAACTAGTACTGCTGAAATTGTTAGCTAAGTCCATTATAGCTACGGAACTTCCATCCTGCGTACGAGCACAGTTCACGAAAAGGAGTGTTTTTGGCTGACATGAAAGAGGGCGACTTAACGAAAGCCGTCGGAGCGATGGTGTGAGACTGCCATTTCCTCTCAAAATCTGCGTGATCCCCAGTGAGGAGGATGGGTGGGAGGGAGGAGGGAGAGAGAGAGAGAGAGAGAGAGAGAGACTGACTCTTTGAAAGAGGATCGCTGGCTGGCGGGGCGCAGCTTTCAGTGCAGGCAGAACCGGATCTCCCCGGCACGCCAAGCCAGCTCACATTGTCCGTACGCTGCATGCAAGCTCTCGGCGGGAGCTTAAAATTTTCTCCATCTGTCCGTATCTGCAAGTATTGTTAGACACCATTTCGTTAAACACCAGAAATTGTTGTGGACAGCTAGAATAAGCAGGATCAGAGCCCAAACTTCGAGCATTACTGTCCGTGAATAGTAATACCGTTGCCGTGAGAATTTTTTCGAGTGCCCTAAAATTCTGGAAAAATAGTTTCGTCTCCGTAAATTGATGACGGCTTTGATTCGACCTTGCGTTGATAATCCCGATCCGGATTGGGCATATTTCTGAAATTAAATCTTGTTTCCGGTGTTAGAGATTAGGTCTGTATTCCGCTGGAATACGGATACACGGTTTTTTTCATTTGGAAAGATTTCACACTGACGAAACCGAAAGTGTTACTCCATGAAAGTGCAGCCCCCTATTTATAAAAATTCTGTGGACAGGTTCGTCATTTAAAGAGAGTTAAATGATTATATTTTCATTTCATCCCATTCGGAACTGATGTCCCTCATCAGATCCCCACAGACATGAATACGATCTTGTGTTCCTTGTGTCGTGGAAGCTAAAAGCCTCCACATGTCGTCTGGAGGCATTTCGTACCTTGCCTTGAATACATGGCGCGTCTGTTCATAAAGTTGTAGGCTGAAGGTTGGTATGAATGCATAACCACTGCATCACGGAGAGGCTACATCGTTGACAAATCGATTGGACAGCAGGCCAGTCAAGGATTCGTACATTATTCGAGACTATGGTCCCAGGAACTGGAGAGACATGGATTGGGAGAATCGCTGCTTCCTATGATCTTTCACCAGGTCGCCTACAGTCTGTCTGGCCGCCACGAACAGAATCGCCAATCGTCGTTAAAAACAAGTGCTCGTATTTCAGCTGTTGTCATCGTCTGAGACGAACAGTCCTACGATCTTATCGTGATGCAGTACTTCTGGAACGACCGGTATCTCCGCTTCATGCTACAGTGTTGACCTGAGTCCATCTCGCCAGCACTCGCTCTGTAGCCGTTGCACTACGGCACAACTGCCTTTGCAATCTGTCGGTATGACCGACATGCCAATGATTCGACCTTTTCCAGAGCCCCTAATGTGGCGGTAAATTGCACGCTGGCGTCCTCTGGGCATAATGCGATTCGGTCACTACTTGGAAAGTTTCACTGTTGGTTATACACGCGAGATAGCCATTATATATTCATATCATTCTTCATCTGTAAAGACGGGTTTCTTCCATTCAGAAAATACCGAAAATAATCTCGCGTAAGGATGAAATTTTTATCAAGATATCCCAAAGGCTGCGGGATCACTGTGGTATCTTTCGGGCAAGATCTTCTAGGTGTAATATCCGTCTTCCATTTCCGTCAGTACAGTACTTGCGGTAAGAGAAAAATAGGTCACAAAGGATGGTAATACCAAAAGTACCTTCCTGACAATCGATATTTTGTGTTCGTTACATGGAAATTTGCTGTTACTGAATAAGCATATGTACATGTTATTTTGAGAGAAATCTGTTTCAAATAACTTTTTAATCTCTCTCACAAATTTAACGTAGAGTTTTATACCGTGATAGTAGATACAGTTATTCGTTTGGTTCATGTTGGGGGAGAGTAAGCTGCGTATGTGTCTGATATTTCATGTCCATGGATATAACGGTTTGTGCTGGAAGTGAAGGGTGGTTATAATTAAAGTGCTGCTCACGGAGGTCCCGTTTCGGATGCATTTACCATATGGCAGAGAAACTTGGTAGATACGCTAATGCTTTAATATGCCACCGATTCACCTTGAAACAATTACTTCCAATTTTGGCCACCAGGTGATAATCTGGCGCTGTGCACGGTACGTCATGCACGCTGTCATTTGACACAGTGCTGCACTGAGAGAGTATCGCCGATTGTACGCCGATGTCATTAAACGGTTAAAAGGAGGACACTGAAACTTGAAAATACAGGTGAGTTTGATGTAGCACCTCGAAGACGAAGACGTCTTATCCCGGTGGAAGTTACTGTCGAGATAGCTGTTGCTGTAACTGACCTTGCAGCACGTGCTCCGAGTAGTGTTAGTGCTCGTGCAGTCTCACGAGAAGTGTCCATCCTATGGTCAACAGCACGGAAAGTTTTGCTGTCTGTTTTAGACTATGCAGCAACTGAAACTTCGTGATCCGCAGCAGCGTCCTGGATTTGCTCTTATAGAATCGATTAAAACTGATGACATGTGGCCGAGCAGTATTCTGTGGAGTGACCGCACACATTTTATACGACAGAGTGCAATGAATACACAGAACCGTCGTTTAGTGCTAAACAACGTGTTATTCACGAAGACCTACTGCAATCGCTGTTTGTCATTGTGTGGTGTGGATTCACAAGAACGCCTATTCTTGGTCCGTTCTTTTTTGAAGAGAATATAGAATATACTGTAACACTTCTGACACTAAATGTAACAGGGTTCTCTCTTTTGATGCTAATCAGTTGTCAGGATGAGCATTACTGCAAAGGGCATTTGATTCTAAGGCATTATGTCAGGGTGAGAAACACTAAATAAATTATTTTTTCTCTCTTAACAACATGTGGGCAGGGTGGGTTCTTCCTTGGCTCGGGTATGAGGTAGAACGAAACAGCATTTTTACATAAGATAACTTTTATTGAAAGTTTTGTACAACGGATTCCTTACTGGATTGTATTGGCTGGGAGAGCGGCACCTGCGGCGTCTGATTAGGCCTGGCGGTGTGTATTTCGTGTCGCCGTCTCGCCTAGTTGACTGGCCGGCCGCGGTGGTCTAGCGATTCTAGGCGCTCAGTCCGGAACCGCGCGACTGCTACGGTCGCAGGTTCGAATCCTGCCTCGGGCATGGATGTGTGTGATGTCCTTAGGTTAGTTAGGTTTAAGTAGTTCTAAGTTCTAGGGGACTGATGACCACAGATGTTAAGTCCCATAGTGCTCAGAGCCATTTGAACTATTTTTGAACCAGTTGACTGGAGACGCGCATCGTGATGTGGCCCGTTTAATTATTGAGAACGAAGTCGTGAATCGGATGGTGATGCCTTGGATGTGGCATCCCAGTGTTTCTCTTCTCTATGAGGCCGCGTGTGACAGTGTTGTGCGTCGGTCAACGGAGCGGCGCGGCGGGGGAAGGCCAGCGTCCCAGACTCGAACAACGGACTCCAGCTTGCCAGTCTTCGGCTGTCAGATCTTCATCCCCAACTCACAGGTGACTGCTGATGTGAGGCCGTCTCCTTCCCGTCCTCACGAGTCACCCGGGTCCGTAAAAATCAGTCTTCAAATACGTTCTAACTTCTGTCTTCTGGCGGCGAGGCTGCTGCTTGCTATTCCATTACAGCGGCGGACTTGGTGCTTCTGTGTACGATGTAGTCTCTTCCTGCATGACGGAAACTGAATTGAAACTGAATTGAAAACTACTCTCTCCGGGTCCACTGCGTCTCGCGTATTTATTCACTTCAGTTCACTGCAGGTGAACGACTTCACCGTCATTGCCTCTTCTGTCACGTTGAAAAGCTTCTCGAAGAATCTTCTTAACGTCGGTCATTGGCTCTTGGAATGTAGGCAAGGGCCTTTGATCACATGTGACAATTGAGAAACACGTGAGCCGTTCGGGCGATGGCCTGACGGCTGAATCGACAGCTTCCGCTTATGTGGGGAGGGCGATGGCTTCTCCTGAACGCTGACTTCGCGGTCATTGGCTCTTCTGTCACTGCTGCTCTGCCCGCTGTTTGCCAGTGCGTAATTCTTCTAAACTAAACTAAGTTTTTAATTTATTTTCTAATTTCTACTTCACATTGATTTCACTAATTTATTTGCCTATCTTAAGTACCACTCAGCAATACTCAAAGGACCTGCCAAGTATACCGTGGGGCGCGTTATCGAGACATCCTTGTACAGCATGTGATTCCTGCTTCGGGAGAGCGCAGCTCTGTGGAAACTACTGTTTCATGCAAGATCGAGAAACAACACGCCGTCCGTCCTGTGAAAAATATGCTTAACGTAACCTTCCACGAACGTTTTATCTACAGAGGTTTCCCAGATGCGTTGCATATAACGTCAACTGATACGAATCCGTTACTTTTTGCTCTGGGGATATCTAAAAGAATGCTTTTACCAGGGAAATGTTCTGCCTCCGGTGGATCTGAAGGCCAGTATATACGAACACTTTGCTCGTATTCCACCGAAAATGCTACGAGCAACTACAACTCACGTCGTTTTACGGATACAGTATCTCATTGACGTCTCCGCGCTCGTACTGAATGAATTCTGGCCACACTCCCGTTCCTAATGTACTGCAGATGGAAAAATTTCTATAGGTCTTCCTTACTTTCATAACGCCAGATTAGCGCCTGGTGGTCAAAAGTGAAACTAATTGGCGCTAACCGTACGATAATTACAGTCCTCACTGGACGTCTGTGAGTAGCTGCACTTTAATTATAACCACTTGGTACTAAAATGTATAAGGGATAGTAAACTGAAAACGATGCAGAGGGAAAATAAGTAAGTTAACTACACTCCTGGAAATGGAAAAAAGAACACATTGACACCGGTGTGTCAGACCCACCATACTTGCTCCGGACACTGCGAGAGGGCTGTACAAGCAATGATCACACGCACGGCACAGCGGACACACCAGGAACCGCGGTGTTGGCCGTCGAATGGCGCTAGCTGCGCAGCATTTGTGCACCGCCGCCGTCAGTGTCAGCCAGTTTGCCGTGGCATACGGAGCTCCATCGCAGTCTTTAACACTGATAGCATGCCGCGACAGCGTTGACGTGAACCGTATGTGCAGTTGACGGACTTTGAGCGAGGGCGTATAGTGGGCATGCGGTAGGCCGGGTGGACGTACCGCCGAATTGCTCAACACGTGGGGCGTGAGGTCTCCACAGTACATCGATGTTGTCGCCAGTGGTCGGCGGAAGGTGCACGTGCCCGTCGACCTGGGACCGGACCGCAGCGACGCACGGATGCACGCCAAGACCGTAGGATCCTACGCAGTGCCGTAGTGGACCGCACCGCCACTTCCCAGCAAATTAGGGACACTGTTGCTCCTGGGGTATCGGCGAGGACCATTCGCAACCGTCTCCATGAAGCTGGGCTACGGTCCCGCACACCGTTAGGCCGTCTTCCGCTCACGCCCCAACATCGTGCAGCCCGCCTCCAGTGGTGTTGCGACAGGCGTGAATGGAGGGACGAATGGAGACGTGTCGTCTTCAGCGATGAGAGTCGCTTCTGCCTTGGTGCCAATGATGGTCGTATGCGTGTTTGGCGCCGTGCAGGTGAGCGCCACAATCAGGACTGCATACGACTGAGGCACACAGGGCCAACACCCGGCATCATGGTGTGGGGAGCGATCTCCTACACTGGCCGTACACCACTGGTGATCGTCGAGGGGACAGTGAATAGTGCACGGTACATCCAAACCGTCATCGAACCCATCGTTCTACCATTCCTAGACCGGCAAGGGAACTTGCTGTTCCAACAGGACAATGCACGTCCGCATGTATCCCGCGCCACCCAACGTGCTCTAGAAGGTGTAAGTCAACTACCCTGGCCAGCAAGATCTCCGGATGTGTCCCCCATTGAGCATGTTTGGGACTGGATGAAGCGTCGTCTCACGCGGTCTGCACGTCCAGCACGAACGCTGGTCCAACTGAGGCGCCAGGTGGAAATGGCATGGCAAGCCGTTCCACAGGACTACATCCAGCATCTCTACGATCGTCTCCATGGGAGAATAGCAGCCTGCATTGCTGCGAGAGGTGGATATACACTGTACTAGTGCCGACATTGTGCATGCTCTGTTGCCCGTGTCTATGTGCCTGTGGTTCTGTCAGTGTGATCATGTGATGTATCTGACCCCAGGAATGTGTCAATAAAGTTTCCCCTTCCTGGGACAATGAATTCACGGTGTTCTTATTTCAATTTCCAGGAGTGTATTTATTATTTTAAAAGTAATCACCATAGCTGTTAACACATTTACTCCACTATGAGGTAAGACGGTCAGTGCCATCACTGAAAAATGTTTGCGGTTGTCTACGGAACAGTGATCGTATCCAGGCGTGCACCTCTTCGTCCGGAGCAAATTGACGACCAAGAATGTCTTTGCACAGGGCCATGAAAGTATGGAGACCGCATGGGGATTGATCGGTACTGTATAGTGGATGCGTAAAGGCTTACCAGCGAAACTCGTGCAGCGTAGTTGAAATAAGAGCAACGCCAGCTCCGTGAAAGCAAAGATGAGCTTTTTCTTCGACTGTAAGGGCCCGCTGCTCTTTACTTTGTGGAACATGGCGCCACAATTAACGCAGAGGTGGTATGTGGACACTTCGCAAAAACTGAAACGCACCATCAAGTCCAAACGCGCAGGAATGTTGACAAACATTATAATTCTGCTGCAGGTTAATGTCCGCCCACGTATTGCCTAGGTTGTTTCGAGTAAGCTGCAAAAGTTTTTCTAGGAAGCTTTTACACATCCTCCATACAGTACTGATATCTTCCCGATTTCCGTATTTTTGGAACCATGAAGAAAGACGTTCGTGCCCGTCGATTTTCTTCCGGCAAAAGGGTGCACGTCTTGGTACAATTGTGATTACATAGGTAAACCCAAACATTTTTCTATGAAGGCTTTGACGGTCTTTTTTCATAGTGGGATAAAGGTATTAACAATTATGTCTATTACGTTTGAAATAATAAACAATTTAGTTGCTCTGTCTCGTTTTGATTTATCTGCCTTAAAATTATTATGCACTAACAACTAAAGGATAACTTGCACAAGCAGTCAGGGTGCTTAAATTTATGAGAAGTCAGGTGCCACAAGTCCAGTTACTATCCATAATTACATTTATCATTTTTTTTCTGCTTGATTGTAGTTTGAATACTGCAGGCGTATTGAGTGCATTTGATTACTATAGCGTATCTGAGAGATGTAAGCACATGAGAATAATATGTAACTAACACCTTCAAGAGAGAACTTTATTTTCGTCAGTATTCGCTCCTTAGGATGTTCACGTCTGCAACAGAACTTAGTTATAAACGCAATTTAATTTTACCTCATTTCACATATTTGAGGCCGGCCGGGGTGGCCGAGCGGTTCTAGGCGCTTCAGTCGGGAACCGCGCGACGCTGCGGTCGCAGGTTCTAATCCTGCCTCGGGCATGGATGTGTGTGATGTACTTAGGTTAGTTAGGTTTAAGTAGTTCTAAGTTCTAGGGGACTGATGACCTCAGATGTTAAGTCCCATAGTGCTCAGAGCCATTTGAACCATTTTTGAACATATTTGAGGAGAGCATTATTCTACCGATTGTTTCTGCTGTATGTTGATCTTTTAGTTAGTTTCCTATGTCGGGAGTTTGGACACTGTGCAGATGCCTAAAATTACCTAAGCAAGAGCACTTTTTCTCCATCATTATCTAGGAGGTAATCGACAAATAACTTTATTGGTCCCAATACACGATTTCAACAGCAGTAGAAAATACTATAACGGGAGTAGGATTCGGCATGAGTGAGAAGGGAGGACACTGAGAAAGTTATCGTGAACTGTTCAGTGACAGGATTATTCTCATCAGAATCGAGAGCAAACGAACGCGTATAATTATAATTCAGATTTACATACCGACGTCACTGACAGAAGAAGAAGGTAAAGATGCAGGGAAAGTGTATGAGGATATTGAAAATGTAATTGAGGGCGTAAATGGCGCTAACAATCTGATAATCATGGATGACTGGAACGCTGTATAGTGGGGGAAGGAACAGAATACTGAGTTACGGGAGAATATTGGCTTGATAGTAGGAATTAGAGGACTAACTTAGTTCGGAATCAAATTTCAGTAGGTGGTAACTGCATGCTTCAGTGCAATTCAAGGACATACCCTTATTACACAAACCTACTTTCACTTTTAGCCAATTGTTCTGAGTCATAAACAGTTACGACGCAATGCAAGCCCACAAACAGCCTAAGAGTCCTAAGACAATCCTAGGTTATATGACATCACAAGATTACCGAATTGTAAAACATCTTTTTAGTCGGAAGGTTCTCGGATCTAACCCCTTCATGTTTAATTTCCTTAAATTTCGTCCGATTTCCGATTTGAGTGAAATTTGACCGAGAAAGTACCTACAAGTACCTAAGTACAACCCCACTTTCACATACAGCCAATTATCCTGACAGCCCTGTAACTCTAAGGTCATTAGACAACCCAAGGGAATATGACACAGTTAATGTATAAACACAGCCAAGCTCGGTGTATAAACCCTAACATTAAGATTATGTTGTTCGTTCATTCAAGAATACTACTGTTTACCGTTACATACATGTTAACAGCATGTTGGTCAAAGCATGTAATTGTTGGCATAATGACAATCGTGACTGTGAAGTCATAATAGAACTGAAGAATGACTCGCGTAATACTGAAGTGCAGATTCCTGAGATTGAGTACAGCCATCTATGTAGCGAGATGGACTACATCGTTGGGTTGATGACAATAGAGTACGATATGCCTCAACTATGTCCACTCGATGGCAACCATACGTCTGGCCACTATTCGAAGATGGTGATAGTTATGAACACCAATATAGTGTAAATAGCGACTTAGAACAATGTGTAGATGTAAGTATGTGTACAGTACCGAAGTCTACTGCTACCGCACCTATAGGTAATAAATCCATACAAGCTGAAATTACGGATGGAATACCAAAGTATTTTACTACGCCTGTTGGTTTGAATGTTATACAAGCGGAGTTTATTGCATATAAAATCATTTATTTAAGCAATATTGTAGAGCGTAAGGGAAATAAATAAGAAATGTGTTAACAATAATATTTATTTCTGCATAACAACCTTCGTGATAATTATTTACAATGCGTTTTTTAAGCGTTCCCAGTGGCAATATTTTGTTACATTATTTATTTACATGGATATAATATATGGATTCTATGACCAGCAGCGGGATGCACACACAGTGTGCAAACTATAAAGAACCATGATAAAACAGGTCATACTACTAGGTATTAATCCCATTCTCGCAAATGATCCATTTATCACCATACCGCGACAGTCCTATTCTCAGTTGCAATACAGTATGAATAACGTATTTTGTTGATTCAAAATTGATTTCACGCACCAAATGTGGAGGAGCATCATCACCACTTCAATTAATCTGCAGCCGTGACATCCTTTGTAACCACTCGACGCACTCTCTCAGCTCGTCTAAGGGCTGTACCTGTGCTTGTGTATTATGCGTAAATTTGGTACGAAGACCTAAAAACTCTGACTTGTGATCCATTCTCCATGTTTTTAATTAGACTGATAACCTTATTTTTTGCAGACTTTATTCCATATGGATTATTATCTGTGTATCCAAATGTATCGAATTCGTCAGGATCGTGCCTTTCCGCTTCATATGGCCCACGACCCTTCATCCAATAAATGGAGCTGCAACATCCATGTACGTAAAGTAACATAGGGAGCTTCAGAATGAGATCTGGCAAGTTCTTAGTGGAGTCGGTACATTTTGAGTTCAGATAGGTCCAGTATACACACAACTAAAGTTAACAAGTTTTGTGAACTGTACCCGAAACCTTCCCTATTTGTAAAGCAGCGACTTCTTAATTGAATATCGTAGCCCATTTAAGATTTGGCTTGGCAATCAGCTGCGTTCCGTCAAACGAATTCAGAATAATTATTGTGATGGTTTTGAAGATTTTCCCTTGGTTTCCCTAAAATTGCATTGTTCATTAGTTTGTAGAAACCTCTTTGAAATGAGCATATTGCAGAAGTCCTCTTTTTCAGTATTTAAATCAACGTATTACTTTAACTACCAAGATTGATAGGATTTAATAATGTGATCGGTTTTACTCGGTTTCATCCCCAGCTTTAGACAAAGCTGAAGGTTTCTATAATGCATGAAGTATCTTGTTTTTCCGTCCAGCTTTCGGAACTTGGTGCTCTGGACAATCAGATAAATCGCTGAGTTGTTGTTGTCGTGGTCTTCAGTCCAGAGACTGGTTTGATGCAGCTCTCCATTCTGCTCTATCGTGTTCAAGCTTCTTCATCTTCCAGTACCTACTGCAACCTACATACTTCTGAATCTCTTTAGTGTATTCATCTCTTGGTCTCCCTCTACGATTTTTACCCTCCACGCTGCCCTCCAATGCTAAATTTGTGATCCCTTGATGCCTCAGAACGTGTCCTACCAACCGGTCCCTTCTTCTTGTCAAGTTGTGCCACAAATTTCCCTTCTCCCCAATTCTATTCCCTACCTCCTCATTAGTTACGTCATCTACCCATGTAATCTTCAGTGTTCTTCTGTAGCACCACATTTCGAAAGCTTCTATTATCTTCTTGTCCAAACTATTTATCGTGCATATTTCACTTCCATACATGGCTATACTCCATATAAATACTTTCAGAAACGACTTCCTGACACTTAAATCTATACTCGATGTTAACAAATTTCTCTTCTTCAGGAACGCTTTCCTTGCTATTGCCAGTCTAAAATTTATATCCTCTCTACTTCCACCATCATCAGTTACTTTGCTCCCAAAATAGCAAAACTCATTTACTACTTTAAGCTTCTCATTTTACTAATCGAAAACCCTCTGCATCACCCGGTTTAATTCGACTATATTCCATTATCCTCGTTTTGCTTTTGTTGGTGTTCATCTTATATCCTCCTTTCAAGACACTGTCCATTCCGTTCAGCTGCTGTTCCAGGTCCTTTGCTGTCTTTGACAATTACAATGTCATCGGCGAACCTCAAAGTTTTTATTTCTTCTCCATGGATTTTAATTCCAACTCCGAATTTTTCTTTTGTTTCCTGTACTGCTCGCTGAATATACAGATTGAATAACATTGGGGTTAGGCTACAACCCTGTCTCACTCCCTTCCCAGCCACTGCTTCTCTTTCATACCCCTCGACTCTTATAACTGCCACCTGGTTTCTGTACAAATTGTAAATAGCCTTTCGCTCCCTGTATTTTACCCCTGCCACTTTCAGAATTTGAAAGAGAGTATTCCAGTCAACATTGTCAAAAGGTTTCTCTAAGTCTACAAATGCAAGAAACGTAGGTTTGCTTTCCCTTAATGTATTTTGTAAGATAAGTCGTAGGGTCACTATTGCTTCACGTGTTCGAACATTTCTACGGAATCCAAACTAATCTTCCCCGAGGTCGGCTTCTACCAGTTTTTCCACTCGTCTGTAAAGAATTAGAGTTAGTATTTTGCAGCCGTGGCTTATTAAACTGATAGTTCGACAATTTTCACATCTGTCAGCACCTGCTTTCTTTGGGATTGGAATTATTATATTCTTCCTGAAGTCTGAGGATATTCCGCCTGTCTCATACATCTTGCTCACCAGGTGGTAGAGTTTTGTCAGGGCTGAGTATGTCATGAAAACTATTAGGATATGTCATGTCTGACTCAAAGGCATAGCCTACCTTAGTCAGCCGCACCAGATCAGAAATCACGTAATCTGACGATTTCGTTAATAGACAGTCATTGATGTCTTCCAATAGGTAGAGTGTGTTGAAAGGCATTTCTGTGTAAGTTAGCATTTAAGTACAAGATGTAACTTGAATCGACAAATATTAATTGGGCGATCCACTCATTTGAAGATTACCTACCCCTGTTTGTTTATACTCAATGACAAAATCATAAATGAGTCCATCCTTCAAAAAATAGGAATACGTTAACATCTGTTAATAGTTATCTTGTGGCAGGTGTCTTTTTCAGCACTGCATCCAATGAAAGCCCTAGTGCTGTGTTGTACGAGGCAGGATCAAACTTATATGTTTGCATGCACACAGTCCAGAATTGTTCGAACAAGTCTGCAGTATCCATGTAAAGACCTACGCCTTCCCCTAGATCAGAGATCTTAAACTCATCTCAAACGCGCAGCACATGTCCTTATTCAGCATTCGATCAACAGTCGCCAGTAAGTTTACAGGAGAATGCGACTATGTCAGGTAATATAGTTCTGTGGAGTCTCTACACCAAATCCTTGCATCCATAAGAGCTGAACTTTAGCATCCCTTGAATGTACAGCTCGAGTGAGCTGCATATCCTCTTGATGCATGGTTTCAGCAAGTTTCTGCAGTGGTGCCTGCGTGAATCTCAGTGAGTCTGGAGTCTGGGACATGCTTCGTCATCCTCTTTGAAAACGAAATATATTTTCCAGTTCTCTCTTGTAATACTACCCTCATAATTGCGCAAACCGAAGTCAGTCAATATCTCAAATTGTGGAAAAAGACGGGTCTGTGCCAGGGAAGTTTGTAATTCAAATTGTACGCATATGCTGCACCGCAGAATTTAGTGATATCTTAGCATTATTAACAAATAGCTCCCCACAAATGCAGCAGTCAACTGCTTTCTCATTCACTGACTGGTCTCCTATCGGTGGTCGTCATGGGAATGCTGTAGCAGAAAATCACAACTACTTTCTTTGCAAGATCTTGAAGCTCAGGATCTTCCCTAGTGTAGGATCTAATAAAGTGTTTACGAGCGGAATCATGAGCACACACAACTTCATACGCAGCCACAAGTGGTAAGTATCGTTGTGGGAAGGTAATATGTGAGATAGTGGGATCACCCTCACAGTGCGTCACAGGAGCAAGGAGACAGCCGAAGTTCTCATATTGAGCAAACAGAACTCTCCCCATGCGGAGAAAATTCTTAAACGTTATGAATGTCTGTAAGCGTATCTATAGGTAATGGGGCCTGTACAATGTGTATTGGTATACGTCTTCTTACTAAAATTTCCCACAATAGCTGTTTATTTACTTTATCAAAAGCCTTTACGTAATCGACGAAAACGACGTGTGTTTCTTTATTGAATTCCTTCTGTTTTTCTATAATTTGCTGTAGCATAAAAGTGTTGTCTGTACAGCTTCTCCCCTTTCTGAATCCATTTTGTTCTTCTGACAGCAGGCACTTCATTATGAGTTTTAGTCTTTCGGTTATTATTCTAGCATAGATCTTATACGCTGTATTTAATAGTGATATGCCTTTATAATTTTCTCGGGTTTTGATCTGTCTCCTTTATCAAATATTGGTTTTATAAGTGAGATCTTCCATTCTTTTGGTATTTTCTTTGTTATACAGCAAAGATTCCAAAATCTGAGGAACCATTTTTTTAAATGCTACTTAAGAATATTTTATTAGTTCGCTGTTAATGCTATCACTTCCTACTGCCTTTCGGTTCTTTTCATAACTGAGAGCATGTTCTAATTCTTGGAACTCAAGATGATCTGGATTTGTTTCAAGATCTTCATCGTTTTCTGTGTTCATTTCATCAGTCCACATTTCCTTTTAATAATGTAACCAGACTTTGTTCTTCATATTTTTATGAAAGCGTTAAATGCTTTGTCCCTAGAAAAAATCTCCACATGTTGTTATTCTCTTTCATATTGTCCATGCCTGTTTCGTAGCATTTTCCACACAAGTGTTTCGCCTATTCGTGGATGTACTATGGACACTTCCTTTTGAACGTAGAAGGCATTGTCGTCCGTCGAATGGCTGTGTGAGTGGTATAGATATAACCCACGTCCAGTTCTTCGTCTGCTGTAATTGCATGAACTGCCCTTAGTGCCTCGCTCGTTCAGTGAACCGCTGAGCATTCGGCAGGTGTTCATTTAGCGAGAGAAAGTTGTCTCTAGGTAATTACCGCACTCACACGTCGAATCGCATCGCTTAGAAATTTTCAAAACCAATTACTATGAGCAGACTGCGGAGTTTTAGATCGTAAAAGTTGCATTTTATGCGCCTAAAATATGATTTTTCAGTACCTGATCTAGGCTATGTAGAATCTAAAATCAGGCATAAAAAGTATTATACAGAAACACTAAACCTGATGCAAAGTACACACTGGTTGACATATGAGCATATTATTATTATTCATTAAAAACGAGGAAAATGAAAATGTACCCAGTTGCACAACACAGCAAACATTACACTACTTTAATGTTCAAACTGATACCAAACTTTTTAGTTTTTTCAAGGTAAAAAAAATTGTATGTAACACTTACAGACACATGTAGAAATACGAATGACATGTAATTTAATAAATTCCGAATGGTTTAAAACATACAGGTCATAGCTAACATCATGGTGAGTAACTAAAATCTACTGTAGACTTTCCAGAGGAAAACTATGGCGTATGTCAGTCAGTATTAATTTGCATACCGAAAAAGAACTTTTTTATTTTTTTTTATACATCAGTCTTCTGACTGGTTTGATGTCAACCGCCACGAATCCCTCTACTGTGAGAACCTCTTCTTCCCAAAGTAGCACTTGCAACCTACGTCCTCAATTATTGTCTCAATGTATTCAAATTTCTGTCTTCCCCTACTATTTTTGTCTTGTACAGCTCCCTCTAGTACCATGGGAGTCATTCCCTGATGTCTTAACAGATGTATCATCCTGTCCCTTCTGCTTATCATTGTTCTTCACGTATTCCTTTCCTTTCCGACTCTGCGCAAAAGCTCCTCATTCCTTACCTTATCAGTGCACCTAATCTTCAACATTTGCCTGTCGCACCACGTATCAAATGCTTCGATTCTCTTCTGTTCCGGTTTTCCCACAGTCCATGTTTGACTGCTGTGCTCCAGACGTATATTATCACAAATTTCTTCCTCAAATTTAAGGCCTATCTTTGATACTAGTAGACATCTCTTAGCCAGCAATGCCCTTTTTTGCCAATGCTAGTTCCCTTTTCATGTCCTCCTTGCTCCGTCCGTCATTGGTTATTTTGCTGCCCAGGAAGCAGAATTCCTTAACTTCATGTACTTCATGACCACCAAATCTGATGTTAAGTTTCCGCTGTTCTCATTTCTGCTACTTCTCATTACTCTCGTCTCCGATTTACTCTCAATCCATATTCTGTGCTCATCAGATTGTTCATTACATTCAGCAGATCCTATATTTCTCCTTCACTTTCACTGAGGATAGCAATGACATCAGCGAATCGTATCATTGAGGTCCTTTCACCTAGAACCTTAATGCCACTGTTGAACTTTTATTTTATTTTCATCATTCATTCTTCGAGATACAGATTGAATAGTGGGGGCGAAAGACATCCCTGTCTTACATCCTTTTTAATCAGGGCACTTCCTTCTTCGTCGTACACTCTTATTATTTCCTCTTGGCTCTTCTACATATTGCATATTACCCGTCCCTGTCTACAGCGTAACCCTATTTTTCTGAAAATTTCGAACATCGTGCACCATTTTACATTGTCGAACGCTTTTTACAGCTCTACAAATCCTATGTACGTGTCTTGATTTTTCTATAGTCTTGCTTCCATTGTCAACCGTAACGTCAGAATTGCCTCTCCGGTGCCTTTACGTTTCCTAAAGCCAAACTAATCATCTAACACATTCTCAATTTCCTTTTCCATTCTTCTGTATATTATTCTTGTCAGCAACTTGGATGCATGAGCTGTTAAGCTGATAGTGTGATTACTTTAGAAATCGTGATGGAATGTTTTCTATCCCTTCTTACTTATTTGAGCTTAAGTCCTCCAAAGCCCTTTTACATTCTGATTCTAATACTGGATCCCCTATCTCTTCAAATCGACTCCTGTTTCTTCTCCTATTACATCAGACACATCGTCCCCCTCATAGAGGCCTTCACTATATTCTTTCCACGCATCCGCTCTCTCCTCCGCATTTAACAGTGGAATTTCCGTTGCATTTTTAATGTTACCACCCTTGCTTCTAATTTCATAAAAGGTTGTTTTGACTTTCCTCTATGCTGAGACAGTCCTTCCGACAGTCATTTCTTTTTCGATTTCTTCACATTTTTCATGCAGCCATTTCGTCTTAGCCTCCCTACACTTCCTATTTATTTCACTCCTCAGCAACTTGTTTTTCTGAACTTCCCTGAACGTTTTTGTACTTCCTTCTTTCATGGATCAACTGTAGTATTTCTTCTATTATTCGCGAGTTTTTCACAGTTACCTTCTTTGTACCTATGTTTTTCTTTCCGACTTCTGTAGTTACACTTTTTAGAGATGTCCATTCCTCTTGAACTGTACTACCTGCTGGGCTATTCTTTATTGCTGTTTCTACAGCCTGAGAGAACTTAAAGCGTATCTCTTCATTCCTTAGTGCATCCGTGCCCCACTTCTTTGCGTATTAATTCTACCTTACAGATCTCTTTAACTACAGCCTACACTTCATCACTACAACTACATTGTGATCTGAATCTCTATCAGCTCTTGGGTAAACCTTACAATCCAGTATCTTATTTCGGAATCTGTGTCTGGCCAATATGTAATCTAAATGTATGGAATATCGCCTCATTTGTGCTACTGGTTTCGTGATTTCCTGTCAGAAAGGTCACAGTTCGTAGTAATAGATGGAAAGTCTGGAGTAAAACAGAAGTAATATCCTGCGTTCCCCAAGGAAGTGTTGTAGGCCCTCTATTGTTCCTGATCTATATTAACGATATAGGAGAAAATCTTAGTAGCCGTCTTAGATTCTTTGTAGATGATGCTGTCATTTACCGTCTTGTATTGCAAAGTCATCAGATGTCCAAAACGAATTGCAAAATGATATAGATAAAATATTTGTATGATGTGAAAAGTGGTAATTGATCTTGAATAAAGGAAAGTGTGAAGCTATTCACATGAGTACTAAAAGAAATCCACAAAATTTCGATTACGCGGTAAGTGACACAAATCTGAAGGCTGTAAAATCAACCAAATACATAGGGATTGCAATTACAAATAACCTAAACTGGAACGATCACTTACATAATGTTGTGGGTAGAGTAAACCAATGACTGCGATTCATTGGCAGAACAGACAAGTGCAACAGGTCTACTAAAGAGACTGTTTACACCATGCTTGTCCGCCCTATTCTGGAGTATTGCTGTGCGGTGTGGAATCCGCATCAGGTACGACTGACGGATGCTTCGAAACAGTACAAAGAAGGGCGGCTCGTTTTGTACTATCGCGAAATATGGGACATAGTGCCGCAGACATGATTGGAGTGGAGTGGCAGTCATTAAAACAAAGGCGTTTTTCGTTGCGTCGGGATCTTCGCATGAAATTTCAATCACCAGTTTTCTCCTCCGATCGCGAAGACATTCTGTTGGCACCCACCTACATAGGGAGAAAAGATCATCATGATAAAATAAGAGAAATGAGGGCTCGCACCGAAAAATGTAAGTGCTCATTTTTCCCGCGCGCCGTTCGAGAATGGAACGGCAGAGAGACAGCTTGAAGGTGGTTCATTGAACCCTCTACCAGGCACTTTATAGTGAATAGCAGAGTAATCACGTTGATGTAGAAATGAAATCTTCCCGCATCACCCTGTCTTTCCCAAGTATACCTGCTACTTTTGTGATTACTGAACAGAGTATTGTCTATTGCAAGATGAAATTATTGCAGAACTCAATTAGTCTCTCTCCTCTCTCATTCCTTGTCCCAAGCCTATGTTCTCCCGTAAACTTTTCTTTTACTTCTTCCTCTGTAACTGGACTCTAGTCTCCGTTGGCTATTAGATATTCATCTCCCTTTACGTAGTGTATTACCCTTTCAATATCCTCATATACTTTCTCTATTTGTTCACCTTCAGCTTGCGACGTCGTTGTCGGTTGGTTTATTATTGCTGTCGATTCTGATAAGAACAACCCTATTACTGAACTATACATAGTAACACACCATCTGCCCTACCTTCCTATTCATAACGAAGCCTACATCTGTTATACCATTTTCTGCTGTTGTTGATATTACCCGATACTCATCTGACCAGAAATCCTTGTCTTCCTTCCACTTCACTTCACTGACCCCTACTATATCTAGATTGAGGATTGAACCTGTGCATTTCCCTTTTCAGATTTTCTAGTTTCCCTACCACGTTCAAGCTTCTGACATTCCACGCCCCGACTCGTAGAACGTTATCCTTTCGTTGATTATTCAATCTTTTTCTCATGGTAACCTCCCCGTTGGCAGTCCCCTCCCGGAGATCCGAATGGGGGACTATTCCGGAATCTTTTGCCAATGGAGAGATCATCATGACACTTCTTCAAATACAGGCCACATGTCCTGTGGATACACGTTACGTGTCTTTAATGCTGTGGTTTTCATTGCCTTCTGCATGCTCATGCCGTTGATCATTACATTCTTCCGCCCTTAGGGGCAGTTTCCCACCCCAAGGACAAGAGAGTGCCTTTAACCTCTTTCCGCTACGCCGCCCTCTTTTACAAGATCGTTGACAGAATGAGGGAGACTTCTTATACTGGAAGTCTTCGGCCGCCAATGCTGGTTACGTCATACATCCTACATCAACGAATTTAACAGGGGCGTACTTCACTTTCGGCACATGTTGAACAGGAATGCTGCAGTCAGGGAAGCTGTAATATTTCTCTGCTGCTAACCACTTGCTCGAGCGGCTAAGAAGTAGTCCAGATAGCGTGAGGACATATGGAATTAGCTCTTTGAATGCCTGTATGCTTGATAATACCTTGACAAAAATTTTGTTTACCGTGTAGATTAATTTATATATCTTAGGGAATGATAGCCTTACTAGCTGTTCTCTACAAGTGATACCATGTGCTACACAAGTTACATGCGGCATCAGAGGGAAGATAACTTTGAGCAATTGAAACTCCGCAGCCATACATGCAGCGGCACGTGCGACGGTCACAAGCATATTGTTGTCATCAACCCATTTGGATCTAGCACCTTCAGCTCATTGTTGACCAATTGTGCAATTCTTGGATGGTTAATTTTGCGAATTGTTTTGACAAATCGCGTAAGTCCTTGATGTGCATCTTTTTGGAAATCATTTTGCACAAATCGCGTAAGACATTGATGTGCATCTGTGTTCAACTTGCCAACAGATTTCCAATGTACCTGCCAACACTGTCCCCCCAATATCTTCTCGGATTTGTGCAATGCGGCCTTGTAAGTTGAATACAAGTAACTTTTACGCAACGTTGATTCTGCAAGAAGAGACTGATCGCAGTGCTTACGAAGAAGCCCTCTGAAAATAGGGTTTTCTAGTTTGCTAGTTTATGAAAAGGGATGTTTGAAGCGATTGCCTTACGTAACACTCCATGTGTATGGAGAGTTAAGTGAGACTTTTTATCACTCGAAGCCTAACACAATAAAGAAATAAGATGCTATGTGGAAGTGTGTATAAAATGTATTTGTTGTTGTTAAGCGACACCGGTACTTAATTTTAACAGATTAAAAAATTAAAAGGCTTGTAACCTACATCAGCAATTTTAGGTTTCCAACCGTCCAGTCATTGAAAAGATTTTTGTTACAACTCAAAAGGTTAAAAAAACTTGGAGCGTCATATTAAATGCATTTCTGCCTTGTACTGTAGGTATGACATTTTCAGATTGCTTAGTTTTGCACTATATCAAAAATTAACTCAGCAGCTTAATAGTTATAATAAAAGTGAACAGTTGAATCCCAGTGTGTCTTAGTATAATTTTAAACGATATTTACAAAATGATCCTTTTTACAATCTCTCTGGTGTCTAGAGATTCCCGAAATGGTAAGGAAAACTATGAAGGAGAACAAATAACCTCTTTGTCGCATGTTTGGCAGAATATATGTTTTCCATCGGTCGTATAGTGCCGAAATTCGGGCAGCCACAGCATTATAAGACTAGAAGTTAATTTACGTGGTTTCACCATTTTCTTCTTTTGAATTACTCACGCACCGAAACTAGAATTGATTTTCAACAATGAACGTGTTACACTTCACACGTCCATCGGTACACGCAGGACATACTAGGTTAATTTGAGGGATGGATAGCAAAAATTCGACAATTATTACGCTTTACTACAGTGAGAGTCCGTGTATAACAGAAGAGGTAAAGTTTTGTTTACTACAAAAGGTAGGCAGCTTTCTCTTGCCTGTGTTTTCTTCGTATTCTTTATAAAAACAAACAGCTGGCTAGGATTTTAGAGCTACAGATTTTTTTCAAATATTGCACTGAGGTCCCCATGTTCAAGTCTTGTAAGCAGTTTTAATCTTTTGAAAATACAAGAATTTTACGTTATATTAAAGAAATAGGTACCTTTTAGGTTTTTAAAGCTAAAATAGAAGAAATGGGCATTAACGTCGAAACAGGATGTTTTAGGTGCTATAAAATTAGCGGTTTCCAGTTTAATTACTCGTGGAATTCATATGTAATTAGTTTATTTGCAACTAGGAACTCAGAAAGTGAATAGGCTTTTAACCTAAACGTTCGCGGCCTAATTATGAGCTAGCATATTCATTTCATTGTGCTCACTGCTAATGCTGTCGATATGTCTACGTTATATAGCAAATTCAATCGAAAGTTATTGTTATGGAGAGCACCTCGGCACTCTGAAAGAGACGGTGTGGAAAGCTCTGTCACACACTTACGCAGCAGAGAAATCGGCAGGGAATGCCGTGAGCAGCGCTGCGCAGGGATCGTTGCCGGGCTTAGTGAGGCTGTCCCACGTCCATCAGTCATTCTCACTACGGAATGTAGAGAGGCAGGCACCGTGAGATGGTTAGTGACAACAGCTTTTTCCATTAAAATAACTATTTATTTGGTGATCAATTTTAACAGTAATAATACAATGTGATACAAATTCGTAAATTTATCTTTGCAGCATGTACGGCTGAACAACCATCTTCTTCTAAATACTATACTTCAGCATGTTCAAATATTGTTCCCATCCAAGTCGATTTTTCACATCCTTTGACATAAATAACCGTGTTCACGTGAACGAACGTCAAGAGCATTGCTAATAAACCCACGTGTTGAATACTGGGTTAATTCCACGGTAATCCATGAAATTGTGGGTCAACCAAAGTGCTGTACATGATGTCTTGGAGCTTTTGACGTAATAGTTTTTATGATACCACTTTGGTATCGAATGTTGCAATAACATGTATTTTTTTTCCATGTACCATGACAGCAAAGTGTTTAGCCGTAAATTACTCCTCATGGAATACTTGGACATCTAAAACAATTTTAAACCATGGAGCCACAATCGTGAAACGATTTAGAATTGCTTTTAAGCAACCCATCCATCGAATGGCGTATAGTTAATTATACGCTCATGCAAAATTAGAGCTTGTGTAGATATGTCAGCTGGGAAGTTGGCTCTGGCTTAAGACTCTTTATATACATCAACAGGCTCTCTTTCAACAACCTGTTTCTCTTTTGAACAGTAGATTACGACAATGGGTGCTGTTTTCTTGAATTCGTCGTCGAGCAGATGCGCAAAACTGTAGGCCTATATCTCTGACATCGATCTGTTGTAGAATTTTAGAACATGTTTTTTGCTCGCGTATCATGTCATCTCTGGAAACCCAGAATCTACTCTGTAGGAATCAACATTGATTCCGGAAACAGCGATCGTGTGAGACCCTACTCGCTTTATTTGTTCATGAGACCCAGAACATATTACAGTCTCCCAGGTAGATGCCATTTTCCTTGACTTCCGGAATGCGTTCGATACAGTTACGCACTGTCGCCTGATAAACAAAGTAAGAGCCTACGGAATATCAGACCAGCTGTGTGGCTGGATTGAAGAGTTTTTAGCAAACAGAATACAGCATGTTGTTCTCAATGGAGAGACATCTACAGACGTTAAAGTAACCGCTGGCGTGCCACAGGGTAGTGTTACGCGACCATTGCTTTTCACAATATTTATAATGACCTAGTAGATAGTGTCGGAAGTTCCATGCGAATTTTCGCGGCTGATGCTGTAGTATAAAGAGAAGTTGCAGCATTAGAAAATTGTAGCGAAATGCAGGAAGATCTGCAGCGGATAGGCACTTGGTGCAGGGAATGGCAACTGACCCTTAACATAGACAAATGTAATGTATTGCGAATACATAGAAAGAAGGATCCTTTATTGTACGATTATATGATAGCGGAACAAACACTGGTAGCAGTTACTTCTGTAAAATATCTGGGAGTATGCGTACGGAACGATTTGAAGTGGAATGATCATATAAAATTAGTTGTTGGCAAGGCGGGTGCCATGTTGAGATTCATTGGGAGAGTCCTTAGAAAATGTAGTCCATCAACAAAGGAGGTGGCTTACAAAACGCTCGTTCGACCTATACTTGAGTATTGCTCATCAGTGTGGGATCCGTAACAGGGCGGGTTGACAGAGGAGATAGAGAAGATCCAAAGAAGAGCGGCGCGTTTCGTCACAGGGTTATTTGGTAAGTATGATAGCGTTATCGAGATGTTTAGCAAACTCAAGTGGCAGACTCTGCAGTCCGCAGCTCGTGGTCGTGTGGTAGCGTTCTCGCTTCCCACGCCGGGGTTCCCGGGTTCGATTCCCGGCGGGGTCAGAGATTTTCTCTGCCTCGTGATGACTGGGTGTTGTGTGCTGTCCTTAGGTTAGTTAGGTTTAAGTAGTTCTAAGTTCTAGGGGACTGATGACCATAGATGTTAAGTCCCATAGTGCTCAGAGCCATTTGGCAGACTGCAACAGAGGCGCTCTGCAACGCGGTGGAGTTTGCTGTCCAGGTTTGGAGAGGTTTCGTTTCTGGATGAAGTGTCGAATATATTGCTTCCCCCTACTTATACCTCCAGAGGAGATCACGAATGTAAAATTAGAAAGATTAGAGCGCGCACGGAGGCTTTCCGGCAGTCGTTCTTCCGCGAACCATACGCGACTGGAACAGAAAAGGGAGGTTCAAATGGTTCAAATGGCTCTGAGCGCTATGGGACTTAACATCTGAGGTCATCAGTCCCCTAGAAATTAGAACTGCTTAAACCTAACTAACCTAAAGACATCACACACATCCATGCCCGAGGCAGGATTCGAACCTGCGACCGTAGCGGTCTCGCGGTTCCAGACTGAAGCGCCTAGAACCGCACGGCCACACCGGCCGGCGAAAGGGAGGGAATGACAGTTGCACGTAAAGTGCCCTCCGCCACACACCGTTGTTGCGGAGTACAAATGTAGAAATGTAGATGTAGAATTATCTCAGGTTTAACACACAACTACCATCTTTAAGACCCTCATATAAGAGCTTGAAATCTCACATACATGTCATGTAAATGTTCTGGTCATAATCTTGTTGCAAGTTCTCACATGGACAGAATTCCGAAGTAATGTGTACTTCTGCAATTCTTAATTTGCAATTATCGATTTCACTAGAATCTGTGTTTGGATTTACTCTGTTGTTTGTCTGCAGTGCTAGTATTATGAAGCTCCGTGTTTCAAGTTGTATTTATGTTTTAATATTCCATGCCGTCGTGTGAATGTGGGTGGTAGTAGATAGACAGTTACCATGTCCTAGAGCTTAGAGTAGCTGAATCCCTCGACCAATGAAATATAACAATTTTAGGCGTTCCTTGTCGCTTACCGAAATATGTAGTACTTCCAACATTATCTTGTCAAGGACGACTTTATTGGATTCATCAGTTCCTTGAACGTAAAAGTTCTTGCCTATCGCACTTCATACGAGGATCTTTTTTTGCTTAACGTTGTTAGAACGTTTCGAGTTCTCAAAATGCCCCATTAAAATATTCAGTGGTTAACAAACGCTAATACATTTATTACGTCAAGGCGTTTTTGTTCCTGTGTGGTAAAGCGATGAACTTTTGTTCAAGGCTGATGAAAAGGGTATTCACTTATTTTAGTTTTATTTTAATTTTGGAGAAAGGTCACCCCAAACCAGAAAAAAAATCAATTCTTGCAGAACTTCATATTTGTTTATGACATACACATTACAAATGAATACAAGCCTACTAATTTTAAGTAGAAATAGTACAAATGTAGCACCATAAATAACTCTTATATCTCGTTATGCAAAATAAGTCGAAAGCCAGAATTTTTTCTTCATTTTACAATAGGTGTTTTTTCTGAAGATACTTAATTGCACATTCATTTGTTCTGAGAATTAATAACACGATGTTTTTTGATTCCAAAACTTTTTCACACAGTTTAATGCTTTTTCATGAACCTCTAAGCTGCTGCACAGCTCCTGATAGTAATGTGCATTATACATTTGGTCAGTAAACTAATGGCTCCCCCGTCAGTTAGAGATGAACTCACAAATTTGGAGCAGTTAGTCTCTTCTCTCTGGTATGAGAATAATGCCAAAAGAGTTAGTATTTCTCAAGAGACCCATCTTGCGTTACTTAAGATAGATTTTCTGAAACTTCAATTCAGGAAACCTTAAAGTGTCTTCAAAAAAGCGGAAAACTCGAGTTAAATGAAATAGAAATGTCATATTATTACGTCTTCCTACTGTTTCAGCAATATCCTCTTGATTCTTATGAAAATTCGTCGTTCTTACCAAGTTCTGGAATAAATAGAAACTCGATATTAGGTGATGTTTTGTATCCTTAGAGTTTGGCGTCCATTATCACGCTAAGCACTCTGTCAAGAATGTGGTACTGACACACATTAAATTGTCGTTCTTCCAGTTTTTTTGAGCAAACAATCTTTGTAACTGAATTACAGTACTATTATTCCTTCCAGTGCTCACATTCGTAGTGACAGCGAAAATGATCTTAATACTCGTCCATAAATCGTATTCATCAATAACAGCTATTATTCCTTTGAAAACAGTGCTCACTTTCCCATCTGGTAAATCTAATACTTCCAGTTTAACTTCCCTTCGTTCGTTCCTCAAAACTAACACGTGATATTCTTGGTTATCAATAAGCGTACCATCAAAATGAAGCGACCAGCTTTATAAGTGTAGTGTTTTCTTCATTTCTTCTTTGAGTTTCACAACTTCTTATAATAGTAGATCAGTAAAAACGACATTGTGAAGGTCCCCCAATGTCAGTCCCATGTTCAGGTAATTGTTTGCAAATGGTTGCCGCTTTGCAGGTTCGTAACTTTAAACTTGTTACTAATTGAGTTGTAGTGTTTGTTTTACTATACCTCTTCATTATATTTGTGGACTGTTCATTTGAATTGTCAGACTTCTGATATTCACTGTTGGCCTGTGATGTTGATGTACTTGAAGCAGTAGTATTTATTGTTGTTGTTGTTGTTGTTGCTGCTGCTGCTGCTGCTGCTGCTGCTGCTGAAGTAGGTTGCATGGCTTCCTACTGTTTCAGTAATATCCTCTTGATTCTTATGAAAATTCGTCGTTCTTACCAAGTTCTGGAATAAATGGAAACTCGATATTAGGTGATGTTTTCTTTTGGGTGGACGGATGGTCCTAGAAATCGCAGTCTCCTAGTTGTGTAGCCAACACGTTCCGTCTCTTCAATCTGAAAATGATATAACCTCCTGTCCTCACTGCACAGCCGTCACTATTTTCTTTTGTAATGTCAAAAACTTCATTCAGTTGATCATTTTTCTTCGTTTTATACATTAATTGTATGTGTTAGTACCTTATACAGTTTTGCTTCTACGACATGAATCGATAAGGTCAGGAAATTTAATTGCTTTTATCATAAAATTGTTAATTTCTGTCCAATTTCGTTTAGACGCTTCTTCGTTTCTCTCATGGATACTCCAAGGAATATATAACGACCAAGAATTGGTACTTTGAGCGGTATCCTGTTTAAGTTCTTGTTCTTCTAGCGGGACGATTCTTCTTTTTCTAAGCGATTCTTGAAACAGTAGTAGATTGTCCGACCATGCTTTGTTTATTTTAGTGGTAGAAACACTTATTTTAAAATTCATTGTGATTACAAATTATGTCTCGACAAATTAATGGCGAAGAACACAATTAGTTATCCAGAAATGCCACTCTGCATCATCACAAAATGACAGTCAAGTCAACTGTACTGACAGTAAAGTACACCGCAGTACAAAAAAACTTTCTGTTTTATGTTGCTTTTTTCCTGAAAGCGGTACTTCCTCTCAACTGTCCTGTCGCTGGCCTGCTCGCTTATCTGTTAAGAAGATAGAACAGAGAATAATGAAATATAAGTATTTCTAGAAAGTCACAGTGCTAATAGCAAAATGTGTGTACTACTTCTCACATGATTTTATAAATTTCGTATTTGGGGGTGACGTTTTTAAGGAATTCAACACAATTAAGCTCTTTTTCATTGATTTTGAACGGCAGTTCATCGGCTTACGACACAGGAAATTGAATATGTTACAGAAAGTAAAAAAAGTCATAATACTAACGTTTATATTCAGGTGGATGCAGAAACGTAAGTTACGAGTAGTGTCTATCTCGACTACATTCAGTTTACGTCGTATTTCTTCAAAAATAAATGTTAAAGCATTGCATGTTAGTTGGGACGATTTCGTCTCAGATCCTTCAGTTTGTGCAAATTTCCCTTCAAAATATAGAAAGCTTGGAAGAGTGATAGCATCGTGGTGTTTGATAGCTATTCTTATGTCGTCGCTGTTACTAAACGTTGGTGTATAAGGTTTGTGCGAGACGTACTCTTAACGAGTAATTCAGTACCGTATACTACGGGTAACGTTACATCAAGCAATGTAACTGCATGGCTTCAGACCTATTGAGTTAAGATAGTTGTACCAGGTGAGGAAAAAGTCTGGATACAACGCTATAAAAGTCTAACAGTGTGAGGAATCATAATGGCGTGGGTATGGGGTGTCTATAGGTGGGGGCGCAACTTATAGGAGATATGACGACAGCGGCGATCAGCTTTAAATTCATCATCTTGAATTTGAGTTACGTGTTTCAGTTGGGAAGGGATCAGGCGGCACATCATTTTGAACCGCCACTTCCTCAGGAATACACACATGAAATCTGTTTTAAGATTTCTTTATCGGTGTAGGATTTATAATCTGTTAAAGTTTACGACACTTGTCAAAATCAGCAACACAGCTTATGCTCAATATGACTTGCATTGCGCTGGACACGCAGTCTGAGTCTTTGTTGCCTGTCCTGCTGCACACGTCGCAGGATCTGTGGGTCAACATAGCCACACGCCTCCTCAATTCACCGACAAAGGTGAGCTACATTGTTAATTTTTACCTCGTACACCACTGGTTTCGGAGTACCCACAGGTAAGAGCCAAGAGGCGTAAGATCAGGGGATCGTGGTGGCCATTCGGTAGGACCTCCAAACTATTCATCCAGAAACTTTCTGACTTCAGTAGTAAAGTGGACAGGTCTTGGTGGAAGAGGGTTGGGAAATCACCTTCTGGATTCAACGGCTCATAATCACGGAGCATGTTAAGATACCCCTCCCCCCTCTCCATTGAAGGTTCCATCAATAAACACCGGATCCACGACCCTTGTGTCCCAAATCCCACACCAGACCATCACTTTTTCACCACCAGCATCTTTACAGGGATCCACCCATGAGGGATACGCATGTGACCAGTAACGATGATCCCCAGAGCAAATGAAAATTACCTTCGTCACTGAACATACTACTTTGACATTGAAGCCCCCCCCCCTCCCCGCGATCCCATATGAGGCATGACTTAAGCTGGGGGCAAGAATTAAACAGTTTATTGTAGGCGCAATTTAGAAGAATCTAACTGTCGCGGCAGTAAGAGAACCTTCATTGAGGATGGATAATTTTACTAAAAAGTGCACAACGTAGTGCATACAGAGAAAAATCCCTGCTTTAACACAACAGTTTACGTTACTGAATTCCAGCCTCAGCCTCTGTTACGTGCTGATCTACGTGGTATTAGACTACTGACTAGGATGGCAAGAATCCGATCAGACCCGCGCAGCGTAAATTGCAAAATACTGCAAACAGACGAGAAATAATCCATATGAATATCTCAGATGGGTTCGGGCACTTAACTGAAAAGTAATTAACGAAAGGACATTAATAATGTCCGATCGTTTGTGTCCGAAAAATTTGCCGCCAACCTCGCCTATATTTGATTGTAACATGAAGAGAAAACAGCATAAATGGTTAAAAGACAGGTAATGGCTTGACCTTAATAACGGATCCGAAACAACAGATAGATTTAAATAGCGTTTAACACACAAATATAAATATACCTGCAACGCTCTTTCTTTTGTTCTCAGTGTCTTTGCATTCACCACTTTTACAACTCCTGGAAGTTCAATATTATAGCTCCTTTTATAACTACAGTATAGTTTTCCTTTTTTACGCATCATTACTTTATCAATTGTCAGAATAAAAATTGGCTCAAAAAATGACACGTTTTCACGTGCATGTCACTAAGCCTTAATATGGTAAAAAAAAATTCTTTTTACATGGATGACAACCATCCACATTCGTGAGCACAGTTAATATAAAAACTTACTATAGCTTGCCCCAAAACAGAGACACGATTAAATACAGCATCCAATAATACTAGAGCCACAACAGTCGTAACTTGAGACAGTAAATTTGCCTTAGGCCAGCTACACCAATGGTTTCCTGAATCACGACCAGAACCTTTCTGGATAAGACAGGCCACCCAGTACTGTTGCGCATACAACGAGCTTCTCCAGTGTTCACAGGCGACCATTAGCACACTCGACCACCCGATAGAAGGCACAGTCACTGACGATGCAGATCTAGCAAATCAAACATATCCAGCCAGGTTTCCAGCGGAATGGACTCTGTTGATGGTTGCTGTCGGTTCCAAGCTAGTGGCAGAAGAGAACCGGTGCTGCCGCGTCGCGGAAGACGGCAGGCAGCTTCGTTTAGGAGGCGCGACAGTCGCACTGCTCACAGCGCCGTCGACGGCTCCACCCAACAGCACTCGCGCTTCCACGAGTTCGAATTCATAGCGGCAGTGGCGACTTTTGAGTCGACATGATTATAGTTATAATATTCCAATTGCGCTAAACAAGCAAATACTACAATAAACAAGAAAATCTAAATACAACAATTTAAAACTGAACATAGAAATATAGATGTTTCCATTTTTCTTAATATATGCCACCAAGTGCGCCCCACCCTCTCCTTCAACATCTAAATTTACAATTCCACGCTCATTCGTTTTCCGTACACTATGGTGCAAAAAAAGCGTAACACAAAAAAATTAATGTTGAGTTATGAACTTTTAGGAATACACAACTGGCCATTAAAATTGCTACATCACGAAGATGACGTGCTACAGACGCGAAATTTAACCGACAGGAAGAGGATGCTGTGATATGCAAATGATAAGCTTTTCAGAGCATTTACACAAGGTTGGCGCCGGTGGCGACACCTACAATGTGCTGACATGAGGAAAGTTTCCAACCGATTTCTCATACACAAACAGCGGTTGACCGGCTTTGGTCGAGATCCAATGTCTGTTGGCAGAATATGGAATCGGTGGGTTCAGGAGGGTGTACGGAACGCCGTGCTGGATCCCAACGGCCTCGTATCACTAGCAGTCGAGATGACAGGCATCTTATCAGCATGTCAGTAACGGATCGTGCAGCCACGTCTCGATCTCTGAGTCAACACATGGGAACATTTGCAAGACGACAACCATCTACACGAACAGTTCGACGTCGTTTGCAGCAGCACGGACTATTAGCTCGGAGACCATGGATGCGGTTACCCTTGACGCTGCATCACAGACAGGAGCGCCTGCGATGGTGTACTCAACGACGAACCTGCGTGCACGAATGGCAAAACGTCATTTTTTTCTGATGAATCCAGGTTCTGTTTACAGCATCATGATGGTCGCATCCGTGTTTGGCGACATCGCGGTGAACGCGCATTGGAAGCGTATATTCGTCATCGCCATAGTGGCGTATCACCCGGCGTGATAGTATGGGGTGCCATTGATTACACGTCTCGGTCACCTCTTGTTCGCATTGACGGCACATTGAACAGTGGACGTTACATTTTAGATGTGTTACGACTCGTGGCCCTACCATTCATTCGGTCCCTGCGAAACCCTACATTTCAGCAGGATAATGCACGACCGCATTTTGTAGGTCCTGTACGGGCATTTCTGGGTACAGAAAATGTTCGACTGCTGCCCTGGCCAGCACATTCTCCAGATCTCTCACCAACTGAAAACGTCTAGTCAATGGTGGCCGAGAAACTGGCTCGTCGCAAAACGCCAGTCACTACTCTTGATGAACTGTGTTATCGTGTAGTAGCTGCATGGGCAGCTGTACCTGTGCACAGCATCCAAGCTCTGTTTAACTCAATACCCAGGCGTATCAAGGCCGTTATTAGGGCCAGAGGTGGTCGTTCTGGGTACTGATTTCTCAGGATCTATGCACCCAAATTGCGTGAAAATGTATTCACATGCCAGTTCTAGTATAATATATTTGTCCAATGAATACCCGTTTATCACCTGCATTTCTTCTTGGTGTAGCCATTTTAATGGCCAGTAGTGCACATTTCTCTAGGTAACATATTTAAGTGATTAACATTGCAAGAGCACAGGTTAATGTAAGTGCGATATAGACCATTGTAAACGTGAAATACTAATACATTAATAACCGATGTAAGTGCCAGAATGATGAATGGAAGCATGCAAAAGTGCAGGAGGAGGAAGGGTGGCCCTTGGGGCAGAGGGGGCAGGGGCTGTGAGGGAGGAGGATTTGGAAGGGAGGGACTTGGGAGGCGGAGGCATAGACCCCGGATGGAGTGAGGAGGTGGAGGAAGGACATGATAGGGGTGAGGATACTGCAGAAGGAGTGGACACGACTGAAGCAAACGATGTTGTCAACATCACGGGATGGAGGCGGTCATATTTCTTCCTGGCCTCAGAATAAGACAGACGGTCCAAGGTTTTCAATTCTTGTATCTTCTTCTCCTTCTGATAGGCGGGGCAGTCGAAAGATCTAGGCAATTGACGCACCGAGGTGGTGGGGTGCATGTATGTCCCTCATGAAGAGGATGTCCACAATCGCCACAAAGGGTCTCAGCTTCACTCCGTGACGACATGTGCCTGAAGCGCAAACATCGAAAGCATCGCATAGGAGGTGGGACGTAACGTCGCACTGTTGTTGTTTAGGTGCCGAATATTAGTTCAAAATGGTTCAAATGGCTCTGAGCACTATGGGACTCAACATCTTAGGTCATAAGTCCCCTAGAACTTAGAACTACTTAAACCTAACTAACCTAAGGACATCACACACACCCATGCCCGAGGCAGGATTCGAACCTGCGACCGTAGCAGTCCCGCGGTTCCGGACTGCAGCGCCAGAACCACTAGACCACCGCGGCCGGCGCCGAATATTAGTCTGTGGGATGTAGTTGCATGCCTGTTGCACTTGGGCCGTACAGCGATGATTAGTGCTGCTTGTGGATGACAGTGGAGTTGTCATCCGTTGGTGCCCCACATGACATCTACTGGAGACAAATCTGGTGATCTAGCAGGCCAGAGCAACATGTCAACACGCTGTAGAGTGTGTTGGGTTACAACAGCGGTATGTGGGCGAGCGTTATCCCGTTCCAAAAAAAACCCTGGAATGTTGTTCGTGAATGGCAGCACAACAGCTCGAATCGCAAGACTGAAGGTCAAATTTGTTGTCAGTGTGCGTGGGATAACCACGAGAGTGCTTCTGCCGTCATACGAAATCTCACCCCAGACCATAATACCAAGTGTAGGTCCAATGTGTCTAGCACGCAGACAGGTTGGTTGCAGGCTCTCAACTGGCTTCCTTCCAACCAGCACACAGCCACCACTGGCAACGAGGCAGAACCGTCTTTCACCAGAAAACACAATGGACCTCCAATGAGCTCTAGACTGACACCGCTCAAGTCGCAAATGGCGGTGGATTTGGGTCAGTGGAAAGCACAGTGCGTCTGGATCAGAGATATCCTTGAAGTAACAGTTTATTTGTAACAATGTGCTGTGTCACTATGGTGCCGACTACTGATCAGATTGCTGCTGCAGCTGCAGTCGCTGCGCCAGAGCCATACGCCGAATGCTATGGTCTTCCCTCTTGGTAGCGCCACGTGGTCGTCTGGGGCCCGGTCCTTTTGCGCTCGTACATTTTCGTGACAACGGCTGCCAGCGATCATGTACAGTGGCTACATTCCTGCCAAGCCTCTCTCCAATATTGCAGAAGGAACTTTCAACTTCTCATAACCCTGTTACCGACGCCATTCAAACTCAGTGAACTGTTGACAATGGCATCTTTGTTACCTTAAAGGCATTCTTGAATGACAACTACTCACCAGGTCTAGTCTCAAAGGTAACTCACGATCACAAGCGCTACGCATGTATTTAAAGCAAACATGATTTTCATCCTCATATTGGCACTACTGGCGCTACTCTTATGCAACTGGAACGAAATTTGAATTGACATCATCTTTCAATTGTGGAAACACGCCTACCAATTTTCATTTGTATTGCACAGCTCCTCCTTGGTGTTGCAATTTTTTTTGTCGTCAGTGTAATATCGAGTAATGTCTTCCCACATGAACATTCCTCAACATCTTGGGATGTTGTACTTCTTGACGTATTTAAGCAGAGCTGTAGTTGTGAGAGGCCTGGCTGGTAGAACAGCTAAGAGCGTTTTTTAAGAAGAATTACATCCCACTTTGGAATGCTTTTAAATAAAATCCTTCTCCTACAGCTACAGATTCCATAAATCCCCACTGCGGGTCCGGGGTAAGAATAGGCCCGAGGTATTCCTGCCTGTCGTAAGAGGCGACTAAAAGGAGTTTCAATCGTTTTGGCCTTCCCCATTGGGGTTTGACCTCCATTTTTCAAAATTCTACAGAAGTACGAGCCTTTTGGGGAAGGACACCTTACGTGGTGTATCAGCGGGCCTCAGTGCACTAAGACCTTAACACTCATCATCGTAACGGCGTCGTAACTGCACTCACTGTTCATCAATTTGAGCCTAAACACCTGATGGGTTGCACAGGTTACGCCCACTTCTTCTGCAGTATCCTCACCCCTATCCTGTTCCCCCTCCACCTCTTCACCCCATCCGGGTCTATGCCTCTGCGTCCCAAGTCCCTCCCTTCCAAATCCTCCTCCCTCGCAGCCCCTGCCCCCTCTGCCCCAGGGGCCACCCTTCCTCCTTCTCCTCCTCCTCCTCCTCCTCCTCCTCCTCCTCCACTGCCTGAGAAGCGATCCTCTTCTCAGGCATCCCTCGGGGAACGTTATGGACTCCAGCTTCGGAGGTCCGTCGTTCAAAAAAGGACCCCGAGCGTGAGGACCTTCTTCGGGTCCGGCCCCACAGCCTACCATCCCTGTGACTCATCGGTCTTCCAAGAAGGCCTCAAAGAAGAAGTCTTTATCCCCCTCTCCACCCCAGCGCGTTTTGTCTGATGCACCATCCGACAGTCGCTGCTCCTGGCCGTCCTCAGTTTCACTGGGATGCTCTGCTACCAGGCACTCAGCAGGCCTGTCGCCAGTGGACAATGCTGCCCCTCCTGTGGAACCCAGGAATGTGGCCACAGCTGGCGACAACTTGATGGAACAGGATCCGCCTCCCGACGGTTGTAGCGATGTTCCCTCGAAACCTGACCCTCCGCAGCCGTCGAGGTGACCAGCTCTTCCCCCGATTTGTCCCCCCTTTCTCTGATTCGCGATGGCCCTGTTACATTGGAACATGAGAGGTATTCGATCTAATCGGGAGGAATTACAACTGCTCCTCCGCCTGCACTGTCCGCTCGTCATTGGTCTCCAGGAGACGAAGTTACATCCAACTGACTGTATTGCTTTTACCCACTATACCTCCAAGCGATCTGACCTAACCCCTGTGGACGGTATTCCAGCTCATGGTGGGGTCATGTTGCTCGTTCGGGACGATGTCTATTACCATCCCATCCCATTGACCACCCCACTCCAAGCAATAGCTGTATTACTCTTTCTGCCTTTACTTTTTCTGTTTGTGCTGTCTACACTCTATCGTCATCTGCAGTTAGTTGGGCTGACATGATGCACCTGATTGCTCAGCTTCCTCTGCCGTTTTTATTGTTTGGCGACTTCAATGCCCATCATCCCCTTTGGGGTTCTCCTGCATCCTGTCAGAGAGGCTCCCTCTTGATGGATGTTTTCCAACATCTCAATCTTGTCTGCCTCAATACTGGCGCCCCAGCTTTCCTCTCAGACTCTACTCATACCTACTCCCACTTGGACCTCTCGATCTGTTCTACCAATCTTGCCCGTCGGTTCGAGTGGTATGTCCTTTCTGACACCTATTCGAGCGACCATTTCCCCTGTGTCGTTCATCACCTGCACCACACCCCATCCTCACGTCCCTCGAGCTGGAACACGCCGAAAGCTGACTGGGGACTTTACTCCTCCCTGGCGACCTTTCCGGACCAAGATTTTCTCAGCTGTGACAGTCAGGTCGAATACCTCGCGGCTGTGATCATCAATGCTGCCGAACGTTCCATTCCTTGTACTACCTCTTCTTCACGTCGCATTTTAGTCCCCTGGTGGAATGAGGCTTGCAGAAACGCTATCCGTGCTCGACGACGTGCTTTATGCACCTTTCGCCGCCATCCTACGCTGGCGAATTGTATTACTTACAAACTGCCCCGAGCGCAATGTCGTCGAGTCATGAAAGACAGCAGGGCCTCTTTCACAAGCTCCTTCAACGTTTTTACTCCCTCTTCTGTCATCTGGGGTAACCTGCGCCGGCTGTCGGGCGTTAAGGCCCACTCCTCGATACCTGGCGTGACTTCAGATAATGAGGTACTTGTGGACCCTGTGGAAGTCTCCAACGCCTTCAGCCGCTTTTTTGCGGAGGTTTCAAGCTCCGCCCATTACCACCCTGCCTTCCTTCCCAGGAAAGAGGCAGAAGAGGTTGGGCGACCTTCCTTCCACTCGCTGAATCTGGAAGAATATAATGCCCCCTTTACCATGTGGGAATTCGAACGTGCACTTGCACTGTCCCAGTCCTCTGCTCCGGGGCCAGATGCCATTCACGTTCAGATGCTGACACACCTTTCTCCGGCAGGCAAATGCTTTCTTCTTCGTACCTATAACTGCGTCTAGACCGAAGTCAGGTCCCCATGCGTTGGCGTGAGGCCATAGTTGTTCCCATACCCAAACCCGGGAAGGATAGACACCTTCCTTCTAGTTACCGCCCTCTTACAAGCTGTGTCTGTAAGGTGATGGAGCGCATGATTAATGCTCGGTTGGTTTGGATTCTTGAATCTCGTCGGCTACTTACTAATATTCAATGCGGCTTTCGTCGACGCCGCTCCGCTGTTGACCACCTTGTGACCTTGTCGTATTTCATCATGAACAACTTTTTGCGAAAGGGCCAAACGGTAGCTGTGTTCTTCGATTTGGAGAAGGCTTACGATACCTGTTGGAGAGGAGGTATCCTCTGCACTATGCACAGGTGGGGCCTACGTGGTCGCCTGCCGCTTTTTATTGATTCATTTTTAACAGATCGAATGTTTAGGGTATGTGTGGGTTCCGTATTGTCCGACGTCTTCCTCCAGGAGAACGGAGTGCCTCAGGGCTCCGTTTTGAGCGTAGCCCTTTTTGACATAGCGATCAATCCCATTATGCATTGCATTCCACCTGACGTCTCCGGCTCTCTTTTCGTCGATGACTTCGCGATCTACTGCAGTGCCCAGAGAACACGCCTTCTGGAGAGCTGCCTTCAGCGTTGTCTTGACAGCCTATACTCATGCAGTGTGGCTAATGGCTTCCGGTTCTCTGAAGAGAAGACGGTTTGCATCAACTTTTGGCAATATAAAGCATTCCTTCCCCCATCCTTACATCTCAGTCCCGTTGTTCTCCCCTTCATGGAGTCAACGAAGTTTTTAGGGCTCAAATTGGACAGAAAACTTTGTTGGTCTCCGCATGTCTCTTATTTGGCTGCCTGTTGTACACGTTCTCTAAATGTCCTCCGTGTTCTTAGTGGTTCACCATGGGGAGCGGATCGTACTGTCCTGCTTCGCTTATATCTGACCATAGTCCGATCAAAGCTGGATTATGGGAGCCTCGTCTACTCGGCCATCCCTCTTACGCCGTTTCAACTTCATCCATCATCGGGGGTTACGTCTTGCAACCGGAGCATTCTATAACAGTCCCGTCGAGAGTCTTTATGCTGAAGCTGCCGAATTACCTTTGACCTACCGACGCAACGTACTGCTTTGTCGGTATGCCTGCAGGCTGTTGTCAATGCCCGACCACCCCTCTTATCTTCGACGATTCTCTCGACCGTCAGTATGGGTTGTATGTGTCTGCCCTGCTGCCCCCTGGAGTCCGCTTTCGTCGCCTGCTTCGACAATTGGATTTTGCCCTCCCTACCACCTTCAGAGAGGTTGAGAGGCCGACACCACCGTGGCTCCAGGCTCTGGTTCACATTCATCTTGACCTCTGCTCGCCCCCGAAGAAGGCTATTCCGGATGCAATGTATTGCTCACGGTTTGTCGAACTTCGTACGCGACTCGCCAATAACACCTTTGTTTAAACTGATGGCTCCTAAACTGACGATGGTGTCGGCTGTGCCTTTGTCGTCGGGGACGTCACCTTTAAATACCGGTTACTCGACCAGTGTTGCAGCTTTACGGCCGAGCTTTTAGCTCTCAATCAGACCGTTCGGTATGTCCGCCGCCACCACCATTCTCCGTATGTACTCTGCTCTGATTCACTCAGTGCTCTTCAGAGCCTTGGAGCTCCATATCCGGTCCATCCCTTGGTGCAACGGATCCAGCAATCCCTCCATTCTTTTGCTGATGATGGCTCTCCTCTTAGCTTTATGTGGGTTCCCGGCCATGTAGGTGTGCCTGGGAATGAGGCTGCTGATGCTGCGGCCAAGGCTGCAGTCCTCCTGCCTCGGCCAGCCTCCCTTTGTGTCCCATCGTCTGACATTAGTGGGGTTGTTTGTAAGACGTTTGTGTCATTATGGTGGGATACTTGGTCGTCACTACAAGGAAATAAGCTCCGGGCCATAAGACCGTTCCTAACAGCTTGGACAACCTCCTCCCGACCATCTCGCGAGAGGAGGTCATTTTGGCCAGGTTGCGGATTGGGCATTGCCGGTTTAGTCACCGCTACCTGCTATCCGGTGACCCCGCCCCACAGTGCCCTTGTGGTAATGCATTGACAGTGCGCCATGTTTTATTGTCGTGTCCCCGTTTTAATCAATCTCGTGTTGTCCTGTCTCTGCACTCTACCCTACAGGAAATTTAGCTGATGACGCTCGAGCAGTTGCTCGTGTTTTTCGTTTTATTACTTTGTCGGACTTACCCAAAGACATCTAACTCTTTTAATTATTTTATCTGCGTCTTTGTAAGAACTTTCTTGTGTCTCCCCCCCCCCTTGAGTTTTACCGTATTATATGTGCACTTACATTTGTGACTGGACGCTAATGACCTCAGTAGTTGAGCGCTCTAACCCCCCCCCCCCCAAAAAAAAAAGATTCCATAAATTTATTCTGTCTTTAGGCTTCGTCAAGCTATTCCTGGGACTTTTTGGCGTTTCTCACTGTCAGGGCTATTGTAGAGGCTCCTCCTGTTAAATATCGTATCACTGACAGACCTGCTGATGTGGGTATTAGAACTGGGAAAAGTCCAACTGATGTTTTAGATATTGGTAGAACTGTAGAGGCCTGAGTTGCATACTTTTGCGGTTTCTGCTTTAGAACTCATTTAGCTACTGATAAGATGAGCGAATGTATGTTGTGAAAGACCTCTTGGGGTTTGCTGAACGATGCGCTGGATTCATAACGTGTCAGAAACTAAGATCAGCACCCCGTTTTCTTTTAAGGACAAAATTTGATGTGCTTATGCTGTAACAGTGTTAAGTATAAGGATTTGTAGTCTACGATTCACTTCTTTTCCTTATGAGAGTGAATTCAGATCAGGATTATAAGAAAGAGAAGTGGTTGTACAATGCTGTACACGCAAAAAAGAGAATTTTATACCAAGAGATGGGTTCGTGAGGCCTTGAAAAATTGCATCTTACATTTCTCTCTATCAACAAATCATTCCGTTGCATCTTACATTTCTTTCTATCAACAAATCATCCCGTTGCATATGAAAGGTGTCAGAAAAGCACTGGATGAAGTTTCAATAAAAGTAAGTACAGAAGAACGAAAGTCACGTCAGATTTTCATCCATGACACAGTCAAATTGTATTAAAGAAAAGGGATTGGTGAATGGCTAAAAGAGGCTGTGAAAATGAAAGGGGCACTTTATATTTCTCACGCACTTCGCTTAATACTGGAAACGAAGTCAAGGTACTGGCGCAGAAAACATTCAAAGTCTGAAGCGGCGTCTTGTGACTTTGATCTTGGCAGTAGAGTTAATTACAGCAATTTACTGCCACTCAGTTGTTCGCTATATTGCGTAACGAAAGACTGAAGTAGCCTTGAGGCTTTGTGATCGTAGCCCTGAGACTGTTCCGAGTCACCTCTCGACCGCCGTAGCTCAAGTTTCGTCAGCCGCCAATGACACAGCTTTGGGGAGACTAAACCCATGCTTTGAATTTCTAGCGGCTCCTGTAGCTCCTGACCCTATTTTTCTGTACTAGCACACATTTCTGCTTACTGTACTAATTTTTAATGGGAATTATCATGGTTATGTACAGTCTGAAGGCAGATGAGACTAACAAACATTGCTCACCTCATCGTACTCTGAGTTATAACGAACGCAATTGTAACATTCATACAGCACCTCCACCATACACGAGGTGTACTTTTTCACCACATCATGTCTAAAGTGTTCAGTTAAGAGACTACTATGCAGCAGGCACTGGACTGAGAGATATACTGATTGCGTGTCAAATTTATCTGCTGCGAAGTAAATGGACTAAAGAGGATGACGTCAGTGCAATTCAGTGTAATTAATTTATCCTGACAAATGAAAATTCGTTCGATACGTGGTTGGAAACCAGGTGCAATACAAAATTTTGTCACGACGTACTTATCTGATAAAATCAGTTCTTAAAAAAGTATTATTATGCAAGACGTGGTCTGAGAACTGATTTCGTTGCTTTCTGACAATGTTTATTGTCGTGTAATCAACATTTTATTATATTCGAAGCAATGAATATTTATTGTAGAAACTAAATGATACTCATGTGTTAGGAATGTAATATCTAAAGACAGTGAAATTAATGCTTAACAGTGTTTGGTGGCGCTTTCTGTCGGAATTGATTCAGAAGGGGCAGTCATTTCTACACGAACTCCACTCATCGTTTAAAAATAATCAGAAGTTGAAAATTACATTAATAAAGCACTTCACAGAAATACAGGTGCCGCCCACACATTTTAGTTACTGTTTTCACTGCATAAGCATAAGCTACCATTCTTGCAAGTGCGACAGCTTTAACCGTTACACATCCGCCACTAACGTCACAAGATGTATATATTTGGTCAGTGCTACAAAGCTGTTATGTTGATAAAGGAAATAAGTCGTCAAATAACGGGAAATTCGGAATTCTCTGAGCTCACTTGTGGTCAGAATAAGGATCTACATAATTACGAAGCAACAGAATCGTAGCAGTACTGGAAGTATTCTCGTGCCTTTAACACACATACGGTCCCCCATGCGCAGAAGCGGAGGCTGTGTATATTCACCAGTTAGAACATTAGTCAAACGTCTTGTTGTTGACATTCAGTACAGCTGCAGTTTATCGTGTCGTACATCCCACAAGCCCTTCGTACGCGACGGGATGTACTGGCTGAGGTTGTGCAGTTCTGTTAGATTAAGGGATTGATATTTGAGAGCTGTGAGAAGGCACTCCGATGTGTTCGAAAACTGGCTTTCTTAAACCAAAGTAGCCATGTGTTTAAAAGATTTTCTGTGGTGACGTTTTCAGCCGAGACTTCAAGTAATGTGATCAGTATTAATGCGGATGACCCTAGAGGTTTTGTGGTGTCATCTTTAACAAGCACAACCACAAGGTTCTGAAGAGATTAAGCGTTACACTCCAGTGAATGGAATGGAGCGTAATTCGTAATCTGTCCTTAGTTGTTGCCTGGAGCAGTACAGCACAAGATCTATGCGCATCAGTCATTACACGTTTGTACATTACAGTGATGTTATTTGGAAGCACTGTATCGCCTCTTCATTGGAAGATATGTTTAGATGCATCGATATACAACGTCTCTGGGAGTCAGAGCCTCAACTTAAATTCCTTATTTTTCTCTTCACATCACTGTGGCCCACTTCTGACACCATGATGTGTGCAATTCTCCTGCTCAAAAATGTCAAGTAAGGTGAAGATATTGGCAGTAAAGCAATATGAACAGTTTGCTTTCAGTTTTTCTCGTAATGTGACAAGATAAAGTCCCAGTGAGGTGCAGCGAGTAATTAGAGGTAGCATCTGAGTTTGTGTTTAGAGAGAGAGAGAGAGAGAGAGAGAGAGAGAGAGAGAGAGAGAGAGAGAGAGAGACCACGCTCCTCTTTCCATATCGAATGGACTAGTCCAACGTTTAACACTTTGTGCATGCCACCGACGTGAAAGTTGCACAAGAAGCGAAATTTCTTCCTGGTTCATTCCAGGCATAAGGTATGTGACAGACAAACGGGATACTCCGTGTCCGAGGTCGTGCAAGCTCTGGTCTACTCACATGCACCATATCAAAGATGTGCCTAGAGTACCTCAGTTTCAGGAAAACCGCCGGCGGCCGTGTTAACTGTATGGACAACAACGTGTTCAAGACGGAGGTATCCGTCGAATATTGAGGGTTGTAGAAGGGGCTAGATACGCCACGGTGCACAGTGCAGCACTCTCGCTACTTCAGTGCCGAATAGCAACAGCCTGTGAATAGCTTATCACCCACAATTATCTCGTGACTTAGGGATACACAAGCTACAGTTTCCACGTGTTAAACTAAATCTGCTCACTGCACGTTACAGGCAGCGGGGGCATCACCATTGGAGCCTCGTTTGTAGAAACGCGTTGCCTGGGTTGTTAATTTGCAGGTAAGTAGACACCTGCGGTGTCTTTACGTGAGTTTACAACTTAAGACAAGATTTCGAAAAGGTGATAAAAGAAAACACACTTAATGCCAAAACACACAAAATGAATTGCTACACAGCCTATATCCGACGGACGAAGAATCATTAGCTAACAAAACGATGTTCTTGACCTGATTTAAATAACGAATAATTGTCTCCATCAGTTAAAGATTAACGACGACATCGACGACGACGATGACGACGACGACGACGACGACTTGAAGAAATATGTCCGGGTCAGACGTGAAGAAATACTGAGAGTAGAATTCTAAGGCCATTTTTAAGGATTTCACTGACATAGTTCCCGAGAAAATTCACAATAGTTACTTCAGCCACCTGATACCACTCCTGAATGCATGCCAGTACCAGAAGAGATGTAGGTTTCGATGACGACGGCGGCGGCAGGCTGGCTGCTATGGCTGCTGCGGTCTATATCCCAGGTCTGTGCTGCAGCTGGAACTGTACCTGTGTAGCTAGAGGGCCCCTTAAGTACACCTCAGGCAAACGAATATTGCTCTGTCTAACTCGAAGTGCCCTCCTGGGTGCGCCTCTAGAGGCGATACAAATGTCACCTGTGGTGAAGCGGACGTCGCTTGTCTTTGTGGCTTCTGCTGGAATCACACGAAAACAAGCCGGTGTAACGTGTGGTCTCCCGCTGTAGCGTCGCCCCTGGAGCCGGCACTTCGGCAACCCGCTGGACATAACTGTGTTGCTGGTGCACAGAGGTCTCTATGCAGCAATACCGATCCGTATGGGACGGTTTCTTTATACTCTGAGGTGAAAAATGTCATGGGGTAGCGATATGGAAATATACAGATGGCGGTACTATCACCTACACAAAGTACGAAAGGGCAGTGCATTGGCGGAGCTGTCATTTGTACTCAGATAATTCATGCGAAAAGGTTTCCGACGTAATTATGGCCGCACGACGGAAATTAACATACTTTTAACCCGGAATAGTAGTTGGAACTAGAAGCATGGGACACTCCATTTCAGAAATCGTTAGGGAATTCAATATTGCGAGTTCCACAGCGTCAACAGTGGGCCGAGGATACAAAATTTTAGGCATTACCTCTCACCACCAGCACAGTGGCCGACGGCCTTCAATAAATGACCGAGAGCAGCGGCTTTTGCGTTATCGCTGCTAACAGACAAGCAGCACTGCGTGAAAAGAGCTCAGAAAGCAATGCGGGACGTACGACGAACGTATCCGTTAGGACAGCGTGGCCTTTGCTAACAGCACGACATCGTCTACAGTGCCCCTCCTGGGCTGACAATATCGGTTGGACCCTAAATAACTGGAAAACCGTGGCCTGTTCAGATGAGTCCCGATTTCAGTTAGTCAGAGCTGATCGTAGAGTTAGTGTGGTGCAGATTCCACGAAGCCATGGAAATAAGTTGTCAGTAAGGCACTGCGTAAGCTGGTGCTGGCTCCGTAGGAATATGTTTACATAGAATGACTCGGGTCCTCTGGTCCAACTGAACCGATCACTGACTGTAAGTAGTACGCTTAGCTACCCGAGACCATTTGTAGCGATTCGTGGATTCAATGTTCCCAAACAACAATGTTCCATATCACCGAATCAGCATTGTTCGCGACTGATTTGAAGAACATTCTGGGCAGTTCGAGCAAATGATTTGGCCACCCACATCGCCCTACACGAATCTCATCGGATATTTATGGGAGATAAACCAGAGGTCAGTTCGCGCACAAGATCTGGCAGCGACAACACCATGGACGGCTACAGAGGCACCATGGCTCAATATTTCTGCAAGAGACGTCAAACTACTTGTTGAGTCCTTGACACATCGAGTTGTTGCACTACTCCGGGAAAAAACAGGTCCGACGCGATATTGGGTGGTATCCCATGATTTCTGCCATCTCAGTGTTCACTGTGGATGACAAGGGAACTGTTAATCCGACATGTCAAAACCTACCCAGAAATTTTTCACACTGGGAGAATACATCGAAAGAAATATATTGCAAAATTTTAGCTGCTATGGCGTACTGCAAGTATTTTTTCTTAAATGTTGAAGTTACGCTCTTCCGGCGCTCGAAGAGCGCGCTTTATACAACCTTTCCTGCCTAGCGGGCGCGAATCGGTGAATAAGCAGACAGCAGTGACAATAACGAAACGCCGCGTAGCACGAAGTCCAAAGTGCTCACACATAAATTTTAAGAACTTAAAGCAGACCCAAAATGCCTCGAATCATTAATTTTTTAATAACTTGCAGTTCTTATCGACAGTTAAACTGTTGGAGATGTTATTGCTACACAAGTAAACTAGTCAAGGAAAGAAAATCAAGGCCTTGTATAATGTTACATTATAGACGATTTCCATCAACTTGGGCTTTAGCTTGTTGACATGAAATGTTTTATAACGATTTCTGTAGCATAGTTGTTACGATAATTTTTCAACAATGTATCACTAACAATAAAACAGTTCCTTGTTTATTCCCTGTAGGCGTCACAAAAATTCGAAGTGTGTGTTGAATGACGAAAACAAACTTTTCTTACACGTGGAAAACGAAGTAAAGCATCCACGCACTTACAGTAATTACTAGTTTTATTTTGATAGAATAGGGCTGGAGAAAGAACGTGATGGTAGCTGCTGTTCTGCCGTGCTGCGTACCAAATTCGTGGAACGTGGTGATGCAAACTGAAAATGCACGAATCACTGATGTTAGCAATACTTTTCCTCTGATAAACCTGAAATGACAGAGAGCTGTCTGAAATTGCATAGTCGGACAATTTTCTGAAAAATGCCTTTGACTGTCGAAAACTTTCTTTATTGAGAGGCTGAATCATACAATTAGTTCTCCAGTTTTGTCGTTCCCCTAAAGACAGTGGTGGTGTTCCATCCAGGCTGAGAGTCCAATTAAAGCAACTGGTTAGAAAACGTATCAGGTGTAATATATGAAATTATCCTTAAACGTTTTAATATTCGTATAACTGTGACGTCAAACGGCAAAGGGTGCAACGCTGATTAGTTGAGAAATGTTGACTGAAAATATCTGAAGCTTCTTAATTTGAGATGGAAATAGGTGAAGCTCACTTTACACGATGTGAAATCCAGAGTAACAGGTCATTTAAATAATACAAGTGCGATGAATAAATCTGTTCTCAATAAAATCCCGACTCTGTCACAAAATGACTTCATGATAAATGTGGTGTTGAATGTTGCGAATCTTAGTTTCGAAAATAATTGCTGTACCAGAACTACGAGCAATATCGTAATTACACAACAAATAATCACTGATTTAAACGCTTATAATTTTATCTGTTAAATCTGTTTGAAATCACAAAGTAGCACTTTCATAAAATATTTCACTCGTATTAAACCTCTGAACTTACACTGATATTATTCTCGTAGGTGGACTCTGACAATAACTGTTTCTGAACATGAACTACAATGATAATGAAATTTATGGCTTACCTGTGCGCAATGGATCGCTGCTCTGCTCTGCTCTGCAAACTAGTCTTTTTGTTATATAAAATAATGATCTGACTGTCAAAATTAAGTTTCACTTACCATCCTCGAAATGTGTAGTGAGAAACGGGATTTTATCAATACTCAAAAATGTTACTCAGCACACAACTCGCGATGTGCAATGGAAGTATGCAGTCAAATAAAACCATCAATTCGAATGAAAAATCGGGCACTAATCTCACCGAAAAAAAAAGAAAAACAGAATCGACACTTCGTTTTAACTGGGCTTCATTAAGTCATAGCAGCAATACAACTTTCTACGCTTCTCACACATGAACTAATTAGCAAAATGTCCCTTTAGCATTTATCACTGCAGTGTAAGGCAGAACTACGTAATTTCATTACAGAAACATTACAGAAAATCTATACCATAAGCACTGTTATAACAATCAGTATACTAAGTAATTACAAATATAAAAAACCACGTTTCGTTTAAATATTACTTTTCTCGTTCATTCAATATTATAATCCTTCTGCTTAATATCACTCTTTAAACATCATATTAAAATTGCACCAAATAATGCCGCCTCCACACCACGGCAGGTCAACTTCCGTCCATTAAAAACTAACAGCAACACAACACACTTACTACTAACACACTCTTCGTCTACTCTGAAAAATTAAAGCTAATCTCTCTGACCAACATCTCTGGTCTCGAACATAGTTCCGAAATGTATAAGTATGAAGGGAATGTAAAAGCGATCTTACAAGGCTTGAGAAAATTTATCGAATTTACACTATAACTCATATCTGTGATCCATGAATTATCACAGCAAACAGGACAGTGACCTTTCGTACTGAAACTTGCCTTTCCCAGTTTTCAAGATTTTGCTACGTCGATTACACGGTTTTTGAACCAAACAGTAGTTTTTTTTAAATTTTCGGTCCTAATTTAGCTTAAGCTTCCTGAAGAAAGAGACCGTTGCAAAAACAGTTATCCTCCAGCATTATTTTATACCAAGTGTGATAGCACTCATTGACTGCAAGGTGATTCTGTCTTCCTTCGCTCGAAATGATTAAGTGCGGTTTGTACGCAGTTCTTGCATGAACCTGATGATTGGCTTTATACACAGCATTCTGTGGGTGGCAAGAATCTTCGTCTTCAGTCAGCTTTGAATTTCTCTACAGTATTAACTATTAATGACGTCTCCTTTACATGTTTACATGAAGTAAACTTCGTAATTTTGTTACTTCTCTTTCCGTATAATTTCCTGAGCATGTTTAACTAGGCCGAAGAAGCCTGAAAATCGGTAATGTTCATCATACTTACAAATCATGAAGCCCTGTTTCGTGAATGTCCCTTGGTAACAGTGTATTCGCTCTCACGAGCAGTTCTAAATCTTTCCAGTAGTTTTTCTCTCACACCTCTGAGAGCTTCACTTCGGTGCATATTTCGTGGTTTGTGTAATTCTTTCTTCCATTTATACAATTCATGTTCAGATTTTACGAAACGAATCCGGCTTTGTATGCTGCTTAACTATAACTGTTTTCTCACTTCTTTGTTAAACCAAAAGATTTACAGTTGTTGTCACTGCAATCTGTTGCTGTACTGTTTCCTTCGGGCTAGGAAGGTAATGCGTTTTCCTTTACGGACGTTAATTAGCACAACAGTTGTCATTCAAATCACAATTCACGGAATCATTATATTTTCTTCTAATATTTCTGCAGTTTCTAACGAAATATTAAAATCATTCAAATGATGTCCAAGAAGTTAACTATTAAATAACACATATGTAGATCTTCTGGAGAAGTAGACGATTTGGACGAGCCGGCTGAGATATTCGCTACCGTGTAGAACGTCAAGGAAGGAAAGAAGAGTAATTACAGTTCAGCATTATACTGACATAAAGTTCGTTAGAGACGGGAATTGGATAAGGTAGGTCGAGCGAATCGACAGTAATCTCATTCAAGGAAGCGTCCCATAATCGTCACACACTGGCTTAGAAAATCCACGGGAAGAGAAAAGCAGGATGGTCACAAAGAAATTTAATGGGATCGCCTCCCGAATACTAGTCTCCCAACTTCCTAGCTGCTTCTTTGAATGAATGATGAAGTTTAACGACAGTACGGTAGTTTTTCTGTACCCATATATTTTACATCATCTAAATATTTACTCTGCCTCTGTTAACGTCTTTATCCTTACAAGTCGCTAATAGTATGTTTCGGCATCTTTGGATGACTGTTGTGTTGTCTGCAAGACTTCTCCGTCAAGATATGTCGCAGTCCATTCAGCACAGCGTTTTTTTCAAAAATATCCGTAAGAGGAAAATTATGAGACAAAATCAGACTTATTATTAAGGTGTTCAAGAACTTTAAACCTTTCAGGCGTTCAAATGCTTTGACGATTGTGATTTATGTTTTTTTTAAAATTAGCTGTTGGCCCTTGGATAAACTGTTCTAAATACCAATGAGACGTAAGATAAAAGCTGTTCGACTTATCGCTTCGTAGTATTTACTTTATGAAAGCCGAGAAACACATTTATACACTCCCGATACAACAAATCAAACAGCCACCACACTCATCCTGAGATACTAATATTTTACGCTAGGAATGGGGTACCATCATCAGCTAACACGAACTTGTACTTAGCCTACGCAAGTTGAAGATCACAGTAATGAAGCCAGATTTCATCGTCTGTAGCTGTGCTAGTAACAAAAACGAAACTTGCTACTTTTAAAATTTTTTGTATTCATTCACCCCCACCCCCTCTCCCCCTTCCCGCCTCAATACGATTGCCTTCTCTGCTGTTACGCCAGAGAATATTACCAACAAGGAACATAATTCCACCTCTTTTACGCAATCTTGCAGAAAGGCATAAAATGTCGTAGCAAATAAAAAAAACGATTTTGTGATACGACAACCGAGAGAGGTGGTGTAGTGGTTAGCACACTGGCCTTTCAGGTTGCTCGGTTCAAATCTACGCCCAGCCATCTTTCGTTTCCCCATTAACTTATTACTTACTTCGTTCCTTCTGTCGTGGGTGGAACACACAATGATAGATCACCATTTTTTGTTTCCACGTCTGTTTCTCTGCGAGATTTCTCTTTCTTATCTGTTACCCTGTTTCTTTTCCTCGATAGTCTCCCCGCGCAGTAGACTCTCCCGTAGTTACCAGAAACCAGAGGAAACGTAAATCGGGAAGAGCGAAGTAATTGTCTACGACTCACAGTTGCATTTTAAGCGAAACAAATACGAGCGAATGTGCGAGTGGACATCGTTGTCGAGTGATGTACCAGCCATGTTAGCCGGGCACTTAAGCTCCAGACTTCCCAGCAACCACAGTTTTTATGCTAGGGTAGAACTAAATACTCGTTCGCAGCGTGTAATCGTAAGCATTCAATATTTGAAACTTGAGATAAACAGAATGACTTGCGACTACTGCTGCTGTTTTCTGATCCATGTAAGTAACAAACAGGAACAAAAAGGTGGGCACCATTTGAGTTGTGGTATGCGGGAGTGTAATGCAAATAAAACTGACCAGTTTCGTATTATTTTCAGCGTACACAAAATAAGAAGGTAACTTTTTACTTTCATCTCAATTATTATTGGAGCCTGCGATTCCTTGAACCGTTGCATGGATTTGATTTCTAAAGGTGGGAGAGTAATATATAGAATCTGATCGCGTTGGAATGTATTAGCAAATTGGTTTTGATATGCTGAAAGAGAACGAGTGAACATCCCTATGACTCAGAAGTTTCAAGATGCTGAAATGAAGAAGAAAGTAAGGAATGAAAACAACCAACAGAGTGGGTTAAAGAACAAGAATGGGACAGCTGTACGTGGGTGCTTTACTGAGCCGACGGAAAAGAATCAAAAGGCAATCATAAATGAGGAGGAAACGGCAGAGCTGTCAGAGGTATCGGATATTTCAAGCATTTGTGATGTCGACGTTGACGATTGTTACCATAACCATTCACCACCTAAACGCAAGAGAGAACATAATTATGTTGCACCCTTGAATTGTGATACAAGTGCGTTGGGTGGTCTCCTTGGAATCATGCTGAAAGCACTGGAGAAGACAACCAAAAACTATGTTTGTCATTACTACTTATTCAAGTTAATTAGGTAGTTAATTACATGTTCCATAGATAATGTGAATGATTCTTTTATCTAAATGATATCAAAAGAGTCAGTTTATAGGATATGTATACATGATTAGTGTGGTTTGTGTTAACGTTAATGAACACATTATTATTTTAGTCCTACTCGTGCAACTGCACTTAAAAACAAGGCTTTTTTCTTTTTTACATGCCACCAGTTTTTAAGTAGAAATTCGTCAATAGAATAGAAAGGGTTGCCCAGGATAAATAATTTTTTGGTTAGGTTTTAAGTATGCTTCGCAACCTGGCAGACATCCTATGCTATTGGGCAAATGATCAGAGATTTCTGTGGCTGAATATTGAACTCCTTTCTGAACCACTGGCAGCTATAATAATAAGTAATAAAGGTCATTTTTGCCTCTTGCGTTGTAGGTGTGTACATCACTGTTCTTCTCTAGTTGTGATATATTATTTATCACGAATTTCATTAGCCGATATATGTACTATGAAGGAACAATTAAAATGCCTAGATGTTCATACACATGCCGTCTGTGGGTAAACACCACATCGTATTTTTACTGCTCGCTTTTGTGCAATCAATATTTATCCCAAAAAAACTATTACATCCCACAATATTGAGTGGGAATATGTAAAATATGTTACTAGGTTAATTCATTTCTTACTAAGGTTAGTAATTACACAAATAACGAAAGCAGCTGAACTTAATTCTTTGAGAAGCTCAATAATACGTTTCTTCCAGTTAAAGTTACCATCAATATGTACGCCCAGAAATTTGGAGGGTCTACTCTATACTGACTTCTGCTCCTGTACTACATCAGTTGTTGGTATGACTCTGTCTGTTGTGCAGAAGTGAATGTAGTGCGTCCTTCCAAAATTCAAGGGCAGTCCATTATCTGAGAACAGCTTAATAATTCTTTGAAAAACATCATTTACAATCTCTCCTCTTGCTTTTTCTTTAATGGGATTTATTTTAGTAATGGCATTGTCTGCAAAAATAACAATTCTGCTTATTGAATGTTAAGTGGAAGGTCATTTACAAATACAAACATTCGGGGTGGACCAAAAATTGATCCCTGAATCCAACATTATTTAAATTTTTCAGCACAACGTTTTGCATTCTGTTCCTGAAGTATGATTCAAACCAGCTTGGTATGAAGTCATCATTTACATAAAACTTGAGTTTTTGTAGGAGAGTAATAAAAGTTACACAGTCAAACATCTTGGACAGATCACAAAACAATCTGGCGATATTTTATGACTTAAGGTTTGTACTATTTGATGACTGATTCTATAAACAGCATTCTCAGTCGAGAAACCCTTCTGGATCCTAACTGTGGTATGCTATGAAAACTGCTTCTACTTACACTACTGGCCATTAAAATTGCTACACCACGAAAATGACATGCCACAGACGCGAAATTTAACCGACAGGAAGAAGATGCTGTGATATGCAAATGATTAGCTTTTCAGAGCATTCACACAAAGTTGGCGCCGTTGGCGACACCTACAACGTGCTGACATGAGGAAAGTTTCCAACCGCTTTCTCATACACAAAAACAGCAGTTGACCGGCGTTGCCTGGTGAAATGTTGTTGTATATGCCTCGCGTAAGGAGGAGAAATGCGTACCATCACGTTTCCGACTCTGATAAAGGTAGCCTATCGCGATCGCGGTTTATCGTATCGCGACTTTGCTACTCGCGTTGGTCGAGATCCAATGACTGTTAGCAGAATATGGGATCGGTGGGTTCAGGAGGGTAATACGGAACGCCGTGCTGGATCCCAACGGCCTCGTATCACTAGCAGCCGAGATGACAGGCATCTTATCCGCATGGCTGTAACGGATCGTGCAGCCACGTCCCGATCCCTGAGTCAGCAGATGGGGACGTTTGCAAGACGACAACCATCTGCACGAACAGTTCGACGACGTTTGCAGCAGCATGGACTATCACCTCGGAGACCATGGCTGCGGTTACCCTTAACGCTGCATCACAGACAGGAGCGCCTGCGATGGAGTACTCAACGACGAACCTGGGTGCACGAATGGGAAAACGTCATTTTTTCGGATGAATCCAAGTTCTGTTTACAGCATCATGATGGTCGCATCCGTGTTTGGTGACATCGCGGTGAACGCATATTGGAAGCATGTATTCGTCATCGCCTTACTGGCGTATCACCCGGCGTGATAGTATGGAGTGCCATTGGTTACACGTCTCGGTCACCTCTTGTTCTCATTGACGGCACAGTGAACTGTGGACGTTACATTTTAGATGTGTTACGACTCGTGGCTCTACCCTTCATTCGATCCCTACGAAACCCTACATTTCAGCAGGATAATGCACGACCGCATGTTGCAGATTCTGTACGGGCCTTTCTAGATACAGAAAATGTTCGACTGCTGTCCTGGCCAGCACATTCTCCAGATCTCTCACCAATTGAAAACGTCTGGTCAGTTGTAACAGCAACTGGCTCGTCACAATACGCCAGTCACTACCCTTGATGAACTGTTTTATTGTGTTGAGGCTGCATGGGCAGCTGTACCTTTACACCCCATCCAAGCTCTGTTTCTCTCAGTGCCCTGGCGTATCAGGCCGTTATTACGGCCAGAGGTGGTTGTTCTGGGTACTGATTTCTCAGGATCTGTGCATCCAAATTGCGTGAAAATATAATCACATGTCAGTTCTAGTATAATATATTTGTCCAATGAATACCCGTTTATCGTCTGCATTTCTTCTTGATGTAGCAATATTAATGGCCAGTAGTGTGGTATCACGTTTACGCATGCACCTGGGCGCCATAGACTGAGTAGTATTCGAAGAGAGCTCTAAGCGCAACAGAGGTGTAGCTACGCGTATGCATCTCCTCGCCAGTTTGTGGTATAACGTTAGCGACGTGCACTACCAACCTCCAGTGTGAAACATTGACCAGAAGATGCCTGAGTGGTTGTCAACCCATACATCTTGTTGGCGACGTCTTACTACTGCAATCCCAAAACAACATGAAATATTCTTTACGCTGGGAAAATTTCAAGGATCAAACACTGTATAGTGCTCAGAATGGAAGCCGAAGAAGGAAATGCTCGAATTAAATAGGGTGTAAGATTAAATGTAGTCTTCCGCCATCACTGTTGAATCTATAAAACGAAGAAGCAATGATGGAAATAAAAGGAAGATAACAAGAGCGGAATTAAAATTCAAGGTCAAAGGTTATCTATGATAAGATTCGCTATGGTAAGATTCACTAATTCTGAGTGAAAGTGAAGAAGAATTTCATGATCTGCCGAACGGAACTAATATTCTAATGAGTACAAAATATGGATTGGGAGTAAATCGAAGGAAGATGACAGTAATGAGAAGCATCAGAAAGGAGAACAGTGAGAAAGTTTTGTGATGACGATGTAGATGAAGTTATGGAAATCTGTTTGTTAGGCAGCAAAGTAATCCATGTCACATGATGGATAAAGCAAGGAGGACATCAAAAGCAGACCAACACAGGCAAAAAAGGGCATTCCCGGCCAAGAGAATTCTGCTACTATCAAACATGTGCCCTAATTTCAGGAAAATGTTTTTTGAGAATGTACGTTTGGGGCACAGCACTGTATGGTAGTGAAACCGGAACGGAAGAGAATCGAAGCATTCGAGATGTGGCGCTACAGAAGAATGTTGAAAACCAGGTGGACTGATAAGGGAGGCTCTGCGCAGAATCGGAGAGAAAAGGAATGTGTGGAAAATACTGACAAGGAGAGAGGATCAGGGTGGCCGGCTGGAGTGGCCGTGTGATTCTAGGCGCTTCAGTCTGGAACCGAGCGACCGCTACGGTCGCGGTTCGAATCCTGTCTCTGGCATGGGTGTGTGTGATGTCCTTAGGTTAGTTAGGTTTAATTAGTTCTAAGTTCTGGGCGACTGATGACCTCAGAAATTAAGTCGCATAGTGCTCAGAGCCATTTGAACCATTTTTGAGGATCAGGGTGGTAGGAGATCTGTTAAGACATCACGAGATGACTTCAATGGTATTAGGGTAACTGTGGAGGGAAAAAACTGTAGAGGAAGGCGGAGATTGGAATACATCCAGCAAATAATTGAGGACGTCCTTTGAAAGTGCTACTCTTTTTGTTGGCACATGGGAGGAATTCGTGGCGAGCCGCATCAAACCAGTCAGAAGGCAGATGATTAAAAAAATAATGGCTCAAAAAATGGATCTGAGCACTATGGGACTCAACATCTTAGGTCATAAGTCCCCTAGAACTTAGAACTACTTAAACCTAACTAACCTAAGGACATCACACACACCCATGCCCGAGGCAGGATTCGAACCTGCGACCGTAGCAGTCCTGCGGTTCCGGACTGCAGCGCCAGAACCACTAGACCACCGCGGCAGGCTAAAAAAAAAAAATAAAAATAAAAAGTCTAGACACCTACGATTTCTTGAACCGCAGAAGGCGATTCAGCAGTTGGTGCTCACTGTATCGTTCTTGCACACTTCGCATGGTTTGTTTCAGATGCAAGCCGGAAAAAATGATACAATACTCTATCTGACGGGAAATCATGCAGAATCAAATATTCATGGTTTATCAAGTTCACTTTAAAGTGGGGATGATTCTTCCAAGAACGAACTTTTTCAGATTATAGTTTATTTTTTGTCTCTTTAATACTCTTTAAGAAAGCGTAATGCGGAATTGTAAAAAAAAAGGTTCAAATGGCTCTGAGCACTATGGGACTTAACTTTTGAGGTCATCAGTCCCCTATAACTTAGAACTACTTAAACCTAACTAACCTAAGCACATCACACACATCCATGCCCGAGGCAGGATTTGATCCTGCGACCGTGGCGGTCACGCGGTTCCAGACTGTAGCGCCTAGAACCGCTCGGCCACCCGGGCCGGCGCGGAATTCTGAATTCTGTTCTTCCATCCGGCTTTTGTACCGCAGAAATTTCTCGAGTGCGATTGGTGTCTGCAAGCAAGCACAAGCGGGCATTGTTACCGTCTCGGTCTGTTGTTTTGATAGGAGCTGGAATTTCGATTGGCGGTGGTTGGAGTCGTATTGGGAAGAAGCAAGTATGGAGTGTTTCCAGGTGAGGCTTTGGTGAAGCTCCGGGCTGCTGTTCCCAGCATTGTGCGGAGCCGGCAGTGATCGCCCTGCGGCGCGACCGTCTTTTGGGTTCCCACTCGGCGCTCCCCGCCTTCCTCTTTCAATGTATATTTGATGCACAGTGGTGGGCCGCGCGTTCGGGACCGCCGTGTCGCACACAAAGGCGCGCGCACTGTGCGCGGTAAGCGCTAGCGTCTGGCTGGCCCGGAGCGGACAACTCTAGCACAGCACGGCACGGCACGGCACCCCGGCGGTCGATCGTAGGCTCTGTGCCCCAGGCAGCGCGCTAGGTCGGGGACGCGGCGCCGCGCGGCCGCGGCGAGCGGTCACCCCAAGTCACGCACGCTCCTACTGTCCAATTTTCTTCGTAATAAATTTCTATTATTATCTTATGAACGTACGTAGTTAACGCAGAATTGTAAACTGGAAATGATTTGACAGTTCTTATACCCGTTCATTGTGGCTAGGTGGTACTGAGGCCGACTCGTTGTAGAGGGGTGCCTAGTTCGTCTGGCCCTTGCTGCGTCTTGATGTTGACAGAAGCCCGTTGGTTTCTTGCTTAACAGTTCGTTGGCCGACCTGGCTGACGACGTTCATCACAATGTTTTAAGGGGGGTAGGACGTCAAACGGTCCGACTTGGAGCAGGAGAGGCACCACAGGATATTTTAATTTCCACGGTCTATACTTTTACAAGTAAATTCATAAAACTTTGTCAGCATGACCAGGAAGGATTCAGGATTCACACTCGTAGCAGCGGAAGTTCAAAGACATAACTAAATAATTTTTTTACGTGTGAAATTTCATTATTTTTTTCACTTACTATTCGCTGCATTTGTTGCTATAGGTATACTTTTCTTCAAAAGTAAGAGAGACTGTTCGATGAATTTTGGACAGCATACAAACCATACTTACAGGTGTCTGAAACTCTGGAATCTATTTAATTTATAAAAAAATGAATGAGCTGTTACGTTTTAAACTTTATGTTTAGAAAAAATCAAATTTTGTAGTTAATTATCTCAATTTTTACCACAGTTTTTAATAGATTTGGAAAATTCTAGAGTTTCATACACCTGTAAATATGGTTTGTATGCTGTGCAAAATTCATCAAAGAATCTCTCTTACTTGCGAAGAAAAATGTACCTATAGCAACAAATGCAGCCACCAGTAAGTGAAAAAATGATGAAATTTCATATCTAAAGAAAATTATTTTGTTATGTTTTTGCACTTCCACTGCTATGAGTGTGAATCCTGAATCCCTCATGATCGTGCTGATAAAGTTTTATGAATTTATTTGTAAAAGTATAGACAGCAGAAAATAAAATGTCCTGTGGTGCCTCTCCTGCTCCAAGTCGGCCCGTTTGACGTCCTACCCCCCTTAAACATTATAACTAATGCAACGATTAAAAATATTTGGCCAGGTGGGAGCACAGGACTCGCGCTCTGTGGGCTCTGTACAAATATAGTTACGTATGCAGACAATTTATCGATTCCAGGAGTCGAGAATCGAGACGACTTTTGACTGTTATCGATATGGATACTGGTAAGATGTCGGTTCCAGGATTTTTGAGAATGTTTTAATTTTTGAAGTCGGCTAACAAATGACAAGAGAAATGTTTTTTGTGCGATATAATTACAAATTAACAATTTTCGCATTTCTTCCTTTACTTGTACTGTGAAACCTTGTTTCTTGCCAAATTTCATGATTACAGGTCAACGGGAAGTACCCTATAGGTTTTAATGAGTGTTTTTTTTCGAGTATCAAAATACATGACATAAATGGCCGTACATTCTGGCTGCATCGACTTAGAAGCTTCAGTTTTTTACACTACCAACAGACTTTACGCCTACCTTGGTATATGGCATAAATTTCAACGTCATACGTCTACCCGTTTTTGAGGAAAAGGGTATTTAACTGTCGGATGGACTGAAAGACTGACAGACGGACAAAAAAAACTGATCGTATAAGGGCTTTTTCCGGTTGAGGTGTGGAATCTTAAAAATCATTTAAGTTTCTTCACATTATGGTATTTTCCTTGTTTTCTCATATTGCTCCCATAGATAATTTAGAAATTGTAATTTCTGAGTGTGTCGCAGCTTATACAGTGTGTGTGCTGTGTGGGCCATTGTCCATTTCCGCTTAAAATCATATGCTGTGGTTGGTGTTGCTGCGAAATGGTTCGGCGAGCTCCTGTTTATCAGGCAGAGTTTTCCAAACATCTACGATCTTTTGACACAGAATCTTATGTTCCAGAGTGTCTGGCTCACTGCACATGTCGCGGTCCTGTCTCCTGAGAAAGTCTGTGCCTGCTATTTGTTCGTTGGTCGGTATCGTCCTGTTAACAACCTTGTACTACGTGCTGCGGACTTGTGGTGATAAAGAAAATGCTCTGCGGCGTATTGCCATACCATGTTCTGCCGATATTACTGAAATTTTGAGCACGTGTTCCTTCAAAATGGTTCAAATAGCTCTAAGCACTATGGGACTTAACATGTCATCAGTCCCCTAAACTTAGAACTACTTAAACCTAAGTAACCCAACGACATCACACACATCCATGCCCGAGGCAGGATTCGACACGTTCCTTACACCAAAACAACGAAAAAAGTCTAGTAATATGAGCACTTGCTCATCCTCGTTAGTATGAAACATCTCTTCTATTGAACAAATGCTCGCAGCTCTTAAGGTATGCATCTTAAAGTCCATGTTTACTGACATTATTTATCTTGTTTTGGTTCGTACTACTTCCTCCAAACATGTGGAAAGCAGCGAGTTTGGAGTCTAAGAGATTTGTTTCACAGTATCGAAGAGAAAAAATGCTCATAGCTGTTAAGGTATCCATTTTAGAGTCCATGTTCATGGGACATTTTTTTTTCTTTTCCTTTCAGGAACGTGTCGTGTAAGTCTGTAAAGGGAATTTAGTTACACTCTGTACATAAACTCTTTCAATCTTCTCCCCCTGACTGAGGGCACATCCCATTATGCAGCTCTCCTGCATAAAGCCGTTCACAGTGTTTCACAGTGCGTAACAAAACGATGGCAATAAATTTCGAGGCACTATAAAGAATGCCTTGAAGAACAAATTGAGAATGGGAATAAACATCTTTAAATGTCATCGAACGACGCCTGCAGAGCGTAGAATTTATAGGGAAAAAACGCTGCCAAACAAAGTTTTCTATTTTTAGTAAGCCGCCTACGTAATGCAACAATGACGACTGATATTAAATACAACGCACTTGCTTTTGCAATAAATCCCTCAGTATGTTTATACAAATGTGTTATCTAATACGCCCTGCGGGAACAATATCATTGTAGCCCATTAAAACGGTTATTTCGTAAGAACTTTGAATTCTACCACTATTAACTTATGATAATAGGATTTGCGATCTTAAAGACTTGCAAATTTCGCATAATGCTACTTTTCTCCCAACAGACATTTAGAACTTGTGGTCTTCTCTCCCAATAGAACTCAGATATTTCCTCGTTTCACCCTTCTGGTCGAATTCTGGAACACCTCTATCGTAAACAGCTCGTCCGCTGTCAGTTAGTAAATCAATTTTGAAGGGTATCACCTCAGCACAAGGGCACTATTCAAGGTTCAAATAATTAGTTAATTACTTAATTAATTTTGAGAAAAAACACTACGTTCAATCCTGTACAACAAATAGTTAGTTAGTTGGTTGGTTGCGTGTTCCATTGATCAATCGCACGGTACGGTAGCCATTGTGATGTGGAACGTGTCAAGTGCACAAGAAATGCACATATGTAACAAGATTTTTTAATATATGTATATATAATTACAATACAGAGTTAAAGATTAATATTTCTATTATTTACCCCATTCCCTTAAATGGCACAAAATACATATACTATATTACTAGATTTTATTTATTCCTATTCAAGAATTCATCTATGGTATAGTTGGAGTTGCCAAGGAGATATGATTTAAATTTATTTTTGAAGCTATTACTGCTGTCTGTCAGACATTTTATTTCATCCGGTAATTTGTCGAAAATTTTTATAGCAGCATATTTCACCCCTTTCTGTGCCAAAGATAGGTTGAGTGAAGGATAGTGTAAGTCTTCTTTTTTCTGGTATTATAATCATGAATGTCACTGTTGTTTTTAAACTGGACCATGTTGTTGAGAACAAATTTCATTAGTGAGTAAATGTACTGTGAGGCTGTTGTAAGAATTTCCAATCTTTTAAAAAGATGCGTACAAGATGTGCGACTATGAACTCCATACATTCTTCTTCTAACCACTTTCTTTTGAGCAGTGAAATGTTGAGTTACCCCAAAATATTATTCTGTATGATATCAAAGAGTGAAAGTATGCAAAGTATGTTAGCTTACTAATTTCTATATCCTCAAAATTGGCAATTATTTTGATTGCAAAAGTTGCTGAACCTAGTCGCTTTAGAACTTGCAAAATATGAATTTTCCAATTAAGATTCTCGTCTATGTGTACACCTAAAAACTTAGTATGCCCTACTCTGTCTACTGACTTCTGTTGATGCGTTATATTTATTGAAGGAACTGTACCTTTTGCAGCAGAAAATTGGATGTACTGTGTTTTTTTCAAAGTTTAGAGCAAGCCCATTTGCAGAAAACCAATTAATGACTTTTCCAAAGACCTTATTTGTATAATTTTCAATTGGAGTTTCTTTTACTGGATTGATAATGATGCTTGTATCATCAGCAAACAGTGTCAGTTCAGCTTCCTGTTTGAGACAGGAAGGGAGGTCGTTCACATATATCAAGACCAGAAGGGGACCCATGATTGAACCCTGTGGAACACCTAATGTAATTTCACCCCAGTTAGATGAAGTGGCAAACTTATTGATATCACTTGACATATACAAGGAAAATTTTTGCTTCCTGTTCTGTAGGTACGACTTAAGGTACTCTTATGCTATTCCATTTATACCGTAGGACTGCAATTTCTGTAACATAATGTCATGGTTTACACAATCAAATGCTTTGGACAAGTCACATAAAATTCCTAATGGTGACATCTTACTATTTAAAGACTCTATTATGTGGGCAGTGAAATTGTATATTGCTGTCTCAGTGGAACAGCAAAATGCTGTAAGCAGTGATACTGGCCGATAATTATTGACATCTGTGGTGTCCCGCTTTTTGTAGAGCTGCATGACAATGGCATATTTTAACCTGTCTGGGAAAATACCTTGAGTTAGTGATGCATTACATATATAACTCAGAACATCAGCTGTAAATGCTCTCTTATTAGAGATTTAATGCATTTTTATGAGTTTTTGGTCTGTGATCAAATTAATTTATTTTCCGACTCGGCCAAACCTTTGATTAGTTGTATGGTTGGAGTCGGTGGCGACTATAGCGTGGGAGCCTATATATCACATTTTATTGTGATTTCTATTAAGAAAACGAGAACCGTAACTGACCGACGTGCATGAAAATTGTCGCCATACCCGATACATTTTGCGATTAATGGAAGGTCAAGAAAAATAACGCCGTCCAATTGGAGTTATTTGCTTGTTTAACATGACTGATACTATGTAGTTGGATGAGCAATCCAACAGTCGCTCACCCATGATGGTTAGCACTGACACAACCTTAGACACCTGATATGTACCGACACTCGTCCGGCGATGTCCCTGTAGCAATTGTACGTAGCGCAATTGAAATGTCTTTTCGTGGTGGTGGTGGTGGTGGACATCGACTTGGAACTCTAAATAATATGTGGGAACCATTCTTAATCGTTGTATGCTCAGACTCTTGTACAGAACACCCAATCGGCCTGGTAAAAGAGACATGCAAAAGCGAGTGGCTCAGCCAACCTACTGACACGCTGGCCTCACACAATAAAGCCTAGCATGCCAAACGACGAAGGGTGTCCTAACGAAACATGAAAACCTGCACTTTTCATCTCTACAGGTTCGGTTTCATGGTGCTTTCCTGTCGTCCCTGTCACTTAGTGCGTAATCTGTAGGATATTAAAATAAAAAAAAATTAATAAGAAGGGTAGTCATAATTAAAATTTAAATATCAGGTGACGAGCATTAAACTTGGTGTTACTCTTTCTCTACATATTTGTCCTTAAATGCGACATATTTCTGCCAACGATTCATGGCTCGATGGAGACCATGCTTGTGGAAGGGTGCATTCTGGTAATTTAGAGGAGGCTACATTTCAAAATATCACCTCGTCATTTGGGAAATGCCTGTCACGCAATGGTTTCTTCGTCTGAGGAAAGAGGAAAAAGTCACTGGAAATCGTGTCGGAAGAATAAGGGTGGGAGTGTACAAAGTTTGATTCCCTGAGGAAGCAGCATGTGCAGAATGAGCTGGGGGGTTGTTGAAGAGCAAAAACACTTCCTTGGACAGCCTCCAGCGACGCTATGTCTTGACAACTTCATGCAGCCTCGGCATCATGCGCCTGTGGCAGTTTTGCCCCAAAGAGCATAATGTGTTAGCACCGCGCCTCATAAAACACTCAGCATTTCCTTTGCCTTTTTACGCGATGATGAAACCACACGTTTGCACTGCTTGTTTTGCTTCTTTGTCTCGGGGTCGCAGTGGTACACCCAGCAACCGCCGACGGAGATTAAGTGGATAAAGAAGTCTTTTAAATTGACTTGACACAACTGCAACATTTTCGCTGCTGCCTTTGTTCGGTAGTCTTCTTCAATGGATGTGAGCAGTCGAGGAATCCAGCGGACAGAGTCCTTTTGTCATATTCAAAATGTCTTGCAATACGCTGCAAATTGATCCGTGACTATTTTGTACTTTTTCTGCTCACACCTCGACTGGGATACGCCGCTCTTTGAGCACCACGGCCTCCATTCCCCTCGCGATTCCATATTAATCATAGATGGTCTGCCATTTCGTTATTCGGGAGGACGACGGTTCAATCCCGCGTCCAGCCCTCCTGATTTAGGTTTTCCGTGATTTCCCTAAATCGCTCCAGGCAAATGCCGGAATGGTTCCTTTCAAAGGGCACGGCCGACTTCCTTCCCCGTCCTTCCCTAATCCGATGAGACCGATGACCTCGATGTCTGGTCTCCTTCCCCGAAACAACCAACCAACCCACTTCCGACCGCGATGTGGCAGCCACGAGTGCTGTACTGATAGTCTGACGATTATGCCATTTCGTTGGTTGTCATTCAGATTTGTTGCACCACACTGGAAGCCTCTTAGCCATCTAACCATTATGTCATATGGTTATGCATTTTTGCCGTATACTTCTTCAACTCAGCGCGCATTGTCCCTCTTAAAATATAGCTAACGATTTACAACATGGCACTTCATTATATCAGTGGACTGCGCCTCGTTCCTGCAGTAAATGTAAATGTCGTGTGACTAGGGCCTCCCGTTGGGCAGACAGTTCGCCGGGTGCAAGTCTTTCTATTTGACGCCACTTCGGCGACCTGCGCGTTCATGGGAGTGAAATGAGGATGATTAGGACAACACAACACCCAGTCCATGAACTGAGAAAATCTCCGACCCAGCCGGGAATCGAACCTGGGCCCTTAGGATTGGCATCCTGTCGTGCTGACAACTCAGCTACCGGGGGTGGACGTTCCTGCAGTGGCGCCGGCCGTGGTGGCCGAGCGGTTCTAGGCGCTTCAGACGGAACCGCGCTGCTGCTACGGTCGCGGGTTCGAATCCTGCCTCGGGCATGGTTGTATGTGATGTCGTTAGGTTTAATTAGTTCTAAGTCTAGGGGACTGATGACCTCAGCAGTTAAGTCCCATAGTGCTTAGAGCCATTTGAACCATTTTTTTTTCTGCAGTGGCAACCTGCGGTAATATTGTGTGGGGATATCTTTGAGTATTAGGGGTGTTAGGGGTACAGATACACATGCTGTGATGATTAGTACCTTAATATGAACCAACTTTAGAGTGTTGTTTTGGCTCTACATCTAACAGTCTTCCTACAAATATATCACATAATTTACCACCTGATGTTCTCTGCATGGTCATAACTGTACCGTGAAGTGGACTACGCCTGCCTTTACAGACTATCCGTTCGGCGTCCACACGTCCATGCTTCAGTACCTTGACCTGCTGTCCAAGGATAAACAAAGATTATGGACTTGCTTGTGCCAAGCATACTTGGAGAAACTAACCAACCTAAACACATACTACTCCTAATAGCTATATTTATTAGTCAGCAAATCAAGTAAATACTGACGTGGTGTTGTTCAATACACTCTTCTCAGTCATCAGTAGAAATATCTGCACTTACATCACTAACACCTTGTATGTACCTTCAAACAACAAATAATTGTGAAACATTATATTTTCGAGGTGAAAATTAAGTGACTTTGCCTCATAGTAACAACAGCAACAATAACAACACCCGGTAGCTGAGTGGTCAGCGTGACAGACTGTCAATCCTAAGGGTCCGGGTTCGATTCCCGGCTGGGTCGGAAATTTTCTCCGCTCAGGGACTGGGTGTTGTGTTGTGCTAATCATCATCATTTCATCCCCATCGACGCGCAGGTCGCCGAAGTGGCGTCAAATCGAAAGACCTGCACCAGGCGAACGGTCTACCCGACGGGAGGCCCTAGCCACACGACATTTCCATACAACAATAATAATAGTAAATTATTATTATAACATTAATTTCTAACAGGCGTTTTGCACTTTTGTTTCCTGTAGCTTGAAATCACCTTCACAGCATACGATCACTGAGTTACCGTTTATGGCGAAAACCAGACCGTTGTTCATTGTTCTATTTCATCTGAAAACCAAAGAGCGGCGCATTACCTGGCTGGCGCGGTTGCTACTTTAGACAAAAGTTTGAATATGATCACGTATGTATCACATGCAGTAAAGTGTAGGAAATTATGCGATGTGGCGCAAATATCACAAAATGTTGGCGCTGTAAATGCCATTCAGATGAGGAAGAAAGGAAACAGAGTCCGTATGTTGTATCGAAATCTATTCACCTGACAAAGGCACAAAGACCAGGTATCCACATGGAAGACACACTTCCAAATCATGAGAGTTTCATTGAAACCTTCTTTCTTAAACTTTGTGATACTAACTGCAGTACTGTCACTGTTATTTGGGCAGTACTGTGGCGAATGACGTCCCAGTCACAGCAGTTGAAGAAATCATAAGAAACAGAAGGCGCAAAGGCATCGGCATGCCTGTTGCAGCAGCAGAGTTGTTTACACATTGTGAGATGAGCCAGGCCAAGTGCCACAATGATAACAATGCAGCGAAAAGACGTGGCTTTCTCAGGATATGCTGCCAGTTCTCACCCCGTAGTGCCATGGATTTGTAATTCCGTCCCTACAGCACAACAAATAAAATTGTAGCTGGCATAAATACCGGATAGTTGCAACAGAGGCACTCGGTCCAATATCACCTACTATGATTCCTGTGCAGTAGTGGCTCTTCACCCCTGGTCACTGAAGAACCAAGAAAATAATTACGCGAGGCCACAGGACCTCTTTCATTAATGTACTCATCTAGCACACAGCTTCTTACGGCACTGTAAAGCTGCAAAGAGCCAGACGCTCTATTAGACACTAAGCACACCAGTAGTGAAAGTGTTTTCAGGCCCACTAACCAGAGCTCTCCAGCGCCTGCTGGGACCTGATTAGTTGCTAAACTGGATCTCAAAGAGAACTTCCTAAACACCGTCCATTTATTTAACCTGATATGATTGGGGCCATCAGGGCATCTCTCATATTGGACCAGGGTTTCACAATTACTTAAGAAATAGGTCTCTTCTAAAAAATGGTTCAAATGGCTCTGAGCACTATGGGACTTAACTTCTGAGGTCATCAGACCCCTATAACTTAGAACTACTTAAACATAACTAACCTAAGGACATCACACACATCCATGCCTGAGGCAGGATTCGAACCTGCGACCGTAGCGGTCGCGCGGTTCCAGACTGTAGCGCCTAGAACCGCTCGGCTACTCCGGCCGGCTCTCTTCTAAAGACAACATTGTTAGCAATCCATAAGTACGTACAGAGTTATAGATTTACAATAAATCTGCGTTAACTGGTACATGAAATAATTGAATAATGAAACCTACAAATGAAATGACTGTTTTCAAAGTGAAATATATATAAACGATATTTTCGGATAAAACAGAAACGAAAAATTTATTTCAAAGAGTGAAAATCCACCTCAAAATAAAAGCTTGTAATGAAATGTGCAATCTTACTTTGTCTTACACGGACTTAATATTGCATTGAACCATCGTCTCAAGTTTATACCTGTCTAGGGACTCACAGAGGAACTGTTCACTTTTACTTTATGCCCACCAGAAAATTAGCAAATTCATGAAACCTCGAAGCAGCGATGAATTTCAATAAGATATAGTGACAGACATTGCTTCTGTATCACTCAGTTTACCGAAGTTAGTCAAATTTATTATATTTCTAAAACAATGCAGCACGTTGTGAGTAACACATGTAGTGCGGGCGTCTAGTAATGAATGATAGAAAGTTCAGTCCACTACTAAACTTTCGCCTCTTATCAGATAACGGCCTGCACCTCATAAAATTATTTCAAAGTCCATTGTCTGCATAAAATACAACTTTCTCGCAACCTCGAATAAATCTAAGTGCAGCGACTATGGGGGTGTTTCTGTCCCACACACTAGTGAAAGTTCTGAACGTGAAACAGCGCGGGAGTTACTTTGTTCGTCTGCTGTACCTGCGCTGGCTAGCAAGAGAGCGACCCCAATGGCTAGCAAAAGACTGACCGTCGAGCGCTCTTTTGCATCTCTATTTTTAATAGTAAAATAATTCTTAGCAGCTTAAATGTTCGCACAAAGACAGCTTGCTTAAAATTAGCGCAATATTATTACGTGGACAGGAAAAGGTAGGACACCAGCTTTCATGTGACGAGTGTTCTTTGGAGCGAGTTCTATTTCGTTGGTGCTATTTTAGGCAAGAACAACCACGATCACATGTTTCTAAATCATTCAGCGCCGAGTTTTCGAATCAGACTGAGGGTCGCCTTAGGTTGTGCCACCTACGTCGACTTGTAGTAAGATCAAATTTTTCATGCTGCATTGCGTTTCTTGTCTGGCCGCGTAGCTGAGTGGTTGGCGCGGCTGACTGCCACACGGACGACCCGGTTTCTATTCGCGGCACTGCCAAAGACTTTTCCTTAGCGGAAGGGCTGGAACTGGGTCCAGTCACTCTCGTGATGTCAGCTGAGGAGCTACTTGAATGAGCAGTACTTGCTCCAAGACCTACAAAGCCGACAACAGTCGGAGAGCAGTCTGCTGATCCCACGCCCCTCGACACCGCATCCATAATACGCTATTGGTTGGGGATGACACGGTGGTCGGTCGGTCCCGATGTGCCTCCCTGCAGCCAGAGCCGCGGAGCTTTGTAGCAGTATAGTAGTAGTAGTAGTAGTAGTAGTAGTAGTGGCATTGGTGGTAGTGGTGGTGGTGGTGGTGGTGGTGGTGGTAGTACTAGCGTTAGTGGTGGTAGTAGTAGTAGTTCAAAATGGTTCAAATGGCTCTAAGCACTATGGGACTTAACACCTCAGGTCATCAGTCCCCTAGACTTAGAACTACTTAAACCTAACTAACCTAAGGACATCACACACATCCATGCCCGAGGCAGGATTCGAATCTGCGACCGAGTAGTAGGGGTGGTTGTGATTGTTGTTTCTCTTATAATTTACATTTACGATAGTCTCACTAAAACTGCATGCAAAATGTAGAATAGTTCCAATAACATTTAAACAATGGAAAATCCAGAATGAAATGTAACAATATTATGAAAAGGATAGCTGCTACTCGCGCAATAAGCTGTCGGCCAACAAGGCCTTTGTCAAAAATACACACACACACACACACACACACACACACATTAACGCAAAAGCAAATCTCTCACACAAGACCATAGTCTCCGGCAACTTCTGTCACTCAGCATCTCGACTAACATTTAAATAAACATTATTTCTCGATGTCGGATTAATATTTTGCACTGGATTGGTTTTCTTCTGAGCCATCGTTCAGCTTTGTGGAGTCAATGGAATGAAAGTAACTTCTTTCCTAAATTTAAGATAATTGATGTGTTTCTCATTCTGTATCTTCTAAACTAATGGTGGTACAAGGTTCAGTGTGGTCTCGCTTTTTTGCTATAGAGGGAACTTTAATTTGATATACATATCTCCTATCTATAATAAAGGCGGCGAAAATGACTTGACAGCTGGCTGCGTAAACGGGTGCAGGCGGAAACAATAGTCGTCTAGGAATCTGCGACAACAGTGTCATTGCCATGGAGATGTATACAAATTCGCGTTTCATGACTGGGTTGGGTAAACGCACTAAGCTGCCGCACCAAACGAATGGCGTTGGAAGTGAGTCAGAGAAAGTCATTGAGCTGCTTAGCACTCCTGACTAGTGTGCGAATAGGAGCTGAACGGAAACTTAAACTGACATATTAAAATTTGACGGTACTGCATTGGCTGACCAATCCAGATATTGTGAGTCTGTGTGATTACTGCAGCTGGTTATTACAATCTGCACGTGGAGGAGAGGTCGAGATTAAGATGCTCTGTTGGTACATGGCAGCTTCTTTCGGGTTACACGAATTTGCAGAACAATTGTTGTTGGAGTTCTGATGATCCTTATCCACGAGAGGCCTCTGCATGATGTGAAAGAAGGCGTGTGATGTGCAATTACTACAACACGAACGACTGGAGCGATCTTTTTTCACCTAATCATATCTTCTGATAGGCATGCGTACAATCCTAAAAACTAACGAAAAATTAGACCGTTCAGTAAAGTGCAAGAATACGTACCCCAATGCGTATCAGACAATATTATGAGGAGGTGTTTTTGATGATAACTATCTTCGTAACACTGTCACCAAAATACAGTGAAAAATATGTAGATCGCGTTAGTAACGCGATCACCAATTATCGAAGCTATTTTACCACCGTTCCAATGGCAACCGTTTTTTAATCAAGTAGGTGGTGCAGCGGTTAAGGCGATGGACTCATTTGGGACAAGCGAAGTTCAAATCTCCATCTGGCAGTCCTTATAACAGTACACTTGGTTTTTGTAAATGACTGGATGGCTCCAGCGCAAAAGGCATGGAAAATTTTATTTCTTGTCTTTGTTTTCTCTGAGAGTGTGGTTCATTAACAACGGCCTCCTTAAAAACTGAACGCTAAACTCTAATTTTACTGCTGGTAACGGATTTTAATGTAACTTTCCGTCCTGATGGCTTTCCTTATTTTTTAAGAACTACACATGTTTATGCGGTTACACTTAAGCTGTAATCGGTATCTGTCAGATGTCAAAGAAACGAATGAGAAGTAATTTCTCTCTCTCTCTCTCTCTCTCTCTCTCTCTCTCTCTCTCTCTCTCACACACACACAAACACACACACACACACACACACACACACAGCCGGCCGTTGTGGCCCAGCGGTTCTAGGCGCTTCAGTCCGGAACCACGCTGCTGCTACGGTCGCAGTTTCGAATCCTGCCTCGGGCATGGATGTGTGTGATGTCCTTAGGTTAGTTACGTTTAAGTAGTTCTAAGTCTAGGGGAATGATGACCTCAGATGTTAAGTCTCATAGTGCTCAGAGCCATTTGAACACACACACACACACACACACACACACACACACACACACACACACATTTTTCGTCTATAATTGGCAGAACAGTAAATAAACCCTCTACACGTCATTTTTGTATTTTTTGTAAGAGTATCCTCTTTGTAAACAGTATCTGCGTAAGTCGCAGTCAATGATTTCAACATTCAGTTGTCACTTTAAATAGACCAAGGTCCACGTTAATAGTAATTACATTACGACGACGAGATTTCACCGTACGATCACGGTCTATTGAGCAGGAGTTCAGCATACTATTCTAGTATATTGATAGATTGATTCTCAACAACAAAACCATAAGAATGAATGTATCTTATCGAAAAAAGATATTTTGGAAGCGAATCGGGAATTCTGATTGACCTGGTCCACCGCCCTTCACACGAAGCAGATCGTTGGATGAGAAGGCAGCGTACAATGTACACGAACGCGGCAGAGTGCGTACCATGTGCATCTCTCAGGGGTACAACCCGTCTCAAACGACGCCTTGCGTTGCCAGAAAGCGTCAGCGAACTTTCTAACACATGTTGTTTCCCATGACGTGATCTATCACCCCGAAATGGCCGATGCAAAACTTTGAAACACCCTCTGTATGAACGTCAAATTCCTATAGACCACTAGGCAACTGTACCATGTATTGCAAACCGGAAACGCCATATTAACTTCTTTCAGTTCACAGCTAACAAAACTGACCCCATTTACCATTCATTATTGTGACATTTGTTATTTAGAATCAGATATGAGCAGAATCTATTTTCTTTGGATTTAAAGTCAGTTTTACAATTGATGGACTATGAACCTATCCGTATTTACATTGTAAAATACAATCGCCGACATAGTGTAGCTGAGGCGGAATAAGGGAAACCAGCCTGCATTCGTCGAGGCAGATGGAAAACTGCCTAAAAACGATCCACAGACTGGCCGGCTCACCGGACCTCGACACAAGTCCGCCGGGCGGATTCGTGCCGGGGACCAGGCGCTCCTTCCCAATCCAGAAAGCCGTGCGTTAGACCGCACGGCTAACCTGGCGCGCATCCGTATTTACATATTTACTTAGCATATCGGTAATCTCTTGTGAACAGACTCATACTGCGAGACGGTACAACTTTCTCGCCAGCTGCTCGCAACGCTGTCGACCAACACTCAATTATCGTTAGACAAAACTCCACCATATGATGCAAATAACCGAAGAGATAAAATAAAATAGAGATACCAAATTTCCATAACTCGACGTATGGGGATACTGGATTCTCACTCTTGGACTACTGTTAACTGTTTGGTGAGGCAGCCTGCCTTAAATATAACAAACTGGAGCCGTTAGGTAACTTCACTGCAATACGTTTATCACTTTATAGTTTCTTTTAGTTTTAACCTTCAACATCTGAATTCCCGAGGTGTGAGTTCGTTTACATGTAGATATCATAAAACGCAGATATGTTACCAAAGTTTTTATTTGCACAGGAAAGTCTGTGCACCCTAATTTTATGTCGCGTGCAAATAGATGCAGTCTCAAGCGACGCTAACGATCGCGGAATGAGTCGAAGGAGTGTCACACGCTTAAAATGGCTTAATATGTGACGCGGTGTTAGGACAGACTATATAACAGTCAATTATAAAATGGGATCGGAATTTTAATTGTATTATTTACCTCTTGTGGCCTGAAAAATAACATCCTGTCATACATTCGCAGATGTAGTTGTCTCAGTTGTATATTCGTCGGTTTTTGCTGTGATTGGGTGTACTGTAGCAGACGAAATTAGTTTGCTACCAAGTTGGTGTAAATGTAATGTCTCCCACAAAATGAACAAAACGTTATAGTGAAATTCTGAATGTTAATTCTTCGAGAGGTGGGACACACGAAATTGACGATAGCAAGGACATAAGATTATCAAGAATTGGTAGAAAGTTTTGCATTAATGTTTATGCCGAAATTCAGCCATGTACTTTGAATAATAGCTTACCTGAATTGCTCAGATTCGTCTAAAAGTCAAGCTCAGATGTCGTCATTGGAGAGTGGGAACGCTTGGTGACGTAGGAGCGTGATTACATCTAACTGCAATGTAATAAAAGATTTGCTTCGTAAAAGAAAAATTAGTCTGCATGTTCGATTTGTGAAAGACGTAAATGTACATCCGATAGTGCGCTGATGACGCGCAATAATCACGTCACTAAATCGTCCACTTCAACGGCTTACTGGTCCCGGCGGAGGTTCAAGTCCTCCCTCGGGCATGGGTGTGTGTGTGTGTGTTTCTCCTTAGTATAATTTAGGTTAAGTAGTGTGTAAGGTTAGGGACTGATGACCTTAGCAGTTAAGTCCCATAAGATTTCACACACATTTGAACAACATTTCAACGGCTTAATTATCTGGAACATATAAACACTAGTTTTCAGATAACACTAGTAGAACAAATGTATTTCTTTTATCATAAATGAAAAAAAAGTTTAAGCTCATTATGTATACTATGAAAACCAACTTACAGAGGATGAATAATACAGAAGCTTTCAGCCTGGCAGCCTGGAGAAAAAAGGGGTAGCAAGAAGAAGACTTAACTTACACTATGTCCTTTTAACAAAACGTAATATGACCGAAAATGAATCATAGGCACCTTTAATTGCACAGAGATCAGTGCAGCTATAAACTCTCAGAATGATCGGATCGCTGGCATAACAAACACAGTGATTCGTTATAGCGCAGATATTCCGGCAGCCGTCGGTCATAATTAAACACTGATATTGTGCAGCTGGCGGACACAAATTACGTTGCATAATAATTATGGTACGTACATAACAACAGTTTTGGATTTAATGATAAGAATGCCACTTTGTTATTCCCGGTTGCCGTATCACTGGTTTAGCAGAATGTACGCAGGACTCTAATTGGGGGCGCACATTAATTCATTACTGCCGACTGACACGAGCAGGATCTGTGGCCACTTGTCATTCTCGTAAATTTATTCGAAACGACATGATTCGTAAGCAGATGAATTCCTGATACATAACTTACAGCGCAATTAAGCTCTAAGGAGGAAGCGCAGCACACCACAAATATCGACGAAAGTGGAGGCAGTAGGAGAAGAAAAAAATGGCTCTGAGCACTATGGGACTTAACATCTATGGTCATCAGTCCCCTAGAACTTAGAACTACTTAAACCTAACTAACCTAAGGACAGCATACAACACCCAGCCATCACGAGGCAGAGAAAATCCCTGACCCCGCCGGGAATCGAACCCGGGAACCCGGGCGTGGGAAGCGAGAACGCTACCGCACGACCACGAGATGCGGGCGCAGTAGGAGAAGAACATAGGTGTACCGGTACGCTGTTAGTTTCTTTTAAATTGAATCGCTGTTAATGTATGTTTTGCATTCTGAAAACATTTTTAATATTGCACTGAAATAAATAACAAGATTTGGAGAGCTAACCACTATCCTCAGGTGTAATGTGATGTAATAAGGTGTAACGAAACCAGACTAATACTTGTTGTTTTCGTCTGTTTACTTAGCTGTATTTTTGTACACTGAAAAGATGATAAACTGAAAATGTCTCCATCTGTAAGGCCTGTCTTTGCACGTACATAATAAATGCGCCTTTCATTTTATATAGTTTCAAAACATACTCGGTTGGGTACAATACGTGACTAGAATCAGTATTTACTGACATATATGTGTAACGTAATTCTGAATGTACACGTACAGTCGGTTTTCTGTTTCGTGTTGCGCAAAATTTTACCTCTTTTTCAGATGGACTTACAAATTAAAAAATGTAAATGTCGTGTGACTAGGGCCTCCCGTCGGGTAGACCGTTCGCCGGGTGTAAGTCTTTCCATTTGACGCCATTTCGGCGACTTGCGCGTCGATGCGGATGAAAGGTTGCACGCAAAAATTAGTGTAATTAGTATTGAAAAACAGCCATATACAAGGCTCTATTTATTCTTCTTTCTTCCATGTCTCATTACTTTCATCATTTATTTGCATGAAGGGTACATGTTATATTATATGCTATGTGGAGGTCTTGCTTTTTTTTTGATACAGAGACAGTGGACAATCTCAATTACAAAATAAAAGCTATAAAACATAAGAGAAATCACACATGCAGTGTAGAAGACACTACAAAAATCAACAGACCATATACAAAGGTAATATGTACACATGAAAAGCACAGTACACAGATGAAAAGGACATTTTATGCAGTGACATAGACAAATAAACTAACACAAAAGTTCGCAATATATCACCTACAAATCAACAAATACCCTAGAAACATAATTAAACGACTCAACAATCAAAAAGAGACGAATTAGAGGATTCAGGCATACACCAGTTCAAATGCCAAACCTGCAGCGCAGTGTAAGTCGGGATGACTTGAAGAAATTGCAGCACGAAATGTAAAGAACACATCAGATGTTGGAAGTATAACACTAACCATTTCACCTTTGAAGAATATTTAAAACAGTTTGGCCCTCACTCCTCAAATGTAGAGCAAGACTTCAAAATTATCAGAATAAATAATCACATTAGATATCTCATCCCATTACAAGAAAACTGTCACATTCAAAAAGCCATAGCGCAAAGCAAGCAGCTGATGAGTGACCACACACATCAAATACAAATATAACTTTTCGCCGTTGGCATTACAGTATACACTGAACGGATGGCGACAATACGTAACACTCCACAGCTTGGCATATTAGAAGGATGAGTGTACAGTTTGTGTCCTGTGTTGAAACTGAGATTTAATGAGTCAGGCAGAACAATAGCTGCACCAGCAGCATAGAAAATATGCATGTACAACAATATCAGTACGCACAATAAGTAATACAACATATTATTCTGAACAAAAAGTGCCTAGTCAGAACTGTTCGTAGCTTACATTTGAAATGACAGAATATGTAATTAGGAAGTGCTGCATACAAATGAAAAATTTGTTTGTGTTTGAGGGCACTAATGATATAAAAAACTGAGGCGAAAACGCTTCTGACAAAATAAATATTGCCTTTATTCATTTGGTTATAGGCAGTCTTAACCTAAAAATTGTCTACATAACCTTCACGGTGGTTTCTCCTTTATCGCAGATGTTTTCTCGTCGATATCAAAAACTTGTTCCTTACAGGCAGTAGTGCCCGTTGCTCCCCGCGCATTAGTCAAGTAAGTTTCGCCACGGTCCATCACAGACTCTTTCTGTTCGCCCTCATTTTTGTGCGCGCAAGTTTTCGCTCGCGGGAAGAGCTCTTTCGGCTCTTAAAGGAGCGTATCGCTGCAGGTAGCGACACATTAATTTCCGTCTGCGTCGCCGCAGAGAGCAATAAATGACCCGCAGACTTGGCGCCATCAATCACTGGCTGGTACCGCGTCGCAAGAAGCGCGCCGACCACAGTTCCAGCTGCAGCCGAAAGGAAAGCAAAGGGAAGGCCGTGCTATATGGCGGAGACCGGCGATGCTCTGTCCTCTGCCGTGTTCCGTCTGCTAGTGGAATGGCGAAACCAGAGCGATCTGGTATGACAACTACGCGCGTAGGCAGGACATAAGTGCACTGGGTATTTCTTAAATAAGGTTCCTTTATGAATGATAGTGGGAATTTCGCGCTATCGTCGCAGTGCGCATGCGTGATTGCTCCCAGCATGCATCGCGCGTGTGGACGCTATTTGGAGTCGTATCGTCTGCGCTATAGAACTTTAGAGTGTTTTAAGAAGACCGTATCACTCGCCGACTGTTAGATACGAACTCTTAATTCAATTGCTGAGTGCGAGAAACATGGCAACAGCCAGATTTGTTCATTTTACGCTAATAAGAGCTATAATGGCAGTAAGGTTGGAAACTGGGTGAGAATGTTAAAGGACGGGTGGGTTAATGTGGCTGGTCCTGGCCTACTTTCTCTGATTTCTCAAGTTCGTGGCGTGAAGAACAAAATTCGATTGGCCCGACGATTCTTGATCTCAAAATTATCATAAAAGTTTTGAAAACATTATCAGAAATCTAATATTAATACGATAATTAAAAAACAGTCTTGATCGCCTACCAGAACGGTAGGTGGACTTCAATGGAGCAAGCTGCGCTGACCCACGACGCTGAACTGACTGTAGCGGAGTCAGTACTGACAGACGAGCAACACTGCGTGAAATAACCGCAGAAATCAATGTAAGACGTACGACTAATGTATCCGTTAGGACAGTGTGGCGAAAGTTGGCGTTAATAGGCTATGGCTAACAGCACGACATCGCCTGCAGCGCGTCTGTTGGGCTCGTGACCATATCGGTTCGAACCTAGACGAATGCAAAACCGTGGCCTGGTCGGATGGGTCCCGATTTCGGTTGATAAGAGCTGATAGTAGGGTTAGAGTATGGTGCAGACTCCACAAGCCATTGTGCAAGCTGGTGGTGACTTGATAATGGTGTGGACTGTGTTTACATGGGCTACACTGGTTCCTCTGGTCCAACTATACCTATCATTGACTGGAAACGGTTATGTTCGGCTACCTGGAGTCCATTTGCAGCCATTCGTGGATTTCGTGTTCCCAGACAACGATGGAATTTTTGAGCACTACATTGCAGCATGTCACTGGGCCACAGTTGTTCGCGATAGGTTTCAAACACATTCTGGACAATTCGAGCGAATTATTTTCTAACCCAGATCATCCGACATGGGGCATAATCGATAGCTCAGTTCGTATAAAAATTCTACACCTTCAAACACTTTCGCAGTTATGGACGTCTAGATAGGCAGCATAGCTCACTATCTCTACAGGGGACTTCCAACGACATGAGTGCATGCCTCGCCGAGTTGCTGCAGTACGCCGGGAAAAACGAGGTCGAACACGAGGTATCCCATGACTTTTGTCTTCTGAATGTGTGTTTAACAAATTCCCATTTTTCAGAAATGTTTTTCTTGCTACAGACAGTGTGCGTTTTATATCGTGTCTGCACCGGCCATTCAGTTTTTTTATTTTATTTTATTTATTTTTTTCTGTTCAGATAAAAAATTTTGCCTACATTTGATGTCTCATTTCCTACTCCAGTTCCCTGAGAATCTCTTGACTGAATTCGGCTTTCGTTCATTACCCTTGTTGTACTGTTGTTCGTGTTATTTTAGGGCCTAATAAGTGTGTTGGGATTTTCCTGTTCCTATTGTATATTAATGACATGCAGAACATATTAATAGTAACCTCATACTTTTCGCAGACGATGCAGTTACCGTATTTGTAAAGAGGTTCAGTCTGAAAGAAACTGCACAAATATTCAGGCATATCTTGATAAGACTTCAAAATAGTGAGAAGATCGCCAAATTGCTGTAAATGTTCAGAAATGTAAAACTGTGCCCTTCACAAAGCGAAGAAACAGTATCCTATGACTACAATATCTATGAGTCAGAATCAGTCGCCGGCCGTGGTCGACGTGCGGTTCTAGGCGCTGCAGCCAGGAAACGCGGGACTGCTACGGTCGAAGGTTCGAATCCTGCCTCGGGCATGGATGTGTGTGATGTCCTTAGGTTAGTTAGGTTTAAGTAGATCTAAGTTCTAGGGGACTGATGACCTAAGATGTTAAGTCCCATAGTGCTCAGAGCCATTTGAACCATTTCAGAATCAATCAACTCTCACAAATGTCTCGGCAAACAAGTTGTTGGAAAATTAAATGGGACGATGATACAGACTCAGGCGTAGGTAGAGCAGGCGGCAGACGTTGGTTCATTGGTAGAATACTTGTAGAACACTATCGGACTCCAAAGGAAATTGCTTACAAAACAGTCGTGCAATCCACCCTAGAATATTGCTCAACTGTGTGGGCCCCCATAGCAAATAAGACTAACAAGGGATATTGAACGTATACAAAGAAGGGCAGCACGAATGGCCACAAGTTTGTTTGACGACCCAAGGGAGAGTGCCCCGCAGATGATGAAAAAACTGAACTGCCAAATGCTTAAACATAGAAGGAAATAATCCAGTTAAAGTCTGCTTAGAAAGTTTAAAGAATAAACTCAAGTGACGAGCGTAGGAATATAGCTACTACAACTCTGTCCTGTAGGGATCGCGAAGACAAGATTAGTCTAATTTCAGAGACGCAAAGAGGCAATCGTTCTTCTCGCGCTCTATACGTGAATGTGACAGGAAGATGCACTAATAACTGGTACAATGGGAAGTACCCTTTGCCATTCCCTTCACAGTGGCAGGGTATGGATATAGATTTAGATGTAGAACCAAATTGTTTCTACGGGACACCTAGTGGTCTAACGTTGTAACATTTCTAGACACCATTACAACGTTGCTTGATTATGATCTTCAAGACATGACGAGGCACTGACCGAGATCAGAGTTTCCTTACACTGACACGTATGTTAGGAAACAGTTTTGAGTTATCCTCTGTAATGAACACTCGTGGCTACTTCAAATGAAACAAAACTTGTTCTTTCACAAGAACAGCGAATTTCTTACTGGAGGGAGTGAAAAAGGAGGATCTCATTGTCAGTTACTGAGTGATTTTAATTGTGGAAAAAGTAAAATACAGGATACAATTGCAAATCACAGCAGGTATGTTAAGGTATGGGAAGAAAATGCAAAACAAAAAAATTCGAAGAAAAGATGGTGGCAACCATTTCAAGACGTTAATAATGTTGTTTAGAGTTGGTTAATAGAGCACGTGCCAAAGGATTGCCTATTCGTGGACCGATGTTACAAGAAAAAGCTCTTAAATGTGCTTCTGATCTTGTAATTCCTAATTTCAATACAAGCAACGGCTGCTTGGACCGATTTCGTGTTTGACACGATATTGTTTTCCGAACAGTCTGTAGAGAAAGTGCAAAAGTTAATGACGGTGTTGTATCCGACTGGAAGTCGAGATTTAATGTAATTGAAAGAGGCTATTATGTTAGTGACATTTACAACATGGCTGACACTGGTCTATTTTCAAAGCTATTCCAGAAATACACTAACTTTGAAGGGTGATCAGTGCAAATGCGCAAAAAAATGGCGAAACTAATGTTACCGATCTAACCTCTGTGGTTAAAAAGAACAACATACAGCAAATCGTCTACGGTGCTTCAAAAAAATGGCATTTCCTTGTTTAGTATTTCTAAGGATCAAATAAAAATGCATTGATCATGAATGACATTTTTGGTATTGACTGAATAACTTAAAGTCAAAAAAGAGCATTCAGAAACGTGAAATACTCTTTTCGTAGATAGTGCACCATGCCACTGCAGCGTAAAGTTATCAAATGTGAAAATAAAATTTTTTCCTGCCAACGCAACATCGTGTGGTCAGCATCTTGTCCAGGGAGTGATCCGGCCTTTCAAATTAAATTACCGAAAGGAGCCCTTGCGTTCCCTAGTTGCTCAAATGGACAGTGCCACATCCTTGTATGATCCAGCTAAGTTTGTGGCCGTTGGTGACGCTGTCAGCTGGATTAAAAGTGCGTGGAATGAAGCACAAAACGAAACAATTAGAAAATGCTTCATTCATTCTGGTTTTCCGTCTTCACAAAGTTTGAACGCTGGGGAAGGAGGTGGGGATGAATCAGTAAATATCCTCAGTCACCAGTGCGAAGCTTCTAATACTGTATTGGACATTTCTATAGTGAAAGAAGAAATTGAATGATTCAGTAGTGGTGACAATTGGGAAGACGACGTTACGGAAATGAATCCAAGTCTTCAATGCAGTGACAACCAAAACAGTGATGGTGAAGATGATGCAATTTTTGTAGAAGCAGTCCGCAGTCCCATTAGGCGATGTCCTGCATAGTATTGCTAGACACAAGGCCCTTGCTTCTGAGCTTTCCAACCAGAGACCAGCGTACTTTCCGTCTGAGGTGGAAGAGAAATATGAGAATGTGATTGCAAACAAACGTATGAGAAAGTGTGTGCAGGTGCCAATTTCGGCGTATTTTACAACGTAAAAAGTAGGAACGTACTGCATTATTATTACTGTTATTATACATTATAAGAGCTTGTATTTCATTTTAGCAGTTGTTGTCATTAATTTTGTTTATATGACTATGTTCAGCATCACATTTTACCTTGATCACCCTCTAAGAAGACCACTTCTGCCGATCACAACTTACTCACAAAAATTCAAGTGGTCTGCTTAAAGAGGTTTCACTGTACATTACTGATGCAGTCACACAGACAAAAACTAAGTAATCTCTTGGCTGGAAACAGACAGCCAAGACTTGAAAATTTCGTAAAGACTCTCGTATGATTAAAATAATTCGAACTACCTCACGTGCTGAAGTTAAAATCTTTTGGGTTCTTAGGCCGCGTCATGTTTGTTCTAAAATGTTCGACGTTTCGACCCCTCTGCTGGGATCTTCCTCAGGATCTAGCAGTGTTCTAGCCGTAGTGGACACCAAAAGATCCTGAGGAAGATCCCAGCAGAGGGGTCGTAACGTCGAACATTTTAGAACAAACATGACGCGGCCTAACAACCCAGAAGATTTTAACTTCAGTGACAACGGCCACGAAAGCCTGCAGACTTACATACCTCACGTACGTTTCAAAGATATAGGCAGTGCAATGTCGTCAGAACCTGATGTTTCAACCATCACTGGCGACGCTGGGTTTCCTGAGCAGGGGACTGGTGAGCGCCGCTTGGGCGTTCATCAGCAACTACCGTGCAGCGAAAAGGTAGAACGTTGTATGTCACAAGGAATGGCGTACTTGGCTTAACAGCCCGAATCGCGAGGATGTTCAAAACTTTTAAAAATAAATTCCTAAATATCAACGTGTACTGCCCACAGACGAGATGCATGGCTGTTGGAGGCAACCACTGTTGCGGGCAACTACTGGAGACCCTGCCGCACCTCAGTTGTATAAGACTTACCCAAGCAAGCGAGACTGTATGGGTGGATGCTTTCTTATCAAGCTACTCGTGGGTCTTCCATGAAGCCTATATCAGTTACCTCTACTCCGATCGGTTCGGGTAGTTCATTGGGCAGTATTAATACTCAAACTCGAAAGATATCTCATACTTAGTCACCTGCGAGGTCTGTGAATGTAAGAGAAAGCAGCAATAATGATAGACGATCTATTTATTGTGGTACCTGTGTTGCTCCCGGCGTATACAACGTTCAGATAACATAAGCGGATGGAGCCGGGTGCGCGCGCGCGCTCACACACACACACACACACACACACACACACACACACACACACACACACACACCCTGTCAACACTAATGACACCACACCAACCATAGGTGACCGACATCAGAAGTTATCGATACTGAAAATTACTGAACAACGGGTGAAGCAGCCTGAACTCTATACCCTTGTTTTTGACAAGGGGGAAAAGTAGGATTACACTCAGAATTTTGCAAAAGACTCCATCTCTATTTGAGACGCCCTGCTTAACCCGCAGGACAGGACAGATAGAATAAATTGTGGAAAGGGGCCAAAATAAGGGGCTGTCAGCTAGACTCGAACATATAACTTTATTATTTGATCAAACATTACAAGAGCCCAAAAAATTTTTTAAACACACAGCTTTAATCTTTTGGACCTAATTACCTGCTGAAAGCCACTTTAATTTAGAAACGGCTGAAGGCCAATAACTTAAAACGTAAGCATAACCAGAAATTTAAAAGACAAGCCTTATCTTAAAACAGTTCTTTAGTTAGGCTGAAGTAAACAAGTTAAATTCAAATCGGCCCAAGGCCGAAAACTTAAAACTCCAAAACAATTTTTTTTAAATAACAAAGTCCTTACGTGAAACAGTAATTTAAACTAGGCTGAAGGCCTTAAGAGTAAAACAACTTTAATTTAAAACACAAAACCGGCTAGAAGCCATACAAGCACAAACAACAAGAACAAATTAAAAAAAAAATAGGGCAGTACACACAAGGGCGCCCAGATGTACGAGGGTCGGCCTGTAATTCAAACACTAACGCTCGTTTAGGTAAGACAGGCAGTCGGGTCAACCATTCACAATCTGACGACAACCCAACCGACTGACAGTCAGCGGACCCACCGACAAGATAACTTCCACTTCACCCGACAAGGGCACAACAACGAGTTCAACGGAACAACGTGGAAGATATTGGCGCCCACAACCAATCATACACGGAGCTGTCAAACTACACACCGAGCTGGTCAGCAACAACACGGTGAGGAAACTACACTGCCTGAAATTTACGTCAACGGCCAGGGCAGGTAACCGGAAAGTTAACGCCCACAAGGCAGAAGATTCCGCTGGTGCACTTCAATTGAAATAACGAAATACACTGACACTGCAACTTAGGGTGGCTAGAACTTTCCAACTTGAAAACCATGTTATTACTCTCGGGTATATCTCAACAGCCGACAACGAACTCCAAACGACACAATTTGAACAATGTTGATTTGCTGGTAGGTTAAAACAAAACTCAACTTTCGTGTCCAGGGTCGGTGAGCCACGGACCTCATTGCAATGGGAACTGCGCCACACTCTCTGACACCGCGTAGAGACCGCCACCGGTCCCCGGCCAAAGTACGCCCCGCAGAGAATTCCTCGCTGCTCTACGTCAACCGACCGACTCCTTGCAGCCAGTACGCCGACAACATGGACAAAATAACTTGTCAATCAAAATCACACAAACTACACACAGTTTCACGAACGCTTCCACGAAGAACCGGACAATGCTAACGACAGTGGCAGTCCACCAACAAGGACGAATCACGAGTCGGCACACACACAGCCAACCCATAAGCGATCGCCGGCCAAAATACACGTCGTCCGACAAGACGACCGACTGACGACCAACCAAGGTGGTCCGCACTCAAGTTATACGTGTCGGGAACCGTCGGGCTTGTCATGGCTGTTCGGACCTCACTGCTGCCGCGCCCCGACTGAACTTCTGCCACGTGCTAACTCAAACACTCGCAGGTCCGAACTAACTCACAACACACGACGACCGGGAAGTCATAGCAGTCCAGAAAAGATAATAAGGCATGGCTTACATCGACAAGCGCTGCTGCTGCCGCTCACGGGCAGGCAAAGCAGCGACTCAGTGACACAAGTAATTGAAACTAACATAACGTGGTGGCAGTACGGCAAAAACAGGATATTAAATAAGAGATGGTACGACCACGAGCCACGCACGGCTCACTATTGACAAAGTTACTAGCTAATTTAATTTCAAATTGCTTCCCCAATAACACTACTCCCACAGCAGCTTTCCTACTTTAGTTTTTCCTTAGTCCCATGTCGAAATATCGGCAGTTGTCGTTCTATATCCATAGAACTCTAGGAGGACTGAAGGGTACATTAAGGCCTGTGCATTGGTACACTCCTGATACAGACACTCAACGCAACCCAAGTGAACAAGTTCTTAAATGCCAAATTACTTCGCGAATAAGCTATCATTAGTCAGTTGTACACGGAGCTAAATTGTTGTAAAGGAGTTGTGACGTACCAACTTATTACAGATATGGATACCAAGGAACTTCGACAGGAATGGAAAAGCGAACGTGTCACTGAAGTACACAATTTCTTGAAAAGTGTTGGCTATGAACTCCAGAACTCAGTTTTTTTTATGCTGACACTCAGGCTGTCGAACCTTCGTACTAAGGTTTACCCCGTCTGTACCTAGTACTATGCGCTGCTTTAAATGTCATGTCTTCGGTAACACCACCGTGGTTGTGGAAGTCGGGCCACAATTGGAAGATACTGCCCCGCTGCCAATGATTCATGTATTCAGAGTATTCTCCCATTCATGTGTGTCAATTGCTCCACAACCCGTCCAGTCTGGAGCAAGGTGTGTCCTATCTTCACGGAACACAAGAGACTGAAGTGACGCAACGCATCTATTCTGATGCGAAGAAGGCGTTTAAGGCCACACAGCCACCCACTTTTGTCAAGTCGTTTGCCTCAGGATTGAAGCAACATGTACAGAAAACTAGTGTTGGCTCTCGCACTTTGACAGCTGAGCGGAGAACATCAACCTGCGCCTGTAAATACAGCTGCAGGCTTACATCGTTAATCCTACAATCAACCAATCCTACCACTGAAATAATGGCGGTTGTGAAACCTAATGTCGGATAAGATAGCAGACACTCACCGAATATAGTGAAGAGACCCAGAAAAATGTTTGTGTTGACCCTCGCATGGTATCAGCTCTGGAAAAACATATTGTATGCCTGGGGTCTTTTTTGACCCCAAAATGATCCTAGCGACTTTATGGCGATAAAATTCGAAATATGTCCACAAAAGTAATTATAATTTATTGAGAAACATATGCACGATGTTGATATTACAACTCCACAGTTACTTAATATAATTAGGTTACATATAAATTGTAATTATTTACTACATTTGTTTGAAATATGAAAATTTACTTTGTTTAGTTCCAAAAATAATTTTAACACAAAATATTCATAGCTCACACAGTATGTAACTATACTGTAATTTATTAATATTATGTGTAATATCACTTACATGGAAGTTTATTAGAAATACACTCTTACTCGCTCTCCTTGTCATATGGCGAACAATCACTACACAACACTCTTATGCTAGCATGTTATTTACAGACAAACTGACCGAGCGAGGTGGCGCAGTGGTTAGACACTGGACTCGAGAGGACGACGGTTCAATCCCGCATCCGGCCATCCTGATTTAGGTTTTCCGTAATATCCCTAAATCGCTCCAGGCAAATGCCGGGATGGTCCCTTTGAAAGGGCACGGCCAACTTCCTTCCCCATCCTTCCCTAATCCGATGAGACCGATGATCTCGCTGTCTGGTCTCCTTCCCCAAACAACCAAACAGACAAACTCGTGACAGCCATCACATTGTTGATTCACTTTCTTGTCCTTTGTCCGCATCTCGTGGTCGTGCGGTAGCGTTCTCGCTTCCCACGCCCGGGTTCCCGGGTTCGATTCCCGGCGGGGTTAGGGATTTTCTCTGCCTCGTGATGATTGGGTGTTGTTAGGTTTAAGTAGTTCTAAGTTCTAGGGGACTGATGACCATAGATGTTAAGTCCCATAGTGCTTAGAGCCATTTGAACCATTTGAACCATCTTGTCCTTTGACGTTGAGCAGGAATCACACCGTTATCTTCTCACATTTGGAACATCTGCTTCCTGGTTGTTAGTTGTTTTTCCTTTAAAAGATCCGTGAAGCCTGAAGATACTGCTGAACGAATGTGTTGTGTTCTGCACTGGGGCGACAAGATTCGTCGTTGACTGTGGGGTCTGACTAGTTCTTTTCCTATTTCTGAGAGGAATTCTCTTTTTGCATTTTTATTTCTCATATCATGTAAAAATTTACAATACAGGACGTAAGCACTGAGACAAGCTAAATCAAGTACATCGAAAAATTTAACAAGTGGTCACCTTCTTGTTTCACTGAATAATGTCTATCAAACTTAATAACTGTACCAACTCCTGACTTTGTTGAGTTGTAGAACATTATTATTTCAGGTTTTTCCGCTCATGCTCACTTACATCAAATGTTTGGTGCAGAGTAGACGACAAAATGACTGATTTATTTTGTGTAGGAACGTATGAAGCTAAAACAGTATTCCTTGCATACCCAAAAGTGATCGATAATTGACGCCTCTGTTTTGATGGCAACATTTATTTTGGTATCTCCTTTCGGTTGGCCTCAAGAGCTCCCATAAGAGTCAATTTGTTAGCAAGAAGTTCTTGCCCCAAATCAAAACTTGTGAGAAAGCTATCAGTCGTAATGTTCGTATTATTTCCCTTCAGGTGATCAACTAAATCATATAACACTCGTTTCCCTTCATTTATTTCCATCCCTTCAGCAGATTTACCCGTATGTACTTGTGCATTTATGATTTAATTGGTCTCTCAATCTGCAGCAGCCCACACTTTTTCCCGTACTTTCCAGTTTTCGAAGGGATGTACACCTTGAATGGACACCATCCCGTGAAAGTACACAGATGCTGATCAACTGTAATATAAGTTTCAGGCATCAACGAACATTTTAAACGCAACCCTTATAGCTCCAGCTTTTGATCCAGACTGTGAATCTGTCGTAAAAATGCACCTGAATGTATTTTCTATTCATTGTTTACAACAATGTACAAATGAATGTCGGTTTAGAAGGTGCATCGTTGCCAAGATTTATTTCCGTAAAAAAACTTATGTATATAACACTGAAAATTATTTTTTGCGTACCTGGGGTATTTTCTGACCCCATTGCAAAAATTTCAAATTGTTATACTACAAACTATGATAAAATCATAAATATTTTCCCCAGTTATAAAAAAAGTCCGTGAATGGCATATGTGGAGGATGAGTAGTCTACACGCACATTAAAACTGTTTATTTGTAGTTAAACAAGCCTTGGGGTCTAAAAAGACACCATACATCACGCGATGGAACGGTATTGCCACCATTCCAGAAATCCAAATGGGTACAAAAATCAGCAGCACAAAACGATTAGGTCCGAAGCCATCAGACCATGATACCTTTGTCTTGTCCAGTGGATCAGACGATGACCATACATCGACGTCTGCCTGAGGCAAGTGGTGGGTCCCTCAAGTATCCCCCCCCTCCACTGTAGTCCCCCACCATGGAAGAACGACGGGGGGAAAGGCAGAGGAAAACTCACTATTATCAGGACTTCAATGCTAACGTGGAACCTGAATGGGCTCAGGACACATGTGTAGGAACTACATCCATTAGGTCAGGGTAGACATGTGTGTCTGTCTTCAAGAGACATGTTTTAAATTCTGATGGCCCTGAGCTACGTGGCTACATTCTGCACAAGAACAACGACATTGGTGGAGATAGAGCTAAGCTACTAGAGGCCTACCACTCCTGACTTCTCTCCCTCGCAACCATCCTACATGCTGTTGCTGTATCAATACATATGCATCGCCGATTGACAGTATTTGACCCTCCCTGTCCCCACATGAAATATTCGATAAAGAGGCTCTCAGTAAATTCTACAGCTCCCCCAACTCTTCCTCTCCTGAGGTGATTTTAACACAAATTGGCTTCAGGACTCTAAAACCACCTGCCACAGTGGTAGAGCAATTGAGAGCCTTTTGTCCTCATGTGCATATTTGTTGAACACATGCTTCAGCATTGCAACAGGGTTGATCATGGCTGTCGATCTCTCGGAATGCTCTCCGGCTTTTTCAGTGGGAAGCGGTCGATGACTTGCACTCAAGTGATCACTTCCTGAATTGTATTCACTTGCCAGATAGAGTGGTGCCCAAAGGAACGGTGTCACCATGGGTGCATAGTACGACAGACTAGACACTTTCCAGCCAAGTTGCTGTGTTTGAACACCTTGACAGCTTCCAGGTGTGGGCTGATCATACGATCAAATGGTGCATCAAGCTTCTGTAGCATCCATACTGGAGTCCTCAAGCCAGCTTAAAAAGCAGCCTGTCTCTTGGTGGTGTGATGAATGCCATTCTGCGATCAGGACTAGGCGAGCAATTTTGCGTATGTCCAAGGACACTGCAGCCTTTTGGGTAGCTAAAGTGAAAGTCGCCTAATTATAGAGACAACAAAAAGAGATTGTGTCAATAATTCCATTGCACTAAGAGTACAGTCGTACGGGAGACACCAGAAGGGTTTCTCAAAGAGGTGGTAGCTGTCCAGTGGCTGGTGTAAAGGAGAAAGAAAGTCTCCAGACCAACCCATATGACACTGACCAGACTATGGCGGCATATTTTGCCACAGTTACGGCCACTCCCAGGCAGGATTCAGCTTTCCGCCGCTATAGAATCATTGGTGAGAGTCGCAACTGTCCCTTCTCATGTTGGAGCTGGCTTTTGCGTTATCTACAGATCGTGAGATGTCACCGGGTCACGATAGTGTCAATTATAGTATGCTACAGCACCTCACAGGGCGGAGCGAAGAAATCCTCCTCGGTTTAATGTCACTTGGGCGTCAGGAAACTTTCACGACTCGTGGCGAGAGGCGATGTTATCTCTAAGTTTAGAATCTGGGCGGACCGCACATACCCGAGTAGTGAGCTTAGTGTTGTCCTCAATAGTTTCTGGGAAAAGACCTTGGAGTGAATGGTGAACTGAGGGCCCTTGTCTGGATCATAGAATCCAGCCAGCTCCTTAGTCGCCTTCAGTATGGATTCAGGAGATATTTCTCCCCTCCTTTGGTAACCTGGTCCTCCTATAAATGTCTGTACAACAGGCTTTCCTGCACTAGCATCACTTTATGGGTATATTTTTTTCCATAGAGAAAGCCTACAGTACTACATGGAGGCGTATTATGCTTTTGCAGTTTCATGAATCGGGGACATCTTTCCAGCTTTATACGGTCCTTCCTCTCATCACACTATTTTAGATTTCGAGTAGATAACGTCTTATGTGATCGCTTTGAGGAGGAGAACGGCGTCCCTCAAGGTATTGTATTCCGTGAGACTGTCTTTGCCGCAGCTATTAATAGTATAACGTCGTGGTTTTAAACGTCCTGTCCAGTGTTTATTGTCTGTTGACGACTTCTTTGTCTTTCATTCGTCTTTGAGCCTTGCAACGAATACTTTTCAGCTGCAACGGATTATTCGACGGCTGGAGGTATGGGGGAGAAGATGGTTTTTAATTTTTCCATCGAGAAGTCTGTGTGCGTTCTTTTTAACCGTTCACGTTCTGTTCTAAAGTTTCCCGAGTTAAGGAAGAGGGACGCTGTTTTTAATTTTAAAGACATATTGATGTTTCTGGGCCTCACATTTGACTAAACTTACTTGGTTACTACACCTTCTGGATCTGAAGAGACGGTTCCTAAAAGCATTCAGTATTCTACAATGTCTTAGCCAAAGCTTATGGGGAGCAGACGGAACTCGTCTTTTCCAGATTTACAGGACCTTCATGCGATCTCGGCTTGATCATGGGTACACAGTGTGTGGGTCTGCACGACCCTCTTATTTATAAATATTGGACGAGTGCAATATGAAGTAATTGGGCTGGCCTCTGTGGCCTCTAGACCCAGCTCCATACCGAGCACTGAGGCTAGTGAGCCGCCACTTCACATCAAGCGAAAAGTCCTCACGCTGCGCCAAGCCTATAAGACACTGTCCACGTCATTCACACTTGCACACCATACTGTTCCTCGGCCACCAATGGAAGGGCTTTTTAGGCCTATAATCTAGAACGGAGTCGAGGCACTACAGGATTCGCAAAAAGTATTGCTTTTCAGAGGTGGGTATGGCTGGTTTTCAAGTTTTACACTAAGGTTGGAGCAGACCTTCACCTTGGCTCCCACAGAGGCCGAAAATGATCTTAGAATTAGACACTGTAAGAAACCTGCACGCCATATTTTATTTGCGTTTCGCTCTCTGTGTTTTAACGTTTTAGGTAGGCATCTCAGTTTTACAATTATGTACACTGATTGAAGCCAACAAGGGAACCCCCTTATCCAGTCAGTAATGTTGCTCAACCATGTCTTCAGGATTCGTCTTCCCTGTAAACATACTGTATTTACTGAGGATCTCCACGTGATCCTGAAAATACTGGAACTCGAACAGATGAGTCGAACATTTTTTTGTCCGTTCCGATTCCATTAGTGACCTACAGTCGTCGCAGTACATGTACCCAGCAGAGAAAATGGACCAGCTAATGCATGGCCAGCTGCATTTCCTTAGAATGGGAGGGGGGGGGGGGTGTATCGTTTTGCTGGGTGTGACCAAGCTACCAAGGACACTTGTGGCGAGTAAGACGGGATAATAAGTGCCATTCCCCTGCGGTGTATCGCTTCGGTGGTGAGTCGGAGATCCATGCAGTTGTGGGAGGAGGAGGAATGGCTGGCAGTGCGGGACAAAAAGCTGCAGATGGCGAAGCCAACGATCCAGCCGTGGCATTGCTCATGTCGATCACTTCGACAGGGTGAAGTGACTCTTACCCGCCTCCGGATTAGACACTGTCCCGTGATGAATGATTTTTTACTCCAGCGAGAACACCCACCAGTATGTGACAGTTGCAGCGTGCAAATAACTGTACGACAAATTTTAACAGAGTGCATTTTATACTGTGATAAGTGGGAAGAAGCAAATTTAGCTGGAGATCTGCTCTCTATTTTGGCTGATCATGAGACGATTGTGGTCAAGATTTTAAAATTTTGTGACATGTCTGGAGGAACTGCAACCTTTTAGGTGAATCTCTGTTTGGTTTCCGAAGTGGTAGGAGTACAGAATCAGCCATAGCAGAATTCGCAAAAGAACAATTGATTTTCTCGACAAAGATGAATTGGTCACAGGCATATTTTTAGATCTTTGTAAGGCTTTTGATACTGTCACCATAAGATTCTAGTAAATAAGCTAGAAGCATTAGGAATGAGAGGTGTAGGGTAATGATTGGTTCTTATCATACCTAACAGACAGGGTACAAAGAGCAGAAATAACCCATACCTCAAAAAAGGCTAAATTTTTAGTAAAACACTTACGGTAACCAAAATAAATTAGTATACGAATTCCTGAGGGTAGCATATCAGGGCGTATGCCATTCCTGATGTACATCAATGACTTTCCTTACAGTATTAGGCACGGGGAACAAACTCTCTTTGCTGATGGCATCAGCGTTATAGTCACTGAGAAAACAAGAGAACTCCGTGCAGAGAATGCAAATGAAACCCGCGAAGTAGTTTACAATTGGTCAAGATGCAATAAAGTGACGTTGAACATAAATAAAACAAATGCTTTGAATTTCATATTGAAAAGAGAAAATGACACTGTTAATTTAATTGTAGAAGACACCCCTATAGACTGCGTGACAATCAAAAAATTTCTAGGAATGAATATTGATTCTCAGCTGAAGTTACGTGAACACAGAAAGATACTTGCAAACAGAATGTCAGCAGTATTTTATGCCTTTAGATTCCTGTCATCAGGGTGTAATAGCTTATGTGTTCCAGTTACATAGTATTCACATGCACACTTAATTGTCTACTATGGCATTCGTTTCTGGGAAACAAATGCACAATATATAAAAACAGTTTTCAAACAATAATAATAAGAATAACAACTAAAAATGATAGTCGACCTCATTGTAAAGATATGCTCAAAACTCTGGGGATTTTTAGGCACAATGTGAGTACATTTACCAATCAGTTGTACACAACTCTGTTCACAGCCGTGGAACAAGAACTACACTATCTTTGCATTTGCCAAGAAAGAATAAACGCAAAACCTTGAAACAGAATTTTCTACCAAGGCGTAAAACTCTATAATAGACTGTCCAAGGAGATTACTAAAACGAACTTATTTCCGAACGCTGTTGATAAATACTTGCAAAGCGATACATTCTATGTAGCGAAGGTTTACTTAGATAAGACACAGTTGCAGATTTGGTAAAAAAAGTGAAACACACATAAATAACAATAACGATAATAAAGCATATATTACTCCACGTAACAAGTTCACACTATCTTTTACTTGATTTCTTTTCTGAAAAAAACGTATTCCCAAATCTATGTAGTGCACAGTATTAATTCCTTGTTCTCTTTCTGAACTCAAGAAGTCATTCATTGTAATGGGATGCTGACTCTGTTTTACGGGCTAGCAAACGGCAAGTTGGGGTTCACAAAACAGAAACCAGGCATCATTGCTATGATCCAAAAATCAGTTGATAGTTTGTGTAGTGTTACGTTATGAAACAATGTGTGTAGTGTGTGCTGTGACTGGGATTGAGGAAAGAATGAACAGCATAGCAATAGCCTTTTATATTATTAAATTATTTCTTTGTAAAACCGTGTTGTACACTAGGGATACACCGAGTGATGAGGCACTGTTTTATTCTGGCATTGTGTTTGGGAGGGTAGAGGCTCCAGTTTTCATCTGGCCATCCTCATTTAGTTTCTCCGTCGTTTCGCTAAATTAGTTTAGGCAAATGCCGGGATGGTTCCCACGGCCGACTACCTGTCCCATCTTTGTCTAACTAGACCTGTAAGTATGTCAATGCACGCGTATATTAATGTTTTTTTTTTTTTTTTTTTTTGTTCTTAAATTGTAATACCAGGACATGTCGAATATCCTTGTAAAAGTACCTACAGGTGAATAAAACTACCACTGATATTACTACTACTACTACTACTACTACTACTACTACTACTACCACCACTACTACTACTACTTAGCGCGGGAAAATGACATCGTACAAGTGAATGCGACACTGTATTTTGACTGTGTTGTCATCCACAAGGCAACAATGGAATCCTGAAGTAGATACCAACAGAGGGATTGAAACGTCGACCAGTGGAGAAGTTTGAAGAGGAAAATGACGTAGCCTGACGATTCAGAAGATTTTATCATCAATCAGAACTGCCGTGACAGTCTTCAGGCTTACATAACACCTTCATCCCGTTTACACATCGGATCCAATGTCCCGTAGGTGTGTGTTTTCTTTATTAGGCTGTCTGTACCCCAAGAAAGAAGGTATCAACCTGAGCTGCATACCGACAGCCTTTTGAAAATCGCGTGCAGAGCTTCCAATATCCATGTTAGTTCTTACAGGGCAACTGTTCTGTCTCTGAAAAAAAATTATATGTCGTAAAATTCATGTAGCATGAATGTAAAACGATTTAGTGTGAGGGATGCACATTTGTCCTTCGTCTCTTCCGAACAACTGCAACGACAGTTAATAATTGCAACAGAAGGCCCGGTGCTGCTGGGAGAGAGGGATATTCTTACGCATAACTGGTGCAGAATCTAATTTGCTTGACCGTTTTCATTGGCCTTCTCTCTAAAGAAAGGTATCTCAAAACTTAGAATCGAGACTCGGTTCAAGCTAATGTACGGAATCACGCGTGGCCTTTCCAAAGGCCGGCCGCGGTAGCCGAGCGGTTCTAGGCGCCTTAGTCCGGAATCGCGCATATGCTACGGTCGCAGGTTCGAATGCTGCCTCGGGCATGGATGTGTGTGATGTTCTTAGGTTAGTTAGGTTTAAGTAATTCTAAGTTCTAGGGGACCGATGACCTCAGATGTTAAGTCCCATAGTGCTCAGAGCCATTTGAACCGTTTGAGCCTTTCCAAAGGGATCATTCTGACCTCGTTACCATCTGACTTCTGTTAAATTTCTGTTCAACGATCACTTATTTCTGTAACATTTTATTTTGTTCAGGCGGAGAACGGAAAGAGAAACTTTAGCTTTTTTTAAGTGAAAGAACTGTCGAATGTAGATTTCGTATTTTAGCGCCAATACATCTAGGTCTCTTTCAGTACCAGTATGATCAAACATACCTCGCTGTTTTTCAAGGCATGCATACATGCAGTGCACTCTGTATAGTAGTCTCCTAGTTTGTGCCATGATACTCTTACTTTTTTCTAGGCAGAGCTAGTTATCTCGAATACAATAATTTTCATATTTTACATGTTGTGGTAACCTGTTTCTCTGTCCTTCTGATCACTTATTACGAATGGATATGGGTGCTTGAAGTACACACATCCAGTTCCGATCAGCGAGCACGGCCAAAGCAGATGTCCACTTCTCGCTTCTCCGACATCTGAATCAAGTGAGACTGCTGTAGTTATTTGGTAAGAAAATATCTAAACGAATTTCACATATAGTCACGCGCTGCCATGCCGGCTACTCTTGTCTACGTATTTCGTTAAGGAAAGATTACCGTAAACAGTTTCTAGTATACAGAGTAAAAGATCTAACTTTGTAGTCCTAGGCGTAAGTTACAATTCACTTCAGGTTTATGTTTTCATTCACGTAGAAGATACAATGCTGCAAAATCGGATGATCCTGTTTCAGATTCCCTACACAGTAATTAATTAAGCCGGTCACCACAGGCTTGTAAAACAATATTCGCTGATGAAAAATACTCATATATTTTAAATTCTGAATTAATTTGCCCGATGAAAAGCGGAACTTGTTAGAGACCATTACCAGAATCGGATGAGAATTTAACTGTCAGTTCTTTCCACTAAGTCCCGGCTAACATACGTAGTGGACTTTGTCTGTTTGATGAAATCACCGCGGTATCGAACACGGAAACGTTGGCCCGAGGCGAAGCATCACTCGTCAACTCCTAAGAAAGAAACGGCACTGGCTGGGTCTTGCGCGACATTCAGCCTCCGGTCATCATGGACGTCCCAGCACTCTTACGCCGTTCACTACTCCTTCCTAGCATCTAGGAGACACTTTCAGGACGGGGAACTCTCTAGCCGGGCCGTGCGTTTCTTGAAGGAGACTTCGAGTTTATGCGCGAATCATATCTTCGCTTTATGTGAGCGAATCTGTAAAGTTTGTCCCGGCCTCTCGTGCTGCGGAATTCGCAAACACTTCATCCTCCTTCCACTCTGGTGGTTGTTCGTCGTGTCTCGTAGCTGAGGAAGGAAACGACAGTCGGTAAACAAGGTTAAGCACAATGTGCAAAAAAATGCATTAAGAGTTTCTACAAGCACGTCCTTTTTTTACGTGGTGCGTATATCGCCGCCCAAAAAATACAGTTTTAGTATCCATCACCGCTCTATGATATCAGATCACATCCATCTACGTCTGGAGCAACATCCAAAGACGTCGAATATCAATGTTTCGATCAGTCTCAGAATTCTTTAAAAAATCGAACTCCCGTTTAGTGAGCGATAATGTGTATTCTTTCCATTATTTTGTGGAGCTTTAGGCGAGATAAAGTTCAGAAAAGTTTTGAAATCACCTTTAAATTTTGTTGGAAGTCGCTAAGTTCTCTCGTTGTCAATTGCTGGGTGGATATACTCTCGGTAATTTGCACGCTGTAATCTACCCTGTTTAAAGACATATTCACGGTTTCTAACTTAAATAATTTTCTGGAATGGTGGTGAACATACTCTCAGTAAACTGCGTGCTGTGACTTACACGGCCTAAAGACATACACACAGTTTCTAACTTCAATATTTGCATTTTATGTTGAACCTTTAACGCAAGATTATGTCTCTTAATGAGTAGATTATAACAGTATTTTAAATTTTTAAAATCCGTGAATAATTATGACATGCCCTGGACGCTGTTAGGTACGCAACCCGCAGCTGATAGACGAGGTGACAATTTCAGCCGTTTATTAATATAGATACGTTGGCACACGTTTATTGTGTCCAAAATGGATTACTTTGGTGTACGTTTACTGGTACCCTACGGCAGATTAGATAAAATATCTTCCAGTGTGACCTTATCGAGTGGTGCTCTTCGATATTCTATGTGCTTAAAAAGTTCACGGCGGCTCACACTAGGTTCTCCGATCCGAGTGGCATATACCACCGGTGGCTCACGCTCTACTCTACGACTTATGCTACCAGCAATACACCAACTAGTGATGTATTACCTATCTGGCAGGCGCAACCAACAACTGTGAATCAAATTTGTATGACATGTCAACGACAGCTCTCTCTCTCTCTCTCTCTCTCTCTCTCTCTCTCTCTCTCTCTCTCTGAAAAAAATGAGTTCACGTAATTTGCGATTACTCTTGTGTAAAATTAGTTTTGTGATAACTCGTTGTTTTAAAAGAATGGACTCACGCCACTTTCAAAACGAAGGCTCAGTATGTTGAAACAGTAACCCAGGATGCTTAAATACGACTGCCGTTCCACGGCGAGACACAGGGAGAGTAGCGCCTCCAGATGAAGGGAAGCATGAATACGAGAATCGTCAGACAGCGAGAAACAGAATTCCCAGCGCCAGCGTGAACGTATAAAGGATTTGAAGCTCAATGTCCGGACATCAGTTTCCTGAAGCAGTGCGACAAAATTATCAACAAAAATGACAAAAAACGGTCTTTGTAGATTATATTATTGACGAACAATGTTAAATACAAAACATTTCCAACTAATTAACATAATCACAATAGCTAAGTGTGAAAAAGAAGTTCGTTACGTAATGTCTTGTAATATCAGTCGTCCGAATATGACTAGTGCTAACGACATTTTTATACTTTTATTTACAAATGGAAATGCTGTTAGAAATTATGAGTCAGAAAACGATGACTAATAAAAACGGTGAAAAACGCAGTAGGAGACAAGCAAACGAAACGAAACTCCACGGGTTTGGAGGTTATCTGATGTTATTTCAGTTATTACAAAATCGAGTGAAATTTGCAAAGAACTTGGGAGTATGAGTTTATTTACCGGTATGACGTTGCAATTCCTCTGGCCTGGATGTATGCACTGGTTCGGTTGGGAAGGGCGTTGTAACGCCGTTGTATCCTCTCGTCAGCCAAGTATGGCCCACAGCTCTTGTCACGGGTCATTGACGTCCTGGACACGGGGACGGTGTTGACGTCTGAGCTAGTCACACGCATGTTCCGTCGGAAACAGATCTGGGAATCTTGCCGCGCTGGAGTACCTCAACATCATAGCAGGGAGTTCATAGACACGAGTGCCATGTTTGTACGATCATTGTCCTGTCCGTGACGTACCGTTGTGCCCTCACAGTTTCCCTAGTCACAGCCAGCCATGACCGGAAGTCATACCCAATCGGTAACCACAGCACGATGCTAGGAGTAACGCCGCTGAGCCTCTACGAAGTATTGGAAGAATGGGACCTCTCCACAGGTCGGTGCCATACTCGTCAAAGATGGTCATCGGGGGTAGTGCAGAGCCATCATTTGTCGTTGAACTCAATGGGACGACATTCATCAGCAGTTCGTGCTTCCACACTCCAAATGCAGCCGTCTGTGTCGGGGTCTTAACGGCAGCCTACGAATGGGGCGGTAATTCCCTAGTTTGGCTGCTACTGACCCCCACCAATTGTGCGGGATGACACAGAGTGTTGCAGAGAATCACTTGTTGTCGAAGGCAGCCACAGGTGTGGTGGTGTTACGATGTGCCTGGTGCACAATTTGATTATCCTTTCTTATGGTTGTCAGACATGGTCGACTGCAGTCTTGAGAACAAGTATGCTTGCTACCATGTTCCTATGCAGTCCAACATCGGGCCACTGTCACGTCCGAATGCACCACATATCTGGTGGTGGTGGTGGTGGTGGTGGTGGTGTGTATAGGGCGCTCAATAGCGAGATCATCAGTGCCATTACTCAACTAACTGGATGCAAATGTGGTTTTCTCTTGTGGGAAGGTAAAATGTAAAATGAAATCCACAGCCAACCTGAGACGTTTAACACGCCAACAACAGGACGAGACATCCTCTCCCTCGGATGGCACGGAGCAGTAATGGACTTGCTCTGTAATCCCAAGTTTTAACTTTCTTTGACGACTAGTGCCTGCGACACGAGAACAACTGTTTAAAAGAATTCTCATCAACGTGTTTACTTCAACGCCGCAAGTGGGTCACTTTTAATATTTATTGCGGGCTGATTTCTCAACCGATATACTGAGTGTGATATGACCCGCCCGGATAGTCGACTGGGTTAACGCGCTTTTTCCGGGATTCGGGGAGACGTGCCTTTCAAGAATCAAATGAGCCATGTGCATAAACTACAAAGACTGGGAGCCGGCCAGCCTATATGTTATTTTTAGGTGGTTTGCCACATCTAACTAGGTTAATACCGTGCTGGTACCTACGTTCCCACGCAGTGCCACACTGCGCATAGATTTCGAAAACGTTCTCACACTAGAATATGAGATTTACTCCGGATGCTAATAGGTAATACAAATTACGTCCGAGAGAGGGGTGGGGGGTGGGGGGAGATAGTGTCATAAGGAAGGCTGTAGCATTGTACAGAGATCGCGTGGCCACATCAAAGTTCGGAATACCATAGGCGATAGCGAAGGTGCACTGCAATCCTCAACAACGTATGTGAGGCGCTCCCGAAGGCCACGCCTCCTCTCTCAGCATGACAGCACCCTCTTGCTGAGGTCAATATAGTGTCGAGCTAGCAAGAGCTCTGCCGCAATCAGAGACATTAGCTACAGAAGTCAACATCATAGTAGAGGACCAACGATTGTAAAGTTTCAGATTAAATTGTAATGTTATACCGTGTATGTTGAACATGCCACTTCATGAAAACAGTTTGTTACTTAGTGCATCAGGTGATGCTTTGCTAGTCCATGCCACATGTAAATTATCCAGTGCTTCTGAGGCAAAGAAATGTGTCACAGTTAAGTAAACCTTTTATTCATTTATGTAGTAAGTTAAATAATATTTCATGTATTCTAGTTTCACCGAGCAGTCAAAGATCCCACAATTGTGGCCAGACGAAAGTAGCTTCGCCTGATCACAACAAAGGCCATTCGGTCACCAACTGTCGCCGACACAGCCAAAACACGCAAAGCCGAGGGAAAAGAATAAGAAGGAGAAGATACTCGGTGCGATTTGAAATAAAATGAAATAAAGTCACAGTAGATTACCGAATATGCTTAAGTGTTTCGTTGGTCTGTATAGTAAATAGTTAGTAGGGGTTTAGGCAGAATGAGTTAGTATTTTCAAACGTGTTTGTGCTTTGCCTTTTTTGCCAATAGTGTGCGTTCTCTGAACGTATCTCATTGCTGGCATACAGTGCAAATAAGTTGACGAGGACGGAAGTAATTCTTTAGCAGTAAAACAGCTTTTCAGTGATGAGTTATAAGCACAAAAAGAAATGCTTCTAGAAACGTCAAGTATTGCTTTCTAATTACAAATACTTCGATGAAAACTGTGACACAACGTTTCGGCCACTTCAAAAGATGTCAGCGCACAACAGTAGAACAAAACTAGATATTCATGTGGACGCATGCAATAATCTATTGTGATAAAACGTTCATAGCCCTGAATACGACCGGCAATATCAGTTGAAGAATTCCCGGATATCCTGCGAAACTTATTTCCGGCGGCATATGGCTAATAAACGACGGCTACCTGATTAGTTCAGGAGGGAACTAATTTTAGCGCCGAATGACGTCAACTGCTACTGTGCTGGAGAGAGCCAATAATACTCTGTCTCTCCTTTTCCAAATGGCGCCACAAGCGGCAAACCGACTGACATAAGTTTCCAATTGTGGGTCTTGAGGCTGTGCTAAGCCACAATTCAAGCCATACCCCAGTCCTTTGCAAAACGCACCGAAAGCGTAGCAGACAACCTGCTAAGAGTGAAATCAATTGGGCGGGCTCCTGCTTTCCGTAAATATTCCGACGCCTACATTGCTTTCCAATTGAATTCAACTATTGTATATAAACTGTTATGCCATTACGAAGGAATTACAGGATAATATCAGTAACACGTTTATTTAAGCAGGGACCTCAAATTTTACAGGAAGAGTCAGTGTTGACAATTTCGGTTCTTAAAAATTAACATGAGTCTTATTTTTAGTGGGTCGGTAATTGCAGTTTTTTGAATTTTGTGCATAAAAGTAAAGCTCATAATATGATGAAGAGCACTCAAATAATATACGGAAGCACGTTTAGCAGCAAGAAATATAAGTTAATAAATTACAACAACTTGATCTAAATTTTATGAAATGTAAACGGTGTCATCAAACCAATTTGGAACGATCTTCATATACTTAAGTGAACCTATACTGCAAATGTCTTCCTGAGATTTTATGAGGAATAGCACTGCGCATAATGAAAACAAGTTGTTCGCTTTAATCCAGAATCCCTGGACAAAACGTTATTAGGGTTACGTCGAGCGCCCTTCACAGCCAATTGACGAGACTATCGCGGTGGGTGTGCCTTTCAGTGAATCTTAAATCTATTTGCTGTGTTGACTGAGGCACAGAGTGGAAGGAATTCGTCTTACTGAAACAATGTTCGTTGTCTTGAGGTTAAAGGACTGTCTTACAGTAACAGTTGCAACTCAATCTACAGGAAAAATTCCTACAGATCCATTTAACCGATTATCGATCATAGGATACTACGCATCTAAAAGTAAGCTATGTTAAAAAAAAATTCGTTCCTATAATTTTCGTTCTTCACAGTCAGTGATGGCTGCATGTTTCACAAGATTTTCCATAAAGAATCACAGTAGTAAAATTATCATCAGTTACCAGTGACCGTAAATAAAATTTCAATCATCGAACATCGATCACAGACGTGTTGCACCTGCAGATTATGAAAGGTACACAGACCATATTGATGTAATATTCGCCATTCTTCTGAATACCAACAGGTATTCGAGATATCAGATGATAACAAAACTGTTGCGAAGACGTCTGTAGTTAACGGCTTTCTCTACTGTTGCTATGTGATATCTCAACCGACCCAAAGTAGTTGTAAGACGAGTAACGTAGACGGAGTCTTTCACAAATCCCCACAAATATAAAATCACATACCCTGAAATCAGGCGATCTTGGAGGACAATAGGGCAACACCCATTATCACCGATCCATCGTTCAGGCAGCTCATTATTAAGAAGTGCTCTTACAGTTACCAATACAATGGTGTTTTGTCGTCTTCAAAATGATATTTTCCACGCGATCTCGCAATTGCAGGAAGACCTAGAAGAAAAAGCGGCTGGCTTGAATGTAAACTTCTAATTTCGAGTCGTTGATTAAAATTCACTGCAAATTTCTATCTTTGCTCATCTTGAAGATATAGTCTTGTGAAACCGATGAATTTTTTGAAGCACTCTGTTTCATTTAGCAATACAAAAGTATGCCATTTCTCTACATAACTGCTCTTTGCCCTTACGTCTGCAACTAAACATGTTTTGGCCTCATCATTTTTCTCAAATCATCGTCAAATCAATGTTGGTCGCACGACCGAAATCAGACCCGTGTGTAATTTTGCTTAATGAATCATTGTACGTCCTTTTTATGGATATGATTATGCTGAAATAAGTAGTCATTACTAATTACAGTTTCTTAAGTACCGTCACAATCTTCGACGAAAAGCAGCTTCTCCTAGTGAATTTAAAGGCATACACAGCAACCCGAAATCCATCAAGATGCAGTTACCGTAGAAAGAGACCGGCTTCGTTTATGAAAACCACCCGTGAAAAGAGCCATGAAACTGCACACGTCTCAGTTCAACTTAACGGTCTCATGGCAACGAGACTGGACAGAGGCTTTCCCTCTACATTGCCAGAACATAAGAAACCCTCTGCCCACGACTCATCGCGCAGGACATGGACAACGATTAACAGAATTCTCGCCAGTCATGACGGAAGCGCGGACTCCCTTCATGGATGGGGTAAGACTCCATCTGCAAAATGCTGTTGTGGAGCAGACAGGTAAGCCGTTCGCCACATTGTTACAGAATATCCCAGCAGGGCGTACCGTGGAACTCTCGACGATTTCCTGATGTCAATAAACTATGCAATTGATTGTATTAAAATATTTAAATGTATGTTTGTAAATTAGATGTGTTATTGGTCGTATTTTATTTAATATTGCGCTTAAAAAACCATACGATAAACACATAAGTAAATAAATGTTTTGCGCAAAATATTGCTGTCACACTTGTAAGCGCCTATCTCTTAATATGGTTTGTTGTGTTATTCAATCGTACCAACAATTTCCAATGCATCAAGTCAAACTGTTTAGCCGCCGGCCGCGGTGGCCGTGCGGTTCTAGGCGCTGCAGTCCGGAACCGCGGAACTGCTACGGTCGCAGGTTCGAATCCTGCCTCGGGCATGGATGTGTGTGATGTCCTTAGGTTAGTTAGGTTTAAGTAGTTCTAAGTTCTAGGTGACTGATGACCTCAGAAGTTAAGTCGCATAGTGCTCAGAGCCATTTGAACCATTTTTGAAACTGTTTAGCCAATAATCGTATGTACATATTACGAACTGAAAGAAGTGAGATGTGTTCATACATTTGTTAATACCTACGTGTCATACAACACACATTTTATGTTATTCAATCACTGGTTGATGGTTTGTCTGCTGCAATCACTGTCCGTACTACAACAGGTCATAGCTGAAAGTGCTAAGTATACTCATATATTCAGTGGATGGGGTTATCAAATGTTCAAATGTGTGTGAATTCCCAAGGGACCAAACTGCTGAGGCCATCGGTCCCTAGACACACTATTTAAACTAACGTATGCTAAGAACAAGACACACAATCATGCCCGAGGGAGGACTCGCATCTCCGTCGGGTAGGGGCTGTGCAATCCGTGACATGGCGCCTTAAACCGCGCCGCCACTCCACGCGGCGGTAGCGTTATCGAATAATGTCCCACAAAGTTCAGAAATAAGTTCAACTGTAGGTTGATTTTTGCAAAAAAGATAACAGCAACCAGTCACTGTTAATAATGCCATTCATTTTTTGGCAAAAAACGCCGTTACCTGTTTCGAACCGACAGATTAATCTTCAGTCGGCTGTTCTCGTTCACCATTGATCATATTAATTTTCTTCTTTTTTTCCACCTTGTGGAAAGCTTGACGTTACGATAGTGCCACACTACATTTCAATTGTCTACGACTTTCTTACATTCGCAGCACCAAATTTGTACCTGATGGTCAAATTTGGAACTTTTTTTTCAGCGTGAATCGTTTTCGCACTAACAGAATATCTACCAAGTTTCGCTGCCATGTGCTGATTACAGCCCACGCCGTACCTCTGTGAGTAGCTACTGAGCAACCACCTGGTATACAAAGCTGCAGCGTTCTTAATGCGCAGATAAATCGAATTAGTTTCAATTTAACTACATGAACAATTCAGTATAGTGGAAACACAACCTGTCTTAGTCAGTATGTCAAATGTAAATGGCAGCAAATCAAACAGATGTGTGTTTAGATACAGTAATTCTCGGTACCTACGGACGTTACTTTTATGTTTTCGGTCTGAAGAAGAAAAGTGAAAAGGCTTCCCGACTGCTTTCAGTTCATACAGCTCATTTCGCTCCGAGTTTTCGGAATTTTCGTCGTGGCAGTCTGCTGCCGATTGCCGGGGAAAATTCAGCAGCTGACTCGGCGCCTTTGATAGCGGAGGAGGGCTTTGTGTAGGACAGGCCGCGCTGCGCTGCGCCGCGACGCGCCGTGACAGTCGTAAGCCGCTCAAAGGAAGTCCCTGCCTGCCGCCGCCGCCGCCGCCTTAGGCGCCTCCGCCTCCACTCCCAACACGGCGCCCTAATGGAATTTGCTGGCCACTGCTGCCTCTCGCTGCCCCGTCGATACCTGCCACTATTAACATTTCTCCCCGTCCACTACCCGCCATTAAGCGTCACTGGCATTTGGTTTATGATTGGCTGGCGGCAAGCATGTTTGCAAATTAAATTGTGGGAACTGGGTTCAGTCTGATTATCTAAACAACAATATTTTCTTACTGTAATGGTTTAGCACATTTGTGCCATCATATTTTATTCAGTCTGGTAACTAAATCTTATACGGAGTAGTTACCTAAAAACATCAGATCAAGAATAATTTATGACTACTCTAATCCTGAACTCACAGCAGCGTACGGTAGGTAGCTGGAAAGCGAAGCGTTCCTGTTGAGTAGAATCCGGATCATTCCCGTTTACAACCGTTTACAAAAAGGATAGGCAAACAGACCGTCAAAACTACAGGCTTATGTCGTGTCGTCAGTGTGTTGTAGCATATCACAACACGTTTTATTCTCGCGTAGTACACTTCTGGAGACTTAAAATCTCCTCTGTAGATTCAATATGGAGTCTGCAAACAACGAATGTATAGAACTCAGCTCTCCCTGTTCGTGCGCGACGCCCAGAAGGCAGTACATACCGGCGCCCGTTGATGCTTTGCTCCTGGAACTCCAGAAAGCCTTCGATACAATCCTGCACTGTCATCTAATGGATAAATACGTGCGTACGGAATATCAGAGGAGATTTGCTGCTTGAGTTCCTAGCAAACAGAGCATTCTTGACGGTATACTTATACCGATATGGTGTCTGTTCTTTCCGACATGTCCGAAAGTACAGACACCATATCCATATAAGTATATAGCTCTGGCAATACCGGCCGTGACCTTCTTCTGTGCGGATGCACACATATTCCTCGAACTCTTACGGGAATTGGCAAGAATGTCTTCCACCAGCAATGAGTGTGTTGGGGTGGGACACTAGGAATGTAGTGTGTGGACATAGGTGAGAATGTGAGTCTCGCGGGAGCCGCGCGCGAGATAGTCCCTGCAGTCGCGCTATCCTCTGTGCCCTAGGCGCCGGCACGGTAGCTCAGAGCTGGCTGGCCTCAGTAATATATAGTATAAATATAAATCTGAGTGGAAAGATCAACAACGAGCTTCAACGGATGTCATGTAACGTCCGCTTCGACGAAACAGAACGAACCATAACGAAAAAAAAAAAGGTGGCTCAGATGCATAGAGCGTCTGCCATGTGAGCAGGAGATCCCGGGTTCGAGTCCCGGGAGGGGCACACATTTTCACCTGTCCCCGTTGATGTGTATTAACGCTCTTCAGCAGCTGAATGTATTAATATATAATTCTAATTTCATTCTGAACTGAGTTGAATCTTAATAGATAAAAGTAACTTCAGCCGTACCACAACGGAGTGTTAAAGTAACGTTACTCTTCACAACATTTACTGCTCTGCCTGTTATGATGAGTCGTAGTTCGCTACACGGCCATAAGGCAGTCCCCTTTTCGTTTTGGCGGAGGAATGCTATTTTGAGAATTGGGTTTACAGCAGTGTGGAGATGAGCGTTAATTCTAATGTCACTGAATAGCATTTTGAAATATATGATTTTCTACCCGTTTTGATTTCGTTATTTATAGCGCCATCTGCCACGAAACGAAAAAATAAATGTTTCAGACTAAACGTATGTATTTTTGTTTCTGTAGAATCCGAATCTGTAATAGAAACGAGGATTCCCATTTAAGATTGCAAAGCTGCCACACTCTCCACTCTCTGCCCTGTCCCCCCTCCCCACACACACAATCGCGTAGGGTGGGAGGTATAATTTGGTACTATTGGATGTGTCAGCTCCCCCCGCCCCCTCCCTCCACCGAGACGAATTAATTTTAATCATAAATTGTTTGGATACGATGAGAAGTTATCGAGATATTTCATCGTCTTCAGATACATTGAACACCCTTTATATCAGTAAACATATTTGTACATCTCAAAAGGAAAAAGGTAGTGGCCCACCGGAAAATCAAAAGTATGTTTCGTTGACACACAGCTGGAATCGAAACTGAGAGATTCATCCAGGATTTGTAAATAAACTTGAATTCTGCGGTCATCTTTTCTCGGCAAAGCGAATATTAGACCCGGCTGTCTAGGAGCTTACTTGGTCACGTGGTTAGGTACAGCCAGTTTTCATTAGCATATGTTGAAACTGACCACCATTCATCTCTTGGCATTTCTGGGTCCTTCCTGGTCAGCAAGTTGCTGAAGGTGGATCGAAGCTGGACTTCTAGAATTGCTACAGTCTCATTCGAAATGTGCTGTTGCATTTCTTGAAGACTATTAGGATTGTTGTGATACACCTTAGACTTGAAGGCTCCCAACACAAAGCAATCGCACACTAACAGATCAACCTGGGGCCGCGACCAGTCTGACCTCTGCTAACTACTCTGTGAGGCTAGAACATAGTGTAAATGTGCTTTAAGGTTCGGCCGGCTGTATGGGCAGTTGCTACATCTTGTTGAAAGTAAGAGTAGGTCTTTCCCTCTCCCACTAATGCTGCCACAAATTCACGTCCAATCGTATCCACTCATCTGGGCCACTTTTATTTGCCTCACGCTGTACAAGTTGAAATACGTACTTACAGATTGAATTCAATCTGCGGCGGAGGGTGCGCCGATTTCAAGCGTCCTGGCAGATGAAAGCTGTTTGTCGGCTTAGTCTCCGTACCTGGGACCTGACGGAGGTAGGGCTCGAGGCGTGTTTGCATAACTCAGTTAGTAGAGCACTTGATCAAGAAAGGGGAAGGTGCCTGGTTCGAGGCAATGTCCGGCACACGGTTTTAAAAAGCCAGGAATTTTCAGGGCTGAGGTCCCTTTCTAAATTATGTTTAGGATCAAAGTTTTCATCTACCCTTTAAAAATTTTCAATGTACTCTCCACCTTATTCTCAACAAACTTCCATACGATAATAAAGGCCGTCCCACACCTTTGGCGAGCTTGTGTGCTGTTACTTTATTTTCTGTAGTTATTGGGAAAGGAGGCACTTATGCAGAGTCCGTCACAAATCCCCCCGCCCCCCCCCACCAATAAAAAAAACCTCACGTACCGTGAGATCTGTGCCCTGTAGGCCACAGCCGTACTCTCGACGGAAACCATGCCGCACAGTTGCAAATGGACTACACCTTCCGAAACAGAGGAAGACAAACGCCTTTTAACAAGTTTCGTATGGTGGTCATTTTCGCAGCAGCTGTTTATAAATTGCAATAGTATCCAAGTAAAACACTTTCACAAGGTGCGCTTTAATTTTTTACTTTTTATACATTCAAATGCGTTTCGCCTTTTTGACAAGCCATCTTTAGCGAGTGTCCTGGAATATTATAGGACGTTTTCGTTGTCACATATTGGTTGTATGTGTCAAACAGTTCATGGGAATTTTTTATAATTAAATAGAAAGGTACTTACAGATCAGCGTTCAATTCATTGTGGAAAACCGGTCGAAAGCCTCCAATTTTGCTTGTAGTCAATGCGTTTTCGCAGCCTAACACTTTTAACTGCCATTATCTGGGTGTAGTGCGTCATTTGTGTTTGCAAACTTTCACAGCTATTGCTTTCACTTGTTTTTTCTTTGACTATACGTGTTGATGTTTTCTGTTTAAAGACAAGTTGTCGTTTAACATTGTTACCAGAAATGTCTAAAAGTTCGTGATCAATTCACTTCAGATTTTTAGACGATGCTCTTACAAACATTCGGACTGAAAGTGTCTATATCTAACATATCAGTTAGCAGTTCTTCAGCATAATACTTCAATTTGTTACACAGCACTCTTCAAACATTTGGGATGCACTTTTCTAAACAGTAATGTAAGGGTTTCCTTTTAAAACTGACTGCGAGAAAGAAAATACTATGCTGTGAAAATGTAAGGTTTTGTTTGCATTCCAGCAGTCAGTTTTAGCTTAACTATAGAGCATTTAAACCATTAGACAAATTTTTTCTTCCACATATATTCTTCCTCCTAATATATAATTTTAAACGAAAATTATGTACAAAACGGTGTGTTGTTTTGTTTTCTATGTTGCACTCAGTTTTAAGAGGAATAAAGAATGTTGTATTTATAGCTTATCGACTTATGATTAGAATAATATCATGGAAACTTTAGCCGGTCACAGATTAAAACTATGAGAGAAATTGTCGTTAAAGCTATTATCATCACGCATCATGCAGCTGGAGAGGTCTCTCCTGTACCACTTATATTAATGATTACAACCGATTTACCCATTCAATTTGTCTTCATTTCCCAACCGTGGTTTAAATAAACAAGACTTAAAGTGAGAAAAAGATGGGAAGAGGAGATAGACAGTGAGGGGAAGGGGGGGAATGGACAGAGAGAGGAAGAAGGGGGAGATAGACAGCGAGAGGGACGAGGAGAAGATGGGCGAAGAGAGGAGGAGATTAGGACCTATATTCAATTCCCGAACATATGTAGCTGTTGCAAAGCATTGCTGGGTTCGCTAGTCTGTTATACAATAAGTTAGTGTAAACAGTGAGTGGTTGGTCATATTCACTTGGTAGTTTAGTAGTAGTTTCTTTTCTTATGTTTGTTTTGTAAATGTGATAATTTTCCTCTAAAGTTAGCAATGTATTTAATTGTTTGTTCTAACTATTTTCATATGTTTCTATATTGTAGTAGGCTTTTGATTCATTTCTCTTAAATATGCTCTAGAAGTTGAATACCTTGTACCAGATTCCCATGGTCTGCTATGTTGTTTACATCGGTTGTCGAATGTTCTGTTGGTTTTTCCTATATACCTTCCGCCACATGTGTTGCACAGTAGTTGTAAAATACTGCAATTTAAAAGCCTTTTGATGGCATGGTATCTCTACTCGACTTACATTGAGTAATGAATGAACGACCTAGCTCCACCTGGCAGTCTCCTACAGGCAACTGCATGAACCTGCAAGTTACAACTGGCGCCAGCGTGAATATTTCATTTAGATGCGTAAATTACCATAACCCCGATAAAATGCGGAGTCTTGAGAAAAGCATGAGCGTTCTTGAAATGCCTTGCAGTTTCTAGACAGTTAACCAATACTTGTGGGGTACAACTGATACACAGTGGTGTGATGCAAAAGAAGATACAGGGTGACGATCATTGAGCTATATGAAATAAAATCGTCATAACTTCTGAATTAGGACGTTCAAACTGCAAGTTGGCCGCGATGCACGCTACGAATTAGTATGAAACTTCCTGGCAGATTAAAACTGTGTGCCGGACCGAGAAACGAACTCGTGACCTCAGCCTTTCGCGGGCAAGTGCTCTACCAACTGAGCTACCCAAGCACGACTCGCGCCCCGTCGTCACAGCTTCACTTCTGCCAGTACCTCGTCTTCTACCTTCCAGAATTTACAGAAGCTCTCCTGCGAAAGGTCCTGAGTTCGTGTCTCGGTCCGGCCCACAGTTTTAATCTGCCAGGAAGTGTCATATCAGCTCACACTCTGCTGCAGAGTGAAAACATCTCTTTCAAGTATTAGTATGGTTTGGCTTAGCGACGAAGCCCACTTTCATTTGGATGGGTTCGTCAATAAGCAAAATTGGCGCATTTTGGGGACTGAGAATCCGCATTTCGCGATCGAGAGTCTCTTCAGCCTCAATGATTAAATGCGTTATGTGCAATGTCCAGTCACGGAATAACCGATGCGATATCTTAATGGCACGGTGACTAACGAACGGTAAATGAAGGGTTTGGAAGATGATTTCGTCCCCATTATCCAAAGTGAACCTGATTTCGACAAGATGTGGTTCCTGCAAGACGCAGCTCGCCCCCATCGAAAAAGGAGAGTGATGTCCTGGAGGAGCATTTTAGGGAGCGAATTCCGGCACTGGTGTACCCAGAGGCCCCTGGAATGGACCTTGATTGTCCACCATATTCTCCGGATCTGGACACACGTGACTCGTTTTGTGGGGCCATATTAAAGACAAAGTGCACGGCAGTAAACTCAAAACCATTGCTGAGCTGAAAACAGCCATTCAGCAGGTCATCGACAGCATCGATGTTCTGATAATTCAGCAGGTCATGAAGAATTTAGCTATGCGTCTGCGTCACATCATCGCCAATGACGGCAGGCATATCGAACATGTCATAATCTGAATCCGAGTATCTAAAGTGACGTATACATGATGAATAATGTGCGCACGCCGTAGTTTGTAACTAATCTACGTTTTTTTTCGTGTAGTTCAGTAATCGTCACCTTGTTGCTGTACTACGTTGTTGCTGAGAGGTTGGTGCGCCTGTGTGCAGGGTGGCGCGTCACCTGTCCGGCGTGCCCGACGCCGGCGAGGGCGGCGCGGAGCCGCACCGCGTGCGCCACGGCAAGGCGCGCCACCACCAGCACCAGCACCAGGGCCGCCCCGCACCCACCCCCGCCGCCCCCGGCGCGCCGACCGCAGCCGCGGCCGCAGCTGCCGCCACCGCCGCCCCGGTCGTCGCCGTCGCCGCTGCCGCCGTCGCGCCCGACGTCGACACCGGCTCTGACGCGGCCACCACCACCGCCTACAGTCACGAGCCGGGTAACGTTGCTTGCCTCTGGCCCAGGCTGCCAGCTGCACTGTCTGATCAAAACTAACCGGACACCTGTTACTGGCCATTAGTGTGTGTGTCCACCTTCTCCCTTTATGACGGCTTGAACTCTGCTGGAGGCACTTTCAGTGAAGTGTAGAGGAATGGCCGTCCATTCTCATTCAATAGCCGAAACCGTGGGGGAGTGATGTTGGACGCTGGGTTTGTAGCGACATCGACGTCGTAACTCACTCTAACGGCGTTCCCTTGGGTACAGTTCGGGTCTCTCGGCAGGAAAGTCCACTTCAGTAATGGTAATATCCACAAACCATTGCCTCCTAGGTGCTTTATGATAAGCTGCATTGTTGAGATTATACAATCATCGTCTCCCCACTGTTCGTCTACTGTACACAATACTCATTTCTGTAAACTTTGTTCATATTTTTGTGCCTCAAATGTTTCCATAAGCACGATGAGAGAACCACACTCCAACCACGAAAAATACCCAATCCCTAATACCACCATATCTCACTTTTAGTACTACACAAGATACAGGAAACGTTCTCCAGGCATTCGCTAAATGGCTTCAAATGGCTCTGAGCACTATGCCATTTAACTTCTGAGGTCAACAGCCGCCTAGAACTTAGAACTAATTAAACCTAACTAACCTAATGACATCACACACATCCATGCCCGAGGCAGGATTCGAACCGGCGACCGTAGCGGTCGCTCGGTTCCAGACTGTAGCGCCTAGAACCGCACAGCCACTCCGGCCGGCGCATTCGCCAAACTCAAACTCTTACATCCGATTGCTACAATATATAAAGCGATTCCTCGCTCCAAATCACGCGTTTCCGGCCACTCACTATCCATTGGCGTCGGTCTTTACATCACCTCAAGGGCCGCTTAGTTTTGACAGCAGAAATGTGTGGCTTATAATCTACCATTACCCCATTCTTTTTAATTTCCTACGCACGCTAAATATGTTAGCCGGACTGATGGCAGTACTCTGGAACTGAGGAGTGACTGCTTCCACTGATCTCATGCGATTCTTACAACCACCCTACGCAATGTTCGACTATAGCTGTTCTCGAGTACATGAGATCTCCTTGGTCTTGGTTTAACTGTGTCTCTCCCTTAACATTCCTACTTGACAGTCACTTCACCAACAGTCCACTTGGGCACCTTTAGACGGGTTGAAATGTCCCTGATGGATTTGTTACTCAGGTGACATCCACTGACTAATCCAAGTTCTAAATCACTGAGCCTTTTTCTATGCTGATGAGTCCTCCTCTCGTGATATCCAGTGTTCATCTCCGCATACGGATATCCGGATACTTTTGATCAGCTAGGGTACTTCACAGTGCCTGAATGATTACATGCTGCCACTGTAGCTGTCATTGGAAGGATTAAAACACCTCTTCGTTTTGTTTCCATTACTGCAATCTTTTGACTGTGAAGACTCAGATATTTTTGGCCCACTTACAGCCATTTTTGTGTATTGTGTTTATAGAGAGTCGAAGAATAAAATCATTCAAATAATACTGTAAACGTATTAATAAGGCCGTTTTCCAGTACTTCACTTCAGAAGCATGACAAGTGCATCTACACTACTGGTCATTAAAATTACTACACCAAGAAGAAATGCAGATGATAAACGGGTATTCATTGGACAAATATATTATACTAGAACTGACATGCCATTACATTTTCACGCAATTTGGGTGCATAGATCCTGAGAAATCAGTACCCAGAACAACTACATCTGGCCGTAATAACAGCCTTGATACGCCTGGGCATTGAGTCAAACAGAGCTTGGATAACGTATACAGGTACAGTTGCCTATGCAGCTTCAACACGATACCACAGTTCATAAACAGTAGTGACTGGCGTATCGTGACGAGCCAGTTGCTCGGCCACCATTGACCACACGTTTTCAATTGGTGAGAGATCTGGAGAATGTGCTGGCCAGGGCAGCAGTGGAACATTTTCCGTATCCAGAAAGGCCCGTACAGGACCTGCAACATGTAGTCGTGCATTATCCTGTTGAAATGTAGGGTTTTGCAGGGATCGAATCAAGGGTAGAGCGACGGGTCGTAACACATCTGAAATGTAACGTCCACTGTTCAAAGTGCCGTCAATGCGAACAAGAGGTGACAGAGACGTGTAACCAATGGCACCACATACCATCACGCCGGGTGACACGCCAAGTATAGTGATGATGAATACACGCTTCCAATGTGCGTTCACCGCGGTGTCGCCAAACACGGATGCGACCATCATGATGCTGTAAACAGAATCTGGATTCATCCGAAAAAATGTTTTGCCATTCGTGCACCCAGGTTCGTCGTTGAGTACACCATCGCAAGCGCTCCTGTCTGTGATACAGCGTCAAGGGTAACCGTAGCCATGGTCTCCGAGCTGATTGTCCATGTTGATGCAAATATCGTCGAACTGTTCGTGCAGATGTTTGTTGTCTTGCAAAGTCCCCATCTGTTGACACAGGGATCGCGACGTGGCTGCACGATCCGTTAGAGCCACGCGGATAAGATGCCTGTCATCTCGACTGCTAGTGATACGAGGCCTTTGGGATCCAGCACGGCGTTCCGTATTACCCTCCTGAACCCACCGATTCCATATTCTGCTAACAGTCATTGGATCTCGACCAACGCGAGCAGCAATGTCGCGATACGATAAACCGCAATCGCGATAGGCTACAATCCGACCTTTATCAAAGTCGGAAACGTGATGGTACGCATTTATCCTCCTTACGCGAGGCATCACAACAACGTTTCACCAGGCAACGCCGGTCAACTGCTGTTTGTGTATGAGAAATCGGTTGGAAACTTTCCTCGTGTCAGCACGTTGTAGATGTCGCCACCGGCGCCAACCTCGAGTGAATGCTCCGAAAAGCTAATCATTTGCATATCACGGCATCTTCTTCCTGTCGGTTAAATTTCGCGTCTGTAGCACGTCATCTTCGTGGTGTAGCAATTTTAATGGCCATTAGTGTAATAATACGGGGAAATTCACGGAGCTATACTTGATGACCTGCAGCCGCCTACAACGAAATTAATTATATTAATACCTCAGCTGCTGACTGGCGTAGATATATATCAATGGGGAAAGGTGAAAATGTTTGCCCCGACCGGGACTCGAACCCAGGATCTCCTGCTTACATGGCAGCCGCTCTATCCATCCTTTTTTTTAAATTTCATTCTGTTCGTTTTCGTTCGTTGCATCTGATCGGAGCGGACGTCGTAAGACACCCTTTTTAAGTTCGTTGTTCATCTAGTAACTCAGTTTTTTTTATTGCAGAGGGCAGATAACCCTCTGACCGAACACACTGAGCTACCGTGCCGGCTGTCCATCTGAGACACCGCGGGCACAGAGGATAGCGTCACTACAGGGACTATGTCACGCACGCCTCCCGCGAGACCCACATTCTCACTTTGTATGTCCACACACTGTATTCGTAGTGTCCCACTCCAACACATTCATTACTCGTGGAAGACATTCTTACCAAGTCCCGCAAGAGTTCGGGGAATATGTGTGCATCCGCATTGAAGAAGAAGAAGAAGAAGAAGGTCATGACCGGTGTTGCCAGAACTATATACTTATACGGATATGGTATCTGTTCTTTCGGACATATTGCAGGAAAATCCACACGCTACAGTGTGACATCCCAGTCAGTGTTTGGTGTGGCGTGTCCGGTAACATGTTGATAGAAGCAATCATTTTAGAGCAGCGAATAAGGGGATAGAATTACTTACATTTTTTGGAAAATTGTTTTGTTGACCACGTTGAGTAGTTTCTTGTTGGCTACAAAGAATGCAATGAATTTCCAGCATGACAGAGCCTCATCACACCCTACCAGACGTGTGAGGAACAAAATGGGACTGAGCACTGTGGGACTTAACTTCTGAGGTCATCAGTCCCCTAGAACTTAGAACTAATTAAACCTAACTAACCTAAGGACATCACACACATCCATGCCCGAGGCAGGATTCGAACCTGCGTCCGTAGCAGTCGCGCTGTTCCAGACTGTAGCGCCTAGAATCGCTCGGCCACTCCGGCCGGCTGTGAGGGAACATCTCAACCACACTTAACGCTGCATTGGCCATAATAGTACAATCAACTGGCCACCAAAGGTCGCCAGACCTTACGCCCTTAGATCTGTGTTGATGGGGTTGGATGAAGTCTCAAGTGTACGTGCGAAAAGTGACTAAGCGAGATAAACTACTTGGTCGCACCATGGACGCTGCTGCCTTCATCAGGGTATGCCCGGAGGCACTCAGGCAAGCTGCACAATATGTTCTCCCAAGACAGCGCAAATTTATTGAAGGTGACGGTGGACTATTCAAACTGTGCAATAGCTGTAATCTTACGTACAAGATAATGCTGAGGGATGAATGTGTTAAAACTACGTATTTTTCAATTGATACTTCCTAAAAGGCATGTTCTAATGTTTACTGACTGTTGTTCTTGTGTATATCTAAGAATGTATTGAATAATAAAGAAAATAAATAACAAAGTGTAGGGGATGGTTGGTTGGTTGGTTGTTTGGGGAAGGAGACCAGACAGCGTGGTCATCGGTCTCATCGGAGTAGGGAAGGATGGGGAAGGAAGTCGGCCGTGCCCTTTCAAAGGAACCATCCCGGCATTTGCCTGGAGTGATTTAGGAAAATCACGGAAAACCTAAATCAGGATGGCCGGACGCGGGATTGAACCGTCGTCCTCCCGAATGCGAGTCCAGTGTCTAACCACTCCGCCACCTCGCTCGGTCAAAGTGTAGGGGACCCAAAAGTTCATTAACATTTAAAAATTCGATACTTAACGGAATATCGTAGGTAGAGAGAGAGAAACTGACACACGTGCTTGAAATGACATGGCGTCTCACTGAAATAAAAAAATGCACAAAATGACCAACAATGACGCATCTTATGATATATAAGCAATCATTAGCATGACAGTTTATTTTAGTAAAGACGATGTTCTATAGGGACTGTAACAGATGCTCACATGTCGGCCATTATTCATCAACAATTCTTGTAATCGAGGGCCAATGTTGTGAACAGCAGTGTACATCATACCAGTAGGTATGATGAAAAATTGCCGTCGGATGTTGTCTTTTAGCGTCCTTAATGAAATCGGATGATCGCGGTAGACCTGCGACTTCAGTTAAACCCACTAGCAATAACAATACGGATTGAGGTCTGGGGACCTGGGAGGTCACGCGTGACGGAAGGGGCGTCTCGGCACGCGGTCCTCACCGGACGATTTGCGCCAGAAACCTTTCACACGTCTGGCAGCATGGAGTGGAGCGCCATCCTGCATGAAAGTCTTACTTTTCAGCAGGTCTTTACCAGCAAGGCTAGGGATGATGCGATTCTGTAACATATCGGCGTACATTGCACTCGTCATGCTGACAGTTCGAAAAGCAGCCCCATGCATTTCCGAAGAAAAAAGGGTCCGATCACAACCGATGTACTAAATCCACACCACTTTCTCGTCATACACTGGAGTTCGCGCAACAATTCTAGGATTTTTGGTAGCCCAGATTATATAGTTGTGAATGTTGACAAATGCTCGGAATGTAAAATGGACTTCGTCGGTCCTCAACCAATCGTTATTTTCCCCCAGTTTTTTAAGTAGCCACACCGCAAACGTTCTCCGCGGCAAAAAGTCGTTGAGTAACAGTTCATAATGACGTTGGATTTAGCACGGATAGCACTGGAGGGTACGCCTTAGTGCTCTCAAAACTGTAACGCATGGAATGCCGATGCGTCTTGCGTATTCACGAGCTCTGACTTGACCACACGGAGATGAGCTCGCTTAAGTCTCCATTATTTCCTGAATTGTCGGAGCAGCAGGATCACCCGTGTCTGGTCACCAGTTATGGGCCAGATCACCTACATAACCCGCGGCTTCGAACATCGTGATCATTTTCTTCACAACGGCACTTGTCACAGGATCTTTTCCCGTTTGACTACCCATCTTGGGGCAATAGGATCATAAGGCTGCGGTTGCGGATTCTCCATTCTGATAGCAAAGCTTTACTAACAGCACCTTTCCTGTTAAAGTCAACATGCCACTATTGCTGGCACATCCGACTCCCTCACTCACTACAGTTCATCTTACACACGATTCTTATGCAGCGTCACTGACGTGTTGTTGTCCGGCGCTCTCTCTCTTGGCCGGTTTTTCGGTTTCAATAAAAGCATGTGTGTAAAGTTTTACCCCTCTATCTACGATATTCGGTGAATTGGTGCATTTTCAAAAAATAACGGACTTTTGGATCACTCTGTACATGAAACCATTCTAAATAGGGCGTGTGAAAATAGCAATTTTTTGCTTCAAATGATCGTTCCTGTCATATCCCTAGATACTGACCATTTCTCCTGGGACACCTTGTGTATACAGATCGTTTTCGAGAACCGTCAGTTTCAACGCCCCAGAGTACTGCTAATAGCACGAAATGCTGGTTCTTATTTATAGAGAAACAAACAGCGATATGGAAATACACTGAAGCACGAAAGAGACTGGTATAGGCATGTGTATTCCAATACAGAGATACATAAACAGGCAGAACACGGCACTGCGGTCGGCAACGCCCACAGAAGACAACAAGTGTATGGCCCAGTTGTTAGATCGGTTACTGCTGCTACAATGGCAGGTCATCGAGATTTAAGTGAATTTGGTCGTGGTGTTATAGTCGGCGCACGAGCGATGGGACACAGCATCTCCGAGATAGCGATGAAGTGGAGATTTTCCTGTACGACCATTTGACGAGAGTATCGTGAATATCAGGAATCCGGTAAAATATCAAATCTCTGACATCGCTGCGGCCGGAAAGAGATCCTGCACGAACGGAATCAACGACGACCGAAGAGATTCGCTCAACTTGACAGAGGTGGAAACCTTCCGCAAATTTCTGCAGATTTCAGTGCTGGGTCATCAGGTTTCAGCGTGCGAACCATTCAACGAAACATCGTCGATATGGGCTTTCGGAGCCGAAAGTCCACTCGTGTACCATTGATGACTGCACGACACAAAGCTTTACGCCTCGCCTGGGCCCATCATACCAACATTGGATTGTTGGTGACTGGAAACATGTTGCCTGGTCGGACGAGTCTCGTTTCGTATTGTATCGAGCGGATGGACATGTATGGGTATGGAGACAACTGCGTGAATCCATGGACCCCGCTTGTAAGCAGGGGACTGTTCAAGCTGGTAAAGGCTCTGTAATGGTGTGGGACGAGTGCAGTGGGAGTGATATGGGACCCCTGATAGGTCTAGACACGACTGTGACAGGTGAAACGCACGTAAGCATCCTGTCTGGTCACCTGCATACATTAGTGTCCATTGTACATTTAGACGGATATGGGCAATTCCAGCAGGTCAATGCGACACTTCACACGTCTAGAATTGCTACAGAGCTGCTCCAGAAACACTCTTCTGAGTTTAAACACTTCCGCTGGCCAGGAAACTTCCCAGACATGACTATTATTGAGCCTATGTGGGATGGGCAACGGCCTTGCCGCAGTGGCTACACCGGTTCCCGTCAGATCACCGAAGTTAAGCACTATTGGGCGTGGCCGGCACTTGGGTGGGTGACCATCCGGGCCGCCACGCGCTGTTGCCATTTTTCGGGGTGCACTCAGCCTCGTGATGCTAATTGAGGAGCTACTCAACCGAATAGTAGCGGCTCCGGTCAAAGAAAACGGCCGGGAGAGCGGTGTGCACACGCCCCTCCTATCAGCATCCTCAGCTGAGGTTGACACGGCGGTCGGATGGTCGCGATGGGCCACTTGTGACCTAACGACGGAGTGTGCATATCTGGGATACCTTGCAGCGTGATGTTCAGAAGACCATCCTCTCGTACTCCTATGGATTTATGGACAGCCCTGCAGGATTCATGGTGTCAATTGCCTCCAGCACTACTTCAGACATTAGTCGAGTCCATGCCACGTCGTTCTGCGACAGTTCTACGTGTTCGCGGGGCCGGGGGGGGGGGGGGGGGGGCGGTACGATATTAGGCAAGTCTACCAGTTTCTTTGGCTCTTCAGTGTATATTGTGATATGTTCCGATAGTGGACACAGCCAGGAGCTGCTGCGACGCCTGCAGCTGGACTGAGTGTGTGCGGCGTGTGTTGGCAGGCGAGCAGCGCGCCGTGTCGGGGGCGTGCTACGGCGGCAGCGAGGTGCTGCTCGTGGTGGCCGCCACCTGCGCCGTCAACCTCACCTTCATGCTCGCCGTGCTCGCCATCGTCCTCGCCTGCAACAGGCACTCCAAGCCGGACCCCGACTGGAACGCCGCCAGGTGAGACCCGCTCTACAGCCCCCACTGTGACTACAGATTAAAACGTACATTGCCTGATCAACCGCATCCGGATACCTGTTACTAGAGATTAATGTGGTGTCCTCCCTTCACCTTTACCATGGTTTGAACTTTGCTCGAAACACCTCATTGAAATCGGATGATCGCGGTAGACCTTCGACTTCAATTAAACCCACTAGCAATAACAATACGTATTGAGATCTGGGGACTTGGGAAGTGTGTGAATGTCAGTAGGGCAATGACTGTCCTTTCTACCCGTTCTACCTAAAGAGCTGACACCAGAGGAGGACGCTGGGGTCTGGAGCGAAGTCGACTTTCTAACTCATTCCATAGGTCTTCTGTTGAATTCAGGTCGAAAATCTCGGCGGATCAGTTCATTTCGAGAATGTTGCTGTTCACAGACCACTGTCTTACAGATGCTGCTTTATAACAGCGTGTATTGTCACACTAATACAATCATCATCTCCAAATTTTTCCTGCACTGTGCACAGTAGACAAGATACCTGCACAACTGAAACATATTTCTTTTTCTCCCTAAAAACTACGCGCCGATGATACTGGACCTTCACTCTGGTGGACGGAGGTTCAAATACCTGTACAGGCATCCATTTTTAGCCTCTGTTGTTTCTCTTAACCACTAACGACAAATACTTGTATAGTTCCTGTGCACATAATGCGGTCAACTTGCTCACTCACTTTTTACCCAAATTTTTATCGAGCTTGTGCTGTGTCTCTAATTCTCAGTGCATCATCACATAACCCTCGCCCCTACTCCTCCCCCCCCCCCTTAATTCCCACAACGTGATGTTGTTGGTTTTTACCCCACAGTATTTCTTTCCAGACAGTAAGTAATATGGGTATCAAGTTCAGTTGAAATCAATTCACAGGCTTAGGAGGAGGTGTTGAACATATGCATAAGTGACATAAATTGCGCAGATGTGAATCTGATTCTGTGCTGCTTTACATCACACGACTCCTGAGAGGCTGTTAAATTTATCAACCGTATGGGCTGATTTAAGGTCACGAAACACGCTCACAAAATTATTGTCTCACTTTAGTGGTCATTCTTGCGATCTTGTTGAAAAACTGAACGGCACAAATAAGAGACAAACTGCACTTCATACTTTGTAGCGCATTCCACGTCAACTAATTACGGGAAATAAATACCAACAGGTCGTTTTCGAACCTTTTTACTTCACCTCTTCTCATCTAGACCCCTGTTCCTGGCGGTATTGGGGAATCTTACTTCCACAGTATTTTTGTAGAAATAATGTCATGTGCCTAACAAAAAGGTTGAATTTGCTCTAGGTGTTCGAGAGCTATGCTTCAGTGTCACCCCTTTCTTATCCCCACCCCTATGGAATGTAGGTCGTTCTTCCTTCACAGTGCACCTTTGCAGACTGCAAGTGATGTATGTATCAAATTTGGTTGAAATCGATCCAGTAGTTTAGGAGGAGAAATGGATTATACATGCGTACTTACATACATTTTCGTGAAATAGAGAGAGTTTTCATTTGTGTATTTATTTTATCTGGCGGCATTAAGACTTTCAGTTTTATATTCAAACAGACATCTTTACGAAGTTAACATTATACCATGTGTAGTATGTGAGCAGTAAATGATGTTCATATCCAAATGAATATATAACATTTCTGAGATACCGGTCTAATTAACACAGCTAAGTAAATTGCTATGTTTCTCGAATGTGAGTAATGACAAATAACAGAAATGTAAGGCAGCGATGCAGAAGGAATGAAATCTGGGGAGGAAGATGACTGGAATGGAGGATAGTGAGGAATCGCGAGACGAGGATAGCAGACGAAATAGACAAAATAACAGAAATAGATATAAATAGGAAAGAATGGATAGTCTTCGCCTAAAGAGATTTAGAAAACCTACGGGAAACGTAAATCTGGACGGCCACAAATGGATTTGAACGCCGCTCCACCCGAATGAGAGAGCAGACTGTTAGTATGAGTTCAGTATGGGTTTGTAATGCTCTCTTCGGGCAACACGGGAAAGTGCGATATTTAGCAGCTTTTCACTAGATCTAGAGGTAATCTAAGAAAAGTAAAAGACTTCACTGGTCAATACATCACCGACAAACAATTAAATGAATGGATTTTTGCCGAATGGCAACTTAATTGGGACACAGAAAGTACGCCACGGCGGGTGCGTGGATTTTTCCCGAGCGTTCGTGAAAGATTTCAACCTTCCATAGGAATATTCATATTATGTGTATTAATGTAGAATTAAAAAAGTTAGGCGTGCAACTGGGGTTTGTTAGGTACCTGAACATATATTAGTTAAATGTGATCAATACATTGACGGCGTGTGCATAAGATCATGTAGTGTTTGTGGCATAGCCAGTAATGAAGAAATTTGGCGGTTACTTGCTATTATAGCGAATAATATATCCAAAGGTAAACTAGATGAATGTCAAAATATATGATGTTCCGAGCAAGGAAATGAAGTCAGTAGCAGTCAAAGCAGTTAATTAGTAATTATAGTCCAGGAAGTTTTAACTTCCGCACATTGAGAAACGTCACTAGGAGTTATGACAAGATCAAGATCAAGACGTGGCATTTCTAACAATGCGAGTAGTCAAGATTCTACGGAACGTCAGGGCAAAAGACAATTTCCGTGAGTCTAACTGAGGGACCAAGGTCAGGCATCTGTTGCCTAGTTCTCCCGTGACGTTGGAGGAGAAATGAAGTGATTCCTGTTGAATGCTGTGGGGACGCGGCGTTGGATGCTACCACAGCGCCGCTCTGAGGGCGTAGAGGCGACAGTGTTGTGCCAGGAAAGCTTTCCTGATGAGCCGCTCAGAGCGAGGAAAAAAATTGTCAGAAGGTCTTCCAGAGGACTCAATAATGTGCAGTGGACAGGGTAAACCATTAGTAATCTGATTAAAATAATATAGTATATGGTTATAGTGTGTAGTTGTACTTAGTTCTTCTTGAACCGCTGAATATAGATTCTGAGTACATGACCACCTGTCGTTGCAGGAATACTAGTTCACAATTCCTATATAAAATGGCGCATCTACTAAACGTGATATAATACTGATATTTAGTTTTAAGGGATTAGGAAGTGTGTGCTTAGGATGAATTATTTTAGCTGTAGAAATTTTATTCAACGTCGAATAACGATTGTATGAAGACATGCTTGAATATCTCTACAATTAAATTTTGTGCTGTACGACCTGCAATACGTAACGAGACTACACCTTTAGTTTGTTAGCAGCAATAAGTAAGTAACATATGACTATTGTCAAAGACAGCGATTAAGAGCTGAATGCTGAAACTCGGAGATAGAGAGGTCATGAACGAACTTTTAAATCAGGCGGCAATAACAAAGAAAAGAAGTGGTACGTCTTATATTCTGTACTGCATAATCTAAAATTTACCTACATTTTTCTGTTGCGAGATGTCATTTCTATAGCAGGCCGTAGTTTTTGATGTGGGTGTTTTACACGTACATTCTATCTAAAACTCTTTGTAAATGTTCATGAAAAAGTAAACATCAGTATAACGTCATAGGACCAACCACAATCAAACGTCCTAAGTACCTTTCGATAGTATTTTCTACACAGCTGCAACTCTGCGAGACAGCTTAAGCGAAAAAACATTATTTTCTAACTCTTTAAAGCAATTGTTTGGTTTGCAAGCAAACAGGTAACTCGCGTACTTGCTACTTAGAACAAAGAACACTGAGCTAAACAGTCAGTTCTACCGAATACGTACTTTATGTAAATCATTGAAACATCGTTGTTTTGTTAGGCCAAAATCCATTTAGGCGTTCCAAAACATTTCATTCAGATTGACACCGGCTTTGAAATCCTACGCACTTACAACGTTGTTTTGCTCCCGGGAAGTTACCGATTGGCCACTCGGTTATTCATATAGATATTGATTTAAGCAGTAATTTCGTATGTCCCATTGGGACACGCGCTCTTCCCCTGTTGCCAAAAGGACGTTGACTGTTGCTACAAATACGGTGCTATAAGCATATTGACAAGCAGAGAGATAACGCCTTGTCTATACGATAATGACTCGCAGGATACCATCAGATATCTCGCCAATAAACCACCTCATATTACTGTCTGGTTTGCACGATTCGAGAGTGATGGCTCTTGAGGGTGATCATTGTCAAGCATTGGTCGTAATGTTGATTTGGGGCCGTTATCGTAATGTGGTTGCGAGGAGGGCTACTCTGTCGCCTAGTAGATGTGTAACAGCAGCGGTCCAGTGTACCACATAGATAATGACTAGTAGTTTCCTTAAATATAAATACATCGCACTGCACTTGGCCGACAGTAGCAGTGTGCGACTTCGACATCATAGCACTGCATAAAATCGTGTCACAAAGTAGATGCGCAAGTCAACAGAAACTGAAATAGTTCCGTAACTCGAGGTAATCTGATTGGCAGCTGCTGTTCAAGCACTGCACTGCATAAGAGGTGAAGAAGACATCCGCTATGCGCGGGATTCCCCACATTTTAGTATTTTCTACTGGGAGCGTGGAGCGTGGAGCGTGGAGGAATTTTGAGGTCTCCTCTTGTCTTTGAGTTATACTTAAAAGTAGAGGTATTAGCAGAAAACAGTGGAAAATACAGCGTCACATACAAAAATCAACAGTGTCTAACGAACAGATTCCCTTAAGCAACCTCATGATAAACTTGTACTTGGCAAAAGATTCCTGCGGAGCGCAACTTAGTGAGTGGTTAGGAAAAGCTAACGGTCTGAGAACTGATGCGTGGAAAGTTAGAATGAACAAAGTCTCCAACCATAAAATTCTGTGAAGAAATTGATTTAACATCTGAATTTTGATTTACGAAGGCCCAGTGAAATTAAATATAAAGACGAGTAAGACTTCTAGGAGTCGGCTATACAAAAGTTTGCAATAGCGGCAAGTGTGAATGGTATGGCAAGCTTCCTAAGCAATGCCGTAGTAGACAACCTTAGGTTATTATTAGCGACTCAATGACTGAATGAATCTTCTCAGGTTAGGAATGAAGTCAGTACAAGCCACTATTGTACAAGTTTACGCGCCCACGTTACTAGCTAAACAAAGAAGCTGGAATGCTATCAAATTTTGATCCAAGAATGAAACACAAGTTTCTGAAAGTGTGTGTCTAGAGGCTAGCGTGTATGGAAACGTATGTAGACCATAGGCAAACCAGAGTAGGAGATACTGGAATCATCAGAATTGTGGAGTTATTAGGGGGTGTTAAACATAAATAAACACACAAAGATTTTAATGAATACGTTCCACTAGGAACAACCTAGGAAAGGAGACTATGCATACTTCAGCTAGAAGGAGGTTGTAGAATATGTTCTCAGGAAACAGAATTACTAAAATTAACATCCAAAAATAAGTGTAGAGTGAACATTTTACGAGCACAAAAAGTTTAAAATAGCCTTACTACAGTCCAGAGGTCGTAACCCATTATTTGTTGAAGGTAGGAAGAGACTGGAAGAAGAGCACCACAAGACAGATAATGCGAGTACATAACATTACACCACTTCTGATACCTGGAACAAAATTTTTATGGTGTGTCAGCGATGCAAGTTTTTCCCTCATGCGATTTATGAATAAATGTGTAGTATAAAGAATTGAAACAGTCGAGAAAGCTACCTACATTTTCTGTAGTTCTTGTTCGTCTACTGAAATATCGATTCAATTGTTAATATTAATGACTGTAAGCATAACGTACGCGACCGAGGAAATTTCTTAAGTGGCGCAGCTATTAACTGACTCATTTACAGTGAACCGTTAGCGTTGTATCTCATACGCAAAGCAGTAGCATGAAAAACTAAAACATAATTATCTTCTAAGTAGGCCAAAACGGTAATGAGTTTAGAACGGACTACAACAGCTAAATTACTTATTTAAAACAGTCCATCAAATCTTGTAAACGACGTGATTATGTTCACTATTATGCTTGCCAATTTAGATTCTCCGTCAAAGAATTACCGAATTGAAAGTAAGTTACGTGGAGATTAAACCTGGCGCCTTTTTATACCTTTCTAACAACCCTATCTGAGTCTACTCAGAGAACCAGGGCATAACTCATCTAATAAAATAGATGGGCGAGTGATCTTGCTGAACTTAAAACACAGCTAGTGGATACAATGGTGCATATGTGATTACATAAGATGCTCCACGGTATGTAGAAACAATCGGCGTGGAGTTTATTGCGAAACCTTTGATACACGCAAGGTTCCACAAAGAGTATACACCCCTATCCAAAATGTTTAAGAGGATAGAACAGGTAGCCTACAGTGACAGAACACGTGCTAGACCGTCACCTTGATTAAGGAACCATCCCGGAATTTGCCTTAGAGATTTAGGAAATCGATGGAAAACGCAAATCAGGATGGCCGAACAGAGCAGCTCCTTTCTTCAGAATATGAGGTCAATGTCTTAACAACAGCCCTGCCTTATTCGGTAATTCTCTATTGTACTCGATAATTCTCTACTGTATTCTGTTTTGTACGTAATTAACGCTGTTGTAAATAAAATCTCCAAGAAATCCTTAATAGAATATAAGGAAAGATGTTGAAACGTCCCCTTTGAACAATTATACATGACTGTGCTTAAACTGACACACAATATTTTTTTAGCGCAACGCAATCTGACTTTCAGATATCCCTACAAAGGAATGGCCTTGACTAACATTAACCTATACCTTTCACAAATCGCTTACCTCACCAAAAATCTTCGTTCCTCGAACTACTGCAATACAGCGAGCGCCACTACTGCCAGCTAAATAAAAGATTTGAACTACTGAAGGCACTAACTACTGATAGGCATAGTTAGCAAATGAAAGATTTTGATAGAGAACAAACAATGTATTTACCTTAATAGTCATCGAAAGTCATAATATATACAGCAGTTCATGACATCCATTTTTACAACCTTTCAAAACTCCGCCATCTCTCTCCCCACATCCACCACTGCTGGCGGCTCACCTCCAACTGCACAACGCTACGCGCTGTTCACATCCAGCTGCCGCTGCCCAGCACTACAATGGCAGACAACAATGCAAACTAGCCACAGACTGCACACAGCACAGCCAGCGACTTTCATACAGAACGCTATGTAACGTTGCCAATAAGAAAACATAAACAGCCTACTTACAATGTCACCAAAGTCTTCCAGACTGACGCATATGCAAAACAGAGAGTAGGACCCCAGAGTGAATGCGAGTGAAATGGGAATGCTAGACAGAGAATGAAGTTACCAGTGACTGTGCTACTGGTGCGATCATACCTTCGTAGCAAGTGTCCTCACTGTCGACAACATTCACACGTAAAAGTTACCTGAATGACAAAAAAGTTTCTACCATATGTAGCGTAGATGAGATTAGTGTAGCTTAGATTTGTATTATCTAATAATAGCAGCAGCTGCGATGCGAGACGTATCAGATGTTGGGCCGTTCAACAACATTTTTCCACCCGAGTGCCCTATCGTTCGCCCCCCTCACCCCTACCGCCTCCTCTCCCTCCTTTTCCCTCGCGTTTGCAGCTCGTAGTCTAGTGGCTAGCGTTGCTACCTCTGGATCACGGGATTGAGGGTTCGATTCTCGGCCAGATTGGGATTTTCTCCGCCCTAGGATTGGGTGTTTGTGTTGTCGTTTGATCATCATTCGGGAAAGTGGCGAGACTGGACTTTGTAAAAACTGGGAATTTATACGAGCGCTGATAACAGCGCAGCTACGCGTCCTACAAACCAAACATCATCGTTATCTTCCCTCATACACTTTCGCGAGAGTCACTTTTCGCTGCTAATTGTGATACGCACTGTACACAAATGTTGCACTTATGTGCCCCTGGCACCTCTCGCAACTCGGCGCCCCAAGTGGCCACAATTAATTGTGAATCTTCCAGCTGTGACACCTCTGGAGTCCTCTTACTTTGGCACCTCAAATGGCTGCTTATGCCGCTTGGGCTTTAAACCAGCCCTGTTCGCAGCACCCGCTATTGACACAAGATGTCACTCCAGACGCCAGTTGTAACTGCGACCGTGATGGTCGCGGGGTAGCAATAACGGGAAGCGCGGCGGGACCCGCGGAGAGGCCCGCGAACAACAACACAGCGGGAGAGGACGGACACGACCAACGAAGGACTGAACGAATACAACAAGATTGAACAACGGAGTCACAAGGAAACAAACACGTCCACTCGTACACAGAACAAGGAAGTAAGCTGTCTAGCACGAAGCGAGGTGTAAACCGACGTACGCGAGATTAGACTGGCTGGCTGAGCGCGAGGCAGGCGCTTAAGTACGCTATCGTGGACGCCGCTATTGGCCGCTGGGACCACGCGTTCCACTGTTGGGCCCTCACACTAAAAGCGGGCCAGGAGGCGCGCGCCGCCACAGCTTACGGCGCGGTGGTGCAGAGACCTCAATGGGTCTTCGACGTCCATGACGTCTGGCGCGGATTCAAATTCCGCGGCTCGCGGTACCAACTCCCTCCCTCCTGAAATTTGCGCGTAGGGGCGGAAACGCCCCGGACGTTGTCGAGGTGCGCGGCAGTGGGAAGAGGAACTGGGCGTATCAACCGCAAGTGGCGGGGAGGAAGGGACGCCCGAGGTATCCATGACGGCTGATCCAGAGTCCAGGGCGGGGAAGGGAGCTACCGGTCCACCCAGAGACGGAGAGGGCCGGCGGCAGGTACGCGGGGAGACGGCTACCGGGGGCAGGGACGGTGACTCGAGGACCACGTCCGTACCCGAAGGAGGTAGGGAAGGAGGCGACGGCGCGAGTCCCGTGGCAGCACGAGGGCGGAGCTGATTATGATGGCGCCACTCCAACCCTTTCGACGTCTGCACTGACGTCACACGCCGCCCATGGGCGGGTGTTCAACCCACCTTGAGGCCGTACACGCGGGCCCACACGGCCGTGCCAGGGGCATACCACTGCGAGGGCCGGGAGTGTGGGCGGGAGGAGGACGGCATCGGCAAATGAAGCAGGGTCCGCGGCTGTCGCCCATGAAGGACCTCTGCCTGACTGCGTCTGTCAATTGGCGTAGTGCGATAGGTACTCAAAAACAGGGTGAGGGCCGACGTGGTTGAAGTTGTGTCGACCGCCTTAGTCAACTGGTGTTTAAAAGTGGGGACAAGCCTCTCCGCCACGCCATTGGACGAAGGGTGGAAAGGCGGGCTACGGATATGTTTAATACCGTTAGCCTGTGAGAAGTTGGATGCTGTGAATTGGGGACCATTATCGGAGACCAACGTGTGGGGCGGGCCCTCAATGGCGAGAACCTGGGCCAGGGCCGTGAGTGTAGCCTCCGTGGTGGTGGATGCCATTTGGACAACATATGGGTATTTGGAGTAGGCATCAACGATGAGGAACCACATGGACCCCAAAAACTAGCCCAAAAAATCAATATGGATGCGGTCCCAGGGCCAGCGAGGCACAGAGCAGGGTGCAAACGACTGGGGGGGGGGGCTTGCTTGGTGACACGCACAGACAGTACACCCACGGACCAGGCACTCAATATCGCCATCGATGCCGGGCCAATACACATGCCGGCGAGCCAAAACGTTCATACAGGACATTCCCCAGTGCCCGCAGTGTAACAAACTGAGCACCCAAAGCCGCAATTCCGGAGGGATGAGCACCAGGTGGGCATGCGACTCCGTGGCCAACAGGAGGACATCATCGACTGTGGAGAGCCTGTGGGACAGGTGGCGCCAGGGGCTGAAATCGGACTGCATCCGACAAGTAACATAGGGTGGCCACCCGTGGATCATGTAGTTGAGAATCTGCCGCAAGACAGGGTCGCTGTGGGTAGTTAAAGCAACTTCAGCAGCCATAAGAGGAAGACTGTCCAGCACATCCCAGCAGGCGGAATCAATGTGAAAGCAGAGGACCTCCTGTTGGTCAAAGGCAGGATCGGGGCCTTCTGGGAGACGTGACAAAGCGTCCACATTAGCATGGTGGGTGGTGGGCTTATACCGGATGGTGTAAGTGTGATTACGTAAAAACAATGCCCAGTGCTGGAGACGTTGAGCCGTCCGCTCGGGCAGGTGAGAGTGGGGTCCCAAAAGTGTAACCAAGGGTTTATGGTCCGTCAGGAGGGTGAACTTTGCGCCAAAGAGATAAGTGTGAAATTTTTGGATGGCGAACAGGATCACCAGGGCCTCCTTGTCAATCTGGGAGTAGTTCCGTTGTGCTGGGGTCAACGTCTTAGAGGCATAAGCGATGGGCTGTTCTGAGCCATCGGCATCCCAGTGCGCGAGGATGGCCCCAATGCCGTATGCCGACACATCAGCTGCCACAACCAAGGGGCGGTCCGTAGAGAAGGGAGGAAGGCAAGGGGCGGACTTCAGCATCGCCTTTAAATGGAGAAAATCCTGGTCACAGGCAGGAGTCCAAACAAAAGGTACCCCTTTGCGACGCAAGTGATTTAGTGGTTGAGCAACGGAGGCAGCCTGGGGCAACAACCTTAAATAATTAGTAACCTTGCTCAAAAACATCTGCAGTTCAGATAAGTCCTTGGGACGCGGAAGGGCCTCAATGACCGCGACATTACGACCTGAAGGGGCAAATGCTATCTTTGCTAAGCCAGTGGCCTAAGTATTCCACTTCCGGTAGAAAAAAAAAAACAACACTTGTCCAGCCGACAGCATAGACTGCAGACTGCAGAGCGTGAAATAAGGCGCTGAGGTTTTGCAAATGTTCCTGGCAGGAACGCCCGGTGACTAAGATGTCATCCAGATAATGCACACATGCAGGGAAGCTGCTCCAGGAATCGCTTGAAAATGGCCAGCGCTGAAGAGACACCAAAGGGAAAGCGCTTGTACTTATACAGTCGTGTGTTGATAACCATGATGTTCTGAGATTCGGCATCCAAGGGTAACTGGTGGTATGCCTCAGCCAGGTCGATCTTGGAAAAATACTCTCCCCCGGCAAACTTGGCAGGAAGGTCTTCCTGTCAGGGAATGGGGTAAGTGTTAACGAGGGACTGAGCATTGACTGTAGCGCCGAAGTCCCCACACAGCCGAAGGGACCCATTGGGTTTCCGTATGACCACCGATGATGTTGCCCTTACACTGTAAGTTACAGGTTCCTGCACGCCATTGCCCTGAGCCGATCAAGTTCCTACTTGACCGCTGGCCGTAAGGAAAAAGCGAGGCTGTGCATCTGGCCGTAGGGTGATGTGCGCCTGTAAGCCGGAAGCACATCCGAGAACCGGTGCAAACAACGACGCAAAAGAGGAGCACAGATCGTCCAAGTCCTAAAAGGAAACAGCCGTGGAAACGACCTAAACTTCGTCGGAAATTGAAAAGCCAAACAGTTGAAACGCATCCAGGCCAAAAATATTCGAAGCCGACGCATGGTCGACGACAAAGAGGGTAAGGAGCCGGGGAACACGCGTGTACGTCGCCTGGACGACGAACTGCCCACAAACGATGAGAGGGAGGCGACAACGCAGGAGAGCCCAGCCGTGTATATGTCGCCATGTCAATCAGGGAGACGGTGGCTCCAGTGTCGACCTGAAAACTGACATCCTCTGTGAAAATGCGGAGCGTGAGGAAAAGCTTCCGTGCTGATGGGTCATCCAGTGGGACGACCAATCGCAGAGAATGGAGGGTATGTTGAGGCCCCGGAGGGGCAGGACTGGATCGAGGGACTACGACAAACCGATCGGATGAGGCCCTCCTTGTTACACAGCGTGCACGTTTTCCAGCGGTGGGGACAATCAGCCCACGAATGGGCAGTAAAGCACTGTGGGCAAGATGGAAGTGGGGCGCGCGCGACCTGCGACGATGGGCGACCGAAGGCGCCGACGCCATAGAGACGTCGGAACACGAGGAGTCCCGATGGTGCTGGCTCCTGTCGGCCGGGCCACGTCGACGTCGCGAGGGCGGAACCCGCCGTGACGCCCTATCGATGCCACCTGCGGTCGCGAAATAAGACGCTCGTTAGCCGCTTGAGCAATTTCAAAGGAGTGGGCAATGCGGAGGATCTCTTCCAAGGAGGGGTTGTCGAGTTTAAACGCCGGAGTACGGACCTCAGGGTCGGGAGGCAGCTGAACCACCACATCCCGGATCAGAGAGTCCGCATACGAAGCCTTACACTGCTGATTGGTGCACGTAAAATCGCATCGACGGCTGAGATCCTGTAAGTCCGTGACCCAGGAACGATACGATTGACCAGGCTGTTTATGGTACCGGTGGAACTCCAGCCGAGAGGCGACTACATGGTAGCGTTGGGAATAATAGTTTGTTAGCAAAAGACAGATCTGGAAAGAGAGAGCCACAGGATCGGACAAGGGTGCCAACTTGCGGAGAAGAAAGAACGTGTCTGGAGAGGCCCAAGACAAAAACAACGACCGCTGCAAGGAGTCGTCCGTGTCTTGAAAAGCCGTGAAATGTTGTTTCAGCCGATGTAAGTAGGTTTCCCAGTCCTCTTTAGCGTCATTAAAGGGTGGAAACGACGACGGACGCGGGAAAGCATCGGACACCCGAGGAGTCTGAAGCTGGTGCAGTAACGCGTCCCGGGCATCGACTTTGTCCGTTAGCAACTGCAGCGACTTTTGTAAGACGTCTAACTGGAGTTGCTGTTGCTGCATGAGCTGCTGCTGTTGCTCCAGCAGACAGACCAACTTCGCCTCCATCCCACCCTCGTCGCCAAAATGTTGTAACTGCGACCAGGACGGTCGGGGGGTAGCAATGACGGAAAGCGCGGCGGGACCCGCGAACGACAACACAACGGGAGAGGACGGACACGACCAACGAGGGACAGAACGAATACAACAAGATCGAACAACAGAGTCACCAGGAAACAAACACGTCCACTATACACAGAACAAGGATGTAAGCTGTCTAGCGCGAAGCGAGATGTAAACCGACGTACGCGAGATTAGACTGGCTGGCTGAGCTCTTTTTTTCCTTTATTGTTATTTCCACACCTGATACAGCTAGGCCAGCTGCGGCATATTACGCCGCTCTTCGGCCACAGAGAAAACTAAAGATACAATGAAGACAAGCGTAGAACAGACAGGGTGGATATACAGACGTAGACATACAAAATTAAAACATACGGAGCCGTTCACGGGCGCTGAGTCCAAGAAAGAATGGTCAGGCACGTGGACAAACACATAGATGGCACACGCGAACGTTGGAGCACTAAACGGATAAACACTGGAGCACTTGAGCACGAACACGACGCCACACACAAACACGAGGCGATTGCTGGCTGAGCGCGAGGCAGGCGCTTAAGTACTCTATCTGGGTCGCCGCTAAGATGTCACCCTCACACTAAAAGCGGCCCAGGAGGCGCGCGCCGCCACAGCGTACGGCGCGATGGCGCAGAGACCTCTATGGGTCTTCGAAGACCATGACGTCTGGCACAGATTCAAATTCCGCGGCGCGCGGTACCAGACCAGTCAGATATAGAAAACATAACATTCATGCCCTGAGGACTTTCGTGATGTAATGTAAGCTGCATGAAAGTGATTATATTCATCTATCTAACGTTATTCTCTGAAGTTTAATCCTAACACTATGCACTGGTCTGTAAACCAAATTACCATTATGCCTGATATGTTGTCAGGCCGTAGAAACTTAGTGCTACGTGGAGCTGCGCTCTATTATAACCACGGTTCGGTAGTTTTGGTGCAATACGTAAATGGCGTACTAAATGGAGGATTACCAGTAGTATCGGTACGGAAAGAAACCTAAATGAGTCTGTAAGAGTGTGACTGCGAGTTGACGACTTCTCTTTGATTGTTTGTTTCTTTGTTTGATTGTTTGTTTTGTACATTATTAGAACTGCAAATCCGTTGTAGTAGCGATTCCGTATTTTATATCTTTACAGAATATGAACTGCGTTTTACAAGTAATAAAAAATATCTAATCGCTTAACTTCTGCGCTTCTGTGCAAGCAAAGCAATTACTTTTGATGCAGGTACAGTTTACTTGCACAAATATAAAAGCATGTATATTTAATTGTTGTTGTTGTACTCAATAGAGCGTTCTTCATCATGATCAAAGACAATAGTTTCCTCTTATTATCCATATACATGCGAAAGTTGTTTATGAATAACAGAGACATGTTTTATATAAGTTTGACGAAGTATTGAAGTTATGTTCGCTATGTCTTTGTTTTGAGTTTTCTGTAAAATTTTATCATTTTTGTGGAGGAAATTTAGTTTTCAAGCACGAAAAATTTGTATTGTTTTCTTTATTTTTAGTACAACAGCCGTCTGTTTCACTTTACAAATCAACGATTTTCGAAAAAAGTGTGAATTAATCATTGACAGTTCCAATTTTGCTATAAATATTTATTATCCTTAAGTAACAAAATGGTTCAAATGGCTCTGAGAACTATGGGACTTAACTTCTGAGGTCATCAGTCCCCTAGAACTTAGAACTACGTAAACCTAACTAACCTAAGGACATCACACATATCCATGCCCGAGGCAGGATTCGAACCTACGACCGTAGCGGTCGCGCGGTTCCAGACTGTAGCCCCTAGAACCGCTCAGCCAGCCCGGCCAGCCCCTTAAGTAACAGACAGGAGGATAATGATGTAGAACAAAAATGTGCCGTAGGCTACCTGATCTTTTAACACCGTCACCCAGTTTCTAGACGTTCGACACTTCAGGTTTTTAGGAGAATCTAGGAAGACACTGATCGCCTATGTAAAGAAAGCTATAGTTATGAGGTTACGCCCTATAGTTATGAACAAACTATACTAGCTCTCCTGTTTCTGGATATAATTTAATTTTTCATTAATTGTTTGAAAAATAATCTTTAAACTTGACTAAAACAAATATTACTATAATCGCTTCTATATGAGATTAGTTCTTGAAATGTAAATCATGTTTTTCAGTTATAGAACGAGATTTTGTTTTCAAATGGCTCAAATGGCTCTGAGCACTATGGGACTTAACTTCTGAGGTCATCAGTCCCCTAGAACTTAGAACTACGTAAACCTAACTAACCTATGGACATCACACACCTCCATGCCCAAGGCAGGATTCGAACCTGCGACCGTAGCGGTTGTTTTGATGTACAGTATACGTATATTGGAGAAAAGTATAAAGCTTGTCATATAATAGGGAATAAAGGACTGTTACCCTGCTTAAATAAGCTGAAAATACAAGAAAATCTCACGTTACTAAACTGATTTCCTTATGTAAGTGCTTTCAACTGAAAAAAAAAAAGGTTCGAATTCTCCAAACAAGATCCTATGTTTCTACTCGTATGTAAGTTCAGGCCAAAGCGTACCGGGGATGTTTTCAATCAATGAACTAGGAAAAAAAAAAACTAATTTGAGAAGACAGTATTCTCGTCCGCAACAGTGCTGGAAGAGAAACTGTTTAAATTACTTCAGTCTATGTTACGCATCTTTTGCGAAGTTCAAATAATTTGAAATGTACCGCTAATGGCAGTGGCTGCAGATAACCAGCGATGTTCCTTCTGTCGCTGCAAACGGAGCTAAATTCTGAAAAGGGCTGGATTATTATCGTGGAATGTTTCCCATATACATTAAATAATTTCAACTCATAATTTTAATACACATATTAAAATATTTAGAGCTTTTACACACGTTTTGTTCTGTAGTGTTTTTTCTAATTATACATTCGACCGATCACAGAGGCAGCTACTAATAGAGACAGAGCGAGCTTCGATGAACAGACATCATATAGCAATGATTATTATTTTTGAACACAAGTGTGTCTCATATTATAAATGTTACATACGAGGGCTGTTCGGAAAGTAAGGTCCGATGGGTCGCGAGATGAAAACCACAGTGAAAATAAATAAAAGTTTTATTCGCAACAATTAGCCACACTTTCCAGCAACCTCTCTAAATAGTCACCAGTCCGACTTAGATATTTGTCGTGACGTTGTACAGACTTTCCAGTACCCTGTATTGTGTGTGATCAAACACTTACCATCGAAAAAGCTGCAGGAGCGTCTTCATTGCCCCTTGCAGAATGCGGTTTAAAATTGTCTTGAAGAAAGAAACGCATGACATTTATGTTTTGTGGGCCGCATAGCTTCAGGCGAAATCTCTCACCAGTTCCACATACCTGGCGGAGACACTGTTGTTTTAGGCATTTCTACGTGATCACTTTGCGCTCTGAACTGAAAAGAGCGACGTGAAGCGATCGACAGCCGCACTAAAGACACTGCCCAACACATCTGTGGAAAGTTCCATCGGATTTCCACAGTGGTTTCCATTTCGCGCCATATCGGACCTTATTTTCCAAATACGTCTCGTAATTCACATTACACAGAATATACTGTACATCATACATAATTATTCTTGTTGATGGTTTTTGCATAAGTTTACACGTCCTTTCGTATGCGGACGCTACAACACCTAACATAGAGGTAACGTGAATACGATCTTAGCTGATCAAAGCTATTAAGAAAACGGTCGTAGCCTTCTCTTACTTACGGTAGTGTACGGTAGCATACGGTATTTTTACAGCTCTAGTCCTACTCGTGCGAAGCCAGGATACATTATTCTCTGAACTCTACAGATCACCACTATGCCAGAGCTGTAGTCCGCTGTACATACTTAATGCTACTCATGCAAAGCCGAAGTGGGCGGCGAGTATGGAAAGGAAAAACCTACCGGTTAAAACCTATACCGATATTTTAGTTCTGAATAATCGGTATTTATTTGGTCTCAGCTATAACAGGTGTTTGTTATTTTTTTACTAATAATCAGATAAAAAACGGAAATATCACTTAGCCACAGCAGCAGTGCTATATTTTTTCGTTTTAAATAATTTTTTTTAGAAAACGAATAACTTTTATTCGCAAAATTTGTATTCTTCTTCTTCTTCTTCTTCTTCTTCTCCTTCTTCTCCTCCTTATTTTTCTTCCTTAGCGTTTGTGCCGCGTGCTGGCGCGGTCTGCTGTTTTGGCTCCTTGTCGCCACTTCTTGCGATGTTGTGCTTGACCAGGGTGAAGGCCTGAGTTCTTCATTCAGGGTGTCAAGCCGTCGATGCCTTGGTGGTCCTGCTGGCCGTTTCCCATTTTCCCATTTACATTCAGGTTGAAACTAGTCTTTGCCACTGTTGTCCCTTCTGCTATAAGGACATGCCCATACCAACGTAGGCGGCTTTCTCTCATTTTGTCTGCTATTGGTGCAACACAGTGTAGCCTGCGAACTTCATTATTTGTACGTGGTCATGAAGTGTTAGTGCCGATGTCCATCTAGGCATTTTCGTCTCCATAACAGCAAGTCTTTGCTCTACTTCCTTCGCTGAAGGCCAGTATTCAGCCCCATACAGTGCAACTGGACGGATTACCGATCGGTATATTTTTGAACTGAGCCTGTTTGGAATTTTCTTGTCGTATAGTGCTCCAGTAACGGAACGCCATTTGAGCCACGCGCTGTTAAGGCGGTTGGAGATTTCTGCACAGAGATTTCCATCGACAGCAACTGTCGAGCCAAGGCACTTGTAAAATTTGCATTGCTTTGAAATATTGCCTTTTTATAGGAAATGGGTGAGACAATAATTACATGCCGATAGAAAGGAGTGATAAGCACAAGGCATAAGAATTGGTACAGCACTGCTGAAACAATAATGTACTTGTTACCATGTGGCGTGGGCTAATAGATGGTAGGCGAGTACATGCATTGTGCAAGATGTGTCCCTTGTGGTCTATATGGTAGATTCTCACGGTCTTCACCAGACATCCGTTGTGTATCAAAATGGTACCAAACCTAATCAGGAAGTATTTTACAAAGAAACGTAGCAATGGTTCATTTGCCTTGACAGATTGAACATGTCTGCCACTTGTTGAAATAATAAGAGGACGGGAGTTATAATAATAGAAGTAAATTAAAAACTTAACAACAATTAATTCATAATTTGCAATAAAAATAGAAAGTATCTGATCTGCTGTTCTTACCTATATAACATGCCTTTATTTGCTTGTAGACATCGAAAACGGACAAATTAAGATGGGAAAAAGAGTTTTTCAACATCAGTTTTCATTCTTCAGCACTGACAACTCTTAGTGCTCAGACAGTGTTATGATCCCCGATTACAACATGATCTTTGAGCGAAGTTTCAAAATATTTGGTGTTTTTTGTACATTAGTGGCTATTAAAATTGCTACACCAAGAAGAAATGCAGTTGATAAACGGGTATTCATTGGACAAATATATTACACTGGAACTGACATCTGATTACTTTTTCACGCAATTTGGGTGCATAGATCGTGAGAAATCAGTACCCAAAACAACCACCTCTGGCCGTAATAACGGCCTTGATACGCCTGGGCATTGAGTCAAACAGAGCTTGGATGGCGTGTACAGGTACAGTTGCCCATGCAGCTTCAACACGATACCACAGTTCATCAAGAGTAGTGTTTGGCGTATTGTGACGAGCGAGTTGCTCGGCCACCATTGACCAGACGTTTTCAGTTGGTGAGAGATCTGGAGAATATGCTGGCCAGGGCAGCAGTCGAACATTTTCCATATCCAGAAAGGCCCGTACAGGACCTGCAACATGCGGTTGTGAATTATCCTGCTGAAATGTAGGGTTTCGCAGGGATGGAATGAAGGGTAGAACCACGGGTCGTAACACATCTGAAATGTAAGGTCCACTGTTCAAAGTGCCGTCAATGCGAACAAGAGGTGACAGAGACGTGTGACCAATGGCACCCCATACCATCACGCTGGGTGATACGCCAATATGGCGATGACGAATACACGCTTCGAATGTGCGTTCACCGCGATGTCGCCAAACACGGATGCGACCATCACGATGCAGCAACTAGGGTAACCGCAGCCATGGTCTCCGAGCTGATAGTCCATGCTGCTGCAAACGCCGTCGGACTGTTCGTGCAGATGGTTGTTGTCTTGCAAACGTCCCCATCTGTTGACTCAGGGATCAAGACGTGGCTGCACGATCCGTTACAGCCATGCGGATAATATGCCTGTCATCTCGATTGACAGAGATACGAGGCCGTTGGGATCCAGCACGGCGTTCCGTATTACCCTCCTGAATCCACCGATTCCATATTCTGTTAACAGTCATTAGATCTCGACCAACGCGAGCAGAAATGTCGCGGTACGATAAACCGCAATCACGATAGGCTACAATCCGACCTTTATCAAAGTCGGAAACGTGATAGTACGCATTTCTCCTCCTTACACGAGGCATCACAACAACGTTTCACCAGGCAACGCCGGCCAACTGCTGTTTGTGTATGAGAAATCGGTTGGTAACTTTCCTCATGTCAGCACGCTGTAGGTGTCGCCACCGGCGTCAACATTGTGTGAATGCTCTGAAAAGCTAATCATTTGCATATCACAGCATCTTCTTCCTGTCGGTTAAATTTCGCGTCTGTAGCACGTCATATTCGTGGCGTAGCAATTTTAATGGCCAGTAGTGTAGATCGATAAACAGAGCAGGTGGGGGGCGCACTGTAGCACGGTGCTGCGTGGTGCGTGTGTTGCAGGGGCAGCCCGCCGCCGGTGGTGGTGAAGGGCGGCGGCGAGCGCGCGGGCGACCGCAGCTGCTCGTACAGCAGCGTGCAGCAGTACGTGGACTCGCTGCCCGTGGAGCTGGACGCGCCCGGCTCGCTGCTCAGCCTGCACTCGCTGGGCCGCGACCGCGCCGCCTCCGCCGCGCCCTCCGCCCACAGCGGCAGCCCCCGCACCGCCGCCGCCTCCGCCGGGGGGCCCGCCGCCAGCTTCTCCATGGAGGATCTGCTCTTCCTCGACTGAGCTTCTTCTGCCGTCCGCCGCTGCCGCTGCCACTGCTGCTGCTGCCGCCACCGCCGCTCCTCCCTCTCCACCTTGCTTTGCCCCCATATTCGCTACCACTGGTTCCCTACTGTACCATTTTCCGCTCGTGTGCGAAGTACTTGCTCCTGTTTACTACGCTTCCTTTTTCTCTTAGATCACGTAATTTAGCGTGCACGGAAGAAGAATGAATACTAAAAGCGATTTTTCTTTCGGAAAGCTTACAGAATTTGTTTGCTCGAACAGTAAATATACCTTGAGAATTCTGCTTTGAGCAAAATACAGTATTTGTTTTTCTCTCCATACCTATACACATGTCGATAGTATTGCATCACGTTCAGTGAGGAGCTCTGTATTTTACTTAAGAGAGCATTTTGTTCACATCCAGATAGTTACTCTGCAGTTCACACTTACGTATTTGGCAGAGGATGCGTACAAACACTGATCGAAAAGTACATCCGTGGACTTCACGGTCAGCTAATATGCCTGGAAAAACTAAAGAATCACATAAATCGATCATGTATCCACCGTTCTGTTTCTTTTGTTACTGTACTGAAGACGACAAACAGCGAAAAGGCAACATTAACAAAAGGCCATGTGAAACCGAAATTAAAACTCGAGCATTTTCCAGTTCATAACGGAGTTGGTACAGCAACCAGTATGTCGATATGAAGAAAGAAGCAGTCTTGGTTACAGTGTTAATTTTTTTATTATTTCACAATGAAGCGTTTCACCTTTATTTAGGCATCTCCGGATTGGCTGATATTTGGCAGTGATGGGTGGGATACCACGCATAAAATATCCCAGCAGATAAATGCCCAAGCCTTAAAAACACTGCACGATATCCTTATAACGGGTTGTGCTGCAGTCCAATGCAAACCGAAAGGCATCAGGCCTACAGTAAAGCTTTACATCATACACATGCTGGTGGTGCTGTGCATATTTTGGTCGTACATATCATACTTGTTTAAAACGAGTTCACATCCAGTGTGATGTGTGCAACCAGAAAATGCTCTACACCTCCGGTGTGTTTATGATGTGAAACTTCTCTGTAGGCCTTACCGCGTTTTGTCTGCGTTGGAGTGGGCCACATGTGTTGCTAAGGACACCACGCAGTGTTTTTAAGTCTTGGGCATTTACTTGCTGGGGTATTTTATGGGCAGTATCCCTGTACTCACCGCTACCAAATATCAGCCAAGCCGAAGACGCCTAAATAAAGATGAAACGGATCATTGGGAAATAATAAAAAAATTTAAACTCTGCAACCAAGTCAGCTTGTTTTTTTTTTTTCTCTCATATTAAAACTCGAGCTTTCTAATGTCAACACCATCTTTCTCGTCAGCGGATGACTGTACGCTGGGAGCGCTGTCTGTTTATTTTTACAGTGGAGCTGAAGTTTGTGATTGGTCTTGTGATGCCGCTTATAATTCTAACTTCTGTTGGAAGTGACGTCAGCCCGAGGGTGTGATTTCCAAGCGCAAATACATAACATCGGTAATGCAGCGCTACGCTCCCCCTTCCTCCACCAAATCCGTTTGAGGGGCCGAAGTGAGAGACCACCCCCAGCAGCATCTCTCCCAATGAGAGAAGGTTTTTGATTGTTCGTACTTTTAACTCTGATATGACGCGGTCTAATCAACGACAAGATTTGATACAAAGGTGCCACCCTGAAAAACTTCGACGTCGTCACAAAATATACCGTTAAGTAAAATAAAGGATGTTGAAATATCATCGAAGGACGCAAGAGCAAACTCAGCATCTGAGCACAGGGAGGAGGGGTGGGAGTAACGGTTCGTTTTAGTTTTGTTCTGAACGACAAAATAGTTTTGAAATTGCGTGTCAGATGCCTCTAGCTACACAAACTGTTAGTATTCATTAATTTTTTTTCTTCGAACATACTGAATTTATCTGCCCATGTTTTTTGGTGGGACAGGATTCGAGTTCAGTTTCAGAAAGCATTTTTGTAGGGTCAGGGAGAAGGGACAGGTGCCCTTCCTGCTCATCACTGGGTATTTTCTTGTATGGATGAATAGAGAAAATCAAGAAATCATGTTTTGATCAAGGCAGAAATCTCGACAACGAAAAAGTTTTGAGAATGAATCCGATTACTTCGTATTGTATCTGGAAATGTCCTTTTGGCAGTTACTCTTAAGGACTTCTCTAACAGTGCCCCCCTGCTGCCTGAGTACTGCAAGTCGCATACCACTCACCTGCAGTGTTCGCTGAGCGAGCACCTCGACAACTACAGCGTACGCTTCCTGCTATACATTTGCAATAGTTGCTACACGAACACGAAAAAAAAAAATTCGACGTTCCCTCGCATATCAAGGTGTTGGCCTTCCCAGCGGTATTGCCGTCACTACTGCGATTAAAGATGGCCGCCTTTAACTTGACAGATGCTACACACGGTCTGTAAGAAGACTCTCGGTGACCTGACAGCGTAACTGAATCAATAGAAATCGATGTAAATGGACTAGTATTAAATGTTTTCCAATCGCTACCAACTTCAGCCAGCAAAGAACAGTGTTTACTACATACAGCATCTCAATAAATCAGAGTTTTTCTTTCTCAGTTACACAAATTATTCAGTCAGCAAAGCTCTGCTGGCGCTTCTCCTTTCGTAGACGTAGATGGTCTAGACACTGTGTTCCCTGGTAGCATAACGCTGGCAACTACCAAAAAACAATTAAAATCGGTCTATCTCATAAGCTTTTTATAGATTCGGCTACTCCTATCAGCCATCTCGACGAGAATTTCTGTAGAGTATGCGTATACTGGCTGCACGTACTCCTGTTGACTCCACCCTTACTAGTCGAGAAGTGCTGAACGTGAACGCCGAAGCACAAACATCATAGAGGAGGCACTGAGAACTTTCATTACGCAGTACCTTGTATCGCAAACATCAGGCGTTAACTTTTTAGCGTTTTTTTTAAATTTCAGTTAAGGTCTTAATTATTGTGGACATTTTTATTGTATTATCAAACTTACATTATTATTACTTTTGACACCTCACAGTACAGTGGCAGAGTTAAGTAACTGAAACAACTACTTCTCTGGTACTAGTCACAGTTCATTTTATTTTTACTACGCATTTCAGAAATTGAATCCTCTCTCATCAGGTGGATTCATGTGAGTTAATACGACATGTTTTCTTTGTGTTTAAATTCAACCGACGATAGATCTTTGGACCTCTGAAGCGCGTAGTGAAAAATAAATTGTCACTGGTAACTGTAAACGTTTTTAAATCGCTGTTAATAACACCCACGTTAAAGCCTAAAATATATGCATTTAAAAATACAAAGATACGTGTGAAAATATTTCTTTATCTTAAGGGTAAAGCTGGTAACTGACAGGAGCTGGACACACACGTCGGAAGACAGATCAGTGAGGGCTGTGTGGAATGAAACAGCTGCGTCGTGTAGATAACTAAATATTCTCAGTGTCATGGTGTAGTGCGGAGCTGCTACAATTGTTCTAGAAACGAATACAAGAAGGCTCTCTGAAGGCCGACAGTAACAACTACCACCACCACCGACGACGACTTTGACGACGATTGCGATTACAATTCTCATCAAAAGAGTTATTTCGCGAGAATTTCATATTGACTTCGATATTCTGCGCAAAATCCAGTTAAGTTGAGGAAACTAGGTTACGATATGGGAACAAGCAACTGAAGTTCGTTCTCCTACTTGCTCTGTATGTATACTTACAAGACAGAGTTGCAGTGTTTGAACAGGATGATTCAAAATTGCAATCAGAATACTGATAGATCAATTGAGTCTCAGATATGCACTGTTGTGAATCTGCATAAAGTAGGAGTTACTAACTTTACAGCTCTGAAGAGCTCTCGGAAGCTACCGAGAGAGAAACACGACTACCTTATAAATGTACAGAAAAGTATCTAGGTAGAAGACAGCATTGTATCGGATATAGCTTGGTCTGTAAATTTTCAAACGATTATTGGAAAACGTCATGTTTATTTCCTTGTGAAGCTTAAACTGCTCATACAGAAAATACGGGCAGGATTATCGAGCAGGGCCCATTAGTAAGCTAAGAAATATATTATATAAAAGCAGTAATTGCATTAGCTAGTTGTCTCATCGGTTCTTGGCAGAATATTTTATACGTTCTGAATGAAAAAGAAATGAACGAGACTGGTGTAATATTCTACTATATTTATTATTTTCAAACCGATTTTTGGCGGTTACATCATCGTCAAGTACAGGGATAAATAGGTGTGAATGTGAAATTTTTGTGGCATCAAACATTTTATAACAGTAATAAACTACAGAATATCTCAGATGGCTCCAAAGATGACAGTCGTTAATTTTTGGTTAAAGCGAGAGGTATTCTTTCAGTAAAAATGGGATGTAAACTATTTAGGTTAGATAAAATATGTGACAAATTAAATGCTGAACCATATGGTAAATTATTAAAATTGTTCTTAGAGGAAAAAGTAAATGAACAATAAATATAGTAAAATTTAGTGAGATGTTCCAACGGGATAACTGAACAGGATAATCTCTTCCTTAAAACCTCCAGTATTACAAACAGGTACAGCATAACAAGTGAACCTATAGGTGCAAATGAAGAAACAGCAATTATATAAAGTAAAATATTTTTAACAGTGCAAGTGAAACTCCAGTGACTGAAACAAAGGAAAAAATGGGAAACTGATTGGAGGGGGTAATTTACAAAGTGGCCTGCAGTGACAAGTGTCTAGTAAGGGAATTATGCCTGATGATTAGTACTATCCATGGACAAGATGACGTATGTTAGTTAATTTCCATGATTTCAGGGTAGTTAAACTTCCTTCCTTTGTGGATGTTATGTAAGACTTCATGTTATACCTTGTAACTGTGGCCTTCTCGAAGCACGTGGTTGCCACAATTTGCCACAATTATCAGTGGTTTTATATATACCATTCTTTTCCAAAGCCGAAGCGCTCTCTCTACCATGTGGAAAAAAGTTTTGTGCACGTAAAATAATGTTCTGTAATTGCTGGATTTAAGCTTTGTGGCCAATTCAAGAGAGATGTTCCTAAATACGGAATAATATACCATTTACTAAGGTTTTGAGCTGATGGGTCGAGTAGATGGTAATGAAGAGAAGACACTTCTTTTTTTTTCTACATTATGTTGTTCGCTAAGGCAGGAGTGTAGCCGTTGTTTAATGGAATTGTTTTTTTTGTGTTTAATTCAGTTTCGAAGTTTTCTTCAGCCCTAGGGATGGATATTAGGCGATGTATCATTGAATGAAAGGTAGCATGTTAGTGGGTCACTCAGCGTTGAGGATTGACAGGTATTGTGATGTCAGTGGTGGTAGTCCTTCCGCAAATTTTGAAAGTATGAACGTGATCACTGATGTCTGTGTACAAGATTATTTGCGCCCGATTGTCTCCACACAGTGGGCATCTACGAAATCACGTGCGGCTGCAGCAAAGTGTATACAGACGAAACGGGAAGGACTATTACAGGACATATTAAGGGACACGAGCGCCACACGCAGCTGAAGGAAAATATGAAATCGGCGGTAGCGGAACATCGCGAGAACTGTGGCCTTGACATCGATAACAATAAAGTACATGTGCTGGATAAGGAAACCAAAATATATAGAAGAAAAGTCCGAGAAGCAATTGAACTTTCGAAAAACACATGTATCTTCAATAGAGAGGACGGCTACAGTCTTCAGACATCGTGGTTCCCCGCCATTAGGGATGTGAATACGCGGCCGCGCCATGCGAGCAATAGAAACAACGCCCTGGAAGCCACCTCGGCAGACAATAATTTTTTGGATAAACATTTCCCCTCTCATGCTCTACCCAATGATATGGGCCCACCAACCAATAACTCTTCTTCAGCATACGGGAAAGATCCTATTTTAACCAGTGACGTTGGCCCTCCAATGACAGCCACAGAAGTTATATCCAACAACCCACTTTCGGCATTAGCAGGGGAAAACTTCTCTTACTTTCCAATGACGTTGGCCCACCGGCGATATCCCAAGACTTTACCCAATAATCCCACTTCTCCAGCACAAGCGCTGGGAAACTTCACTTTACAAGAGGAGGTGACCCTGGTCTCTGACAGTGCTGAATATGCAGGCGAAGAAGATCCCAAGAAATGGTTCGAAACGCCGATTGTTTGAAGAAACGCAGCCTAACAACCCAGAAGATTTTAACTTCAACGTTATCTTGTTCGGGTATCCCCATGAAACGAGTCACCAAATTGTGCAATATGTTGTTCATTTTCCCCTAGAACAATTGTTGTAAATTGTCATTTAGTTCAATATTAAATGTCACGTAATTCATCTAACATTATATTTTAAATCGCGTATTTAACGAAATAATTGCTTCTGTATTAGTCAAAAACTATCGATTGTCATGCATGAAACCAAATGAGATACGCTGTAGTTATACTATTTTAAAATGTCTGCTCCCAGAAAAATTTCACGGTGACACATATTTGTCTTTGTACCAGACGAGACGTGAAAGATGAAAACCGATTTGTAAAATAATAAATATTGTAGAAAATTACCTCAGGGTCGCGTGATTTTTCTTTCACAATGTAAAAGTAATAATATTTGACATGTGAAGATGTTGGGGAAGATCATGTACCGTTACTGTCTCCCTAAAATGTGTGGAAAGTAACATTTGCTCGCATATGTATTCATCCATATTTGCATTTTTTTGCTGTCATCGCTATGTGCATGGTTTAATGCCACAGATACAAGGCGTTTCACAGTTGCTATTACAGGCTTGTGGTTCTTTAGGGGACTTAGTACGTAAAGTTGTGATAAAGAACTAATACCCGGAGACGTACCGTTTGGAATATAAAATAACTTTGAAGATCGGATTACTTTCAAATCTCTCACTTCATGGTACAGACACAGCGCAAACAATGAGCTCTGACCTTGTGTGTTCTACAGGAGCCCATGGTATGGGCAATGTTTCGAATACTCGTCATCGGGTTCTCTTGACGTCCTCTTCAAACGCGATAATGCGGCGCGTCTGTGGAGCACTGCAATCAGTAATTAGCGCACCAGCGATCTTCAAACTTACTTCATATCCGAATGGTACACTTCCGGACCCGGGTCCCTCATAAGAACTTAATCTACTAAGTACCTTCCATAATTCCTAGATATCTGTCATATGAATTGTGAAACACCCTGTGTAAGAAAAATTACTGGCAGGAATCGCACCACTTTAAATCGACCAATGATCGCTTCAGATCCAACATAACATTATTAACTGGTAGATCACCAAGCTCTGGTATACTAAAAGGACGAGATAGGAAAAGACTTTCTTATGTTGTTGACTGTCGCACCCTCTTTTAAGGTATTCGTTTACATAGCAGATTCGCAGGTACCTTACACGCGGAAAAGAATCTACGGAAGTACAGCATCGCTCAATTTGCTACCTCAGACACTCGCAGCCAGTCTATGTGGAAAGGTGTACTAACCAAACAGGACGACGTTTGTCCACTCCGTCTTCAAAATTTCCGTGTAAGTGACCTTATCTCATGCCTCTCCTTAAACAGCTTGTGTTACTCGCACGTAGAACTAAGAAAAAAATATAAATCCAACTATACAGAGGAGGACATGACCATCGTCCAGTGTTACCTGCTGTTAATCTTTCACAGCCACACATCCTGATTCGAGAAAACATGGGTGGTCTATGTTCTCTCCATCAACACGAGAGAAGAAAAAACGCTTCTTGTTCTCTCTCTGCTGTTTGTAAGATAACTTACAAAAATGAATGGAATTTAGTTGAAGATGTTCACTTGAATCCAAGGTTTTGTATATTATTTTTCCTTGAAAAGTGACCTAACACCTGGTTTCTGCTTGCATTGAAGTAGTGCGGTGACGTGCTCAGTTTTATTTACACCCCTCTACTTACCAGTGGAAAGCTTGATTCGCTTTACTGCTAGAGTCCAATAAAAAAGTATGTAAGCCCAGGCATTCCGCCTAGGTTGTGTGCTAACATTGTTTCATGTACTGTAATGACATTCGCAGTGCGTTGGCGTAAATAATGTCTAAAGATACGGTAGTTAATTCATTAGTATTTTAAAGCTGACTATAGAGGCTGGTTAAGCAATTTGACTGTTTACCAGGAGATGCTGCATATACCTTTTGTACTAGTTTTTACATTAAACTGAATGAAATATTATTTTCTCAGAAGGACTTCTGGTATTGTGAAGGACAGTGAATCCGTTTCAGAACTGAATAGTTTTGCCTTGGAGATAGAACTACGGTATCCACAGTTCAATCCAGAGTTAATTAATAATGAGTTCTTCACTGTTTTGAGACATTGTTTAATGCTGAAATTAATTTTATAGGTATTAGATGCCTTTGCCCTCTCAATGAAGCCATAATGGAGGAGTTAGTAGAGAGAAGTCGTCACTTGTGGAAATTAGGTCAAAATGATAAATTTTTGTATGTAACGACAGAAAGAAGAACCTAGTACTGTTATTTTTATATCCTAAGCCCTGTGACTGTGATATTAAATTATAGTAAATAAAATGCTTGTTTTTGTGTACTGTTTATCATGATAATATTGTAACTAAGGAACTAGTCTTATTTTGTTCTTGCCGTGTATAATAAATATGGAAGACACCTATTTGAGGTCTACTTAACTAAGAGTATGCGTAATATTTTATGTATAGAATGAAGGTACAATAATATGTTACACATAAACTCCTATGTACTGGGTTGACTGTTATATCTAAACATGATAGCAATAAAATTTTTATCCTATATGTAAGAGATAAATATTTATGCTGTACCTCCCTCGCCCTTTCTAGTAATGCTCTAAAATGGGAAACTAATCTATTACTTTTCAAAGATGTGAGTTAGGAGTCTTTGGAGAACAAGTAACTAAAATATTACCGCTCCCTTTCCGAGGAAAGAAAGACGAGGGCGCTACCGAAGGTGCTGTTTGGAGATATGTCAAATTTCCGTATAGCTGGATGAACTCTCCACATAAATGCATCCTCCTCCCCCCCCCCCCTTTCCACTCACCAGTTCCTGCACGAAAAAGAAATACCTAGACTTATTGTACAGGGCGGCGCGAGTCGCGTGTGGGATATGTGCCGGGTATGGAAGAGGTGGATTATGACGGCAACTGAAAGTAATGAAATCGAGGAAAACGTCTGCTGTGATTGCATTTTCAGCTTACAAAGAGACCCTGCAGGATGGAGATAGTTATTCCATTACGGCAGTCGCATAAGTAACAGGGATCGGTGGCAAAAGTTAAAAGATTTTAAAAAGTAACAGCGATGTTACTTGGCAAATGCGGAAAGTTGCAAGAAGGCGTCTGTCCTGGAAGAGATGCAGAGTACAGGAAACAAGAGAGTAGATACAAGAGAGCGTAATTTACAAGCGTCTCTCTCCAGGAAATGCTGGAAACAGTCACGTGACCCTCGTCCCATGGTTCCTGATTTGTTGTTCAAAGAATGCTGGGCTATGCTGTGTCTTCGAATGGGCACTGTATCGCCCATGGACTTTGATCCAACAGTTCAACACTCATGTAGCGGCAAGTGTAACTGCTTAAGACGACTGGCTTCTGAATATTAAACGACATAGCAAGACAATAAAAATTATTAATTTGGAGAGGACGACGCTGAGACTGTTAGGGTTGTACGTTAAACTGTTCAAGTTCCCCAGAAAGTCAATACAGAGGCTTAGCCATTCACCCTTCACTGCTTGACCGTGCTTTTCCACCGGTTCAATTACCATACACTAAGTTCCCAGTTAAAAATCGTTTAAAATCGTGGTCAATGTCGTTTGGGAACTAGTTAGACAGAAAATAATAAACCTATTTCCGAAAATATAAATGTTTATTGTTGAAAAATTTATATTCAAGTAACTTTTGGATTTCTGGAAGTTTTTCAAAAAAGATCGTCTTTTGGAGTCACAAGGAGGATCAAATGAACCTCAACTGTGGTCAGCTCTTCCAGCACTGAGATCTGTACAAAGCCAAAGAAGTAGAAACTGCTCAGGGTCGAGATGTTAATTATAAGGCGCTTACACGAAGATGTCCCATTAACTCTCGTCGATTTATTCCCTCCTGGAATGCGTAACTTCTTGCCAGGCCATTCGCTTTTTACAGCACTAACAGACTTTTGCAACATTTGCATGTTACGCTCAACACTGTTCCTTTTACAAAGAATGTGGAAAGTTAAGGACTATACTTTGAAATTTCAGAAGACGACAGTTCTAAGGCTTTATCCTATTGTTTTTCGACCTCTTTAAATGAGTCAGAATCACGTAACAATGATATATGCAGTCAGCAGGGGCAATCCATGCTTACTACAGAAAATATTTTTAAGAACCTCAATATGTAAGGGGCGATCAAAAAGTTTCCGTCTGAAGGCGTCAGTGCAGTGTACATGCAACGTAGTGCGACTCTGGTGTGGGTATATAAGCACCGACATGTAGGCAAGGGATTAGAGTGGCATTCGCGCCTTTTCAACATGCGTGTGATACATGTGCAAACGTGAACTTCGGTGACGCTATTAACAAATGCATCCAAACAGGACTGTTATTCTTTTCTTGGCTGCCGAAGGACAAACACCGGTAGACATCCACTGGAGAATGAATAATGTATACGGGGGAGCGTGTCTGTCGAAAACCACCCCTGTGAAATTGTGCGACAAGTTCCGTGCTGGTCGTGATTAGACACAGAGAACGCAGGTCGATCTAGGAAGCCAGTCTTACTCAAGTGGGAGACAATGGACATTCGAGAACCAGCCTCATAGGCCTGATCTTTCCCCATGCAAGTATCAAGCCTTCAGTTACTTAAGAAGGACTTGAACGGTCGATGATTCTTGTCAGACTAGGATTTGCAGCAGGCAGTTACAGACTTCTTCACGCAGCAGGACACGTTCTGCTAGCAAATGGGTATCTTCAACCTTGTGCCTCGTTAGGGTGATTGTCTCAGTACTCCTAGCGATTTTACATGAATGGCATATCAATTCTAGACTGTATGGCCTTCGAACGCAAACTTTTTGATCGCTCTTTATACTACCGAAATTATGTGTCGCAATCATTTATTTCTTAACGATGTCTTTGTGCGGTCGTGCTTTGCGAAAGGCACCTCTAAATGTTAGATTTTTCAGCTCTTCCTCCGTGAGTGGGGTATCTACCCAATCGAGGAAATTCAACTGCAGTTACAATTGACCTGCAGACAAATTCTACTACTGTGCTTACGTTCAATATTTGGATATAGTGGCCACCCAAGAAGCTGCAGTACTGGTATTCGCTATCAAGAACACACGACTTCGAGTCTCGTTTTCCACTGACAGAAACACGCTTATTTCAACGAGGGTCGTGCTCAGTTTCTCGGAAGTGAAAGACATTATCCCTAATTATCTCCAGTGAGTGGCCTGAACATGAATGGCGCCTACAGCCATGTGAGTCAAGCCATTTTATATACGAATGATATAAATGCTCAAACGCCTTCATTTTCCTGCATTTATTTATCTGTTTCTGTTTAACTTTTTTTGTTTGTTGCTAAAGTTCCTTATGTATTCTGTAGTTACATTGATAATTGTTTCTTCTTTTAACTGGTTTGTGTACCACTCTTCATGTTTTATACCTCCTGAAGTAGCCTTGTCAAGCACTTACTTTATTTTATTAATAGAAACTGTTAGGTAGGCATGCTGTTCCTACACTCCTGGAAATGGAAGAAAGAACACATTGACACCGGTGTGTCAGACCCACCATACTTGCTCCGGACACTGCGAGAGGGCTGTACAAGCAATGATCACACGCACGGCACAGCGGACACACCAGGAACCGCGGTGTTGGCCGTCGAATGGCGCTAGCTGCGCAGCATTTGTGCACCGCCGCCGTCAGTGTCAGCCTGTTTGCCGTGGCATACGGAGCTCCATCGCAGTCTTTAACACTGGTAGCATGCCGCGACAGCGTGGACGTGAACCGTATGTGCAGTTGACGGACTTTGAGCGAGGGCGTATAGTGGGCATGCGGGAGGCCGGGTGGACGTACCGCCGAATTGCTCAACACGTGGGGCGTGAGGTCTCCACAGTACATCGATGTTGTCGCCAGTGGTCGGCGGAAGGTGCACGTGCCCGTCGACCTGGGACCGGACCGCAGCGACGCACGGATGCACGCCAAGACCGTAGGATCCTACGCAGTGCCGTAGGGGACCGCACCGCCACTTCCCAGCAAATTAGGGACACTGTTGCTCCTGGGGTATCGGCGAGGACCATTCGCAACCGTCTCCATGAAGCTGGCTACGGTCCCGCACACCGTTAGGCCGTCTTCCGCTCACGCCCCAACATCGTGCAGCCCGCCTCCAGTGGTGTCGCGACAGGCGTGAATGGAGGGGCGAATGGAGGCGTGTCGTCTTCAGCGATGAGAGTCGCTTCTGCCTTGGTGCCAATGATGGTCGTATGCGTGTTTGGCGCCGTGCAGGTGAGCGCCACAATCAGGACTGCATACGACCGAGGCACACAGGGCCAACACCCGGCATCATGGTGTGGGGAGCGATCTCCTACACTGGCCGTACACCACTGGTGATCGTCGAGGGGACACTGAATAGTGCACGGTACATCCAAACCGTCATCGAACCCATCGTTCTACCATTCCTAGACCGGCAAGGGAACTTGCTGTTCCAACAGGACAATGCACGTCCGCATGTATCCCGTGCCACCCAACGTGCTCTAGAAGGTGTAAGTCAACTACCCTGGCCAGTAAGATCTCCGGATCTGTCCCCCATTGAGCATGTTTGGGACTGGATGAAGCGTCGTCTCACGCGGTCTGCACGTCCAGCACGAACGCTGGTCCAACTGAGGCGCCAGGTGGAAATGGCATGGCAAGCCGTTCCACAGGACTACATCCAGCATCTCTACGATCGTCTCCATGGGAGAATAGCAGCCTGCATTGCTGTGAAAGGTGGATATACACTGTACTAGTGCCGCCATTGTGCATGCTCTGTTGCCTGTGTCTATGTGCCTGTGGTTCTGTCAGTGTGATCATGTGATGTATCTGACCCCAGGAATGTGTCAATAAAGTTTCCCCTTCCTGGGACAATGAATTCACGGTGTTCTTATTTCAATTTCCAGGAGTGTATTTAGTGTTAAATCTTTTTCCTGTCTACTCCATTTTCATTTACTGTTCAGTTTTTTATTTTTTCAATGCGTTACCACCACTCTGACAAAGATGGTACGTACTGTATGTCTCTGCTTCAATCTAGATGTGTAACTTGTCTTCCAGTGTAGTTTACAAATGTTATGACTTCTTTGGTGACAACAGTCAGTAAATGTCTGAAGATGGTCTTGTAAGCGGAAAACTGGTTAACATAAAAAAATACTGTAGAACAAAAGCAAACAGGTACTTTTCATTTATTATTACACAAAGGTTTTGCTCCATGAAACATAGCCTCGTTATCTTGTTGGTAAATTGTTCTTCGCCAAGCCAAGTATTTTCAAATACCTTGTAGCATCATTAGTAAAGTGTATGAAATCTAACGTGCAACACATCCCAGGATCATCAAGGGAACTGAAAAGATGCACACAAGGCGAAAATTAACTGTCGAATTTCCAGATAGTCTGCAACACCGTTCGCTAATGAGAGGTTGCGTTTGTAAATTTACAATGACTTACACAAATAAAGGATATACAGCTCGAGATAAGTGAACGAAATGTTGGAAACTGAAATTTTCAAAAAAATTAGGTCAATAATTTGAGGTATCTTTCCAGTAAGAGTTCCATAAACCACACAGAAAACTTACAGACTGCTATGAATAAAAAGTTTAAAATATTATCTAATCAGAAAAAGTAACTTTTTGGAATTGTTAAAAGTATGCATTCTGCATCAGTTTCTCTAAAAAAGGTACAGAAATGTAATCAAAATGGCTGTTAATAAGTTTAAAAAAGCACAAACAAAAGAAAAAAAGTATTTTTTATTACTCTGTTTTGGGTAACATCTTAATAATGTGGTTATTTGGGCATTGAATTAATATTTAACCATGTTTTTTCTATAATGCACGGTTTTAATTCACGGGTCGACTTCGTTATGAACGAGAAAATTACCAAAACACATTTAATCGGAATGAAAAGTAATTTAATTTTTCAGTATGGACAAAGGATTTATTGAAGTGCAAACACGAGTATCTCTCTTTATTAGGTAGGAAATGTGTACCCAATGACTTATATTTACTTCCTGTCTTTTCCTGAAAGCATTAGTGCAGATTTTTGTCCGATGAATTTATTGCTGTTGGTCTGGGTGAAGTTATCAGCATTAGTCTCGTAACATACTGGTATCCATCACCCCTGACTCTGAAGTCTTGATGCAAGCGCTTAACTCGTTCCTCACTGGAATGAGACTAAGTTTTTAGAGATACAAGTAGTCAATATTCAAAAGATTATTACTGAGGCTAATCAATCAGCCATCTTCTAGAGCTTTTGCAGTGCTTTAGCTGCAGCAGAAATGTAGTATGGGCTCTTTCCGTCCCCTAAGAACTCAGTAACAACGTCCCACAATAACACGCAAACGTCCCCATCTTACAATCATTTTTGATTCTGAGACGAAGCCATCATTTTTCATGTTCATCAAACTAGCCTTTTTTCCATTCCGGTTCTGAAGGAGGAGGAAACCAACAACGTTTCCGTTGTGCGTGACTCCAGTCGGTGGTTGTAAAAGACTGACTGTTCACGCGGGGGTTGTCGTTGGACATAAACATCATCAGACCCTATCTGGCGTCTTCTCACTGCAAAAGATAACACTCGATCGTGTCATCGCTTATGATATGATGCTGTAACAATGAGATTCGTAGGAATATCGATACCTACTTTCCAGTAAATGCAACTCAATTTTTATTCTAAGGATGCCTTTTATTACGTGCTATACAATTAACATAGCACAGTTAACGGAAGTACTGTCCAGCATAACACTCACATAAATCAGTATACCACAATTGTGAATCAAGGTGAAGTCGAACACTGTTTACAATTAACATAATTGCTGATATACGCTGCTGCACCCAGCTCTGGTCCGTGCCAAACTGACGAATTATGAAATGAATCACTTTCTTAGCAGTTGGTTCGAGGCATAACCTGCGAGACCGCCCAATTGATCGCCATCGGGCACTCTCTAGCAACTGCCTTAAGCCTTTCGGCCAATCAGGGGCCAGGAGATCCCTTGCCAACAAATACGGATGTTCCTCCCTAAGTCAATAGGCAGCGACTGTGCTGTCTCCAGGTGCATGGTGACGCCGTATAGCCTCCCCCAACAGTAGGACTTGCTGTATATTGTAAAATATTGCACTAGGATTGATACTGATTTGCTATAAATATGATAAACCTCCCGCAGAGACGTAAAAAGCATTCTCCGTAGTTGGGTTTTACTTCGTTAGGAACAACTAAACGTGTAGATGTGGTAATAGTCTTTTCTCGAATCCACGAAATTCTTGCACATTTTTCAAATCAGTTTATTCTGCATAAATATCGATCCTTTGTCTAACTATCCCAATCACATAAAAAACAAGGATTCTTAGTGAAAATAATTTGCTGACCAAGAAGCACACACAATACTTCCAAATCGTCACATACACTGTCTGATTAAAAGATCTGGACACCCCTGTGTCATGCGGAATTGGCCCTTAGATGTCACCAGCAGTGGACCAGCCAGTATAGAAGAATTCCATAGTGTACCACCAGTCCAACTAGCACGATGACTGTACATTTCTTTATGAGTCATCAGTCTGACTGGTTTGATGCTGCACGCTGCGAATTCCTCTCCAGTGCCAGTCTCTTCATCTCAGAGTAGCACTTACAACCTACGTCCTCAATTATTTGCTGGATGTACACCAATTTCTATCTTCCTCTACAGTTTTTGCCCTCTACGGCTCCCTCTAATACCATGGAAGTCATTCCCTGATGTCTTAACAGATGTCAAATCATCCTGTCCCTTCTCCTTGTCACTGTTTTCTACCTATTCCTTTCTTCTCTGATTCTGCGTAGAACCTTCTCATTCCTTACCTTATCCGTCCATTTAATTTTCAACATTCATCTGTAGCGCCACATTTCAAATGCTTAGTTTCTACTCTGTTCCGATTTTCCCACAGTCCATGTTTCACTACCATAGAATATTGTGCTCCAAACATACATTCTCAGGAATTTATTCCTCAAATTAACGCCTATCTTTGACGCTAGTAGACTTCTTTTGGCCAGGAATGCCCTTTTTGCCAGTGCTAGTCTGCTTTTGATCTCCTCGTTGTTCCGTACGTCATTGGTTATATTGCTGCCTAGGTGGCAGAATTCCTTAACTTCATCTGCTTCGTGACCATCAATCCTGATGTTAAGTTTCTCGCTGTCCTCATTTCTGTTACTTCTCATTACTTTTGTCCTTCTTCGACTGACTCTCAATCCATATTCTGTACTCATTAGATTGTTCATTCCATTCAGCATGGCATGTAATTCTTCTTCACTTTCACTGAGGGAAGCAATGTCATCAGCGAATCGTATCGTTGATATCTTTTCACATTGAATTTTAATTCCAATCCTCACCTTTCATTTATTTCCATCATTTCTTCTTCGCTGTACAGATTGAACAGTAGGAGAGAAAGACTGCCTCCTTGTCTTACACCCTTTTTAATCCGAGCGCTTCGTTCTTGGTCGTCCACTCTAATTATTCCCTCTAGGCTCTTATACATATTGTACATTACCCGTCTCTCCATATAGCTTACCCCTATATTTCTCAGAATTTCGAAAATCTTGCGTCATTTTACATTGTCGAAGGCGTTCTCCTGGTCGACAAATCCTAAGAACGTGTCTTGATTTTTCTTCAGTCTTGCTTCCATTATCAACCACAAGGTCAGAATTGCCTCTCTGGGCCATTACCTATTGTGAAGCCAAACTGATCCTCAACCAACTTATCCTCAGTTTTCTTTTCCATTCTTCTGCATATTATTCTTGTCAGCAACTTGAGTGCATGAGCTGTTAAGTTGATTGTGCGATATTTCTCGCACTTCTTAGCTCTTGCAGTCTTCGGAATTGTGTGGACAATATTTTACCGAAAGTCAGATGGTATGTCACCAGAGTCATACATTCTACACATCATCTGGAATAGTCAATTTGTTGCCACTTCCGCCAATGGTTTTAGAAATTCTGATGGAATGTTATCTATCACTTCTGCCTTATTTGATCTTAAGTCCTCCGAAGCTCTCTTAAATTCTGATTCTTATACTGGATCCTCTATCTCTTCTGAACTAACTCCTGTTTCGTCTTCTAACACATTCGACAAATTTTCTCCTTCATAGAGTCCTTCAGTTTACTCTTTCCACTTACCCGCTCTCTCGTCTGAATTTAACAGTGAAATTCCCGTTGCGCTCTTAATGATACCATCCTTGATTTTGATTTCATCAAAAGTTGTTTTCACTTTCCTGTATGATGAGTCACTCCTGCAGCCCATTTCTTTTTCTATTTCTTCACATTCTTCCTGCAACCATTTCTTCTTAGCTTCCCTGCACTTCCTGTTTATTTCTTTCCTCAGCGACTTTTATTTCTGCATTCCTGGATTTCCCTGAACATTTTTGAGCCTTCTTCTTTCATCGATTAGCTGAAGTATTTCTTCTGTCACACTTGGTTTCTTCGCAGTTACCTTCTTTGTATCTATGTTTTCCTTTCTAACTTCTGTGGTTGCGCTTTTTAGAGATGTCTATTCCTCTTCAAGTGTACTGTCTGCTGAGCTATTCCCTATTGCTGTATCTGCATCCTTAGATTCACTCCCGGAGATCTGAATGGGGGACTATTCCGGGAACCTTTCGCCAATGGAGAGATCATCATGTCACTAATTTTCAATTACAGACCACATGTCCTGTGTCTTTAATGCAGTGGTTTCTATTGCCTTCTACATCTTCGTGCCGTTGATCATTGCTGATTCTTCCGCCTTTAGGGGCAGTTTCCCACCCCTAAGACAAGCGAGTGCCCTGAACCTGTGTCCGCTCCTCCGCCCTCTTTGACAAGGCCGTTGGCAGAATGAGGGTGACTTCTTATGCCGGAAGTCTTCGGCCGCCAATGCTAATTACTAATCAAAATTCAAGCGGCGGCGGGTTTCGAACCCGGGACCGAGGACGTTCTGATTACTAATCAAAGACGCTACCCCTAGACCAAGGGGAGTTAAAAGCAGAATGGGATATTGTGGTCGAGCAACTGATAGTAAGCCACACAATCCTGTAGTGGATACTAAGCGACACTTGATGTTTAAAGAGCGACGCCATTGGACAGTGAACGATTAGAAACGCACTTTTCCCTGTGGCAGTTTGATGGAAGGGTTAGGATTTGGCGAATACCTGGGGAGCGTTACCTGCCATCGTGCGTAGCGCCAACGGTGAAGCACGGAGGGGATGATGATGGGGTATGGGTGTGTATTTTATGGTCAGGGTGTGTTCCCCTTAGAGTACTTAAGAAAAAGCCCACTGTGGAGGGATTGTGTACTTCGTGCAGTAGAACAACAGTTCAGAGGCGATGGTAGTTTGTATCAACATGACACTTCACCCTGTCACAAAGCAGCATGTGTGAGGCAATGGTTTATGGACAATAGCATTCCTGAAACGGGCTGGTCTGCGCAGAGTATCAATCTGAGTTCAATGGAACAGTACTCGGATGAACTGGATCGTCGACTTCGCTGCAGACCCCAGCGTCCAACACCGTTAAATTGTTTGGTTTCGACTGTTGAGGAAGGAGGAGCTTCTATTCCTGCACGGATATTCAAACTTGCTGAAAGTGTCCCCAGTAGAACTCAAGCTGTCAAAAGGCGAAGGATGGACACAAAGCGTATTACTGTCCACTGATAGGTGCCCGGATACTATCGATCAGATAGTGAATATTCCAGCCATGGGAAGACTATTTTATTTAAAACTATGTAAAGGTTTTCGTAACTTCTCTATATATGTATAGAACAGTTAACAGGTGCTGCTCAGCAGATGTTAGTTTGTTAATAAACAGCCTACAATTTGTAACTTAGAAAGTAGGGATGAGGGGTACACTTAGGATGGAAGGTCAAGGTCCGTGTAATGTCACTCCTTAAACAACAACTATCAAAGCCATTGTTTATTCAAAACAGGTAAGAGACAATCAACGTGGCCATCTTTTATAAAATATTACAGATATCTTGCTTCTCAGGCAAGACAGCACATAACAATTACCAACAGATTTAAAGAGATGACCCACAGAGATTTCAAATAAATTACAGTCTGAAGCTGATTTAAAGAAATGGCACAAAAGTTAAAAAAAATTACAATATGAGGTTGATTTGCGAAAAGCATTAGTTCGTTTAGAACCACCAAAAACCCAACCAGCACAGCACGGAACTAAAATTACAATTCATACTCAACAAATTTAAAACCTTTTTTTTAAAAAAAAACAATACATGAAATAGGTTATGTTTATCAATCGTCAGTGACCCCAGTCTGCCCTGGGCAAAGGTGACGTAACTTAAATGCCGGAAGCAGCAGACCAGCCTTCGAAACAGCACCTTAACTCCGGTGCCCAAACGGGAGTCACTTCCCATTAGACGGCACGTCACAGCTTCTGTGCAACGAAGCGGAACGTGGCGCCGCACCCACGCACCCCAATTCGGAGAAACTGGAACACAAACAGACCGCAGAAGACACGGCAAACACCAACCAAACATTAATCAATATACGTTAAGAAATCGATAAACAATAAAATACACAAACCAATTACTGCTGAGTGAGTGCATTCAATAAGTGCACGTATATAAGGAAGTCCATACAAATGACTAGCTTTACAAAATACAAGTTTTACTAATAACAGAATAAGTATTTGCAATAGAAGTGGGTCAAGAATATACCAGGGACGTCGCTTGATGGCAATAAAACCAAAGTCACACGCACACCTTCGTGCTAATCTGGTTCCTAATAGTAATACAACCAGCGGATTTTAAAGGAAGTACTAACTGCTGGTCTCCATACAGTCACAAAGACTCTGCCGGCAGCTCTTACTTCGACAACACGTACATTAGAACCAACCGACCAACAAGTACACTCGCTGCAATGCAAACCGTTTGACAAAACGATGGCACCAAAACCACTTACACGTTCGATGGAGAGCGTTGTTCGAGATGGTCTCGAGGGATGGGTCTCTCCGAGAAAACAGGCCCCAAAGCAATGCGACGAGCAGCGCCCGAAGCTGACATCAGACAGGTCCACCACAAACTCGCGACCGTTTTGCAAGGTAGACGGGCCACGCCACCGCTGGCCGAGCCTGCGTGTTTTGCTCCGTAGTCCCCTCACGCACGTCCTAGCGCCTCGTAGCGAGTCCGACGACCTACCCTCCTACCGCAAATACCCGCCGCCGGATCACAACAGGGTCAAAGATCGTAGTACAGCCGGGTAATCGATAGTACTGCCAAAGAGCTGGTGTACCAGAAAAGGCGCACTACGGCTCACAATCTATTTTAGTATAATTTATAAAATGTCTTAATTATTCTATTTTATATTAAATTCCGGATTAATTCAAATAACAGGCCATATCTACGCAGTACCCTAAAACACATTGTTCTTTGAAACAACGAAAAATATATGTTCTGTTCTCCTATACAGGGTGTCCCACTGATCTTGACCACCCTAAATAACTATTTGTCCAGATGCAAATAACAAAATGTTTCAGGCAAATGTTCTTTAGCCGTCAAGGGGACATCAATCAACATGATTTGCCTTCGTTGTAGCTTTGTCTTTTACAAAGATATGACTTTTATTATTCGGTAATTCATTTCCTCCCCGAAAGACCTATTCAAAAATGTATCACAGTGTACCAGCCGCTGAAACACAACGTTATTAATTACAAAACACAATATTCACGTTGACGCTCCCAGCGCTTAGTGCAGGTACTCGGGAGTAATAGAACACATCCACGTGCTGACGTTGGCAGAGGACAAATGTAAACATAAGTAGAATGCCCACCCGTCATTCCGTCAATCATCGTCAGTTGAAGCGTTATGTGAGTAGAATGTACACCAACGAAGAGAAGGTAGAAGTGCTACTCATCTATGGGGAATGTAAGTTAGCAAAACAGTAAGTTCAGTACTGTTTTCTTATGTACGGGTACATTTAGTACAATAGTTTAGTCCTTTTAAATACTGTTGTGTAGAGGAGGCATACAGTAAAGGCTGTACTTCCTACAAACTGCATCGAAATAACGTTTCTTTTATTGTTGTTGTTGAAGGTAGGCGAAATGCTACGCAGGTAGCGGAACTGTACAGAGAGCGATATCCTGCGAAGAACCCACCTTCCCGACGGATGTTTTCTCTCGTCTTGTTGCGACGCTTCAGGAAACGGGAAGTTTCAAGCCACGATAACGTAGCACTCGCACAGACGAAGCTGCTGAAATTACTGTTCTCGCTTCCATTACTATGAATCTACAATTGAGCCACGACAGCTTGAACACGAGATTGGCATTCCTAAAACCAGTGTACATCGTATTCTTACACCTCACCGGTTCCATCCTTACTATGTACACCTACATCAAGAATTGCATGGGAATGATTTCCAAAATAGTGTACTGTTCTGTCAGTGGGCACAGCAGCAAATCTTCGCCAACCCGAACTACTTCTCCAATGTTCTATTTACCGATGAATGTTCCTTCTCAAACAAGGGACAGATAAATACAAGGAACATGCATTATTGGTCCAGCGACAACCCACGATGGCTCAGACAGGTGGAACATCAGCGTCAGTGGAGTGTTAACGTCTGGTGTGGGATGCTTGGTACTACAATTATTGACCCTTATTTCATCAATGTTAATCTAAACGGCACAGCGTATGCCGACTTCCTCAGACGAATTCTAACTCCTCTCCTGGATGAAGTGCCGCTAAGAACCAGAATGCTTATGTGGTATCAACACGATGGATGTCCAGCACATAATGCCTTGCCTGCACATCGTGTTCTGAACCGAAGGAACAGTTACTTGGCCTACTAGGTCTGCTGATTTAAATCCTCTCGACTTTTTTCTTTGGAGATGCATTAAAGATGTTGTCTGTTGTGATATTCCAACAACTCCAGGGGACATGCAAGAACGTATCGTACAGGAGGGTCAAAAGTCAATTTTTTGTTATGTTTTTTTCTGACAACTCCAGCAAGTGGACGAGTTTGTGATTCCGGGCTCAAAGTCAGTGTGGCGTTATGTACTTAATAACGTTGTGTTTCAGTGAATGGTACACTGTGATACGTAAGTCTTTCTGAGAGGAAATGAATTTCGAATAAAAAATACAGGGTGCCATTTAAAAAAGTCATACCGCTGCTCATATCTTTGTAAAAAACAAAGCTACAACGAAGGCAATCATGCTGATTGGTGTCCCCCTGACGGCTAAAGAACATTTGCTTGAAATATTCTGTAATTTGCATCTGGACAAACAGTTATTTAGGGTGGTCCAGATAAATGGGACATCCTGTATACATGAACATTTGTTCTTGCTGTCAACAGGTTGTTACTTTGAGCCTGGAATCAACAAATTCAGCTTTTTCCTTCATCGGGCTAAAATTCCTAACCAAATCATTGCTCAGTTTGAGTAAATAACTTTGGTTCTTATTGTCCACAATACAATGAAATTCGCCATGAGCTTGCTCATCTAAATGAAACTGGATATCACTGCAAGTAAAAGAATAATGTTATCAGTAACGTCAGGCAGTTTAGGGTCAGGAAGATCTATACTACGACTGACTCGCCAAATGGCATACGGAAGATTGGGGTACCCGATTACTTTTTTAACTTTTTGACTTTTTGAGTTGTAACCAGTAACATCAACGCTACAGAAGTAGCAATCTCTAAATTAATTCCTTAACTCTCCCCATATCAGTGGAATAGCAGCTCTAAACGCTCGTTTTAATTTTTTTAAATTTTTTTCCCTGAGATCAGCAGCTACATACGTTATGCAGCGCTCACGACTTACCTTGATCAGCAAGTTTATTTCCACAATATACACTCCTGGAAATGGAAAAAAGAACACTTTGACACCGGTGTGTCAGACCCACCATACTTGCTCCGGACACTGCGAGAGGGCTGTACAAGCAATGATCACACACACGGCACAGCGGACACACCAGGAACCGCGGTGTTGGCCGTCGAATGGCGCTAGCTGCGCAGCATTTGTGCACCGCCGCCGTCAGTGTCAGCCAGTTTGCCGTGGCATACGGAGCTCCATCGCAGTCTTTAACACTGGTAGCATGCCGCGACAGCGTGGACGTGAACCGTATGTGCAGTTGACGGACTTTGAGCGAGGGCGTATAGTGGGCATGCGGGAGGCCGGGTGGACGTACCGCCGAATTGCTCAACACGTGGGGCGTGAGGTCTCCACAGTACATCGATGTTGTCGCCAGTGGTCGGCGGAAGGTGCACGTGCCCGTCGACCTGGGACCGGACCGCAGCGACGCACGGATGCACGCCAAGACCGTAGGATCCTACGCAGTGCCGTAGGGGACCGCACCGCCACTTCCCAGCAAATTAGGGACACTGTTGCTCCTGGGGTATCGGCGAGGACCATTCGCAACCGTCTCCATGAAGCTGGGCTACGGTCCCGCACACCGTTAGGCCGTCTTCCGCTCACGCCCCAACATCGTGCAGCCCGCCTCCAGTGGTGTCGCGACAGGCGTGAATGGAGGGACGAATGGAGACGTGTCGTCTTCAGCGATGAGAGTCGCTTCTGCCTTGGTGCCAATGATGGTCGTATGCGTGTTTGGCGCCGTGCAGGTGAGCGCCACAATCAGGACAGCATACGACCGAGGCACACAGGGCCAACACCCGGCATCATGGTGTGGGGAGCGATCTCCTACACTGGCCGTACACCACTGGTGATCGTCGAGGGGACACTGAATAGTGCACGGTACATCCAAACCGTCATCGAACCCATCGTTCTACCATTCCTAGACCGGCAAGGGAACTTGCTGTTCCAACAGGACAATGCACGTCCGCATGTATCCCGTGCCACCCAACGTGCTCTAGAAGGTGTAAGTCAACTACCCTGGCCAGCAAGATCTCCGGATCTGTCCCCCATTGAGCATGTTTGGGACTGGATGAAGCGTCGTCTCACGCGGTCTGCACGTCCAGCACGAACGCTGGTCCAACTGAGGCGCCAGGTGGAAATGGCATGGCAAGCCGTTCCACAGGACTACATCCAGCATCTCTACGATCGTCTCCATGGGAGAATAGCAGCCTGCATTGCTGCGAAAGGTGGATATACACTGTACTAGTGCCGACATTGTGCATGCTGTGTTGCCTGTGTCTATGTGCCTGTGGTTCTGTCAGTGTGATCATGTGATGTATCTAACCCCAGGAATGTGTCAATAAAGTTTCCCCTTCCTGGGACAATGAATTCACGGTGTTCTTATTTCAATTTCCAGGAGTGTAAGATGATTTCTTTACGAATGCTGCTATCTTCATCTAATGTTCTTAATCGCAAACACACCACAAGGGTAATAAAACCTGTTAGTAGAATTCTTACAGCCATGACTGAACGCATCAATAAAATGTGGAAAACTGAGGTTACATTGTTACAAAACGAACAGATGTAAATGAAGAAGAACAGTCAAAAGTCTTGTGACAGTAGTTACGATATAACCTAACAATTACTGTCTCCAAAATTTCAACTTAATATAATGAACTGAAATAGTATATGTAATATAAGTACTTTAAGTCACTAAAAACACAGTTTTAAACTAACTGTTAATTACATAAAGTGGTAAATAATTGCGGCTTTCTATATTATATGGGGATTCAGTGCAGTAAAATCCACAATGTTAAGCACTTTTCAATAAAAAAAAATACCTTGCAATTCTACATATACTCAACAAGCGTTTACGATGTATGACTAATAACAGTATTAAATATACATGGAGTTTCAGGAACGGTGGCAAATTGCAATTAGCAGTCTGATAGTAGGAACTCTGGCCAGAAAAACGAGATAATCGAAAGTTACGAATCCAATAAATTAATTTTTTATACATTCCTCAAAAAATTGGGGGAACATGGCTTTGGGCGTCCACCGTACTCCAAAAAATGGTCCAAATGGCTCTGAGCACTATGGGACTTAACTTCTGAGGTCATCAGTCCCCTAGAACTTAGAACTACTTAAACCTAACTAACCTAAGGACATCACACACATCCATACCCGAGGCAGGATTCGAACCTGCGACTGTAGCGGTCGCGCGGTTCCAGACTGCAGCGCCTAGAACCGCTCGGCCACCCCGGCCGGCTGCCGTACTCCACTGGGCAATGGTGGTGGACTGGATATGTTACCAAATTATTTCCTTATCTTTCAGAAATCAAGTACACAACAAAACATCACTACGTACTCGATAGTTTACGTAAAGGGAACTGAAATGTTCGACAGGTGTCCAAAACGAAGTGGAAACCATCATTCATCCCATCATCCTGGATGCTTTCCATTGGTCTTTGAGAGTTTCAGAAACGTGTATGCCCTGACACCTACGGAGAGAGTCCTGTGGTATCCGTACCCATTCTTCAAGCACAGCCCTTGAAAGTTCGGTGGTGGAACAAAAAGACGACGAACGCGTCTGTCAAGCATGTGCCACATATGCACGATGGAGTTTAGGTCGGGACTCACCGCCGGCTATTCCATTACTTCAATGTCAAGGCTTCACAAGAAATTCCTACAGAAGCGCGCCGCATAGGTCCTGGCATTAGAAGCAGTTCAGGGCCAACACCGTAAGCAGCAGCCCCCACATGGTCCAACGGGATTAGTTCAATGTTCTGTCTCGATGAATGTGACCATGGACAACGACAAGATCTGTGTGGCTGTCAACAGTGAAGCTTCCCTTCAACACATAGAACCATGGGAATTATCGGTTTCCTGGACAACATTTGGCAGGTACCGCTCACCACGAGTCTCTGCACACGAACACGGCCATCACCTTGTGTCAAAGGATATCTGTTCTCACCTGTGAATAACACGTATCGCCAGTAACGAAGTTGGAAGTTGGTATGGGAACGGCAGAACTGAAGGCGAGCTGCTAGATGATGACGTGTCAAGCAGGGTGCTCGAACAGAACGGCTGGATCGTGAGGTCGTTACTTGCAGTCTTTAATTGCAGTCTGATTGGACACAGTGGCTCCAGCGGCCCTTCTGAGATCGCCTTGCAGCTCTCTGGCGGTATCCGCACGCCGAAAGGCAGAGATGACCAGATACCGATCTTCAAGTTGGGTGGTAATGCATCGACGACCCTTTTCAACTCCGATTGTGTACTGATCTGCCTCCCCGTAGTGGGTTCACAACCTGTGGATGACACATGGAGAGGCATTGGCATCTGCAGCAACACGAACGAAAGTATATCCTTTTTGGACCAAATAGAAAGTCTTTGCAACTTACAGTGCATTAAGATATCACATTGCATGTGCTTGGTCGTATACAATGACCACAAATGACAACTGTCATCTGTGTGCCTCCCTAGAAACCGCTGGGACATCGGTACTTGCTTCCTTCTGAGGGGTCACCTGACATCGTAATGCATAACACAGCCAATAGATGGTGTACGATTTTAATTTTTGGCCACAATGGAAGAGAATACTTCAAGCCATGCATTAAAATCACAGGTATCGCCTATATCAAAATAGGTTTATCGTACCGGACGTTGATACACGTGTCCTCTGAATTCTTTTGAACAATGTATGTGCTACTGCTTACATTGCAGAATAGGAAAATCTGATCAGCAACCGTACATTACACAGGACCTGTTTCTCAACTAGCTGGTTCACATTATGTGACCCCACCTGATTTCTTGTGTACGAGATAGCTACCCTCGGATTGCAGAGGATTTCCAGGCAAGAGTTCTCGATGCCTGTGGCGTTGTTGCAACTCCAATGTGAATGTCTGTGCGAACACGAGACAACTACGTGCCACAATATCAGTCTCCGGGACGCCACTCTGAACACCGTACAAGTTGTGCAGATAAATTGTATATATATAGTTAAGGCTCACCGGCCACTTGACCATCTTCTTCTTCTGTGCGAATGCACAAACAGTGCCCGAACTCTTACGGGAATAGGCAACGCGCCGCGAGTAATGAGTATAATGGGTGGGGGCACTACGAATGTAGTGCGGGACAATACGTTGAGAATGTGGGCTTCGCGGGAGGCGTGCCAGAGATAAATCCCTGCAGTCGCGCTAGCCTCTGTGTCCTCGGTGGCTCAGAGGGCTGCCGGCACGGTAGCTCAGCGTGTTCGGTCAGAGAGCCGGTTGGCCTCTGTAATAAAAGAAACTGAGTTAATCGATCAACAACGAACTTAAAAGGGTGTCTTACGACGTTCACCCCGACCAGATGCGACGAACAAAAGCGAACAAAAATGAGATTTAAAAAAAGAAAGAAAAAAGAAATGGTTAAAGCGTCTGCCATGCAAGCAGGAGATCCCGGGTTCGAGTCCCGGTGGGGGCACACATTTTCATCTGTCCCCGTTGACGTATGTCAACGCCTGTAAGCAACTCAGGGTGTTTTTCATTGTAATAAATAAGATTATCACAGAGGTGAGTCATCTTGGGCATTTATCGCCTGCACCAACGATAAATTTAAAAGTTTCTCGTTTACTCTTGTAGATTTCGATTCAGTACTTTTCGAGTCAGCGTTTGCTATCTTAAGTTCATACATTTGCCCTTGCTCTTCTCCATACTTCCTTAACGTTTGTTTCATCCTCACGGATAAACACCCGCTGTATGCAGGGCATCCCAAACCGTTTGTGACTAAGGAAGTCGGGATGAGGGCTACACTTAGCATGGAAGGTCAAGGCCCCTATAATGTTACTCCTTAAACACAACAGCTACCAAATCAATAAAGTGACAATTTTTCCAAGACAATATTTATAAAACAGCTAAGAGTCAATCAAGACGTCGCCTTCTTTAAGACAATACCAAAACACCAAAAGTGGCTTAAAGAGATGAGCCACAAAGATTTCAATACTTAAAGGAAAAATAAATTACAATCCGGAGGTGATTTAAAGAAATGTGACACAGATAATTCTTTTTTTAAAGAGCAATAATTTGCAATATGAAAATGATTTATGAAACACACACCAGTTCGTAAGAACCCAACTAACAGAAACACACACCAGTTCGTAAGAACCCAACTAACACAAGCAGCAAAACCAATTACAAATTAATACAATTCATTCCCAAGCAAATTTAAAAAACCTTTTTTTTTAAAAAAATATACATGAAACACGTTATATGTTTACCAAACTGGCAGTGACGCCAGGCTGTCCTGAGCAAAAGGTGACTTAACTTAAAATGCCAGAAGCAGCAGACCAGCCGTCCAAAACAACACCTAAACGCCGGGGCCCAACAGGGAGTCAATTCCCATTAAACGTCACGTCACAGCTTCTGTGCACAGAAGCGAAACGTGTCGCCGCTCCCACACACCCAAACTCGCCGAAAACTGGAACACAAACAGATCACAGAAGACACGGTGAACACCAACCAAACATCAATTAATATAAGTTAAGAGATCAATAAATAGCAATATAAATGAAGGAGAAATGACTCTTTTACTAAAACTGAGTGAGTGTAATCAAATAAATGCACGTATATAAAGGAACTATGTATAAATGACTAGCTTTACAGAATACAAGTCTTTACAAATAACTGAGTGAGTGCTTCCAAATAAATGCACGTACATAAGTGACCCAAATTTTACAGCAAAATGCAAGGGACGTCGATTTGATGGCAATCAAAATACCCTGAAAATCTCAGACAGACAATACATAAACTTCTGGATACTGTCCCAAAAACCCAAAATATAGCACACACACCTTCGTGCTAATCAGCTTCCTAATAGTAAGACAGTAAGCGGATTTTTAAAAGGAAGTAGTAACTGCTGATCTCCATGCGGTCACACACTTTGTCGGCTGCTCTTACTTCAACAAAGCGTACATTAGGGCAACCAAGCAACAAGTACATTCGCTGTAACGCAAATGGTTCAACGAAACGAAGGCACCAAAATCACTAACACCTTCGATGGAGAGCCGTCTCTCCGAGAAAACAGGCACCAAGGCAATGCGACGAACAGCGCCCGGAGCTGACATCAGGCAGCTCCACCACAAACTCGCGACCATCGTATGAGGTAGACCCGCCGTGCCGCTGCTGGCCGAGCACGCGTGTTTTACTCTGTCGTCCACGCACGCACGTCATTGCGCGCCCCGTAGCGAATCCAACACCGACTGCCGCGAGCGCGAAACACCCGCGAGATCACAACAGGGGCAAAGATCGTAGTACATCCGGGTAATCGATAATGTCGTGCCACAGAGCTGGTGTGCCAGAAAAGGCGCACCACAGCTCACCCTTAGTGCTTCAAAATTGCATAGACGCTGTAAGAAGACAAAGTGAGTTCCTTGAGATAAGGAACTGGAACGGGAAATAAGTGTCTATTTTTTTTACTCAGATAAACACCTTGTACCTCACTGGGAAGCGGACTCCCTTTCCAATCTAGTGATGAGGTTATCTGTTACGCAAGTGCTCAACCGAGCGAGGTGGCGCAGTGGCTAGCACACTGGACTCGCATTCGGGAGGACGACGGTTCAATCCCGTCTCCGGCCATCCTGATTTAGGTTTTCCGTGATTTCCCTAAATCGCTTAAGGCAAATGCCGGGATGGTTCCTTTGAAAGGGTACGGCCGATTTCCTTCCCCATCCTTCCCTCACCCGAGCTTGCGCTCCGTCTCTAATGACCTCGTTGTCGACGGGACGTTAAACACTAATCTCCTCCTCCGCAAGTGCTCAGGGACAGTGAATATCAAAGTGGTTTAATGCAGCGTCGTGTTGAAACCATATCCAATGGAGGACAAGAACTGTGGCACCATGTATCGACTAATACCAGATAATGTGCACCGTTTATTCGACGTTGCAGCAAATGAGATCATGTTAATTCCACGTTTAGATTTGTCAAACTGGTGGGGACTCGTTTCTTGTGATACAAAACGAGTGTGGAGTATGGTTTTCATCCCTCCAGACATGGATAATGCGGCAGCTGAAAGCATAATGATGGTTAAATGAGGCCTCATGAGTGACCGATATTAGCTGTAATAAGTTAGCCGGCCGTGGTGACCGAGCAGTTCCAGGCGCTTCAGTCCGGAACCGCGTGACTGCTACGGTCATAGATTCACATCCTGCCTCGGGCATGGATGTGTGTGATGTCCTTAGGTTAGTTAGGTGTAAGTAGTTCTAAGTTCTAGGGGACTGATGACTTCTGATGTTAAGTCCCATAGTGCTCAGAGCCATTTGTAATAAGTTAGTTATCGCGGTACTGTACTGGATAATCCATTGGCAGATGTGAACTCTGCTCAGAATCATTTTGCCCATTGATTTCACACGTTGTTTAAGACAGAAGTGTAATTGTTGTACCAATAATGCTCTCTCCACTGTGCTTTTCGAAATGTATCTATGGTGGTCAATTTGACGGATGATTATTAATGAACCTTCCGTTACGCTACCCAGAAGTCTCTTCGAATGCTGCTGTACGAAAAATTCTTCGTTGAGAACCCTGCCAAGCTCTCCGTCTCATTAATGACTCAGTCTCTGTCCATAGAGATAAATTTCTAACAATATCTTTGTACATTGGGTCGGATTTCCTGGCACTATATACTGCTGCACCACATCTTAAATGATTGTCTGAAGTTCGTGAAATGCAAATGGCGTTAAACAGTCACATCACACACGAAGGTAGCGCCGTCAGCTGCGGCATATACTTCTTTGTTATGAAACATAAGTAGTTTACAAACATATTTACATCGCACATTTAAAAAAAAGAAAGAAAACAAGTAGCAGAACTGTTACATATACCAAATAACACTGAAATGTTAATACAGTACAGATAGTATGAAATTAACTCCCACGTGCGTAACCATTTCTATGTCAGAATGGTAATAATTATAATGTGATATTTCATGAAAACTTCGCAGCTCTTCATCCACAAGAGCAAAATAAAGCAGCAGTTTCTCACTTGCTAGAGACTATACACACTATCGACAATTCTAAAGGGAAAATACTTCTATGACCGATGTTCAATATAGTAGGAGTGTACTAAGCCTTCTGGAAACCCTAGAAAGTTTCAAGCATAAGATACTAAATAATAATACAGACAATTACTGTTTTAAACAGTTTCGAACAAATTTGGGTTTCAAATAAATACCCCTGACCACAGTTCTCCTGTTTTATTCATCTATAATCTTCTATTCCTAATAAAATTAATTTGCCGCTATTTCTGTATATGTCAACTTCCGTATCAAACTATTATTAAAAACCTTCTTTCGTTTATCTTATCGTATATTTTCGTACAGTTCAGTATATCTGTAAGACACTGAGTCTTACTCCTACTGATGTGCCCTGTAATTGTGTATGTCGTACACGTCCCATCGAAAACGAAAAAAAGGCAAACAGACCAGTTCACTCTCGTAATATTGAAACGTCCCCTTAGAAAAATTATAAATGACTGTGCTGATAAACCTCTAACATTATTTGATTTTCAAACAGCTGAGCAAAACTGAACGTACTCAGACATTACTCTCTTTACTTATTCTGATGAACACTAAACTGACACACAATATTTTTAGCGGAACGCAATCTGACTTTCAAAAATCCCTACAAAAGAATGGCCCTGACTAACATTAACCTATACCTTTCACAAATCCCTGACTAACATTAACCTATGCCTTTCACAAATCACTTACCTCACAAAAAACTTCGTTACTCGAACTACTGCAATACAGCGAGCGCCACTACTGCCAGCTAAATAAAAGATTGAAACTACTGAAGGCACTAACTACTGATAGGCATAGTTAGCAAATGAAAGATTTTGATAGAGAACAAACAATGTATTTACCTTAATAGTGCTGAAAAGTGATAATATATATATATATATATATATCAGTCCATGATATCCATTCTTACAAATGTACTGTTTCTGATGGACACACGTCCAGATCATCCGCTCTCAAAAATCCGCCATCTCACTTCCCCACATCCACCACTGCTGGCGGCTCACCTCCAACTGCGCAACGCTACGCGCTGTTAACAGCCAACTGCCCAACACTACAATAGCAAATTCCAACAATGCCACCCAGCCACAGACTGCACACAGAACAGCCAGTGATTTTCATACAGAGCGTTAGGTGGCGGTGGCGTTACCAATGTAAGAACCTAAACAGCCTACTTACAATATTAGAGAACCATGGATAACTAACAGCCCCCATTAAATTTTTATCACTGTAATTTACAGTCCGTGATGAGCTATTCCTATTAACCAGTACTATCTCAAATTAGTGTTTCTGCAAGCATACAGTTGGCGTGTGCAAGGAACTATTTAGCGGTGACTGTGGAATAAGATCCATCTACGCGATGTTGAAGTATTTTTGGCCCGCTGAAATTGTTCGTGTTGTATGAGCAATGTAGGAGGGTAGATGGCGGTTTACAACTATAAGTAAGTCTAACGTAACTAGATCTGCTAAGAAAACAAAACACACACCCAATGCACTGCCACTGAACAAACGAACACTGGAATCCTAACCACTACTACTGTTCAACTGTTTGGGTGTGAAGACTTTACGGTAATAGTCTACAAAATGATAACTCGACGACTTCAAATGTAGTTGATTCAGTTGTGGTAAGTTCCTATGATCCTAAACCGCTGAGATCATCGGTCCCCAGGCTTACATGCTGCTTAATCTAACTGACGCTAAATAAAACACACACACACACACACACACACACACACACACACACACACACACACACACACGCATGCCCGAGGGAGGACTCGAAAATCAGACGGGGGGACCCGCGTGAAACGTGGAAAGGCGCCCTTGACCAAGGGGCTAACCCTCACGGCTCAAATGTAGTTGAACTTACCATAATATTTGCAGGTAAAAAAGAAAAGCCGTAACCACTAATTATTTATCTTTCAGCACTATTCTTGATACTTCAAACACGGAGTAATGAAGTACTCGACTGTGTGAGTACAAACAAATGACTCACGCTACAGTTGTAAGTATCCAATAAAAATATTTCATAATTCTAGACAAATGAACAAAATTCAGAATAAAAGCGTGTTAAGTACTAAATGACTAGAGGAAGAAACTATATAGAAATGTGTCCATAGAAGCCACTAACATGTAATGGCTAACATGTAACTGCGTCATACATTAACTATAAATTCTTTACCATCCATATAAATAAGTCAGCGGAACAATATTACATCGTCTAATCCTACAAAGGACATGAAAGAGCTCGTGAAATGTGCACAATATTACACTACTGACCACTAAAATTGCTACACCACGAATATGACGTGTTACAGACGCGAAATTTAACCGACAGGAAGAAGATGCTGTGATATGCAAATGATTAGCTTTTCAGAGCATTCACACAAGGTTGGCGCCTGTGGCGACACCTGCAACGGGCAGACATGAGGAAAGTTTCCAACTGATTTCTCATGCAGAAACAGCAGTTGACCGTCGTTGCCTGGTGAAACGTTGTTGTGATGCCTCGTGTAAGGAGGAGAAATGCGTACCATCACGTTTCCGACTTTGACAAAGGTCGGATTGTAGCCTATCGCGAATGCGGTTTTCGTATTGCGACATCGCTGCTCGCGTTGGTCGAGATACTATGACTGTTAGCAGAATATGGAATCAGTGGGTTCAGGAGAGTAATACGGAACGCCGTGCTGGATCCCAACGGCTTCGTATCACCAGCAGTCGAGATGGGAGGTATCTTATCCGCATGGCTGTAACGGATCGATCCCTGAGTCGACAGATGCACAAGACAACAACCACCTGCACGAACAGTTCGACGACGTTTGCAGCAGCATGGACTATCACCTCGGAGACCATGGCTGCGGTTACCCTTGACGCTGCATCACAGACAGCAGCGCCTGCGATGGTGTACTCAACGACGAACCTGGGTGCACGAATGGCAAAACGTCATTTTTAGGATGAATCCAGGTTCTGTTTACAGCATCATGATGGCCGCATCCGTGTTTGGCAGCATCGCGGTGAACGCACGTTGGAAGCGTGTATTCGTCATCGCCATACTGGCGTATCACCCTGCGTGATGGTACGGGGTGCCATTGGTTACACGTCTCGGTCACCTCTTGTTCGCATTGAGCGCACTTTGAACAGTGGACGTTGCATTTCAGATGTGTTACGACCCTTGGCTCTACCCTTCATTCGATCCCTGCGAAACCCTACATTTCGGCAGGATAATGCACGACCACATGTTGTAGGTCCTCTACGGGCCTTTCTGGATACAGAAAATGTTCGACTGCTGCCCTGGCCAGCATATTCTCCAGGTCTCTTACCAACTGAAAGCGTCTGGTCAATGGAGGTCGAGCAACTGGCTCGTCGCAGTACGCCAATCACTACTCTTGATGAACTGTGGTATCGTGTTGAAGCTGCATGGGCAGCTGTACCTATACACGCCATCCAAGCTCTGTTTGACTCAATGCCCAGGCGTATCAAGGCTTTTATTACGGCCAGGTGTGGTTGTTCTGGGTACTGATTTCTCATGATCTATGCACCCAAATTGGGTGAAAATGTAATCACTTGTCAGTTCTAGTATAATATATTTGTCCAATGAATACCCGTTTATCACCTGCATTTCTTCTTGGTATAGCAATTTTAATGGCCAGTAGTGTACATCTCCAGCATACACCTAGAAGAATGTAATTATTCTAAAACAGGCAGGACATGACAGCAACGATGTTACATGTAAGGTAAAGACACCTAGCGATGTCTTATAACTTTTCAGATCATAATTACTGACCATTATATTAATACCATTGCTTACTTATGCATTCACTGAGCACCTGATGATGAAAATATGCCGAAATAGGCTCATCGTAAATGACATACAATATAAACAATTAACATAGCAGTGTAGGTGGCTATTATTCATAATAATCATGTCTTTGAAATACATTTTTTGCATTGCGGGCCCCCTAAGAACTAAAGTTGTTGGATCTTGTGAGCCACTCTTGATAAAGTTACAATGGATACTTAAAGCACAATACAATAAACTCCACTTTGTGACAGAAGCAAGATGATAGTCAAAAAACTTATTTCCATGTAACTGCCGATGTGTTGATCGTGTTGTCACTTACAGTACCTTCTGCATACGAAAGAGGACATAGTTTTGACAACTACCTTAAAGTACTGTATAATTTAAATAAGATCTGGAAAATAGACATCTTGGAAGAAAGGGAAACAGTCATCTCTGATATTGGTCGACGACTTACATTACAATTAGACAGGCTGTTACAATTCGATGTGCAAAATGGCAGAACAAAAATTATTTTAAAGCATTAGAAGGATACCACTACTGGAACCTAAGTTCATGTATATCGTTAATTGTTACGTATTTTGTGTTTTGACGATATTCAATTGAAATTTGTGAAAAACTGTGAGCTTTTGAAATCTGTGATTTGGGTTTTCCACTGTTAGCGGAGGATGACTGTTTCCGGTTCTTCCAAGGTGTCTATTTTCCAGATCTTATTTAAATTATACAGTACTTTAAGGTACTTGTCAAAACTATGTCGTCTTTCGTCTATATGCTTTTCTGTAGCCGACTTGAAATTTTTATCGAGTATGAAACATTAAATGTCTTCTTTAAGACAAATTTTAACATTTCTGCTCTGACAAATTGAAATTGCGCAGTTGTGCGAGACCCTGCAAGTCAACAGCCCATGCTGTGTCAGACCATCCCAGTTGTTGTTGTTACTCCTTTATTGTTTCTGATGCTGTTGATCTTACTGCTGCTGCAGTGATAACTTTTGTTGCCAAATCCAGAAACCTTTGGATGTATAGTACCAGGATATGAAATTAAAAACCGTAACATTTAGGATAAACCAAAAAATAACAAGAATATTACAGTCACAATGTTCATGAAACATCAAAGGTACTAACACTTAATCTCTAAATAACAACAAAAATATTTCTGCACATGGTATGACAGTTACGAAATTAAAACTGACAACAATCAGTCAGTCCACAATAAAATATTCAAGTTGAAGTTATGAACTAAGATTCTGTTGCTGTATAAAGGAAACTGGTGGTGGGCTTTCATCGTGTACCACCATACAAATGAGAGGGAACACATTGCTGTTTCACTGTTTAGGGAGTAATTTTGCTATAGGCCTCTTAATCGTTCTATTATCAGTTATCACTATCATTACACGCATATGTTTATCAGGACTGGGAAACAGCTGCTCGACGACACCCGACACCAACAACAAGTGAGGCCAGTTATCCTCCTTAACAAAAAATGGTTCCAATGGCTCTGAGCACTATGCGACTTAACTTCTGAGGTCATCAGTCGCCTAGAACTTAGAACTAATTATACCTAACTAACCTAAGGACATCACACACATCCATGCCCGAGGCAGGATTCGAACCTGCCACCGTAGCGGTCTCGCGGTTCCAAACAGTAGCGCCTAGAACCGCACGGCCACTCCGATCGGCCCTCCTTAACAGCACATGGTCATTAATCTGGGGCTGCCATGCTCCTTTCAATGTTCATCTACTGCATTGCTGCAGCTGACGCAGCAACTTAGAGGACCGCCTCATCCAAAAGGATTGATGCAGTTGTACAAGTTACCACCTATACAGCCCACGGGTAGAGGGTTCAGGATGGACACAAAGGAGAAAATCCCCAGATGTGAGGGTGAATGGAGGATCTGCGTTAATGGAGGCAGCACATGAAGAACTTGAATTTAAGGATGCTCCTATCTGTCTTGACAATGCTGTCAGTTCTTCAGATGTCAGTCCTATTTTTCCAGAGACACATTTGACATGTGACTACACCGATCTGACATCTACTTCCCACAGTATATCAAAGTGAGGAGCCCAAGGTTGATCAAAATTCCACCTGGCACCCTCTGAAGTCGAAAAATTCACCACAGTTTCAACTGAAGAATTATTAGAGTTTTTATGTCATCGGTCTTCTGACTGGTTTGATGCCAGCAACCATGAATTTCTCTCCTGTGCCAACCTTTCATCTTAGAGTAGCACTTGCCACCTACGCCCTCAGTTATCTGCTAGATGTATTGCAAACTCTGTTTTCCTCTACAGTTTTTACCCTATATAGCTCCCTCTAGTACCAAGGAAGTTACTCTGTGATGTTTTAACAGATGTCCTACCATCCTGTCCCCTCTTCCTATCCGTGTTTGCAATATATTCCTTTCCTCGCCGATTCTGCCGAGAAACTCCTCATTCCTTACCTCATCAGCCCACCCAATTTTCAACATTCTTCCGTAGCACCACATCTCAGATGCTTCGATTCTCTTCCGTTCCGATTTTCCCACAGTCCATGTTTCACTAAAGGCCTATCTTTGATACTTGTAGGCTTATCTTGGCCGGGAATGCTCTTTTTGCCAATGCTATTTTGCTCTTCAGGCCTTCCTTGCTCCATTCGTCATGTGGCATTTTCGTGCCTACGTAGTAGAATTTCTTAATTATGTGAACACCAATCTTTGTTCTCATTTTTCATATTCTGTACTCATTAGACTGTTCATTCGATTCAGCAGGTCCTGTAGTTCTCCTTCATTTTCACTGAGTGTAACATTATAGTAAAAAAAACGTTTAACTTAACTAAGTGCACCTGCAAATGTAGTGCCATTGTGAGAGGGCATTCTTCTTCTGGCACTGAATCGCCTGAGGGCGGCTAGAAATTAACTGCTCACTAAGTCACTAACTGTGGGTGGATGGACTTGATTGCCATGCAAGTAAATAAATATACGAGCTTTGGTAGCAACCTTACTCCGTCTTCTACCATACTTTACAGTAATAGAACTTGAGAAATCTACTACACTGTGTTGGAAAGGACGACACTGGCTTACTCTAGATGTTGTTAGTTGACCCAGAAGAGGAACTGCGGTCTGTGACTTAAACGTAACGCATGTTAAACATTTCCTAACAATTCTATTGAGCGTGTTACGCCAGTAGGAAATCATAAACCCCCTACATAACATAGACAGCAGAAATTGTGACCCGGCGTGTTACATCTGTTCATACATGATGAGAATTTTTGTCAAATGATGCTTTGGTGATCTGATAATAGGATATGGCACATCATACGGTATTTCACCATCAATTAATCTCCTTACCACAAGTAAACTGCCGTCTGCATCATCAAATGGATGAGAGTTACTTAGTTTGCGGTTATGTGAAATACAGAAAGAGATCTAATTATCATACTCACTATGTTGAACAATACCAAGTGCCCCTTTTGATAGCTTTATGGCATTCTTGTAGGGCGCATCTTCTACAATAAGTGAAGGTTAAGTATTGTACCTGAGGTCGGAGTTGGATATCAATGAAGGGCCAGACCACCACTGAACAAGTGAGCTTAAATAGGCTGGATTAATAGCACGTAATAGGCAATCAGGAGGTCTGACTTATAGCTTGACATGTATCCACTGGGGAACTGAACTCACTTCCTGAATTACAGAGACAAAATGTATTTTACAGTGACCACGTTGCAGCCAGCTGAGAACTACTCTGGAGTCCGTCGGCAGACGGATATCACTGTCGATTATGGTGTCTAAGGCACTAGTCACCTTATGAATGAGTCGAGCGAGATATAGCACCACATAATACCAGTCCTGGAACAGATTGTTGTTTAATGGGGGCTACACGACATTTGGTTATAGCCAATGACACTACAACGTTATTATTAGGAAAAAAGACATCAGGTGCATGTATACACAAGTACCAGACGCCATCCGCTAAACATCACAAAAAGCATGGAAATTCTTGTAATATATTGAGGGCGTCCGCTGCTCGTTGTCTCGCGATAGCGTTCTCGCTTCCCGAGCACGGGGTCCCGGGTTCGATTCCTGGCGGGGTCAGGGATTTTTCCTGCCTCGAGATGACTGGGTGTTGTTCTGTCGTCTTCATCATTCATCCCCATTACGGTCGGAGGAAGGCAATGGCTAACCACCTCCACTAGGACATTGCCTATTACGGCGGTGCGGGTCTCCCGCATCGTTCCCCCACGCTCCGTCACGGAGTATGGGACTTCATCATCATCATCATCATCATCATCATCATCATCATCTCATATTGAGGGCATGGAATGATGTTCCTGCTAATCGAAATAAAATTTACGGAAGGCAGTTGCACATACAGCAATCCATTCATCGTTCAGGTTGCAAGGATCAACTTCATCCCATTCTAGGCTTCGTTCCCACAAGCGCTATAAGAACAGCTTGCACATTTTGAGGAATCATGACCTTTCAGCTGCACATGACAACTAATGTGTCAGAGTCCATAGATTCCTAGTTATTTTTATAGCTTCCTCAACAGCGTGATCGCAAGGCAACGAGGTTTCTCTGCCCTGCGCTAGAATGTGTTTTCCCGAAATATGTTGCTACCGTAAAACCAAATCTCCCACTTTCATTTCGAGGTGTGTGACGGTGCAACTGTAAAACTGAGTCTCACACAGTTTATCCTGCTTACTCATGGTTTGGTTGAGAGTTCCTCCAGCACCCAAATCTTTTGCGGTTTGGCGTCCAAGCATGTACTGACTGCGGAACAGAAGGCATGTTGCATAATGCTGAAGGAATCCTCGGAGGCAAAAATCAGACTAATTTCGATCAGTGTTGGTTGAATTGATTTCTCCAGCCTTTCCTTATCTACGACATCAAAGAAAACCTGAGTATCAAGAAGTAAATCTACTGTTGTTCGCCTGTTGAATTCGGGACCAGCGAGTGGTTGGTCAAATGGGACATTCCAACATCTTGTGTCTATATAGATCGCTACTTAGTCACTGGCGACATTATCCACAATAGCGCATGTGGTTCTAATATGAGAGTCGTTTAGCCTGCTTACGGAATTACATAATTCCTCTACGGAATTACATAATGTGCGTACGAGTACAGATTGTGACATATAAACGCCGGCACATGGAAGCTTGTGTCTGAGAATGAGTCGTACACGGATGGTGAGAGCCGTTAAAGCGACTGCTCGCCTAAAGCGGGAAATCCAGGTTCAAGTCCCGGTTCAGCACAAATGTTGATTGTTGTCATTCTATTATATGGCTGACGGTTGTCTGTATTCTCAACTGTGTAAACATGTGATGTATGGAATAATTCTGTTTTTCCACAGGTAGAATTACCACCCTATTCAAATTTACAGGATTTTGAAATAACGTACAGAGGTCACTACGAGCTCATGACTTTTTGTCAACTGCCAAATTAACATAAACTCATTTCAAACGTCGATTTTATAATAACGTGCAGGAAAGATGCTGAAACTGATGACATGATGTTCTCAGCGTCACGGCCAGTCGGCGTTGATGTGATTAGTGACCTGCATTGCCGATTTCTGCTTGGTAGGACGTCCCTGGATCAACCGCCAGGATCTTTCCGTGTGACATGAAAGAAACATAAAATAAACAACGTCTTTAGCACATAAATCATACGCAAGAATAGATAATTATATCACATATTTCTGGCCTCCCTGATGTCGTTGAAGCGGAAAATGAAAGTTCAGTATTGGGCCTTATGGAGTTGTGTGGAGAATTCGCATAGAATTTTCAATCTGGTCTATGTTGATATAGAAATCTATATACACACCCGCAAATTTCCAGAAAAAATTTTAAACGAACAAACCGATTTAAAACATGAAAACTATTTTGATAATTTTATTGAAATTATTGACCACGGATAATTTCATAAAACGAACACCAATATACAGCTGCAAAGATTTTACTATCACACAGCTCCATAGATTTATAAAAAACAAATGTGTAACCATGTAAGATCGCTGACATAACTCGAAGCTGTCAAACTTACAAATCTTAATGATACTGGCCAACAAAGAAAAATTCCACTGCTGAGACATTACTTAGCGAGTAATTTATAATTTCGTCTATCCTTTGCTTAAAAACGCACCAAGTGAGATATCTGACAGCAAGAGCGTCAACGACGTAATGTGGAAGTAAGTTTTACGCCAAATGTACAAAATAATTATTTATCACGAAAAAATATGATCCAAATACCGTACTATATGTCACAGAGTGCTTGAAAATGGCCTTTGAGCCGAAATAGGCCTATAGCCAATGAAAATAAAGTCACAATAATAACAACTGCTACTCAAAGCAGCGTTTTTGGCTTAATGTACATATAATGTCCTTAGATAATTTCCCCACAGGGAACAATTTATACTGGTCAGGCTGACCTGTAAAGTTTCCGGAATCGCACTAGATGTCACTACTAGTGGCAAAGTGACTTACACAGCTCATCCGTGTCTTTTACAGCACACTTTCCTACATTACAGTCTTGCAGTGACGGACACACACATCGTTGTGTGGAGTGGCGATATCACGTCTCCTGTTAATCAATGTGTCCTATTAATTAATGACTCCATGTCATGTAAACTGCGCTTTAATGAAGCTATAGGCAGTAGACTGCACATTCCCTATAGTTGAACCTTAATGAATCTAGAGGCAGATGGTGGACTGTAGTCTTGTCTATGTACCTCGACTTCTACCATATACGGCACGTTAGTCTTATACTAGTGTTGAAAATGAGGAATACCGTTTTGTCTGGTAACGATTCAGTGAGGTTTCCGGTCCTCATTTCGTTTCAGCTCTTTTGATCACCACATCCAAAGGATATGGAAACAAAATACCTCCAGGTGACATATCTTAAAATGCCTTAGCCACACGATATTTAATTCGACATAGCGACTCGTTTCCAGATTATAAGCCTTTCGTGCATTGTGGGCTGGGTGGATGGTTGACAGAAAGACCTTCACAACGTAAGACCTTTGACGCTCTCCATCATGTCTGGTCTCATGCTGCTACAGGATTCGGCTCATAATGTCTGTGCCGAGGCTCGTGAACAGTCAATCATCTACTGTTGACTCCTGTGGGTACGTCACATATAAAGGTTATTTTGTCATCTGCAGTCATCGATTTAGCACCTGACGGAGGACCACACACGGACATTGAACTAAAAAATCTCTTACGACCAACAGTGAAGTTTGAATTCTCTTGAAAGCAAATGTTGTGGCATTTCGTATGGACCATATATCAAACCCAAACAACAAATGAAGCTACCTTTATTCTTGATTACTAACAGGGCCTCACTTACGTAGGATTTAATGGAGAATGGAACTCTCCAATTTTCACCGCCACTATGTACCAAACCACTAGAGTGTGTGTCCGAGACGCCTGGATTCTCTGCTTGTTCCAAATCGTTGCCCCAAGATCTGCTAACACAGTAAAGTGACTCGTGTGATTTAGAGCGCACTGGAATGTGTAAGGCATATTCGGTTGAAACGTCTCCGGCTTTCTTCAAGACATCCAATGCATGTACTCGACCGAGAATCAATTCAATCTGTCCAAGACGTGCCACTTTGTCCAAAACATCAGTTGCAGAGGATAATGTTTTGCTGGGTCCCAGGACGTGTACGAATTTGGAGAAATTACTTAGCGGGTACTGCAGCCAAATAAATCACAACTTATTCACCACTGTCTAACTTCCCTTTATATTCACTGACCTCGCTGGTGAGTCATAGGGCCATTCATCTATTGGAGGAACATAACCTGAAGAGGTGAACAACAAGCAGTATATCAAAATGGTTCATATGGCACTGAGCACTATGGGACTTAACTGCGGAGGTCATCAGCCCCTAGAATTACTTAAACCTAACTAACCTAAGGACATCACACACACGCCCATGCCCGAGGCAGGATTCGAACCTGCGACAGTAGTGGTCTCGCGGTTCCAGACTGAAGCGCCTAGAACCGCTCGGCCACTCCGGCCGGTGCAGTATATCATGAAACAATTACGAACTGTGTTATAGCTACTCCCAGCCATCGATGTAAAATGAATTAGTTTCAAGGCTGTCTTCTGAAACATTATTTTCTTCTCTAGTAGTGGGCCCATCAGTGCGCACTGCTGGTGGCGTGTGGCCTACAGATTGGAGTGCAGCATTTTAACTGATTGTAGTTTGTTAAAGGATAGAGATTTCTTTACCAACTGATATGTTATCTTTTAGATCAAGAGAAGAACTTGGCATGAATTTTAAGGTTTTGTGAAATGTATTATCTGCTTCTAAGGCTTCTTCTTGGTTTGAAAGCACGATTTTTTCTGCTACTGTCCAGCTTTGTCCAACGCGGGTCATATCCGCGTCTGGTGATCGCACTTTAGGTTTTAAGCCGTTTCCCTAAATCGCTTCAGGCTAATGCTAAAATGATTTATTAAGCAAGAAACATCCAAAACCTTCCTTCTATTCTATAAGAATGAGGTAGCATTTATTCTATAAAGACGTTGCGTTCTAGCCTTCTCTCTTTCATCTTGAGTGTTTTACCTAGATTACACTACTGCCCATTAAAATTGCTACACGAAGAAGAAATGCAGATGATAAACGGCTATTCATTGGACAAATATATTATACTAGAACTGATTTGATTACATTTTCACGCAATTTGAGACATAAATACTGAGAAATCAGTATCCAGAACAACCACCTCTGGCCGTAATAACGGACTTGATACGCCTGGGCATTGAGTCAAACAGAGCTTGGATGGTGTGTACAGGCACAGCTGCCCATGCAGCTTCAACACGATACCACAGCTCATCAAGAGTAGTGACTGGCGTATTGTGACGAGCCAGTTCCTCGGTCACCATTGACCAGACGTTTTCAATTAGTGAGAGATCTGGAGAATGTGCTGTCCAGGGCAGCAGTCGAACATTTTCTGTATCCAGAAAGGCCCGTACAGGACCTGCAACCTGCGGTCGTGCATTATCCTGCTGAAATGTAGGGTTTCGCCGGGTTCGAATGAAGGGTAGAGCCAAGGGTCGTAACACATCTGAAATGTAACGTCCATTGTTCAAAGTGCCGTCAATGCGATCAATAGGTGACCGAGACGCGTAACCAAAGGCAACCCATACCATCACGCCAGGTGATGCGCCAGTGTGGCGATGACGAATACACGCTTCCAATGTGCGTTGACCAGGATGTCGCCAAACACGGATGCGACCATCATGATGCTGTAAACAGAACCTGGATTCATCCGAAAAAATGACGTTTTGCCATTCGTGAACCTACGTTCGTCGTTGAGTACACCACCGCAGGTACTCCTGTGTGTGATGCAGCGTCAAGGGTCTCCAAGCTGATAATTCATGCTGCTGAAAACGTCGTCGAACTGTTACTGCAAATGTTTGTTGTCTTTCAAACGACCCCATCTGTTGACTCAGGGATCGAGACGTGGTTGCACGATCCGTTACAGCCATGCGGATAATATGCCTTCTAAACAATCTGCGTGGTGTCTGTTTGTTCTATATCGTGTCTCCCTACCACTTTCGCGCAACGACGCTCTGAGGGTGTTTTTTAGGGAATTGAATAGTTTGAACCTGGGACCTGTTGCTGGTAAGGAACGCCAGACCACACATGACATGTAGAATTCAGAAGAGTTCAGTGAGACTAGCGATGATATAACCAAATACTTAATGATTTCAGCGTCAGCTCCACTGCACTCCCTGTAAAAGAATATTAATACTAACTAAATTTAGTGGAAGGGGTTCAAGGCTTTCCTATTTTTAGTTAACTGGTAAAATAACGTCGAAAAAGCAGTTAAGTTTACCATTGGAAATTTTATTCTACTCATAAAACATCGTTTATAAATTGCACTATTGATAAAAGGAAATGTTTTAATACAAGATGGTAAAAACCAACTGCGTTCAACAAAAATGTGAACGAATATTCCCTGAATGGGTTTCCAAGTTCTACAATGGATCAAAGGATGACCTATGCCATATCACATCTATAATCTAGGTTTAAATTAAGTTTCACAAAAGAGAAAACTATCAAAATGGTCTACAGTGACCCTCAATTATCTTTAATTACTTATCTAACTTGTCGTAAATTACAGTGGCTGATGTGGCTTCTCAATAACTATATAACAGAAAAATCATCGCGTTTCAGATTTTTACTTCAAGTGGCAAATGTGAACACCATGAGCTTTAATTGACGATCGACACTAGTATTACGTAAAGGAGATGTAACAGATGAGACTTCTGCAGTTTTGAGTGAAGCCTTATGCGCTCAAAAATGCGGCATCGCGTGCGTTCATTACCTTGTCGGTGTTCGTCGGGGGCAGCGGCCGGCGCAGCTCCGTCCAGCTCGCCCTCTCAGAAGCAACTCTCCAGCAACTCTCTCCTAACTTCTCCTCACTATAATTTACCGAAGTTGGTTTAAAAAAAACTATCTGGCTGTGTTTTCATCTGACCGATCAGGGTCTCAATGTTAACCTTAGGCTCGGCCTACAAAAATTCTGTCTATCCAATGAGAAACGTTATACTTTTCGTAGTGGGGCAATGTTTTTAAAGTTTGCAAAGTAACAGAGAAGCGAAAAAGGTCTCACGCTAAAACTTGCGGGTGGTGTAGCCCCAGCGGTTAGCTGGCGACGTGGGCGTCAGTCCGTCCCTTATCGTAGGGCCTTCCAGCTTAACACGGTTCTGCTCTCGGCTTCTGTTCTCGTTTCTCCCCTCGGAACTGCGTCTGTCTCACGGTGGGAAGGTATGATATGCATTTAGGCATTCTTGTGTTAGTCTGTGGTGTTCCATTTGCTCACTCGTTACTCGTATTACTTTGGTTAATTTAATGTCACGATTTATTTGGAGCTATGTGACATACTACTGGATTTGCTTAACATGTCAGTGTTTTCATGGAAGGTGTTGGATTTGCCTGACACCTTACACATCACCACCCTTCGAACTTAATTTTTGCACTGAATTTAGGCAATGATTGAATCGTTGTCTAAGTCAGTCAAAAATTATTCTGTTTTCTAAGTTTTGTTGCCTGCTGTTCAGCCACGTTGTTCTGTTGTATGCTAGTTTGTATTACTAATTTATATTTTTATATTCTTCCACATTATTCTTAAAAATGACAAGAGAAGAATATTTTTATGCTATTATTAATTTTTAATTATTTTCTTTCTTTATTTAAGTGTGAAGTTTGTTTTTTAAGAAGTTTGTTATCGAAAGTGAGGAGTCTTCCACATCGATTTTCTTAGAAATATTGTTTTTATAAATGTAGTAATTAAGTAAAATCTATTCCTAACACATTTTCTAAATATCAGGTACAAGTAAAATGTTTTTGTTTCCAGACACTCATTTCAACATTGCTACACTAACAAATAAGAATTATTTCCAAGAATTGCTTTGACAAAGAAATATACATAGACAAGGATTGAGCTATTATCCTAACAAATGGTACAAATGTTAAAAAAAAAGGGAAAACATCCAACTAGATAATTTTTTATTCTTTGTTTTTATAAGGAGAATATAAGTAAAATATATTTATTCTTTTATTTTTATGAGCAGAAAATAAGTGGCATAAAGTTTTAGTGTTTATTATGCCTTACTTTTGTTCTTTATATACTGTCCATTTCAGAACTAACGATTTATTTTTATCGATAGTCTATATTTTATTTAAGTCCATAGTCAATGACTGTTATTTTGTAATTTATTAGCTGTCTGGTGTGCTTAACTTATTTAGTTTTTCACACGTTTCTTTTGCACAATTCCTACATCACATGATTTGATTTCACACCTTCACACAATCCTATGGATGTTTAAGCATGAGGTTGGCGAATGTTTTTGCACGAAGGTGATGGACTTGAGCGAGATGGATGTGGGCAAGTATTTGATGTACAGCTTTGTTCGTCATTCCTTGTTGGCTTTGCAAGTGTGTGTTGCTGTTGTGGAGGTCCCATAATGGAATGGAGCTGTGAGTGCAGAATCTCGTAGTTTACTGGCTTTGTATGCGTGAAAGTCATCGTTATGTGTCGCTGAAAGCGGTCGTTTTTCGCTGTAATACTTTGCAGACGACTAGTTTACAATAGGATAGGGATTTGGGAAGGTATGTCGTCTATTCTTCACCCATCTTCTTTCTTGGTCTCAACCTTGCGAATCTTCAACTTCTGTTCTTCCTGCTTTTTCTCTGCTTCTTACTTGATTCTTGGTTGTTCTCTGGGCAGGATATGGAAATATTTATTGATAACTAGTCGCTTTGAAGTTCTCCTCTTAGTAACAGTTTGATAAATTGTTTGGGTGTGTCATTTTTACTTTTGTGGATGTTTTCTTCAGTTTCGTGCATCAGCGAGCTGTTTAATAGCAGTAGTGTGACTTTTACACATATTTTTTGCCAGTGGTGGCTTGCCCAAGCGGTCTTCTCGTTGGGCCGTTTTTTGCTCGCTCCGCTGAGTGGGGGCACTTGCAGACCTTTCCGGCATTCGGCTTTCGGCGTCCCGTCTCTGCAGGGCTCCGTCATTGTGAGGCTCCGTGTTCGTTCCAGCAGGGTTCCGCCTAGCGGTCAAATTTATTGCCCACTTCAGTTACAAGGGCCTCTCTGTCCTTTCCCTTCTCTCGATGCTTCTGCCTTGTAGGAATCGTGTCTTGCTAATTACGTCCTTTTCTTTCTTGATACTTCTCACATTGCAACTAGTGGGTTGTTGCATCTGGTATTTGCTGGAGTTTTTACAATGGTTCTTACAAAACGTTTTACTTATAGTCATCTAACATGTGTCAATTACCTACATTATTTTACGCCTTCTTAAAAAGCTTTACAAATTTCGGCGCCCTTTCCATGTTACAATTCTAAGATATTTTGAATCTTAACTTCTACAAAAATCCTCAAATTCGTTTTATTTTTATTTTTTGTGTAGTGTCGTGCTGTATAGAATTTTATAATTTCATGCTGTTAGACTATCTACGCTTTATCCCTTCACCTTAACCTATGGTACTATTGGTGTTATTTTTGTTTTTGTTTTTATCGAGACTACTTTCTTTTTCCCACCTTCCTCTCTCTTCATTCTTCTTTCTCCTGACGATTTTATCTGCAACATAATTCTTGTGCTGTTGTGCTGATTATTTACCAGTAATAAAATTAATCTTCAAACTTTTTGATATGGCTCACATGGTGAAGTCTTAAGGTTTTGCCTGTTTTTGGGTTCATTAGTTCCACAGCATTGTCATGAGCAATTCGGCTAATTATGACAGGTCCTTTGTATCCAGCGTAAAACTTATGTATTTTGTGCTTCTGTTTGCTGGAGAGATGGTGTGTTTTTACAAATACTTTCTGGCCTACTGAGAATGTTCTTTTAATTGCTGTTCTGTCTCCTCTTTCTTTTCTTTTAATGGCTGCCTTTCTCATGTTGGAGAGTGCTGTTGCTGTTACTTGTTTGTGCTGTCTACATGGTACAATTGGAAATCTAACATTTTCTCTGGTTATGTTTGGGGGTTCAATATTTTTAAGTACAGTAACTGGAGGTAGTAGTGTAGTGCTATGTGGCATTTCATTTATTACTTCTTGAAAATCTTTAAGGTATAAATCCCAAGTGTTGTGTCTTTTGCCTGCATATAATCGGCATAAAGTGCCTATGTCCTTCATAGATCTTTCTGCTGGATTTACGCTAGGTTTGTACTTAGATATGTAGATGAGTTTTATTTTGTGTTTTAACGTGTTCTGCCATTGCACTGATTTGTATTGTGGGCCATTATCCGAAATTATTCGTTCCACTCGACCTACTTGTCTGAGAAAATCTTGTCTAAATGCTTTACTTATCGTAAGACCTGTTGCTCGTTTTAATGGTGTCAAGGTAACATATTTAGAGGTAAGTTCCAAAACGACATATATGAAAATATATCCATTTTTTGTGCATGGGAGGGGCCCCATCAAATCTGTTGCAGCTATTTGTTTTAATCTTTTAAGGATTATTGGAAACATAGGTGGTTTGATTTTGAAACTGACATGTTTAGCCCTCATACATTTTTTGCATTTGACTAATACTGTTCTAACTCGTCTTTCCATATTAGGAAATTGGCTTGTTTGTTTTATTTTTAAAAAGCATTTCTTTGGTCCAAAGTGGCCATTACTTAAATGTGTATACCATATGTACTTATTAATTAGTTCATCTGGGATATAAATTAACCATTCATTCGTTGCAACATTTCGTCTAAAAAATAAAACATTGTTTTTTACGAGATAGTGCTGTCGAATGTCTGGAAAATCCTTACTTCTCCACTTGTGTTTGATTCCTAGTATTTCGGGATCCTTGTCCTGTTCTTTACCTACGTTTTTCAATGCTGTCGTAATGTAGTTTTCGAAAGGTGCTTGTTTCATATAGTACATTGTAAACTGGTCTTCTGCTGCTTCCAAACCTATGTTATTGGATGCACCCTGTGGACATCGTGATAAAGCATCTGCTAATACATTCGCTGGCCCTGGTATGTGTGTAATAGTGAGGTCAAATTCTTGTAGTATTAACATCCATCTGGCTAACCTCCCATGACTTAGTTTGGCGGATAACAGAAATTCTAATGCTTTGTGGTCAGTGTATACTTCTGTTTTTCTTCCGAATAGGAAGTATCGAAAACGTTGGAATCCCCATACAATGGCCAATGCTTCCAGCTCCGTGATTGAATAGTTTTTCTCGCTTTTTGTGAGTACCCGACTGGCAAATGCAATTGTTCTATATGATCTTAGCCCTGCCTGTTCGTATTCTTGGAATAAAACAACTCCTAAACTTGTTTTTGCGCTATCAGTGGCCATACAAAACTTTTGTGTTAGACCAGGATGTGCTAAAATCGGTGCTGTTGTTAGTGCATTCTTCACTTTTAAAAATTCTTCATTGGCTTGTTGATCCCATACCCATGGCGTGTTTTTTCCAGTCAGTGCACATAGGCGTGGTGTTGCGAGAGAGTCGATCCAAATAAATTTTTTATAGAATCCGGTGAGACCTAGAAATCCTCTGAGAGTTTTCTTATTATATTGAGTACAGAATTCTTTGCTCGCCGTTAGTTTTTCTGGGTCGGAAATTACCCCTTTCTCCGAAATTATGTGTCCTAGAAATTTGACCTCTCGCCTTCCATATTTGGATTTTGTTATATTTACTGTGACCCCATGCTCTTTCATGATCTGTAAAAACTGATTTAATGTGTCGTTGTGATGTTCCCAAGAGGGTTCTGCTATAATCACATCATCAACATAACAAGTAGTTTTTTGTAAAATTTCGGACCTGAGTATAGTATTAAATCCCCTAATAAACGCTGCTGATGATATGTTTAAACCAAATGGCAATCGTTTAAACTGGTAACATCTACCGAATACGATAAATGCTGTAAATTTTCTACATTCTGGGGCCAATTCTATTTGCCAGTAACTACTCTGTAAATCAATTGATGAAAATATCTTAGCACCGTGAAAGTTTTGTATCAATTCCTCTAATTTTTCTGGGCGATCTGTCTCAGTGATTATGATTGTGTTGATCTGTCTGGAATCAAGCACTAAGCTGATTCTCTCATCTCGTTTTTGTACAATATGGATCGGGCTGTTATATGTGAAGGTACCTGGTTCAATAATATCGTCATCTAACATTTTAGATATCTCCTGGAATACTTTATTCCTGTAGCTTAATGGGATTGTATAAGGTGGCACTCTAAATGGTTTGTGCTGTTTTACTTCAAACTTGTTCTGAAAGTGCTTAATACTGCCAGTCTTAGGTAAAAATACCTCTGTTTTATCTCGTAAAATACCCTCTAATTCTCTTTTACTGTGTTCCGAAATACCTTGAACTTCTTGCAATTTTTCGTCGATTTCTTTATGGACTTCTAACATGAGTTGAGGCGATTCCCCCTTTTGTGGATACCATTCTAATTCTTCATCCTCTTTATCTCGCGTCATTCTTAATTGTTTGTTTATAACTGGTATTTCTTCTAATTTTAGCTTTTACTCAAAGAGAAGTGCGACATTCCCGAATGTTACGCTACCTTTCCCCATATCTATTATCGCTCGTCCCTCATTTAAAAAATCTGCACCTATAATCAAATCTACAGTTAGTTTATGTATAATCACGAAGTTGGCTTCGATCTTTTGACCTTGGCGCGAAAGAGTTAACCTTGTTTGTCTCGTAACTTCCGCAACCTTGTTTCTAATAGGACCTCTTACTTTAATCTTACGTGTTTTCAGAACTGGCAATTCCTCATTGGCATTACACTGCATGAATAAATTTTCTGAGATCGCAGTCAGTTCACTTCCGCTATCAATTACAATATTGACTGAGATATGCTTTACCATGGCCTTCACAATTGGTTGAATTTGAAAGGGTTGGTTCTGTTCTTCTTCTTGCATCAATGAATCCTCCACTGAATCATACATGAGTCTTTTTAGGAATTTCCCCTGTGAATTCGAACTTTCTGTAGGATAAGCTTCGACTGCTACTTCTCTCTCTTTTATTTCCTCTTCTCTATTTCTTCGTTCATTTACGCTTTCTTCAATATCCTCTACTTTTTCCCCATCCTCGTCTATCTTCTCCTTCTTCGTCGCTACTTCCACATAATCGCATCTAAATGCTCTAATTATCGCTTCATAACTTTCTTCATTATATACGTTGGGTTGTGTGCCCACTCGTAACTTATTTTCAACTTCTGTCGACTGCGCATTATCCTCATTGAATTCGCTTTCCCTGGTTTCCATCTCAAATAGCTCTGCAATACTCATTACTTCGTCCTTTCCTCCTACATTCGTTGTGCATGCCTCTGGTAATTCATCTTCCTCGTCAGTATTCTCCCAATTAATTTCGTCCCAACACGATATTGTTATTTTCTTGTCTTCGTTTTCATCTGGTCCCTGCGGATTTGTTTCTTCCTTCTTCTCTTCTCGTGATAAGATTTTTACTTCTCTGTTCAAGGTGCTGCAATTGTCCTGGGTCGGTGCGTCATTCTCTTTGGCATGGGCGCTTAGCTGTCAATTCGAACGTTTATCGGAGTTTGGTGGTCTTACCTCCACCTCTTCTATCTTTATTCTCTTTTATTGTTCAGCTTGTGGGTAGTGGTTTCTTTGTTGATAAGTTGTCAGTCTATTGGTTCTCCAGTACCCGTTCCGGTTGTCGTTATTCCCTCTGTAAGAGTTGTGGCGGTTCCTGGGTGAATTATAGTTATTGCCATATTCTCTTCTAAATCCATAACCGGTTCTTTGTTGAAATCTATTGTCGTTTCTTGGTGCGAAGTTATCACATGGTTCGTAATTATTGCTTCTTCGTACTGCGTCTTGTGGATTCCACTGCTTTTTGCTTTCGTTTTCACGTGCGCTTCGTCTTTTTCTTGCATCATCTTCCGAAAATATGAACTCTAGTTCCCTTAGAATACCTTTAAATGCTTCGACGTCATTGCATTGCCTCCGCGACCTACTAATGATTGCTGGTATTTCAATGGTAGCTTCATCGCGCATAATTTAATCAACTCTCCGTCACTGTATGGTACATCTAAGCATTGATTTTTCTTTGCCATTAATTCGAAAAATTTCACGGGACTCTTCTCTCCTGAATTTTCAAAATATGGGTTCTGTAATAATTCGTACTTCACTCTGTTTTGTGCTTCGCTGGACCAATATCGTGAGAGAAACGTCTCTCTGAAATCTTCCTAGGATCGGCATGTCGCTGCAACATTTTGCATAGTTTCTGCGACTGTTCCTGACATGTGTGCACATATAAAGTCTAATTTGTGTGCTAGCGTCCAGTGTTCTGGTAATCCTACTCGGAATTGCTCAATAAAAGTTCGTGGCTGTAATGAGTTTCCTTCTGGAAAATGTTGAAATTTTCTGACTGTGAGGGAATGATCATTGTCGTACTTCGTCATAGTTCCATATGAAATTCGCGATTCTTCGCCACTTTTGTTTCTGATCATTTCTCCCGTCGTTCTTTCCGGTTGTGGTAGATCCATTGGATATTGCCCACTGTAACTTTCGCCTACCCTTGCGTAGTATCGTTGGAGTGGTACGCAATAATTTTCTTCCATCGGTTGTGAACGTGTAGCTGAATGCATTGCACTGTACTCTTCGCGACCTGGCTTTACATTGTCACGTATGTTACTTTCCGCCATTGATTGGAATCGCAAATTCGTGGCAGAGTCTGGTCTTGTTCGGTCCTGTTCACTACGCTCTTCAATGGTTTGCAACAACTCAGTTCGCAATTTCTGAAATTGTCGCTTCGTTTGCGCTTCTATTTTGACTATGCGGTTATCATATATTTTCAGCGCTGCATTTGTGATACGTTTGTGTAACACACTGTTTTCAACAACTTCACGCGCTGTACCTGCTGCTTGTCTAGTAATTACGTTTATCTGTTTCTCTAGTTTCTTGACTTCTCCCTGGGTGTTGTTACGTAATGTTTTGATCTCGTCCTGAGTGTCATTACGCAATGTTTGTACGTCCCCGTGTACCTTGTCAATGTCTGTTCTCAATTGATTGTGACCTGTTATTAAGTTGCCTATAACTTCTCGAGATTCTTTTGCCTCGTCTTCAATATGACTTAGGTGTAACTGAATTTTTTTGTTTGGTTCTTTCATCTCACGCATTTGTCTCGTGGTTTCTGCATTCTGAATTTGAATTTGGTTCGCTATGTCTTTATTTTGTCTTGTCATGGTTTCCGTAATTTGTTGTAGTAATTCTGCCAGATTGGTGGGTCCTAATGCGTTTTCTTCCGACGTCCTACGCTCTGTGTTTTCGCCCAATTGTTGGTTTGCAACCGATTGCATTGAACTGTGCTGTGACACGTTTCTGCTCGCATTCCTTGTACTCTGTGGTGAGGGAGCTCTGATTACTTGTACTATGGGTTCTACGTATTCAAGACGCAAGTTAGAATCCTCATCGACTGTCTCTCTACTTTCCTGCTCCTCTGTCGTACGCTGACTTACGTTTTCCATGCCTTGGCGTACATTATCCTCGTTATGGTGCGTTATATGTCCTATTTCTCGCGATACTGCATCCTCTATTGTACTGTCCTCTATCCTCTGTCCATTTTCATGCTGGGTCTCTACCTCAATTCGGTCAAGGTCTCGATCTGCTTTGCTAATCTTTCCGAATCCCTTATTTTCTGTTTTAAAAGCAATTCACGTGCCCTACTTCGAGTCAACATGCGCTCATACAATGTCACGCATTTCATAAACTTTTTGTTCACACGACTTGACACTACGAAGACTGACAATCCGTTCACTTACTTGTTGGGTCAGAACCAACTTGTCAACGATGTATCCGCCAGCTGTGCGCTTGCATTGAGGAGAAAACTTAATTCTAACAATATTAAAATTCACAACTTAATTATGCTATTGACTCTGACACTTTCTTACTATCTATCACTGCAGCTACTGTTTTCGAGTATTTAAAACTTCAGGAAAAAAAATTTTTACTACAAAAATTTTTCAACAGGATGTTTTTCTGACCTAGTTAGGCATGTGGTCGACCTTCAATCATGGTATTTTACCATCCTGGCAGGGTCGCCATTTTCTAAACATTCTGCGTGGTGTCTGTTTGTTCTATATCGTGTCTCCCTACCACTTTCGCGCAACGACGCTCTGAGGGTGTTTTATAGGGAATTGAATAGTTTGAACCTGGGACCTGTTGCTGGTAAGGAGACGCCAGACCACACATGACATGTAGAATTCAGAAGAGTTCAGTGAGACTAGCGATGATATAACCAAATACTTAATGATTTCAGCGTCAGCTCCACTGCACTCCCTGTAAAAGAAACTTAATACTAACTAAATTTAATGGAAGGGGTTCAAGGCTTTCCTATTTTTAGTTAGCTGGTAAAATAAAGTCGAAAAACCAGTTAAGTTTACCATTGAAAATTTTATTCTACTCACAAAACATCGTTTATAAATTGCACTATTGATAAAAGGAAATGTTTTAATACAAGATGGTAAAAACCAACTGCGTTCAACAAAAATGTTAATGGATCGAAGGATGACCTATGCCATATCACATCTATAATCTAGGTTTAAATTAAGTTTCACAAAAGAGAAAACTATCAAAATGGTCTACAGTGACCCTCAATTATCTTTAATTACTTATCTAACTTGTCGTAAATTACAGTGGCTGATGTGGCTTCTCAATAACTATATAACAGAAAAATCATCGCGTTTCAGATTTTTACTTCAAGTGGCAAATGTGAACACCATGAGCTTTAATTGACGATCGACACTAGTATTACGTAAAGGAGATGTAACAGATGAGACTTCTGCAGTTTTGAGTGAAGCCTTATGCGCTCAAAAATGCGGCATCGCGTGCGTTCATTACCTTGTTGGTGTTCGTCAGGGGGCGGCGTAGCTCCGTCCAGCTCGCCCTCTCGGAAGCAACTCTCCAGCAACTCTCTCCTAACTTCTTCTTACTGTAATTTACCGAAGTTGGTTCAAAAAAACTATCTGGCTGTGTTTTCATCTGACCGATCAGGGTCTCAATGTTAACCTTAAGCTCGGCCTACAAAAATTCTGTCTATCCAATGAGAAACGCTATACTTTTCGTAGTGGGGCAATGTTTTTAAAGTTTGCAACGTAACAGAGAAGCGAAAAAGTCTCACGCAAAAACTTGCAGCTGGTGTGGTCCTTTTAGCGTTATCGGAAGATCTATACTGTTCTTCTGGAGGGCTCTATCTTTTAACATGGGCTGGGGGGGGGGGGGTCCTAACGTAACAGAGACGCGAAAAAGGTCTCACGCTAAAACTTGCGGGTGGTGTAGCCCTAGCGGTTAGCTGGCGACGTGGGTGTCCGTCCCTTATCGTAGGGCCTTCCAGCTTAACACGGTTCTGCTCTCGGCTTCTGTTCTCGTTTCTCCCCTCGGAACTGCGTCTGTCTCACGGTGGGAAGGTATGATATGCATTTAGGCATTCTTGTGTTAGTCTGTGGTATTCCATTTGCTCACTCCTTACTCGTATTACTTTGGTTAACTTAATGCCACGATTTATTTGGAGCTATGTGACATACTACTGGATTTGCTTATCATGTCATGGAAGGTGTTGGATTTGCCTGACACCTTACAGCCTGTCATCTCGATTACTAGTGACACGAGGGCGTTGGGGTCTAGCACGGCTTTCCGTATTACCCTCCTGAACCCACCGATTCCATATTCTGCTAACAGTCATTGGATCTCGACCACCGCGAGCAGCAATGTCGCGATACGATAAACCGCAATCCGACCTTTATCGAAGTCGGAAACGTGATGGTACGAATTTCTCCTCCTTACACGAGGCATCATAACAACGTTTCACCAGGCAACACCATTCAACTGTTGTTTGTGTATGAGAAATCGGTAGGAAACTTTCCTCATGTGAGCACGTTTAAGGTGTCGCCACCAGCGCCAACCTTGTGTGAATGCTCTGAAATCTAATCAATTGCATATCAGAGCATCTTCTTCCTGTTGGTAAAATTTCGCGTTTGTAGGACGTCATCCTCGCGGTGTAGCAATTTTAATGGCCAGCAGGGTGTTTACCAACGAGACAACTCGCAGCTATGTGCTATCGATAACATTCAAATTTTCTTCATTAATCATCAAGTGGCCATGTATGGGACCAGTTTAAACTCCAGCTGGCCTACAGAACTTCTAAATATCTTGATAGTTGTTTAGACAATATTCCAGTAACCTTGATCAACAATCTCTATCAATTTTAGCTTCACAAAAGTATTATTATCTGGTCAAATAATATTTAGTATTTCTCTGAGTCTTAAATAATTTATGTACGTACATTACCACCATATGTGACTCAACTTTCATTCTTTTCTTTTGATTCCTCTACTGCGTGAGATATTCTGTGTCCGTCACAACGACGCCAGTAACTCTAATACCTGTGAGACGACGACAGCTTATAGCAAACGTGGCATCAAGAAAGTTTCTGCGTCTTACATCAAGTCCATACAGTGTATCTGCAGGCGAATAAGGATACTCTCAAAATGAGCTCAGGGAAAGCATTACAACAGCTACACAGTCATCTGAAGGCCTTGTTTTTGGAGGCAAAAGAAACAAGTTTCGAGCGATTGTAACCTGCGGGGAGGTTTGCTTAGAACGGTGCTTACGAGGCGCCGCAAGGGAGAGTGCCTAGCTGTGGCACTGTCTACGCCCCATTAGCGGGATTGGGGGTCGGACTCGGACGTGACGTCACGCTGCACTTCCTGCGATGAGGGCGCTGCGGCCCTGTCACCGCTTGTTGCCAGTCGCGGGACGCGGGGCACAAAGCTCGGAAGCGCAGCCTTTGTGGCACGAGGTGCTTGTCATGAAATTCATTGTCCTGGGTCTCATACCACGCTTTATGTGTCTCTGCAATTCCCTCTCGCCATCCCTCCATCGTTATTTCTCATCCTATGTCATTTCCTCCTCTAAATCAGAATACCCTCTGAAAATTTCAGTACTTTTGTGATGCATCTTTTGGAAAGAAAAGAAAGTTCAGAATGGTGTTTAACAAGCGCTGCCGTGATCTTGATGTGTTGCCTGAAGTTTCTTTTTACAATAAAAAAGAAAATAGTGGAGATGGGGAAATGTATACCAATTGTAGTGTAATGAATACCTGCATATACTCCACCACTTCGTCGCTTTCAGGCTTTTTGGGGTGGCCTTTCCGGTCTTCGATTGAGCAGAAATTTCTCACACACAGTTTCTGCAGTGAAATTTTAGCTTTAGGAAAATTACCTATAGCTGAGAGCCACCCCACTGCATACCCAAATGGTGCAACGTGTAGCAGGGTTTCTACTGTGGTGAGGATTAGAAATATTTATTGCTAATGTGGAGTCTGTTAGGAACCTTATTTCCAAACTCAGTGAATCAATGCCCTATATAACACTTTCGTCGCTGGTATCACCACATGCTACAAGCTAGCTGGCTTTGCCCCCATTTTTTAGCTGGAAAATATTACAGATATGTTTAGGAAACCAACTCCTATGACACTTCAAATATCTTTAGTAATTGTGGTAGTTAGCGACAGTATGAATTTTATTTTAATGTCTAAATAACTTCTGAAATCTAAAAAGTCCCCAAAAACGGGGATTTTGTGAGATCTCCGACAGTAACTTTGCGATAGGCCAATCCGTTTTGCGTAAAAGTCATTAAAGAGCTTGAACCCAATACTGCATCAATAAATGAAAAAGAACATTTTACTTAAAAAGCTAAAATTTACGTAATATTTTCAATTTCAGACAGCCACTATTATTTCATTTGTTCGATGCCATTATTTTTATTCATTTTATTTGCTTTTTACAATTTATTAGTTCGAGCTTTTGTTTAAATTGATATTGGGACTGGCATTAGAAGGGAGATATTACTGCGTAGTATGTGATGAAATACGAAGATGACTGTCTACAGTTTTACTCAAATGATCAGAGAAGAGCTCTTTTGCATACTTTGGTACTGGGAGGTGATTTCACACATTCATCTTGGGGAGTCTATGACCAGTCCATCTGATGCAAGGTTATATAGTCTAGAGCTCTAAATATTTTTATTAAGATAGTGTTGAATTCGTTTTTATGGAGGTTAATTCATTAATCTGAAAAGATTCTCTTGTTTTAGACACATTTGGATTATGTGAAATTTCCGCCAAAAGCATCTTGTGATAAACCAATGGATATTTCTATATTCTCTGTGACATCTTACTCGATCTTCCTTTCACTTTTGCTAAGACCAAGTAATCTGACTTGAATAGGGTGGGCTTTGCTCTTCCATCACGACGGTTCTTCCACTCTTTGTCCTTCTTTTGCATTCTTTCTTTAACTCTTTTCTTGATATCTTCTCAGGTCAACGCTGGGCCCAAGGGGAAATTCACTTCCTTGACAATGACGTTAATTGGCTTTCTGCCACATATCAATGCGTAGAGAGCAAATCACATAGCTTCATCACAAACGCTATTGATTCTCTCTCCAAATGACATAATAAAATTGCCCCAGGTAGTATTCTTCTACAACAGGAAGTCCAACACAACCCATTCAGTTCTTTCATAATTCATACACTAGGGTTGCCTTGCAGAAAATAAGGAGAAATCTTAATGTGTCTAATGCTGTTTTTGCTACTTTCTCAGGCATGAACTTTGGTCTTTAATCTAAAAGAGGTTCCCCTCTTTGAACGAAAAGATATTTTTCTAGCTCATCTTCTATTGCTCTGTGGTTGGGATAAAGCATCACACATTTTGAGAACACATCCAACACGACAAGATATAGGTAGCCCTAGACACATGCAATGGTCCAAAGAGTTCTATTGCTATTAGCTGTCTTGGTTTCACCACTTCCATACTTTGTCTTAAACCCTAAATCGGCACTGAAGCAGCCCTTACCTTTCGGCATAGATCACATGCTGGGACATGGTTCTGTATTCACTTCCACATCTCACCCATTTCCGAACATTATTGCATCGATTACGAAAAAGCGTACCCCAGACAAGGTCTGTCTGAAAATGAAGTCAGTGGAGTGGCGGCTGGCTGGGCTAGAGTAGTGTACCATCGGGAAGCTACCCACCTGCTTGACGTGGGGAGTCAGTCCAGTTTTCGACGTGGCTGGCACCAAAATTCACCGCTCTACCTAGACAGCACAAATTCTGATGTTGTGCTGCTTCTGGTGGCAAACGTCTTCCCTTTGAATGAAATGATAGGCCACGGAAGAGTAGGTTGGCTCGTAAGTAGCCAAAATATGTCTGACAAAACCAGACTATATTGTTCAAGCCCTGTGTCCTCCAACTAAAATGGTTCAAATGTCTCTGAGCACTATGGGACTTAACATCCGAGGTCATCAGTCCCCTAGAACTTAGAACTACTTAAACCTAACTAACCTAAGGACATCAGACACATCCATGTCCGAGGCAGGATCGAACCTGCGACCGTAGCGGTAGCACGGTTTCAGATTGAAGCGCCTAGAACCTTTCGGCCACACCGGCCGGCCCTCCAACTAAATTTATGTACATAATGCATATATTCTAAATCAAAGCGAAACGTGATTCACACTAGAGTTCAAGGAGTCATTATGGGTGCCACAATTATGAGTAACTGTCTTTTCATTGTACTCTCTATGAGCTAGCAACACCAATGGGAGACAAAATAACAGGCAAGCATTACACTCACCTATTGAATGACGCTTTTACTAAAATATGCTGCCACACAGGACTTTATACACGAAATGCCAGTATATGTGAGACATAGCTTGGCACCATTCGCCAAAAGATTCTTCATACTATTACTTTTTCCCAATCAATTGCGACTATACAGCATCTGCTATTTTACACGACGATAATATACGAGAGGCACTCAATAAGTAATGCAACAGATATTTTTTCTCGGCCAGTTTCGGTTGAAAAAATGCGGAATTTCTTGTGGAACATTGTGGAATATTCCCGCATCAGCCAAAAAAGTTTGATGAAGTTCCGGTAAGCAGCGGCGCCCAACGTAACCTTCAAAATGACGTCTGTAACGGAGACACTTTCCAAGCAGAGTGCTTTCATTGAGTTTCTTTTGGCGGAAAACCAATGCACCGCAGACACTCGTATTTATGGGGGCTTGCCGAATGTTTACGGAGACGTGGCAGTTGAGAAAAGCGAGGCGTCTGTCATCATCGCAACAAGGTTGCGCAGACCCGTCCGGTCTCCTGCGTCCCGGCTTGCAACACACAGCTGTGACACCTGCAGTGTTGGAACGTGCGGACACTCTCATTCGAAGTGGTAACGGATCACAAACAAACACCTCGCTGCTCAACTGGACGTCTCTATTGGTAGTGATGACACCGTCGTCCACCAGTTGGGGCGCTCAGAAGTGTGTGCCCACTGGGCTGAACGCCGCCTAACGGTAAAGACCATTAAGAGCAACGAAGGACCAGCTGTGCGGAACTGCTTGCGCATTGGGAGGCTGAGAGTGCCAATTTTTTGTAGAACGTCGTCACAGGCGGTGAAACATGGCTTCATCACTTCGAACCGGAAACAAAACGGCAATCCATTGAGTGGCGGCACACTACCTCTCCTCCGAAAAAAATGTTCAAAGTCACTCACTCAGCCGGTAAAGTCAAGGCGACGGGCTTCTGTTAATCTGAAGGGGTTATTCTGTTTGATGTCCTCTCTCATGGTGCAACTCTGAAGTATACTGTGCTACCCTCACGAAATTTCAGAAAAGACTTCAGCGTGCTCGTCGCCGCAAAAATGCAAACGAATTTCTCCTTCTCTGTGACGAACACATGACTGTTCAACCGAGAGCCGCTCACATATCTTCACTGGACTGCTCTTCTTCATCCGCCCTACAGCCTGGATCTCGCATCTACCGACATCCATCTGTTCGTCCCTACGAAGGATGCCTTCCGCGGGAACCAGTATGTGGACGATGAGGAGGTTATTTATGCAGCCGGACGTTTGATCCGTCGTCGACCAGAAGAATGGTCCAGGTGAGCATACCGGCCCTCCCAATAAGGTGGCACAAGGGTCATCGCAATGAACGGAAGATATGTTGAAAAATAGTATTTTGTAGCGAAAAGAGTAGGAAGAATATGGTGTATTGGAATCATGAATAAAACCAACCCGCTTTCAGAAAAAAAGATATTTTGCATTACTTACTGAACGCCACTCGTACATGGTTTACTTCGCAACGTGAGACGAACTGCAGATGCAAATTATTACGCCCGTAAGGACAGACCGCCTCCACTGACATGGTCTGCTCTGAGCTAAAGCCCGGCACGATCTGGATCAAGCCTAGCGGAATGCTGCCTGTATTTGTAAAATTTTCTCGCCTATGACGTCATACATGTCTCGTTGCAGAACATTTGTAATTTAACTGTGACTTACACTTATACTGCGCTACAGAGTGGAGCCGAGCGACCGCAACGGTCGCAGGTTCGAATCCTGCCTCGGGCATGGATGTGTGTGATGTCCTTAGGTTAGTTAGGTTTAATTAGTTCTAAGTTCTAGGCGACTGATGACCTCAGAAGTTAAGTCGCATAGTGCTCAGAGCCATTTGAACCAACACTTATACTCACTCAGAGCGTCTCTTGCGACAATTTTAGGATGTATCTTTGACTCCAAACTGTATTATTGCTGTTGTATAATATTGTTTTTCTCACCCTGCAGGGACGGAAGCGAGTCCACTCGACGGCTGCCAAGGGGTATCTTGTCCACCACTGCGCCCTACTTTTAAGTTTCGCCGGATGTATACGTACGCCAACCTTCTAGAGCAGAGGTCACCAAACTTTTTCCATAGCAAAATTTTTCCATAGCGGGCCCAATAACTGACAAAGTGACGAGTGTGGACCGCATCATCATCCATAACAATACTTGCAAACCAGAACGAAAGCTCTGGTAAAAAGATGAAACCTAAGTTCAACCTACCATGTAAAAACAAGGCCAACCAACATGTTTATTTACTAAAAAATGTTGTCAAAGAAGAGGACGTTAGCGAGAAGATAGTTCCATCGGACCCAGTGTTCACGTATCCGAATCTCATAAACTAAGCAGCAAAACACGTTAATGAGAGTTCTGAAACTGACGTTGGCTTTCGAGATATCATCAATGTTTGGTTTAGTATTGCTGCATCGGATCAAGAGAATTGTTTCCAAATCTTCGCGAGTGAATCTTGTTCGATGTGCTGACTTAACATACTGCATTTTTGAAAATGTTTACACACAGGTATAACTTGTTCAAGCTACTGATGCCTCAGCACTGGCAAATTTCTTCAGTTTTGGGAAAATCGACATGAAGTAAGCAGCGCTAAAATTCAACAAGTTTTCCTTCTCTACGCTTCTGTGTTACACAAGTCATTGCCTTTGAAAATCAGAGAGTACTGTAGTTCAAATGGCACAGCATCAAAGTTATAATTAAACGGTTTCTGGAACAGAAGAACGCCACTCTCTGATCCTAAAAACTCTCCAAAAATGCTTCTTTAAGGCACGAATAATTTTTTCGGAAAATCAAGAGTGATTTCAGCTATTGTGGCACAAAACTCTCTGAAACAATGAAAATGAGAAGAGTTTTTCTCTTCCTGTTGTGATACAAAGAATAATAGATTAGTCAGAAATCCTTTGATGATTCTGTAAAGATCAAAGACAAGGTTATTCCTTTACTCGTAGTTTCAAGTTCAGATGATTCACGTTGGTTGTACTCTCGACCAAAAATGACAACTTTGACAGCTGCGGATTAGTCCTATCTTTTTCAGTGACAAAAACATGTGTTTTTTTCCGGAGCTTGTGAACAGGAATCAGGACTTTACCGCAGCTGAGCTATATCCCTGTTGTATGATTAGGCTAATCACAGAATTCGGAATCAGTTTCTTCAAGCAACGCGTCGATCCATCGGTGACTGATTTCGTCCCCAATGAAGTTCACAGCAGGAAACACTGTTTTAAATACACAAGAAATATCTACGTTTTTCCCATAGAGTCTTGGTGAGATATGATGCAGTGCATAAACAGAGTGCCCGAAATTTGCACATCTTACAACTGAGTGCTGATCGTTGAATATAGTAAATGTAAGGTACATAGCAGCCAGGAGGTCTCCACGCATTTGAATATATAATATTTAAACTGAAATATTTAAATTTAAACGGTATCACAACGTCTCGTGTTCCATACATTTTCTAAAAATAGTTCGGATCCGTCCCGCGGGCCGTAGTTTGGCGACCTCTGTTCTAGAACGTTCCAGACGACTCTTTTTGCCTCTCTCCGAGATACGGCTTCCACCCACCTTTAGGACACTGGCGTCTCCTGCGAAGGTTACGCGTCACCTTGAATGACAATACTACCTCACATCTGCCTGAATTCTGGTTCTCTGCTTGATTAAAAACTACATAGTACTCAAAACAGCCACTGTGTTTAGATCCCTACTGCATCAATAAATCAAAATTATATCGCATATTTTATCACCTTTTATACAATATGTATTGCTCTTCTTGAAACTAATCACGTAAGATTGCGTTGGGAAATGAAGATAGACAGGAAAATAACATATGACTGCCACATCTCATGTTGACACGTGCAGTGCAGCTACCTTTTTATATCTTTTCTCGGCTGGAGAACATTATAGGTCGCTTCAGGGCAGACCGCGCTTGCGAATTGCTCAAGAGGCAGGATAAGATCAATATTAGCACAACGACGGGTGAGCTATAGTGCCACAGTGTGTTTTCAGTGTGGTTCGGCAATTGACGAAGGCTGTAAGACGATGGCTGGGTGCTCCAGTCGGGCGTTCACCTACCTCTTGAGCAACATATGTTCCGGCGAAAGTGTCAAGAACTTTGAGAAAAATCCTTCTGTGTGTTATGGATAATTAGCAGTGTGAAAATGTGGTGGGAATTTAACTCATCATTACCAAAATCAGCAGGGGGTTCATTGGCGTACCAGGCTACTGCAGAATCAAACCTCTATCCTCTGATGGAAAGTCTGTTACTCGTTTGATCAAAAACGTACGCTAACTCCTTTGTCACACAACAGGGTATACATGCATACGTACGTACGTGTGTATGTTTATAAGTGAAAAGCAAAGGTATTTATCGGTAAAAAGAGCCTGTAAACCCAAAACGCAGTACGACCGTGGCAAAACCCAAAACCACAATACTAAAACCAGAATACTTGTGCAGATAAGGTAAGTGTTCACTTAGTACAGCTATGGCCCACATACCCTCACATGCATTTACTTGAATGCTTTCATGAAAAGAAAAACAAACAAATGATTTGTCATGATAAATGTCATTTGGGATATGGTCTCGATAAACTAAAACGCTAAAATTTCAACGAATCACTGTCGTTAATGTATTATATTTTAGTTACATACTTCCTAAACTCAGGATTTCATTTTAAGAGTACAGGCCTTCGCACTACGTATTTTGAGTCACTCAGTCAATGCAAATATTTGCTAAGCGTTATAAACACCAGCCAGTTCATGAAAAGTAATTCCGCTGAAAGAAGATGGCAACAGCATTGCTGCAGCTATGGGGGGAGAGACTATGAGAGCTGTGCTAATGATTGGTAAGGACAGTGCCACTTCTGCAGAGGTTAATTTAAGCAGTCATTCTTCCCGCGCTCCATACACGAATGGAGTAGGAAGTAACTCTGTGATACAGTGGGAAACACCCTCCGCCAGGAATTTCACTGTGATTTTCTGAGTATGGATGTACATGGCCGTAGATGGACGTGACAGACACACACTATGAGACTATTAGATAGTGCCATTCGAGAACGCCTGCCAATGAAATGGACAAAACAACTCTAAGTTTGTAATACTTAAACGCGTTTGTTTCATTAGTTGGCGACTGAAACGTTTCTTCTCGCAACGTACGTGCCTATGTTCATTTACACACGAACAAATAAACCAGGGAAAACCGGGGAATCTTGTCGATGGGTTAGAAGGCACAGCTGTATTAACACAGAGAATTTAGTTATAGCTAATGTCACAAGAGAAATAAACCTAAATTTCAAGTACGTAGCAAACGGATGACTTAATATGCTACAGCTGATTACGTCAGATATTTTTAAGATGCATTTAATGTAAAACAATGATAATAAATTACAAGGGTCGAGGCGAAGGCCAAACTTGAAATAATTATTGTTAAAGTATAATAAATGCGGTAACTTGCAAATTTATGAAACCTGTTGTAAGAAAAGCGGATCTCCTGTAATATTACTTCTACAATTTAATAATTAAAATTACGTGTCAAATTAAGTTAGAACTACCTAAAAAACGTTAAAAGAGAGAAAAAATGTAACACATTGCTACTGCAATAATTATAAGTCTTCGTCCGCCACAGTTTTAATCTAAGTTTCAAATCAGCGAATTCTCACTGCACAGTGAAAATTCATCTGAGGTATAGTTTATCCCTTGCACACAGTCTTGAAATAAATAAAAATATGAAAATATAACTGTTCCCAGAAATCACTGAATATTACTTCCACTTGGATTGATACTATACTGCCGGGAAAAAATTAGTACACCTGCGAAGAGGACGTCAATTTTGATCCAATGACAGCATATGGCACTTAGGGGTTAGTAGTGGCGCTGTAATTTACCGTCTAGCAAAATCATCAGACAATCAATTCCAATTACAAAATGATCTAGAGAGAATTTCTGTATGGTGCGAAAAGTGTCAATTGATACTAAACAAAGAAAAGTGCGAGGTCATCTTCATGGGTACTAAAGGAAATCCGATAAATTTTGGGTATACGATAAATCACACAAATCTAAGGGCTGTCAATTTGGCTAAATACCTAGGAATTACAATTACGAGCAAATTAAATTGGAAAGACCACATAGATAATATTGTGGGGAAGGCGAAACAAAGACTCCTCTTTGTTGGCAGAACACTTAGAAGATGCGACAAACCCACTAAAGAGACAGCCTACATTACACTTGTCCGTCCTCTGCTGGAATATTTCTGGGCGGTGTCGGATCCTTACCAAGTGGGATCGACGGAGGAAATTGAAAAAGTGCAAAGAAGGGGAGCTCGTTTCGTGTTATCGCGCAATAGGGTGAGAGCGTCACTGATATGATACGCGAGTTGGGGTGGCAGTTACTGAAACACAGGCGGTTTTCTTTGCTGCGAGATCTATTTACGAAATTTCAATCACCAAATTTCTCTTCCGAATGCGAAAATATTTTGTTGACACCCACCTACGTAGGGAGAAATGATCATCATAATAAAATTAGAGAAACCAGAGCTCGAACGGAAAGATTTAGGTGTTTCTTTTTCCCATGCGCCATTCGAGAATGGGATGGTAGAGAAGTAGTATGAAAATGGTTCGATGAACCCTCTGCCAGGCACTTAAGTGTGAATTGTAGAGTAACCATGTAAATGTAGATGTAGTATAACAACTGGAACTTCATGTGTGTCTACCCTTTAATAGGAAATGCTCACATCCAGAAGGTTTAGTGCAAACGTGTCAAAAAGCAGGCAAAGGGACTGATAACCCAGCAGTTTTGTCCCTTCACTCTCCAAACCATCCATCCAACCAACCAAGGAGGCAACCATGCCACAGAGAGGCACTCGTACTTGCTACAGCCAAGTCAGTGAGTTTGAAAGGGGTCAAATTGTCGCCTTCCGAATGGCGGGATGGGCCTTTCGGAGAATTGCCACCCAAGTTGGTCGTTCTGCGTTAGTTGTGCAACGACGCTGATATTAGTGATCACGTGAACATTCTCATACCCGCAGTCGAGGTTCTGGACATCCACACAGCACAGACGTCCACCAGAAGCGCCGTATTGTAAGGGAGGCAGCGACAGACCGTACAGCTACCACAGCACATATAAGAGAGCTTGAGAGCCCAGACGTGTAAATACGAACTGTTGCGAGTTGTTAGAAGTGAGACTACGGGCAGACACAAGTCTAGCCCGTCTTCCATTCACGTCACAGCACGGACGTGTACGGTTCGGCTGGTGCCGTCAGAGGTTTTCTTAGAAGATGGAATGGCACTCCGTGATCTTCAGCAGTGAAAGCAAATTCTGCTTGCAAGCAAGTGATGGTCGTTTGCGCGTACAATGTAGACTGTGGTGGCTGGAATGGGGGGGGGGGGGGGGGGAGGGGTGCGAGAGAGGTCGATAACCAACGTTCGGTACGTGCAAAGTGCTGTTAGACCCATTGTCTTACCGTTCTTACAAAAGGTAGGTGACGTGTTGTTCCAACAGGATAATGCTCATCGACACCCTGCCCGCGAAACTCAACGTGGTCTGCGAGAGGTGCAGCAACTTCCCTGCAATGGACTTGTCTCCAATCGTGCACGTGCGGAAGAAGACGGGACGAGAAGTGACTGATGCAGCTCGTCAGCCGACAACTCCTACAGAATTACGTGAACAGATCGAGTAGGCGTGGCATAACGTATCCCAAGACAGTATCCGCAGTCTGTACGATCCACCGGATGCCGGAGTCAGCAGCTGCATTGCTGCCCACTGAGGCTACACCACGTACGAATGTGGTGTCTCAGCATGCCTTGACACCTGGTACCTCAGAACCGCTTGTGCTTTTGATCTGCAAATGTAATCATTTCATATACTCCATTTGCGCTGTAGCAACAACAAGTCTTGTGTGAATTGGAAACCTCTAAAAGGGTCTACCATTTTTTTTCTGCCAGTGTATCACTGTTGTTCATCAAAAAAGGCAAGAAAGATCCAACACTGATTTAGGAGTACTTGTTGACTGTACTTGACTCACTCGTCGAATCAAAAATATACTAGAGGAATTGTCGTAGGCGCCGAAAGTTGGGCAGTCAGTTCGGCGGCGAAGCTGGGTGCAGGGACAGATAGACCTGTTGTTTCGAGGCGAGGAGACGTGATAGGGGGAATATTTTCTTGTTTGTCTTACAATGCTGACAAGACAAGAGCATATGTGCCGTCTACAGATCAGCTGCTATTGTATAAATTTTGACCCGCAAGTAACAGGGATCCGCAAGTGGGCATTATAGTGATGGTCAACTTTAAATGTTGTACATTTTATAGCAAGGAACATGAAATTAAATTAGGGCTGTTGTAATATAACGCAATGAATAGAAGGAAAGTAACACTGATTTGTGTTCGTGACTCACTTTGCATAATGCACTTAAATGTAAGTACAGTTACTGTTATTAATCAATTAATCATCTGCACATACAGACAACAGAACATTTCGTCAGGCAATTACAATGACGCAACTTTGGGATCGATGAGGGTGGCAGCAATCTGAAACAGAGAGTAGTTGACACGAAGTGTCCCGAATGGTGCCGACTTCTAACAACCACTTCTGTACTGGGGAGCTGGCGGCCAAATTATCGCGCCCTTACTATAGCTAATCTATTGGGTACTCATAACATATTAATTTATGTAGGTTGCCAATTAATAATAAGATCGGTGCATATGCGGCCCGATGTGCCACCCAACAATGTCAGTATTGGTTCTTGAGCGAAAAAAATTTGACAACCACTGCCTCAGAAGGTAGTGCACGCAAGTGATGAGCCTTCAGCTCAGGTTCGATCCTCACTACCGTCGGATGTCCAGTTTTCGTATCGCTCTTTTGTTCGGAAACCAAACAAAGAACATGTTTGGCAACACCGTCTCTGCCAGGCCACTTGAATTTGCGCGCACAAGGGCCTGATTGGCTAACTTTGCATAAATTAATTAAATCGGAAAAGAGGTTACGCATAGAATTTTTTTCTTAACAATTATTTCTCTGCACCACCTAACGTGCAACCCCATTAAAAACTTTTCAAACTGTTTCTGACGACACTGGCTGCTGCTACTCATATTTTATTCCCAAGCTTATCGACCAAGACCGACGTTGCTCTATCGTGTGCACATCGTTATCGATTCACTCTGCTAGCTATCGATACAATACTAAGTTCGCTATTTTGTAGAATATTAACAGAAATATCACTTTTGAACAGTTTGAGGCTGACATGTAATTTAGACATACACGATACTAAATCAGCAAACATGGCGAGATTAATAAAACGGTTCATTGTCAGAGAATAACGAGCATACACCAAATCATCGATAAAGTGTAAAATATTTGAATGCATGCACATATTATTTCAAAAATAGCGAAAAACAGAATTAATTGTGTCAATCGTTATCTTCATATTGCAACACGTGAATTATTTGGACACACTGAAGCTTTCCAAGCATTTACGACGAGTCACTTGCCTTGCTGTAATTCATCAGGTCAGTATTTAAGGTGTGCGTTAGAATGGGATTATTCGAATCGGCGCCCAAATCAGGTTCAGATCGCATACCCATGCTGTGAGGATTTCGTTTAAGTTGATTTACTGCTACCGTGCATAGAAGCACGAACTGTACACAGTGTCTTTTCTCGTAATATCGAAGTGTTGCATATTTTAACGTTTAGAAATATCGCTGCTCTACTTCCATTTTCTGAGTAGCATCCAATCATTCAAATTTAGTCAGCTAATTAGAGTGCGGTGGTACAGGGTCGTTTCTTTTCCTTAAAGTATTCGCCTCATTGCACTATTTGGAACTACTGTCCGCCCTGAAGCGTGATCCAGACCGGAAAAGCTGTTGAAAAGACAGGCTGTACTATACGTGTGAGCAGGGAGCAGAACATTTTAGTATCTAATTACTGAATAGAGCGTCCCTTCTATCACGTCCGAGTGAAGCGACTACATAAACCAGTTCTTGACTAAAATATATGTGCTGGATTATCACTTTAGCAGTACACACGCTGCCACCAAGTTCACCGTGATCCACAACTCCTGACGAAAAAGCAAGTACTTAATCAAAATTTGTACTGTTTCTTTCATTCATACAGAAAAATGAAATAACAATAAATTGTTCCTGATGATTTCTTTGCTTCAGATCGAAGCACCACACGAATAAGCCTCGAGATTAATGGGAGCACGTGTACACAGGATATAACAAAAATGTACGCCAAAAATTACAGGGCATATTCCTTCACATGTAGCTAAGAAATTATGTTATATGAACATGGGCCTGGAAACGCTTTGTTTCCATGTCACAGCTCATTATCTCCTACGAGTTTCAACAAAATCATATTGTAAATTTTCGCAGTCGGCATGTATGGGCGGAAGTTAGTCCTCACGCAACTGTTGAAGCGAGTCATCAACTAAGACCTTCTAACAATGTCTGGTCGGACATTGTTGGTGACTGTTTGGTACAGCCTCATTTTCTTCCGCCGAGGCTGAGCGGGCAAAGTTATCATAATTTCGTAGAGAATGTTCTACCTGATCTGTTAGCAGATGTGCCTTGAGCTGTGCTGCAAAACACATACTTCATGCACGTTGGAACGCCTTCTCATTTTAGTGTCAACGTCCGTCGGCTTCTAAATAACCGACTCGGTGATGGATGGATTCTTGGAGGCTGACCAATTGCCTGGCTTCCACGCTCTCCGGACCTACGTCCTTGGACTTTTACTTGTGGGGCTATTTGAAAGCTCTTGTGTATGGAACCCCAGTACAAGATGTTCAGAGTTTCCGCGCCCGTGTAATGGAAGGCTGCGAAACCATACGTAGTACTCTAGGGATACATCAGTGCGTCCGAGATTCACTGCGACGGCGGATTGATGCATGCAACCACGGAGGGCATATTGAGCATTCCCTGTGAGAAAGAGTTGCATGTGATATGCTTGTGCGTTCTGTTCGTGTGTGTTTCCCACGATTAATGAGCTGGAGAAAATGAGTTGTAACGTCGAAACAACGCGTTTACAACCCTTTTTCTTCGTCTACATGTAGGGAATGTGTCCTGCAATTTTTGCAGTACATTTTTGTTACACCCTGTATGAAATAAAACGTGAGAACTTTCCGAAAGGTTACGTAGGTCACACTGGTCTTTCAAAACATATTGACAAACAGCTCTTGGTGAACGTCTAACCACTCTGTCGGACCCAATGATGTGCATCTGAAAGTGCTACATAACGAACCGAAAGGACATATGCTGACCATGCTGGAAGAAATTGAGATTTTTATACACGATTTACTAGAGCTTGGCATTAATTAAATCATCAGAATGACTCTATTGCTAGTACATTTCTAGAAACTTTGAAGTCCTCTTCCTATCACCTACCTCAACAAAATTCCCGTACCGTCAATAGCCCCAATAACCGGGGAGGGGCTATGCATCGCCTCACACACCGACATGGAAACAGGCTAGCTTGCAGATCACATAACACCAAAGTGTAGGCAGTGAGAGACTCAGGTTTCGATTCGGAAGCACAAAACTATGGCAGCGCTCTTAGTGGCCTGGCAGTGAATTTTGAATACGAGAAATTATGGCGCACAGATTTGAAATACACGATTTAGATTACAATATATTTCATTTTTACTTATGGATTGACCTGGTAGTTCAGCAGTGAAATGTGTGCCTGAGAAATAAAGCTTTTTGTAACACCACAAAGCAATGAATTCGAGAAGTCTCAAATCAAAACGAAGATTAACTTCTCATGCCTGAGATTCACAATTCTGTACAATTTTGTAGATGGCGTTGCGGTCCCCTCTTGACTGTAAAATTAATTATTTGTAAAACCGAAAATAGCGACTTTGACCGTGTGGTTATAATAAAGTGGAAATCATTGCGCCTTAGCAGATGTCAAACCTTAAAAATCATCTTACATCACATGACACAGAAGCTGGTTTCATCACATTGTTTTGCTGATTACGATTTCTTGTGTGTATCATACGCTTTGAACTGGATTGCGAATATGTTGCTCGTACTCTGTTTTATTTTTGCTCGCATCCGTAATATTATATCGGGTAAATGATTCCATACCTGTTTTTGTTTCGTAAAAAGTAGAGGCTGATTTGGTCGCATAGTGTTCTGCGGGCTCATGTAGATTTGTTCCTGCTCACAAATACCTGAGTGAACTATTCGATTTAATTGCTTTCTGAAGTGTATTGTTTGTATTTTATTTGGTTTTAGTTAGCAACCGTTTTTCGTGCTTTATCGCATTTAGTTCACAACTCCACGTCAGCAGCTTTCGACAGAATTGGTGGTGGTGGGGGTTAGTGGTTAACGTCCCGTCGACAACGAGGTCATTAGAGACGGAGCGCAAGCTCGGGTTAGGGAAGGATCGGGAAGGAAATCGGCCGTGCCCTTTCAAAGGAACCATCCCGGCATTTGCCTGAAACGATTTAGGGAAATCACGGAAAACCTAAATCAGGATGGCTGGAGACGGGATTGAACCGTCGTCCTCCCGAATGCGAGTCCAGTGTGCTAACCACTGCGCCACCTCGTTCGGTGATAGAATTGGTACTCAGTTTTATTATATCTTGTCACACAATGAGTATACAGACTGGTCCATTGATCGTGATCGAGCCAAATACCTCACGAAATAAGCATCAAACGAAAAAACTACAAAGAACAAAACTTGTCTAGCTTGAAGGGGGAAACCAGATGGTGCTATGGTTGGCCCGCTAGATGGCGCAGCCAAAGGTGAAACGGATATCAACTGCGTTTTTTAAAATAGGAACCCCATTTTTATTGCATACTCGTGTAGTTCGTAAAGAAATATGAATCTTTTAGTTGGACCACTATTTTCGCTTTGTGATAGATGGCGCTGTAATAGTCACAAACATATGGCTCACAGTTTAGACGAACAGTTGGTAACAGGTAGGTTTTTAAATTAAAATACAGAACGTAGCTTTGTTTGAACATTTTATTTCGGTTGTTCCAATGTGATACTAGTATCTTTGTGAACTTATCATTTCTGAGAACGCATGCTGTTACAGCGTGATTACCTTTAAATGCCACATTAATGCCATAAATGATCAAAATGATGTCGGTCAACCTCAATGCATTTGGCAATACGTGTAACGACATTCCTCTCAACAGCGAGTAGTTCGCCTTCCGTAATGTTCGCACATGCATTGACAATGCGCTACAGCATGTTGTCAGGCGTTGGCGGTGGATCACGATAGCAAATCTCCTTCAACTTTCCTCATAGGAAGAAATCCGGGAACGTCAGATCCGGTGAACGTGCGGGCCGTGGTATGGTACTTCGACGACCAATCCACCTGTCATGAAATAAGCTATGCAATACCGCTTCAACCGCACGCGAGCTATGTGCCGGACATCCATCATGTTGGAAGTACATCGCCATTCTCTCATGCAGTGAAAAATCATGTAGTAACATCGGTAGAAGATTACGTAGGAAATCAGCATACATTGCACCATTTATTTTGCCATCGATAAAATGGGGGCCAATTATCCTTCATCCCGTAATGCCGCACCATACATTAACCCGCCAAAGTCGCTGATGTTCCACTTGTCGCACCCATCGTGGATTTTCCGTGGCCCAGTAGTGCATATTAAGCTGTTGGTGAATGACGATTCGTCACTAAATAGAACGCGAGCAAGAAATCTGTCATCGTCCCGTAATTTCTCTTTCGCCCAGTGACAGAACTGTACTTGACTTTCAAAGTCGTCGCCATGCAATTCCTGGTGCATAGAAATATGGTACGGGTGCAATCGATGTTGATGTAGCATTCTCAACACCGACGTTTTTGAGATTCCCGATTCTCTCGCAATTTGTCTGCTACTGATGTGCGGATTAGCCGCTACAGCAGCTAAAACACCTACTTGCGCATCATCATTTGTTGCAGGTCGTGGTTGAAGTTTCTCAAGTGGCTGAACACTTAGTGTTTCCTTAAATAACATAAATATCTGGCGAACGGTCCGGACACTAGGTTGATGTCGTCCAGTATACCGAACACCATACATAGCACACGCCCGGTGGACATTTTGATCACAATAGCCATACATCAACACGATTTCGACCTTTCCCGCAGTTGGTAAACGGTCCGTTTTAGCACGGCTAATGTATCACGAAGCAAATATCGTCCGCACTGGCGGAATGTTACGTGATACCACGCACTTATACGTTTGTGACTATTTCAGCGCCATCTATCACAAAGGGAAAAAAGTGGTCCAACTAAAAGATTCATATTTCTTTACGTACTACACGAATATGTAATAAAAATAGGGGTTCCTATTTTAAAAAAACGCAGTTAGTATCCGTTTGACCTATGGCAGCGCCATCTAGCGGGCCAACCATAGCGCCATCTGGTTTCCCCCTTGAAGCCAGACGAATTTCGTTCTTTGTAGTTTTTTAGTTTGATGCTTATTTCGGGAGGTATTTGGCCGGGTCACTATTAAAATGGACCACCCTGTATATTCCTGCTTTGAACGGTATTGCTTCTTGCCACTGGTGTGCTTTGTAGTCTTAGTAATTAAGGCATTTCCCTTGTAAATGCTGAAAATACAGTACTAGTTCACACTTTATCAGCAGGTACGACAAGCAATACATTTCAGCAGAACTCGATGTGGTACAATTATCCTTCCACGCCAGTGAAAATTTAAAAGCTAATAATACACACTTTGATGCTTTCGTCGTTGGACCTGTTAGTGAATTTTGTACAACAAGCGGTTACTGAAAGCAGTAGCATTCTGTGCGGTGGAATTACGCTCACACTAAAATACGGAATCCCATGTACAAATTTGCACTTCAGTCTCTATCTTTTATACTAATAATGAAATTGTAAATCTGTCATGTATCTCTGTTCGTCTGTTTGAACACGTTGACCTCCAGTACTACTAAACGAATTTTCATGGGATTTTCACTGGCAAATTGAGCATAGGCTGGGGCAACATATAGGCTTTATTTGATCAAAATCGGATCACGGGGAAAAATACATTGTAAGTTAAAAAAAAAACAATTGTGTCTGTCTGTTTGAACACACTAATCTCCAAAACTATCAGACGAATTTTCGATGGTATTCCAGGTAATTTGAGCGTAGCTTGGGGCAAGATATAGGCTTTCAAAAAATGGCTCTAAGCACTATGGGACTTCACATCTGAAGTCATCAGTCCCCTTAGACTTTTTTTTTAATCTTTAGTCATCAAAACCAATGTTATACAATCTAACCCACCACCTAAAATCATTAGTTGGTCGAAATTAGACACAATATTACATTTTAGCAGCATTTACTAAATATTCTATATTCTACTGTTATATTAGCCACAGGAAGTTAGTTCTATCTTCTATATGGTCTATGGGTATCTATATAATTTACGGTTAGTCAATCATGCTATCAACTCTAACCTACTTTACTACTAACTACAGCGTTACAGGTGTGCCAGTATATAATATAAACCTACTATTTCATGGCCATGCCCACCGAGCTAATCCCAGTGGGCGTGCCCCTGGCACTGGGCTGGCCTTACCGCAATCGCTGTAGGTTTAAAGAAAAATAATTTCCTACGATCTACTTCTACAGAAATAAGTCAGTCATAGTTGGTGTGCTGTAGTCTCTAGTCGGTGTGGTCGCACCCTCCCCCTGGTCCTGGATGCGTCGGCTCCCGATCGTCATTAACGGTCGGCCAGTACACACCCTCGCGGTATGGGATGGTGCGTGATGTCACATATTGGTTTCATATTTACTCGATCTCCCTTATATATTCCCTTAGGACCTTGGCGGATACCTCGTTAGCCAGTTTATCGATGATGGTGAAAGTGGTAGGTCTCGAATAAGTTGAAAGGTGTCTGTGTTAGGCAATGAGTTCCGTAAGTTAGCTGCAACGTCGTCGAAAAGCGGACACTCGTAGACCACATGATCCGGTGTGCCGATTTCGGCACCACAGTCACACGATGGTGTCGCTCTTTTCCCAAACCGGCATAGATAGGCCGGGTACGGGCCATGCCCAGTGAGGAAGTGCAGCAGTCCCTTACTTGGCTGGAAATGTTTCAACCTTAATCTTTCCTGAACGTTTGGTAATAATCGGTGAGTCCTTCTTCCTGTTTCATCCCCATCCCAGATTTCCTGCCAGAGTTGTATTCCCCTTCTTTTAATTGTTATTTTGTCCCCCACTCTGACCCCCATAATATCCCTAGTTTTTTCAATTTTCCCCTTTTTGACCCAATACCATGCAGCCTGATCCCTGATTATTACATCAAGGGGGCACAGGCTCATGAGTATCAGTAATGCTCCCCCTGGTGATGTCCTATATGCCCCCACGGCCATAGCAGGAACGGCCCAGACCCCGGACCCACAGCCCACGATGGAGACAAGAATGGTGTTATGATAGAGCATGATGAGGTTCGGTGGGAGATGAAATCGTCTATGACCTATGTTGATGAGATTGTTTAACACTTCTATCGACCTATGTGTTACTGCCTCAATGTGTCTGGCAAAGCTCCATTTTTCATCTAGCGTTACTCCTAGATATCTAGCCTCTCGACGACGTATAACTGGTGTGCCATCCATCCTAACTGTAGGGTTTCTGACCAATTGGCCCTTTAGGAGTAGGTAGGTGGATTTGTTTGGTGCTACTTTTTGCTTGGTTCTATGGCACCACTGTGAAAGTAATGTCATGGTCCTCTCGATTTTTGGTTCCAATTCCTCTCGGCTCCGACCGCCAACCAACAGGAGGAGGTCATCAGCGTAAGCTATCACCCCTAGCACATCTGCACAGCTCTCCAGGGTCTCAAGGAGAGGCTTCATATTGATATCCCCAAAGAGTGGCCCCAGGACAGAGCCCTGTGGACACCCCTGTGTTATCTTCTTGCCCACTCTTACGCTAGGGGATGATAGCCAGACCTCCCTATCCATGCAATAGCTCCTAAGACACCCATATAGCGGCCCTGAACAGTCCTTCTCTCGCAAGCGAGAGAAGAGCGAAGGCCACCACAGGTTGTCAAAGGCGCCACTGATGTCCACCATGATGCCAACTATGTACTTGTGTGTGGACGACCCGCAGACCTCAGCCGCCATGGCGATTGCGTCAGACGCAGAACGCCCCGGCCTAAAGCCGAACTGCCTGCCGCTCATTCCACAAAGCGCTCGGTGTGCCATCAGCCTGTCAGCCCGCAGCCTCTCCAGAAATTTTCCTAGCAGATCCAACAGACATATGGGTCTGTAGGACTTGACCTCTTTAGGATCCTTATCCAATCCCTCTTTTATTATTACTACATTTGCTTGCATCCAGATGGTGGGAAACTTTCTGAGGCTTGGGGCCTCGTTGTAGATTCTAGCAAGAGGTGCTACTAGTTGAGGAGCGAGGTATTGCACCACCTCCGCTATGATGCCGTCTGGTCCCAGGGCTTTTCCTCTTTTAAGTGCCTTAATGTGCACCGCCACCTCGTTCTCCGAGAAAGGGTACACCACGGTGTTGTTTTGGTACTCTTCTTGCTGAGCTTGCCTAATTAGGCCTTGTTCTTCTGTATCCTCAATTTCGATGTCATCCGGAAACAGGGACCGGAGAAGGACTTCAGCGGTTTCCTGCCATGTCCCTGTCATCCGATTCCCATCCCGGATGGTTGATAGTACCATAGGAGACCTAATTTTTTCCCTAACTATTTTATATGGTATGCCCCAGGGATCTGTAGCCAATTGGCTCTGTACATACTTCTCCCAGCTAACCAGTCTAACCCTTTTGAGCTCTCTCTGGAACTCCTCCTTAGCATTCCTATAGATTTCTAGCCATCTCTGTTTTTCTTCCCAGACGACACTTCGCTGGTAGTACCTCCTCGCCCTCCTGACCGACTGACGCATCTGCCCTAGTTCAGCGGACCATGGTGACGGGGAGGCCGCGATGGCCCTTCTCCTAGTTGGTACTGCAGCCTTTACCGCTTTTGTGATAGCACTAACCAGTTCTTCAGCAGGCCTGTCGACGTCTTCATCACTTTCTGGCCATGTTGGGGGAACAAACTCTCTTGCAAGGCGCTCCCAATCAGTTTTGTTGTAATTTAGTTGAAACTTCCACCCTATGTCCCAGTGGCATTCCTTGTCAGTGAGCTCAAATGTGATTAAATTATGGTCACTTGTTGTTACTTGGTCTCTTACCATCCAGTTGTTCAAGTGACCAGCAAAATTTGGTGAAATTAGTGTTACATCAATGTTAGTTCCTTCTCCTCCTCCGCCTGTGTAGGTGAGGGGGTTCCCGGCTCTATTTGCAACTAATTACTATAGTGACATTACTGTTTCCTCCATCTTCTCTCCTCTGCCATCCCGGGTGCCACTGTGCCACATTGACATCTGCCACCACCACTATCTTTCGGCCTCTTAGTGCTGTTGTGACTCGTGCTAGTTGATCTAAATATGTCTCAATGTCATCACCGTATTGGTAATACATATTAACTAAATGAATGACTCCAACTGCAGTCTGGAGTTTGGTTACAATACAGTGTTCATTTGAGAGATGAGCGAGCACGGTGACTCTTATAGCTTTATTTATGATTATAGTGGTGGTTTTAGGGTCATCTCCAAAGGATACTATTTGCCAATTAACGCTAGCGAAAGCTATGTTACCTGCGAGAGAGTATGGCTCCTGTAGACAGAGTACGTCAAGACTCATCTCCTCCACCACCCTTCGGAGCTCCTGCATGACTAATCGGCTCTTATGTGCATTTAGTTGTCCTAGCTGTATTTTAATGGTCATGGAAAATACGTGTGTACATATTGTTCTGGAAAGGTCTTCCTCCAGTCATACGCAATCCTACCATTGGCTAAGACAGCCTGATTGTAGATCTCGTCTAGATCAAATTTTTCGTTTGTTCTTTGAAAAACCTTTTTGACAAGGTCACGCAGGGCGCCAAAGTCAGTGGGGAGATTCATGGTCTTTAACTGTATTCTATCGACAGCCTCCTTGGCCGAGAAGACTTAGAACTACTTAAACCTAACTAACCTAAGGACAGCACACACATTCATGCCCGAGGCAGGATTCGAACCTGCGACCGCAGCGGTCTAGCGGTTCCAGACTGAAGCGCCTAGAACCGCTCGGCCACAGCGATATAGGCTTTATTTCATCAAAATCATAACACAGAAGAACTGTATAGTAATTTAATCTAAAATCGCCTGCTCATTTTAATGATCATTGTACAGTACATCAAAGAACGAATGGACGGGGCAGTTAGTTTCGTAGTACACGAAACAACCATTAGATTTTTTAAACTCTCTGACAGGTGTATTTTCGGAAGTTTATGTCACTGACAGAATTAAGCGCCGCTATATTATCTTCATGAATTTACTTGACTAGAATAGACGGATTTACTGATGTCGCTTTGTGTATTAAATTTGCTTTGGGATTTGAGTGCCTACTTATTACATCTTGTTTTTTTTTTGCTTACTAATGAAAACAGCTGAGTCTTTCTGAATACACCAGAATGGCTAAAAGACTGCCAACTGTACGGTCTCAAGAATCCAGTGAAGGTCGTGAGGCAAGACCTGCTGCAGCTCGTGAACATCAGGCTGCAACTCAGCCCTTGGGAACTCCTTCCAAAACGAGGTGCTACATGACATTGATCGAGAGTGTCATGAATTATTTCACTCTTCAGATCGTTTCACTCGTAGAGGCTTCAAGTTCTCTCTGACGTAGCATCACAGAAGCTGAAATTTTGAAGGGAAGTGGCGCCGGTGAGTGAGTTATTATACTCCGAATCCCACTTATTCCTACGAGTTTACCATACAGCTTTAAACATGAACAATTCTTGCTGAGATTTCGTTGCCATGAGCATAAACAGAGTACAAGTCCAGACAGTGTGTGTTGTGGGTGTGGCCACAAGTGTCAGTTGCTTTCCGTATGGCCAGTACTACATGACTTTCATCTGCGTTAATGAAGCTAACAACCCCTTAGTTCATGTGTCTAATCATACTACTCCAAACGTTGTATACAAGGAAGCTTTATAAGTAAAAAATAAATACGACACTTGTTAAGTCTCACGCACAGCTATAAATAAATACTTGTGCAACGCCGGGTTTTTCGGCTAGAGTTGAATATTTTTTCTGCGTAATAGTACCTGGCACAATAACTAAGTATTGTATCACTGATAGTACAAAGCATACTCAGTGACGAGCAGGAACACCAAAGCAGAAGTATGTACTCACATTGTGACAAGATGTAATAAAGTTGAATACCAATTCTGAGTCCTCCATTAAAAGCGAGAAAGAACGAAAAATGGATGTGAAATAAAGTAAACTAGAACAGGAACAATATACTTAAAACACATTTAAATCGAGCGGTTCACATACGTATTTTTGAACAGGAACAAATTTACATGAGTTCACAGAATTCTATGTGACGAAACCAGCTTCTGTTTTAAATAAGACAGAAACCAATATGGTGTAATTTACTACTCCCAACATTACGAATGTAAGCAAAAATCGAACAGAATACGAGTAGCATATTCGCAGCGCAATTCAAAGAGTGCAGTATATACACACAAAGTTGTAATCAGGACCACAGCGCTATAAAACCAGCTTCTGTTTCGAACGAAACCAAAACAAAACCCAATAAGAACCTGAAATGGTGGACTGATAAGCTTGCAGCCCTCCAAGTGGCCTGACGGCGAACCAAGGCTGTGTGAGTTTCACACTCCTAATGCGGACTGGTTTCGGTACATAACTGCAATACCTGCACTCCGTAAAAGGTCACAATTGGCAGCGATTAGAAGTAATTTTGAGTAGTGACATGCTATAACCTGTAATTTTAGTTTTTTTCATAGAGAAGAACTTCTATAATTTTACGGTTTACGTATTTCATAGTTTCATACTTATTCGGTTTTAGTTATGTTTTACATAATCTCCTCTTTACATAATTTTGTCGTTTGCTTATATCTTTTAGGCAAATTACACATTAATATGATTTCTGACTGCATGTGAACCTATTACAGTCATGTCATCCTCCTCATTCCTTCTTCCTGCCTTCTTTCCCCTGTCAGTAGCCCCTTATCCCAGATTTTCTTCCTTCTCACACCTCCATTCACCAATTATGTGTTCATACCATAACCCTCAGTTGCAAACCACAGTACTTTGATGTGTAGTTCTCTTTGGATGCAATGGGTTGTTTACACAACTATATAGGTAAATGAAATAGATGTTTGTAATACCTATTATAAAGTAATTGGAAGTAGATACTTATTTTCTTTGTTTCATATTTGAGATCTGAAGATTATCAAATATTGATCGAAACCGTATCATAAAAATAAGTACGAAACGATGAGGGTGAAATGAAGAATAAACTTCTAAATTCAACAGAGCTCAGAAATCTCTCGTGACGAATATATCAGAAATAGTGAATTTCTGGTTTGTCGAACCTCGTGAAGCCTTAAACGAAACATGTGTCGTCCAATTTTTTAAGTCCAAATGTCTATGGTATTTCGTTTTCATTCATTCGTGCTACACGTACAGTCTATATTTTATTGACTCACTGAGGCTATATTTCGTCTGATCTTATGTGATATATTTTTCCCTCTAACCATACATTATAAGCGCGTGTACAATGGCGTACTGAATGTGTTTGTATTATTACTGTCCTGTAATCCTGCTGAGCTGATGCTTCTTCATTTCAAAGTAGAGTAATGTCTCTCTAACTCATTTTATTCACTGAAATGTTTGTCTGTGAACGGAAAATGTAGGAAACTCCATTATGGAGAACGGCGGCTGTGAAACATTAGCGTCCATTAAATTTCTTGTTTTTTCTCCACCGTACGTTTCGTCCCTGCTAAATGTTTTTCGCGCTTTACAGCCTAATCCTGTCACAAGATATAATAACTCAGCGTAATGCGCAAAGTGCTCTGCGAGTTTTGAATGAGCTGTTACTCTTTCGTAAGAAATCTTATTAGAGTAAATCTGACAGTTTCAAAGAAATTCTCGAATAAGCGGTATTAGCTCATAGGTGACTAACTGTGAAATACACACTAATATAATGCAGAAAAAAGGCTCATATATCCATATTTATTTTCTAGCAGCCGCAAAATTTTTCCTGTAAAGAGTTTACCTGCCTTAATTTTGCTTGCTCTAGAAACACCAGGACAGTAATTATATACGTTTTGTGTGTTTGATACCCTTTTACTTGACTGCAACATTTTGCTTCATCCTCTGCACATCCCATGGACCTTGTCAGTGTCTCTCAACTGGAAAATATAATTTTGTTGTAATATACGCTGAACCACTGCACCATTGAGAATATCCCTAAATGAAATGAAATACACCGTCATAGGTGACGAATAACTTTCTAGATTAATCGAAATGTCTAATTTTCATTTCTAGATCGAAATGAAGCCTGTAATTTGGCAGTTATTTTGAGGAGATACACTCAGTACATGTGTCTGTCTCACTAAGTGATTAATGCCATTCTTATAAGTTAACAACTTACACCACTAACTCATTTATCTGAGGATATGAATTAGCTTCAGCCACTCGTGAACGATGAAACCAAAGATATTTTCGTAGGCACATCTACAAAGCAGTTACAGATTTGGAGATAGCACTGTTAAAATTTTCATTCTATTATATAATGAACTGCATCAGCAGCAGTCACTGTTGTGAACGAGCAACTCAGGCTAACACATTTAAGTGGAATGAACGGAATTGTTTAAATATTATCAGAAATAAACTATGTGTTTTACATAAATATTGAAATTATACCCGCCTTAATCGTCATTCGAAATTGTATTACTAAAAGGTAGCCAGTTTGTATGTGCCTATGCTGCATATACTTTAGTTGACAGCAATTATTACGTGACTGACTGTGACTTCTAAAAGTGCTTAACCTCACTGTCCGACATAATAATTATAGAATAACGCTGTATACCTGAAGTTGTAAGTCCCCAATAAACCAACAAACATAAGCACTAGTATATAAGAAAATATCTTTCCGTTTATCCTGTTTGAAGAAACAACAACTTCCTCATGCGTTAACAAGTCAGATAGCATTGATATGTATTTGATATACTATATATCAAATACAGATTTTTGTGACACATTTCATCCTATTACAGCATATTTCTAGTGCCTACTGCTGTGTGTTGGGCAGGGACTAATGCATAGTGCTTTTATGATACAAATAAGATCAAAACCCTGAACCAACTGCATTGGCTACTCTGTGAACGTTTAACTTTCCCATAGGCATCTAAAGCAACAAACTATAAAAAGCCTTAGCTAACTCACAAAATATTATCAATTCAAATTTCTATTGTTTAACAATTCAAGCTCAGAGAGTAACATTTAAATAGTACAGATTTGATTGTGACTAATAGAAAACTGAATGGAAAATTTAAGAGACTTGATAACATTAAACACTTTTTGTGGGAACATAGGACACAGCTGAATTTTATGACACTTACTTTACTATGCTCTTTTTAGATATTGTAGGCTATCGACCAATGAGCTACCAAATCCAAATAATATAGATGTTGATGCTATTCACGGGTTTGCAGCCAGATTACTCATCTTGGCAATACGATACTTCGACTCTCCAAGGGGTCGCCATCTCCAGATGAAGGTGCAGGTGCACGTGCAGGTGCACTGACGGACGTCATTGTGCAGCCGCAATCTCTCCTGAAGATGGCAGCCAGTTGGATCGTCGACATATTGTGTCGTCAAGACTATCAAATCTGGTTGCTCACCCGTGAAGATGGTTCAAATGGCTCTGAGCACTATGGGACTTAACTACTGAGGTCATCAGTCCCCTAGAACTTAGAACTACTTAAACCTAACTAACCTAAGGACATCACAAACATCCATGCCCGAGGCAGGATTCGAACCTGCGACCGTAGTGGTCTCGGGGTTCCACACTGACGCACTTAGAACCGCACGGCCACACCGGCCGGCTACCCGTGAAGAGCATCAACATTTAGTATGCCGGAAAAGTCTACATAATCACTCCAGGTGACGCCTGTATATAAGGTAGGTAGAAGGACGGATCCTCAAAATTACAGACCAATATCCTTAACATCGGTTGGTTGCAGGGTTCTCGAACATATTCTCAGTTCGAATGTAATGAATTTCCTTGAGACAGAGAAGTTGCTGTCCATGCATCAGCACGGCTTTAGAAAGCATCGCTCCTGCGATACGCAACTCGCCCTTTTTTCACATGAAATCTTGCGAACCATGGATGAAGGGTATTAGACGGATGCTATATTCCTTGACTTCCAGAAAGCGTTTGACTCGGTGCCCCACTGCAGACTCCTAACTAAGGTACGAGCATATGGGATTGGTTCCCAAGTATGTGAGTGGTTCGAAGACTTCTTAAGTAATGGAACCCAGTTCGTTGTCCTCGATGGTGAGTGTTCATCGGAGGTGAGGGTATCATCTGGAGCGCCCCAGGGAAGTGTGGTAGGTCCGGGGTTGTTTTCTATCTACATAAATGATCTTTTGGACAGAGTGGATATCAAGGTGCGGCTGTTTGCTCATGATGCTGTGGCGTACGGGAAGGTGTCGTCGTTGAGTGACTGTAGGAGGATACAAGATGACTTGGGCACGATTTGTGATTGCTGTAAAGAATGGCAGCTACCGCTACATATAGATAAACGTAAATTAATGCAGATGAATAGGAAAAATAATCCCGTAATGTTTGAATACTCCATTAGTAGTGTAGTGCTTGACACAGTCACGTCGGTTAAATATTTGGGGGCGTAACATTGCAGAGCGATATGAAGTGGGACAAGCATGTAATGGCAGTTGTGGGGAAGGCGGACAGTCGTCTTCGGTTCATTGGTAGAATTTTGGCAAGATATGGTAAAGGAGACCGCTTATAAGACACTAATACGACCTAATCTTGAGTACTGCTCGAGCGCTTGGGATCCCTATTAGGTCGGATTGAGGGAGGACATAGAAGCAATTCAGAGGCGGGCTGCTAGATTTTTTACTGGTAGGTTTGATCATCACGCGAGTATTACGGAAATGCTTCAGGAACTCGGGTGGGAGTCTCTGGAGGAAAGGAGGCGTTCTTTTCGTGAATCGCTACTGAGGAAATTTAGAGAATCAGCATTTGAGGCTGACTGCAGTACAATTTTACTGCCGCCAACTTACACTACTGGCCATTAAAGCTGCTACACCAAGAAGAAATGCAGATGATAAACGTGTATTCATTGGACAAACATATTATACTATAACTGACATGTGATTACATTTTCACGCAATTTGGGTGCATAGATCCTGAGAAATCAGTACCCAGAACACCCACCTCTGGCCGCAATAACGGAATTAATACGCCTGGGAATTGAGTCAGAGCATTGACCAGACGTTTTCAATTGGTGAGAGATCTGGAGAACGTGCTGGCCAGGGCAGCAGTCGAACATTTTCTGTATCCAGAAAGGCCCGTACAGGAACTGCAACATGCGGTCGTGCATTATCCTGCTGAAATGTAGGGTTTTGCAGAGATCGAATGAAGGGTCGAGCCACGGGTCGTATGTTGTTGTTGTTGTTGTTGTCTTCAGTCCCGAGAGTGGTTTGATGCAGCTCCCCATGCTGCTCTATCCTGTGCAAGCTTCTTCATCTCCCAGTACCTACTGCAGTCTACATCATTCTGAATCTGCTTAGTGTATTCATCTCTTCGTCTTCCTCTACGATTTTTACCCTCCACGCTGCCCTCCAATACTAAATTGGTGATCGCTCGATGTCTCAGAACATGTCCTACCAACCGATCCCTTCTTCTAGTCAAGTTGTGCCACAAACTCCTCTTTACCCAAAATATATTCAATACCTCCTCATTAGTTATGTGATCTACCCATCTAATCTTCAGCATTCTTCTGTAGCACCACATTTCGAAAGCTTCTATTCTCTTCTTGTCTAAACTATTTATCGTCCATGTTTCACTTCCATACATGGCTACACTCCATACAAATACTTTCAGAAACGACTTCCTGACACTTAAATCTATACTCGATGTTAACAAATTTCTCCTCTTCAGAAACGCCTTCCTTGCCATTGGCAGTCTACATTTTATATCCTCTCTACTTCGACCATCATCAGTTATTTTGCTCCCCAAATAGCAAAACTCCTTTACTTCTTTAAGTGTCTGATTTCCTAATCTAATTCCCTCAGCATCACCCGACTTAATTCGACTACATTCCATTATCCTCGTTTTGCTTTTGTTGATGTTCATCTTATATTCTCCTTTCAAGACCATGCCCATTCCATTCAAATGCTCTTTCAAGTCCTTTGCTTTATCTGGCAGAATTACAATATCATCGGCGAACCTCAAAGTTTTTAATTCTTCTCCATGGATTTTAATACCTACTCCGAACTTTTCTTTTGTTTCCTTTATTGCTTGCTCAATATACAGATAGAGTAACATCGGGGAGAAGCTACAACCCTGTCTCACTCCCTTCCCAACCACTGCTTCTCTTTCATACCCCTCGACTCTTTATAACTGCCACCTGGTTTCTGTACAAATTGTAAATAGCCTTTCGCTCCCTGTGTTTTACCCCTGCCACCTTCAGAATTTGAAAGAGAGTATTCCAATCAATATTGTCAAAAGCTTTCTCTATATCTACAAATGCTAGAAACGTAGGTTTGCCTTTCCTTAATCTTTCTTCAACGTCGTAGGGTCAGTATTGCCTCACGTGTTCCAACATTTCTACGGAATCCAAACTGATCTTCCCCGAGGTCGGCTTCTATTAGTTTTTCCATTCGTCTGTAAAGAATTCGCGTTAGTATTTTGCAGCTGTGACTTATTAAGCTGATAGTGCGGTAATTTTCACATCTGTCAACAACTGCTTTCTTTGGGATTGGAATTATTATATTCATCTTGAAGTCTGAGGGTATTTCGTCTGTCTCATACATATTGCTCGCCAGATGGTAGAGTTTTGTCAGGACTGGCTCTCCCAAGGCTGTCAGTAGTTCTAATGGAATGTTGTCTACTCCGGGGGCCTTGTTTCGACTCAGGTCTTTCAGTGCTCTGTCAAACTCTTCACGCAGCACCATATCTCCCATTTCATCTTCATCTACATCCTCTTCCATTTCCATAATATTGTCCTCAAGTGCATCGCCCTTGTATAGATCCTCTATATACTCCTTCCACCTTTCTCTTCTTTGCTTAGAATTGGATTTGCTTAGAACTGGGTTTCCATCAAAGCTCATGCAAGTGGTTCTCCTTTCTCCAAAGGTGTCTTTAATTTTCCTGTAGGCAGTATCTATCTTACCCCTAGTGAGATAAGCCTCTACATCTTTACATTTGTCCTCTAGCCGTCCCTGCTTAGCCATTTTGCACTTCATGTCGATATCATTTTTGAGACGTTTGTATTCCTTTTTGCCTGCTTCATTTATTGCTTTTTTATATTTTCTCCTTTCATCAATTAAATTCAATATTTCTTCTGTTACCCAAGGATTTCTATTAGCCCTCGTCTTTTTACCTATTTGATCCTCTGCTGCCTTCACTATTTCATCCCTCAAAGCTACCCATTCTTCTTCTACTGTATTTCTTTCCCCCATTCCTGTCAGTTGTTCCCTTATGCTCTCCCTGAAACTCTGTACAATCTCTGGTTTAGTCAGTTTATCCAGGTCCCATCTCCTTAAATATTGGACGGGTCGTAACACATCAGAAGTGTAACGTCCACAGTTAAAAGTGCCGTGAATGGGAACAAGAGGTGGCCTAGACGTGTAACCACTGGCACCCCATATCATCACGCCGGGTGACGAATACACGCTTCCAATGTGCGTTCACCACAATGTCGCCAAACATGGATGCAACCATCATGATACTGTAAACAGAACCTGGATTCATCCGAAAAAATGTCGTTTTGCCATTCGTGCACCCAGATTCGTCGTTGAGTACACCATCGCAGGCGCTCCTGTCTGTGATGCAGCGTCAAGGGTAACCGCAGCCATGGTCTCCGAGCTGATAGTCCATGCTGCTGCAAACGTCGTGGAACTGTTCGTGCAGATGGTTGTTGTCTTGCAAACGTCCGCATCTGTTGACTCAGGGATCGAGACGTGGCTGCACGATCCGTTACAGCCATGAGGATAAGATGCCTATCATCTCGACTGCTAGTGATACGAGGCCGTTGGGATCCAGCACGGCGTTCCGTATAACCCTCCTGAACCCACCGATTCCATATTCTGGTAACAGTCATTGGATCTCGACCAACGCGGACAGCAATGTCGCGATACGATGAACCGCAATCATGATAGGCTACAATCCGACCTTTATCAAAGTCGGAAACGTGATAGTACGCATTTCTCCTCCTTACACGAGACATCACAACAACGTTTCACCAGGCTACGCCGATCAACTGCTGTTTGTGTATGAGAAATCGGTTGGAAAGTTTCCTCATGTCAGCACATTGTAGGTGTCGCCAACCTTTTGTGAATGCTCTGAAAAGCTAATCATTTGCTTATCACAGCATCTTATTCCTGTCGGTTAAATTTAGCGTCTGTAGCACGTCATCTTCGTGGTGTAGCAGTTTTAATGGCCAGTAGTGTATATTTCGCGGAAAGACCACAAAGATAAGATAAGAGAGATTAGGGCTCGTACAGAGGCATATAGGCAGTCATTTTTCCCTCGTTCTGTTTGGGTGTGGAACAGGGAGAGAAGATGGTAATTGTGGTACGAGGTACCCTCCGCCACGCACCGTATGGTGGATTGCGGAGTATGTATGTAGATGTAGATGTAGAAATAATCTGTTCTTTGAGAAATTTAAAATGTCTGCAGATATCGAGTACACCAGAGGTTAGTTCTGCATTAACTTTTAAGGAATTTTCCTCATAACTTCATGTTTGATTTTTCTACCTCATGTTTTCCTATACACCACACAGATCTTACCTTGCTGTCCTAGGAGTTTTTTGTCATTAGAAATACATATGTTTTGGTTTCCTGGTGACTGCAGTTAGGCCGGCCGAAGTGGCCGTGCGGTTCTAGGCGCTGCAGTCTGGAACCGCGAGACCGCTACGGTCGCAGGTTCGAATCCTGCCTCGGGCGTGGATGTGTGTGATGTCCTTAGGTTAGTTAGGTTCAACTAGTTCTAAGTTCTAGGGGACTAACGACCTCAGAAGTTGAGTCCCATAGTGCTCAGAGCCATTTTTTTGACTGCAGTTAAAATTCAACATTGCAAGTGATAATGCGATTGACCATTTAATCACCAGTGCACATTGATGCTGAGCATAGAGTTTTCTTGGCTTTGTATAATATTGTAAAGCAGCTTGTAATTTTCGGCTTATGACCATCTATAAATAGACAGACATAATTCTGAGTCTGCATTCTGGACATACTTATTTAATTTCCTTTAATTGCACTTGCTGTTTTCCCCTTCATCGTTATGGATTTTTTTTTTGTGGTTTTAGGGCGCACAACTTCAATGGTCATTAGCGCCCTGACTACTCTAAGAATGCACCGCGAGGCACAAGTTGACAACAACAACTAAAAGGGAAAACACGATAAAAGACAGACTGACAGGCATAGGATTATAAAACAGCATCATCAAATGTCCTTAGAGAGGTTTGTCAAATTGATAAAACGAAGAACACGAGCAGCTGCTCGTGGGTCATCCGTTAAATGGCATCGAAAGTACTTGGCAGGTTAAGATCTAGACGCAGTGTGTTAAAATCTGGACAGGACATTAAAATGTGTCGAACCGTCAGCAAGTGCCCACATGGGCAGAACGGCGCCGGCGCAGCCGTCAGCAGATGGCGATGGCTGAACCGGCAGTGCCCAATTCTTAACCGGGCCAAAACTACCTCCTCCCGCCGAGAAGGGCGTGAGGAGGACGTCCAAGCCACGGGAAGAGGTTTTAAGGCCCGAAGCTTGTTGTCTGTAAGTGCAGCCCAATCGGCATGCCACAGCGATAAAATGCGCCGACAAATGACCCTGCTAAAATCGGACGAAGGGACACAACAAGAAGCTGTCCGAGGCTGGAGGACCGCAGCCTTGGCCGCGGCATCTGCAGCTTCGTTCCCAGGGATACCGACATGGCCAGGAACCCACATAAAGCTAACCGGAGAACCGACGTCCACCAGCTGCTGAAGAGAGCGTTGGATCCGGTGTACGAAAGGGTGAACCGGGTACGGATCACTGAGGCTCTGGATGGCGCTCAGGGAATCGGAGCAGATGACATAAGCAGAATGTCGGTGGCGGCAGATGTAAAGAACAGCCTGGTAGAGGGCAAAGAGCTCAGCTGTGAAGACCGAACAATGGCCATGGAGCCGGTATTTGAAACTTTGTGCCCCGACAATAAAGGAACACCCGACCCCGTCATTGGTCTTAGAGCCATCTGTATAAATGAAAGTCATGTTGATGAACTTCGAACGAAGTTCCCAAAAAACGGGAGTGGTAGACCGAACCGGGGGTAACCTCTTTTGGGAGCGAGCTGAGGTCAAGGTGAACGCGGACCTGAGCCTGGAGCCAAGGTGGCGTGTGGCTCTCGCCCACTCGAAAGGTTGCAGGGAGTGAAAAATTAAGGTGTTGAAGGAGGCGACGAAAACGAACTCCAGGGGGTAGCAGGGCAGAGACATACAACCCGTATTGACGGTCGAGAGAGTCGTCAAAAAAGGAACGATAAGACGGATGGTCGGGCATTGACAGTAGCCGACAGGCATACCGACAAAGCAGTATATCGCGCCGGTAGGTGAGTGGCAATTCGCCAGCGTCAGCATGAAGACTCTCTACGGGACTAGTATAAAATGCTCCGATCGCAAGTCGTAAACCCCGATGTTGTATGGAGTTGAGGCGGCGTAAGATGGATGGCCGTGCAGAGGAGTATACGAAGCTCCCATAATCCAGCTTGGGGCGGACGATCGATCGATATAGACGAAGTAGGACGGTTCGATCCGCTCCCCACGACAGACCACTGAGAACACGGAGGACATTTAAAGAACGGGTACAACGGGCGGCCAAATATGACACATGTGGAGACCAGCTAAGTTTCCTGTCAAATGTAAGGCCTAAAAATTTGGTTGTCTCCACGATTGGGAGAGCAACGGGACCGAGTCGTAAGGACGGTGGGAGAAACTCTTTGTAGCGCCAGAAGTTAATACAGACCGTCTTCTCGGCAGAAAAACGGAAGCCATTGGCGACACTCCAGGAGGAAAGACGGTCAAGAGAACGCTGAAGACAGCGCTCCAGGACACGTGTACACTGCGCGCTGCAATAGATGGTAAAATCGTCCACGAAAAGGGAGCCTGATACATCAGCTGGGAGGCAATCCATTATTGGATTGATCGCGATGGCGAAGAGAGCGACGCTCAAAACTGAGCCCTGTGGCACCCCATTCTCCTGGCGAAAGGTGTCGGACAGGACAGAACCCACACGTACCCTGAACTGTCGATCCATTAAAAAGGAACGAATAAAAAGAGGGAGGCGACCGCGAAGGCCCCATGTATGCATGGTGCGGAGAATGCCCGCCCTCCAACAGGTGTCGTAAGCCTTCTCCAAATCAAAGAACACAGCCGCGGTCGGGCGTTTCCGCAAGAAGTTATTCATAATGAAGGTCGACAAGGTAACCAGATGGTCAACAGCAGAGCGGCGCCTACGAAATCCACATTGTACATTGGTAAGTAGGCGTCGAGACTCGAGCAGCCAAACCAATCGAGAGTTAACCATTCGCTCCATCACTTTACAGACACAGCTGGTAAGCGAGATAGGTCGATAACTGGAAGGCAAGTGCTTGTCCTTCCCCGGCTTAGGAATCGGGACAACAATAGACTCGCGCCAGCATGCGGGAACATGTCCCTCAATCCAGATGCGATTGTATGTACGAAGAAGAAAACCTTTACCCGCAGGAGAAAGGTTCTTCAGCATCTGAATATGAATAGAATCAGGCCCTGGAGCGGAGGACCGTGATCGGCCAAGTGCGTTTTCGAGTTCCCGCATGGTGAATGGGGCATTATAACTTTCACAATTCGAGGAGCGGAAGTTAGGTGGCCTAGCCTCCTCTGCCTGTTTGCGGGGGAGGAAGGCAGGGTGGTAATGAGCGGAGCTCGAAACTTCTGCGAAAAAGCGGCCGAAGGCATTGGAGACAGCCTCAGGGGCCACAAGGACGTCATTCGCGACCTTCAAGCCAGAAACTGGTGAGTAGACCTTAGTGCCAGACAGCCGGCGCAGGCTACCCCAGACAACAGAAGGAGTAAAACTGTTGAAGGTGCTTGTGAAAGCAGCCCAGCTGGCTTTCTTGCTTTCTTTGATAATACGACGACACTGAGCACGTAATCGTTTATAATTGATACAATTCGCCACTGTAGGGTGGCGTTTAAAGGTGCGTAAGGCACGTCGACGAGCACGTAAAGCGTCTCTACATGCTGCGGTCCACCAGGGGACCGGTACGCGACGTGGAGAAGAAGTAGGGTGAGGGATGGAATATTCAGCAGCAGCGAGAATGACTTCCGTGAGGTGTGCGACCTGACGATCGCAGCTTGTGAAGGTTTGATCCTGAAAGGTCGCCCTGGAAGAGAAGAGCCCCCAGTCTGCCTTGGAGATGGTCCAACTAGAGGAGCACGGAGAGGGGGTATGCTGCAGGAGATGGATAACACACGGGAAGTGGTCGCTCGAATATGTATCAGAAAGTGCATACCACTCAAACCGGCGTGCAAGTTGGGGAGTACATATAGAGAGGTCTAAATGGGAATAGGTGTGAGATGTGTCCGAAAGAAAAGTAGGGGCGCCAGTATTGAGGCAGACAAGATTGAGCTGGTTGAAAAGGTCTGCTAACAAGGAGCCCCTCGGGCAGGATGCTGGAGAGCCCCAAAGGGGATGGTGGGCATTGAAGTCTCCAGTTAACAAAAATGGTGCAGGTAGCTGAGCAATAAGTTGCATCATGTCTGCCCTGGTAACGGCAGATGACGATGGAGTGTAAACGGTACAAATGGAAAACGTAAAAGTGGGGAGAGTAATGCGGATGGCAACTGCCTGCAGGCCGGTGTGCAACGTGATGGGATCGTAGTAAATATCATCCCGGACCAGCAACATAACCCCTCCATGAGCTGGGATACCTACCACAGGGGGTAGGTCAAAACGCACAGAGGTGTAGTGTGCCAAGGCAATTTGATCGCATGGGCGTAGCTTCGTTTCCTGGAGGGCTACGACGAGCGGACGGTGCAAGCGGAGCAGCAACTTCAAGTCCTCTCGGTTGGAGCGAATGCTGCGAATATTCCAGTGAATAAGTGCCATCGTAAGAAAAGGAAGATGAAAGAAGGGGTCACCTCGAAGGCCGCTGAGGGCCTGGCTTCGAGCGAGCACTGCCGCCGCTATCAGTAGGCGGACAGTCATCGTCCATTGGGTCTATAGGTTCATCGGCCATCTCGGGAGGATGGCCGGGAGGGGGAGCTTCCTCCGCCGGTGAACGGCCAGATGTTCGGCTACCAGCGGTGCGGCCAGGCGAAACGGATGACGGCCTGGGGCGGCAACCGCTGGGTGGCGCAGGAGAAGAAATGCGCCGTGGCGGAGAAGGAGAACTGTGCTTCCTATGAGCCTTTTTGGAAGGACGTTTGGTGGAAGTACCGGTCGAAGGCTGGGAGGTCGAGGTACGTAGGAAGTCTGCACGGGATGGTTCCTTCTTGAAGGCCGTGCATCTGACTTCGGGGTCTTCGTCTTAGCAGAAGCTGATGAAGGGGCTGGTGTCTGTGGGGTGATGGGAGGAAGAGGAGACGTCGACCGCGCGATCTTAGCACTGGCCGAACGGACGACCGTAGTGCTGAAGGTCAGATCGCATGTCTGGGTTGCTACCTCCCTGGTAGTCCGAGGAGAGGCGAGGACAGTACTGTATTTCCCCACTGGGAGCAGCGCGGGCTTCCTACTAGCCAATAGCTTGCGAGCAGCCGAGGTGGACCCTTTCTCTTTGACCCGAATTTCTTGGATACAGCGTTCTTCCTTATAGACAGGACAGTCGCGGGAGGATGCGGCATGGTCACCCTGACAGTTCACACAACGAGGAGACGGAGGTGGACAGTCACCCTCATGGGCATCTCTGCCACAAGTGACACATTTAGCCGCATTGGAACAAGACTGTCGAGTGTGATTGAAACGCTGACACTGGTAGCAGCGCGTAGGAGTCGGGACATAGGGGCGAACAGAAATAACCTCGTAGCCCGCCTTGATGCGCGATGGCAGCTTAACACTATCGAAGGTCAAGAAAAGCGTCCGGGTCGGTACAAGGTCATTGTTGACCTTTTTCATGACCCTATGGACAGCCGTCACGCCCTGCTCAGCGAGGAAAGATTGAATCTCCTCGTCCGTCAATCCGTCGAGGGAGCTAGTATAGACTACACCACGAGACGAATTCAAAGTTCGGTGGGCCTCCACCCGGACAGGGAACGTGTACAGGAGTGTGGCCCGAAGCAGTTTTTGTGCCTGAAAGGCACTCTCAGTTTCTGGTAATAAGGCACCGTTACGCAACCTGGTACAAGATTTGACAGATCCGGCTATGGCATCTACGCCCTTCTGGATAACGAAAGGGTTGACAGAGGAAAAATCCTTTCCGTCCTCAGATCGAGAAACGACGAGGAACTGTGGGGCAGGCGGTAGTACTTTTGTCACTGGTGGCTGGTCACGTTTCCGTTTTTGGGCAGAAGTCGAGAGAGATGGAGTAGAATCCATTGCGGAGGAATCCCCCATGATTGCCAGCGCCTCAGATGGCGCGCTCCTTCCTTGTGGGGACCCTCGCAGAGGGCACTCCCGCCTTAGGTGAATGTTTACACCTCAGGTCACACCTCCCGAGAAACAGACGGAGGGACCAATCGGCATGGTCAGAAGGTATCAGCTCAGGCAATCACCCCTCCCCGGGCCTGGCCTTTACCAGGGGGTACGCGCGTGCCTTACATGTCTACCCAGGGCGGGGAATTACGCGTTACCCCGTCACCGGCTACGCATGCGAACGCGTGGGTCGGCCTTCAGGCACGCACAGGGAGGAAGGAAGAAGAGGAAAAGGAGAGAGAGAGGGAGAAAGAGGACAGACTGTCTCAAACGCCGAGGCGGAGACCAGAGAAGGCAAGGAGAAGAAGGCAATGAGAAGGCAAGGAGAAGAAGGCAATGAGAAGGCAAGGAGAAGGCAATGAGAAGGCAAGGAGAAGTCAAGGGAAAGAGTAAGGAAGACAGTGAGGTGGAGAAGAGCAAAGAAAGGAACCAACAAAAGGAAGGAAGAAACGAGAAGTGAAAAACCAAAAAGACCACAATCATAGGTCGTGGAACCGTCCGTCTCCGGACGCAGGCACTAACTACCCCCGTGAGGGGGATGGACTCCTTTTAGTCGCCTCGTACGACAGGCAGGAATACCTCGGGCCTATTCTAATCCCCGGACCCGCAGGGGGGATCGTTATGGAAGTCAGGTACTATGATATGAAACGTCAGCAAATTAGCATCTTGATCCCTTATGAAATTTACGGAAGAGTTTTCAGTGTGGGTGTGTCTACAAATATTTAATTAAATGTAGCTCTACTGCTTCTCACAATTCTGAGATAAATTTTTTGATGAGTATTAGAGAGTACGAAATTGCACATAGTACACTCGTATTTATATTCTAAATAAAAAAAAGCAAAAACATTGAAATCTCTTTTAGTATTACTTCGTTCTGTTTCAGAGTTGAAAAATTTATTAAAACATCACGGTGTTTCACGAATCACTCACAATCTACCGCTGCAACCCTTCGTCTTTAATATGTTTTCATTAACCTTTAACTTTCTAAGAATTTCTGTTTGCTTAGTAAAATCTACAATATTTTGTTCTGTGAAAAACTTAAGAATACCAATATTTTCATTTGCATCCCTTCAAAGTGGAAATCATAAGTCGTCTCATCTTAATATTAGGCATATCATAATGGGAAATAGATTCAATGCCTCTTCACACTCAGCATTACCATATCTGTGATTAAACGACGCTCAGAAAGTCATAATATATTAAAATACTTTGCAGGTTGCAGAGCATTTACTGAAATCGTTAATGTTGTTCTTTAATTGTCAAATATTTTGGTTTAATAATTTTATTTTCACCTTCCCTGCTGTCTCCACAATTTTCAGAATCAAAATGTTCATTCGTACTAATTTACTTAAATCTTAATGCTCTGGACTCTACATGAAAAACGTGCTGTCCCCACTCCAGTGACAACAAGAAGGCAATATCCCTCGTGAAGATTTTCCTGCCATTCGAACTAATTATTTACTCCCTTTCCTATTGAAGAGTGGGCTATGTCTTGTAATCCCGGTCTGTCAAAAACAAAGACAGAAACAACGCTTGATTTGTCCCAGTAACTGGCAGAAGTAGTCGACCTAATTCATTGTTCATACCCCACATAGACAGTTCGAAAGGAGACGGTCATAAGGTCTAAAACCTTATAACAAATTCAACATTTTTTACTACTCACTGTCGAGGCGACGAGGTATGAAGGGAAAGCAACACTACAATGTGTCAATAATTCTGAGGGACTGTTGCCGGTACTGTTATGTGAAGAGAAGTGACCAGTGCAAGGGTCAAGTGAGGGTGCGCTTGCACGACCAACATACCCACACATAAACTCAGTAATTCCCGCTCCACAATGTGTAATCCTCATCCGACACCTTAGTATCACGAGAAATGTGCATCACATCGATGCCGATAGCGAATTTATAGTGACTTACGAAGCAATGATGTGACATGATGGAGTGGAAAAATGCTGCTTGGAGCTTTAATATGGTCGAATTTATAAACCAGTTGCAAGAAGGGTGACAGAGCTTTTTATTGTGACTGAAATGTTTGTGGACTCTCTCGACTGATTCATCGAGATCGTTTTTTACTTTGGACGCACACCATAAAAAGTGTCCTCAATTTCGTCGAACAGAGCTGAATAAACAATAACCAACAGTTGAAACTGCCGTCAACTAAGCGCACGGTGCTCCCGAGTAAGTTTACCGATGAGCACGAAATAAATTGCATAGACGGAGCTCGAGATTTTCTTGCTCGTTACAAGAGGGAGGACGACTAATGAATCTCTGTTGTGTCACCGGATGAAATCTCGGTGGCTGTGCACACCGGCGTCGATTACGCATTGCGTACAGTGGGATGTATTGGCTCCCTGCGGCAAACTGTCCGAATAAAAATTTTTGCCGGTGCTATTTCGGGATCGACCATAGAGTGTATTAATGAGCAGTTTCACAACAGGTCAGTCCATAAACAATACAATATAGTGGGGAAACCTAAAGAGGTCTCTATTGACCATTCAGAGCATGAAGAGAGGAAGCCAATGAAAGTGTAGTGGTTACTACACGATAATTCTCAGCTCCGACCACACACAAAGCGTTTAATGGTTTTCACTGGAATAATCTGAACGTTGCTGCTTCTTACTGGACCAAGTAAATTCCCTTCATTGACCATTTTGAAGGCGTACATGGGTGGAAAACTATTTTGAAGGATGCTGTGTATGAACGGTCAAGAAAATTGGTAGCAGGAACATGTGCTGTAACCATACCAAATGTGGTATACAACCGCTTCAAATTCTAGAAACGCAATAACAGTTACGTGGGAAAATAGTTTTATAATTGAGCTTTCTGGCATTCATAAATAAATCTGCATTTTCCAAGGTGTGAATTTGTTGTAAACTTGCTTTCCAGAACGCGTGTCGCATTTTAGTAGGTTTATCACTACTGTGTTCCTGATTCGTTTTAATATCGATTCATACTCCAGCCGTTGTCACGAAATGTTCCATATTTAAAATCCTTGCACAATGATCATACATTTTCCACCACCTGCACGGGAGAACATATGGCTTTTTGTTACTCAATTTTTCCTGTAACTACTTGCTCGTACACGGCCGCGGTGGCCGGGCGATTCTAGGCACTTCAGTCCGGAACCGTGCGACGCTACGGTCGCAGGTTCGAATCCTGTCTCGGTCATGGATGTGTGTGATGTCCTTAGGTTAGTCAGGTTTAAGTAGTTCTAAGTTATAAGGGACTGATGACCTCAGATGTTACGTCCCATAGTGCTCAGAGCCAGTTGAACCATTTTTTTGAACTTGCTCGTACCTCCTCGTCGGTTGTTACCAACGAACGAACAAGTGAAGCACTGGGAGTATATTTATAAAAATACTCGTTGATGAAGAGCAGCGATGGTATGGAAAAATTTATGCTTGGGATAATGAATCACAGGTATCCTTCTGTTTGGATGTGCGTATAACAAAGAAAAAGAACCTGATAGTTTGTACTGACGACGGGGTTTGATACGTCTCGTAAATTTGCATGAAAGAATGGATCATATATGTTATGCCTTCATGTTTAGTAAACTTGAGTATTCCAAGGACCATATAAAGCAATCTACAGCGTACAATTCATCGCTGACAGCCGCCTGAATTGGTGTGAATATTGTGACTGTGTTAAGCATTTTCAGTTGAAGGGTTGGACTAACGCACAACTCAAAACAGAATTGGCTAACTGTCACGCGATCTATGCACCATCGTTAAAGAACATTTACTTTTGGAGTAATGAATATAAACGTGCTCGGAGAAGCACCGAAGACGAAGTTCGCTTTGGCCGTCCAGTGTCACCACAAAAAAAAAACATATTGACACAATTCATGATATTGTAATGCAAGACTGCAGAATAAAATTTCATGAGATTTTTGGGACTGTAGTTATCTCGACTGAGCGACTGCGTAATATCCTGCACGGAGCATTGGCTATGAAGAAACTGTGTTCGCGCGATATGGGTGCCGTGATTGCTCACATTCGACCAAAGGCATACCCGGCACATTTGAAAATCGCAGTCGCAATTCGCAACACGTTTTGCCCCGATATGTGACTTCTGCTGAAACCTGGCTCCATAATTACACACCAGAGTCGAAACAGCATTCAAAACAAAGGTCAAAGGCTAGTGAAAATGCACGGAAGGAAGCAAAGACCATTTTGTCAGCTGGTAAGATGATGGCCACTGTTTTTTGGGATTCCCAAAGAATAATCCACACAGATTATTTGGGAGAAGGCAAAACCATAAATGGATTCTCTTATGCTTCATTGTTGGAGCGTTTAAAACTTGTACTGGCTGATAAAAAACCAAGGTTGACTTGCAAAAATATGCTCTTTCAACAGGATAATGCACCATCCCACACATCAGCGATCAAAATAGCTCAAATGCATGAAACGGGATCTGAATTTTCCTCGTCGACCCTATTCATCAGTCTCAGCCCCGAGTGGCTTCTTCCTGTTCCCTAATTTGAAACTTTAGCCTGCTGGGAACAAATTTTCACCAAACGAGAATTATAAAATCACTGTCTTACGAAATTAGTGGCGAACATTCAAATCATTCTCTTATAAGATTATTGGTGAACATCTTGTGCACGTTGAATTGCCTAAGTATTTAGAGATAACACTAAGAAGCGATATGATATACGACGATCACGTAACATCGGTATTAGAGAAAGCGATGGAGGACAGGTTTATTGAAAGGATTCTTGCGAAAATGCAATGACTGTATAATGAAATCGCATACAAGAACATTAGTGCGATCAATTCTACTGTTCCATCGTTTCGACTTCTTATGTAATACGCACGACAACATATCGAACAAAAGACAAATGCTCTGGGAAGTTAATTGGGAATCCACGAAGGAATTGCGACATAGTTCATATGAAATCCAGTTGGGAAAATTTAGAGACCCTGTATTTAAAGGAGACACTGCGGCAGTTAGGCTACCACCATCGTATACGAGGTTTATTCGGAAAATAACCGAGCCTTATTTTTTTTAAACTGTATTATTAATTTTACAGATTATTTGTTCTTGTCTCCTTCAAAGTATTCCCCTCCCCTATTCACATACTTTTCCCAGCGATGAAATGGAAACGGAAATGTGCGTTTGGCGTCATTGGCCGGGAGGCCCCTTATGGGGCAGGTGCAGCCGCCTTGGTGCAGGTCTTATTACATTTGATGCTACATTGGGCGACCTGATCGCCGGATGGGGATGAAATGATGATGAAGACAACTCAACAGTCAGTCCCTGAGCGTAGAAAATCCCCGACCCAGCCGGGAGTCGAACCCGGTCCCGTAGGACGGCAATCCGTCACGCTTACCACTCAGCTACCGGCGCTGACAGCGATAATACCTTTACGCGAAACAGGCCTGAAAAGCTTCGTCTGAGGTGGCCTTTGCGGTCTGCGACGAATTTTCTTTGAACTCATCAGTTCCCTGAAAACAGCATTCTTTCAAAACGGATTTAATTCCGGAAACAAGAAATCGCAAATAACAAGGCCTGGTAGGTAAGGGTGTCGTGGTAGGACAGTCATCTGTCTTTTGCCAAAAACTGACGTATTGACTGATAACATTTTTATAGACAGGGTTCAGGCTGAAACAATTAATGTGTACCGAATCACTAATGGACTATCTAATCATGGTGCACAATTGTTATAAATGAACAATATGGCATCTTCAAACCTTAGTCAGATTTATACAAAACCGTGAGGCTTTTTAATGAGAACAGCGTACGATGTTTTAAGAGTAAGTTAAAAGGGGTGGTATGGGATGAGGTATATGTGGAAAGAGATGCTAATGTCAAATTTTGTTTATTCCATTATAAATTTCTGTAAATATTTTAAAGTTGCTTCCCTAAAAACTGCCCAGGATATCCATAAAAAATGAAAAGCAAGCCATGGATAACTAAGGGAATTAAAATCTCATGTAAGAGGAAGAGGGAAATTTATATAAAGGAAAGAGTAGGTCGAGAAGCATCATTACCTCCAAGTACTGACAGAAATAAATAATGCAGATAATAAGATGAAAACCATATGTGATATTGTCAAACTGAAGACAGGACAGCCTGTCAGTGTTCAAGATACCATAACAATTAATTCACAAGCTGTAGGTACTTTTAACAGTCACTTTCTAATTGTAGCAGCAAAATAGGATTAACTCGTTTAGTTGAAGAAGCAAGAGACTATGTTAAAAGTGTCATTCCACAACACATTAAGCAACTAAAAGTTTTACCGCCAATATCCTTCAATGAATTATAAAAATTCCAAAAAATGCAAACTTATGTGGTGTTGAAGGAATTTCAAACAGAATTATGGAATTGATTGGCGACTCCATGTTGTCTTGTGCACTACGACCAGGTAACAGGTATACTTGAAAAAAGAGACAGCATTGGTCGTATATTTTTTCTATTGCAAAATCGATTTTCTGTCACTGAGTGACCATCTTCAGTGCTATATTGTATAACAAATTGGGATGCACTGTCACTAAGCTTACGGCAATCACATAGACTATGTGATTGCCGTAAGCTTAGTGACAGTGCATCCCAATTTGTTATACAATATAGCACTGAAGATGGTCACTCAGTGACAGAAAATCGATTTTGCAATAGAAAAAATATACGACCAATGCTGTCTCTTTTTTCAATAATTATGGAAAGTTGTTAATAAGTAATATCCTTAGTGACATACGCAGCGCATTATAGGCAAAGGAAATTTTTCCACGCTGGTTTAAATATGCAATTCCTAACTCTCTTCATACAGAAGACAGAATTAAACAGTTATTGTAAGTACGACTGAAAGTCGTGAGTTATGCGTGCGACCATTTCTAATAAAGGTTAATATGGTCCTAGAGAAGCAGGGAAGCCGCAAAAAGTAGCCACTGATGTTAATGGAAGTCCTTATTTTCATAGCGCGTTTCAGGCGTAGCTCATCATCAGATGACCTGCTAAATTAATAACACGTTTTTACACTCATATGTGAAAGCATGCACAAGCGTATTAATACAGGCACAAAGGTTTGAAAACGAAAATTCATATTTTTTTACAGAAATACGTACCATAATACAGTAATTACTATGCTATGACAAATAAGTCTTTCGGCGTATAAGGCCAAGAAATTACTGTATTCATATAAAGAAAGAAATGCTGATTGGCATATAGACTGCTAGCAGACGTATGAATACGGCGGCCTTCAACACGCATAAGTAACCTCGCTTACGCTTGATGGCATATCCTTTCTAATACTTGTTAATATCGTCCTAAAGAAGCTGATAGGTCGCCAAAAGTAGTCACTACATGTTAATGGAAGTACTTTGTTTTCATAGCGCGTTTCAGGCGTAGCCCATCAGATGACCTTCTAAATTAATAACACATTTTTATATTACAAATGTGAAAGCATACAAAAACGAATTAATACGGGTATAAAGGTCTGAAAACCAAAATTCATAATTTTTATTTTCTTTCGCCATCTCGAACAAGCGTGGTTACTTACGTGGTGTTGAGGGCCGCTATATTCATTCGTCTGCTAGCTGTCTGTAAGTCATGTCGGTATTATTTTCCTCATATCAATACAGTAACTTCCTGGTCTTGTGAGTCTAAAGAATTTTTTGTCACAGCACGGAATTTACATTGTATTCTGGTATATATTTCTGTAAAAAAACTATGACTTTTGCCTTTCAGACCTTTGTGGGTGTAGTAATCCGTTTCTGTACGCTTTAACATTTGTAATATAAAGATGTATTCTGAATTTAGCAGGTCACCTGATGATGGGCTACACTCAAAATGCGTTATGAAAGCCGGCCGATGTGGCCGAGCGGTTCTAGGCGTTTCACCGTGCGACGAATCCTGCCTCGGGCATGGATGCGTGTGATGTTCTTATGCTAGTTCGGTTTAAGTAGTTCTACGTTCTAGGGCACTGATTACCCCAGCTGTTAAGTCCCATAACGCTCAGAGCCATTTGAACCATTTTTTGCATTATGAAAACAAAGGAGTTCCATTAACATCTAGTGACTACTTTTTCCGAACAAATCAATTTTCTTGAATCTTATTAAAAATCATCATCCAATTACCCTACTGTACTTAAGAGCAGTTTCACACTAAAGTGGAAACAATTTACTTAGCATGTCACAGTTTGGATTCCAGAATGGTTACTCGACTGGGAATGCCATTTATACATTCACTCATCGAATAATATAAGCCTTAAATAATAAACTACCGCCAGATGGTATTTTTTGCGATGTTTCTAAGGCGTTTGATTGTGCAGATAATGTTTCTCTCACTTGATTTTTATGGAACTGAGGGATTCACAGGCAGCTGTTTTCAATCACACTTAAGTAAAACGCAAAAGGTTGTGCTGGATAATTCAAACAACAACAGAATAGTGAAAATTATAGTGACTGGGTAGAAATCACAAAGGAACTCACACAGCGTTAAAGTTTGGGTCTTCTCCTATTCCTCATACACTCCTGGAAATGGAAAAAAGAACACATTGACACCGGTGTGTCAGACCCACCATACTTGCTCCGGACACTGCGAGAGGGCTGTACAAGCAATGATCACACGCACGGCACAGCGGACACACCAGGAACCGCGGTGTTGGCCGTCGAATGGCGCTAGCTGCGCAGCATTTGTGCACCGCCGCCGTCAGTGTCAGCCAGTTTGCCGTGGCATACGGAGCTCCATCGCAGTCTTTAACACTGGTAGCATGCCGCGACAGCGTGGACGTGAACCGTATGTGCAGTTGACGGACTTTGAGCGAGGGCGTATAGTGGGCATGCGGGAGGCCGGGTGGACGTACCGCCGAATTGCTCAACACGTGGGGCGTGAGGTCTCCACAGTACATCGATGTTGTCGCCAGTGGTCGGCGGAAGGTGCACGTGCCCGTCGACCTGGGACCGGACCGCAGCGACGCACGGATGCACGCCAAGACCGTAGGATCCTACGCAGTGCCGTAGGGGACCGCACCGCCACTTCCCAGCAAATTAGGGACACTGTTGCTCCTGGGGTATCGGCGAGGACCATTCGCAACCGTCTCCATGAAGCTGGGCTACGGTCCCGCACACCGTTAGGCCGTCTTCCGCTCACGCCCCAACATCGTGCAGCCCGCCTCCAGTGGTGTCGCGACAGGCGTGAATGGAGGGACGAATGGAGACGTGTCGTCTTCAGCGATGAGAGTCGCTTCTGCCTTGGTGCCAATGATGGTCGTATGCGTGTTTGGCGCCGTGCAGGTGAGCGCCACAATCAGGACTGCATACGACCAAGGCACACAGGGCCAACACCCGGCATCATGGTGTGGGGAGCGATCTCTTACACTGGCCGTACACCACTGGTGATCGTCGAGGGGACACTGAATAGTGCACGGTACATCCAAACCGTCATCGAACCCATCGTTCTACCATTCCTAGACCGGCAAGGGAACTTGCTGTTCCAACAGGACAACGCACGTCCGCATGTATCCCGTGCCACCCAACGTGCTCTAGAAGGTGTAAGTCAACTACCCTGGCCAGCAAGATCTCCGGATCTGTCCCCCATTGAGCATGTTTGGGACTGGATGAAGCGTCGTCTCACGCGGTCTGCACGTCCAGCACGAACGCTGGTCCAACTGAGGCGCCAGGTGGAATGGCATGGCAAGCCGTTCCACAGGACTACATCCAGCATCTCTACGATCGTCTCCATGGGAGAATAGCAGCCTGCATTGCTGCGAAAGGTGGATATACACTGTACTAGTGCCGACATTGTGCATGCTCTGTTGCCTGTGTCTATGTGCCTGTGGTTCTGTCAGTGTGATCATGTGATGTATCTGACCCCAGGAATGTGTCAATAAAGTGTCCCCTTCCTGGGACAATGAATTCACGGTGTTCTTATTTCAATTTCCAGGAGTGTATATGTGAATGACTTTCCAATTAACATTCAACAAACAGAATTAACATTTTTGCAGACGATGTGTTACAATAAATCCTATTAGCGAGAAAGCAACGGGAGAGATGGTAAATGACAGAGTCCAAAGAATTAGAGAAGTGCTACTCAGAAAACGGACGCTCCCTAAATTTTGAGAAAAAATACTATATTCAGTTCTGCACAAAAAATAGTCTCATACGGAAAACTGATATAGCACATGAGGAGAGATCAGTAACTAGCGTAGAATGCTAGAGACTTTTGGGTGTACACACTGACGAAAACTTGAACTGGAAAAAGCATATTACTGAATTTCTCAAACAATTAAGTTCAGTTATCTTTGCTTTTCGTATAATCGCTAATCCGGGAAAGAAACATTCAGCATATTTACGTTCTATGATGTCTTATAGAATTATTTTCTGGAGTAACACATCATTTAGAAAAGAAGTACTGATTGCACAAAAGCAAGAGGTAAGAATAATATCTGATGTTCATCTCTGGACGTCATGTAGCTAGGCATAGTCACTGTGCCGTCACAATACATATATTCGATATTGAAATTCGTCTAAAGAATCCATCGCAGTTTCAGAAGAACAGTGATGTCAATATCTACAACATTAGAGGGAAAAATGACTACTGAAGCTCAGAAAAAAGTTCAGTATTCAGCATCAAAAATCTTTGATAATTTTCGCAATAACGTTATATATTTGACAGGTAGCAAAGCAAATTTTAAATCTTACTTAAAATCACTTCTCCTGACAATATTTCTATTCCACTGACGACTTTTTACTTAGTAACTGGCAGGCAGTAAAAAAAAAAATCCCTTGATGAAAATGATGTGTGGAACATGGAATTAACTAACTGGGAAAGCTGAGAGTGCGGATACACTGTCGTGATGCAAGATCCACGATTTCTCTCGACACAACTCTGACGTTTCCAGCGTTTTATTTCACTATTACGAAACTTCTTGATAGTACACACGGTTCACCGTTCACCTTGGGGCAAGAATTGAAATGCACATTTCTATTAAAGGCAGAAAACAGTGACATCACTTTGATATTGGATCGTGTCTGGTGTGCTTGCTTGGGGGTATGAGTTCGCTTTGCTACCCCACTGTGATGACTGAACTTTCGCGTTAATGACGTAGTTGTAAACCCAGCTTTCATCTCCCGTTATGATCCTTTGAATGTTTCACCGTTAATGGCTTGTTCAAGGAGTTCCCGACAACGCGCACGCCAAATTATTTCTGTTGTGCCATCAAACGAAGAATAAATTTTTCTGCAGCTCGATGCATATTCAATTTTTTCAATCAAAATTTCATGGCATGATCCAGTTGACATACTAACGTCTTCTGCGGTTTTTTTGACAGTCAGTCGGCGATTTACACGCACCAGATCATTGATTTTCTTAACGTTTGAGTCATCATTTGATTTGGAAGGCCTGGTGAAGATCGTTTTCAATTGAATGACGACCGCTTTTGAATCGTCAAAAACATTTTAACACTGCACACGATCCAGAGAATTATCGCCGTAAGCATGTTTCAAAATCTGAAACGTTTTTATAAAAGTGTTGCCCCCCTTTCAAACAAAACTTTACGTTGTATCGTTGCTCCAAAACACACACACATTTTCATAATCTCCAACAATACTTAAACACGTTGCACTCAAATAACAATATCACAAAAACTAAACGAGCTATCAATACTCCAAAAACTGGTGGTTACAAAGAAGCTAATTCGCAACGCAGTGATCCCAACCGCCTATCACTAAATATTTCTGTTGGGGCACAGTTAAAAATGCTGGATTATTTTCTGAAAAGATCTCTTATCTCGAGTAAGGACCACAAGAGAAAGACAAGAGAGATAAGACAAGTATACAGGCATACCGAGAGCCGCTTTTCCCTCCACTTTTCCGTCTCTCAAAACGCAAATGGAACAGGAAAGACAATTGGTACTGTTGGTGCGATGTATCCCCTGCCACGCACTGTACGGAGGCTTGCGTAAAATTTATGTAAATGTAAATATTGTCTATTTACATTGTTTCATGTAAATGATGTTTATAACAGCATGCGCGACGTCTACTACTATGGAACGAAGGAAGATCTCCAGTGTGATAGCAAAACAAGGAATATGTGTACAGTAAATGTTTTGTGGAGATGCTGGGAGCCATACTTTGCGCTGTTCCAGCACCTTCTACCGTCCCCACCCCTTGCAAGGCAGCCCCGCGCCAAATCCGTCGCTTCGTCTTTCATTTCGTGAGACTCTCGGTGCCTCAACTTTCCCATCCGTTCACATATTTTTATTGAAATATCGGACGGGAGGTGCCGTGCTGCTTCGTTCATAAACAACTTTCTCTCCTCCGACAGATGGTACTGGAGAGGAAAGTTTTCCATCCAAGAATAACAGCTGACAAGCACTTCATCTTCGGCGGAGTTGCTGTGGGCAAGAAATTCAGACAAACATTTCAGATGCCATTTTTACTCCCACGCTCTAACGTATACAGTTTTGTGGTCACATGACGAAACTCCATGCAGGCGTATTGTCACGCCGACAGTGGATCATAGCCGCGAATTTTTCGCATACTAGAGGAGCTGTGACGCTACTGTTTTAACGTAGTCAGTTTCACACGTCGTCCCACACTAAGATCATTGCGCATCAAGATTGGCGTATTGTCAGAAGAACGTACGTGTTCCGCGTGTTCTGCAGACAAATTTGAGCCGCTGTAAGGATAACGGGTGGATCACCGTATGCGACAGAAATGGTGCAGAAACTGAAACGTACTCCAAAGTTGAAGTGTGCGGGATAGCACTATTATTGTGATCCAAACGACTATACTCCACACAGATTCACCACGAAATTCTTGCGCAAATGCAGTTTCGTGTCCAGCTGTAGTGCAATGATGCCATTAATTTGGCAAAGCCGCACAGATGTGGGTAATTCTGATCGGGAGGGAAGGCCATCGACAACATGGAGGTACAAAATAGAGGGGAAGTGGTATTATGTCACAAAACTGAAGCCGATATCCGCCATCTTAACAAGCCCAAAACATTTGGTTCACCACATTCGTATCCTCGTAGTTCACAGCAGTGACACTTCCTAGTGACGTCAATCTGTGTCTTATTACTATAGAAAATATACATTCAAGAACAGAAAAACTTCCGAAATTGCCCTCCTGACACTATATTATTTATGTAAGCTCTATAATTTTTAGTATTTGAAACAGTTGTTGCCCACAAAATACGGAAATAATGAACGAGAAGCAATCGTAACAGTAGTCTGCTATGTTTCGGGCTACTTAAAATAGTGGCAGACCCCGCCCACTCTGACTTCAAAACAATGTACAGTGTAAGCCTGTAGTGACACCTCCCTTCATTTTTTACCTCCATGATCGACAACGACCATAGACTACAAAGTTCACTTAATCGAGGAACTGATTCGCAGAGTGACTATGCTGGACGGTGATCAGCAAATTAATATCTCAATAGGCAGTGCCCATTTCGTCGTCCGAGATCGTCTGCAGCACCGGAAATTGTGCTCGTGCTAGGTTCCACGATCACTGTTACTTGCACACAAAGGTACAAGGTTCATGGGAAGAGGCGACAGAAATTAAGCAAAGAATGTTTTCTTGAACGACACTGTAACATCCCATGCGACGCGCACAACACAAACTACGCTTCGTTTTCGATAGGAGGTTTGGAAGCATGTGCTACACGAGTTCAGAACTTGCATAATGCCAGTCCCATCATTTCAACAGACAAAGAACGTATGGGGGGAGAAAGATTCTCCGACGATGAATACTTTCATACAGCGGTTCTCCATGATCAAGGGGCGAATTTCTGTCGTCGATGAATGGAATGATTGGTAGAACGTTGCGAACGTTGCCTACAGAGACTTGGTGATTGTGTTGAAAAAAAAAAAAAAAGGCAGTGTAGCACTCAATGAAAAGTTACTTGGCGTGCCGCAGTAATTCGGAACTTACTGTTTGAAGTCCCTTCTTACTACAACGAGACAATCTTCGAAATCGGCTAGTCTGTCTGCGTTTTGTTTTGGCTGGTCGTAGGTTGTGTTCCAAAAATGAACAGCTTAGAGACAGAAGTGATGACACTTTCTGCAGGAACTGACCATCATTTTGCTGGACAATGCTCAAGCACGTACAGCGCAAGCTGTTACTGATTTGTTTGGCTGATGGGGCTGCAGAGTGCTATACCACCTACTGCACATCCCTGGCTTAAACCCTCATGAGTTCAACTCGATTTGTAAACTGAAGCAAACACTTCACGGCATTCGCTTCAGAACTGCTACAAATTCTTTGGGCAATAGACCGCAACGCTCGAACCGTCAACACAACTTCCACATCGCTGTCAACGGGTTACACATAACGCTGGTGACTGCTCTGAAGGTTAGTAAAACATTGAAACACATGTCTATTTTCTACGATGTATTAATAAATAGTTGCCACTATTAAGGTTCCAACACTCGTATTTGGACACCTCATACAGTAATTTACGACGAAGGAGGTGTTTCAGTACATGAGCTCAAATCAGTTATATTTGACAGTAACTGACGTCCGTTCTCTCTCGAATGACATTCTAGACTCTTCAGATACCGGTAACGTGACGATGCTAACAGACAGCTAGGCTTCAAGCTGGTGTCTACATACCTACTATCGGTAATTTCTCACAAAATGTTACCCTTTAACCTGTCGGTTTCCGTTATCTGTTATCTTTAAAAGATTCAAATCTTGTATTTTCCGAACGTCGGATTTCATTAACAGAAGTGGCCCAGTTGAATTTCCTTTCTTCCCGCAATTCAGAGGCACGTTACTCGCCTAAAAATGAACGACAAACGATACACCTAGGCTTCACCTCTTATCTGTAGGCTTATGATTGCTGATATCTCCATCTGGCTTTATACACTTATTATCTGTAATTTCCCACAAAATCTTACTCTCTTACATACAGGTTTTCGTTATCCTGAGAAGACTTGTACTTTCTGAATGTCGGGTTTACCTAATAATAGCGTGACAACTAAATCTTTATTCTTGCAGTATTTCAAAGTTATACTGCTCGCCTAAAAGAAAAAAAGAAAGCGACCGATTCATACCCATACCCCCATTCCGCATTAGTATTCTTTTTTATTCCTGCTGTAATTCGTTACTCACAAATAGAAAACGGCCGATTTATAACTGTACCACCATCCCGCAGTGCAATTTTTATGCGCAACCCACCCTGGAACAATACGAACTTATATTTGTATGCAAAGTATTATTGTAGACCAGTGAGAGAGATGTCGTGGTACTATATTGGCTTCAAAATGGCTCTGAGCACTATGGGACTTAACATCTATGGTCATCAGTCCCCTAGAACTTAGAACTACTTAAACCTAACTAACCTAAGGACAGCACACAACACCCAGCCATCACGAGGCAGAGAAAATCCCTGACGCCGCCGGGAATCGAACCCGGGAACCCGGGCGTGGGAAGCGAGAACGCTACCGCACGACCACGAGATGCGGGCGTACTATATTGTTAACTTATTGTTTCTAAAGCCTTTGCTTTACGTTTACCGTAACAAATCCTGACAGAAATGTAACCCTATGCCACATGTTACACACAAGTATTACGCTGTATATTAATTAGTCATTTTAAAATATAAAACTTACGAAGGCTTTTAAGATTGGTAATGAATGTTTCTTAATCACGCCCCCTTCACAATCCTGCGTACTAATGCTTTTGTCCTCTTTTTCTGAGGTGTAGGATAGTTAAAGGAAATTACAGTTTTGAAGAAGATAGGGAAAAGGAAAGAGACTGCTACACGGAAATCTAAATCTGACACATTATAGCAGAAAATCCGCTATATTTATCTGAGGCATACGACACTTAAATGTTATTCCTGTGTGCCTGTACCATAGAGATGAATACGAAAAATATTATCTTGGGTGCATCAATCGACCCACACATCTCAGTCTGTTTAATATATGCATATGGTTTTCGACACTCCACTTCAGGCATGACTTGTAGTCTCTTTTTTGTATTTCTGAAACTTCTTAAGTCAATATTGGACATAACAAAAAGCCCTAAAATAAACAAAACTTAGTTTTATGTTCATTGTTTAGCAAAATCATTCAATGAAAATCATACAGAAATAGGCAGTGACTTCTACAATGATATAGAAAACATCACACAGTAATATAACACAATAAATAACAATATAAAATTTAAAAAAGCCGACCAGTTGCAATGGATAAAGAAATTCTTCACCTAGGTTTCGACAAATATAAATTTGTCTTCTTCAGAAGGTAACCTAACGGCAATTAACATCATAACTTACATTAGAAAAGTATGAAACTTATAAGCCAAGAATAAATTTTAAGACAAATTAGAGAACTCTTGCATTACAGAAGTACGATAACGACGACTGGTACTTACAATTTTACATTAGTAAGGACTAATGTACCATCGACGTTTTTACAATTGTCGGCATAGATCCATGTGTCAAAAATAAAATATAGCCCTAGAATTAGGGTTTGTCACGTTAATATACAATAGCTCATGGATCTTGCAGAGGTTACAACCGACTGAGTGTAATCGGCGAGCGTAGTTACTCTGAAAACAGGGCAGGTGGCGCTCGTGCCGAGAACCATGTGCCAATTGGCGTATAAAGGCAAAGTGTAAATTATCAGTATTAATAACGTCCTTAGATAAAGTAGCACTAAAAAAAAGGAAGGAAATTAACACTCCCGTTATAACAGTATGGAAGCATTGATACAAATAATGTAGTTATACATTAAAAAAAGGCAGATGGAGCCTACGACGAGAAACTTACGCCCAGTGGCATATACAGCCAAAATATATAAAAAAATTACATTAATATATTAGTGAAGCCCAGAAACGGTATACAGAAATTTAAAATTGACAATAATGGCTCTTGTCAAAAAATAATTACGAACACTGGTACACGATCCTGTCGATACACATTCACAGGAAAAACAAAATTTTAGAGCCAGGCTAAATCACATAAGGGCCGATGTAGTAGCAAACATACATCGTGACAAAACCACCTTTACATAAGGGGTAGAGAGCCTAAAGCACTGAAGGTGCATCATAGCTTCCTGAGGGAAAAAACCACTAAGGTTACCGGCATTAATGTTATATCGTAAACAGTACAGGTTTAAAGCCTTCGAAAAATTGTCTACAAGCAAGGTTCAACTGGTCGTTCAGTATATTACAGTCCTTGAGCTCAAGATGTTTGAAAATTTGTAACTCTTCCCACAGATCTAATCTACGCCCTTTCTCTTCTCTGTGTAGGATAACAGTGTCTTCTAAATGTCCGCAGCTCGTGGTCGTGCGGTAGCGTTCTCGCTTGCCACGTCCGGGTTCCCGGGTTCGATTCCCGGCGGGGTCAGGGGTTTTCTCTGCCTCATGATGACTGGGTGTTGTGTGATGTCCTTAGGTTACTTAGGTTTAAGTAGTTCTAAGGTCTAGGGGACTGATGACCACCGATATTAAGTCACATAGTGCGCAGAGCCATTTGAACCATTTTTTGTCTTCTAAAGGTTTTGGCGTATGACTGGCTATCAGGAGGTGTTCAGAAAAGTAGAATTGTGTATACTCGCTCCTTTTTTACCTGATAGGTGGTCTTTATATAAATAACATTGTATTGATTCCACTGTAAACTGTTAAATTTGTTCCCATTTAGTGAAGGTATGAAGTTCTTTTTTAATTGTTGATCAACTTTTTAATGTCAGGCTTGGCAGGAGAGAACTGAAGACGCATGTCAGGTTCAGCATTCAGTGTACTGCTGTCTTTGTAGCTATATATACGGAGAATTCCGTTTCACAAAAGTATGTGTTTGGGTACGGGAGAAGCAGAGTCAGAGCCTGTCTGACAAGTTGTGGATATTCATCACAGACCCTGTGCCAAAAATCACTAAGTAAAGGATTCATAGATTTCCTTTGACATATGTTCTGTCTTCTACAACAGGATTCTGAACCCGTGAATTCATTTTTAGTTTTGTATTGTGATCTTCAGGCAAATGTGTCTCAAAAGACACGCGCATGTCATGCAGACATTGGACCAATTTTCAAATATTTCATTGCTTGATTCTGCTATCTTGCGAACACAAACAATCCAAAAATCTAGTTATCTTGGGAAGATTATTTTTTTAAATATTGAAAACTGTTGTCTGTTTTCCTTGTAAATATAGATTTCATTAATTTATTTTTTGAAATATATATGCCAAAATAGCTAGGATCAACAACCAAGTCACATCGCTCAAAAGGTCTCTTAATTTAAAAGAAATGTCGCCATATGCACTAAAGAGAGTGTGATTTAACGTAAATTTTGTTTCATTGTTTCCTCAATAACCGGTTGTAGATTTGGCGGGCACATAATATCTTGCGAGTGCTTTCCTATGCAGGATAAAATGGCTAAAACCTGACGCTTTATTTTTTATTAGTGATATATGAAACAGTGTCTTTCTAAGGCCGCACTGCAGGAAGATGCGTTGCAGATTTTTCATGGAATATACATTGTGTTATGTTTTCATACACGGTTCTATGAAATTCACAGCTGCAGTGTGCGCTTCACCTACTTGTTCAAAGCGACAGCTGCCCGTGGCTTTTTCATTCACTGTTTGGTTCAGATACACTGAAGAGCCAAAGAAACTGGTATACCCGTCTAATATCATGTATGGCCCCCGTGAGAACGCAGAAGTGCCACAACACGACGAGGTATGGACAAAACTAATGTCTGAAGTAGTGCTGGAGGGAAGTACGAGGGGGTGGACATCTCTTCTGAACACAACGTTGCAAGGCATCCCAGATGTGCTCAATAATGTTCATGTTTGGGGAGTTTGGTGGCCAGCGGAAGTGTTTAAACTCAGAAGAGTGTTCGTGGAGCCACTCTGTAGCAGTTCTGGACTTGTGGGGTGTCGCGTTATCCTGCTGGAATTGCCCAAGTCCGTCGGAATGCGCAATGGACATGAGTGGATGCAGTTGATCAGACAGGACGTTTACGTACGCGTCACCTGTCAGAGTCGTATCTAGACGTATCGGGGGTCCCATTATCACTCCAACCACACACGCCCCACGCCATTATAGAGCCTCCACCAGCTTCTGCATCCCCTGCTGACATGCAGGTTCCATGGATTGAGGAGGTCGTGTCCAAACCCGTACACGTCCATCCGCTCGATACAATTTGAAACGAGATTCGTCCGACCACGCAACATGTTTCTAGTCATCAACAGTCCAATGTCGGTGTTGACGGGCCCAAGCGAGGAAAATTTGTCGTAAGTTCCTATAGGACCCCGCGCGGCCCCAAGCGAGACGTAGAGCTTTGTGTCGTCCAGTCATCAAAGGTACAAGAGTCGGCCTTCGGCTCCCAAAGCCCATATCGATGTTGTTTCGTCGAATGGTACGCACGCTGGCACTTGTTTATGGCCCAGCATTGAAATCTGCAGATATTTGCGGAAGTGTTGCACTTCTGTCACATTGAAAGATTCTCTTCAGTCGTCGTTGGTCCCGTTCTTGCAGGATCTTTTCCCTGCCGCAGCGATGTCGGAGATTTGATGTTTTACCGGATTCTTGATATTCACGGTACACTCGTGGAATTGTCGTACGGGAAAATCCCGACTTCATCGCTACCTCGGAGATGCTGTGTTCAGTCGCTCATGCGCCGACTATAGCACCACGTTCAAACTCACTTGAATCTTGATAACCAGCCATTGTAGCAGCAGTAACCGATCTAACAACTGCGCCAGACACTTGTTGTCTTATATAGGCGTTGCCAACAGGAGCGCCGTATTCTGCCTGTTTACATGTCTCTGTATTTGAATACACATTCCAATAACAGTTTCTTTGGCGCTTCAGTGTACTTTATAGCGTTCTGACTGTATAATAATTGTTGTTTCTTACATATGAAGAATGGTTCATTCTTGTCTTTGCAATCGGGGTGTATAGTTGCTAAATGACGGCGTAACGTAGGAGGTGCCATGGAACTATTCTGAAGTAGCTTGCTGCATAACATCAGAGAGGTGAGCCATTAGAATCAACATATCCGAGATTGTGTCACGTTTATCCTACTTTCTATCTCTCACCTTTCGTGAGCTGTTAGGTGTCTTCCTGCTTGAAAGCATGCAGCTTGATGTCGTTACATTACCTTCTTGAATCTCATATTCTTGATCGGAAACCTTCGAAGTTGATCCTGCATCTTCTAGGCTAATCACCTTTGAATTTTCTATGCAAGATTTTCATGCAACAACTGTAATCCTACGCTTTATTCTGTCTTTTAAAATCAACAGTTTAACAGTACAACCTATTGACTTTCATAACTGCAGTCAATAAAAACAGTGAATCGAATATACTGTGGTCCAAGAGCAGTGCGCGGATTCACCGTGCTGAATAGTACTGCGTGTTACAATCCCATATTAGATTAGGAACTGTACAAAATGATGCAGTGGATCCTATAGCCCCGGACAGTTAAGCATAGACAGCAAAGCGATAAAATCCTATGACGCAGTTTGACGTCTTTGTGGTTCAGAAGGAGATGGAGAGAGCATAGTGGAATGTGCGCAGCCTGTGTGGATGAGACAACGCACAACCAGAGAAAGATAGAGAGAGAGTGCGCGGAGAGAGGGGGTGGGGGTTAGTAAGGAAAGCGTCAGCACGACCGCTTTGTGTGTACTGACGAGTTTCGAGTTGCCACGTACCTACATGTAAAAACTAAATGCTTTTGTTCATAATTTTTGATTGTAGCATTATTGTACATTTACTATAATTCTTGTCACATCATTTTCAGCGCACTCAGAAAGAAAATAACTTTTATAAAACCAGCACTATTATGATATTTATAGAAGTGGTATGACAACACTTCATGTGTTTCGTCCTTTAGGTTGCTATTCTTTCGTTTGAACCCTCGCAGTAACCTTACTGACCCCAAGGCTCTGTAGGATACACTTCGAGTATCGCTGCCGTAGTTAATAATTGCGTGATAGGTTCAGTCGGCTTAGTTACATTAGACTGTGATTTCTGTGTGATATTTACAACACTAAATTCTACGTTTGACTAACTGTTAATTATTTCCCTGTTTCCCCGCCGAGATTCTTCAACAATTTGCTTGAGTTTGGAATGGGATGTGGTAATACATTTTTAGTTCTAAATTTAAGTTATTGTATGTACCCTCCACCATAGCCGCGAGTCCATCCGCTTTAGCTTTTATATGAGAGGCACTTATAGGAAAATGAGAGAGATGGAAAAAAGCGAGCAAACTGTTTACTATTTAGAAAGTAATGACCATAACTGTTAATACATTCATCCCAGTGTGAGAAGATCAGTGCTGTCATGGAAAAATGTTTACAGTTGCGTACGGAACCATGGTTGTACCCACGTACGCACATCTTCGTCAGAGCAAATCGAGCGCCACGAATGCCTTTCTTTAGGACTCCAAAAAAATGGAAATCGCGTAGGGAGAGATCGGGGCTATATGGAGGATATGTAAGGGCTTCCCTGTAGAGCTTCTATAGCTTAGTAGAAATAACTGGCAACATGAGGGAGGGTGCATCCTCCATACAGACTCGATCTCTCAGAATGCGATTTCCATATTTTTGGTGCTCTGTAGAAAGTCATTCGTGGCCCTCGATTTTCTTCGGAGGAGGTGGTGCGCTCGTAGGTACAGTCATGGTTCCGCAGGCAACCGCAAACAGTTTTTCATGGAGGCACTCACTTTATCTCGCTGTGGGACAAATGTATTAACAGTTAAGACGATTACTTTTGTAATAATGAACGTTTTATTAGCTTTTTTCATCCATTTCGTTTTCATTTGACTGCCCCTTGTAATCTAGCACCTAGCTTATCCTCCATAGGTATTATACTACCATTGACATCTTCTAATTTAGAAATTAGCATCTTTATATCTATAATTAATTGCGCACAAAAATAGTTAAACCTTTCTGGTGCATTCGCCTCAATGCCTCTCGACACCCAGGGGCCGGCCGCGGTGGTCTAGCGGTTCTGGCGCTGCAGTCCGGAACCGCGGGACTGCTACGGTCGCAGGTTCGAATCCTGCCTCGTGCATGGGTGTGTGTGATGTCCTTAGGTTAGTTAGGTTTAAGTAGTTCTAAGTTCTAGGGGACTTATGACCTAAGATGTTGAGTCCCATAGTGCTCAGAGCCATTTGAACCATTTTGACACCCAGGGCAGAATTAATTAAACTTAATAATAATTAAACCTAGCATACTACTGCAACGCTATACTACACCAACAAACTTTAATAAAATACTTTCGGGTTTCAAGCCGCATCAATTGGTTAACCATACAAGAGCCTTCAGCAGATATCTTCTCTGCCAGTTTCATGTGGTTAACTTTCATGTGAATGCCGCTTGTTGTAACTGCGACCGGGACGGTCGCGGGGTAGCAATGACGGAAAGCGCGGCGGGACCCGCGGATAGGCCCGCGAACAACACAACGTGAGAGGACGGACACGACCAACGAAGGACTGAACGAATACAACAAGATCGAACAACGGAGTCACAAAGAAACAAACACGTCCACTCGTCACAGAACAACGAAGTAAGCTGTCTAGAGCGAAGCGAGGTGTCAACCGACGTACGCGAGATTAGACAGGCTGGCTGAGCTCCTTTCTTTTTTTTTTCCTTTATCGATTTTCAATTCCTCCCGAAAGGGAGGCTCTAAAGCCTACAGACTTTTATTTTAAAAACGGAAGAAGAGAAGAAACAAGAAAAACAGGCGATAAAACGGTGACATAGAGTGTAAAATGGTGGAAAAATGCGGAAAGTTAAAACAGAAAGCAAAAGGGGTTGGCAACGTTAATAAAAGACACAGGCATCAGACAAGTCACGTAGTACACTCACAATTAAAAAACACAGCGACAGGCTGGTTTCTGTTCGCAAGAGATAAAAAGCACACCCAGCGACAGTATGATGGCCGTTCGCAACACTTCCCAAAAATACACAACACGGAACACTCACTGTAAAACACTGCACGAAAAGGGCGGCGCAATGATGACACTCCCGAGCCAAAGGCAGATTGGGAGGGGGGGGGGGACCTGGAGGAAGGGGAAGAACAAGGAGGGAGGAAGGAAGAAAAAAACCGAAAAGGGGGGGGGGAACCAAGGAGGGAGAGGACTAAGAAAGGGGGGGAGGGGCAGGGCAGACGCGAGAGGGAATGAGAGGAGGGAAATGCAAAAGGACTCAGGGGAGAGAAGGGGTGAGAGAGAGGGGAGGTGGGGAAAAAAGAGGATGGAAGGGGGGGGAGAGGGAGCCCGGGAAAAGGAGAGAGGAAAGGAGGGGGAGTGAGGATCAGAGTTGATAGGAGGGATAAATGGAAGGAGAGAGGGCATCATCCAGGAGGCAGAGTTGATGGAAGCCACGTTGGGAAAGGAGATGAAGGGTGTAGAGATGGAGGGTAGGTGGGACACAACAGTGAAGACGTGGCAGGGGGCGGGGATGAGAGAGGGAGAGGAGCAACCAGGGGGTGAGGGGGATCAAGGCGGCTGGAGGTGTAGAGGATGCAGATATGTTCGAGGAATAGGAGCAGATGGGGGAAAGGAATGAGGTCATAGAGGATCCGCGTGGGGACTGGCTGAGCGAGAGGCAGGCGCTTAAGTACGCTATCGGGGGCGCCGCTATTGGCCGCTGGGACCACGTGTTCCACTGTTGGGCCCCCACACTAAAAGCGGGCCAGGAGACGCGCGCCACCACAGCTTACGGCGCGATGGTGCAGAGACCTCTATGGGTCTTCGACGTCCATGACGTCTGGCGCGGATTCAAAAACCGCGGAGCGCGGTACCAGACCGCTAGTGCCCAGTTTCGCACCACATATGGTGTAAGTGGGCTGCCTCTGTGTTGGCAGCGCTCTGTAGCGTTTTGCATTGGATCTCTGCGCTTTTTCTTTGTGAGAGACTCTGTGGCTGCTTTGATGTAAGTTAATCGCCAGTAGTGTTGGGCAGTTGGAAGTTAGTCGCCAGCAGTGATAGAAGTGCTGTTGGGCAGTTGGAGGTGAAGAGCCAGCAGTGATGGATGTTAGATGTGAGAAGTTAGCATTGACGGAGGGTAGAGGTCTGAAGTGTTAGCGTAGGCTAACGATCTGTACATGTTCAACTTGGAGACTGAATATTATTCATGATTATATACCTTTGTACTAGATGTCAATGACGATTTATACTCGTGTCTGAACTGGATGTCACATTATTTAGGTAAAAAATACATTAATTAGTTTGCCACAAAATCTTTCCTTTGCTAACCACATGCTTATTAGTAGTTAGTGGCTTTAGTAGTTAGAATCTTTTATTTAGCTGGCAGTATTGACGCTCGCTGCAGTTGTACGCGTAATGAAGATTTTTGTGAGGTAAGTCCTTAAAGAAATGTTAGGATTCTTTTAGTCAGGGCCGCTCTTTTGAATTAATCATTTGAAGTCACGCTGTAATTTTTTTGAGAAGCCAGATTGCGTTGCGCTAGAATATTGTGGGTCAGTGCTGACATGATAAAAAAAGTAAATAGAAAGTAGGCTCAGTACGTTCAGTTTTACTCAGCTGTTTCAGAATCAAATAACGTAGAAGTTTCATCTTTTCAGTCATTCTGCACAGACACACTAATTTAAATAATGAAGTTTCAATGGTGACATTTTGCCGGTATTGTCCATTATTTTGATCTCTAATACTTCATTCATTACGCTGTCCCAGAAGCCGTTGGAGCGTTTAATATAGAGGTATCGTCGAATGCAATTCTGTGTGCGTTTATCAGTGCATTCTCCACAACAGTCTTCTTCACTATGTCTGGTCCCGATGCAGTTTTTGCAATTTATCTTCCTCCAGTATCAGTTGGATTTTCGGGTCACAGTCGGCTCGCTCCATTAGCCTTTGTCACCTGGCAGGACGATGCTGAGAGGACTCAGCATCATACGGTCGTCGCTGGAAGAGAATCTTATTAAAACCTTCTTCCTCAGGCACCCAGATCACGCACGATCTACAACCTGCCAAAGGTGCACAAGAAGGTAAGGCCTACAGTTCGCACCATCCGATTACCGACCAACAGACTAGCAAAGCATTTGGCCAGCCTCCTCTCAACGCACGTTAGACATTGTTCACACCATGTAAAGAATTCGGTGGACTTCGTCGATAGAATTAAACGTCTGCACCTTGGTGAATCAGAAATTATGGTTAGTCCCTATGTGGCTTCCCTATCCACGTGTGTGCCCATTACAGACTCTATAGACATACTATCCCAATTGTTTGGCAACACCATTGTGGATTTATTTAAACATAGCCTGACGTCGTAGTATTTTTTACATGGTGGAGAATGTTTCAACGAGACAAACGGTGTCGCGATCGGGCCAAAGTCTTTACGGAGCATTTTGAGGATATTGTCTTGGACACGGCTCCTGCAAAGCCTTGTTGCTTTTATCGCTACGTCGGCGGCACCTTTGCCATATGGCGTCATGGACATGCAAAGCTGGAAGAGTTCCTGGAACCCATCAACAAAATCAAGGACTGCATAAAGTTAGGAAGTCGGGTCCTTGCTGTTCCCCGACGTCCTCGTCCTCCGTAAACCCAAAGACTGTCTCAGTCACAGCGATTACCGCAAGACCACCCAGACAGATCGGTATCTGCACGACACCAGTTACAACCATCCAGCACGGAAAAGATGTCTTCTATGGATCTCGGTAAACCGGGCTGAAACATCTCAGATACCGAAATCCTGTTGATGGAACTGAGCCACTTATTTAAAGTTTTCAAGGAAAACGGCTACAACAAAGGACAAATTTAGCAAACAGTTTCATCTAAGTCGCGAAAGCAGAAGGACTCCGAAGAAGACACAAAGGAGACAGCGTTTTTATCGTTTTGTGGCTCAATAGCCGGGAAGATTAGCCGGCACTCGAAGAAACATAAAATCGACACAATCTTCAAGGCCCCTAGATTCGACAACTAATGAAGCCTGTGTGGGTGTGGGCAGTTTTGTGTTGATCAGACTGTTCGCATTATTGAACAGCGCCGCGTAGAACATGAGATGTGTTTCCACCTACGCTATTCCGAAAAATGGCTGTAGCGGAGCATTCACTGGTAAACGGTACCGAACTGCATTCGACCATACTTCTATCACTAAACGGACCAACGGCTTCTGAGATAGGTCGATAAATGAGGCAATAGAGATCAAAAAATCGAAAAACACCCGCAATAAAGATGGTGGATTGCAGCTGAGTACGGCCTGGGAACCTATGACAGGGGATGCGAAGCGTACGCGGCTGGCTCGCGCCCTCAGAGCTTTGCCATATATGGTGCGAGACTGGACACCAGTGACGTCACTGGCGGCGGCGCAGCTATATAAGCATTTAAGCGCGGCAGCGGGATTCATATGACAGTCAAAATGAGCGAGGTGAAGTAGTGGTTAGCACACTGGGCTGGCATTCCGGAGGACCACGGTTCAAACCCAAGTCCGGCCATCTTGATTGAGGTTTATAGTGATTTCCCTAAATCGCTTCCTTTAAAAGGGCACGGCCGACTTCCTTCCCCATCCTTCCCTAATGGGTCCGATAACCTCGCTGTTTGGTCTTCTTCCCCAGATCAACCAACCGACGACAGTCAATCACTTGACAATGGCAGGAAAGATCTCTGCCGAAAGCTCGTGGACAGTTAACCACTTGACGCGGCTTGATAACCAAGAAAATTTTATTAATAGGTATCGGCGCGAGAGCATACATCCGTACACCAACAAACTTTGGTTGACAAACCTCTCGCATTTACATAACAAGGCAAACACCACCACTACAATCAGCCACAAACGAACTTCAGTGCGGAGTGAATAAAGCTCACCGAATCTCTTGCCAGGCTGCGATGCCGATGAAAGAAAGGACCGACGCGAGATACTGCATGGCTGGAGAATGGTTCACGGCCGAAGCCAATGCTGTCGGTTGACTAGTCGCAGATGAAATCCGGGGCGGCTGCCGTGAAGTGGCACTGATTTTATAATGTTGCGGACGAAGATCTTCCGACGAACTAGTGGACTAATTAATTTCTTCTTCGATGTGACTGTAATCGACATATTTAATAATTGTACATGAACTATCCAGATCTTCTCAAAATTCTTAAGTTGCAATGCTGTCAATTACTTTTGCACTGCTTCGTAAACTTGGTTGTTGAACTCCGTTGCTACGGACAACAGCACTCAGTTTAACGAGAATACACCCGATAAAAATTGTTGATTCCATCTCTTCATCCAACTCCTGTCGCCTTTCTGACTCAGAAATGTTCTGGCTTTGCACTTCGTCGTGAAAATGAGGTGTTCCGTAAGTAATTTGGTATAATGTACTAAACTTGTGCAATGTTACACTACACACTGTCGCGAAAGAATGGACTTTTTTAAGTGAATCAGTATGATTTTCAGAAAGGTCTAATTCAGTAACAGAACTCTGAATTGATCTTTCAGTTTTTGGTAATCAGTCACCTAAAGAGCGACACTCGCAATCAGATTTTAAAAAATCCAGTTTTGTAGCCTTGTTTATTGCTCGATTTATTTGGTTACAAATTTCCATTTCTTTCATACACGTTTGACGTTTAGATTCTGAGTTATTAATTGGTAACTAAGTACCATGTCAATGTTGTTCTGTCTTTCGTTGACTACACTATTGCAACTACCGCTGTTCAACAGATATTATTTCGGTTGCAAGAGAGAATTGTTGTTTTGATGTTTTCGAGCCTGTGTGCATTACTGACTATCGTTTTGAAAAGAATCTTGTAGATACAAGAATGTACTAAACTTAATTTTCTGTCCGTGTCCTGAGAAGGTGATCGTACTGTATGAGAGCTATGTCGTAAAAGATAAATGTAATGTTATTCAGAGGAAAGTAGATTTAATTCGCAGATTGTGTATAGCGAAAATTAGCAAGTTTTATATCTAAATATTATTCACTTTCTAAAAGAAAGGTAGCGAAGCAGTGTATTCCTATTCTGATGTGTTTCTTCTTGTGTTTCCTTTGTGAACAGAGATATGTGTAATTACTCTGTATAATTTTTGATTCTTATTGAATAAATAAGTTATTATGTTATAAACGTGTCTGCAGTCATTTATAGAATCCTTTAGGATCACATACGCTAATCTGGTTTATCAGTTTTAATGTTTCAGGTCTATGTATCAGGATTGTGCATACATTGTTTGGAATTAAAACGGCCGATACCTTACCGCGTCGGATCGTTTTACCATTACGTATATACAAAGTCAAACTTTTGCATTATCTTTCTACGAAGTCCGATTTCATACTTACCGCCACTTTGTACATGGAAGTCAGCATATCTTTACGATCAATACTTTCAAACAATGACGATGAACAGTATACAACAGGGCCTGATACATCGAGAGGACGTCAAAACTGCGATGGCAGAAGTAAGACACTAAAGCTAATGGGAATTAACTAAATAATTAGAAATTCTGTGTGTCTGTTAAATCAGTAACCGCATCGTCCCATCGCATTTATGACGTGTCTTTCCCGAAGCAAACCTTTCTTAAATGCATTGCGTACATTGTGGTAACAGCTAAATATTTTTTTCCAAATTTTATTCTGCCAGTAAGGAAAGATATGTTACAGTTTATTCATCTCTTTGATCTTTGTTGTTTAGGGTTTTGGTGGTACAAATGTAATGTGAGAAATTATAAGCATGATGTCTAGAAAAAGAAAGTTGGGGTTTAAGCCTAGGTTTAGCGGAAATAAGTAAATAAGAACAAACCACGAAAATGCTATTTATGAGCAGAGGGAAGAGCATAATACTGATGGTGAAGTCAGTCTGAGTGTCAGTGCTTCAAGTAAAAAGCTTCTAGGTGCTTGTTGTTTCCCAAGTGCCTCTCAAATGAGTAAAAGTGAGGTGCGAACAGTGTTTATGCTCCCACTGACTCAAAAATCACGATTTCCATGAGATTATTATTTGAACTTGAGGGTAAACACATTTGCGGTAAAGATTGTGGTGGAAAGGTCACCGTGCGTGAAGATGTGGGAAAAACCAAGGATATTGTAATTTATTTCTAAAATGTTTGGCACGTAAATTTTCTGCCTATGGAACGTCATCTCCTACAGCCAGAAGCAGACTGTATGAAAACAATAAACGATTAAAATATGCATTTAGAGATACTGGGAAAGGGGAAGTTCAGATGCAGTTCTTTGTGCATTGCTGAACGTTCGCCACCTCCAGAAAGTCTGATGTTTACAACAAGACGATTTGAGCTGTTGTAGCTGAGGTGAGTGAGTCTACAATCCTGAAAGCAGCAAAAGAAGTAGTACAGTTGAATGTCCCAAAATCTAACCCTAGGCATAGTGCTGCTGGTTTTGGTGTCGTTTGGCAGAAATGTGGGCATACATAATTAAATAGCATTCTGTCATCCGCGTCTTTTGATACTGGAAAGGTTCTGGATACTGAAACAATTACTAAGTTCTGCGACATCTGTAGCAAACATCCCATTGCAGAATATGGGCACAAAAATGACTGTCGTGGTTGAAGACGAGGCATGGAAATGGCTGGCATTGTTAACATTTTCAGAAAGTCTAAACAGTCAGGAGGTTTCCTGTATTTCCTGTATACACACTGTCTTAGGGACACTAAGGCTGATAAGTTATCAGAAAGTGGTAGAAATGAAACATACGGGCCAACAGTCAAAGTTAAGAAATAGGCACGTACGGAAAGTTATGGGACCACGACTTCTGAGAATGTGTAACGAAAAGAACGTTAGTTGGTAAACTGGGCCTGACAGAGGTCGAAATATACGGGATCCAGATTATTATGGTATGGCAATTAGGAACAACTGCAAAATGTGGAAACAACGAGAGGAGGTATCTGGGCTATATTTTTCCACAAAATTTCGACGGACGAGAAACTACATCACCTTTTCCTATGAGGACTCGACGGGTGGTGCAAAATTTAACATCCCAGCACAGCTTCCGGTTATAGACATAAACAATTTCAGAATTTATCCTGGTTGCTGTTAAACCCATTCATAGAGTCCTTAATCAACAAGTGCTCTTGAAAAAGTGTCGCCAGGTAAAATTCAAAAAGAATGAAACTCTGTCATTTGGACAACTCTATGAAAAATTGTTTTTGTCAGAAAAGAAACACTGAAAGTTTGATGTTCATGATACAGCGATGTGCTTCAACGCTGGTGTGTCAAAGCAGACTTAAGTGTCAAGGTTCTTGGGACCAAAGGATATCAGTATTGAAAGGAGACTGAAAAGCATTGATGTAAACATTAGGCTTTATGTTGAAATTTCTGCAGAAAATGCTACCAGTGAGGCCTGGACAGCCAGAAGATCAAAGAAAAGAAGATAAATAGAATGAAGCCGAGCCACAGTGCAATCCTGGAATGTTTTAAAGGTGTCTATATGGTAATGCACATTAGTATTAATACAGTTTTTGTCAAAACTACATTTTGTAATATTCTGATACACTTCTCTCAAAAACTAAGACTGACAAAGGCATAAAACTTTCAGTATCTCTTCTTTATACAAAGAGATAAATCAGATAAGAAAATGGGCATGTAGCTGACACCAGTTTAGAGGCTAATTTTCTGAGAAACAGTTAAACGATTTTTAGCAAAAAATATTTCCCTTTAATTGTTTCACTAAAAATTTAATAGGTGGCATTCATTTATTGAAAACCGTTGTCTAAAAAACAACAAAAAAGAGCTTTCCAAGATAAGCGTGTTGTTTATTTGTTCACTACTGGTGAAGGAGACTCCTGGTTCGACAAGCACAACTATTTAGAAAGGGAATCGCGGTTTCAAGGTACGTCGCCGATGTAATCATTAGATACGAAGCACATCATCTGACTGAAGAAGGATGGGGAAGGGAACCGGTCGATTTGATTTCAAGAAATCGTCCTCGCATTTACTGCATTCGGTTGGCATATAACAGCGAAAATCTTAATCAGAATAACTGGACGTGGATTTGTATTTCGCTCCTTCCAAATACGGTCTGTTTGCTAACCATTGCGAATCCTCTCTCGATCAAACATGTACGGCGGGATGCAAAATTCTCTGCTCTTTCCGTTGCGATGAGCCATAAACTTGTCCCCAAGAGTCACAAACTAGATGCTCTTCCTGAAATTTATGGTAATGGTGTGACAATATTGCAGGATGTTGGACGATATTCTCACCGTTTAATACTTGCATTCCTCACCAGATGCTCGTGTTTGCATAGCATTTCCAATTCACTTGTTCAAACAGGATGTTTATTCCTTTGTGGTCTGAACTACCAAAAAAATTTTAATTTTCCCAGTTTTTTATGGATATCGGCAGTACATTGTAACAAAACAACAGTTAATTTTTTTCAAAATTTTATTTTATTTTTTTATTATGTTACGAAGGTGGTAGTTTTGAGTACCACTATGGTCCTCCAGTGACTTGCCGACCAACAGTTCTCAGTGTAGCACTTTTTCTGGAAAATGATATCATATGTGTTAGAATGTACTAAGATTACAAATCAGAGAACGTTAGGGAGCTAATTACTCATTTACTAATCGGAGTTCAGCAAAAACATTTTTATTTATATTGCAGCAGAGTAATATTCCACAAAATATACATTTTGAGTTTCGTCCGAACTGAACCTTTGTTTTACTTCATACATCAAATCTTTCTCTGTATAGCGCAAAATCGACAAAATTAATAGCTTTCTTTCCTAATTTTACATCCTTTGCTGCCAGTTTCTTCCTCTTGTTGCATGTGTTGCTTTCTTTCAGAACTTGTCTTGCAGCTCTAGCACGATATGCTTTGCATTCATCTGTCTCATCAGGGCCTGACCAACATTTCTCCTAAATCCTTTTTGGATCTTCTTTCGAGCCCATAAGTAGATCTAAGTCTGTTAGCATGACTCACAAATCCTATACTACAACTGCAGCCCTTGCTAGAGCAGAGCACTAAATGCTGATTTTAATGCCGTACTCCTGGTTTCTGGAGACAAATATTACTTCTGTTCGATGGTAATTGGAAGCCACACACACAATCTTGTTATCTTTCAACAAAGTACTTCAATTCCAGAGGGTGACATACTCTTTTCATTTACTTAGAAAGCGAAAGGCGAAAGGTGTGATGGGAAAATTTTTTATTTAACCTCATTATAACAAAAACCAAAATTTTCTCGGTTTTTGCCCTCCAGTCAGGAACAAGTAAAAAAGTCTTCGGAGTCCTGTCTCCTGTTTTTGCCACAAAACTTCTTTGAAATCCTCACACACAACTTTCATATGTCGTCTCCAAACCTTCATTTATCCCTTAATAAAATGAAAGGCAAGAATGTGGCCTTTCAGGTCTGCAGCACGCCGCTGTTTGTAACCATGTTGTATAAGCTTCAATGCGTTGCATTGTTTCACCGAGTTTCTTCCTATGACGGAAATAATTGAGTTACCTGAGTTTTCACCATCTTCTGATGATTTTAGTCTCGGACATCTTTCAACTTGTGAGAGGATTTTCATGTAAGCAGTCATTTGTCCTCTGTTTTTTACATTTCTCTACACTTTCAGGTTAACTGATTTCGAGCTCCACTGGTGCACATTCTATCAAACCTCTTTCAAAAATTGCGTCAGAATTTAAAGCTTTTTCAGAAATCTCGACAAAACATAAACATGAAGAATTATTAGCATCATTTCCATCAGTATCATTGTCTTCATCATTCCCTACTTTCGTAACGACATTGTCGACTGACATATCTTCTAGAAGGGCTTTAACAATTCCATCATCTGTTAGTAATGCCAATGCCAAAATAGTAATATTTCTCTGGGAAACAATATTTACAATAATGAGAACCGTGTTAAGATTAAAAGGAGACTAAGCTAGGTCGTCAAAGCTAGTAAAATACAGTGAAAAATATCAAAGAAGGCGACAAACCACGCTTGGGTGGCAGTGCATGAAAAATGCACATTTGGCCAAACTATACGCAAAAGTGCCTCACGATTCTCGGCTTATTTCGTAAATCAGAACTGCACATTTAACAAAAGAGCTGTATGAAAAGAAAACAGGACTTAATCTTCATCACATCTATGCTAGTGAACACACAAATCGTTAGCAATTCTATGTCAGGAAACAAAACAAATACCGTCTCTCCAAAGTAAACCTTCAGCCGTCACCAAATATTATATGATCATATTCTAGACTAATTAACGAGGTCTATAAGGCAGTGAAGTGTTTCCAGTTAGACTTGCCATCAGCCCAGGATGTGGAAAATTTGTTTAGAACCAGAATAAACAAGGACTGAACTGGGTAGTGCTTAGAAATACCAACAGGCAATGAAAGGTTATTGCACACTTCACTACCTTATTCCAGTGGGATGACCTTGAAACGCGTCTACATACCGGCTCATTCGATTGACATTAATAGGACGAAACCCCATCTTATCCAAAGAGGTATGCATGTATACACACATGTGACGATGCTGCACTGTCTGCCTTAGCGCTTTGAACTATTAGGCACCAAGACGACTGACATGTCTCATGGTAGGCTCTTTGGATATGGTGGCCAACCAGAGACTTTGCCTCCAGAGTTTGCCTTTAGTGCATTTGAACTTTGGATTTCCCGAGATTGATACACCCTTATTTTTGACTCGGTTCTGGTCGTTGGCTATCGGTCGCTTTGACTACTAAACGAGGTCTAGAAGACAGTGAAGTGTTTCCAGTTAGACTTGCCATGAGCCCAGGATGTGGAAAATATGATGATGCATTTGGAATGAACCGAATGTAATAAGTTAGTTTACCCAATGCAGTTTCAAGTTCACTGCTGATCTGAGGAGCTCGTAGATCCAGTATGGCAGTTGAGTGTGGCTGCAAATGGTGTATCCCCTGATTGTTGATAAAGTGTCCCAAAATTTCAGCCTCAGTCTGGAAGAAGGGTCACTTGGCTTTATTACACTCAATCTAGCGTTTGAGAGCACTTGAAACAATTTGCTGAGATTGGAAAGATGTTTGTAGGACGTACAACCAGAAACTAGTATGTCGTCCAAATAGGTCGAACAAGGGGAAATGTTGCAGTCAACTGTGATAGATATCGTTGAAAACTTGCAGGTGCAGACGCACTGCCAAAGGTCAATAGCAGAAAGTTAAATAACCCCCTGTGGGTATTGATCACAAAGACTCGTTCGGAGAGTTTATCCAAGGGAACCTGCAAATAAGCATCGCTAGGATCAGTTCAAAAATTTTCAAATGTGTGTGAATTCCTAAGGGACCAAACTGCTGAGGTCATCGATCCCTAGACTTACACCCTACTTTACACTAACTTAAACTAACTTATGCTAAGAACGACACACACACGTATGCCAGAGGGAGGACTCGAACCTCCGGCAGGCAGAGACGCACAATCCCTGATATGGCGCCTCGAACCGCGTGGCCACTCCGCGCGGCGCTAAGATCAGTCTTGGAAAAGAAGTGGCCTGCACAAAGCTTGTCCACGAGTTACTTAGACCACGGCAAGGGAAAAAGAGTCAGCTGTAGTCTGTGGATTTGCTGTTGCCCTGAAATCTGCACATAAGCGTAAGTTGCCTGAAGGTTTCTTGATAATCACTAAAGGTAATGCCCACTGACTGACTGCTACAGCGGAAATAACACCACTGTCCTGCCAAGTTTCTGTGCCACTTGTTCTTTGACAGCGTAAGGAATAGCATATGTTCAGCAAAACTGAAGCATCACATTGTCTTTCATGGTAATACGTGCCTCTAAATTATTGATTTTGCCTAGGCCATCTTCAAAAACGTCACTAATTCCTTACAAAGTGCAGCTGCCCTGTCTGTAAGCTCAGAAGAGTTCTCAGAGAGATCATTGTCTTGAAAGTCCAAAATTAAACAAACCAAAAGAATGTACACCAAAAATTTTTCCACTGTCACTTGAGCACAAAACTGTGAACAAAACTGTCTTTTTAATGTTACGAAATATGGTAGGTAGGTTACAAAGACCTAGCACAGGATTGTCACGTCAACCGTAACCAGAAAGAGTTGGCTATGACTTATGTATCTTGGGTTTGCCTAGCAGGTCGTAGGTGCTTCTGTTCAAAAGGGTCGCAACAGTGTCTGAGTGCATGCTTATTTTGTGCTTGGCAATCTGCAGAGTGACAAACAATTTGTTGGCCTCACGCTGGATAGAACAAGCGTGTTGCTTCGTCAAGAGTGTTACACTTGAGTTGCGCTGTGCAACACTAGAATCACTAGTGGGCTACGAAAGAATAGCATTTACAGTCATTGCATGAGACGTTGGTGAACGTGCAAAGTGCCTGTTGGATTTGTGTTACTGGAAACAGACACTGGACGTGACCGTAACTGGCACAGTGGGAACACATGTCCACCGTCACCAGAGGGCACGCCTGCTGCTTGTGGGTTGTGAAACACCGAGGGCGGAATTTAACTCCACAAACCTGTACACCTGTTGTTGATCACGCTGCCCTGGCTGAGACTTTCCGTGCTGCACTATAGGCGCAACCTGTTTACCATGACCGTAAAAGGTTATACTTTTACCACTATGGTTACTTTGACGACTCAAGTATCAAGTATTTTACAGCTCTCTCCTGGCTCTCAGTTAGATGTTTAGTATATACCGTTTGGTGGTAAAGTTACATCAATATACACTCCAGGAAATGGAAAAAAGAACACATTGACACCGGTGTGTCAGACCCACCATACTTGCTCCGGACACTGCGAGAGAGCTGTACAAGCAATGATCACACGCACGGCACAGCGGACACACCAGGAACCGCGGTGTTGGCCGTCGAATGGCGCTAGCTGCGCAGCATTTGTGCACCGCCGCCGTCAGTGTCAGCCAGTTTGCCGTGGCATACGGAGCTCCATCGCAGTCTTTAACACTAGTAGCATGCCGCGACAGCGTGGACGTGAACCGTATGTGCAGTTGACGGACTTTGAGCGAGGGCGTATAGTGGGCATGCGGGAGGCCGGGTGGACGTACCGCCGAATTGCTCAACACGTGGGGCGTGAGGTATCCACAGTACATCGATGTTGTCGCCAGTGGTCGGCGGAAGGTGCACGTGCCCGTCGACCTGGGACCGGACCGCAGCAACGCACGGATGCACGCCAAGACCGTAGGATCGTACGCAGTGCCGTAGGGGACCGCACCGCCACTTCCCAGCAAATTAGGGACACTGTTGCTCCTGGGGTAACGGCGAGGACCATTCGCAACCGTCTCCATGAAGCTGGGCTACGGTCCCGCACACCGTTAGGCCGTCTTCCTATCACGCCCCAACATCGTGCAGCCCGCCTCCAGTGGTGTCGCGACAGGCGTGAATGGAGGGACGAATGGAGACGTGTCGTCTTCAGCGATGAGAGTCGCTTCTGCCTTGGTGCCAATTATGGTCGTATGCGTGTTTGGCGCCGTGCAGGTGAGCGCCACAATCAGGACTGCATACGACCGAGGCACACAGGGCCAACACCCGGCATCATGGTGTGGGGAGCGATCTCCTACACTGGCCGTACACCACTGGTGATCGTCGAGGGGACACTGAATAGTGCACGGTACATCCAAACCGTCATCGAACCCATCGTTCTACCATTCCTAGACCGGCAAGGGAACTTGCTGTTCCAACAGGACAATGCACGTCCGCATGTATCCCGTGCCACCCAACGTGCTCTAGAAGGTGTAAGTCAACTACCCTGGCCAGCAAGATCTCCGGATCTGTCCCCCATTGAGCATGTTTGGGACTGGATGAAGCGTCGTCTCACGCGGTCTGCACGTCCAGCACGAACGCTGGTCCAACTGAGGCGCCAGGTGGAAATGGCATGGCAAGCCGTTCCACAGGACTACATCCAGCATCTCTACGATCGTCTCCATGGGAGAATAGCAGCCTGCATTGCTGCGAAAGGTGGATATACACTGTACTAGTGCCGACATTGTGCATGCTCTGTTGCCTGTGTCTATGTGCCTGTGGTTCTGTCAGTGTGATTATGTGATGTATCTGACCCCAGGAATGTGTCAATAAAGTTTCCCCTTCCTGGGACAATGAATTCACGGTGTTCTTATTTCAATTTCCAGGAGTGTACATTAGATGACGCCATGTAATACCAATTTTTTACGCTAAAGTTGGCGAACCTGTTTGGACTTATAATTATATACGAAAAAGTATATAAAAATCTGGTTCTGCAAAATCCACCAGTATCACTTAATTCCAAAGCCATCGGTTTTTACAGCTATGTCATATACATTACCCATTTAATTCTGAAAACAGACCACTGATTAGTGTTTCGTTCACGTGTATATATCTGTCATTATATTACCGTTTCTGAGGTAATGTGCATGATTTCTCTCTTTTGAGGACTTCGACCACTGGTCATTCCCATCCCAGGATTACAGACACTCAATTTACCAAACGATGTTGATGACAATGGCAGAATGGAACTAAGGAATACAAATATTAATCATTGGTATATACATAAAGGCTCATTTCTAACTGTTAATGCGCCTCCAACGAAGAAAAACAAATTTCAGTCATGTATTGCTCAAACTGCAAGATTTTGTGGTTCAGGCAGTGATTCAGGTATAACACATTTTGCCAAATATCTCCGGGAACAAGGAATGAAGTTTGTTTGGCCACAAATGCCACATATCGACTCGGTAAATGACGAATAGATATCCTTAGTTCTAACTGCACCGGATGTTTTGAAACGAATATTTACGTTTAATATGGATGAAATTTAAGGTATTACGCTCAAATAAATTTGGAGCTATATGTTTTGTATCCCTGCTTAGTACCTTTCATTATATTTATAATTTTGGTGATGGATCATAGTGTTCGATATATGTACTGTACTAGGTTTTTCTTTGAGGCTAAAGCACTTAAGAAAATTTTAGATGAATGTATTTATTTCTGGGTGGTCAAAGTTTCACAGTGTTTTTGAAATACTGAGCAAAAATGGAATGGAATGGTATATGAGAGTTGTGGTGGAAGTATAAGCCAGTCAGTGTGTTCATAATTCCATGCTAACATTGATTACCTGCAATTTTTTCCATTACTTCCTCTGTATTTTAGCAAATGAATTGTACTAATCAGTACGTAATCCTATCATACAAGACCCTATGTTCACTAACAAATATCGCAGAAATCAAAAAAAGCTACATTAATCACATCTGAATCTAAAAATCGGTCAAAGTATACTGGGTTTACAGTACTCTGAACTGCACATATAGGAGCCGAATCAAAGTCAACCGCTACGATATCATATGTGTTCTGATGCTCCACTAAGTCCCAAAACTGTTGCAAAGTAGGTTCACATATGCGAGAATCTGACACATTTGAGTAACGGTGTCTCTAATCATGGAATCTTTATAATAAGACCACACTCACACTTGACCGTGCAGTGATATATTAATCCTTGCTAATCAGCCACCTACTGCCTACGAGTCTGAAGTGAAAGAATGTGTGCCGGCCGCGGTGGTCTAGCGGTTCTAGGCGCGCAGTCCGGAACCTCGCGACTGCTACGGTCGCAGGTTCGAATCCTGCCTCGGGCATGGATGTGTGTGATGTCCTTAGGTTAGTTAGGTTTAAGTAGTTCTAAGTTCTAGGGGACTGATGACCACAGTAGTTAAGTCCCATAGTACTTAGAGCCATTTGAACCATTTTTTTGAAAGAATGTGTAATGCACAGCCGCCATATTAATCTAAACAAATGGCTCCAAGCACTATGGGGCTTAACATCTGAGGTCCTCAGACCTCTAGATTTAGATCTACTTAAACCTAACTAACCTAAGGACAGCACACACATCCATGCCCGAGGCAGAAGTCGAACCGGCTACCGTAGCAGCAGCGCGTTTCCGGACTGAAGCGCCTAGAACCGCTCGGCCACAGCGGCCGGTATATTAATCTAATCTGTTCATAATAGTACTTGTCTGTCTACATCTACATCCATACTCCGCAAGCCACCTGATGGTGTGTGGCGGAGGGTACTTTGAGTACCTCTATCGGTTCTCCCTTCTATTCCAGTCTCGTATTGTTCGTCCATTGCAGCAGTTGGTTCTTCATAAGGAACACTTGCGGGTGGGCTCACAGGAAAACAGAGAGTCTGACTGTTGGAAGAAAACAAGGTTGCCTGTTCCTACCTTCAGTGTGATGCGCCGTGAAATGTGGTTCGAGCTGTACGCTGTACTCGAACCATTCCTCTTGTGTAGAATCAAACGCATGGAATGGCCGAACGGGAATAGGCGCTGCTTACTGCAGCAGTGCTGCAGATGCTGTTGGCGGCACAGCAGTGTTTGTCTGCGCAGCGAGCAGTCTGGTCATCATAACCATGAGCTGCTGCATTTTCTGCGCCTGAAACCGAATAATCTGAGCTACTGACAGATCTTGCAGAGGACTGACCGTGATCTGTTACACAAAATACACTCGAGAATAGAGCACACCCACTAAACTATATCAGCCTCTGAAAAGCACTAAAAGCACAGGCAGTTGTTTGGTCATGTCCTGAAACACACTTGCAAACACTGAAGAAAAGCGGCAGGGAAGCACGATGAAATACCACAGTTCTGCAAGAAAGACATACAAGTAATGGCGTGCCAGTCGTTTGTATAGTAAGAAGTAGATGTTTGGTCGTCCCGGTTCTGGGTGCCAAGGCGTTGCTGGATTCTAATACACAGGGCAAAATAATGAGATGAACATGTAGTGTTTGATAACTTCTTTTACTCAACTTGAATAACTGGAAGTCCTTGAGATAGGCTGGTTCTATATCCACAATAACAACAGAGGTTATATGCCAACGCTTCGATTACACAGGCAGAGCTGAACTATCAGACCAGAGTCTTTTTCCCTTTATTGTTATTTCGTCCCACACGCCCCATATGAGCGGGGGGTGGTCTGTCAGCGGTACAGTATACCGCTCTTCAGCCAAGTGAATCAAAAAATATATAATGAGAATGAGAAACAAACATTAGGGTAATTTTTATATAGAGCATTAAAAATCAAAGTAAGACAGCTAATAAACGAAAATATATAAATTTTGAAAACACATCGCAGAATGGTTAAACTCTCCTTATAAGAAACGCTGAACCACTGCACTTTCACTTAAAATCTGAAGGACCTGCACTGAGCGAGAAGTATTATGGGAGGACAGAATATGTTCCATAGGGTTGAGGCTGTTAGATAGGAAAAGGGTGGAGATGATAGGTAGGAGTTGAGGTGGGTAATGGGAAATACAGACAGTGGGGACAGTGGGAAAGACAGAGACTGAGGAGTGGTGTGGGTATGGTAGTGATTACAGGAAGAAAGGAATGTGGGTGGATGGAGAGGAGAAAACGAAAGAGGACACATGTTGTGGAATGGGGTGGGTGGGGAAGAGTTAAAGTTGGTAGGAGGGATAAATATCGAAGGCAGATTTTATATTCCAGGAGAGTGAGTTGATTGAAGTTGTGTTGGGACAGGATATAGAGTGTGTGTAGTAGGGATGGAAGGGTGTGTCTCTGAAGGTGCAGCACCATACCAGGATTGGTGATGAGCATGGAGACAGTGGGTTTATAGAATATAATTTACGAATTGTATAGGAGATGTGGAGGTGTTCGATGTGGATGAGGAGGTAATTTGATGAGATGACAGAGAATACATATCGGGGAAGTAAAACAGATGTGGAAAGCAGGACAGGGTGCATGGTGTGTGAGAATTTGGAGGGACTTGTAGAACTTTGGTAGGTTGGAGATCCATGGAGCATTTGCAAAGGAGAGGTTGGTTCGAACCAGGGTTTCGTATGTGTGGAGAATAGTGGATAAATGTTACTCCCAAGTTCGGCTTGTTAGTAGTTTCACAAATTAGGATCTGGGGCGTCGTCCTTTGTCGACTCTGTGGAGGCGCTGGCTGTGCGGACTGAAGAGGGTGTGTCACGGAGCCGGCCGCAGATTGGCGGCGCAGTCACATTTGTTACTGCCAACATCCAGACGTGGACTGGCGCGACGTGGCATCGATAGCACACGGTACTACATTTTGGGCAGCTATATAGTGGTATTCCATGGGCACCATGGTTACCCCGCGAAATCGCATGTTGCGAAGGATTATGTGACCATTCTGGATGATTAGGTACAGCCGTGCTCAAAAGTATCCAAACGACCTGAGCTGCATTTCGCCTGATTCGAATGCAACCCACATAGCGCAGCTGTCTAGCAGGTCCTGTAATCGCCCCTCGGCACAGTCGTTTGACTATTGAAAATGGTTCCAACAAGTCACCACTAGCAAACACTGCTCTCTATCGCAATAACTCAAGATGTAAAGTAATACCAAGGTACTACAAATATCAGGGAACATCTTATCACAGATAAGACGGTTCTTAGGCTTGTAGGTTCACATTTATTACAATAAATGACATACACGAAATGTTACCACTCTCATTATTACGTCAGATCGGTAATTCACGTAGTAAGTTCGTCGTATTCATGATTTCCTATTCAATATAACATACCGTACTTATTATTTAACACAAAATGACAATAAAAATTTAAATTATTCACGAGCAGCTAGCTGAGAATATTTATGAACTTCAAATGACACGACGAACCGTCTCGTTCTGCATATGGATTCAAACCCAGGTGATGCAGACTAAGCAAAGACTTCGTGACCGACGGAAACTAACAGTCATTCCTGACTAGGCATACCTCGATTTTAGACAGAATCAGTTAGCAAATAGCAACTTTAAATTACAGAACGTAAACATTGTTAACGGGCGCGAATTTCTACACAGCATCTATTGTCCTTGTTAACGAACTACGAGAGATGTTAAATATTGCTTCTTCACAAGTAACTTACTTGAAATGCCGTGAGGTAAAGCTTTGTGTTGGACAGGGATTCGAGCCAAGAACCTAATTGGATTGTCATCGAAGCACAATCAACTGTGACATATCGGAGTTTCTCGGCAGTAGCTAGATGTTTTAACTGAAATGACGAGACGAAACATTAATTTTTTCTTTCCCAGGACTCCAACCTGGTACCTATCGCTGTTATATTCTAGAGAAAACGAACGTTAGAAATGGGTTTGTTACACCAGCAGTGACATGTGAGCATGTTTGAACTAGAAATAATATGACGAAGAGTTCAGTGCTGACTGGGAATCAAGCCCCACTCATATCGTTGTTGACTGCACACGAAGAGACGCCAGCTACCGAATTTCTCTCCACCAGCAGCTCGGAATAACATCCTTGAATTTACAATGTTTTCGCAAACAGTTCTGTGTCTCACTGGGACTCAAAAACGTCAGATACCGTTAGTGCTGACAACGAATGAAAATACATTAAAAAACAAAATTATTACCCACCAGCAGATAGGTGTTCTCATGCTAGAGCTTGATAATACATAATGAAAGCTTTAGTGCCGGGCCAGGATTCGAAGGCTTTCACGCGCAATATGTGGAGATGTTGAGGAATGTGCAGTTTTGAACAAACAACAAATTGCAGTCGAGCTGTATTGTCACGAAGGGATCAAATTCCGCGTTAAGGCCGGTCTGAGTTGCATTCCCAGATCAGAACCAATTTTATCGACATACAGAAGCTCAAATAAAAGATGGAATAAGTGTCCTGTGACCCTACATTGCGTTTGTTTCGTCACTAGAAATAAATAACTAGCATAAGAAAGGTTACTGCTGATAGAGTTTTTACGTGACGCGACTTCTGACTTGATTGTGGTTCAACCTAACGTCTACTTGGTAGAGAAGGAATATCATGTTTAACATGAATTTCAGACCACAATGCCATTATACCTTCTTCACTTGGCGTAGCCAGAAGAGAACAGATTCTGTCTCTCCTTATCAAAAATCATCAGCAGAAGTTGGAATCGAACCCAGACCGTAAGTATATGAACCTAGCATCAATCCAAGAGACCACCAAATTCTTTGCTCTGTCACTCATTATTCTATCATAACGATGTTGCGCCACACTGGACGAGAATTCTGGCACACAGACTCCCTGTAGTGGTTTGCAGCATGTTCATTACATTCATTTACTTGGTTGACCGAATCACCATGAACTAGCTGCCTCGGCTAGCCAGTGCATACATTCGACTCTTGACTCTTTTGTAATCACCGAAATAAAATCTCGTAACTGACACCTACACAGAACTGCCAACAGTGTAGGATGCAGAAATTTAAACAGGAAGTGTTCCTTTCGACTTGAGCTACTCTATTGCGCTAATCTGTTTGTTAGAAATGTCGTGCAGTGCAAAAGAAAAGCTGTAACTGTCTGTCTCTCAGAAGTCTAGATCCGGCCATATGCATTATCTCACAGCACTGTGCAATGCGCAAGTTCTGGAAGAATTGTCGTTGAGTTCTGGAGGTGTTGTAGCTATGTGTCAGCTAGTAGCGTAATTGTAAGTCTCTCGCACTGTTGATGAGACATCGAGAGTTTGGGTACATTCACGGCTACATTTTTTAAAACGCCATACTGCTGTCTGCTGAAGTTATCGATCTAATGGAACTTTGAACATAATTCCCTTCACTTCTCAACCCAAAATAGTCGCATGTGGAAAAAGGGCTAACTTCTGCGACATTTTGTTCTTTTCAGGTTTAATAGATGGCCAGGCTGCAGATGCATCTCGAAACTTTTGTATTATGTATGGGGAGAGCGGATCGTGCCAAAATACGTCAGAAAAGTATTTTCTACATTAGCTGTCGTGTGGCAGTGGCATTTTATTCTTCAGAAAACCTTGTTTGACAGCTTTAACTCAGAACAAGTTTTCTACATGCATGTAATCAATAAACTGCATGTGCATTGTCAGACTGTTATAGATAACATCAGAGAATTCGCACATATCTTTGATGATTAATTTCTCTCTTATGTTAACTAATGTTTTAACAACACTAAAAGAAACCGTACGAAAATTGTGCACTGTATTATAAGAAATAAAATAAAACTACCCACGATAACCTTACGACGAAAGTCTGTTTCAATAAAACTGAGCATCTGTACACAAGCGTGCCTCTATCGGCACGAATTAGTAAAATAATAATCACTTGGATTTCGATTGGGTCTGTGTTTGATTGGTATGCTGTGTCATACTCAAGTGATATGCAAATGTGGCATTTCATAAATAAAGTTATGTATTCCTAGAAACCCAAAATTTGTTTGACAGCAGCGGAAAGAGGCGTTACCTGTTGTGCAGCATTGTAAGTTTTTCTCCATTGCACTATGAGCCGAAAGTATTTTCTTGCGATTTCCTTATCGATGTGTGATCTGACTGCTTGTAGCTATTTCACAGAAGGGATAAAAACGTTACAGCCAGTAAGACGGGAACCGCAAACCATAACAGACGCTTTCTCTCAGGTCAGCAAGTTTCCACACAGCTAGGGAAGAGGCATGCGTCTAGCTCTCCTCTTACGAGACTAGTAGTGTCTAGAACTCGTAAACCGCTATTTAAATGACGAGATTAGATGCGATTTTCACGTGCAACGACTTTCCTGGGCTGAAAACCGTAAATTTACAATCTTTCGTTACAGCTCAAGCGTTAAAAATAACTCAGATTATTCAATGGAAATGACAGGAAAAATCAAGTGAACTTTGAGGCTTCATTCCGTGCACACCAGGAAGTAACTCGTCGATCACAGAGTTGCCAAATATACCTTGCCTTGTTGCCAAATCTCAGTTACATTACCAGCAAGAAGAAAACGAACCGATGTGATCCAACAGCGGGCTGGGAAGTGACCATAGCTGGCGTCTTAAAGACGCGGCCGCTACAACCTGAAATACGTAATCCGTCTGATTCACATGTCTGTATCTGGGTTTAGGGACTGGAGCGTAGTTACTAATAATACTCAGAACTGACTGCAAATTAAGCTTCATAAATCAGTAACTGTCATAGTTGTTTTTATATATCTTTCGTAAGTGTACTCAAACTAAGAAAATCATTGACGAACGTTTTCGTGCCTCGCCGATAGTCTAGCACAACAAACAAATAAAAAAAAAAAAGACTATGTGTGTGTGTGAGAGAGAGAGAGAGATAGAGAGAAAGAGAGAGAGAAGAGAGAGTGTGTGAGGGAGAGAGATAAAATAAAAAAAATGAGAGAGAGAGAGAGTAAAAAATTGTTGTAAATAAATCTTTCATTAAAATGACACGTTCTACATCATTACGAAATGTCGTATTCATGATCTGTGTAACAAGCATTAATCTAATCGAATCTAATCATATCATATTTCTGACTAGTCATGAAGAGGCACGAATTATAGAAATTTTCGCCAATATCAGTAACCAAATCTAAACTTGAAAAAGAAAAAAAGACGACAGCTTTTGTAATAAACCGGGACTCCTTTAAAGACCCTTCCGTCCCTGTTAACTAACCACGAAAGATGTGTGAAATACCTCCATCAGAAGGAACAAAGTAAAGTGTTCATGCATTTAAAGATGAAGCGCATGATGTGAAGTTCTGTGACGGAGATACGAACCCAGCACGCAATCGGATTGTTAACTAAGTAAAATCATATGTTACGTATCGGTTTTTCTTACCAGCTGCTAGATGTTCGAATCTAAAATAAGGATACAAATTTTTGTGCCTGAGCGACAATCGAACCGTACACCTACCGTACTACGTTATCATCGACGAACGTAGCTTAAGCAACACTTGCTTACTCACCAACAGTAAGATGTGTGCGTGTTTGACCAGAAATAACGACACCTATTGCGATTGTTGGCAACACATGAACAGACAGTAAATGCACGTTAATTTTCACTAGCAGATTGGTATGCACGTGATAGGGCTTGAAATAAAATAATGAATATTTTTGTACTGGGTCAGGATTCGGACCCACATACTTACCATTGGAGGAGACCTAGAGAAGGTAGCCGTCTTGGGAAAAGGAACGAAATGATTGAACTATACTGTTCCGAAAGATTCAGATCCTCGAAAGATGAGATACGAATTCGAATCACAGTCCAGCACCAAATTTTTCAACGTCTCTATTTCAATCAAGTACAAGAAAAATAAGAGCCCTGTTCCTTTAAATCAAATAAAATAAATTTTTCTAATGTAAGTAAGTTTACTGGAGACAGTATTTCTGTTTACCATAACTTCCGCCTATGTCATTTCCCAACGTAAACCGGCTCTGCCCAACTGATAATGAACATGATGTTTAATGCGAATTCTGGATTATAACGTCTTTCTCTTGAGGTTACCAGAGGTAAAGTAAATCTGTTTATGGGTCTTAAAAGTAAATGCCTGAACCCACGCATTGCACCTGTGATAGTTCGTTCCGCCAGACCATTGTGGCCACATTTCCCAGCGCCAGGAGTGTGCTGTAACGGATGATGTGCTTAGCTTACAAAATTAGTCTCCGTGGAAAAAATGCGAGTCTATTAAATGGTTAAGTAGAAGCAATCATCTGACGTGGAGATTATGCTATTCTCATGTCAGGTTGATAATCATTTTGAATATTTAGCACTACTGTACCCATTGGTGTTAAACTCGTTTTCAACCAATGATTCCCACAGCTACAGGAACACTACTTGTGATATCACATCCAACTTAGATGACATACTAGCAGCGTGTAAACGAATAGAAGACACTGATAAATTCATAGTTTAAAAACGACTGGAATTAAAACGAGAAAAGAACGCATGGGACATCCCATTTCAGAAATCTATAGGGAATTTAGTATTCCGAGATCTACAGCGTCAAGAGTGTTCCGAGAATTCCAAATTTCGGGCATTAACTATCACCACGGGCAATGCAGTGGCCGATGGCCTTCCCTTAACGACCAAGAGCAGCGGCATTTGCGTAGAGTTGTCAGTAATAAATAAAAGCAACTTGTGTGAAATAACCGCAGAAATTCTTGTGGGACGTACGACGAACGTATTCGTTACGGTGCTGTTGTTGTGGTCTTCAGTCCAGATACTGGTCTGATGCAGGTTTCCATGCTACCCTATCCTGTGCAAGCTTCTTTATCTCTGAGTAATTATAGCAACCTACATCCTTCTGAATCTCTTTAGCGTATTCATACCTTGGTCTCCCTCTACGATTTTTACCCTCCACGCTTTCCTCCAATACTAAATTGATGTTCCCTTGATGCCTCAGAACGTGACCTACCCACTGTAGTGGGACGCGAAATTGAAGCGTCACCCATCCACCAGTGTCAGCCCAGTTTGCAGGTGACTATAAGTGTAATTTAGTTTGTTTATATATTTTTCTTATTATTTGTAATAGATATGAATTATCTAAAAGTTTGTATTTTTTTTATGTGTTTCATGTACGGAGAGGGCGGCGCAACGAACGGAGACAGCATCTTCGTTGCCGCGACCAGAGAGGAAATTGCTGGCCGCTATACGTCGCGGGTCGACAGCCGAGGAGCAACAGAAGATCCTGGAACCGAGTTGTTGCGTCGTGCTTCTAAAAATTAAAAAGAATGTTTTATACTCTTTTTTGTATAACAATGACGTCATAGAGATCTTAATCTTAGTGAAAAGTCAGTCCAAATCTGTTAAGCCTGAGGTTCAGAACGTCTGTATGTACGAAGCTAATAAATTAGTGGAGGTTACTAAAGTTGAAACACGTGTTCTGGTGAATTATTTATGAAGAAGTATGTGAATTGATTAATAGTATATTTGACAAGATTATTGTGGTCATCGCAACTTTGAATCTAAATGGTTTAGTCAATGTGTGATTCTAATTTTAATTCAATCAAGATAACGTGTATCAATATAAGTTCTGAGGAGAAAACAAACGAAGTTTAAAAATTGCAAGAGTTTACGCAAACCAATTGGCCCAAGTGACGAAATTATTTGCTTACGACTCAACTGATGTTTTACAGTTTCGTTCAAGAACCATTCTGTGACAATTTAAAAAGAATATAAATCATTTTGAAGTGGGTTGTAACTGACGTAGGTGACGAAGTCTGCACATGGTCATATGATAAACGAAAGTCATTCCTAAACAAAAAACAAAGCTATACGTCGTTACACTACACCGTGGCGACCTTAGAAACAGGACTTGTGTGCAACTAAGGCACACAGGTACGAAATTGAAACATCAAGAGTCCTTCGGAAGCCAACGCGAGTTCTCGTGGAGCCTTCACCAGGCAGCGGCGACTTCGCGGGCGTGGGCATCTGACGGAGCGCAGCCAAGCAGTACGGTCACGCAGTTATTCCACGAGAAGGCGCATCTGTTGGGCAGCAGCTGAACGCTGCAAACCCCGACAACCTTTTTTCTCCCTAAACTAATAGGCCCAGTACGTCAGCTGCGGGGTGTTCCTCCGGCTGGTATTGGAGGTGTTGCTGAGGGCTTCGCTTGTCTACGGCGGTGCCGGGCGTGGTTGCAGCCAGTGACGTCTACGGTGTTCGACTCAGCGTCCTGCCGGTTGCGGAAGCGGGGTCGCAGCATCTCAGCGGCTGCATCGACGGCTGTTACTTCTGCAGCATATTGATCATCGAGAACTACAAATTACAATATTAGTGTCCGGTGAGTTTGTTTCAAGTTGGAAGTGCAGTGTTGTACATAGGGAGTGTGCTTTTACAGGATTGTTAACTACGAGTCTGCGTGTGTAACTAGTTAATATCTTACAATAATGTCGGGAAGTGAAATGTCAGACGAAGAGCAGTCTATGTCCGATAGGAGCATGAGATCCCTTTTTAGGGCGATCGCTAAATTAAAACAGTCTAACGGGGATTTTTTAGCTGAACTAAAACAGTCTAACGAAGAATCTATGGCTAGATTAAAACAGTCTAACGAAGAATCTATGGCTAGATTAAAACAGTCTAACGAAGAATCTACTGCTAGATTAAAAGCTGAACTAAAACAGTCTAACGAAGAATCTATGGCTAGATTAAAAGAGGAACTAAAACAGGAACTAAAACAGTCTAATGAAGAATCTACTGCTAGATTAAGTGATAAAATAGAGTCTTCTAAAGTTGAAATGCAGGAAAAATTAGCAGGACTTAGTAATAAGATTGCTGATAATTGTAAAAGGTTAGAAGAACATATCCAGGAATCGCGCGAGGAAAAAGCTCGCATGCGAAACGATATTACTGACTTAACCGAGAGACTAGATAGTGTCAATATCTTAGTTGTAAATGAAATACAGAAAAATAACGATATGTTACGAGATGAATTTTCTATGCAAACGGAAACTGTTCGTAGAGAGTTATTGGAATCTATTAAGGAGGTCTCTACCAAACCTATAGAGATTTCTTCAATAGATAATGTAGAATTAGAGACATTAACTCATCAAGTAGAAAAGGACCATACCGAAATCGAAAACATGAAATTTTTAATTACTGAAATATGCAGTAACCTTGAGACTGCCAAAGATAATAACATTCACGAAGGTACAGAGCGTTCACATCGTGAACACAGTGAAGAATCGATATTAGCTAATCGCGTTTCCAATACAGAAATGCGAATACAGGAAATTACTAAACGGTTATCGGAGTTAGATAATAACGAAAACATTTCAGATAGCAGAGGTAATAACATAATCAGAGACAACAGTCGCATCGAATTTGCTAGCTCGGACGACAACAATATCAATAAAGAAATCACGGCAAGCCAATCCGATGCAACTCCGTCTCCGCAATCTAAACAAAATCCGACTATTTCTCTCGCAGAATGTCTGGATGATATAACGACAAATTCAAATGTAGCAAGTCGATTTCCTGTATTCAAACCAGGAGGCGAACTTCACCCTATAATCTTTATAAAAGCTTTTGAAACTGCATTATCTCCTAAATGGAGTAACGAAAAACGGATTCAATTTGTAATAGGACATTTAGAAGCAGAAGCTGCGGAGTGGGCAGTACTGCATAGAACTGAATTTAGGGACTGGGATGATTTTGTTAAGCAGTTTAAACAACATTATTGGTCAAGAGGAAAACAACAACACTTAACTTTAGAGTTGTTAGACCCTCCTCCATATTCTAAGCGGTGGGGAGGTTATAGGAATTATTTTGAATGGCATTTAAACCGTGCTAAATTAATTGAAGAACCAATTATTGAAAGTCATTTAATACGAGTCCTAATTAGTAGGTTACCGTATTATGTAAAGGAAAGAATGATAGAAAAAGAATGGTCACAGCCGTGCGAATTGTTAGGATATTTAGAGCAGCTAGATATACTTAATAGAGAAAGGGAAGACGAGAAGTTTAGATTTGGTAGAAATGACAATCCTCGAAATAATAATAATAATTCAGAACAACGAAAAGCTAATAACAACAATCATAGCCGGTTTTGTTATATAAAGCGTCAATCTAAAGATAAAGAGAGCCAACAAAATCGTGGCAATAACTCGAAAATGCGGAAATTACACAATAACGATCATGAAATAAATCATCCTCAAGTAATTAATGAAGGTCAAGTGGTAGGTGACGTTATCATAGAAAGTTCGGAAAACTAGTAAAGTCCTTTAGTACGGGTCAACTAAAGGGAACTGTTAGTCAAGATTATACAAGACCCAATTGCAATTTAGCATTAAGCTGCCAAAAGGACGGTGACTGGCAACAAGATTTGCTTCAGGAAGACAATCTGATAAGGGAGAATGTAACTTATAAACCCGTTATTAAAGGTTATATTAAAGATACCGAAATAAATATTATAATTGATTCGGGTAGCGAAGTAAGTATTTTATCGAAAGAATTATTCCAGCTTAAAAGAAAATATTGGAATTTCCCAACCTTACCTGTAACTGGGGTGAAAATTATAGGAGTTACTGGTAAAAGAAGTCAAAATATTACTGAGGAAGTTTATTTAACTTTTGAGATTGCTAAACAATTAATTGCTCACTCTGTACTTGTCGTAGCCAACTTAAATGTGGCCCTAATTTTAGGTATAGATTGGCTGTGTAAATATAAAGCTATATTAGATTTTAAAGACTCTTCCTTAACCATCCATAAGGAGGCAGGTGCTTTTAAAGTGAGGTTTTCTGATAATCAAGTACCGGAAAATTGCTACGAATCCTTACAGATTAAGTACGCACAGACCATGAGCCTATTAACAGATTTTAGTGATCTTGAATATGAAGTATACCAAGGTCAGGCTAGTAGCAGTATCGAAACCGAAGTGAAAGAAAAATGTTATTCTACGAATTATCTATCCGAACAAGAAAAGGAAGAGTTGGAATCTTTGTTGTTAGAATTTAGAGCCGTCTTCTCAGATGAACCAGGGAGAATTAAAGATTACGTTTGTAAACTTAAGATTAAAGATCAAAAGCCATTCTTTAAGAAACCTTATCCTATTCCAGTACAATTCAAAGAACCGGCTAGTAGAGAAATAAGTAAGATGCTAGAACAAAACATTATCGAACGATCATGTAGCGCTTTTAACAGTCCTTTGTGGGTAGTTAAGAAAGCTACTGGTGGGGTACGACTAGTTCTGGATGCCCGTGAGTTAAATAAAATTATAGAGATGGAAAGAGACAGACCTATCCCTATGGAGGACGTACTTCTTAAGATTGCTGGTTCACGTTATATGAGTACAATGGATTTAACTGCTGGCTACCATCAAGTAATGTTACACCCGGATTCACGGCAATATACGGCTTTTCTTTTTGAAGGCAGATCATATCAGTTCCAAGTTTTACCCTTTGGACTTAATATCTCAGTGTCAACTTTCATTAGGGCATTAGATTCTGCTTTGGGTCAGCAACTGTTACAAAGATTATTTTATATGTAGATGATATTTTGGTAGCCACTAAAACGTGGGAAGAACACGTAACGATATTACGGGAATTGTTTGACCGTTTAATTGACAGAGGAATTACTTTAAAATTATCTAAGTCTTACTTCGGAAAGGAGGAAGTGAGATTTTTGGGGCATATAGTGGACAGTAAAGGTATTAGGCCAGACCCAGCACGTATTGAAGCTATTGCTCGATGTCCGAGTCCTAGAAATCGGAAACAACTGAAATCATTCTTAGGAATGGTAGGATTTCTGAGAAGATTTCTTCCAGGGCAAGATATTGTTAATCCTAAATTACTAGATTTATTGAAAGAGAAGTCAGTATGGCTCTGGGGACAAGAGGAAGAGGAAGTTTTTAATAAGATAAAAGGAGCGTTGACCGAAGCCAAAGTGTTATACCACCCAGATTTTAATCAGGACTTTTGTATGTGTACGGATGCCTCTGATTATGGTGTGTCTTGTGTAATATTCCAAGGTGATCTGACCAATGAAAAGGGATTATATCGGCCTATTGGATTCGCTAGTAGAACTTTAAATAAACACAAAAGAAATTATTTTGTAACCGAGAAGGAAGCTCTCGCAGTGGTATGGGGTTTTCAACGATTTAGAGGATTATTAATGGGAAGAAAAACAATTGTATATACTGATCATCAGGCTTTAATCTTTCTGAACAATTGTCGGTTACTTCACCGTAGACTATTACGTTGGGTATTATGCTTGCAAGAATTTCAGTACGAAATTAGGTATATAAAAGGATCTCAGAATGTAGTTGCAGATGCTTTGTCGAGACTCCCCGTAGGAATGGAGAATATTAATATTGCAGAAGAACCAGGAACAAATTACCATGTTTATTTCCTTTTAACTAAGGAGAACGAACGTAAGGTTAAAAGGATAGTAACTGCTGTTAAGTGCAATCAAAGACATGACGATCAATATAGGGCCCTTATACAAAACCTTAATAATGGCGACGAAACAGTTAACACCCGGGGTGTGTGGTTATATTTTAACGACTTGTTATATTGGAAAGCACAGAGGGAACACCAGAGTTGGAAAATCTGCATTCCGAAAACTGTTGTGTACGAGTTAATTACTTATATTCATGAAGGTTACGGGCATTTTGGAATTCATAAATGTATTAAACATCTAATGAAGTATTATTATTTCAAAAATATGTCCCGTATTGTGAGAAGTATTATCAGGGCTTGTGAAACCTGTCAAAAGGTTAAAGTTAATAACAAATCTAAGCGTTATAAATTATATGCTGTAATTCCTCGAGGTCTGTGGGATCTACTGTCATTAGATTTTTTCGGCCCTCTGCCTCGTAGTTCAGGAGGATTAACTTATGTGTTTGTTGTAATGGAATGTTGGTCCAAACATGTGAAGCTATATACTTTGAAACGAGCGAATACAGCAAGCGTTATACGCTGCCTCACCCGAAATTACTTTGTTAACTGGGGCATTCCTAAACGACTTATGTCTGACAACGGTAGTGCCTTTATTAGTCAAAGATTTCAAGATATGATAAAACAATATGGAATCAAACATATCTTAATTTCGAAATATCACCCTCAAAGTAATTTAGTAGAAAGAGTCATGAAAGAATTAGGACGATTATGTAGAACTTATTGTGCACATAAACATACTCGGTGGGCCAAGCTAATGCCTGAATTCGAAAAGATATTAAATGAATTACCTCATCTAACGACGGGATTATCACCTATAGAAATTTTAGGCAAACGAATTATAGGTGAGCCTTTACTAGCTGCTCTACCTTGGCCACCAGCAAATGAGATCCAACAATGCATCCCAGACGAAAAAGTTTGCGAACAGATTATTAAAAATGCCGAACGGAGAATTAAAATTTATAATCAACATGCTATAGAACCCTCATTTCAGGTAGGAGATCTTGTGCTAGTACGATCGCATCCTAAAAGTTCGAAGATCAGTAAGGAATGTAGAAAATTCTTCTTTATCTTTGAAGGTCCATATGTTGTACATAAGATTGTACATCCCAAAGCGTTACTTCTTATGGAACCTTCATCAGGTGTAATTAAAGGATTATATAGTGTTGATCAAATGAAACCCTTCATTCCTAAATAAGTTAAAATTTAGTATGTGTTACACACGGAAGAGCGTTCATAGTTTATCCATGTGAAGTTTCGTGAGAGTTACGTATTATTTTAAAGAATATAACAGAAAGCTTAAACAAGTGTTCTACAATAAGCTACTGGTACTTCAAGAAGGAGAAAGATAACCAAAAGGGGGATTTATATGGAAGAAATTTTGCTATTAGGTCAAGAGGAATTTTGTATATTTTATGTTTACTCGGATAGTAGGAACCAAAGGGGATGGTCAATAATTTTAGGGACCATGGGCGTCCAGAGCTATATGGCTCACGAGAACATAGCAGAGTGCCTTTAATAGAGGTTTGTAATAGTGTTAATATAGAACACACCAAACGGGGCTCTCTCGCATGTTTATCCTAAATAAATTGCCATTACCCAACAAGGTGTCCGAAGGCAAAGAAAGCCGTGCCGAGATGCTAAAGAAAGTTTTGCTTGATTTCTTCTTGACCTCAGGCATAAATAAGGTATTAGGGAAAAGAATGAAGTAAAGTAGGTAGTACTATTAGTTATTGTGAGAAACTAATTAGTAATGTACATTTTAGGAAAGAGTAACTCTAGTAAATGAATAAAACTGAAACTAATTTATCGCAATTTGAACGCTCTGTCCTAATGTAACAACGTTAAAGAACGTACTAAATTAGTATTTACTAGCAACTATTAAATGAAGAGGAGTAATCTCCATATATTCGGTTATGAATTACCACAATGGTACAATTAAGAGTAAATGACAAATAGTCGCAACAATATCGTATTAAAAAGATTAAATCTATTTAAGAGCAAGGACTCTAGGTTGAGTAAAATGTGAGGAAAATGTATTAACAGTTAAATATTGTATATTGCAAAGTTTTATTTATCGGTTAAAACCTGACAAACTGAGCTTGTGGGTGGGGTATGTAGTGGGACGCGAAATTGAAGCGTCACCCATCCACCAGTGTCAGCCCAGTTTGCAGGTGACTATAAGTGTAATTTAGTTTGTTTATATATTTTTCTTATTATTTGTAATAGATATGAATTATCTAAAAGTTTGTATTTTTTTTATGTGTTTCATGTACGGAGAGGGCGGCGCAACGAACGGAGACAGCATCTTCGTTGCCGCGACCAGAGAGGAAATTGCTGGCCGCTATACGTCGCGGGTCGACAGCCGAGGAGCAACAGAAGATCCTGGAACCGAGTTGTTGCGTCGTGCTTCTAAAAATTAAAAAGAATGTTTTATACTCTTTTTTGTATAACAATGACGTCATAGAGATCTTAATCTTAGTGAAAAGTCAGTCCAAATCTGTTAAGCCTGAGGTTCAGAACGTCTGTATGTACGAAGCTAATAAATTAGTGGAGGTTACTAAAGTTGAAACACGTGTTCTGGTGAATTATTTATGAAGAAGTATGTGAATTGATTAATAGTATATTTGACAAGATTATTGTGGTCATCGCAACTTTGAATCTAAATGGTTTAGTCAATGTGTGATTCTAATTTTAATTCAATCAAGATAACGTGTATCAATATAAGTTCTGAGGAGAAAACAAACGAAGTTTAAAAATTGCAAGAGTTTACGCAAACCAATTGGCCCAAGTGACGAAATTATTTGCTTACGACTCAACTGATGTTTTACAGTTTCGTTCAAGAACCATTCTGTGACAATTTAAAAAGAATATAAATCATTTTGAAGTGGGTTGTAACTGACGTAGGTGACGAAGTCTGCACATGGTCATATGATAAACGAAAGTCATTCCTAAACAAAAACAAACCTATACGTCGTTACACTACACCGCTTATCATTTCTTCTAGTCAAGCTGTGCCACAGATTCTTCTTCTCCTCACGTCAATTCAGTACCTCGTCATCTAGCTATCTAATCTTCAGCATTCTTCTGTAGCATCACATTTCGAAAGCTTCTATTCTCTTCTTGTCTAAACTATTTATCGTCCACGTTTCACTTCCATACATGGCTTCACTCCATAGAAATACTCTCAGAAAAAACTTATTGACACTTAAATCTATATTCGATGTTAGCAAATTTCTTTCCTCCAGAACTGCTGTTCTTGCCATTGCCAGTCTACATCTTATATCTTCTCTACTTCGACCATCATGTTAATTTGCTCCGCAAATAGCAGACCTCATCTACTACTTGAAGTGTCTCAGCATCACTTGATTTAATTTGACTACATAGCATTATCCTGCTTTTGCTTTTGTTGATATTCTTCTTATATCTTCGTTTCAAGACACTGTCCATTCCTTTACTGTCTCTGACAGAATTACAATGTCATCAGCAAACTTAAAAGCTTTCTTCTCCATGGATTTTAATCGCTACTCCAAATTTTTCTTTTGCTTCCTTTACTGCTTGCTCGATATATTGATTGAATAACATCGTAGGTGGACTACAACCCTGTCTCACTCCCTTCTGCATCACTGCCTCCCTTTCGTTCCCCTCGATTACAATAACCGACATCAGGTTTCCGTAAAAATTATAGCCTTTCGCCTCCTGTATCTGACCCCTGCCATCTTCAGAATTTGAAAGAGACTATTCAAGTCAACATTGTCAAAAGCTTTCTCTAAGTCTATAAACGCTAGTAATGAAGGTTTGCCTTTCCTTGATCTGTCTGAGATATGTCGTAGGATCAATATTGCCTCACGTGCTCTAGAATTTCTACGAAATCTGAAGTGACCTTCCCCGAGGTCAGCTTCTACCAGTTTTTCCATTCGTCTGTAAAGAATTCGTGTTATTACTTTGCGGACGTAAGTTATTGAACTGATAGTTCGGTAATTTTCACACCTGTCAACTCTTGCTGTCTTTGGGATTGGAATTATTACATACTTCTTGAAGTCTGAGTGTATTTCGCCTGCCTCATACATCTTGCTCACCAGATGGTAGAGTTTTGTCAGGGATGACTCTGCCAAGGCTATCAGTAGTTCTAATGGGATGTTGTCTGCTCCCGGGGCCTTATTTTGACATAGGTCTTTCAGTGCTCCGTCAGACTCTTCGCGCAGTAATCATATCTCCCATTTCATCTTCATGTACGTCCTCTTCCATTTCTATAATATGGTACTCAAGTACATCGCCCTTGTATAGACCCTCTGTATACTCCTCCCACCTTTTTACCTTCTCTTCTTTGCTTAGAACTGGTTTTCCATCTGAGTTCTTGATATTCATACAAGTGGTTCTCTTTTCTGCAAAGGTCTCTTTAATTTTCCTGTAGTTAGTATCTATCTTAACCCTAGTGATACATACCTCTACATTCATATATTTATCCTCTAGCCATCCCTGCTTAGCCAGTTTGCACTTCCTGTCGATCTCATTTTTGAGACGTTTGTATTCCTTTTTGCCTACTTCTTTTACTGCATTTTTATATTTTCTCCTTTCATCAATTAAATTCAATATTTCTTCTGTTACCCAAGGATATCTACTACCTCTCGTCTTTTCACCTACTTGATCCTCTGCTGTCTTCAATATTTCATCTCTCAAAGCTACCCATTCATCTTCTACTGTATTTCTTTCCCCCATTCTTGTCAATTGTTCCCAGATGCTCTCTTTGAAACTCTTTACAGCCTCTGTTTCTTTCTGTTATCCAGGTCCCAGCTCCTTAAATTCCCATTTTTTGCAGTTTCTTCAAGTGTAATCTAAAGTTCATAACCATTATATTGTGGTCAGATTCCATATTTGCCTCTGGGAATGTCTTACAATTTATAACCTGGTTCCTAAATCTCTGTATTACCAATATATAATCTATCTGAACCCTTCCAGTGTCTTCACGTATACAACCTTCTTTTATTAGTCTTAAAACAAGTGTTAGCTATGATTAGGATAGTTACGATGGTTGGGCTAAATTTGGCGTTAATGGGCTATGGCAGCAGACGACTGACGCGAGTGTCTTTGCTACCCACATGAGATCGCCTGCAGTACCTCTCCTGGGCCCGTGACCATAACGGTTGGAGCCTAGATTACTGGAAAACCATGATCTGATCAGAAGTGTCCCGTTTTCAGCTAATAAGAGCCGATGGTAGTGTTCGAGAGTGGCGCAGACCCCACGAAACCATGGACCCAAGTTGTCAACAAGGCATTGTGCAAGTTGGCGGTGGCTCGATAATGATGTGGGCCGTGTTTACATAGAATGGACTGCGTTCTCTGGTCCACTTTAACCGATTATGGAATAGAATTGGTTATGTTTGGCTATTTGGAGATCATCGGCAGCCATTCAAACAACGATGGAATTTTTGGATGACAATGTGTCATGTTACCGGGCCACAGTTGTTCGCGACAGCTTTGAAGTACGTTCTGAACAGTTCAATCGAATGATTTGGGCAACCAGATCACCCGATATATGAATCCCATCGAACATTTATGGACATAATCGAAAGATCAGTCCGTGCACAAAATTCTGCATTGGCATCTCTTTCGCAACTATCGACGGCTATAGAAACAGCATAGCTCAATATTTCTGCAGTGGCTTTCCAAGGTTTTTTGAGTCCATGCCCCGTCCAGTTTTTGCACTTCTCTGGGCCAATGGAGGTCCGAAACAGTGTTAGCAGGTATCCCATGCCTTTCGTCATCTCAGTGTAGAATCTGTGCATTGCCTAGTTCACTTAATTTTTTATAGCACTAACTAAGACTTACCACGATTTCTGGTCCTCAAGAGTATGTTTACTCTTGGGCTTGCGAAAATTAACTATCGTCGCCATGTAAATACTAGACGTGTATTTACCTAAGATTGTCGGAAAAAGGGCTGTGATGAATGTGGGAAGAGTACTAATTTGAGTTATTATATTCTGAAGACGCCAATGGGCTTCAATATTCTGCAGGCAGTTCTTGCTTGGCAAGGATGCAACACCAGCGTATTAGGCAGTGCGTGCAGAAATTGTGGAACGACGCAAGTCCTCATTCACAACATACTTCACAGAATTTCTGTGGTCCTGTGTCAACTATGGTAACATATTGCAACGCAAAATGACCGAGTTTTACCTTGTTTGCGGTCTTCTGGTTATTTCAGATGTTCTTCGAGGAAATAGCTCTCACGTTTTTTTTTCTATAGCTGCTCCTTCGCCTATCCGTCTACAAAGCTGTCTACCACATGAATATGAGCTAGGAAAAAGACGAAGGGAACAAATATAACAGTAGGGGAAGGTGTCAGAGGGACCTAGAGATAAACAGAGCGAGAGAGACGAAGCAGAGAAGGTAAAAAGAGAATTTAGGAGTAAACGTAGTTGAGGAGACAGAGAGAGAGACCGCAAAGAAGAACAACGCCCACACTGCATAAACAAGCAGAGCCACACACTAACTCACAGGGTGCTGTGTTCTAACTCCGTGGCGTAAGTTGGCCGCTAGATAGACTGAATATCTCTTGAAGGTCAGCTGAGCAAGCATAGAATAGTCTCGTCGTACGGAGGGGAAAAGTCCGGAGTGCGAGTGTAAACTAGGTCTTCGCGATGTTTTTTCTGGAAAGTGAAAAGAAATCTTGTGTATGTTAAACCAATGCGAAAGTTATTTATCATTGTGTATTATATTAGTAAAATTAATAATTAACTGAGGTATAAGGGTGAATAACGCTGCTTGGCTTAGTTCACCAAATTTACAGAAACGGGGAAAATACGTCTGGTTCCGAAAATGAGTGACAAAGCAGTTGTTTAGTGAGCTGTTTTTATACTAATTAGTGGCTAAAAAATGGAAGAAATGAATTTAGTTGCGGATACTCGCAATGTTTTCTGCCTAGATTTTGGTGTCTTATGGTGTTACGTAACTGTTCAGCCACAGCTACACAGCGTTGTATAGCATGTAACGTTGTATAGCAGGTAACGGGTTGCCTTTATTGAATATTATAGGAGACGAAAAGAGAGTTTCTTCACTTCAGCAGCAAACAAACTTGACACATTATTTCTGTTACACAACAGTGAACGGAAACGTTTCGTACTTTTTTCCGGGAGACTTCTAATAGACTTCAGAAAATGCAAGACACACAGCTGCGCTAATCTTTCTTTATTATTATTATCGATTTCGATAATATACCATCTTCGCGGTATCTGTCTCAACCAGAAGAGAAAAAGCTACGGAAAAAATATACATGATTTTTCCTGGGTTAAAGGGTGAACACAGAGCAACATTTACGAATAAAGACTAACATAAATTACGTGTTATTACAATATCTGACATGGGAAACCATATTTTAATTATAAACCTTTCATAATTGTGCATCTTTAACAAGGTAGTAAATGTTACGACAAGGAGACGGCACGACCGTGGGGTCGGGGATTTGTCCGAAATTTTGTGTGGTGAAAGAGGACCCCTAACACCTCAAGTGGTTAAAATATTAGGACGCACTACTCAGAAAATCCCGGGAAAAATCGATCCAAAGTTTCTTAGGTACGTTATGAGTATAAAATGTTAATCCACTGCCGACACGCCGTCTGGCATACGTGGTTAGCGCTCGGACCCTTACGCCAGAGGTCTCGGGTTCGATTCCTCCCCCTGCACTTTTTTTTCTTTCTTCTGTTGCTTGCAAAATTGCAGCGCATTGTTACGGAAGAATCGTGAAATTAATTCCCGGGAAGATTGTATAAAAATTCATTCTATAATTCACCGTCAATTATCGTCACCAATATTCCGAGACATGTTTCATATGTATGGTTTGCCTCAAAATTATCAGAAACTCAAAAAATTTTCGTAAATGTCAATGTGGCATGTTTTTGTACAGATTTATTGCAAACGCCCTGTGACTGAAAAGAAATCCGCCTTTATATGTTGCGCAAGATATGGCAAAAATTATTGCTTTGTTTGTTTTTACGATAATTACCACTGCGGTTCTTGTTTATAATTATTATACGTATAAAAACTAAATGTCTCCCAATCGACTTTGTTATTCTGATTAAAAACCCAATGTTTCCCCTCATAAAATTTATAATTAAAAATGGAAAACTCACCGCCATGAATTGTGTTGTTGGACAAAAAGAAAATAATTTTTATTCAATAATGTAACTAATTTGTTAAAGATAATGTAGGTTTGGGAAACTTTCTGAATAATTGGTGGAATAACAAAAGAAAATGAAACAGATGAAATGAAAATGCCGGAGGAGGAATCGAACCCGAGACCTCTGGCGTAAAACTCCGAGGCCTAAACATGTAGGCGAGACGGCGGCTCGGCACTGTATCAACATTTTATACTCATAAGGCACCTACGTAACTTTGGATCGATTTTTCCCGGGATTTTCTGGGTAGTGCGTCCTAATATTTTAACCACGTGACGTGCTAGAGATCCTCTTTCACCACACAAAATTTCGGACAATTCCCGACCCCACGGTCGTGCCGTCTCCTTGTGAGACAGAATAAACAATAATCTACTAAACAGAAACTGATATCTGATTATGATGGAGTGATCACATAGACAATACAGTATCAAAGATGATTTCAAAAAAATGGCTCTGAGCACTATGGGACTTAACAGCTATGGTCATCAGTCCCCTAGAACTTAGAACTACTTAAACCTAACTAACCTAAGGACAGCACATAACACCTAGCCATCACGAGGCAGAGAAAATCCCTGACTCCGCCGGGAATCGAACCCGGGAACCCGGGCATGGGAAGCGAGGACGCTACCGCACGACCACTGAAACATTCTCTTTGAACAATTTATGCACGACTGTGCTTAATCTGACACACAATATTATTTAGCGCAACGCAATCTGACTATCGAAGATCCCTGCAAAAGAATGGCCCTGACTAACATTAACCTATACCTTTCACAAATCACTTACCTCACAAAAATCTTCGTTACTGGAACTACTACAATACAGCGAGCGCCACTACTGCCAGCTAAATAAAAGATTCAAACTACTGAAGGCACTAACTACTGATAGGGATAGTTAGCAAATGAAAGATATTAATAGAGAACAAACAATGTATTTACCTTAATAGTCATAATATATATAGCAGTTCATGACAAATTACAAAACTCCGCCATCTCTCTCCTCACATCCACCACTGCTGGCGGCTCACCTCCAACTGCGCAACGCTACGCGCTGTTCACATCCAGCTGCCGCTGCCCAACACTACAATGGCAGACAACAATGCAAACTAGCACACAGAGCGCTACGTAACGTTGCCAATAAGAAAACATAAACAGCCTACTTACATAGCCCCCATGCTCCCCACAAAAAATTTTACAAAATATTTTTGGGCAGTGGCCAATAATGATTTGAAAAAATTTTTCATAATTACAATAACAAAGATATCAAATGCACACACTTATTTATACAATGTTGGTCAAAAGCTAAAATTTTCTCACAGTCCATAAAGACAGTCCTGATCATTCATTACAGTAAAACTGCCGTTTCTTTTATCAAAGTCTGAGCAGTAAAAGACAATGCACACGGAAGTAGTGGATGTCCATGCAGTCTTGAAGAAGTAGTGTTGTCCTTCCAACAGTGCTGACTCTTGACATGCTGACAGGTAATGGGCCACAACAGAGCAAACCCACAGCAGAGTCAGTCGAAGTTGATGAATATTGGTAGGTAGGTCATCACAGAGTAGACCCACTGTAGTCCTGGTAGAGATTGTGGTATTGGTGGGCCACCAGAGGTGCAGACCCACTGTAGTCCTTGTAGAAATAATGGTATTGGTGAGTCAGCAAAGGTGTAGACCCACTGTAGTCCTTGTAGAGATGGCCAGCAGCCATCTGTTGTGACTGTGCAGGTGCACAATCACCATTGAAGAGTCTTGCAGATAATATAGCAATTCCATAACCACCACTTGTGCACTCACAAAGTTTTTTGGAAGTGTCCTTAGAACCAGCAATGCTGTTATCCAGTCCCTTGCTGAATTATTAACACACGTGCAAACACTAACAGTCCCTACTTCTCACATATTGTCCATATACTATGACCAATGGAAACGTGTGCAGTGAAATGTAACTTACAAGTTACTAATATGATGAACTGGTGTCAATTACCATTTTATAACATGAGAATACAATTACAAAGGTACAAAATACATCATTAAAGAACATAACAATACAGATAACATTTGTAGTACAGGCTTTACAACAGAATAGAAATAAACATATACATCAGTGTTACAGGAATTATGACATAAGTAAATACATAAACGATCAGAATAACTTTTGAAACATCAACTTTACACATGAGCATTAAAACAAAACAGAATAAATAATGTCTAAGCATCTTTACAAGGTAAATAACATATTATTAATGCAAAGTATATTTGAGGATAACAGTATTCCTCATCATAATTAATGTAGCTGAGTATTAGAAAAATTCTACAACATAAATCGTATCACATAAACACATAGAGACAGGAAGAACACAAATACACAAGGGTGCACAAACATATAGTGGGATAACACAAAAGGAAAGGACAGGGTTTGTTTTCAGTGTAACATTTGGTACTGCAGTCCAACCCAAAACTTCATTCCATATGTCGTCCCTCTTATTTCAACATTTGCTCCAACCAAAAAAACATCCTATCCAAGCATGCTTTCTGTATTCTGTTCACATCCTCTTTCAAAATAGTTTTTCTCCACTGTGCACTACTTTTTTGGCCAAACTATTTTCTTATAGCTTCTTAATGCATTTCTTCCAATTCATCATAGTTAGTTTCGTATATAGTCTACCCCCTCTTAAGCTAACTTAAATCTACTGAGCTCAGATATATATACCAAGGGACGAGGCAATGCAGCATCACATAAAACAATTAACGCAAACAGCAATGACAAAAAAAATGGAAAATCGCAAAGCAAGCTACAGTAAATCTAAATTACCAAGCAATGCAACATTACAAATAATATGAGCCAATGTGCAGCAACAATAAAAATAAATCAATAGTAAAACTGGCTTAACAGAATAATACAAAGACAAATTCAATAACACTATGCCTGGCAAACAGCAGCAACTTATACCTAAACATGACATAGCTCAAGCAGAAAAAATATTACAGTAAAAACAACAATGCAGATAATGTCTATGTAATGAAAGTGGTGCACCACAACAACTTATCGTAAAAAAAATATTACCATGTACTTGAAAAGAAAATTATGTGTCCAGTTACTGTTACTAGTCCCTTCTTATTGTTCTTTCCATTCCAAAAGCTCCTTTTTTAAAGAATGTGGATTAAAAATTATCATTTAATAGATCTGTTGACAGAAAGTGTTCACATTAGCAAATGCATCTTATTTTATAAAACTAATGCTGCAACACAGCTGGAAAACAAATATTAAACAAAATGAGCAATCTCTTAACTACAAAGACAATAGATGTAAAATGTTTCTAATCATTTCATTAGGCATTTTAGTAAATATCATAAATTACGAGCTCCACAGTATGCTTTCAACAAGGAAATGTTAATAGCGAGGACAATGGCCTCCCCTTTCTTTTTTTCTACCTGTGCTTCTGACGAGGCACTCACTAATGACTTGTTCTCCCAGCGTCTGACACAGCTGCGTGCCCACGACGCATTACGTGCAGGTGGTCACTTAACTTTCTTACGGAAATATTTACGACAGCAGTTTCTGCTACAGTGACAGTCTCATATAAAAATATTTCACAGGGCAAGAATTTGCGTTACAAATCTGTAGAAACAAAATCCTATGAATATAACAGTGTCCAAAAAAATTTTGCCGGCATTGTGATACATTCACGCATTTACACACACATTACATAACTCTTAAAGTAAGTTTCTTGGTTTCCAACATCCTTTTCATAAATCAGAGTCCCTAAACACTACTCATTATTCCTTACCTTATTCGTCGACACTTCTGCAATATAGCGAGCGCCACTACTGCCAGCTAAATAAAAGATTCAAACTACTGAAGGCACTAACTACTGATAGGGATAGTTAGCAAATGAAAGATATTAATAGAGAACAAACAATGTATTTACCTTAATAGTCATAATATATATAGCAGTTCATGACAAATTACAAAACTCCGCCAACTCTCTCCTCACATCCACCACTGCTGGCGGCTCACCTCCAACTGCGCAACGCTACGCGCTGTTCACATCCAGCTGCCGCTGCCCAACACTACAATGGCAGACAACAATGGAAACTAGCACACAGAGCGCCACGTAACATTGCCAATAAGAAAACATAAACAGCCTACTTACACCACGAGATGCGGGCAAGGATGATTTGTCATAGAAGTTAACAGTGTATACAAGCAAGCTCACGACATAGTTTATGGGGCGAGAGGGGGGGGGGAGGTGGAGGGAGGGTGGCTATACGTCGGGGTATGGAGCATTTTTAATAATTTGGAAGACTTCGTGACAGCTTCAGCTGACATTCCCTTTGCTTGATGAACCATTGTGAAATTTCGGCCCTAGGCCATTTTCAAGTTGGTGAAACGGAAGCATAAGAAAATCATAGCAAAGATAGAGGGTAAACTGGCAACATCATTTATTGTTGAACCGACAGACAAAATGCGTCAGCCTGTGTATGGCACCAGATTTGAACTGATATCAGAAGTGTGGATCTTTGGTGATACACTGGTAAATGATGATGGAGATGATTTAATAATTCACAAATAAAGATGTCTGGGAATGTGAAGATTATATAATCTGTTGTTTAAAATCAGTCCTAGCAATAACAGGAGTAGGGGCGGCGTTACTTCATACCCACCTTTTTAAAATACCATAATCTAGTTCTGTAGTATATATTTTAAAATTTTGAAAAAAAATATATTTTTAGTAAAGTTTTCTACCAGATTCGAATAATGTTTTAAATTTTTCAGTTAAACTTAACGAAAGAATTAAAACTTGACACAAAAATTTCAGCTTTGATTGTAGATGCCACTTTTCCCAATGAATGTCATATTTAATATTTTCATGTTCAGTTCCCTAGTTAGGTAACAGGGTCTCTATCATAAGTATTTAATATTTTCATGTTCAGTTCCCTAGTTAGGTAACAGGGTCTCTATCATAAGTATGCTGTTAATATAAATCAACAACAATTGGCGAATTTTGAATTTAAAAAAAATTATGGTGGACATAAAGTGCCTGCTGGCTGGTAAAACACACTATTGTAAATGCGTTGGTATTTCTAGTGTTAAATCTCCTAAAATGAGCTACAAATTCCATGGTAAAATTCTCAGGGCTACCTGCATTCGTAAGTAAATATATCTCTCCTGCCGACAAGTAAATTCTAGAACAGGCTATAAAGATACCCACATCGTTAAGCCTGTTTTTCATAAAAGTGATGGTCAATCAGTATTGAAGGATGACGATGTACATTTCGGCATGGGAGGAAACGCAATTTTAGACTCTAATCCAGCTGAGCCTAACGTTGGATACGAAATAGTTCGCCAGGTTATGTAAGAGAAGAATATTTGAATCAAGAAGCATGCACTTCAACTTCTCCTGAATCCGCTTCTCAGAGAAATAGGGGTAAGTTTTCCGAAAGATGACAGACCATACAAAGACGTTGACAATTTACGTATGAAAGCGGACTGGTGGAAAAGAAGACGCCATCGTATATGGTGTATGGTTGTTTCAGCTGTTTCGAATAACTGTCGAATATCACATCCGTAAGAACAGTTCCATTTTCTCCGCTTCTTCACAACCGGACACCGGATTTTTTTGTCGCAACAGACACCTTATTACTTGCAAATACGCTCCTCGGGTTTGCCGCCGGATCGTATTGTGTCACTCGCACAATATTTCATCGATGCAACTGCTCGACATCATCAGCTGGTGGTAGCTGCTGCTGTCACTGCTGCAAGGTGCGACTGACGATAATCGCGCTTTTTTTTCTTTTATTGTTATTTTAAACACCTTGAACAGAGATGGGCTGGATAATCGCGCGGCGGCGTCGGAATTTATCACGCCGGGAGCAGGCAATACCCTTGCGTGGGAAGACGCTCGTAGTTGGAGGAAAGCGGCGCTCCTGGTGCCCCTGCTGGGAGCCGCAGAAGGGCCATCCGCACTTGCACTGTGGGCAATGACTGTACTGCCGGAAGCTCCTGCGGTTGAAGTCTGAACTAAATCTCAGTTGCGCGTTGCGTCATTGATGAATCGGAAGTTTTCCCTGTTTTGATTTAATGGCAGCCAGTGCTGGATTCCAGGCGGCGCTTAGTTGGAAACCTGCATCCCTGTTGATAAGATTGTCCGCCGTACGGATATGTATGGCCTACTTAACAACACAGTTCCAGAAAGATGACGCTGGGGATAAAATTTCCGTCTGTTCGTAAAGCACACGATATCCCGTGTCCAGGTAATGTTCCGTTACCGCTGAATTATCAGTTTTTCCCCAGGCGTGTATGACGATGGTGTTCGACGCAACATATCTGTCCAATATAAGATTTCCCACATTGGCATTTTATACACGCCACGTTTCCTAAGGCCAAGGCCGTCTTTGACCGAGCACAATAAATTGCTCAATTATGCTGGTGGCCGAAAACCACACTTGATATCGTGATTTTTGAGTATTCTTTCTTTTCTCGAAGACATGCCGCCAAAATAGGGCAAGGACGTTGTTGCAGAGGGTGCCTCCGCATCTTGAATTACATCCCTGCTTCGAGTTTGCTTGGAACGGAATGCATGGCGTAGCTGCCTATCGGAATAGCCATTCTGTTGGAATACCGTTCTCAGGTGTTGTGGCTCACCAGATAGCCTGTCGGCATCTGAGACTACATGTGCTCTATGCACCAAAGAGCGTAGGACACTACCACGTTGCGCAGTATGATGGCAAATTGTGGCCTGAAACTATAGCTCCGTATGAGTTGATTTGCGATAGACGCTGTATCCCAGTGTACCATCAGCTTTTCTTCTGACTAAGACATCGAGGAATGGTAAGATGCCATCGTTTTCCACTTCTATTGTGAACTGTATATTGGGATTGATCGAGTTCAGATGCCGGAGAAACACAGGTAATGTCTCTATTCCGTGGGGCCGCACTACAAAAGTATCGTCTACATACCGCCAGAAACAAAGAAGGTTTGAGACTTACCGATTGCGGTGCTTTTTCCTCAAAGTCTTCCATAAAATAGTTGGCCACCATGGGAGACAGAGGGTTTCCCATGGCGACACCGTCCACTTGTTCAAAATACTGATCATTGTATGAGAAATAAGGTAAGCACACGTTTAAATAACGCCACAATGTCTCTCTCAAACTGGCTGTTTATAAGCCTGAAGACACTTAAGCTACAAGCGTCGGATATTTTGGTTAACTTTGACGTTTTATCTTTGTTTACGAAAGTACGTCTGCAAGACTCGTTAGAGCTCAGCAGCATTTCCGGCGTCGCCGCGCGATTATCGTTAGTCGCTCCCTGCAGCAGTGAAAGAAGCGGCGACCACCGGCTGATGATGTCGAGCAGTTGCATCGATGAAATATTGTGCGAGTGACACAATACGATCCTGTGGCAAACCTGAGAAGCGTATTTGCAACAGATCGGTCGGGAAAGCATGAAAAGTCACACCTTATTACTTTTCCAAAAAACTGTTATCTCCAGTTGATTTCAAAATGTCTTCGTTTAGTTGACACTTCGAGCTAGCGCGTGCGTTCTGAGTCGTTTCTATAGCTTTCCTACTTTCTCTTCACGTTGCAGTCTCGGAGTTCTCATAATTTTGTATGTTTTCGACGAAATCCAAACGTTTATCCTTCGTATCTTGAAATTCATCTTTAAAAATTTGGAAAACAGGCACTCACGTTTCTTCGTGGACTCTTTCCCAGCAGTTACGCATTTATTTCTTAATCTGCACACCTTCGTCAGGTAGGCAAGAATGTTGCTGGGCAGCCGTAATTTGCCATTTGAAATATTTGAGCGGCCTCGGCGCTCATTCCGTTCGGAATTAAAGCTCAAACAAGAAGTATACTCTCCACATTTTCTGTGCATCTGGTAGCGATGACCATCCTTGAGAAAACACGGCTTCCCTTTCGTTGTTGTAATTATTCCTATTACTCACAATGTATAGGACTTATAACACTCCTTAACTGCTACCGCTACACCATAACCTCAAAACTAGAGGCAATTTGCAAAACAGAATTATTTTGTTGGATTAATAATGGTATAAAGCAACAGAACAGTGTTACCCTCTGAGAGGAATTTTGCTAGTTTGACCGTGTTGTTCCTAACGGAGGTGGCTTATCGGAAATGAAAGTCAGAATTACGTTAATATTTGGACAGTAACAAATGGAATTTTGCTTATCTGCACTGTTTAATGGATAAAGAAAATGGTCGCCAGCCTAACTACGCAAGAGAATGATTAACATTCTCGTTCAAGAAAATAGTTATTAGTAATTTTAACGAATAAACACAACCTATACTTTGTCACACGCGAGTGCAATGAACTCTGACACATACATACGTTTACGGTAAGATTGAAACTAACAGTTAGAGCAGCAGAAACTATTTTCAAAATTATAACAGATACCGAAACACACTATTACTTTCAGGGTTTACACAAAGCGAATGGTCTTTATAACATTATTATTAATATGCACTTCTAATACACAAGAGAGACAAACACTTAGCAAACATGAGAATGTAACGTTTCACAATTGCAGCTTTCTCACTTTTACTACAGCGAAACACAATGTTGACAAAATTGCAAGAAACTGACTCACCTTTTAGAATTTACTACAGGCAACAATGTGTTCATTTACTTTATAAGCCTCAGTCTTAAGAACTTTTAATTTTGAAGTTAGCAACAGAACTTTAATAAGCAGTTTTACTAGGAAAATTATTTTCAGCAAGCATCATTGACTTTAACTCACTCTATTGCCACATTAACTTTAACTTTCTTTTTACTAAGTTCAAGAGGCATTAATTAGCAAAACTCTAGGCTTTAATTTCTTTTAGTAAGGACACTCGGATATCACTTTAGCTCAAACGGAGAGGAACCTGAGAGGTGTTATGATGAGGAGAAAATCAAGGTAGGTACATAAATTCAGATATAAATTACCTTATATTTCAGCACATTAGCACGTCCATTAAGCTGATCCTTCACTGTACATCATTATAGTATTACGTTGCAATGATTGCGCAATGTGGTAGCAACTGCATGTTGGTAGGTGGAATTGTAGGCAGAATTGCTGGACTCTGTCATTTCTTGGTGGCGATGATAGATACAAACTCCAGAATAGTTCCAGCTATTTATCCATCCATCCGAGGCCTTGGAAAGAAGCAGGAAAAGCCTCTCTCGGAATCAGCACAATATGCATCTTTTACATGGCAGTGCACGGACTCGTAGCTCGTCTCCAACTCGTAGCTCGTCCCCGACTGCTGGCTCGTCCCCGACTGACTATCAGTTCCACCTTTTCCACCTAGGCCAACCACAATTTGCGCGCGCTGCACAGTTCCGTTCTAGAGGGGAACCACTACACCTTTTACATACAGAATAACTAAGAGCCCTAAGTGAGGATCAGCAATTTACATAACAGCAACCAAATACATAAAATAAGACAGAACATTTTCACATATTGACACTTCTACAAAAAATTATTCACACAAAATTACAATCATATACAGTAAGTTTTGTTCCCTCCAAATGGGACAAAGAATATAAATTGCAGATACACTACTTTGCATGGAATCAAATCACGACATCAAAGGTTTGACAAAGAAAAGAGTACACAATTTTATGTTATCGATTCAAACACATTTACAGAAGATCAACAATGTAACATTAAATAAAGCAAAATAAATCCATACAGCATAAGAGCTGTGGTGTTACAGACTGAAGTATCTTTAGGCCTACGAAACTATAAGGAAACGATGGCTGTCGTTGAGGCACGGCCTGACTCACAGTGACAACCATCCGCTGCTGGTGAGCTACTGGCTAAATTAGCTGCGGGGTAGTCTCTGAAAACCCACGGTGCAAAACGGGTTGGCAGGAAGCCCCACGGCTCGTGCGACACCTACAAAAGCGTCGGAAACACCACGATCGGAAAGCTCATGAAGCACGATCTAAGACGTCGTCGCTACGCAGGATGTTAGCTCCACAGCCTAACTCTCTGAAACGCACCAAGTTCCAGCGTCACGCCCCACACTAGTCGTTGATGCACGTCCACAGCTTACAGTGATAAACTGAAGACCGGCGGCGTCTACCTGCTCACAACTCTGGAACCCCAGGTTCACTGTAGCAGAATCCAGCCATCATTGGCTGAGCCTCTGAGGGGAGTGTGTAGGGCAGTCAGAATTTAGACGTGCAGCACGGCAAGGAAATTGGTACTGCAGAGGCTCAGGGACCTGTATTCGTCATTCATCTGCTCACAAAAGTGTTTTACGCAACTTATGGCTTCATGCTCCATATGATGTGACACCTGTCTAGGTGCCGCAATGAATGTGATTGGGGATTCGCAGTGAGAGATTAGAGGTGGGGCTCAGTGTCTGAATGTCTGTTGGGATCTATTAACTCCACAAAAAGAAATGTTCAGATATTGTTTAATCCGAGTACATCGTACTTGGTCTTCTTATTGTTCCCTCTTGGCTCTCGTACATACTGTATACTACCCGCCATTCCCTATAGCCCGCTCATATTTTTCTCAGAATTTCGCACACCTTGCACCATTTTATATTGTCGAAAGCTTTTTTCAAGTCAACAAATCCTATGAACGTGTCTTGCTTTTACTTTACTCTTGCTTTCATTATCAACCACAAGGTGAAAATTGTCTCTCTGACGCCTTTACCATTCCTAAAGCCAAACTGGTCATCATCTAACACATCCTCAGCCGGCCGGAGTGGCCGTGCGGTTCTAGGCGCTACAGTCTGGAGCTGAGCGACCGCTCCGGTCGCAGGTTCGAATCCTGCCTCGGGGATGGATGTGTGTGATGTCCTTAGATTAGTTAGGTTTAATTAGTTCTAAGTTCTAGGCGACTGATGACCTCAGAAGTTAAGTCGCATAGTGCTCAGAGCCATTTGAACCATTTTTTAACGCATCCTCAATTTCCTTTTCCATACTTCTGTATGTTATTCTTTCAAGCAACTTGGATGCATGAGTTGTTAAGCCGATTGTGCGATAATTATCGCATTTGTCGGCTCTTGCTATATTCGGATGTATGGATGATGTTTTTCCGAAAGTCAGATGGTATATCGCCAGACTCATACATTCCACACATCAACGTGAATAGCAATTTTGTTGCCACTTCCTCTCAATGACCTTTTTTAGAAATTCAGATAGAATGTTATCTATCCCTTCCGCCTTATTCGATTTTAAGTCTTCCAAAGCTCTTCTAAATTCTGATTCTAATACTGGATACCACACATTTTCTGTATGGACTCGTGTTTCCCTTTCTATCACATCAGACAAGTCTCCCCACCAGCCCCATAGAGGTCGTCAATGTACTCTTTCCATCTATCCCCTCTCTAATCCGCATTTAACAGTGGAATTCCCATTGCAATCATAATGTTACCAGCATTGGTTTTAATTTCACCGGAGGTTGTTTCGACTTTTCTATATGCTGAGTCAGTCCTTCCGACAGTCATTTTTTTCGCTTCCTTCACATTTTTCATGCAGGCATTTTGTCTTAGCTTCCTTGCACTTCCTACTTATTTCATTCCCCAGCGACTTGTATTTCTGTATTCCAGAATTTTCATCGACCACCTGAAGCATTTCTTCTGTTACCCATGCTTTCTTTGCAGTTGCCTTCTTTGCACCTATGTTTTTCTTTCCAAGTTCTGTGACTGTCATCTTTAGAGATGTCCATTCATCTTTAACTGTACAGTTTACTGAGGTATTCTTTATCGCACTGCGTATAGGCTCAGAGAACTTCAACCGTATCTCTTAATTCCTTAGTACTTCTGTATCCCAGTTCTTTGCGCATTGATTCTTCCTGACAAGTCACTTAAGTTGCATTTTACTCTTCATCAGTATTAAATTGTGTAAGTAGGCTGTTTAGATTTTTATATGGGTAATGCCACGTAGCGCTCTATATGAAAATCACTGGCTGTGCTGTGTGCAGTATGTGGCTAGTTTGCATTGTTGTCTGCCATTGTTGTCATGAACTGCTACAGCTGGATGTGAACAGCGCGTAGCGTTGGGCAGTTGGAGGTGAGCCGCCAGCAGTGGTGGACGTGGGGAGAGAGATGGCGGAGTTTTGATAATCTGTAAGACTGAATGTCAATTATGAATATTAAGGTAAATACATTGTTTGTTCTCTATTAATATCTTTCATTTGCTAACTATCCCTATCAGTAGTTAGTACCTTCAGTAGTTTGAATCTTTTATTTAGCTGGCAGTAGTGGCGCTCGCTGTTTTGCAGTAGCTTGAGTAGCGAAGATTTTTGTGAGGTAAGTGATTTGTAAAAGGTATAGGTTAAAGTTAGTCAGGGCCATTGTTTTGTAGGGGTTATTGAAAGTCAGATTGCGTTGCGCTAAATAATATTGTGTGCCAGGTTAAGCACAGGCTTGTATAATTGTTCTAAGTGGACGTTTCATATGTACAATTGTTTTAAGGGGACGTTTCATATGTCGACCCTTAGCCTAGGATACCTCACTAGAATCTTCTGATTTTTTCTTGTAGTTTGTGTATTTAGTGTAGCTTTTGTTTATTGCTAGTGCGTAATTGTAGAGAGAATCTCCTGGGTAGTTGCAGTCTTTCATTGTTGCACAGTAAAACAGTTGTGGCATGCATGTAGATTTGCACCAAGTATTTCGCAGCTGCAATTAACTAGATATTATTTTCAGTGCTATGTTAATGTGTTCTCTTATTTTTGCTCTTCAAATTGTGTTTTCGTGTGTTATCGTGTGAAATATTGTCTCAATAATGGCGTGTGAAAAACGTAACACTCGGCTCCAAAGTAAACTAAGAAACGACAGTGAAGACGAAAGCAATGTGTTAGCGCCACTGTGTAATGAGTTAACTAATGTTCAAAGTAGTAATTTGGTAACTGTGCATAGGGAAATGGAGCGGGCGTCAAACAATGGCGTAGACAGTCAAACAGGTAGTGAACAGGGAAGCATTATCGATCGATCGGTCGGCAACAGCTCGCCTCAGGAATCCGAAATGATAGGACACAATTTTGCAAATACTGTAGATTCAGGTTTTGGGTCCTCACCTTTTTCTCAAATGAGTCAAGACACATTTTCTGCTTGTCAAAATGTGAATGCTGCCGGTGAAAACGCACTGCCAAAAAGCATAGAGAAACAGATTCCAGACACTAATACATTATTATTGCAATTAATGCAACAAATGGAACAAAATCAGAGACAGATGGGACAAAATCTTCAAAAGTTAGACACAATGGAACAAAATCTTCTAAAGTTAGACACAATGGAACAAAAGCTTCAAAAGTTAGACTCAGTGGAACATATGCTTGAACAAACACGTGAAGATTTAACTACTGAGTTACATAAAATAGAATCGAAATGTCAGAAAGTCTGTAATGACGTAAAAACACAAATTTGTGAGCATTTCCAACCTATTTTTTCGCGTCATGAGAATGTATTACAGAATCACGAAGCAGCCATAAAAGAGCTGCAAACCATTGTTCATGAAAATCATGAGACCTTGTGGGCTAAAATTGACTCAGTTGCATCTACCGATTCGGTTACGCAACTGGCAAAAACTCAGGAAAACTTAAAGAACACAGTAGATTCGATTTCAACACAAATGGACACTCTGAAACTTGGTTCAGAAAAACACACTGAGGAAATGTGTTCACTATCGGAGAAAGTAGCCGAACTTTCGGATCAGGTCACTAACTTATCTACAAAGGTAGATGATGATCTGAATGACACAAGACCCGTAGCCTTCACTGACACAGAAGACTATGAACAAATTAGAAAATTCAAACAAAATCAAAATCAAATCAATACACAGTACAAAAGAGAAATCCGGGAAGTACAAGATCAGTTGACACAGGTAATACAAGAATTACATATTTCAGAGGATACTCGCGCTCCAACACGGGAAGAGGAACTTAGAAATACGGAAAAGCCACAAAATAATAGCACAGGGCATTTCGGTAATTATGAAAGAAATTGGCAAGGTACACCGAATTTTGAGATGGAACCGCCGAAACGACGTAACAATGACCGATATGTGACTCGCCGACATGATGATTTTGACTATAAGCTGTTCATTACTACACGTAAATTCAAAACATTCAAGAATTCTGCCAACGACATTCATCCACAAGCGTGGCTCCATCAATTCTCTCATTGTTTTCCTCCCAACTGGTCATTAGAACACAGATTAGAATTTATGTGTGGCTACTTAGAAAATGAACCAGCTGTAAGAATGCGATCGGTCATTCACGATTGTCACAGTGAAGGAGAATTTTACCATGCGTTCCTCTCAGCATATTGGTCACAAGCTACACAAGATCGCGTAAAACATAGCATCATGATGATGAAACACTTTGAACAATCTGAATTTTCCAGTCTTGTCAAATATTTTGAAGACATGTTGCACAAGAATCAGTACCTATCAAACCCATACAGCCCCTCAGAACTCATCCGCATTTGCTTAATCAAACTGCCTGAACATTTACGACATATTATTTTGGCAGGACGTTGCAAAGACGACATTGAAGCTTTTCAGGGACTGTTACAAGAACTGGAAATTGACACAGACAGTCGCGGGATGCGAAAACAGGAAAACAATCACTACAGGTCACATCCGTCTCAATTCCGTGACGACAGAAACAATAAATGGCCACGACAAACCTATTCTTACAACGTAAATCGTGACCAAAACAGACACCACCCATATGATAACCACTGGCAGAGTAATAGTTACAGGGAAAGATCACCTTTCCGCGGTAATGACTATCACAGAGACAATCAGAGAAACAGACAATATGGGAACCAAAATAACTATTATCAAGGGAGACAGAATAACTTTAGACGCAACGGTCCAGCACGCAGTTACGACTCAGGCAGAAATTCTCCACCACATGACCGACAAGAAAGAAACTATCGAACCTACCGACATGACGACAGACGATATGATCGTAACGACAGACCTGAATTGCATCAGAACTGGCGAGTTTTAAACAGAGCTGGGCCCTCTGGGCAGGGCGAATTTGTGGAAGTTAGGTCTCCAAATCCCAATAACGACGCGCGCCAACAAAGAGACAATAGGCGATGACTCACACCGCTGGCAGCCACAATATGTACTTATGAAACTGATGACGCTGCTGCCGTAGCTAGTAATTACGTAAAAATGGAAGACATTAGAGACATCTTACTCCAGGAACACGACGTAAAACATAACAACATTGCATATCCTGTGATCCACATTACTGTAAATGACGTAAAATTTACGGCAGTACTTGACTCTGGCAGTCCTATTTCAGTAATTAGTGAAACAGCTTTTAGCAAATGCAACAAATCGAACGATTGCCCCACACTTCCGTTACGTAAGATTAAATTACAAGGTGCAATCTTTGGAAAAAGTGTAGATGTATGCCAACAAACCAATTTAGAATTCTTTTGCCAAAGCCACAGCTTCTCTATGAACTTCCTTATTGTTCCATTATTGTCGACGGAAATTATACTGGGAGTAGACTTTTTGAATGAATATAAAGCAATCTTAAGCTTTCACGATGCTGAAATAAGTTTAGAGAAAGAAGGTAAGTCAATAGCTTTGAAATTTGAAGACTGGCTCTCAAACCATGATGAGGAAATTAATCGGCTTTACGTTCTGTTAGACAACAGTTCGGAATTTTCTACGGAACTAGACACTAACAATCACTCTGCAAGTACTGACAGGGATGACATCGACGGCATATTTGAAATTAATGAGTTAATTCAGAATAAAATTCAGACAATTGAGAATTGTAATGACACTGATAGGCAGGACCTTTTTGAGATTTTACAAGCACATTCCACAGTTTTTACTCACAAAACAGGAACAATCAAGGGGTTTCAATACCAATTTCGTGTTCGTGAGCATACTAAATTTTGTGTTAGACCATACATAATTCCAGCACATTATAGGGACCGTGTTAGAACAGAAATACAATCTATGCTTAATGAGGGCATTATTGAGCCTGCAGTAAGCTCATACAACAACCCATTACATGTTGTTGAGAAGAAAAATGGATCGATCAGGCTTGTTTTAGATTCGAGACAAATCAATACTATCATCATTCCTGAAACAGACAGGCCGCAGACGATGGAAGAACTTCTTCAAAATTTTAATGGTGTAAAAGTGTTGTCTTCCATTGATCTCAGATCCAGCTTTTATCAGATCGAACTTCATCCAGAATGTAGAAAATACACAGCTTTCCTTTGTTTCGGCGTTTGTTATCAGTTTCGGAAACTTCCTTTTGGTTTGAACATTTCTTCAGCAGCATTCATTCGCGGGTTAAATTCCATATTACCTGAGTTCTTAAAACGTCACATCACCTTATATGTGGACGATATTCTAATAGCAGAAGCTTCATGGGAACAACATAACCGCATACTCAACAGTTTGTTACGTATTTTTGCAGAATCTGGAATTACAGTTAACTTGGAAAAGTCTGAATTCGGTAGGTCAAAGGTGAAGTTTTTGGGACATATTATTTCTTCTGAAGGCATTCAGCCGGATCCTGAAAAGTTAGAAGCAATCAGAGCCATTCCTGTTCCATCCACAAAAAGACAAGTCCGCAGTTTTCTAGGTCTCGTAAATTTTTACCGTCGTTTTCTGAATATGCAAATTCTAGTTACACCAAAACTTTGTTCTCTCACTGGAAAAAATACTATTTGGAACTGGGACGAACAAGCACAGTTGGAATTCAATTCTTTGAAAGAAGCGTTACTTCACGCGCCAATGCTAGCTCATCCAGATCTGTCACAAGATTTCTGCCTTAGCACAGATTCTTCTAAAGTCGGTCTTGGTGCCCACTTATTTCAAGAAGCCATAGAAAATGACACTACTGTTCAGAAAACCATTGCTTTTGCTAGCCGAGTGCTAACAAAATCTGAAAAAAATTATTCCGTTACTGAATTAGAAGCTTTAGCTATCGTTTGGGCATTTAACAAATTCCGTTTCTTTCTTTCTGGTAAGCACGTAAAAGTATACAGTGATCATCGTGCATTACAATTTCTTATGTCTTCAAAATTAAATCATGACAGGCTAAAACGTTGGGCATTGTTTCTGCAAGAATTCCGCTTCACAATAGTCTACATTCCCGGCAAGGAGAACATTGTTGCGGACGCGCTGTCACGCGCACCGGCTGGGCTTGAGAAAAGTAACACAGAAGGCAACCTCGAGAAAAATTTCAGTATTCTTTACATTCAGAAAGTCGCCTTTGAAAACTTCATCACCACATCTTTAAAGGACATTGCTCATGAACAAGATAAAGATCCGATTTGGAAAGATATCAAAAGTAAATGGCATGAAAAGACACACACTCAGATTCGGCATTATTACCTGGTTCGAAACAACATACTCTTCAAACGCTGCACTGTTGATGACAAGCTATGGGTACTTTGCATTCCAGACGATTTTGTTAATAAGCTCATTTGGTACATTCATTTCAGCTACGCACATTTTGGTCCACGAAAATGTTATTATATTCTTCGAACGACTTGTTATTTTAACAATATGGAAAAGAGAATTCGAAGAGTCTTGTCTATTTGTAAACTTTGTCAAAAGGCGAAACCATCTACTATCTCACATCGTGCCCCGTTGTTTCCAATCATTCCTTCTAAATTAAAAGAATTTGCTGCTGTTGATCTCTTGGGACCGCTTGTCAGAACATCTAATGGATTTGCATACGTTCTAGTCGCTGTTGAACTTACTTCAAAATTTGTTTCTTTCACTCCGTTACGTAAAGCCACTGGACGGTCTGTATCCAACGCCTTTGTTAAAAATTTCTTACGTGAAGTGGGACACGTTAGTAAAGTCATTTCAGATAACGGACCGCAATTCAGATCTGCTGTTTGGTCACGCATGCTTCGGAATCATAAAATCAAACCTGTTTTTATTTCATTGTATTCACCACACTGTAACCCGTCTGAACGGATTATGAAAGAAATCAATAAGCTTTGCAGACTTTATTGTCACAGAAAGCATCAGCATTGGGACAGATATTTACACTTATTTCAAAATGTGCTGAATGAAATGCCTCATGATTCCACTGCTTTACCACCTACTCTTGTACTGAAGAATGTAGAACCTCCGAACAGAATCAGAGAGCTTGTACCTTTCCCGAATACACGTAAACTTCGACACAAAGACATAATTGATTTGGCTCTTACAAATATAAAATCTGCAGCAGACAAAAGGAGAAAACTACACGGTAAAGCAAATGCAAAGAAATTATGTATTGGTCAGAAAGTTCTCATTAAAGCTCATTCATTGTCACACAAGAAGAAACACTTGAGTCACAAATTCTTTCTAGTTTACAATGGACCTTACAGAATCCGACGTATACCACATGATAATTGCGTTGAAGTTGAAACTCTGCGTACTAGGAAGAGTAAAGGTTTACACCACATTTCTCATGTAAAACCATTTATTGACAGATAATCTGCTTTTTAACTTAGTCTTTGCAATTTTCACTTCACGCTACTTGTACAATTTGTCAGACTTAAGAAACTGTTAACATGCAACATTTTGGTTTGCTTACGAGTGGATTCTGGATTTGAGGTGCTTTCTGTGAAATGCCAGATGACACAGTGGTTGGTTTGTGTGACAGCTACACGATTATATCACGACGTTAATAATACGTGACAATTTACAATGTTGCTTTTGCGGTGTATCTGTTTTATATCTGCACAGTTTTTTTTGAATTCTTCTATAAAGTGAGACATGTTTTAGTGGTGACTTTTGTGCTATTGCTACAAGGAGACAGCCTTTTCCGTAGGACAACAATACGTTACAGCACAGTACTTTCCTCATCACGGCAATAAGCGTAATAACTAAGTTATCTATACGCAAAGCATTTCACTTTTGTGTATCATGAGGTAAGTACATTGACTTCTGCAGAACTTAGCTTTCGGAGGACAGTAACTACGACACTTCCCAGAGATTATCTTACAGCAAGACGCATATTTAGCGCTACTGGACACGTATTTGAGTGATTAATTTTGTACTTAAAACATTTATTTTTAAAGATTTTTGAATTACAAAGAAAGTTTTCCGTGATAAATTTCGTTCCATTGCTGTAATCTGTAACACCTGAGGGTATAATTACAATAAACCTCAGGGGGGTACACGCCTACTTTGTGTACCATGTGTTTGGCAAGCACAAGGAGCCCTAGCTAATATGGTATTTGCTTATACAACTTTACACATCGGTACCATATTTCTCTAATACATAAATTACACAGCTATCTCATCATTCAACTGAGAGACAAACATTTTTTTTTCTACATCAGTGACAGATGTTTAGTAATTACATCGTTGTATAACTTCACACTTACGAAATTGTATTTTTGTCTGTACTTTGTGAACTGTTCATATTTTTTCGGACCCAATGTGATATTATGAGAGCTTTGAATGATATATTTGGTATGGGATCACAATTTTTAAAGTACGTTTGAGGCAGATGACACTTTTGACATGAGCAGAGAATTTTTTTAGGTTTTGAAATTATTGGAGGAAGCTACGACGATTTTGAGAGTTGACTGAGGTGTTATGATGTTATTATTACGATGACTATGTGTATTATGCTGTTGCGGGATGTTTATGATCAATAAGCTGATGCTATATGAGTTATTTGAGTATGCTATGTATCTGTTATGATGAAATATTGAACAAGTGTCGACGAATAAGGTAAGGAATAATGAGTAGTGGTTAGGGACTCTGGTTTGTGAAAAAGGTTGTTGGAAACCAAGAATCGTACTTTAAGAGTTATGAAATGTGTGTGTAAATGCGTGAATGAGACTGTCACTGCAGCGGAAACTGCTGTCGTAAATATTTCCGTAAGAAAGTGACCACCTGCACGTGCGTCGTCGGCACACAGCTGTGTCAGACACCTGGAGAACAAGCCATTAGAGTGAGGGCCTTTCCGGAAGCACAGGTAGAAAAACAAAAAAGGGGTTAACCATGCTATTGACAATCCTTTGTAGAGGGCATCGCTAATGCGACACGCTCGTTACTTGAAAACATATGATTTTTGTAATGCGTTGTGGGCACACAGCTGTGTCAAACACCTGGAGAATAAGCCATTAGGATGTGCCTTTCATCGCTAATGCGACACCCTCGTTACTTAAAAATTTATGATATTTACTGAAATGCCTAACAAAATGACACGAAATATTTTTACATCTGCACACCTGATTATGACAAGTGTCTTTCTACGAGAGTTGAGAGCCATTAACTTATGAAATGAAATGTCACATGACTACTGAATGATATTTTTATGCTTTGGTTTGCGTAATTGCTTATTTCATTTGATATCTGGTTTCCAGCTGTGTTGCAGCATTGCTTTTATAAAATGAGATGCATTTGCTAATGTGAACTCTTTCTGTCAACAGATCTATTAAATGATAATTTTGTAATCCACATTCTTTAAAAAAGGAGCACTTGGAAAGGAAAGAACAATAAGAAGTAACTAGTAACAGTAAAACATAATTTTCTTTTCAAGTACATGGTAATATTTTTTTTTACAATCAGTTGTTGTGGTGCACCACTTTAATTACATTGACATTAAGATGTGAATATGCATTTCCCTTGTCTGCATTGTTGTTTTTACTGTAATATTTTTTCTGCTTGAGCTATGTCATGTCTAGGTATAAGTTGCTGCTGTTTGTCAGGCATAGTGTTACTGAATTTGACTTTGTGTTACTCTTCTAAGCTAGTTTTTCTTGTTTCCTGCATTGCCTTATATTAGTTGTAATATTGCACTTGCTTTGCTAATTTATGCTGCTTGCTTTGCCATTTCTATATTTTGTCATTGATGTTTGTGTTAATTATTTTTTTTTTGCTGCATTGCCTCGTCCCTTGGTATATATATCTGAGCTCAGTAGATTTAAGTTAGCTTAAGAGGGGGTAGACTATATAAGAAACTGACTATGGAGAATAGGTAAAGAATGCAATGCGAAGTGATATGAAAAAGATTGGGCCCAAATGAGTATTGTACAATCAGAAATAATATGAATAGAATACAGGAAGGAGGTATAGATAGGACTTTTTGGGAATAATGATGAATGAAGGGAGATCTCCGAGAAGTAAAGAAAGTTTTGAAAATACTGCAGTAAAACAAACCCTGTCCTTTCCTTCTATTATCCCACTATGTGTTTGGGTACCCGTGTGTATTTGTGTTTTTCCTGTCTTTATGTGTTTAGCTGATGAGAGCTATGTTGTAGAATTTTTCTAATACTCTGTTATTTTCTTTGTAATGATGCTTAGACATTATTTATTCTGTTTTGTTTTAATGCTCATGTGTGAAGTTGATGTTTCGCAAGTTATTCTGATCTTCTATGTATTTACTTATGTCATCATTCCTGTAACACTGATGTATATGTTTATTTCTATTCTTTTGTAAAGCCCCTATTACTACAAATGTTATCTGTATTGTTATGTTTTTAATGATGTATTTTGTATCTTTGTAATTGTATTCTTATGTTATATAATTGTAATTGACACCAGTTCATCATATTATTAACTTGTAAGCATTCACTTCACTGCACACTTTTCTGTTGGTCATACTATATGGACACTATGTGAGAAGTTGGGACTGTTAGTGTTTGCACGTGTGTTACTAATTCAGCAAGGGACTGGATAACAGCGTTGCTGGTTCTAAGGACAATTCCAAAAACTTTGTGAGTGCACAAGTGGTGGTTATGGACTTGCTCTATTATCCGCAAGACTCTTCAATGGTGATTGTGCACCTGCACAGTCGCAACAGATGGCTGCTGGCCATCTCTACAAGGACTACAGTGGGTCTGCACCTCTGGTGGCCCACCAATACCACAATCTCTACCAGGACTACAGTGGGTCTACTCTGTGATGACCTACCTACCAATATTCTTCGAAACGTCGACTGACTCTGCTGTGGGTTTGCTCTGTTGTGGCCCATTACCTGTCAGCATGTCAAGAGTCAGCACTGTCTTACCGTTGGAAGGACAATACTACTTCTTCAAGACTGCATGGAAATCCACTACTTCCGTGGGCATTGTATTTTACTGCTCAGACTTTGAGCAAACAAACTGCAGGTTTACTCTTATGATGAATGATCAGGACTGTCTTTATTGACTGTGAAAAAAATTTTAGCTGTTGACCAACATTGTATCAATAAGTGTGTGCATTTGATATCTTTGTTATTGTAATTATGAAAAATTTTATCAAATCTTTATTGGCCACTGCCCAAAAATATTTTGTAAAATTTTTTGTGGGGAGCATGGGGGCTATGTAAGTAGGCTGTTTAGATTTTTATATGGGTAATGCCACGTAGCGCTCTATATGAAAATCACTGGCTGTGCTGTGTGCAGTATGTGGCTAGTTTGCATTGTTGTCTGCCATTGTTGTCATGAACTGCTACAGCTGGATGTGAACAGCGCGTAGCGTTGGGCAGTTGGAGGTGAGCCGCCAGCAGTGGTGGACGTGGGGAGAGAGATGGCGGAGTTTTGATAATCTGTAAGACTGAATGTCAATTATGAATATTAAGGTAAATACATTGTTTGTTCTCTATTAATATCTTTCATTTGCTAACTATCCCTATCAGTAGTTAGTACCTTCAGTAGTTTGAATCTTTTATTTAGCTGGCAGTAGTGGCGCTCGCTGTTTTGCAGTAGCTTGAGTAGCGAAGATTTTTGTGAGGTAAGTGATTTGTAAAAGGTATAGGTTAAAGTTAGTCAGGGCCATTGTTTTGTAGGGGTTATTGAAAGTCAGATTGCGTTGCGCTAAATAATATTGTGTGCCAGGTTAAGCACAGGCTTGTATAATTGTTCTAAGTGGACGTTTCATATGTACAATTGTTTTAAGGGGACGTTTCAATTGTGATCTGAGTCTATATCTGCTTCCTGTATCTGATTTTGGAATCTCTGCCTGAGCATGATGTAATCCAACCGTAATCTTCCCGTATCCCCCGGGCTTTTCTAAGTATACCTCCTCCCCTCGTGGTTTTTGAACGGAATATTCCCTATTAATAGCTGAAATTTATTGCAAAACTCAATTAATCTTTCTCCTCTCTCATTCCTAGTACCAAGCCCATGTTCTCCCGTAATCCTTTCTGCTACTCCTTCCCCTACATTCGCATTCCAGTCATTCGTTACTGTTAGATTTTCATCTCCCTTTACGTACTGAATTACTCGTTAGATATACTTTATACTTTCTCTGTCTCTTCATCTTCGGCTTGCTACGTTGGTATATTTACCTGAGCTATTGTCGGTGTTGCTTTGCTGTTGATACAGATAAAAACAACCCTGTCACTGAACTGTTCACAGTAATCCACTGTCTGGTCTACCTTCCTATTCATAACGATTCCTACTCCCGTTATACCATTTTATGCTGCTGTTGATATTACCCTATACTCATCTGTTCAGAAATTCTTGCCTTCTTTCCATTTTAATTCACTGACCCCCACTTTATCTAGATTGAGCCTTACCATTTCCCTTTTCAGAATTTTTAGCTTCCGTACTACGTTCAGACTTGCGACATTCCGCTCCTGTAGGGTTGTGTAAAGTCTCAACACGAGTAGGGACAGTACGCGAGATTAATGAGCGCAGCTTTACGGTGCGGAATCTTCAGAGAATAGGGGAAACATGGTTCGTCGTTGCACATTACGTAACAAAGCAGGTGGTTGTCACACTGACCATTTACTCTACAGTAGTGAAGTCACAGATTCGATTTACAGTACTGGACTTTGAGTACTGGATTGTACTCTACTGTCAATGAACTTTCTCCTGTCTACAGTATTCTGATGTCTCATTTAGCCTACCGAATGAGTACGAAGCATAGTTCGGTAAAAGCTTTATTTCAGATATAGGTCTATGCGTTCCTTGTACCAAAACGTTCAAAATGTCATTCTCTATAATCTGTCAAACTTTAAATCGTGATTATGTTACATACTGGTCTATCAGTTAATTGAAATTACATATATCTCCGTCCCTGGAGATAGTTACCATTCCTATGCTTTGATGTAACGTACTGACCTATCGTTACCATGCAGAGTGCTTTCGTCTAGCATTCGAATTTCCCACACACTTGCGGTGTCGTGCCAAGCTTACTTGAAATGAAAGTACTGAGCTATCCCGTCGCCGTTGTTCACACCTGACGTCCCCCCTATTTCTGGCCGGCGTCCTCTGCCTATTAATTTGGGGCTTGGATCGGTCCCTGGGATTAGCACAGCGACAGCCGGGCAACGGCCGTCCCAGGGCTGACAGGTGACAGGTCTCAGGGACGTACGCGCTTCACCGCTGTCAATCCGATTCCGCTGATAACAACCTGCACGGCCGTGCGTCGGTATCTACAGTGGGGCTCAAGGCTCCTGGTAGTACTGGCATAACAGGCCTGACGTCAGTCTGATGGCTGATTAACGGATGGATATAAAAAAAACACGTAGGTTGAAAAAGTCAAAATAATGTAAGAGTATTTGTTGGACTTCACGCTCTGAGATTTGTCTGATGTCACTAGAAGAAAAAAAATTTAACCGTTCAGTACGGAGTTTATTTGTTAGAAAACGATAGTGCTTTAAAAAAGAAAATGAAACTGAATATTGTGTGAAATATATATTCCATTGAGAGAGACAAAAGTATCCTTATTTTCAATACGTATTCACATGGCTGCTTCAGCTTTTTTGTTTATCAGAAGAAAAACTCATTATGGCTGCATCTGAAATTAAGGGTGTGCCGCATTTTGACCTTACTACCCTCATTTCATAGCCAATTTAGACTGTCAGACATTCGAGATGCATGGTAATCGAAAGAGTTAGTTCAGGGCTGTACTGTGAATGCTCATCCAACTGATCTTCAATGTAGACAATCACAATTCAAGAGACAAAAGTAATTTTCGTGCAGACTTTGCTTTCGTGTCCAAGGTTCAAAATGGAGATAGGTACTCTTTTGAGAAGGTAATCAGTTAGCTTCCCTCCAGCATAAAGAAATTCAAAACAAACCTAAAAACATCTCATTATCCATATTTCTAAAAATTATTCTAATATGTGGATTCCAGGATTCAAAAATTCTTTTATCTTCACGGCAAGTGGTAATATTCGTTGTGTAGATGCATGACAAATAGTTACGCGCTCTAGAAAGGCAATTATTTAGGAAAGTCGATATCTGTTTTCTTTGAAAATCTAGTAAATATGTACCAATATTAGATAAATAGTATCTACTTCGTGTAACTGAACAGGCAGCAGTTGTTTTCCAAGGAGAAGATTTGGGGTTAGAGAATGAAAACTCTTAAAAAATTAGCCTGCTTGCAGGAAAACACGTCGCTTAGTAATAAATAAACGTAATCAGATTCAAACGTGCATCTTCCGTCTTTTATCTCTGGAAAAGCGTACGTTCACTCATATTACGGACAATAAGTGCTCTCACTTTCAAAAACGAACTGTAATTTGGTACCACCATAAACTAAACCCTAAGAGGTAAGTAAGGGGGATCAGAGTCAATCACGACTGGTCCACAGGTGTTTAACTTGTATGCCAAAAAACGAACGAATGAAGTTAAAATTTATAAAGAGGTAAGTGCAAAAAACGTCAGTACTAGACTGTGCTGATGCTGCAGTCCTTCTGGCCGCAGGGAAGGAAAACTTAAAAGATCCTCTGAAGCGTCTTTAGCACATAACATGGGTTAAGAATTTTAAAAAAATGAAAGAAGAAAGCTGTGTAGAGGAACTGAATGATGTGTAGAAGCAACTTAAACATCAAAATTTGAGAAGGCACTGTGCACGATGTGAGGTAATGGGCGTGTTGCGGCGCCCTGGAAATGTTCTAAGTTGAGAGTTGGCGGCCATCGCTCGAGCCGCGCGGCAGGGCCGAGCTCGTTAGCAAATGGCTCTGAGCACTATGGGACTTAACATCTGAGGTCATCAGTCCCCTTGAACTTAGAACTACTTAAACCTAACTAACCTAAGGACATCACACACATCCATGCCCGAGGCAGGATTCGAACCTGCGACCGAAGCGGTCACGCGGTTCCGGACTGTAGCGCCTAGAACCGCACGGCCACAACGGCCGGCGCCCGTTAGCAAACACGTGTTGCTAAACGTTAGCCCGACGAGAGGGGTAGCCCCAGCGCATGGTCCAGCCGCATGGCTGGGAATTCCGCTGTGACGAGGACGGTGCTTTGTGTCGATGAAGGAGATGTCTATGCCGGGAGTGCCAAAGATGGCGGACTTTGTGAAACCTTAATGGCAGACATTTCACAGTTCGTATGGAAATTAATAGTAGCCACATGAATCATGATACCTCAAAAGGAAACATGTACATTACTATTATTTGCACGACGATTCTGATGGTGTAATCAGATTTTCAATATATTTATTAGTTTAAAGTTTAGTATCTGATGGTAAATTATACGAGTACAAGTAATACCCAGCAACGAATTTCCAAAATATAAACGCTTAATCCGATTTTGTCAATCGCCGTGTCCTTAGAAAGCTATTAGTGTAAAGCTAAATTGGTATGAATTACAGGCATGTAACTTAAATGGCTTGGCTCTGAGCACTATGGGACTTAACATCTATGGCCATCAGTCCCCTAGAACTTAGAACTACTTAAACCTAACTAACCTAAGGACATCACACAACACCCAGCCATCACGAGGCAGAGAAAATCCCTGACCCCGCCGGGAATCGAACCCGGGAACCCGGGCGTGGGAAGCGAGAACGCTACCGCACGACCACGAGATGCGGGCGAGTAACTTAAATAGTACATGAATTGTTGGAGGTCAAAGTGGCCAATTACTATCGATCGCGTCAGGCCATAAGTACTCCAAAGTTACACGAAAACACGATAGCAGCATGCTTATAAATATATTGATTCATCTATGTCGTTGTTAATTTCCGATATATGCTGTTGATGTAGAAACTGGTCAGTTATTTACTGTGTTTTAGAAGGCACAGAGACATTAGGCTCCTGGTCTACCTTTTGTTTCTTCTCTTTTGATATATGTTTATTTAATTGTTTATGTATTTAATAATGTGTGTTAGAGCGTGTTTATGGTCCTGCCTTAGGAATATCTATTTAGTTTCAAGTAGTTAAATGTAAATCCAGTATTTCGTATGTGCTTAAATATGTGTGTGGGTGCGTTGGTGTGAAGACATGGCGCGAGCGCTCTAGCCAATCACAGCGCTCGTGAACAGGGAGACTGGATGGGAGCATCGTCTCCGGAGAGGACGGCGGACAGTTCGGCAGTACGGCGCAGGACACGGGAAGTGCGGGGACGGTATGGCGCGAAGGACGCACAGTCGGCGGAAAGACTTGGACAGAGGAGCAGGTTTTTTTTAGAATGAATTACCAAAATATTTGGAGAAATCTCAAAAGATTCATGGAGATTTTTTGTTTCGTTAAAATACTAGGTGGTGGAATCGTAGCTTTTTGCCGTCATCAGTGGCGGCTGGTGCCTAAAGAGAATGGGGTTCACTGTTTTTACTGCGTTATTCAGTTTACCTATCCAAATAATTTAATTTTCTAAATTAATTATCTAGCTCTAAAATTATCTCAAGATGAGCAAGACAGCGTTCATGGAATTTAATCTCCTCTAGAGGTATATTTATAGACAGTCCACCCTCTCCTTTTTCGTGGCGAATCTGTCCATGACTCCCTCACTGAAATCTGTAAATCTGTGGATCATTTCCTTTTTAATTGATAGCACAGCAAGAGCAGACCGCTTTCTTCATCCATGGTACTTCTAGGAACGTTTTGATCAGCGATAAATTGATTGGAAAGACATCTCTCTGCTTCACACGTTGTCACTGGTTCAGTAACTACTACTGTCAACAACTTCATAACGTCATCGAAAGGTCCTTGCAGCTCATTCTCTATTAAAAATTAATTTCTTGAAAATCTTAACGAGGAAAAATGATCTGTAGTTCTGTTTTTAGCTTTATTTATACATGGATAGGACTGCACAACAGCAAAAAGAATTTTTTCAGGAAATTTATATTTCAGTGAGGGAAACACGTGCTGGTCAAGGAAATCAGAAGCGAATAAGTGACTGGAGAATTCAAACCTCTGTTTTCTCAGCTGAGATATTGTGTCGCATTACTGCTTTGCTGCAACGTTCAATACTGTTTGCATGTAATCGCTTCTTTTTTGTGCTACATTTGTTCCTTCCTCAGTTATGGCATCATCAACGTTGTCTCTGATTTTCAGAATTTAAATTTTGACTGATAGTATTGCTTACTTTTTCGAGACGGTATCAACGGTGCACTTTTGTAATTGGCCCTACAAGATATCCACGTGGGGCATTATTTTATACAATATCTGTAACCAAACGAAACATTTTGGCTGTTGCAGTTTCATCCTTAGGCCACATGCTTGAATCACACTTGTTGTCTGCTTATTGGTCTCTTCATTGTGTTGAAGACTTTCCAGAGCGGCTTCCCTACACTGAGATGTCAAAAATCGTGGGATAGCAATATGCACATATATAGGTGGCGGTAGTATCACGTACACAAGGCATAAAAGAGCTGTTCATTGGCGGAGCTGTCATTTGTAGTCAGGTGACTCATTCGAAAAGGTATCTGGCGTGACTATGGCCGCACGATGGGGATTGAAAGACTTTGAACACGGATGATAGTTGGAGATAGACGCATGGAACGTTCCATTTCGGAAACCGTTAGGAATTCAATATTTTGAGAGCCAGAGTGTCAAGATTGTACCGAGAACACCAAATTTCAGGATTTTCCTCTCACAACGGATAACGTAGTGGTCGACGTCCTTCACTTACCGACCGAAAGCAGCGACATTTTCGTAGAGTTGTCAGTGCTAACAGAAAAGCTACACTGCGTAATATTACCGCAGAAATTAGAGTGGGATGTACGACGAACGTATCCGTTAGGACAGTGCGACAAAATCTACCGTTAATGAGCTATGGCAGCACACGACTGAAGCAAGTGTTTTCGCTAACAGCACGACATCGCCTGCAGCGTCTCTCCTGGGCTCGTGACCATATTGGTTGGACCCTAGATGACTGGAAAACCGTGGCCTGGTCAGATAAGTCCCGATTTCAGTTGGTAAGAACTGATAGCGGGGTTTGAGTGTGGCGCAGACCCCAGGATGCCACGGACCCAAGTTGTCAACAAGGCACTGTGCAAGCTCGTGGTGGCTCCATAACGGTGTGCGCCGTGTTTACATGGAATGGACTGAATTCTCTGGTCCAACTGAGCCGGTTATTGACTGCGAACGGTTATTTTCGTCTACTTGGAGACCATTTACAGCCATTGAGGGACTTCATGTTCCCAAAGGACGATGAAATTTTTATGGATGACAGTGTGGTATATCACCGGGCCGCAGTGGTTCGCGACCAGTTTGAAGAGTATTCTGGGCAGTTCGAGTGAATGATTTGACCACCCAGAGAGTTCGACATGAATCGTGTCGAACATTTAAGGGACATAATCGAGAGGTCGGTTCGTGCATAAGATCCTGCACCGTCAACAATATCGCAGTTGTGGTCGGTTATAGAGACAGCATTTCTCAATATTTCTGCAGGGGACTTCAACGATTTGTGGAGTCCATGCTACATCGGACTGCTGCACTACGCCGGGCAGAAGGAGGTCCGACGCGATGTTAAGAGGTGTCCCGCGACTTGTCACCTCAGCGTATTCTGTAAGGACTGTTCTCGATTTAAGGTACTATCTTGTGGCGGCATCACGAAGTATTCTTCTTTTAACAATGGAATCTAAAACAGACACTCTTTGAAGTGAATGAGAGAAGAATATTGGTTCCTCTGAAGTAGTGCCAAAAAACAGATTTAATTCTTTATTTTGACTTGTAGCTTGGGAAAGAATTAAGTTCAATTATTGTGCATAACAGTGAATTTAACACACAAAACGATATTCTTCTTTTAGAAATGGTTGGATCCCTGCATAACTGCCGCGCATGACGCAATCATCATGACAACTTTGAAATGTTATTTTTTTACCTCTTCTTGTAGACATTTGTAATACAAGCTACTAAGAAGGAAACAGAGATGGATTTGATGGAGATGGGATTTGCTGGAGATGAATTTGATGGAGATGGATTTGAAAATGTCCAGAATCTTTCACTAGCTCTCCAGTCGATAATAGATAACGAAAAATTACCACCAACAGAAATTTATAACACACATCAGAAGTTTCATTTGCTATGAGAGGTATAAAATTTGCCATAGCTATTTCTCCTTTAATTTCATGAAACACATTTAACATACACTCTATTATATAATTTTGTATATCGTTGGGTGTACCCTTAAAGACTGTAGCACATTTCGTACGCTCCTTTACAATTGAATATAAAGCTGAAGTTAAATTTAGAAGTTCTCTGGATTTCTAGGATTGTTAGAGTTTGATGTTTCATCGTGTCCACTCAAGGCCAGTTCAAATTAACCGCAGAACTTAATACAGTCAATTATTTTGGAAAGAACGTGAGAGTTTTTCCTTAGGTTGTCATTGTGTCTTTCTATATTCTGCCTGAAAGCTGAGCTACGCTATTACCTAATTTATGCTTCTCCAACGACTGATAAATCTAAATAACCAATCTTATGTACAACGGATTCCTCGTGATTCTTAACCTTCTGTGTTCGATGATTTAGATCTGACGCGTCAGCGCATGGTCAGCTTGTACTTTTACCCTTATCTAAAACGGAAAACAGATGTTATTTATAGAAATGCAGCCGTAAATCGAACTATACCGGTGTCCAAAATTAAAGTAACAAATCAAAAGTTTGCTAGGTTGTGTTTATTTTGCCACAATACAGTATAATCAGGTGATAGTAAAGAGGAAACAATGTACAGAATACAGAACGTAAACAACTGCAACTTGCATAGCGGTAGACAAAAATGCTCATAGCTTTTTCCAACCTAACGGATTACACGCACACTCCGACAAGTGGTTAATGCCCTCTGTAAGGTGTGTGACCAGCCCTAGCAGCAACAGACGTCCGACGAACGACGGGACATGCTGTGAATGCCGCCATCGAATTCATGCTGAGGCAGTAACGCCCATTCTTCCTGCAGCGCTACTGGTAAGTCTTGGAGAGTAGTTGGTGGATGCTGACGTCATGCAGCCCGTGTCCTCAGCGCATCCCAGACGTGCTCTACGGAATTTAAATCGGGAAAGCGAGCAGGCCACGCCTTGAGTGCAATATCTTCTGTTTCCAGCAAAACATCAACAACCTGTGCTCTATGAGGTCGAGCATTATCGTCCAGCAATACAAAGTCCGGACCCACAGCTCCTCGAAACAACTGTGCAGCCGGCCGAAGTGGCCGTGCGGTTAAAGGCGCTGCAGTCTGGAACCGCAAGACCGCTGCGGTCGCAGGTTCGAATCCTGCCTCGGGCATGGATGTTTGTGATGTCCTTAGGTTAGTTAGGTTTAAGTAGTTCTGGGTTCTAGGGGACTAATGACCTCAGCAGTTGAGTCCCATAGTGCTCAGAGCCATTAACAACTGTGCATGAGGTCCGAAGATCTCGTCACGATACTCGACACTAGTTAAACCTTGCCGATTTAACTGTCCAATTTCATGAAAAGATGTTCGAGTGGTCAATATAAACCCTGCCCACACTGTTAGGGATCATCCTCGATATCAGTCTCTTTGCGCAATAGCTGGGTCCCGAAATCGTGTTCTTCATTCTCTCCAGATGCGAATCCGTCGAGAATCACTGTCCAGACCAAATCTGGACTCATATGTGAAAAGGACATTGGTCCACTGTCCGACCGTCCAGGTGGCGTGTTGACGGCTCCCACTCTAGACGGCCGGCCACTGTGGCCGAGCGGTTCTAGGCGCTTCAGTCTGGAACCACGCGACCGCTATGGTCGCAGGTTCGAATCCTGCCTCGGGCATGGATGTGTGTGATGACCTTAAGTTAGTTAGGTTTAAGTAGTTCTAAGTTCTACGGGACTGATGACCTCAGATGTTAAGTCCCATAGTCCTCAGAGCCATTTGAACCACTCTAGACCTTCCCTCCTGTGAAGATGCGTCAGAAGTACACAAACAGGGGTTTGAAACTGAAGACCGGGAAGTAGTGATTTGCTACTTTAATTTTGGAAACCATTGTTTTTCTGTAGAATATTTACATCAATGACCTGCGAATGGATGACTGCAGTTTGTGTGCGCTTGTTTGATTTCGAGCTGAGGTATCACCGAAGCACAATAAATTACTACACTATTAAGCGACTGTAAGAAAATCACTCCATTCTACAATGAAAACACGCATGTTAACTGCTTTGGTTGTGGGCTGCAGCGTTTTAGTTTGAATCAGTTCCTGTGCTTCCTTCAGAGTCGGACTCGCATTTGAGCTGGTCCTTCCACCAGTGTAAACGATCGTATTACTGGCTACGTTTCCTCTCACCCCTCCCTGCCGAAGGAACGCCCATAAGCTTATTCAGGGAGATTCAGAAGAGACACTAAATCCCGACAGTGCATGGGCAACGCTTTGGCACGCATGTACCAGAACAAATTGAGAGTTGTTCGTACGGTAAAAATACTTTGAAAATAAGTATAAAATGATATAATACGATTAAGAAACGAAGAATGATAGTTGAAATGTATACATTTATAACTTGCACAGTCAACTTTTTTCCGGATGAACAGCTGAACACATAGGACGTTCCACTGGTGCCTGCGATGAATATTCGTTTCTATCAAACCAAGTTCTCAGTTCAGGGGATAGGACGATATCACTTACTACCTTGATGCAATGGAAATGATACAGCCGACAATCGTAGGGAACTATTTCTGTTCGCATATCAATGTATGTCTGTTTCTCGACCTTGACTGTCATTAGTGTCTTGAAAATCTATCAACTCAGCAGGTGTGGACTCGCAGTTTATCGCGTGCGAGGTCTGTTATTTACCTGTTGCTGCGTCTGTCTCTGCCAGATGCTGCTGCTTGACTGGCTAACGCCAGCGAGCGGTCCGACTATTCGTGGAAAGATACGGTACTCTCAAGCCAACATAGCAGGAATCAGCGATACTGATTGTCGGAGGGCTGCAGGAGAACACGAAACATTAAAAACCGAAATATTAAGACAGCATTTTCTATAGTAGAATCAGCAAAAATTGCTGTGGATTTGACGCACCTGCTCCGCGCTTTTACCACAACCATTTAATTACGCGGTTCTGTACAAGGTGGTTATAAATAAACTGACTGTGTTCCGAGTGCTACGGTGCGGCCTGTATACATCGGAGGACGCTGAAACATCCTAAGTATGTTCATAGATCTCTATGCTAGCGGGCTCGCGGAGTAAGCTGTTGAAAATAATAGTTCCACTTTCTGCTGCCAGGTCAGCCAGACTGCGAAATGTTTCCTATTTTGATGTTATTATGATGTTTATTGCTTAGCGCTCTGTGTTGATTTCTTTTGTGAAGTGACTGTTGGTGTAAAAGATGGAGAAAGTTGAAGTTTTTCGTATGAAACGCAGTGGATATTGAGAAGAAAGAGTGTACACTGCTGGTGCAGTTGTTTTATCGGAACGGCATGAGTAACAGCACTGCATTGCGGGTATATCACCGACAGAAATAGCTGCGAAGAGCAACCATATCAGTGAATAGGCTACAGAATACTATCAAGAAATTTGAAGAAAGACGTGAATTAGATGGTGTAGCAGGGAGAGGGAGGTGGCTCATTCGCGTGGCACTTGATGAAGTTGCTGTAGCTATAGCCGACCGTGCAGCACCTGCCTGAAATTCTGCAGCCTGTGCTCGAGCTGAGCCACGGGAAGCTTAAGTGCTGATGTTTTGTGGTTCCACATACGCCTTTATTCTCAGTCCGTTTACCTCCGAGGAGATGATACGTCGCGGGCCTGTTACGTACACAGTGCCAGCTGGAATTATAACGGCCTCCTTGTGAAAAACGTGACTGCCGCTTTGCAAGAAAGCAACTGTTACCACAACACTATAAGATGGCTGTAACGCCGGAAATGCATATCCTTCTATTTCCATCTACTGTACGATAGATTTTTCCTTATTTCTTTACCTGAAGATATGACATTTCTGTGTCTTTATATATTGTAATTGTTTTACTATATATATATATATATATATATATATATATATATATATATATACCTGGAAATTGAAATAAGAACACCGTGAATTCATTGTCCCAGGAAGGGGAAACTTGACTGACACATTCCTGGGGTCAGATACATCACATGATCACACTGACAGAACCACAGGCACATAGACACAGGCAACAGAGCATGCACAATGTCGGCACTAGTACGGTGTATATCCACCTTTCGCAGCAATGCAGGCTGCTATTCTCCCATGGAGACGATCGTAGAGATGCTGGATGCAGTCCTGTGGAACGGCTTGCCATGTCATTTCCACCTGGCGCCTCAGTTGGACCAGCGTTCGTGCTGGACGTGCAGACCGCGTGAGACGACGCTTCATCCAGTCCCAAACATGCTCAATGGGGGACAGATCCGGAGAACTTGCTGGCCAGGGTAGTTGACTTACACCTTCTAGAGCACGTTGGGTGGCACGGGATACATGCGGACGTGCATTGTCCTGTTGGAACAGCAAGTTCCCTTTCCGGTCTAGGAATGGTAGAACGATGGGTTCGATGACGGTTTGGATGTACCGTGCACTATTCAGTGTCCCCTCGACGATCACCAGTGGTGTACGGCCAGTGTAGGAGATCGCTCCCCACACCATGATGCCGGGTGTTGGCCCTGTGTGCCTCGGTCGTATGCAGTCCTGATTGTGGCGCTCACCTGCACGGCGCCAAACACGCATACGACCATCATTGGCACCAAGGCAGAAGCGACTCTCATCGCTGAAGACGACACGTCTCCATTCGTCCCTCCATTCACGCCTGTCGCGACACCACTGGAGGCGGGCTGCACGATGTTGGGGCGTGAGCGGAAGACGGCCTAACGGTGTGCGGGACCGTAGCCCAGCTTCATGGAGACGGTTGCGAATGGTCCTCGCCGATACCCCAGGAGCAACAGTGTCCCTAATTTGCTGGGAAGTGGCGGTGCGGTCCCCTACGGCACTGCGTAGGATCCTACGGTCTTGGCGTGCATCCGTGCGTCGCTGCGGTCCGGTCCCAGGTCGACGGGCACGTGCACCTTCCGCCGACCACTGGCGACAACATCGATGTACTGTGGAGACCTCACGCCCCACGTGTTGAGCAATTCGGGGGTACGTCCACCCGGCCTCCCGCATGCCCACTATACGCCCTCGCTCAAAGTCCGTCAACTGCACATACGGTTCACGTCCACGCTGTCGCGGCATGCTACCAGTGTTAAAGACTGCGATGGAGCTCCGTATGCCACGGCAAACTGGCTGACACTGACGGCGGCGGTGCACAAATGCTGCGCAGCTAGCGCCATTCGACGGCCAACACCGTGGTTCCTGGTGTGTCCGCTGTGCCGTGCGTGTGATCATTGCTTGTACAGCCTTCTCGTAGTGTCCGGAGCAAGTATGGTGGGTCTGACACACCGGTGTCAATGTGTTCTTTTTTCCATTCCAGGAGTGTATATATGCATTTATGTCGATGTATAATTGGTTTGTTTTGTAAATACTATTTGTATTTTTACGCTGGGTCTTGCCTAGGGAAAACTATGCTATCGAACGAATATATCGATAGGTCGTGTGGAGAACCAAAGTGTTTAGGATCTTTGGTAGTGTTAACTCTGTCGCGTAGAGCGCGGGCAGAGGAGAGTCTGGCTGGAGTAATGCAGGGGAGCAGGTGTGTTGTGTACGCTCCCGCGAGTTGCCGCGCTTTCGGAGTTTGGCAGCATGTAATTGCTCTCGACTTGCTATGATAGTTTCTGACATGGTGTCGCGGAAGGGAAGCATTAGCTGGCGCACATCAAGAGTCCGTTTCGCCTGGTGACCGTGTCGAGAAGGAGGCGCGCCAACATCCAGCTTCTGCAACAGCGACGGCCGATAATGAGTGACTGTCGCCACCTCCTCGATCGACGGCTTGAAACCTTCAGTCACAAAATTACACCAACGTAGCATGAACCTTTGTTGCTCAATGTCCCAATTGCATTACCAAGCAGGGTCCCTTCCTTTTCCGGAATGAACCCGAGTGTCGTTGAAATTTAAACGCCAGCTTTAAAGTAATATTATTCCATTTCACTGCTTTAATTTCAAAGTTCAGTTAAAGTATTCATAGCTGGCTACAATATTTGGATTACACAAGCACAAATTATGAGTGCGAGTTTTGTTACCATATTTTAGCTTACCTGTGACTACAGATCAGCTTGGTACGTACTAAATTTTACTATTGTTAATTGTTCAGAATCATTAAATTCAAGTTCAAAGTTAAATTTCTTAAATTGCGTAGATTCAAGTAGCTTTTAAAATGATTGTTGAGGTAGCCCAAGACTAACCTTATTTTATTGAATTTCATAGTGCTTCAGAAACAAAGCTCACTATTAATTTCAGTCACTAATTAACTTTCAATTTTTCGGTTTTATTAATTCTTTTGCTAAATTAAGTCAGAGTGTAGCGAAATTTATTACTTCTAACAAACTTTCAGTTTTCACACTACACGTGTCAACCTTCAGTGGCCACGCTTCTAGTGCTAATTATATGTGTAATAATCTTTCTTTTTCAGTTACTATAGTAATTGTCCATAGGACTGGAGACAGTAATTTTCCCCAAATCTCAAATATCTAATTACCGCTAGTTAATTGTTAACGTAACGGCTGCACATTTACTTTCTTTATTAACTTTACCCCTTTTCAAAATTAATTTCCACCAGTTTCATTTGCATTTTTCCTTTCATTTAGATGTAACCCTTTCCTCCCTCTTTACCGACAGATTAACTTCGGTGACGATTGCTTTTCCCAAATTTCCATTAGGTACACGCGGTTTAATTTTTCACTGTCATTAAGGTCGATAAGTGAGGGGGAGGTTACACGGTGTGGCACCACATGTCGCCTGCCAGGTGAAAGATTTACTTCGAGAAATCTTCGGTAATTATCGCATGAACTTGACACATTTCAAGGCGCGTGGCCTTCCATATCCCCTGACGTAAATCCACGTAACTTCTGGCTGTGGAGGTATCTGAAAGATCGCGTTCATCAGGGATGTATGTAGACTTTTCCTGATCTGAAGGATAGCACACGACGAAATATAGCTCTGACTCCAGCAGATATGCTGGAAATAACTGCCGACCATACCGGGCTACGGATGCAGAATTTTGATGAGTCGGAAGACCATACTGACCACTTGTTTAACTTGTGACCGTATCCCAATAATAGTACCAAAAACACCGATATCGCGTGTTTAATCGCTCCTCACATTTTTCTGCACCTGTACCACATTATGATTGCTTACAACTACATATTTTCGCCTGGTAGCAGAAAGTGGAACTATTACTTTATCACCACAATCCATGAGCGCACCGATTAATGTGCTTACCCACGATGATTCACCATCCTGTGATACATATTGGCCAAACTGCAGCACTCGCAGCACTGTCAGTTTTCGTCAGTTTAATTATGGGACCAACCTGCTGAGGTCATCGGTCCCTAAGCTTACACACTACTTAATCTAACTTAAACTAACTTACGCTAAGGACAACACACACACCCATGCCCCAGCGAGGACTCGAATCTCCGACGGGGCGAGCCGCGCGAAGCGTGACAGGACGTCCTAGACCACACTGCTACCCCGCGCGGCAGTTTAATTATAACCACTCGGTACAAGTCTCTTAGCCAATAATTAGAGTTGTGGCGATTCTATGTACGCCTGTTGTTTTCTGCTGCAGCTGTCGACTCCCACACTTGTAAGCTGCCAACAATGTTGCCAGCTGTCAGCGATCTTGCCTTACCGACTCTGCTGTTGTCTCGTTTTCTCACTTTTGAATTATTCGATTCTTCTGAATGTTCTGACTGCACACAGAGTACTACCTGATTGAGAAAGAGAGCTAGGCCTGCCTGATTTTCCCATATATACTCGAATGGAACATTCTATCTGAATTAGCACCCGTGCTTTAACGTTTCTATCAACCATATGGAGATCCCAACATCTGCCAGCATTTAAGTAGGCGTAAGGTAAAGCATGACGGTAACCAAAGTCAGTGCTTCAGTGCGGGCTACTGAGACCCCCATCCCAAATGTAAATTCGCCGAGGGTTACCGCCGGGCATCAACTGCACGCGATCACTTGCGCGTCATTGCTGGACGTGAAAAACACACATTCACTCATAGCAGTAGTCACAGCCTGTGGATGTTGGTAAATGACTGCCACAAGCTTCACGAAAAGCACGAAAAGCGTCAACATTTACCACCAACCTCCAGCGACACCACAAAGCCTGGGTTTGCCCACCCCCAAGATCAGAAACACCTACCCCAAATCATCTGGCTTACAATGCACGCTGTTATGTGTGTGTCATCGTTCAGTGATCTTACCTGATATCCGTCCAGAATACAGTAGTGCAATACATCTAGGTCAAGCCGCCTGACGATTCATAAAAGGCTTTTAATTAAGCCGTATTTCACTTAAAATTATTAAACTAGTTTCTGTCATAAATATAGACACTCCCCTGTAAGTTGCTCTTAAATTCAACTGTCGTTTTGTTTTCTCCTTACAAATTTCAGTTTCGTTGATTTTATTCTATTGCCCTAGTATGCAGCATAGACGTTGCTAACAGGAAAGGGGAGGCCACGCAAATATACTTGCATAACAATCCGTAAGTATCCATCAGCCACAGAGCAAAGAATAACATGTTGTCAGGACACAATTGTTGACTCTTTTGTTAGTACGCAATAGTTTCATTGATGCAGTCACATTAAAGTTTTATTCTGCTAACCAGTAAGGACGACCACCGGCCATCATAAGGACAAATGAAGCAGCATCGGAGTGGATTCAAACAACGTTGACAAAGTTTTACTTGTAACTCAACCTGATGCTGCTTCAGACGTCCTGTTGATGACCAAATTAAGCCTAAACCGGTTAACAGTATAAAACTTGTAAGTGAATGCGTCAATGAAAGTATTAAATTTACAAACACTGCGAACACTGCAGGTCCGAAGTCTCACTGCCGCCACTGGCCACTACTGTCGGTGCAGCTGGCGACCTTAATTCACAAAGTCGCAGGTGAACCATAAGGTTGAGTGTTGAACGGGGAAAGGAAGATTAAGAGTTAATGAACCTTGAGAAGAAAGTGGTTACAGAAAGCGCTTAAGTTCGGATAGGACAAGGGGGCTGAGGGAATAGAGTAGACTGTTTTCAAAGGAAGGGGAACCACAGAAACCTTTCATGCGGATTGCTGGATGGAGATGTAAACTGTATTTCCCCCAAATGCGAGACCAGTGCCATTTAACCACGGAAACACTTCGTGGAAACGAGTTCGGTACAAGCCTTACCCACCAGTATTCTATTAGGCAGACGGAACGCGTCCTGGACAGTTACTTAACTGGACCCTCCCACTTACTGATAGTTTTACCTACTTAAACGGAATTCTGACAAAACAATGAATGATTCCAATCGATGCAGCACTGGACGAGATCTTGGCGTGCTGTGACTCGATTTCCAGTCTTATCAACCTGACTTACGTTGTGCGCAGTTTGAAACACATCCTTGTGTGGCAGTGATATATGAACTGTGGGAAAATCAGAACAGAAGAGAATAGATGCATTTGAGATGTGTTGCTACAGAAGAATGTTGAAGATTATGTTGACTGATAAGGTAAGGAATGCGATACTGGTTAGAATCGACGATGAAAGGAATAAATGGAAAACAATGACAAGAAGAAGGGACAGGATGAAAGATATTTGTTCCTGTGATAAACCTTTTGCATTTCCTTTATGTTTTCGTCTTCTTTAAAGGCAAAGAGAGAAGATGAAGCGGTAGCCCATCATAGAGCCTATGCCTACCGTCATGTATTTTTTGACTTTCAGTTGCTAAAAAACAGAGGATTTTTTCTGGTACCAGTAGGAGGAAGGAAGGATCCGCGCTCAGCTAGTGAACGAGTGAGAAGCACGCCATTTTTGGCGAGTAATTGTAGACCGCCATTTTGGGGTCGCTATGAATAAGTGAGGAGTATGTATTTCATATGTGCACCGTTTAGAAAAATACAGTATTGTTTTATTAACAGAAAGGTCGTGTGAGTTGTTGTTTCAAATAGTACAATAATTACAAGAACTGGAGCCCACCTGTGTACTTTGGAAAATTACGAAGATCCGATAAGCTTAATAGGAACACGGTCAAGACTTCAAAGGTGAACACGGCGACCAAACGTAGCATTATAAAGAATGGTAAGCACAAATCTACAGCGGAGAAAGAAACTACTTCGCCCTGCAAAATAATATGAACTAATACGAACTTATTTCCAGGCATAGCTCAGCTTATTGTGCTTGTCATTCATGCCGAAAAATTAATCTCATTAATTCAATACATTTTAAAAAGCCTCGCATTTCAACATTTTATTATCATCTATTCCATTATTTTATTATAATGTGGTGACAGGTGACAGGCACGATACGTAGTGGGCAAAACTGTGAGTCCAGAATGAGATTTTCACTCTGCAGCGGAGGTCCCGAGTTCGAGTCTCGGTCGGGCACACAGTTTTAATCTGCCAGGAAGTTTCAAAACTGTGAGTACTAGTATTGTTAGGAAAATGAATATACATGTATGTTAACAATTCCTTTATGTTCCATGTACGCTGATGATGTGACAGAGACGGTGATGTGATACTGAAGAAATGCTATCAAAAGGAAATAATAAATAAATTATAAGGAAGAAGTCGACAATACCAAGAGCACACAACAAAGCACAATAGAGGAAGTACCATTTACAAGACAACAATCAGGTAGGACCGCGCAATGCATGTAGAGAATGCGTTCCCAGTAGACCTATTAGAAAGTCCATCCACCTATTTCCTAAAATCCAGAACCTAAAGCTTCAGCGATTAACGCTATTGTAGTCAAGTAGAGATAATGACATTTCTTTATTAGTACGGAAAATATATTGATTGAAGAACAGTTGATACTACAATTACATACAACTGTATATGCATTTTTTCGCGTGAGAAGTAGCCCGGAAGTAAAATCTTAAAAAAGAAAATTTTTATTCTGATAACTGCAGTGGTATAAGGATTTCTATAATGGAGGTTCAAAACAATAAGGAAATGTCATTCGAAAATCAAAATGCCAATGTAGTGGATGTTCATGTGCAAAATGCAACAATGAGTGGTTTGGAACCGTTTAGCGGGATTATTTGGATGCTGGGCGCGACATGCCATTGTTGCATTCGACGCCCGTGAATACAGAACATTTAATTACAAGCAATACGTTAATTACAGTAGACGTAACTAATGGCACCTCGAGGCAAGAGAATATTTTAAATGAGAGCAGTACGCGTAGTACGGACGCAGATGCTGACAGACGTAGGCCGGAAGTGAATACGGAAGATATGCAAGCCTTATTTCGAGCCTTAACAGAATCCATACAAACAAGCATGAATGCAATGAAAGCAGACATAAATTCAAATACGTCGGGTTTAGAGACTAAAATGTCAAGTTTACAAACGATACAAGCAGACATGACTAATATGAAAGCAGGCATGACTAATATGAAAGCAGACATGACCACAGTAAAGTCCGAGATCGAGAAGGTTAATACAAACATGACACACATTTCAGACGAGGTAAAAAATTTGCGCACAGAACTCAACAGTCTGGACACGAAGTTCACACAGCAGATTTCACAAATCTCCACGGAGGTGGATAGGAAAATTAATGAACAAGTACAAATTTCGGTTCACGATATGGGTGAGAAATTAAAAGGCATAATGGGCGAAAAATTTGAAATACTAACAGACACGTATCGACAGGAGCTATCCGGAATTAGAGAAACCCAAGAGAATTTACAGGCAATGCAAAAGAATACGCAGGTCAACTTAGACAATGTACAATCAGAAGTAGCGAAACTACATTCTTTCTGTGACGACCTGCCAGAAAAAGTAGAAAAAATCACATTGGAGGTAGGATTACTCAAGTAAGAACACAAGAGGATCAACTCAGACATTGTGCAGCTTTATGAATCGGTAAAGAGCAATGCAAAGGACGAAAATACATCGTTCGCAGAAAAATGCGTACGTGAACAGCGTACCTATGTGGAAGCGGTAAAGGAAGTAATGGGGGACAAGGAAGAAGAAATCTTAAAACGCGTAGGACATGATATCAGACAGTTAGAACAACGGTTAAGAGACGAAATAGTTAACAAACAAAGTACGGTAATATCATCGCCTGGGCGGTAAGCGGAGCGTTAAACAGCCATTCGCCAGTGGGAGAAATCAGTGGCGCGGACAACAATGCCCAACCCACGCCGCGCGACCGCATGTCGACGCGCGACGCGAGCAGTGGGCAAAACTTTGCTGAAACAAATATACCATCACCGCAGGGAAACGCTGTTCCGCCGTGCTGGACAGCACTGTTAATGGATGAGAGCTTAATAAAACATCGACAGTTTCCCGCATTCTCAAATGAGAAAAGGCGAACGCACCCGGTAGTGTTTGTCTGAGCCTTCAGAAATGTACTGCCCAGGACTTGGACAGAAGCTCAAAAGATTAAATATGTAGTAGGAGACACCGAGGGTGATGCCCTTTTGTGGGCTGCGGAGATGTCAGTTTGAGAATGCATTTTTAGATAAATACTGGTCAACAGCTATCCAGGAGGGGTTAAGACGAGAGGTATTTAACACAGTACCATATCATTCAAAATTCGGGGGGCTAAGATGCTATTTTGAAAAATACCTAAACAAGACCTGTTACTGGAATAATCCGATACCTCATGTCGATGCACTGAAAATCTTAAAGAACAAGTTACCTGCAAATGTTAGGGAAAAATTAATAACTGTTCCCGAATATGATCTCGAGTATTTTCTTTCAGTGCTCGACTCAGTAGATCTGATTCATGAGGATGGGCAAGCCACGCCTAGTTATCGTAACGGTAATGGGCACAACCCAAACGGGAAGAACTACGGTAACGGCAATGGCTTTGAAAATTATAACGGTCGTGTGCGTATGAATGAATGGCATCCGTATGCACCACCGTGCCACAACGGAAATCCGTACAATCGGTCTACCCATCAGCCACAGAGTGACCGAGGGTACGAAACTAAATATCAGCCCCACAGGTACGGTAATGGCAGAGACAATAGAAATTCGAGGGAAAACTTCGACAATAGGCGACAAGGAAATGCAAATTACCAGGAACGGAATATGCAACACAGGGATCCGAGAGATAACAGGCAGCCCGTACAGTCACATCGAAACAATCAGGACACGAACTGGCGACCACGCGAACATACGGTAAACATAGTAGAAGTGACGGCAGAAAATAAAACAATACCTTTACCGGCCCCAGGAAATAATAATCGAGCGTGACTAGAGGAAGAAGGTAATGAACTGTGAAACGTCCCCTTTAGAACAATTTATACAAGACTGTGCTTAAACTGACACACAATGTTTTTAGCGCAACGCAATCTGACTATCAAAGATCCCTGCAAAAGAATGGCCCTGAGTAACATTAAACTATACCTTTCAGAAATCACTTACCTCACAAAAATCTTCATTACTCGAACTACTGCAATACAGCGAGCGCCACTATTGCCAGCTAAATAAAAGATTCAAACTACAGAAGGCACTAACTACTGATAGGGATAGTTAGCAAATGAAAGATATTAATAGAGAACAAACAATGTATTTACCTTAATAGTCATAATATATATAGCAATATGAAACATCCCCTTAGAACATTTATACACGACTGTGCTTAAACTGACACACAATATTTTTAGCGCAACGCAATCTGACTTTCAATAATCTCTACAAAACAATGGCCCTGACTAACTTTAACCTATACCTTTCACAAATCACTTACCCCACAAAAATCTTCGTTACTCGAACTACTGCAATACAGCGAGCGCCACTACTGCCAGCTAAATAAAAGATTCAAACTACAGATGGCACTAACTACTGATAGGGATAGTTAGCAAATGAAAGATATTAATAGAGAACAAACAATGTATTTACCTTAATAGTCATAATATATATAGCAGTTCATGACAAATTACAAAACTCCGCCATCTCTCTCCCCACATCCACCACTGCTGGCGGCTCACCTCCAACTGCACAGCGCTATGCGCTAACTAGCCACAGACTGCACACAGAACAGCCAGTGATTTTCATATAGAGCGCTACGTAACTTTGCCAATAAGAAAACATAAACAGCCTACTTACATAGAAGAAAACATAAACAGCCTACTTACATAGCCCCCATGCTCCCCACAAAAAATTTTACAAAATATTTTGGGCAGTGGCCAATAATGATTTGATAAAATTTTTCATAATTACAATAACAAAGATATCAAATGCACACACTTATTGATACAATGTTGGTCAAAAGCTAAAATTTTCTCACCGTCCATAAAGACAGTCCAGATTGTTCATCACAGTAAAATTTCAGTGTTTTTTTTTTTTCAAAGTCTGAGCAGTAAAAGACAATGCACATGGAAGTTGTGGATGTCCATGCAGTCTTGCAGAAGTAGTGTTGTCCTTCCAACGGAAAGACTGTGCTGACTCTTGACATGCAGACAGGTAACGGGCCAAAACAGAGCAAACCCACAGCAGAGTCATTCGAACTTTTGAAGAATATTGGTAGGTAGGTCATCACAGAGTAGACCCACTGGAGTCCTGGTAGAGAGTATGGTATTGGTGGGCCACCAGAGGTGCAGACCCACTGCAGTCCTTGTAGAAAGTGTGGACAGGCCCACTGTAGTCCTGGTAGAGATGATGGTCACCAGCCATCTGCTGTGACTGTGCAGGTCCACAATCACCATCGAAGAGTCTTGCGGAGAAGATAGCAAGTCCATAAACCACCACTTGTGCACGCACAAAGATTTTCGAATTGTCCGTAGAAGTCTTGCAGACAATATAGCAAGTCCATAAACCACCACTTGTACACTCACAAAGTTTTTGGAATTGTCCTTAGAACCATCAATGCTGTTATCCAGTCCCTTGCTGAATTTTTAACACACTTCTTACATATTGTGCATTACTATGACCAACAGAAATGTGTGCAGTGAAATGAATGCTTACACGTTACTTAATTTGATGAACTGGTGTCAATTACAATATTATAACATGAGAATACAATTACAAAGGTACAAAATACATCATTAAAGAACATAACAATACAGACAACATTTGTAGTACAGGCTTTACAACAGAATAGAAATAAACATATACATCAGTGTTATAGGAATTATGACATAAGTAAATACATAAAAGATCAGAAGAACGTTTGAAACATCAACTTCACACATGAGCATTAAAACAAAACAGAATAAATAATGTCTAAGCATATTTACAAGATAAATAACATATTATTAATGCCAATTATATTTGAGGATAACAGTATTCCTCATCATAGTGAATGTAGCTTAGTATTAGAAGAAGAAAAAATTCTATGAAACTACACAGAGACAGGAAGAAAACAAATACACAAGGGTACACAAACACATAGTGGGATAACACAAGGAAAGGACAGGGTTTGTTTTACTGCAGTATTTTGCATGGAGATCTCCCTTCATTCATCATTATTCCCAAAAGTCCTATCTATACCTCCTTCCTGTATTCTATTCATATTTCTTTCAAAATAATTATTTCTCATTGTACAATACTCATTTTGGCCCAAATCTTTTTCATATAACTTCGCAATGCATTCTTTACCTATTCTCCATAGTCAGTTTCTTATATAGTCTACCACCTCTTAAGCTAACTTAAAACTACTGAGCTCAGATATATATATGCCAAGGGACGAGGCAATGCAGCACCACATAACAAATTAACACAAACAGCAATGCCAAAAAAATGGAAAATTGCAAAGTAAGCTACAGTAAATCTAAATTACCAAGCAATGCAACATTACAACTAATATGAGCCAATGTGCAGCAACAAGAAAAATAAATCAGTAGTAAAACTAGCTTAACAGAGTAATACAAAGTGAAATTTAGTAACACTATACCTGGCAAACAGCAGCAACTTATACCTAAACATGACATAGCTCAGGCAGAAAAAATATTACAGTAAAAACAACAATGCAGATAAGGGAAATGTATATTCACATCTTAATGTCTATGTAATTAAAGTGGTGCACCACAACAGCTTATTGTAAAAAGGAATATTAACATGTACTTGAAAAGAATATTATGTGTCCAGTTACTGTTACTAGTCCCTTCTTATTGTTCTTTCCTTTCCAAGTGCTCCTTTTTTAAAGAATGTGGATTACAAAATTATTATTTAATAGATCTGTTGACAGAAAGTGTTCACATTAGCAAATGCATTTTATTTTATAAAAGCAATGCTGCAACACAGCTGGAAACCAGATATCAAATGAAATAAGCAACTATGTACGAAGTAAAGCATAAGAACATCATTCAGTAGTCATGAGGCATTTAATAAGTTAGTAGAAATTCTCTCAACTCTCGTAGAAAGACGCTTGTCATAATCAGGTGTGCAGATGTAAGTATCCTTCCAAGTAATGAGGGTGTCGCATTTGCAATGTTTTCTCTAAAGGAATGTCAATGGCGAGGATAATGGCCTCCCTTTTTTTTCTTTTCTACCTGAGCGTCTGAAAAGGCTTGTTCTCCAGGTGTCTGACACAGCTGTGTGCCCACGATGCACGTGCAGGTGGTCACTTAACTTTCTTATGGAAATATTTACGACAGCAGTTTCAGCTACAGTGACAGTCTCATATAAAAATATTTCACAGGTCAAGAATTTACGTTGCAAATGTGTAGAAACAAAATCCTATGAATATAACAGTGTCCAAAAAAATTTTCGCCAGCATTGTGATACATTCACGCATTTACACACATTTCATAATTCTTAAAGTACGATTCTTGGTTTCCAACATCCTTTTTCACAAGTCAAGAGTCCCTAACTTCTATTCATTATTCATATACATATAAACACGTAATCACATTCCTCATATATGGTAGCATCATCTTATTGACATAAACATACCTCAACAGCATAATACACATCGTTGTCGTAAAAATAACATCATAACACCTCAGTCAAATCTCAAAAAAGTCGTAGCTTTCTGCAATAATTTCAAACCATATAAAATATTCACTGCTCATTTCAATAGTGTCATCTGCCTCAAACGTACTTTAAAAATCATGATCTCATACCAAATACATCATTCAAAGCTCTCATAGTATAACAATGGTTCCGAAAAAATACGAAGAGTTCACACAGTACAGACAAAATACAATTTCGTAAGTGTGAAGTTACCCAACGGTGTAATTACGTAAACATGTGTCACTGACGTAGTAAAAAACATGTTTATCTCTCAGTTAAATGATCAGATAGCTGTGTAATTTATGTTTTAGAGAAATATGGTACCGATGTGTAAAGTTGTATAAGCAAATACCATATTAGCTAGGGTTCCTTGTGCTTGCCAAACACATGGTACACAAAGTAAGCATGTACCCCCCTTACAGCAATGGAATGAAATGTATCACGGAAAACCTTTGTATCATTGTACTTCAAATATCTTTGAAAATAAATGTTTTTAGTACAAAATTAATCACTCAAATACGTGTCCTGTAGCGCTAAATATGCGTCTTGCTGTAAGATAATCTCTGTGGGAGTGTCGTAGTTATCGTCCTCCGAAAGCTAAGTTCAGCAGAAGCCCTCTGTTCTAACATGGTCCCTATAATGCGCCGGAATTACGTATGGTCTAACACAAAATTTAGTATGCTCACGAACACGAAATTGGTATTGAAATTCCTTGATTGTTCCTGTTTTGTGAGTAAAAACTGTGGAATGTGCTTGTAAAATCTCAAAAAGGTCCTGCCTATCAGTGTCATTACAATTCTCAATTGTTTGAATTTTATTCTGAATTAACTCATTAGTTTCAAATATGCCGTCGATACCATCCCTGTCAGTACTTGCAGAGTGATTGTTAGTGTCTAGTTCCGTAGAAAATTCCGAACTGTTGTCTAACAGAACGTAAAGCCGATTAATTTCCTCATCATGGTTTGAGAGCCAGTCTTCAAATTTCAAAGCTATTGACTTACCTTCTTCCTCTAAACATATTTCAGCATCGTGAAAGCTTAAAATTGCTTTGTATTCATTCAAAAAGTCTACTCCCAGTATAATTTCCGTCGACAATAATGGAACAATAAGAAAGTTCATAGAAAAGCTGTGGCTTTGGCAAAAGAATTCTAAATTGGTTTGTTGGCGTACATCTACACTTTTTGCAAAGATTGCACCTTGTAATTTAATCTTACGTAACGGAAGTGTGGGACAATCGTTCTATTTGTTGCATTTGCTAAAAGCTGTTTCACTAATTACTGAAATGGGACTGCCAGAGTCAAGTACTGCCGTAAATTTTACGTCATTTACTATAATGTGAATCACAGGATGTGCAATGTTGTTAAGTTTTACGTCGTGTTCCTGGAGTAAGATGTCCCTAATGTCTTCCATTTTTACGTAATTACTAGCTACGGCAGCTGTGTCGTCAGTTTCATAAGTACATCTTGTGGCTGCCAGCGGTGTGAGTCATTGCCTATTGTCTCTTTGTTGGCGCGCGTCGTTATTGGGATTTGGAGACCTAACTTCTACAAATTCACCGTGACGAGAATCCCGCCAGTTCTGATGCAGTTCAGGTCTGTCGTTACGATCATATCGTCTGTCGTCATGTCGGTAGATTCCATAGTTTCTTTCTTGTCGGTCACGTGGTGGAGAATTTCTCCCTGAGTCGTAACTGCGCGCTGGACCGTTGCGTCTAAAGTTATTCTGTCTCCCTTGGTAATAATTGTTTTGGTTCCCATATTGTCTGTTTCTCTGATTGTCTCTGTGATAGTCATTACCGCGGAGAGGTGATCTTTCCCTGTAATTATTACTACTCTGCCAACGGTTGTCATACGGTTGGTGTCTGTTTTGGTCACGATTTGTGTTGTGAGAATAGCCTTGTCGTGTCCAGTTATTATTTCTGTCATCGTGGAATTGTGACAGATGTGACCTGTAATTGTTGTGTTCCTGTTTCCGCGTTACGCTATTGTCAGTGTCAATTTCTAGTTCTTGTAACAGTCCCTGAAAAGCTTCAATGTCGTCTTTGCAACGTCCTGCTAAAATAATATGTCGTAAATGTTCAGGCAGTTTGATTAAGCAAATGCGGATGAGTTCTGAGGGGCTGTATGGGTTTGACAGGTACTGATTCTTGTGCAACATGTCTTCAAAATGTTTCACAAGACTGGAAAATTCAGATTGTTCGATATGTTTCATCATTATGATGCCATGTTTTACTCGGTCTTGTGTGGCTTGAGACCAATATGCTGAGAGAAAGGCATGGTAAAATTCTCCTTCACTGTGGCAATCGTGAATGACCGATCGCATTCTTATAGCTGGTTCATTCTCTAAGTAGCCACACATAAATTCTAACCTGTGCTACAATGACCAGTTGGGAGGGAAACAATGAGAGAATTGATGGAGCCATGCTTGTGGATGAATGTCGTTGGCAGAATTCTTAAACGTTTTGAATTTACGTGTAGTAATGAACAGCTTATAGTCAAAATCATCGTGTCGGCGAGTCGCACATCGCACATTGTTACGTCGTTTCGGCGGTTCCATCTCAAAATTCGGTGCACCTTGCCAATTCCTTTCATAATTAGCGAAATGCCCTGTGCTATTATTTTGTGGCTTTTCCGTATTTCTAAGTTCGTCTTGCCGTGTTGGAGTGCGAGTGTCCTCTGAAATATGTAATTCTTGTATTACCTGCGTCAACTGATCTTGTACTTCCCGGATTTCTCTTTTGTACTGTGTGTTGATTTGATTTTGATTTTGTTTGAATTTTCTAATTTGTTCATACTCTTCTGTGTCAGTGAAGGCTACGGGTCTTGTGTCATTCAGATCATCATCTACCTTTGTAGATAAGTTAGTGACCTGATCCGAAAGTTCAGCTACTTTCTCCGATAGTGAACACATTTCCTCAGTGTGTTTTTCTGAACCAAGTTTCAGAGTGTCCATTTGTGTTGAAATCGAATCTACTGTGTTCTTTAAGTTTTCCTGAGTTTTTGCCAGTTGCGTAACCGAATCGGTAGATGCAACTGAGTCAATTTTAGCCCACAAGGTCTCATGATTTTCATGAACAATGGTTTGCAGCTCTTTTATGGCTGCTTCGTGATTCTGTAATGCATTTTCATGCCGCGAAAAAATAGGTTGGAAATGCTCACAAATTTGTGTTTTTACGTCATTACAGACTTTTTGACATTTCGATTCAATGTTATGTAACTCAGTAGTTAAATCTTCACGTGTTTGTTCAAGTGTGGTGTCTAACTTCCGAAGATTTTGTTCCATTGTGTCTAACTGTTGCTGTGTTTGTCTCTGGTGTTGTTCCATTGTGTCTAACTTTTGCAGCTTTTGCTGTGTTTGTCTCTGATTTTGTTCCATTGTGTCTAACTTTTGAAGATTCTGTTCCATTGTGTCTAACTTTTGCAGCTTTTGCTGTGTTTGTCTCTGATTTTGTTCCATTGTGTCTAACTTTTGAAGATTTTGTCCCATTTGTTGCATTAATTGTAATAACAATGCATTAGTGTCTGGAATCTGTTCCTCTACGCTTTTCGGCAGTGCATTTGCACCAGCAACATTCACACTTTGACAAGCAGAAAATGTGTCTTGACTTATTTGAGAAAACGGTGAGGAAGCAAAACCTGAATCTACAGTATTTGCAGAAGTGTGTCCTATTATTTCGGATTCCTGAGGCGAGCTGTTGCCGACCGATCGATCGATAATGCTTCCCTGTTCACAACCTGTTTCACTGCCTACACCATTATTTGCCGCCCGCTCCATTTCCCTATGCACAATTACCAAATTACTGCTTGGAATGTCTGTTAATTCACTACACAGTGGTGCTGATAAGCTACGTTCGTCGTCACTATTATTTCTCAGTTTACTTTGGAGCCTAGTGTTGCGTTTTTCACACGCCATTATTGTGACAATATTTCACACGATAACACAGAAAAACACAATTTGAAGAGCAAAAATAAGAGAACACATTAACATAGCACTGAAAATAATATCTAGTTAATTGCAGCTGCGAAATACTTGGTGCAAATCTACATGCATGCTACAACTGTTTTACTGTGCAACAATGAAAAACCACAACTACCAAGGAAATTCTCTCTATAATTACGCGATAGCAATAAACAAAAGCTACACTAATTACACAAACTACAGAAGATTCCAGTGAGGTATCCTCGGCTAAGGGTCGACATTTGAAACGTCCCCTTTAGAACAATTTATACAAGACCGTGCTTAAACTGACACACAATGTTTTTAGCGCAACGCAATCTGACTATCAAAGATCCCTGCAAAAGAATGGCCCTGAGTAACATTAAACTATACCTTTCAGAAATCACTTACCTCACAAAAATCTTCATTACTCGAACTACTGCAGTACAGCGAGCGCCACTATTGCCAGCTAAATAAAAGATTCAAACTACAGAAGGCACTAACTACTGATAGGGATAGTTAGCAAATGAAAGATATTAATAGAGAACAAACAATGTATTTACCTTAATAGTCATAATATATATAGCAGTTCATGACAAATTACAAAACTCCGCCATCTCTCTCCTCACATCCACCACTGCTGGCGGCTCACCTCCAACTGCCCAACGCTACGCGCTGTTCACATCCAGCAGCCGCTGCCCAACACTACAATGACAGACAACAATGCAAACTAGCCACAGACTGCACACAGCACAGCCAGTGATTTTCATATAGAGCGCTACGTAACTTTGCCAATAAGAAAACATAAACAGCCTACTTACATAGAAGAAAACATAAACATCCTACTTACAACTGTCAGTGTGCCACAGTCCTAATATGAGCGACTTAAACACTAAAACGAACAGGAACGGAAAGGAGGAAGCAGACACTGAAACAAACCTACACATACAGCATATCCGGAATCTATTTTTAAGGTATGATAAGGAGGCAGAAATGAAAGAAGACTTGTTTATCGAAGAGAAAGAAACAACACGCAAGGTAAGTGAAATTATTCAAGCAACAATAAAGGTAAAGGTGGGAAACATAGATGTACTAGTTGTTTTGGATACTGGCGCGTCGACAAGCCTAATGTCTACTAGCTTGTTCAAAGAGATTGCGAGGGAAGTGAATATTCCCACACTACCTGTAGAGAACTGTAAGATCGTAACGGCGATGGGAAGTAAATCTAAAGTTATAAAATTACAGGCCAGCATACCCATTAGCATATGTGGTGTAATTTTGCAGTGTACTTTCTTGTTGGTAGACAAACTTATAGTGAACTGTATACTTGGTATGGAGGTGTTCAGAAGATATCGGACGGTCAAGGAGTCGTCAATTTGGTGGTTGGTTGGTTGTTTTGAGGAAGGAGACCAGACAGCGTGGTCATCGGTCTCATCGGATTAGGGAAGGATGGGGAAGGAAGTCGGCCGTGCCCTTTCAGAGGAACCATCCCAGTATTTGCCTGGAGTGATTTAGGGAAATCACGGAAAACCTAAAGCAGGATGGCCGGACGCGGGATTGAACCGTCGTCCTCCCGAATGCGAGACTAGTGTCTAACCACTGCGCCACCTCGCTCGGTCAGAAGATATCGGATAAAATTACTCGTAGATATCGGCAGCGGGGAATGCCAATTTCATGTAGGGGAGCGCACACTGACTGTGGACTTAATAAGAACTACAATGACAAATCAGATTAGGCCGATACCAGACATTAATGTTAAACTTGTCTACCCTCAATCCTTAATGGCAAAGGAGATGGAACTTGATGACTCTGGTAGGGAGATCCTCGATGAGCAAATAGTAGACAGTAAAATAAGTAAATCCACTTGTCTTAACAATCAACAGCGAAGTGAACTGACAAAATTACTCTTCAAATATCATAACATTTTCCATAAACAACCTAGTGTTATTATGGAATGTGAGTATAAAATGGAAGTATACCCGCATGAAACATATTGTAGAACGTCATATGGCACCCCTTGGGCAAAGAAAGAGGCAGTAAGAAAAGAAATAGAGCGTATGATTAGGTGGAGGGCTATTGAAACATCGCACTCACCTTACTGCAGTCCAATTCTCGCAGTTGGTAAAACTGACGGAACGGTGCGGTTGGTGTACGCGAGGGAAATAAACAAAATCATCGTTCCTATAAGAACAAGGCCAGAGAATCTAGAAGAGCAGCTATTAAAGTTTCATGGCGTTAACTATTTAACATCCCTTGATTTGAAAGCTTCGTACTGGCAAATTTTATTACATGAAGAGAGTAGAAAGTGTACAGCTTTCATAAATGCCAGGAGGAGCTACCAATTTAGGGTGCTGCCTTTCGGATTAAATGTGAGCGCTGGTGCATTTATTGAAGCATTAGACAAGGTACTTGGACCGGAACTGCTTAGCCAGGTTACACTCTACGTTGATGATCTGTTAATTGCGACTCAAACATGGGATGAACATGTAAGTATTTTGGAAAGGATTTTTAAAAAATTTGATGAATACAATGTCACAGTTAACTTTAAAAAGTCTGAATTCGGAAAGGAAAAAATAAAATTCTTAGGGCCTCGTGATGGCTAGGTGTTGTGTGATGTCCTTAGGTTAGTTAGGTTTAAGTAGTTCTAAGTTCTAGGGGACTGATGACCTAAGATGTTAAGTCCCATAGTGCTCAGAGCCATTTGAACCATTTTGAAAATTCTTAGGGCATATTATTTCACCAGTAGGAATTCTACCTGACCCCAGTAAACTAGATGCGATACGGAATTTCCCAACACCCTATACTAAGAAACAATTAAAAGGTTTTCTAGGAATGGCCTCGTTTTTCAGGAAGTTTCTGCCACAACAATTGAACAGTAGTTCACTATTAAACTTACTGCGTAAAAACCACAGTTGGTTGTAGACTAACGAATGTGAAAATGATTTTCAGCAGATTAAGCAGGCGCTGATTAACGCGCCTATCCTGAAACACCCAAATATGGAATTGGATTTTTGTTTAAGCACCGATGCTAGCTAATCAGGGTCTCGGTGCGTGCCTGTTTCAAATAATAACAAAGAATGGTAAGGAAGAAGTCAATGTAATCAGTTTTGCCAGTAGAACCCTCACAGAATGTGAAAGATCTTATTCCGTAACTGAGCTAGAAGCGTTAGCAGTAGTTTGGGCGTTTCGTAAATTTCAATATTACCTTTGGGGAAAACATACCAAAGTTTACAGTGATCATCAAGTTTTGTCCTTTCTTCTGACGTGCAAGTTGTTACACAAGAGAATAGCGAGGTGGTGCATGTATGTCCAAGAGTTTGATTTTGAGATAGTGTACATAAAAGGGGAACAGAATGTTTTGGCAGATGCACTATCACGGTTACCTCACGGTCTTACCGATTTCCACGAGTTAGAGGAACAAACATCAGACTTAAAGGTGCTTTTAATAAATGATGGAACTTTTAAACCATATTATATTAAAATGCGCGAAAACATGCAACGTTTACAGGAAGAAGACCAGAGATGGAGCAAGGTAAGGAAAAAATTGCAGGCTAGAACACACGAACGTTTAGAGCAGTATTACATTATACATAATGGCGTCCTCTTTCACAGAAGAGATCGACGAATGGATAAGTGGTGTGTGTGCATACCTCAGGAATACGTGGAAAACTTAATTCAACACACGCACCGCACATGGGGGCACTATGGAGTGCTAAAGTGTGCCGCCAAAATTTCTACGTATTGTTATTTCCCTAATATGAGGCGACGTATAGAGCAAGTAATCAGACGCTGTGCGGTGTATAAAAAGGTCAAACATCAGAATAGGACATGTCTTAACGTACTAAACCTAATAATACCAGAGCAACCAAGAGATCTTGTATCTATTGACGCCGCAGGACCTTATCCCCAAGCCCGCGGCGGAGTTAAATACATCATAGCCCTGTATGATGTGTTGAGTAAGTATCTCCAGCTGTACGCAGTCAAAACAGTTGGGTCAGGGCCAATTATAAAGCGAATTCTGGAAGACTACATACCACGCATTGGGAAACCCCAAGCAGTCCTAACTGATAACGCCTGAAATTTTACATGTGACCAATGGAAATCATTTTTAAAATCACAAAACATACGTCATATTTTAGTATCCAAGTTCCACCCGGAAGCAAGTCCCGTCGAACGGTGCTTCCGTGAATTTAATAGGTTTATCCGCACATATATACCACAAAACCAAAGGAAATGGATAGAATACTTGAGTCCGTTTCAGCACATAGTAAATCACCTACCACACACATCAACAGGGCACACACCGGCCGAGCTAATGTTTGAAAAGGTGGAGCTAGATGAATGGGCAATACCTAAATTACGGCACAAAGACGTAGTCTTAGATGAGAAAGTACGGCGAGCGCTAATAACATTGGAAGAGCAAGCTCAAATAAGGAAAGGAATTTACGACAGGAAATTGAAAAACGTAACAGAATTCCGGATTGGACAGGAGGTACTACTAAGAACGCATCCGAAATCATCGAAATTAAAGGCATTGAATAAAAAATGGCAATTGTTATATGTTGGTCCGTATATCATTGTTGACAAGCCACAGCCGGGGTGCTACCTGATAGGAAATATAAAAAATGGTAAAATAAAAGGCATGTATCCACATAAAGATTTGCGGAAATTTATTAAATGAAAATTCAAATCTCATTCTGTCCTTATCTGTTGCATCAGTAAAACGCAAGAAGGTAGGAGGTTTGTCGCTCTTTGACGAATAAACCGACTGGCGCTCGGTTCCTCTTCAGCTAGGGGGTACAATATTTATATTTCCGGTGCCCTTCTCCTCTTCTACTATCCTGCTTAATCAATAAGGAATGTTCAATTTTCTTTTACTATCTAACATGCAGAGAGTGAGATGCAGCCTAGTGAAAATAAATTTTCCTTGTATTTTGATATTTTACTTTCTTAAGACTTAATTCACAGCGCGCGAGCTTTAAGCGAGAGGCATGAGCGATGAGGTATACGGAGCCGTGCTGCCGCGCTTAAAGCAGAGCGTACTTTAACAATTATATACGAAGCACAGAGCACAACTTAATCATAGCTAACACTTGGTTTAAGAATCATGATAGAAGGTTGTATACATGGAAGAACCCTGGAGATACTAAAAGGTATCAGATAGATTATATAATGGTAAGACACAGATTTAGGAACCAGGTTTTAAATTGTAAGACATTTCCAGGGACAGATGTGGACTCTGACCACAATCTATTGGTTATGAACTGTAGATTAAAACTGAAGAAACTGCAAAAAGGTGGGAATTTAAGGAGATGGGACCTGGATAAACTGAAAGAACCAGAGGTTGTAGAGAGTTTAAGGGAGAGCATAAGGGAACAATTGACAGGAATGGGGAAAAGAAATACAGTAGAAGAAGAATGGGTAGCTTTGAGGGATGAAGTAGTGAAGGCAGCGGAGGATCAAGTAGGAAAAAAGACGAGGGCTAGTAGAAATCCTTGGGTAACAGAAGAAATATTGAATTTAATTGATGAAAGGAGAAAATATAAAAATGCAGTAAATGAATCAGGCAAAAAGAAAGACAAACGTCTCAAAAATGAGATCGACAGGAAGTGCAAAATGGCTAAGCCGGGATGGCTAGAGGACAAATGTAAGGATGTAGAGGCTTATCTCACTAGGGGTAAGATAGATACTGCCTACAGGAAAATTAAAGATACCTTTGGAGAAAGGAGAACCACTTGTATGAACATCAAGAGCTCAGATGGAAACCCAGTTATAAGCAAAGAAGGGAAAGCAGAAAGGTGGAAGGAGTATATAGAGGGTCTATACAGGGGCGATGTTCTTGAAGACAATATTATGTAAATGGAAGAGGAGGTAGATGAAGATGAAATGGGAGATGCGATACTGCGTGAAGAGTTTGACAGAGCACTGAAAGACCTGAGTCGAAACAAGGCCCCCGGAGTAGACAACATTCCATTGGAACTACTGACGGCCTTGGGAGAGCCAGTCCTGACAAAACTCTACCATCTGGTGAGCAAGATGTATGAGACAGGCGAAATGCCCTCAGACTTCAAGAAGAATATAATAATTCCAATCCCAAAGAAAGCAGGTGTTGACAGATGTGAAAATTACCGAACAATCAGTTTAATAAGCCACAGCTGCAAAATACTAACACGAATTCTTTACAGACGAATGGAAAAACTAGTAGAAGCCGACCTCGGGGAAGATCAGTTTGGATTCCGTAGAAATACTGGAACACGTGAGGCAATACTGACCTTACGACTTATCTTAGAAGAAAGATTAAGGAAAGGCAAACCTACTTTTCTAGCATTTGTAGACTTAGAGAAAGCTTTTGACAATGTTGACTGGAATACTTTCTTTCAAATTCTAAAGGTGGCAGGGGTAAAATACAGGGAGCGAAAGGCTATTTACAATTTGTACAGAAACCAGATGGCAGTTATAAGAGTCGAGGGATATGAAAGGGAAGCAGTGGTTGGGAAGGGAGTAAGACAGGGTTGTAGCCTCTCCCCGATGTTATTCAATCTGTATATTGAGCAAGCAGTAAAGGAAACAAAAGAAAAATTCGGAGTAGGTATTAAAATCCATGGAGAAGAAATAAAAACTTTGAGGTTCGCCGATGACATTGTAATTCTGTCAGAGACAGCAAAGGACTTGGAAGAGCAGTTGAACGGAATGGATGGTGTCTTGAAGGGAGGATATAAGATGAACATCAACAAAAGCAAAACGAGGATAATGGAATGTAGTCGAATTAAGTCGGGTGATGTTGAGGGTATTAGATTAGGAAATGAGACACTTAAAGTAGTAAAGGAGTTTTGCTATTTGGGGAGCAAAATAACTGATGATGGTCAAATAGAGAGGATATAAAATGTAGACTGGCAATGGCAAGGAAAGCGTTTCTGAAGAAGAGAAATTTGTTAACATAGAGTATAGATTTAAGTGTCAGGAAGTCATTTCTGAAAGTGTTTGTATGGAGTGTAGCCCTGTATGGAAGTGAAACATGGACAATAAACAGTTTGGACAAGAAGAGAATAGAAGCTTTTGAAATGTGGTGCTACAGAAGAATGCTGAAGATTAGATGGGTAGATTACGTAACTAATGACGAAGAATTGAATAGGATTGGGGAGAAGAGAAGTTTCTGGCACAACTTGCCTAGAAGAAGGGATCGGTTGGTAGGACATGTGTTGAGGCATCAAGGGATCACCAATTTAGTATTGGAGGGCAGCCTGGAGGGTAAAAATCGTAGAGTTAGACCGAGAGATGAATACACTAAGCAGATTCAGAAGGATGTAAGTTGCAGTAGGTACTGGAAGATGAATAAGCTTGCACAGGATAGAGTAGCATGGAGAGCTGCATCAAACCAGTCTCAGGACTGAAGACCACAACAACAACAATACGAAGCGGCTAACAGCTGATCGTAGGGGCCAAGTAGGCAAAAAGCAAGGTTGAGTTCAGTGTCCCCTGTACGATGCGCAAAGACACACTGCGCACCGCGACGGAAACCATTCTAGAATAAGCGAATCGGCATCCACACCGCCCAACCAGCTGGACAAAATAGGAGCAATAGGAAATAGAGTACCTATCAGCTAATTACTATGACGTAAATGAAACACACAGACAAGACGAATAGAGACATTTATTCCAAAGTCGGCGACTATACTGTAAAGAGCACTAATTTTGAGAGTATATCATTAAGTTAAGCATATGCAGCTTAAAGAAAATGAGCGCATTGACGCAAGTAAACTATAAGGAGAGTAGAATACGCTAAATTTGTGAACGTAACACAATCCATTGAACGTACATAGTTATACTTATTTCTCAGTATTCAACGTAAAAGAGAATAAACACAGGAAATGACCTATCTGACTATATACAACAGGATTAAGACAAGTTGAAAAGGGAAGTAACAACATGTACACTTGAAAAAACGCGATTAGCACATAACTTAAGAACTAAGCGACTTACATACAACACATAAGTGAGCGACGATGTGAAAGGTAGAATGAGATACAAACATAGAAAAATGCGTGTGACTGAGACGTAAACTATAAAATAACATACCGTACAAGATTTAGCGAGAGGAGCAGTTGTACACTTATAGAACTACACTTCTTTACAGACAACATTAGAAGTAGTGAGCTTAATGTACAGGGAGAATACATATCCACAAATTTGTTATTACAGAACTCACCTATGTTAGTTGCTATTAATTACACGATACCTTATAGTATAAGCAGAAAAATAAAGCTGTAAACGTGAATTGAACAACACGCGGGAGATAAGCTAAGTAAATACAAAAACCAACCAATACGCACACAACGTAATTACATGAACTTAAAACAAACGAACTGAGGTATGTACTGTATGTTTACAAAAGCGATATGGAGAAATAAATGAAATTTCACTGCTGGATAATATTTTGAAGTAGAGAGAGTGAAAGGTTCTATTAGATTCGATTGAAGGTATTAGATTCGATTGAAGGTATTTGTGGTGACGTACCGTGCATGGAGTGAATCTAGGAAGAGAATGAAAGTGTATTAGAGTAATACGAGTTTATTTATATTTGTGGGAAGAAATAAATAGGGCGGTGGTTCTAGTGTGAGAACCCTGTAAGTAGTACATGGGTATAAATGACGATTTATGTGGAAGATTTATAATGAATAATTTTATGGGTATACGGGGATGAACATGAAGATTAATATTACAAGGGTACCTAGGAATGGGCCACGAAACCGACGTAAGAAAGAATACTCTATATAGTTTTAAGTCTTAGAATGAATGGTTGTATGAGTGTGGAAAGCAAAGTATGATGATGCATGTACGGTAAGTAATTATTAAAACGAACATCACGAAGAAGCAGTGAGGAGTACAGAAGAAACAGTGAAGTCGATAATAACAATGGTACATGATAACATTTAAAACACACCACAGCACAGTGATTTGCTACACAGACATCAGAATGTAAAACAACCTAGTATGAAAAATATTTCCTTAGCGACTAACTGTTACAGCTCGAGAAACTATAAGGATAACATAAATGAAAATATGATACACGATTCGTATGAGGAATGAACACAAAATGCAGTGAAACAATATTTTCTACACTGAGTTCTTGACGCACGCAGGAGCGAAAGCATTACTTTAGCATAAGCGCGTTCTTATTTAGCGGTAATGAATTATGAATGGAATTGCACATGACAAAAATATGGTAAAATTATCGGTTACACATCACAAAGGTAAACATGTACATGTCGTCGAATCAATAAGGCAGAAATATGGCTTGAAATATGTGTGGAATATTACGACAATTAACAAGGAGTGATGAAGTCAGGATTGTCAAGGGATAAAACATCCCCCACACTCGCTCACAAACGAGCACTTGTAAATATTATACACAGTATGAAGATTCATCAAATGCCAAGGATAGAATAAGTACACTAACGGCGCTCTACAAATAGCAATCCTAGAAGTAGCTTGATCTCTGAAGCAGACCTTAGCGAATCCTGTTTTCCATTTAGTGAGTAGTGCTGGAACGTATTTTCTATGTGTATTTGTGATGGTAAAAACGCGCAGGAGGTTGGGCCTGCAAGTCAAGAGAAAAGCAAAAATTCAGAACAAATGAGAGATTCCTTCTAATTAACTTATTAGTGTGTAAGATGGATGATGCCTAACATGGAACCCATATAGGAAATGTGAATGTGACTTGTCATTTATGTGTCAACTTTACTATTGCCAATGTCGATGTCTATGGAAATATGTATGTAGTATTTTCTATTGTGGTTGTGGACGTAAAAACGCGCAGGAGGTCGGTCCTGCAAGACAAGAATAGAAAATGCCAAAATAAATGAAAGATACCTCCTGATTTACATATTAGTGTGTAAGAGGGTGCATGTCATGGAGTCCGTATATGAAATGTGAATGTGAATTGTAAATTTATGTGTCGACTCTATTATGTTCATGTCTATGTATGCTCTATTATCAATTTTATATGAGATTTTATACTTGAAGAAGAACAACTTATGTATGTATGTGAAATGCAACGCGACGGACGAGTAAAATACTCGCACGTGTGAAGTGATACAAAAATGTTAAGGCCTAATGATATTGAAAATAACGGCTCAGCCGTAATATGAGTAAACGCTACAGTCTAGCAAAGTGAATACAGAGAGTGTGATGCGTGTGCGACGGAGATATCAGAGGAAATCCGTATAACCACGAGTTGAGGTGTGAGAACTGCTGAACTATAATGCACGACGGAAGATAATGCCGTATCCTGCAATGCGGCTCTTATCTTCAATGTCACTGGCCGAAAACCTCGCCCATGCGCGAGATGAGGTATTGGTGTTCTTCAGGTTGAGCGTTCGAGCTGAATCCGTTGTGTCCAGTCTCCGGACTGGAGGGCATATACAACACCGACTTCATGAGCCTGGAGCGACATTACAGTGTGTGCGCGAGCAGTGCTGCTGCTCACGTGGCGCTTGCATCACTGCGTCGGGCGCGTTAAACAATGAGCTGCTGCTGGCCGTAAGTGCAGCGAACAATGAGATAACGTGTGCCGAAAGGACAGCTTCTCAGAATGGCTAATGAACCAAAAGCCAAGGAGAAAAACAATTATTAAAATATAGTGAAAGGACAATTTAAGAAATGTAACATTTTCCCCTTGGTAATATTGCTTAACAAATGTAAGGAGAAATAAGAGACTACGACGTTAGCACGCCATGGAAGTGCGATATGTAATATGAATATATGTGAATGTAATTACGTGATATAAGTATATGTGTAGGTATTTATGTGTATGAATTTGTAATGGCCGAGAAAATGAGCTTTGTAGATATACTTGTAGTAGCATAAGGGTATTAAAACTCCATTGACGTGCAACAAGTGACTAAACTATGAGCCCCAAGGTCAATAAGGCTACTGTATACTGTCTCCCTAAACAAAGAGACTTATTTCCGACAGTACACAGTAGGGGGGCATTTGTGATGAACCTTTTGCATTTTCTTTATGTTTTCGTCTTCTTTAAAGGCAAAGAGAGAAGATGAAGCGGTAGCCCATCATAGAGCCTATGCCTACCGTCATGTATTTTTTGACTTTCAGTTGCTAAAAAACAGAGGATTTTTTCTGGTACCAGTAGGAGGAAGGAAGGATTCGCGCTCAGCTAGTGAACGAGTGAGAAGCACGCCATTTTTGGCGAGTAATTGTAGACCGCCATTTTGGGGTCGCTATGAATAAGTGAGGAGTATGTATTTCATATGTGCACCGTTTAGAAAAATACAGTATTGTTTTATTAACAGAAAGGTCGTGTGAGTTGTTGTTTCAAATAGTACAATAATTACATGAACTGGAGCCCACCTGTGTACTTTGGAAAATTACGAAGATCCGATAAGCTTAATAGGAACACGGTCAAGACTTCAAAGGTGAACACGGCGACCAAACGTAGCATTATAAAGAATGGTAAGCACAAATCTACAGCGGAGAAAGAAACTACTTCGCCCTGCAAAATAATATGAACTAATACGAACTTATTTCCAGGCATAGCTCAGATGATTGTGCTTGTCATTCATGCCGAAAAATTAATCTCATTAATTCAATACATTTTAAAAAGCCTCGCATTTCAACATTTTATTATCATCTATTCCAGTATTTTATTATACACTCCTGGAAATGGAAAAAAGAACACATTGACACCGGTGTGTCAGACCCACCATACTTGCTCCGGACACGGCGAGAGGGCTGTACAAGCAATGATCACACGCACGGCACAGCGGACACACCAGGAACCGCGGTGTTGGCCGTCGAATGGCGCTAGCTGCGCAGCATTTGTGCACCGCCGCCGTCAGTGTCAGCCAGTTTGCCGTGGCATACGGAGCTCCATCGCAGTCTTTAACACTGGTAGCATGCCGCGACAGCGTGGACGTGAACCGTATGTGCAGTTGACGGACTTTGAGCGAGGGCGTATAGTGGGCATGCGGGAGGCCGGGTGGACGTACCGCCGAATTGCTCAACACGTGGGGCGTGTGGTCTCCACAGTACATCGATGTTGTCGCCAGTGGTCGGCGGAAGGTGCACGTGCCCGTCGACCTGGGACCGGACCGCAGCGACGCACGGATGCACGCCAAGACCGTAGGATCCTACGCAGTGCCGTAGGGGACCGCACCGCCACTTCCCAGCAAATTAGGGACACTGTTGCTCCTGGGGTATCGGCGAGGACCATTCGCAACCGTCTCCATGAAGCTGGGCTACGGTCCCGCACACCGTTAGGCCGTCTTCCGCTCACGCCCCAACATCGTGCAGCCCGCCTCCAGTGGTGTCGCGACAGGCGTGAATGGAGGGACGAATGGAGACGTGTCGTCTTCAGCGATGAGAGTCGCTTCTGCCTTGGTGCCAATGATGGTCGTATGCGTGTTTGGCGCCGTGCAGGTGAGCGCCACAATCAGGACTGCATACGACCGAAGCACACAGGGCCAACACCCGGCATCATGGTGTGGGGAGCGATCTCCTACACTGGCCGTACACCACTGGTGATCGTCGAGGGGACACTGAATAGTGCACGGTACATCCAAACCGTCATCGAACCCATCGTTCTACCATTCCTAGACCGGCAAGGGAACTTGCTGTTCCAACAGGACAATGCACGTCCGCATGTATCCCGTGCCACCCAACGTGCTCTAGAAGGTGTAAGTCAACTACCCTGGCCAGCAAGATCTTCGGATCTGTACCCCATTGAGCATGTTTGGGACTGGATGAAGCGTCGTCTCACGCGGTCTGCACGTCCAGCACGAACGCTGGTCCAACTGAGGCGCCAGGTGGAAATGGCATGGCAAGCCGTTCCACAGGACTACATACAGCATCTCTACGATCGTCTCCATGGGAGAATAGCAGCCTGCATTGCTGCGAAAGGTGGATATACACTGTACTAGTGCCGACATTGTGCATGCTCTGTTGCCCGTGTCTATGTGCCTGTGGTTCTGTCAGTGTGATCATGTGATGTATCTGACCCCAGGAATGTGTCAATAAAGTTTCCCCTTCCTGGGACAATGAATTCACGGTGTTCTTATTTCAATTTCCAGGAGTGTATTATATTACGACATCATGAAATTGCTTTCATGGTACTAAAGGGAACTGTAGAGGGTGAAAAGTTTAGAGGAAGAGAGGAAGACAGAGATTGGTACACATGCAGAAAATAATTGAGGACGTAGGTTACAAGTCCTACTTTATTATATTTTAATTAATTAATTTAAGAAATGTTGTTTAAGAAAATTCTCTGCTTCATATTTATTTTTGGTATTTTTAGATATCATTTCCAGTGGTTTTATTTAGTTTTTAGCTTCAGTCTTATAAAAGCTAAAGAATAAAAGTCTTTGGTTATAAATACCACAGGAGAGCTAGATATATGTCCCTCAGCGTCGATCTCGCTGATACTCCTCGACGGAATTGCCCAATCTGAAATCTCTAAAATCTTTGTTTCGCTACGAAGATCATTCGGCACAACTACGTACTACGTTGTATGATGCGTATGGATTGATGTGTCTAACTTTTTTATCAACGAAAAGGTTATTGTTTCTCAGATATTCTCTCGAATGGTATTGACCGTGAAAAGATGCAGGCTCGCACTATCATTTCACACTGCACCTCCGATCGACCTACGTCACGTGATATCTGAAGAATGTTTATCAAATCTTTTATAAATTGATAAAAATATACCTTGAATGCGTATTATTTTCTTGAATTTGTTTATTGTGCCATCGAATAACTAAACATTCACGATGGGGCTTAATAGCGTCGCACAACAATAGCAAAATCTCCAACATAAAACACGTCCGATCTCCGTAATCGCTTCACACCGAGTTCTCAAATATACGTCTTTGGTTACTTATTCTAGAGAGATGCGTCCGTAGTACGGAACGTCGCAGGCAGTTTATACTACTCTCGGCATTAATAATTCGCCGCACATGACTTATGATTTTTACCATTTACGATAAATTACACTACTCTGAGATGAAAAGGTTGTTACAGGAGAGAAATTCGTGGTGGGCCACATCAAACCAGTCAGAAGACTAATGACGCAAAGAAAAAGTTCCCTGTAAGTCGAAAAGAAAGCTGTTCTTGTCCAGCAGCGGTAGATTGTGAGCATGCACCCCGTCAGCTGATATCTCTTCTTGAACATGACAATTTCACTTAAAAAGATGAAGAATAATAAACAGTAAATAGTGAAAGGAATTCGTATCATGTTCTACAGCAATTACTGGTCCCGGAGTAAGCAGATAGGAAAGAATGTGACGTTTCCATTGGCAGTACTAAGCAACATTTAGCAAGTATTCTTCAATTTTCCAGAATTGTTACAAACTACGTGCGGGAAATTCTACGCTTTTCTCTCGTGCTATTCAAATCTGCTACTAGACTTTTTTGAGTACACGAAGACTCCAAATATTTGTCGATTTACACAGCAATCACGGGTCGTTAGTTCCACAAAACTTTTCATGAAACCCGTTATGTTTTCCAGTAAAACAATGTAAAAAAACTTATACTTCATGGTACCCTTACCGGCTGTTCTTTGCAAAACAGCGAAAGTAAAGTAAATGTCTGCTGTTTTTCAGTAGCGTTTTTACAATGGCAATGCACATTGTAAAGTTCTGGCTTGACCACCAGAACTTGTTATGTAAGGACTTTCACGGCGAAGTCAGGACGCCAGAAACACAAGTCTGTGGAAGTTATCGTGCAGTCGTAATTGCATTTTGCGAAATTGTGGTGTAACATATAAAAAAGTACGGAAGAATATATGTAGATTTTTATTAACATTTATAACATATCTGCGAACTTGTTTGGTTTCTTTTGTGTACGACATCAGAATGAAGTTATTTCCACATGTTGTTTGCACTGTTATATCAGCATACACTGTTAGATGAGCATACACAGTTTTCAAAGATGATTTCAAGTTTCAAAGAATCGCGTAATTGCGTAGATATTTCAGTAGTACAGAGATAATGATTAACGTATATATTATAAAACGCAATTTAATATACAAACAATTTTTGACTTACGCACACTAAAGAAAAATATAATAATATCGTCCATTCTTGTTAATGGTTGAATTTAAACATGAATGTTAGTATTAATGGTTAAAAAAATAAGTAAAACGTTTAACAATCTTATGACCTTCAGACAGGATTAAATACTAGCATATTGTGTAGGAATTAATGTGGAAAATTTTTATACAACATGCAGTAACAGTTTATTAATATGCCAAATTAATAGGTTTTGTTAACAGTGAATCTTTGGCTATAAACTAGCTGGGTAGTACGCTAAACAATGATCGAAAAGGAAGTTCACTGTGTCGCATATAAAAGAAATCAACAAAATTCGCAGGTGTACTGTGAGTTTTAAGAAAAATCTGTGTGGACTCTTCTTTAATTCTGTACATTTTCCACGACAGTTTCACAAATTGTAATTAAAAAACACTATAACTCCAACAGATATGCGTTTCTTGCGTGCCGACAACGTAATGTAGGTTCTCACGTAACAACTGAAGTCCTGATGATGAAGCTGTGACGTTGAAATGTACAGCTGCACCGTAAAAGTGCTGTTGAAAAGACAATACCGATTTTATTGTGAAGTTTCCCTATAGAACTTATATTTTGAATTGTTATCCAGCGTTACATGTTTACTTAATCTGTCGTGAGCAATGCACATATTTTTTCTCAGTGCATATACAATTATCAAAAGCGCTATAGTACGCTCCAATTACGCTACAGGTTGAGCAGTTGGATGCTTAACCGGGTAATATTTAGCTATCGCTTCTGCAATCCCTTGCATTTACAAATACACCAACCGCAATGAGTCGTAATGAAATTGCGGCAATACTCGGCGGTTGAAAACACGCTATGCGTTGCCGGAATGTAATAAGCTTAATTCATTGGTTATTACCGTTTCGATAACAGCTGAGCGCTGCATTGTCCACTGATTTGCAGGATGTGCACACACAGGCTCACACATTTTCACCATACAGTGCATCTGATGCATTTCTTTGACTTACACTCACAGAAAGTGCGTGGGATGCAGCGGCAGACCTGAACACTCCTATGCTGAAAAACCTCTTCCTGCCCTGGTGCAGCATTCTTATTAGGCTTTATTGTGCTTTTTGTTGAATCAGTTCAAGTAAATGATGGTGCAATTCTTTTATCACGAGGACACGGCGCACATAGCACACGCACTCGCGAGGACCTCAGTTCGAACCTCTGCTCGGTCATCTTGATAAAGTTTTTCCGCGTGAACCTCAAATCATTCGAGGTGAATGTTGGGATGGTTCCTTTCAAACGTACTAAGTCGATCCGTTCCCTAACCTTCCTCCTTTCTCACATTATTCTTCATCTCTAATGACTGTGTTGTCGAAGTGACGTTAAATCATATCACCTCTCATCAGTGCTTTCTCCTCCCTTTGATATTAAACTAAATCTTCTTTCGAAAACCATGGGGCATAATTTCTTTCCCCGATGTCTAAAAAAAAGACATTATTTTCAGAAGCGATAAACATACTGAAATTTAAAGCTGTGTTATGATTTTCCTCACATCCTTTCTAATATTTTTGATTTGTCGACGATCGTTAAATGTCTTCCGATATTCGAAGAACTCGCAAAATCCATACTCCGTCGTCCAGTCCTCCCGAAAATGTTCCTTGGTTCACCCTCTGACAGAGTGGTAGTTTTTTGACATTCGCTCCTTCGGATTTCTGAAATTACTTGTTTTCAGAAGCAACAAGCTGTTCCCTGGAGTAGTCTTCAGTGATGAGTCCCGCTTTGGACTGAGCACGGATGACCAGCGAAGAGCCGGCCGCTGTGGCCGAGCGGTTCTAGGCGCTTCAGTCTCGAACCGCGCGACCGCTATGGTCGCAGGTTCGAATCCTGCCACGGTCATGGATGTGTGTGCTGTCCTTAGGTAGGTTATGTTTCAGTAGTTCTAAGTTCAAGGGGACTGATGACCTGAGATGTTAAGTCCCATAGTGCTCAGAGCCATTTGAACCATTTGACGTACCTGGCGACGTCCAGGAGAGCAGTGAGGTACCAACCTGGTTGTCGTCCGTCATATGACCCGATAACCTGGAGTGATGATCTGGGGTGAAGTGCTGTATCTTTTCATAGCAGGACTCCTTTGGTTGTCATCCGTGGCACAATTGCAGGACAGCGGTACGTCGGCGATTTTCTACACCCCGTTTTGCAGCCCTTCATGGTAAGCCATCCTGGGCTTATATTTCAGCAAGATAATGTCCTCCCGCATACGGTGAGAATTTCTACTGCTTGTCTTCGAGTTTGCTAAACTCTACCTCGGCCAGCAAGGTCGCCAGATCTCTCTTGAAATGAGAACATTAGGAGAATTATGGGCAGGGCCCTCCAACTAGCTCGGTATTTTGACGATCTAACACGCCAATTGGACAGAATTTTGCACGACATCCCTCAGGAGGACATCCAGCATGTCTATCAATTAATGCCAAGCCGAATAACTGCTTGCATAAGGGCCGAAAATGGCCCAAAGCGTTACTGATTTGCTCAAATTGTGAAGCTCATTCTCTTGAACAAATCACACATTTTTTTAAAAATTATAATCACTTGTTTGTCTGCACATGTACATCGCATCTACCGATTCTCCTCCCATTTGGATAATTGCTTCGTGGTGCGACATTGTTTTTTTGCCTACAGTTTGCAACAGTTTTCAGATGAAACAAACAAAATGATCAAAGACAATAGTTATAAGGCAGTGGATGTAAGAAAGTGAATTGTCATGAGATGTTTTTCCAGTCCACCAATTTTTTCTTCCTCCTGCCAACTGGCTTTCCAATCATTCATTTTTCTCTACATCCTGAGATTTTTTTTCCACGTCTTCGGGATTCATACAGTCATTTCTAGTTTACACTCTCCTCTAAGGCATAGCAAGAAATTCCTCACGACATTCGACGGCTGTTTACTGCCATGCCACCAACCACAACAAATACAAGGCTGTATTCTTGCCTAATTTTGATGTTAATAATGAATGTCGGTTCTGAATGGTGTTTACTCCTGAAGTTTAACGTAATTCAGTAATGAGTGACAAAGGGTGCTCAGTAGCATCAACTGTTTGCGGAGGCAGGCTGATTTATACAAAAGCGAGCGTACGAATTATCCGGACTAAACTTAACATAAATATTGATGGGAATAAATAGCGGTTTATCCAGTCACGATTACAGAGGTGAATTGCGGGAGCCTGGTTTAGAAAACTGAGTCTGTTGAATTTAGAACAATAAATCGGTGTATCACATACCATCGTTCATTTAAACGTTCCGTAAGATCCATGCCTTGCACCTAATAGAAATTATTTAAAGAAGAACATTGTCAGGCACCCGTAACACCACTGTTAACTTTTATTTCTCGCACTAAACGTGTTTCGAATCAAAGTTCGTATTTGAAAACTTCTTATTGAAGAGAAATGAAAACACAATCTTAGAATAAATACGATTAACACATGTAAATAACAAGTAAAAACACCAGTTGCCGAATATATGATATTGTAAAAGTGTGCGAACATACATTCGTTCGGTGATATTAACTTGCAAATGCGTACATTTAACAATCTCACGGTAGAAAAAAAACAAACAAGTGTCATGATTTGTATTCCGAATCCGAATATAATCATCTTCATTGCGTAATTTTTAGAGATTTCTGTAGATAGTTTTAGACTTCCGTGATGACAGATACGGTTCCATTAAAATGAATCTAACCAGTAAACAACCCTTATGTGATTTAGCTGTGACACATTCTGAGTTTTTGCTAGTGAACTCTGAGTAAGATGAATTTGAAAAAAAAGTTAAATTACTCTTTGTCCTTATTATATTTGACATTATTACTTAGTAAGTGTCCGCTACGATAGCTGAGTGGTTAGCGTGACGGATTGCCTCCAAAGGGGCCCGGGTTCGATTCCCGGCTGCGTCGGAGATTTTCTCCGCTCAGGGACTGGGTGTTGTGTTGTCTTCATCATCATTTAATCCCCATCCGACGCGCAGGTCGGCCAATGTAGCGTCGAATGTAGCAAGACCTGCACCAAGACGGCCGGATCTGTCCCGCAAGGTGCCTTCCGGCCAAGGACGCCAAATGCTCATTTTAATTTAACGGTTATGACCATGCCAAAAAAGTAAGAAAACTATCGAACTGGTGCTTCACTGTTTTACACGTTCCACTTCCTTCAAAAACGGCTCTGAGCACTATGGGACTCAACATCTTAGGTCATAAGTCCCCTAGAACTTAGAACTACTTAAACCTAAGTAACCTAAGGACATCACACACACCCATGCCCGAGGCAGGATTCGAACCTGCGACCGTAGCAGTCCCGCGGTTCCGGACTGCAGCGCCACTTCCTTCAGTGTAGTTTGCTTCAGTCAAAGTATTTCGCTGAATTCCATTCTTGCAATGTTACGCTGAAATAATTGTGTACTCTGTTCCATTCATATTATCTGTACCTGTTTATAGCATAGGCACCCCGCTTCTAAATCGCCTCTATTGTTATTTCGACGTGAACCTGGTAAGTTCTTTGCCCAAAGACACGCACACCTGTGAAGTCGAATATTCGACTGCTTTACCGGAACTCTTTTTCCTACTCCAGTCGTCTCCCACGTTTATATTACGCTAGTCAACCATTTGTCTAAAGTGCGAGTAACCAAAGAGCCAGTGATGCTGATTTATTGTTGTTGTTGTTGTGGTCTTCAGTCCTGAGACTGGTTTGATGCAGCTCTCCATGCTACTCTATCCTGTGCAAGCTTCTTCATCTCCCAGTACCTACTGCAACCTACATCCTTCAGAATCTGCTTAGTGTATTCATCTCTTGGTCTCCCCCTACGATTTTTACCCTCCACGCTGCCCTCCAATACTAAATTGGTGATCCCTTGATGCCTCAGAACATGTCCTACCAACCGATCCCTTCTTCTGGTCAAGTTGTGCCACAAACTTCTCTTCTCCCCAATCCTATTCAATACTTCCTCATTAGTTATGTGATCTACCCATCTAATCTTCAGCATTCTCCTGTAGCACCACATTTCGAAAGCTTCTATTCTCTTCTTGTCCAAACTATTTATTGTCCACGTTTCACTTCCATACATGGCTACACTCCATACAAATACTTTCAGAAATGACTTCCTGACACTTAAATCTATACTCGATGTTAACAAATTTCTCTTCTTCAGAAACGCTTTCCTTGCCATTGCCAGTCTACATTTTATATCCTCTCTACTTCGACCATCATCAGTTATTTTGCTCCCCAAATAGCAAAACTCCTTTACTACTTTAAGTGTCTCATTTCCTAATCTAACTCCCTCAGCATCACCCGACTTAATTCCACTACATTCCATTATCCTCGTTTTGCTTTTGTTGATGTTCATCTTATATCCTCCCTTCAAGATACCATCCATTCCGTTCAACTGCTCTTCCAAGTCCTTTGCTGTCTCTGACAGAATTACAATGTCATTTCCTGTCTTACCATTATATAATCTATCTGATACCTTTTAGTATCTCCAGGGTTCTTCCATGTTTACAACCTTCTATCATGATTCTTAAACCAAGTGTTAGCTATGATTAAGTTGTGCTCTGTGCAGAATTCTACCAGGCGGCTTCCTGTTTCATTTCTTAGCCCCAATCCATATTCACCTACTACGTTTCCTTCTCTCCCTTTTCCTACACTCGCATTCCAGTCACCCATGACTATTAAATTTTCGTCTCCCTTCACAATCTGAATAATTTCTTTTATTTCATCATACATTTCTTCAATTTCTTCGTCATCTGCAGAGCTAGTTGGCATATAAACTTGTACTACTGTAGTAGGTGTGGGCTTCGTGTCTATCTTGGCCACAATAATGCGTTCATTATGCTGCTTGTAGTAGCTTACCCGCATTCCTATTTTCCTATTCATTATTAAACCTACTCCTGCATTACCCCTATTTGAATTTGTGTTTATAACCCTGTAGTCACCTGACCAGAAGTCTTGTTCCTCCTGCCACCGAACTTCACTAATTCCCACTATATCTAACTTTAATCTATCCATTTACCTTTTTAAATTTTCTAACCTACCTGCCCGATTAAGGGATCTGACATTCTACGCTCCGATCCGTAGAACGTGTTAACATTGAAAATTCTATGCTTTTGTTTACCGTTGGTCCTAATACGAAGATATTCTGCAAAATCACGGGACACAGCACAGTCACGAATCTCAGTTGATAAGGCAAATGTGCATTTTTTTCTGAAAGCTAGTGGAGGCGTACGATCCCTGTATGAATTATATGTGTAATAATTATTAAAGCTAAATTTACAACTTTTTTTCTTCTATAAGTCTATATATACTAGAGTCATGCAAGACAAGAATCGTTGGTAGTAAAAAGGCTAAACCACTTGGCTTCATCCGTCTTACATCTGCTTCCAAAACTTATAGAGCACCTTCGAAGACATCACTTTGATAATGATGAGGCGTTTCAAGCAGAGGAGAGGTTATGGCTCCGCAAATAAAGTCAAACATTAGAACCTGACGGTATTAACAAACTGGTGTCTTGTTGGGAGAAATGTGTTCGTTAGCAGGATGAACATGTTGAGAAATAAACATGTAGATATGAAGAATAAAGATGTAGAAAGTTAATATCGTTTTTTATTAAATAGCTTTCAGAGTTTTCACATAAATAATTCGGACGCAATAGTTTATGAGTGAATACCCAATATCCTTGTTGGCTAAATAAAACCATTAATCCAAAATCAAGCACACATTTTAATCAGGATTTTATGTAAGATTTTCAGGCATTCGACGATTAAACCTACAAGTCAGAAAAGAGCCTTGTGCAAGGAGGTGCGAAGCACCGAAGCTATCTTACGGCCCAGTCTTGGAATAGTTTCTGGAGAGACAACACGTATGTGTATCTGGAACTTTTCCTTCATTCGAAGTTATGGTTTCTCTAGATCGCCTATGACAAATACTCTGAAAAGTAAACTGCCGTTTTCCCTTCCATCCTTTTCCAATTCGAGCTGGTGCTACGTCTGTGATGGTCACCGCATTCTTCCTTTCTTCCATTTCTTCCATTCTTCCTACAGGCGACTGCTGTCCGGCCAACAGAGCTCAATGATGAGGGAATTTTGAAATTCGTGCGCTTCTAAGAGAGGTGTGTCGAGATACTTCAGAGAATTTGTCTTACACACTGAAAAATTATAGGTTATTTAAAAATATATGCAAACAGTATAGTCCTAAATAAGATTTATTTTGATGGGAACTGGTTTCAGTCAGTTTTTGCCCATCGTCAGACCCTCATACAATGATGATAGGCGGTGGTGACAAATGGAACGGGTGTTATAAGTTGTAACCTCCCCCTCACTTATCGACCTTAATGACAGTGAATAATTAAACCGCGTGTGCCTAATGGAAATTTGGGAAAAGCAATCGTCACCGAAGTTAATCTGTCGGTAAAGAGGGAGGAACGGGTTACACCTAAATGAAAGGAAAAATGCAAATGAAACTGGTGGAAATTAATTCTTTTAATAAAGAAAGTAAATGTGCGGCCGTTACGTTAACAGTTAACTAGCGGGACTTAGATATTTGAGATTTGGGGAAAATTACGGTCGCCAGTCGTATGGACAACTACTACAATAACTGAAAAAGAAAGGTTATTGCACATATAATTAGCACTAAAAGCGTGGCAACTGAAGGTTGACACGTGTTGTGTGAAAACTGAAAGCTTGTCAGAAGTAATAAATTTCGCTACACTCTGACTTAATTTAGCAAAAGAATTAATAAAACCGGAAAATTGAAAGTTAATTTAGTGACTGAAATTAATAGTGAGATTTGTTTCTGAAGCACTACGAAATTCAGTAAAATAAGGTTAGTCTTGTGCTACCTCAACAATCATCTCAAAAGCTACATGAATTTACGCAATTTAGAAATAAGTGATTTAACTTTGAACTTGTATCAAATGATTCTGAACAGTTAACAATAGTAAAATTTAGTACGTACCAAGCTGAGCTGCAGTCACAGGTAAGCTAAAATATGGTAACAAAACTCGCACTCTTAATTTGTGCTTGTGTAATCTAAATATTGTAGCCAGCTATGAATAGCTTAACTGAACTTTGAAATTAAATCAGTGAAATGGAATGGTATTACTTTAATGCTGGCGTTTGAATTTCAACGACACTCGAGTTCATTTCGGAAAAGGAAGGGATCCTGCTTGGTAATGCAATTGGGACAATGAGCAACAAAGGTTCATGCTAAGTTGTTGTAATTTTAGTTATGAAAATGGAACAGTTTGAAAAGCTGAGGTCTGCCATACAGTTCTAAAACTTTACGTGCTTCCAGTCTTCCTTGTTGGTTGATTGAAGGTTTGAAGTCGTCGATCGAGGAGGTGGCGACAGTCACTCATTGTCGGCCGTCGCTGTTGCAGAAGCTGGATGTTGGCGCGCCTTCTTCTCGACACGGTCACCAGGCGAAACGGGCTCTTGATGTGCGCCAGCTAATGCTTCCCGTCCGCGACACCGTGTCAGAAACTATTATAGCAAGTCGAGCGCAATTACATGCTGCCGAACCTCGAAAGCGCGCGGCAACTCGCGGGAGCGTCACACAACACACCTGTTCCACTGCACTACCTCAGCCAGACTCCCCCTGCCCGCGCTCCATGCGGCAGAGTTAACACTACAAAAGATCCTAAACACTTTGGTTCTCCACACGACCTATCGATGTATTCGTTCGATAGCATAGTTTTCCCTAGGCCAGACCCAGCGTATAAATACAAATAATATTCACAAAACAATCCAATTACACATCGACGTAAATGGATATATGATTCAAAAATGCATGTAAATATTTTAAGGGTGTATTTGTGAGGTAAATATAAGACAAAAACGTTCTATAAATGTTTTTCCATAAACGTTTAATTCCAGAGTTATCGTTAAATACGAAAGTCATGTCCGTATCAAAACGACGGCAGTGCAAGCAGCAGGATGCCATATTCTGGTACGTAATTCACATACGTATCTCCCAACAGTTGATTCGAAACTGCATGAATAGTGTTTGTTTTTGTTTGCACGTGATGTTTACTCCTACTGTACGGAAGATGGCGCTGATGTTGTTGGTAACGGAAAAGTACGTCCTGTCGTTCATTCATCGTCGGAAGGCCAAAGGTTTCGTGCACATGATGTACTCAAACAGTGAGTATGCTGATATGCACCTTGTGTATGGTGCAGCAGATGGAAATGCACTTGCAGCAAGACGAAGGTACAGTGAGCTGTTTCCAGGAAGACGGTTACCAAGTCATCAGACGTTTGTATCTGTGGACAGACGTATGCGGGAGTATGGCATTCGTCCTGGGCCGCATTCAGGTCGACCACTTGAGCATGCAGTGAACGTCGAGGAACATGTTTTGGACCTGGTAGACCAAGATCCATCTATCAGTACGAGACAAATTAGTGCAGCTGTACGACTTCCACAATCTACTGTATGGCGGCTGCTTCGGAGACAACAGTTGCATCCATTTCACCTGCAAAAAGTGCACGAATTGACACCTGAAGACTATCCTCGCCGTCAGCAATTCTGCCAGTGGTTACAAGAGCGTCATTTGAATGATCCAATGTTCATTCGGCGGATATTATTCACAGATGAGGCCATGTTTACTCGTGCGGGTGTAATCAATTCGCATAATATGCACCAGTGGGCTGTCGAGAATCCTGGCGCGAGAATTGTGCGTGGATATCAACATCAATTCTCCATAAACATTTGGTGTGGTATTGTGGGGAATTACTTACTCGGACCTCATGTTCTGCCTCCAAGGCTGAATGGGCACGCGTACTGCGAATTTGTGGAGGGAGAATTGCCTGGATTGTTACAGGATGTCCCTCTTGCAACACGAGCCACCATGTGGTTTATGCACGATGGTGCTCCCGCCCATTACAGCCGCAACGTAAGGGCGTACCTCAATTCTGCGTATCCACATCGATGGATAGGTCGCGGAGGACCAATTGCTTGGCCAGCCAGATCACCTGACCTGAACCCTTTAGACTTTTATTTATGGGGCCGACTAAAGACATTGGTGTATTCTTCTGCAGTACCGAACAGAGAAGTGCTACAACAAAGAATTGAAGGTGGTTGTGAAATTATTCGTGGAGAGTTGAACGGACTGTGTAATGTGCAGAGATCATTGATGCGACGAGCACGGGTCTGTCTGCAAGTTCAGGGACAGCATTTTGAACATGCATTGCATTAAGATTTGTGCAAATACAGTACAGTACAGTACAGTCTGTAAAATGCTTCAATTTTCCTTAGTTATTGTGCATTGCTGTAGTTCAATCAACAGGACCTAAATTAATACAGTGTTCGCGAGGAATTGTTTCAGTTTGTTACGTCACGTTTATTTATCAGTTTGCGTTGTTAGTCCAAATGCACTGTAATTAAACTGTGAACTCTGGGAATTAAATACCTTACGTTGTATTGAATGTATTATCCTGTTTTGTTCATAACTCTGTAATAAGCCAAGTATGGAAAAAATTGTATAGAACATTTTTGTCTTATATTTACCTCACAAATATACCCTTGAAATATTTACATGCATTTTTGAATCACCCTGTATATATACAAATAGTAAAACCATTACAATATATAAAGACACAGAAATGTTATATCTTCAGGTAACAAAATAAGGAAAAATCTATAGTACAATAGATGGAAATAGGAGGATATGCATGTCCGGCGTTACAAAGTCCATTCAGTACCACCGCCTATCAATCACGGTACGAGGGTCTGAGGATGGGCAAAACCTGACCGAACGCGGTTGTAGTCAAAATAAAAGTTTTTGTGATCGAGTACGTTTGTGTCTATTTTTAAAGTACCCTTTGCCAGATCGCTGTGTTCCACGAGAGAAGTTCTCAAAAATTATTTACGAGTTTTTTAAAATGATTGTTTTGTTCAGTACTACCAGTTGTTCCTTCGAATTAGTTTCCGAGCTGTCCTCATCACCGTCGCCGCGTACCGACGTCGGCCTGTTTGCGCGAGGCGCTGTGCGCCGCCTTCGTGCGCAGCGGAACCGCCGGGCGTCACGTAACGCTAATGCCGCTCCAGACAGTGAGGAATCGAGCACTTAATACTGGCGCACCGCCTACCAGTGGCCTTCCGTCACGCCTTCTCGTCTTCTAGAGGGGAAACAACAGGGACTGAGAGTCCCAACAGCTGCGACACCCGCATACACAAGAAAACCGACGCTCCACGAAAGAGTTATGCACACTGGTCACAAACTGATATTCATACAGGTATCGACGGAAAATGCAAAACAACTTTGGGGAAGCTGGGAAGGATAGCAATTAGGGGACCAACCGCTACCAGAGCATAAAATCTTTGTGAATTTCATCCCATGTATTCAGTTGGACGGTAACTATGCCACGCAGGCAGGAGCGTGAACAATATACGCAGGTCTCAGCATTTGAGAAGGAATGTACACTACTGGCCATTAAAATTGCTACACCAAGAAGAAATGCAGATGATAAACGGGTATTCATTGGATAAATATATTATACTAGAACTGACATGTGATTACATTTTCACGCTGGTAGGGTCCATAGATCCAGAGAAATTAGTACCCAGAACAACCACCTCTGGCCACAACGGCCTTGATACGCCTGGGCATTGAGACAAACAGAACTTGGATGGCGTGTACAGGTACAGCTGCCCATGCAGCTTCAACACGATACCACAGTTCATCAAGTGTTGTGACTGGCGTATTGTGACGAGCCGGTTGTTCGGCCACCATTGACCAGACGCTTTCAATTGATGATGGATCTGGAGAATGTGCTGGCTAGGGCAGCAGTCGAACATTTTCTGTATCCAGAAAGGCCCGTACAGGACCTGTGACATGCGGTCGTGCATTATCCTGCTGAAATGTAGGGTTTCGCATGGATCGAATGAAGGGTAGAGCCACGGGTCGTAACATATCTGAAGTGTAACGTCCACTGTTCAAAGTGCCGTCAATGCGAACAAGAGGTGACCCAGACGTGTAACCAATGGCACCCCATACCATGACGCCAGGTGATACGCCAGTATCGCGATGACGAATACATGCTTCCAATGTGCGTTCACCGCGATGTTGCCAAACACTGATGCGACCATCACGATGCTGTAAACATAACCTAGATTCATCCGTAAAAATGACGTTTTGCTATTCGTGCACCTAGCTTCGTCGTCGAGTACACCATCGCAGGCGCTCCTGTCTGTGACGCAGCGTGAAGGGTAACCGCAGCCATGGTCTCCGAGATGATAGTCCATGCTGCTGCAAACGTCGTCGAACTGTTCGTGCAGATGTTTAATGTCTTGCAAACGTCACATCTGTTGACTCAGGGATCGAGACGTGGCTGCACGATCCGTCACAGTCATGCGGATAAGATGCCTGTCATCTCGACTGCTAGTGATACGAGGCCGTTGGGATCCAGCACGGCGTTCCGTATTACCCTCGTGAACCTACCGATTCCATATTCTGCTAACGGTCACTGGATCTCGACCAACGCCAGCAGCAATGTCACGATAGGCTACAATCCGACCTTTATCAAAGTCGGAAACGCGATGGTAAGCATTTCTGCTCCTTACACGAGGCATCACAACGTTTCACCAGGCAACGCCGGTCAACTGCTGTTTGTGTATGAGAAATCGGTTGGAAACTTTCCTCATGTCAGCAGGTTGTAGGTGTCGCCACCGGAGCCAAGCTTGTGTGAATGCTCTGAAAAGCTAATCATTTGCATATCACAGCATCTTCTTCCTGTCGGTTAAATTTCACGTCTGTAACACGTCATCTTCGTGGTGTAGCAATTGTAATGGCCAGTAGTGTATATTTGGGCTCAAAGAAGGCGGTTGGCACAATGGGCGAATCGCTAAACATTTGAGTAGCGGGGTACGACAATTCGATTATGTTGGCAGGACTGGGTGAACCATAACTGAACACAGCGTCGAGAAGGAAGCGACTGACCTGGAGAGACGACAGGTCATGAGGACCGAGCAGTAGTCATCATCATCGATCCGACGTGCAGCAGTTGCTTCAGTGACGGGAAGGACCATTAATAGGCGGCTCACAGAAAAAGGGGCTTACCTCACGGTGCCCCTTGCGCCGATTACTATTGATCTTTGTACGCCAACAAGCCCACTTGCAGTGGTGTTCGGCACATTCGACCTGGTATCTCATTGACTGAATTATCTTCGATGATGAATTCCGCTTCGAATTGAGCCCCAGTGACCAGCAAAGACCTGTCTGGAGACGACCCTAACTGTCGTCCACCAAACGGCCTAAGAACCAGGAGTGACGCGGTCTTATCACAAAAGGACAAAAGGACCACTTTGACTGTCATTGGCGGTAACCTTACATAGCGGTCAAAAATGTTCGTAAGTGGCGTAGAGACTTTGCAGCTGGTCGGACCGAAATTCACGACGAACAAAGGAGCGGGAGACCGTCAATTTCTGAGGAGGCAGTGTTGAAGCTTGAGCAAAGCATGCGTGAAGATCGGCGGATCACGCTGGATGATCTCTGCACGTTGGTTCCTGAGGTTTCCCGAAGCACCGCTCACAGAATTTTAACGGATACATTGAACTACCGGAAGGTGTGCGCAAGATGGGTGCCACGCATGCTGGCTGAAGACCACTTGCGGCAATGAGTTGATGCTTCCCACGCATTTCTTCACCGCTTTGCAGCTGAACAGGACAACTTTCTGGACTCAATTGTGACGAGTGACGAGAACATTTGACCGGAAAGCGATTCGGCTCCGACGACGAGGTGAAAGAAGAGGTTCGCAACTTCCTAAACAGAATGGCGGCGAGCTGGTATGACATGGGCATACAAAAACTGCACAGCGTATACAAAAATGCATCGACAGAAATGGTGATTATTTCGAAAAATAGCTAAATGCTCAAGCTGTAAACTGATGTAAACCATTGTAGAAATAAACAAGTACATGTACTTATGAAAAAATAGGAGACCTTACTTTTGGGATTACCCTCGTACAACTTGTCTTCTTGTTTTCCAAACCCTACCTTGGCCAAGGACGTCAGGATCTCTCCCAATTGGTTTGAAGCATTATGGGCCTTGCTTTATGGGGCGTGGGCTCCAACCCGCTCAGGATTTTGACGATCTAACGCGCCACCCCTACAGAACTTGGCACTATATCTCCCAGGAGGACACCTAACAACTCTACAAATCAATGTCAAACTGAATAACTGCTTGCATAAGGGCCAGAGGCGGAGCAACGCGTCATTGATGTGCACAATTTGTGAAGCTTTTTCTCCTGAATGAGTCATGCAATTTTTGTGACGTTGTTAGTCTGTAAATGGACATCATACACTGGGATGCCAGAAATCACGCAATATCTCCAAACATAGTGTCGTACCTCCTTTTTCCCTGCGTAGTGAAGCAGCTCCGCGTGGCATGGACTCAACAAGTCTGAAGGTCCCTGCAGAAATATCGAGCCATGCTGTCTCTACAGCCGTCCATAATTTCGAATGCGTTGCTGGTGCAGGATTCTGTTCACGATCTGACCTCTCAATTATATCCCATAAATATTCGGTGGGATTTATGTCGGCCGAGAGGGTTGGTCAAATCATTCGCTCGAATTGTCCAGAATATTCTACAAGCCAGTCGCGAATAACTGTGGACCAGTGACATGCTGCATTGTCATCCACTAAAATTCCATCAGGATGGCTTTAGATGAGCTCCAAGTAGTCGAACTTAATGATTTACAGTCAATGACCGGTTCAGTTGAACCAGAGGACTCAGTCCCTTCCATATAAACACAGCCCATACGATTATGGAACCACCACCAACTTGTACAGTGCCTTGTTGCCAACTTGGGTCCATGGCTTCGTGGGCTCTGCATCACACTCGAGCCCTGCCATCATCTCTTACGAACTGAAAGCGGGACATCTGACCAGACTACGGTTTTCCAGTTGTCTAGGGTCCAACCGATATTGTCACTAGCCCAGGAGGGGCACTGCAAACGATGTCGCACGGTTATTAAAGACACTCGCGTCGGTCGTGTGCTGTCGTAGCCCATTAACGCCAAATTCCGCAGTTCTGTACAAACGGATACATTCGTCGTACGTCCCACGCTGATTTCTGCGTTAATTCACGCAGTGGTGCTTGTCTGTTAGCTCCTGCTCTCGGTCGTTAAGTGAAGGACTTCGGCCACTGCGTTGTCCACGGTGAGAGGTAGGTATTCTCAAACACTCTTGAGACTGTAGCTCTCGGAATATTGAATTCTCTAACGATTTCCGAAATGCAATGTCCCATGCTTTCAGTTTGGGGCATTGTTAAGATGATCAACAATGTGGAAACACTGATTCTGGTTTTGAATAGAGTGTTGTGCACATCGCATTTTACCAGATGGATGCACTTTAAAGATACACTCTCAGGTTAATGAAAAGGACCGCGAAATGTGTCATAAGGCTTTATTCGATAGATTGCGGTGACGAGTGGATGAGGTGAATCCAACGGTGTTTCCTGCTCAAATTTAAAGGAATTTAGTAGTGAGTGACAAATGGTGCTGAATACTATCAGATGTCTATGGAGGCATGCCAGTTTATGTACAGGCGAGAGTACGAATTATCTAGACTACATTTAACACAAATAGTAATTGGAATAAATATTGTTTTATCCAAAAATTCTAACAAAGGTGAAGTATGGGAGACTGACTGTGTTAGAAGATTGACTCTGTTGATCTCAGAACGGTAAATCAGTTCATTACACACCATCATTCATGTAAACGTTTCTTAGGACCCATGCCTTGTACCCAATAGAAATTCGTTAAATGAGGCCGTCATCCGGCACTGAAGGTGTTTCGCATCAAAGTTTATATTTAAAAGTCATCTTATTGAAATGAAATGAGAACATGATATCCGAATAAACACGATAAACGCATGTAAATAACAAATAAAAAAAACAGTTGCCGAATATGTAATTGATATTGTAAAAGTATGAAACCTACACTAGCTTGGTGATGTTATCGCGTAAATATGTGCATTTCACTGTCTCACGCTAGGAAAAACAAGCGAATGTTGTGATTTGGATTCCACGTCTGAATGTAACCGTCTTCGTTTCGATGTTTTCAAAGACGACTGTAAACAGTTGTAGTTTTTCCCTGTGATAGATAGGGTTCTGTGGAAATAAATCTGACCAATAAAGAAACCTTATGTGAGGTAGCTCTGATATTTTTTGAGTTTTCGCTAGCGAACTCTGAATCGGTTGTAGTTACAATTTTTCTTTGTTATTATTACACTAGTATGTATTCCTGTATTACTGCAGAATACTGGCTGCTGCTGATTGGTTATTGACCGTCATGCAGTTTAAACTTTATAAAAGTAGTAACCGACGACTCACCCAAGATAGATGTTAAAATTTTGGAGTGCCTCTCTGTGTAAAATAACACATACATACAGATCTTTTATAAACGTGGGCTCTAAAGTTAATACCTAAAAAACCATCAGCTCTTCCTCATCTCCGCTACAAAAATGGTTCAAATGGCTCTGAGCACTATTGGACTTAACTTCTGAGGTCATCAGTTCTCTAGAACTTAGAGAACTACTTAAACCTAACTGACCTAAGGACATCACACACATCCATGCCCGAGGCAGGATTCGAACCTGCAACCGTAGCGGTCACGCGGTTCCAGACTGTAGCGTCTAGAACCGCTCGGCCACTCCGGCCGGCATCTCCGCTACTGTGAAGCACGTCATTTCTACTGAACAAGTGCTCATAGCTCTAAAGGTATGCGTTGTAGAGTCCATGTTTGATTGACAATATTTTATTGCTTTGGTTCTTGCTACCACCTCTCAGAACAAAGAGCTTCCAGTAGAAGATGTTTGTTTCACAGTATCGAAGGTGGAAAAGTGCCTAAAACTCTTAATGTGTGCATTTTAGAGCCCATGTTTACTAGACGTTTTTGCTTCGAAAGACCATTCCTTCTGGGAGATCCTATCTGTTTTGTTTGTTACTGCACAGTAAACAAATTATATATGGTATCTATCACTCTAAAGCCTATATCTGTTTCAAAAAGATAATCCTTGACGTATTACCTTCACTTAAAACTTCCGAACTGGCAGGCCATGATCGATACGTGAAACTTTCCCCTAACGTTTCGTCTCCGGCTGCGGGAAACGAAACGATAGAGAAAAGTTGGACGTATCGACCACGGCGTGCCAGTTCGGAAGTTTTAAGTGAAAGTAATACTGGGCGTGAAAGCCTACATTGTACAATCATTAAGTATTAGTCGCATAGAAAAGAAAATCTCTGAAGTAATTTCTGGAATACCCTTATTTCAGTGAAATTTGAAACTCAGCGCTTTCTTCCTTGTTGCGTATAAAAAAAAATTAATTTTGTTGCAGAACATGTTTGAGTTTGACTTAATTCTTCGTTGTATAGTAAGCATATGAATATTGTAACATCAATCTGCAGTCACTGTGTAAGAATTTATTGCCAATTTCAGATGATTATCATTAATTTTAGAAGATTGTCATTAAAATCAGGCCTCTTCAGTGGCTCAGTGGGTCAGGGTTGAGAATGAATTATCTGGTTTGAAACTAGTCTCCAAAACACATCTACTGCAACAGTGACAGATTTCTAACAAAAGGGTTGCTTGCCCTACATCTGTAAAATCCTGGAACTACATAGAGGACATGTATTCAACGTGATAGAGTACTTTGAAAAACCTAATCTTACGTATTTAAATAAAATTACTTTTATTTTTCAGATTGTTACGATCATGTCACTTAAGTGCGTGCAGTGAATGTTATGAGGCTTTTTTTTCAGTTTCCGATCTGTGGCGAAATGGAAATCACAGTTTATTTGCAAAATTTAGCTACACCTTCCATCTACTTATATATACAGTCTCTGCACGGTGTGGTACCAACTTTCCAATATTGTTGTCGTAGAAGGTTGTGCTTTCCTCCAGTCCCTACAATGGTCTGCAGCTAGTTGTCTCTGCCAAAGACGAGTATGTTGTCTTCATAGCCGGCGGTTCACGTGAGTGAAGAAATGAAAACCAGAGGGAGCCAAGTCCGTGCAGTATTGTGGGTGATCAAACACTTCCCATCGAAAACGCTGCAGGAGCATCTTCGTTGTACCTGCTGTGCCGAGAATTGTGAGAAAGAAGGAAGCGTTTGACACTACAGTGGTCTGCATAAAATCAGGCAAAATCCCTCAGCAGGCACTTCACACTTGGCGGAAGACACTGTTATTGAAGGCATCTGTACGTGTTCTCTCTGGGATCAGAACTGAAAAGTGCAGCGTGACGCGATAGCCAGGCGTAGTATAGGAATTGTGGAACACATTTGTACGAAGCTTCACCGGATCTTCACTGGCGTTTTAATTTCGCGACTGATCGGAAGTTGTAAAACAATATCTTTATATTTATGCTTTATGTTGTAAATATGAAACACTCGGTACTATTACTTTAACAGTGTAACAAGCGCTACAAAAATCTCACATCAGTCTGTCGTCAATTGACAGCTGGAAACGTGCTGTGTCTAATGATCTGCTGTGACAGGGCAATGAGTACCAACATTAGCGCTATCATCGGACGCCCCAATTACAGACAGTGGCAGACACGATCGCTCCGTGCAGCCGATACGCTCGCTAATGATGTTCAAATACGTTTGCCATTCAAACAACGCCGGAGCGTGGCGGTAAACACGCCATTAGCTGGAGGCGCCATCCCGGCCTGTGTACGGCGCTCGTCGCCAGCTGACGGCGGTGGCAGTGGCCACACTGGCTTCACAACTACCAGATTAATATGAAGTGAAGGACACCGTCTCTGTAGTGAATGGCAGGCGCCTTATTTCCTTGAGGAAAAAAAGTTTCTGTTAGAGAATCAGCACGGGTCCAGCAAACACCGGTCGTGTGAAACACTGTTTACTTTTTGGATATAAAATACCTTACAGATAAGGCGAACAAGTCTACGTATATCCACATCAATACTCAGCAAGCTGTCTTGTAGTGTGTGGCAGAGTGTACTTTCTGTACCACTGTCACTCACGGTCGTAAGGAGGGGGTTACAAGACATGCCATCGCCAAAGTTGTACTTCCTCTCTTCTTACTACAAGAAGAAGTGAACAACCCCTTCCCTAGGTCTGCGATTGTAAATTTATGCTGTTACCACAGTGTCATTTCTGTAGTGTAGGTCTAGCAGATGACAGAGAAATGACTACTGTCCAGCAGACATCTATCCCTAACGTGGTTCATAAGGCATCTAATTTACAATGATGCCGGCAACACTGCTCGTTCATGTTCAACAATGGATAGTTCTTGCAGCTACTTCACTACGGCGTTGTAGGATCTCAAAAGCGAGCGAGCGAGAGCTCAGCTGATTATGCTGTTTGACAGATTTCTACCGATTGAGGACTGGAGCGAGACGCGATGGTGGAAAAAAGCAAGCGAAAGTGGTGGAGAACATATGTACTTCACTTGCCCATCCAGCCAGTATTTATACTGTGCCCAGGTTTCGGTTGGTACAATCTGCCGTGTAGATAAAAAATAATTCGCGAATAAGTGTTCTGTATCTGAGTAACAATATTGCAGAAGTTGTTAGTGGTCCTGCCTATAGACAACTATGTTCATCTAACTGGACCCCTCATGCAAACAAACGTATGCTCTGCTACTGGAGATTCATTGTATTACTCAAGCAGCTAGTGTCGTACACTCGCTAAAGCATCGAAAGACTTCAGCTTCTTTGCTAATCACTGTACGAAACGTTTAACCCACGTAATTTTTACGTGAAATTTCATTGGAAAGTGGATTAGCTTTGCCTGGTAGTGGTGCCTATGTAGATGTGTCGTTCGTGTATGCGCGTATCGAAGCGAATCGCTGCGTGATGGGTGGATGCCCCGGGAATTAGTGGGTTTCTTTCGTCATCAGCGCGACAGAAATAATAAGATATAGATTTTGTTTTATATTCATTTTTTGGAAAGCTTAAACAACTAACAATTTATTTTCTGCAATGATACACTTAATTAGTTGCGAACAATGTTCTTCATCAGTACCCTTCAGTCGAGTAACACATTCCAATAATGCATTTTTATCGAATCTGCGCAGAAAGTGTTACAAAACTGGGGAGGGGGGCTGGGAAAGGGTGGAGGGTTCTCTTTGGGCCATTGCTCTGAGAGGCGCATGATCACCTCCTTGAGGTTCTGCTGTCACTTCCTCCCCTTCTTCTGTTCCAGTCGCAAATGGTGTATGGGAAGAGCGATTGTTAGTAAGCATCCGAGTGAGCGTGAATCTCTGTCATTTAACCTTTATCGTCTTTTCAGGAGATATACGCAAGAGGAAGCAGTACATTCTTTGACTCTTCCACGAATGTAACGTCACATAATTTTGACAGTAAACCACATCGTGACGCACAACGCTTCCCTTGTAACTTGTGCACTGGAATTATATGAGCATTTTCGTTGCATCTTCTTCGTTTCCGCTACCAGTCCTATGTGATAATGGTACCAGGATGACGAGCAATATTCAGGTATCGGTCAAACGATGGTTTTCTCAGTTACCTTGTTTGTAGGTACATTTTTTTGCGGATTCTTCCAGTGTGAATCTCAGTCTGGCATCTGCAATCTCGTGGTTAGTATGAGTCTGGTAAAAAAACAAGAAAAATGGTTTGTTTCACAAACAACACACCTTACTTCTAGGCGCTTCAGTCCGGAACCGCGCGACCGCTACGGTCGCAGGTTGGAATCCTGCCTTGGGCATGGATGTGTGTGATGTCCTTAGGTTAGTTAGGTTTAAGTAGTTCTAAGTTCTAGGGGACTGATGACCTTAGATGTTAAGTCCCATAGTGCTCAGAGCCAAAAATAAGTTCCATCAAACTCTGCATAATACTCGTTGACTGCAACTACTCCTACTTAATTTGATTTAAATTTATTCCCTGCAAGCCAAAGTTTTAAGATAGGGAACAAAAGAAGCCACTGGGATCCAAGTGTGGGGAACGATCAGGAAAGCATTGTTATCGCTGATGTGTGGGTTGATGTATTATCCTGGTGCATGAACACATTTTTGAGTACAAACCTTGGTCATTTTGAGCCAAGGTGCTGCGTCCTCTTAGTAAAGGCACTCGCGTCGGTCGTGTGCTACCATAGCCCATCAATGTCAAATTTCGCGCCGCGTGGGGTAGCAACGCGGTCTCAGGCGCCTTGTCACAGATTGCGTGGCTCGCCCCGTCGGAGGCTCGAATCCTCCCTCGGGCATGGATGTGTGTGTTGTCCTTAGTGTAAGTTAGTTTAAGACAGTGTGTAAACTTAGAGACCGATAACCTCAGTACTTTGGTCCCACAGGACTTACCACAAATTTCCAATTTTTTTCCAAATTTCGCCACAATATCCAAACAGGCGTTTCGTCACAGGGTTATTTGGTAACCGTGATAGCGTTACGGAGATGTTTAACAAACTCAAGTGGCGGACTCTGCAAGAGAGGCGCTCTGCATCGCGGTGTAGCTTGCTCGCCAGGTTTCGAGAGGGTGCGTTTCTGGATGAGGTGTCGAATATATTGCTTCCCCCTACTTATACCTCTCGAGGAGATCACGAATATAAAATTAGAGAGATTAGAGCGCGCACAGAGGCTTTCAGACAGTCGTTCTTCCCGCGAACCATACGCGACTGGAACAGGAAAGGGAGGTAATGACAGTGGCACGTAAAGTGCCCTCCGCCACACACCGTTGGGTGGCTTGCGGAGTATAAATGTAGATGTAGATGTAGATGCAGGCTAGTTTGTCTGACGTACGACATTGATTTCTGAGATTATTTTACGCAGTGTTGCTTATCTGTTGGCACTGACAACTCTACAGAACGCCACTGCTCTCAGTCGTTAAATGTAGGCCGTCGGCCACTGCGTTGTCTGTGTCGACTGATAATGCCTGAAATTTGGAGTTCTCGGCATACTATTGACACTGTGACTCTCGAAATATTGAATTCCGTCACTATTTCCGAAACAGAATGTCTTATGAGTCTAGCTCCAACTACCGTTCCGCTCTCATAGTCTGTTAATTACTGTTGGTCGACCGGTGTGGCCGAGCGGTTCTAGGCACTCCAGTCTAGAACCGCGTGACCGCTACGGTCGCAGGTTCCAATCCTGCCTCGGGCATGGATGTGTGTGATGCCCTTAGGTTAGTTACGTTTAAGTAGTTCTAAGTTCTAGAGGACTGATGACATCAGATGTTAAGTCCCATAGTGCTCAGAGCCATTTGAATTACTGTTGTGCGGCCATAATCACTGATGAAACCCTCTAAGTAAAAATGACAGCCAGTGCGCTGCGCTTTTATGCTTTGTGTAAGTGACACCTCTGTATAATTGCATATCGCTATCCCATGACTATTGTCACCTCAGTATAGAGATACCACGTTACGGTACATCGCCACAGAAGTGTCGTTACTAAGACAGCTTCATCACATTTTAGCTACTAACGTGAAGGTCCATCTTAGACTCAGTTTTAGCCGGCCAAAGTGGCCGAGCGGTTCAAGGCGCTTCAGTGTGGAACCGCGCGACCGCTACGTTCGCAGGTTCGAATCCTGCCTCGGACATGGATGCGTGTGTGTCCTTAGGTTAGTTAGGATTAAGTAGTTCTAAGTTCCAGGGGACTGATAACCTCAGAAGTTAAGTCCCATAATGCTCAGAGCCATTTGAAACAACTCAGTTTTAATTCGTCGTTACGTGGATTCTGTGTGTTCTTTGCTTGTGAATATGACACCAGATGTCCATGCACTGGCGCATGATGTCATCTCAGAAGCATTTGATAGTGCTGCTTCTGGAAGATATCGAAGCCAGGTCATCGATTAGATTGCATCAGAGTTCTCCTCAGAATCATTATTCTGTTCTAGTTGTGTTCCTAGCAGCAGTTGTGTTCCAACCAAGAAGACACTGCCCACAAAGAGACGGAATTGTTCAGTAAAAATATGTATGTAGATCGTATCTTTCATGCTGCCTTCAAGACTTGCACGCAGAAGTTATGCGTAATCAAGAAACAGGATATCTTCAAAACATCGCATTTGTAGGACTACAGAACAAAGTAAAATAGCATTCAAAAGACTTTTAAGATACAACAGATAACTATACATATTCCAGAACCAAAGGGAAACATTCTGAAAAGAAGATACAATACTGGAAAATTAATGCTGCATCAACAAGGAAAAAAAAAGTGGTTCAAATGGCTCTGAGCACTATGGGACTTAACATCTATGGTCATCAGTCCCCTAGAACTTAGAACTACTTAAACCTAACTAACCTAAGAACATCACACACATCCATGCCCGAGGCAGGATTGGAACCTGCGACCGTAGCGGTCACGCGGTTCCACACTGAAGCGCCTAGAACCGCACGGCCACAACGGCCGGCCAACAAGGAAACAATAGCAGTGAGTGTCTAACAGTGCAGCAGCGTTTACTAGTCGAAGTTTCTGCTCTTGTCACTGGCAAACGCTGCCAATGGTTACAAGCTGTGAACGAGAGCCACCAATGTGAGGTCGCACAGTGACCGCCGTCACCTGACACACCAGCCAGCCGTTGAGGGTCTTGAGTTCAGCTAGGAGATCCTACGAGCTTTCTGCCAGCAATGGGGCGATGTCGATTCGTGCCAGCCACCTGTCTTTGTGGCCTGGTGCTGACACTTTACTAGATCAGCAAGGTCGCTGACATCTGCAGTTGCGTTGCTTCAGCAATCTCTGTATTACTGCGCGGTGCATGGGGTCATCAGTCAATAAATGAAGTACAAAATGGTTATGCGTCCCTCACATTCCTGACGTGTGGGCAGGCGTAGTCGTCAGCAGCGTTCTGGTCAACCACATTTGACCACCGCAAGGGAGAATCGCCGTATTGCGCACCTTTACTTCTGCGCCATTCGTCCCAAAACGAGTAATGGACTCACTGCTGAAGTTCCCCGTGGCCAGCAAGATCCCCAGACTGGTCCCTGACAGAACATGTGTGGGCCCATCTCGGACGTCAACTCGTCCCTGGACCAGTATCAAAAGCTATGCCAGGTTTCCTTAAGATAGGATACAACACTTTCACGACACCCTTCCCTAGCGAATCAGTGCACGCATCCAGACCAGAAAGAGATGCAACGTCATACTGGTATGTGGGCTTATTCTGTCAAGTTCTTTGTAAATTTGACTCGATTTTGTCCCTTAAATAATATTATGTACCCTTCCAGATACACACAGGTGTCCGACAAGGAGATGGGCTTTCACCAATTCTGTTTAATATAGTCTTAGACAAACTTTTCAAACAATGGGAAGAACAAGTTAAAGGAATGCAGCTAGGAAGAACACGTAATACAAGAACACACATCATGGAACGACAAACCAACAATGTACACATCATGCAAACGACGTATGGATCCGTAAAAAGAGTCGAAAAATTTAAATATTTAGGGGACTACATACAAATAGGAGGATCAAAGAAGGCATCCACTATAGAACGAACAGAAAGACTCCAGAAAGCATATAAACTCACATGGTCACATTATAATAAGAAAAGCATATCAAGACAGGCCAAAATTAGACACAGCAAAACAGTTATATTACCGGAACCACTATATGCGTCAGAAACGACCACAATTGGAGCATCGGGCATTATAGAGACAGAAAAAATAGAACCCAAAATTCTCAGGAAAATATTCGGACCAATACACAAAGATGGCATATGGATGAAAAGACCTACCAACGAGTTATACCAACACACTGGCAGACTCACAGACATGATCAGAAAACGCAGACTAAATTTCTACGGATACATACAGAGAATGGACAACACCAGGCTCAAAGAGAATCTCTGATCTAGTAAAACCTTCAAACCTTCAAATAAATTGGTATCATGAAGTAGAGGAAGACGTAAGGTAGCTGGGGATCAACAAACAAATGACAAAAGACAGAAAGGAATTCAGGAACAAAATTAGGAACGCAAAATTTACGTTAAATGAGAAGAGGAAGACGGGAGCATTATGGACGGAACAAAGAAAACAAGATCATAGTCAAAGGATGAAAAGATTTTGGGAAGAGAAAAGGAAGAAAGGAAAGAAGTGAAAATTGTGTCATCATGAGATATTTGAGTTCAAACACTGTCCATGAGGGCAAAAATGATCTGAATGAATGAATGAATTACGTACCTTCTCAACCCATAAAATTTTATTTCGTCTTCTCCTCCCCTTCTGGGCGTTATTCTTTTTTTGTCAGGCAGCGTGCATGTAATCTAGTGGATAACATCGAAAAGGCCACGAGGCTGTTCGTAGAGGGTAGTTGTCACACTAGAAAATTGTAACGAAAAGTAAGAACTGCAGAGGATTTATGTTTGGTGACGGGACTTCCAGTTGTTCCTCTACATACATATATGTAACATACTGTACACAAATAGCAAAGAGACACTTTATCGTATGATTACATCGTTGCCAATCAAGCACTTAAAGGAGTCACATCCATTAAATGTCTGGAGTGTCCATAAAGACCGATTTGAAGTCCAACGATCACATATACGAACGTGGTTTGATAAGTCTGGTAAATTTCCATGAAATAATGAAAAATTTTAGTTGTGTCTTCATGTCTGATAAACTTGAATGTTCCAAGGATCGTATAAAAAATTTCAACAATATACACCATGCAGTTCATTGTACAGAGTCGCGTGAATTCATTATTGCGTCGACTGCGATTGAAAATGGTGAAAACAGTTCCGTGCTACTATCAATCATTTTCATTTGAAGGGTTGGACTGCCATGCAAATCAAAATAGAACTGGATGAAGTTCATGCGGATTCTGGACAACCATTGAAGTCCATTTTCATTTGCATTAATGAGTTTAAACTTGGTCGGAAAAGCTCTGAAAACGAAGCGCGTGCGCTCTGGCCGTCCAGTTGTATCCACACAGTTTACTACGTCATTTTTTTAAAGTACACATTTCTTTCTGATTTCTAGGTGCATCTGTTACATTTTCAACTTACTCTCTTCCTATATCCATTTTTCATAACTCCGTCACGTCATGACAATTACCTCATTTATAACCGCTAACAGTGAATGCTTATTTTAAGTGGGCTCTCATAAAACTATAGGCGCTGCGATATACATATATTCAAGAAACAGTTAATCAGAAAAGCAATACAGCCAAATTGATTATCACATACATATAAACATGATAAATATTTCATTAGCAAGCAAATGCAGGGCAATATCTAATCCTATACATATTCAGCAAAAAAAAAAAAAAAAAAATCATTGTGCTAGGCTAATACAAACCATACACTAAAGTTTCATCATAAAAGTAATGCCAGTAACTATTATCCATTTCATAATGATTGACTGCTGAGTCTGAACTCATATTCTGCTCACATCGCATAACAACCAACGTTATCTTAGAAATGTCTACTTTTTTTTAGTATATGAATATTACCTTTTACTTGCCGGATCTCTGAAAGTTTTTACAAGGAGAGGCCTCCAGTGGTGCAATCAACTGTTTGCAAATACGGGTATGGTGGTGTAGGGTAAGAACCCAGGTATCACACACTGAAGCCATTCACCCTGGTGGTCCCTTGTTTACGAGTAACAGTCAAAAAAACAATTTAGCTTATTCTGCTAGAGCATTAAATGAACACGATGTAACTGTCACCGTAGTATAATGGCTAGGGTGAAAATGTCTAAATATAAATAAGAATGACCAAAATAATCACACTTGAACTTTACTTTACTATTTACAATCTGTTGTTCCATTATTCTTACATGATCTTCTGTATACAGTTTCAAAGCTTTACGTTTCTTTACTAAAATGTTATCTCAGATTCTGCTTCTGTTACTCGAAATGATAGTTTTTTGTTCGTGTTCTTCACGGGTTGAGATAACAAGGCCTTCGATTTGTTGTTCTCAGTGAGCTGTAATTGTACAGGATATTTCATTGTATTCTTTAGAGAGTCGTTCTACTTTCTCATTGTGCTTATTTGTAATACTGTGTAAACTCGCGTCGGCTAATTTAGTATTTATCAGTATTGTTAGCATTTACTTCGCGTTTCTGTTGTATAGTTTTTAAATTTTTTATTCACTTTCAGGGCAGTATAGCCTGGCCTGAAGTCTCGTAGGTGATTTTGTTCAAAAATGTTCAAATGTGTGTGAATTCCTAAGGGACCAAACTGCTGAGGTCATCGGTCCCTAGACTTACACACTACTTAAACTAAGTAATGCTAAGAACAACACACACACATTCATGGCCAAGGGAGGACTCGAATCTCCGGCGGGAGGGGCTGCGCAATCCGTGACAGTTCACATAATAATAATATGCCTCAAACCGTTCTGCAACTCCGCGCGGCGGAGATTTTGTATATTGTTCTAGTGTTTTGTCTATTTTCTAAAACTACTCTGTGTTTTATTCGAGAGTTTTATTCATGTATAGTAACCATTTTTACATAGTTGGATTATTGATCTCCGCATTCATGTTTACTGGATATACGACTGAGTGCGTATTGTCAGTATCTTACGTGGGCTCGTGTACTGTTTGATTGAAAGAAACAGAAGCAAAACCCGAATCCACTGTCACAATAACTGTTTGTTGCGAGATTTCGCATAGCTGAGGCGACTGTTCACCTACCTAATGTCTTCCGAAATTTCTTGTTCACTGATAGATATCTGTTCTGTTACGTTTCCTAATAAAGAACACATCTGTGTTGGAAACGTATATGCATTCTCTGAAATCTCAAGTAAATTATTTATGTGTATCGACTCTTTTACTTGTTCTATTTCATTAATAACTGAATCATTACCTTATGACATGGTTAGCGATCTAGTAGATCGACGAAATACTGTGCTGCGAACCATAATGTTAAAATGTAAAAAAAATGTAAAAAAAAAATTATAATTAAATAACCGAAACATTTGACAAATGTGGGTAACTCCAAAATATTTCACACAGTTTTTACTATTGTCTGTTGCGCAGAAATGATCTTCACACTCCATGTTTTTCAAAAAGAAAAATAAATTTCACACAATATCACACACAAAAATGACAATGAAATTATAATAGCTGAAATAGAAAATGCAAAACTTAGTACATATAAGTGTAGCGTTGATTTTCTGTCGAGAACCGGTATTGCTGTCTAACTACATAACAGAAAACCGGAGGACTATCCTAGGCAAATAGGGTCGACATGTATAATCTTTCTATAAAAAAATTGTATGTGAGGTAACTGAATATACTGATTTCAAAAACTTTCTCCTCATGTAGTTTGTACTTTAGATATCGTTTTCAGTTACTGAGCAAAACTGACTATTGTTTGCCCCTTGGTTGCGCTTGTGGACAGTGTAGTGAAATAAAACTTAAAGCTTAATGAAATGCAAGATCTGAAATAAAGAAAATAAATCTAATCAAATACCAAAAGAAATTAACTGTGTGCCCAGTGGCAACTATATAACTAAAACTCAGCACCGAAGTACATTATGAACAATGCGTGATATGAAGTGCAGTGTTTGGCTTGGAATATTCACAACAATAAATTGCTGCTCTACTCGGAAGAAAATAACTATCTGAAATTACCAGTACTGTTCCCTGAAAATTAATCTGCTTGCTAACACAATACCTGACAATCCTAACTACACCCTGTTTGCTCAAGAATGCAAGGTGAGATCTGCCCATAAATAAAAGTGATTCACCTCTTGCTCGGCATGTTGTTTTTGTATCTGAAATACTGAAGTTCTCGAAAGCAAATACAAAATAGCAGATGTAGCAGCTAAAGGAAAATCAACTTCACACTACTAATTTCTCTCCTTTTGATTACCAGAAACAATCTGTGACATCTTGTGGAGTAAGGTGTAATGCACATACAACAAAATGTACAAAATTTTACTATCAATCATGGAGGTAGGTTTTATATTAAATAAAGACGTTCTTGAGAAATCAAACTCATATTATTGGCAAAAAGGACTGTACATCATAAGAATACTGCAGCAACTGCGAAATTCTCTCAGTACAAAAATTAGAGACATCTCAACCAATCACGTAATTTGTGACATAATGAAAACAAAGAGATCAGATTAACACTAATCTTCAGTGCGATAGGGTCTGCAGCTCAGATGAATTTTTTGGAAGATTTCATGATGCTTTCAGCTGCTATTCTCTTTCTTTCATGTACGATTGTACTATTTCGACCATAGGGAATTTTCAAGCATCTAAAACAGAAGCATTATACACTGGAAACATCAGTGATATTTGTGATTTTGATGTAGGAGCAAGTCATTTCTGTATATATACTAGGCACATTATAACTTACTTTATCGATGATTTTTCAGTAGTAAATGCATACGCTTTTGTTCGCAATTGTGTTGAATTTTCGTTCATCATTGGTGTAAATACGACTATATGTAATTTATTTAAAATAACTTGGGAATATTTTTTTTTACTGTTGGAACACGTCTTTTTGTAATAGTTGGTTCAATGATCTCAATATGAAATCAATCACAGTGCTCTAATGAAACAGTACTGAAAATTATGAGAGTCGAGTAAAAACTGCTTTATGGTTGCATGATGTTTTGCATTACAGTTATATTTGTTAATGAGTGTAGCGAGAATTTTCTATTCTTATGGTTCTGTAATGCTTCGTCGTGGAGCTGGTAAAAAGTTGTCTATAAATTTCCCATTTAGTAGGTCTATTTGCTCATTTAAAACTCTGACTGATCTTTTAATGGATGTATATTTCAATTTCTTCTATTATATCCATGATTTTTTTCCTTTCTGTAACTTACATAATATTTGAACATCTATATTAGGTATTTTGTGGTTGGTATCTTTTAAGTGTGCAGCAGATTGTATAGGTTATTATCACTTTTTGTCATGTGTTCTTTAAATAGTATAGTAACTTTTCTTCCTGTAGTCAAATATAAAATTGTGGGCATTCTTCACAATTAATTTTGCAGATTCCCGATTGCAAAAAAGGTTCTGCTTTACGTAGCATGTGTTTCAATAATTGTTGTAGATTGTTAGTGGTTCTGTAACTGGTGTATAATTTTGTATTTTTGAAACATCGAGCAATTTTATCGAAAATAATACGTGGATATGGTCAGGCAAGAACTTTATTTTTCTGTGGCTCGTTTTTGCCTCTGGCTAATGTTATTTCATCTATGGGATTGGCATGTGTTTGATTGTTGTTTTTAATAATGTGTAGTCTATTTGTTTAGGATAACCATTACTTACAGCTACATTTCGGAAAGATCTAACTCTTCCTCATTTTTTCTTCTTTTTTCAGTGGTTAGTTGTTTAGTCTATGTAACATAGAACGAAAATATGCAAGCTTGTGTGCTCTTGGGTGGCACGACTGGTTGTGGATAATTATGTCTGTTGTCGTTGCTTTACGAAAAATATCGCATATGTGTTCAGATTTTTCGTTTGAAATTTTTAAATCCAGAATGTTTGTGTCTTATTTTTCTCTCTCTCCGTACTGATATTAATTTTTGCATGGAAACTGTTGAATTGTGAATACATGACGTTACTTTCATCTAATGTGCCAACGAATAGAATTAAAATGTCATCGATACATCTACAATAATAAAGGATCTTTTTTGTATGTCTGAGTGAACTTGTCAAAATATTTTTCTTCTAAAGTGTTATCGAAAATGTCAGCTAATATACCTGCTAGGCATGAGCACATTTCTGCCCCATCTTTCTGGACATAAATTTTGTTCTGATTAATTGTAGAAGTTCCATTATTTCACAAATTTCTCCTTGAGTGATTTTCTTATATTTGAGAAAGTTGTTTTTAATGATTTCTATAGTTTCTGTTACTGGGGTGTTTGTGTACATGTTAGCTATACTGAGTGATACAAGTGTTCGATTTCTGGTGTTTTTATATTTTTAATTTTATTGACAATATCGTAACAACTTTTCGTAGCGTATTATTTCTCGTATGTGTAATATTGCTTAAGAAGTATGTTTTGTTTTTTACTGACAGCATGTGCCGGATTATTACCCATGTTAAAAATTGGACAAATTGGGATTTGTTCTTTATGTATTTTGGGCTGGGTGCACAATGATGGTGCTTTTTAATTCATCATAGTGCAGTCTTTTATATATTTTTCTCTGAATATGAATTTACATGTTTTAATGCTTTCTTTAGTTGTGCATTAAATTTGTTTGTTAGTTCCCGGTCGATAATTTTGATATTTATTGGCCAAAAAATTCATGTGTTTTTCCTGTGTACTCTTCTTTTGACGTAATCATCAATGTATTGCCCTTATCTGATTTTACACTAATAGCATTATGTTCTTGAAGCTTATTATTTATCTGAAGTATAAACTACTGTTCTTCGCTCTTATATTGGTCCTACTTTCTCGATCTACTTGTGTTTGTATTATCATAGCGTTATTAGCTACGTGAGGGACAGAGTCTTCCTTCGATTCATAGTTGTGACAAACAAAAATTTCATCCCTACGCATGCCTTCGTTATCTTTGAAATTACTCCGGAATCTTCTCTATCCATATAAGGAACGAGAAAATATTGTAAATGAGTTTTCATCTCAATAATAAAGTCTTCCGGATATTTTCTCCTATATTCACAAATAACAGATATAATTCTAAGAAAAGCTCAACTACTCGTCGCTATGCGTCAAATAAGAATGTCCTAGCGCTGCCCAACTGACTGGCCAGCAAGTCAACTACACATTAATAGTAAACACAGATTCAAGGATGTTATTCACTACTGATGCAGTGCGCTCATTCATATTTGTCCCAGTACAGTAAAGGCGAATTATTTACGATAGCAGAAAACATGTGAGAACCTTACTGATTGAGTTACCTAAGTTACTTCAAAAGGCTTCTTTCTTTTTTTAAAGTTAAAAAAAATAAACTGAGTGATGGGATTATTTCCTAGACACTATCTTCCACAAAATCTAATACGCCTCAGCGAATGAGAGACGGTTCTCGCTTTCAATATATATATTTTTTAATGTTAGACATTTTTTCTGAAAAGGAAACCAAGAACGGAAGCTTACGTCACACAATGAGACCCAATAGAGTAAATAACAGTAACAGACGATCGGTATGGAAAAAGACGGACACGCTGCAGCCAAAAGTGCCTCTTATATTACACCAGGATGAACTTTTATCGCGCGAAAATATGATGTTGTGATGAACGAAGAGCCTTCCTTCTACAGAAACAAATTAAATGTAGATCGAAGGCAATCAAGAGAGACTAACAAAAAGAGCGGAGAATTCAACACAAGTACAACAGGCGGGCTCATATTTGGTTTTGCTAAGTCAACCCTTTTTTCAGTTTTTATGTGATTAAAAAATCATTATGAGGTTGGGATTACTTAAGATTAAGGTACACATCTTTTGTTTCCTTTAACAAATATCCATTCATGTTTTTTAAAAAAAAGAATATTTCTATGGAATTCGTGATTTACTATACTTAACACTCCTATAACATGTCTGCACAATATGCGAGAAGAGGACTGCACACTAGCGTACACAACACGACACACCCAAAGCTGTAATTGCCCGACGGATTTCGCGACAGAACACTGGCGATGCTTGCGCAGTGGAATGGCTGTCAAGTGCCCTCGCCCCCTTTCCCCTTGAGCCAGAAATGATGTTATGTTCTAGGTAGCTGAACACTTAGATGAACAGTGTGAATTACAGAGATTACTGCCAAATGGGGTGTTCCGCTTGCCGTTATTGCTAGCCATGATGTCTGTAAGATTCTACTGAGTATATGCCCGGATCATGATGTGATAAAACTACCGATGTTTCGGCTGGTATTGTAGGTAGCCACTACGTAGTGTCACATTGATGACGGTTGCCTGCAGTATTAACCGAAACATCGGTAACTTTATCATAGTGTTATGCAGTGACGCACTCAGAAGAATGTTACTGAAATAGAGTTTGGCCTCTCAAACGTTAATTGCGTGGGTACACTGAAAGCAAAGCCTCCGAATTTTCTGTGTTTTAATATTAAGTTTTTTCTCGGTTATATTAATTACGGTAAAACAATGAACGCAATGTTCTTCCTCACTGATACTAAGGTTCAATACGGTAACGACTGATAGCACATATGTAAAACTTGGCAGCCAGTGTTCCCCTTACGTACACTAATCACCAGATTTCAGATGACTAAAATTAAATTTATCATTCCTTCTAGTTTATTACAAGAAAGCATTTTAGTAATATTCATTATTCTTGAGCAGGAGCGTCGGTGCAACTAGCACTCGAGTGACCATGTAATATTCCATGACTTCCTGTAATAATTTGTAAATTGTGGACTTCCAACTACGAAATAGTATCTCCCAAATATAGCTTTGTTTATAGCGGTGCATGAAAGACGATTAAGAATATTCTCATGCCTAAAAATTTTTGAAATTCATGGAACGATTATTTGCACCAGTAGACACATATTCCACGTTACAAAAGCTGAAAGACATATCTGTAACATTCTTGTTACATTTTAAGCAGTCTCTCACTTACTCGAATGCATCCGCGTAACTTACTTTTGATAGTTTTGGTTCCTGAAAGACATGTATAACATGAAATTTTCGGTGTGTGATCGTTAAAAGTTACGAAATTTTGCAGACACGAGGCTCCAAGAGCTTGAACGGTTTTTGAAAACACCTTTCATTTTGGGTGCAGGGTACATGTCACAGCACACTCGCAAAGAACAAAGTTTATACCCGTCGGCGATGCCGTCGGTTTCCTTCCCTCCCGACTAGCAGAGGATCGCGTGCGGCACGCGAGGACAACTGCAACGACCCGAAGTCGGCGCCCTATCGATCTCTTGCCTTTATTATCGCGTGATAGAGTCTCGCAGTTCGACCCATTATTTATTATACACCGAACTCCTCCTCGAACTTCCATCCACATCTAGAAGTCGGAATGGGTTGCCAAATGGAACCACAGAACATTTATCCCAACAGAGTGTGCCCCACTTACATCTACAAATCTACATTTACATTCACATATACACTCTGAGAATCCGCACTGACATTTAGTGTACAAAATACGCGCCTATCTAGTATCGGACCTGATTTGTAACTGGGCTCAGGACTTTCTAGCCGACAGAACTCAACACGCTGTCACTGTCGCCGACATATTCGTTGCGAGAGAACAGCAACTCTATTGATATTTAAAATAATTTAAAAATATCTTCTTTTTTAGTCCCAATTGCACATTTTTTCTTAGAATTGACTAGTCTCAGTCCCCCTAGGTCGTCTTCAGATCTATGTAATAGCGTCAGCAACCTATAGTGTGTCTATCAGAACCACACATCAGAATACTGTCCGCCCCGATAGCTGAATGATGCCGGCACGGTAGCTCAGCGTGTTCGGTCAGAGGGTTTGGCTACCCTCTGTAATAAAAAACTCAGTGAGCAGATCAACGAACAACCTGAACGAGTGTCATCGGACGTCCACCACGAACAAAGTGAACGAACAAAAAAATGGCTCTCAGCACTATGGGACTTAACATCTATGGTCATCAGTCCCCTAGAACTTAGAACTACTTAAACCTAACTAACCTAAGGACAGCACACAACACCCAGCCATCACGAGGCAGAGAAAATCTCTGACCCCGCCAGGAATCGAACCCGGGAACCCGGGCGTGGGAAGCGAGTACGCTACCGCACGACCACGAGATGCGACTAGTGAACGAACAATACAGAACAAAAATGAGATATATAAAAAAAGATCAGCGTGACGGACTGCCGTCTTAAATGGCCCGGGTTCGATTCCCGGCTGGGTCGGGGATTTTCACCGCTCAGGGACCGAGTGTTGAGTTGTTTTAATAATCATTTCATCCCCATCCGGCGCGCAGGTCGCCCAATGTGGCGTCGAATGTAATAAGACCTGCACCAAGGGGTCCGGATCTGCCCCGTAAGGGGCCTCCCGGCCAATGACGCCAAACGCTCATTTCATTTCCATCAGTACACTGTCTCTGATACACACATAGCGGTTTGTTGGTGCTACTACATAGATCTGAAGACGATCCAGAGGGATCGAAATTAGTCATACCGTTAAAAAATCTGCAACTTGGATTGAAAAATAAACGATGTATTTTAACTTTTCAAAAATCAAATAGTTGTTTCTAACGGGACAAAATCGAATCATGTCAATTAATTTCTGGGTTACACCAAGTGAGTGATACTGGGCCGTTACTATTTGCAATGTTCAAGGTATACCAGGTCTAATTTCAGGTATTTTTACATGCGACATCTGAATATCTACGTACATCAGTGTGTTGATTGTTTTTTTCTCTGCATCAAACAATCTTCCCAGAAACACATCACACGTCATAACTTCACGACCAGACGTAATCTGCAATGTCGTACTGTACCACTTAGTGGACTACACCTGTCAGTATAGACTGACCGTTTTGCGTCCAGTCATCCACGCTTCAATACCTGACGTACTGCCCAGGGGAAAGTAAGGTTTTCCGGCGTAACGAGAAGCGCCGGCACGAAGATCAAAAACGATACAGCAGAGAGGGCTGTGAGACGACGTCAGCCAATAGCACGCTGACTGAGACGTCACCACGACAGTAGCGGCCTCTACACGAAGAGAATAAAAGCGACACACTAGTAGACCAGGGCTAGATGAGGACACCAGAAGAGCCGTGACTTGTGATCCATATGAACTTGTGTGAATTAACTCGCATGGACATTGTACATAGTGAAGGATATTGATTATTTGCATGTCGCCATTTGCTTGCGAACCAAAATTAAGTATTTTTAAGTCAGTTGCGGTAATAAATTCCATTCATGTGATTTTGCTTGTGTGTTCCTTAGCTGTATGAAAAAACAGCTGCCTAGGCACCATATAAGAGACGAGTGGGCAGGATTACAGATAACATATGGCGGACTCATCCAGCCTAAAAAGGTACGTCTTGTAACGGTTATAATTATTAGTCTGCATATGTCGTAAATACTGATGTAATGTTGTTCAGGACACAGTCCTCAGTCATCATAAAAATATCTGCACTTACACAGTTACACCTTGTATATTAATGATCTAGTGCAGACTTGGACAACCTTTTGTGATTCGTGGGCCTGATTGACACACTTGGTTAAACTGGGGTCCCGTCACGCGACGCTCCTAACGCATAAAGTCATAAATATGACGTCCACGACGTTAATGGTTATGGGGTAACGAACCGATATGATGGTAACTATTCCCGATACGCCACGCCAACTAATAACGCCGCAGTGCCTCAAAACACGCGCTTTTAAGAGTATCATTTTATATTCACGATTTTTTTCTTTACATATGACGTTTCACAATAACTTCCGTAGCAAAACATGGCATGTTGAAACGTCCTCATGGACAAAATGAAAAATAAACGCCTGTAACAGCAACTTGTTCCAGCTTATTCATTATAATTTGCCTTCAGTTTCAACAGATGCACTGTTCTAATACGTCCACAACGGAAATAATTATTTGCTAATGTAAATACGAGAAAGAATAGGAAAACAAAATAAGGTAATGAAACACGCTGTCCTTGTCGACCAGGAATTAAGAGTAACTTTGTTATATTTGGCCGCAGACAGGTCAGTCAGGTGTCTAAATATCCACAAATATTATAAGCAAGCCTTTAAAAAATATTTAAAAATTCCATTGATGAGTCATCGCATAGGCATGGGTTGTTTCTTCAACACTAAATAAAGTAACCGCTTACACTCGAAACGTGTTTCTCTTTCTTCAATTCCAGCGGCGTCGAAATGGCGTTACGCTTGCGACTGGTAAGTAAACCTTCCACTGGTCTGCTAGATGAGCTGCAGTCCGGAGATGATCTGATTGTCGGCGGAGATATCCGAGAACTGTGTCCATGACGAACAACTATGCAAACGCCTCACTCTGTCACGCATTTTTTTTCGCGGGCCTTGTTGAAGCCAATCACAGGCCGATCCGGCTCGCAGGCCGCCGGTTGTCCACCAGTGACCTAGTAGATAGTACTGTAAGTTCCAGAAGCTGTCAGCAGAGCACATTTTTGTCCATGGAGAGGTTGCAGGGCCATAACATTGTAACGGAACGCAGGAGGGTTGGAGGTGATCGATCATCGGTGCAGGGAGTGGCAGTTGACACTGAAAATAAGTAAATGTAACGTATTAAGCATAAATAGGCACGGAGATCCATTACTGTCCCATTCAATATTGGCGGTAAATCGCTGGAAACACTAACAAACGTTAAATACCTAGAAGTAACCCATCAAGTGAAACTAATGGCGGGAAAAGCAAATGCAAAGCTGAGATTCTTTGGAGAAATATAACTCATACACCAAGGAAATGATTTAAATAACACTTGTTCGTCCGATGCATGAGAATTCATCTTCAGTAGGTTGGATTAATAGAAGAACGAGAAAAGATTCAATTAAAAGCGGTGCATTTACCCACGAGAGTATTAGTTGGAAGACGCTACAAGAGTGTTCTTATACATCTCATACAGGTTTATTGCAGGTACGTACGTTCCCTTAGGAGTCAGGCAACGTACACTGATTATTCAAAACGTTACGACCACTGCCCACTGCACCTGACCTGGCAAGGTAAGTATTCTAAGCGGAGCAGAGGCGAATGAGGAATCATTCTAGCAACTCTATTGGCCGCAAACGGGAAATACTACTGACATAAGGGACACAGGCAAAGGGCAGAATGTTATGGCCCGGCGCCTGGGAACAAACATCTGCGAAACGGCGAAGCTGCCGGCTGCCCTTGTGTTGGTGTCATTCATCACGGAATATGGCAGTTGGAGGCTTCCCATGCTCTGTAAACCAGGATAAATAGCGGTCTGTGGCAGACCGAACTTCAGAATACCATGCTGGTGCAGAAGCAAGTTTTCGAAGTACACCGCTCAGCGCACGTTCTTGAACAAGCAGCTCTGCAGTTATGGCTCGGCAATGTATTTCAACCTCACCCATACACGTAGCGAAATGATCACGAAGAGAACTTAAGATAAATGTGAGCACATATGAAGATTCACTGACGGTGTTTTTTTCTCACATACCATTAGTGACTGGAAAAGAGAAGAGGCAAATACAGGGTGTTTCAAAAATGACTTTACATCTTTGAAAATTCATATAAATTAATTCATTGTACCTACAGAGGTGATCGTACTGTCAATTTGCAGGGAAATACATCAAGTTCTGTCTCATGTAGTTCGCTAGTGCCGAATTGCACCGTAAAGAGCGCTAGCAACAGTTGCGTTAAGGACGGCTGCCTTCACTGAACCCGAGCGTGCTAACTGTGTGTTTTGGTTTGAAGAATCGAAGTCGGCGACAGCAGTTCAGCGTGATTTCCGTACCAAGTACGATAACGTTCCTCCTAGTAGGCCTGCAATTTATGAGTGGCATAAATTTTTTTTTGTAGAAATAGGGTGCTCGGTAAGACATGGGAAATCATCAAGATGTCCAAGCACATCTGACAACGTCGTTGAGCGAGTGAGACAGCATTTTGTCAGCAGGCCTACGAAATCGACCCGGCGTGTATCTCGCAAACTGCAAATCCAACATACGACTGTTTAGCGTGTGTTGAGGAACTGTTTGAATTTGAAACCGAACAGATTGACGATCGTACAAGCAATAAAAGACACTGATAAAATTGCTCGCAAGAACTTCTGTGCAGACATGTTAAAACGATTACATGAGGTTGAACATTTCTTGGACAAAATCATCTTTTCTGATGATTCGACTTTTCACTTAAGTTTCAAGGGGAACATACATAACTTTAGGATTTGTGGCAGTGAAAATTCGCGTCAAACATTACAAGATGTTCGTGATAGCCCAAAACTGAACATTTTTGTGCACTGAGCAAAAATAAAGTGTACAGTCCCTTTTTTTACCGTGAGAGAGCAATCAGTGAGGTAGTGTACCTGGATATGTTATAACAATTTTTGATATCACAGATCGATAAGGATGCCCATGAAGGATATGTTTACTTCATGAAAGATGGTACACCACCCTACTACCTGGCTGGCGTCCGTAAATTTCTCAGTAACCGCTTTCCAGGTCAATGGTTTGGCCCTGATGAGCCCAATGGAATGGCCCCCACGTTCCGCATATCTGAAACCACTCGATTTTATAATGAGGGTTCATCAAGGATATCCTGTTCGTACCTCCTGTGCCGGCTTCTGTACCTGAACTTAGAGCAAGAATTTAAGCCGCCACTGAACAAGTTACACCTGCAATACTACAGCCAGTTTGGGAAGAAATTGGCTTCCTGTGGGATGTGTGCAGGATAAAAAGGTAAAAAAAAACTTGATGTGTTTCCCTACAAAATAACACTAAACCTAGCTCTATATCTTCTTTCAATAAATTTATATGTATTTTTAATGTTGTAAAGTCCTTTTTGAAATACTCTGTAGTAAAGGCACCACACATAGTCTCATCCACATGCCGTAAATGGTTTATGGAATATAGATGTAGATGTGATATATGTGAAAATGTCCCAAAACTGCAACTGTATAATAGGGAAACATCGAAAAAGAGAACAGTACGGGTCTTGATGTATAAGAGTGAGCCCTCTCACTTATCTCAGAAAATTACTTCGAGACGAGGTGGTTCAGATAATATAAGCTCACCGAACAAGAACTTATTCGTAGAGACTGGTTTGAGGTATCTCTCCGTGCTCTCCTGTGCAAGCTTCCTCATCTCCCAGTGCCTACTGCAACCTACGTCCTTCTGAATCTGTTTAGTGTATTCACCTCTTGGTCTCCGATTTTTACCCTCCACGCTGCCCTACAATACTAAATTGCTGATCCATTGATGCCTCAGAATACACCCTACCAACCGATCCCTTCTTCTAGTCAAGTTGTGCCACAAACTCCTCTCCATATCTATTCAATACCTGCTCATTAGTTCTGTGATCTACCCATCTTATCTTCAGCTTTCTTCTGTAGCACCACATTTCGAAAGCTTCTATTCTCTTCTTGTCTAAACTATTTATCGTCCACGTTTCACTTCCATACATGGCTAGACTCCATACAAATACTTTCAGAAACGACTTCCTGACACTTAAATCTATACTCGATATTAACAAATTTCTCTTCTTCAGAAACGCTTTCCTTGCCATTGCCAGTCTACATTTTATATCCTCTCTACTTCGACCATCAGCTATTTTGCTGCCCAAATAGCAAAATTCATTTACTACTTTAAGCGTCTCATTTCGTAATCTAATTCCCTCAGCATCACCCCATTTAATGCGACTTCATTCCATTATCCTCGTATTGCTTTTTGTTTATGTTCATCTTATATCGTCCTTTCAAGACACTGTTCATTCCGTTCAGCTGCTCTTCCAGGTCCTTTGCTGTCTCTGACAGAATTACAATGTCATCGGCGAACCTCAAAGTTTTTATTTCTTCTCCATGGATTTTAATTCCTACTCCGAATTTTTCTTTTGTTTCCTTTACTGCTTGCTCAATATACAGATTGAATAACATACAGGGTGACAATTATTGAACTGTACGAAACGAAATCTTCATAGTTGTTGAACGGTTTGCGTTAGGACGTTCACTCTGCACGGTTGGCAGCGGGACATGATGGAAATTTGTATGCGCATGCATGATTTGGTTTGGCAACGAAGTCCACTTTCATTTGGATAGGTTCGTCAATAATCAAAATCGGCGCATTTAGTGAACTGAGAATTCTCATTTCGCGATCGATAAGTCTCTTCATCCTCACCGGGTGACTGCGTGGTGTCCAATGTCCAGTCACGGACTAATTGGTGCGATATTGCTTGATGGCAAGCGACTGTGTTGCAGTTGGTGAAACTACCGAACGGTACGTGAGATTTTGGAAGATGGTTTCTTTCCCATTATCCAGAGTGACCCTGATTTCGACAAGATGTGGTTTATGCAAGACGCAGCTCGAACCCATTGAAGCAGAAGAGCGTTTGATGTCCTGGAGGAGCACTTTGAGGCCGCATTCTGCCTCTGAGGTACCCAGAGGCTACTATCATGGGCCTCGATTGGCCGTCCTATTCTCCGGATCGGAACACATGCGACTTCTTTTTGTGAAGCTATATTAAAGACAAGGTGTACAGCAATAACTCCAAAACCATTTTTGAGCTGAAAACTGCCATTCAGGAGGTCATTGATAGCATCGAATTTCCGACGCTTCAACAGGTCATGTAGAATTTCGCTATTCGTCTGCACCACATCATCGCCAATTATGGCAGGCATATCGAACATATCATAACCTAAATCCGAATATCTGTAGCGACGTTTACATGTTGAACAGAGTGCGTGCACGCCGTGGTTAGTAACTAATTTATGTTTTCTTCATGTAGTTCAATAGTTGTCACCCTGTAAGTGCGTGTCCACTGGGGTTACTAGTTTCTTGTACGGCGAGCGTACGTTGTGAAAAAGAAAGAAGAATTATTTTATGTTGGCAATTTACTTCGCTTTGATACTAAGAATAATGATGGGTTTGAAGTACGGATTGTTGTAACATTCACCCTCTTCACAAAATTTGGAACATTCTGACTTTCAAAGAAATTTATAGTTGTTAAACAAGTCTAAACGCACTTGAGAGACGTAATCCACCCAGTGGAAAAGCGATGGACCAAGTGTAATGATCTGAAAGTGAACTACATTGAAAAATTAGTCCGTTTGCGTAGTAAATACACAGTCCGTCACTGTTAGGTCAAAGTACTTTCCTGCTTCCCCTTGTACTCTAACGTTCTCTTTTAGGTTTCAGTTTGATGTCAATTTGAACATTCTATCGTTACGGATTGATCACTGCCTTTACTTTCGAAGCCGGCCAGCGTGGCCGAACGGTTCTAGGCGCTACAGTCTGGAACCGCGCGACCGCTACGGTCGCAGGTTCGAATCCTGCCTCTGGCATGGGTGTGTGTGATGTCCTTAGGTTAGTTAGGTTTAAGTAGTTCTAAGTTCTAGGGGACTGATGACCTCAGAAGTTAAGTCCCATAGCGCTCAGAGCCATTTTTTTACTTTCGCTAGGATCATGTAATTCACCTAGCTACCATACAACATTGGTTTGAAGCAATTTAAAAGGCCAAAAAGAATCTCAACATTATTGATGAATCAGAATTCGAATTTTGTGTTTTAATACAAGTTGAAAGTGTCACTACCACTTCTCCTATTTATGTCACATGTTCTGCGAGTGTCACAGACTGAAAACTGCGTTTGTTGACTCAGAACTAATGTTATTGGCGAAGTAGCACAGACATCATATAGTTCGGTAAATTGTCGGGAAATGAGACAATGCGTTATGGAAAGTACGTAACTCGTGCTCTTATTCTTCATCTGCTGCCATGTTGGTGTTTATTCAAAAATTGGAGTGATTACATTAATGGATATTTTCCTGTATCCAACTTCCCACAAAATCTTCACATACGTAGGGCCTTGCGTACGGATTACTGACGAATATTCTGCGAGAATAAAGTTGGTGTTAAAGATGTTAATGAATGGAGGTATAATAAGGGGATTTCTCGCGACGTCACAAACTTGAAGCCGACGTCCGCCATGTTATCAGGGCCAAAAACTAGCTTCTGGTGGAAGTGTTTACAAAATTTCAGGTTGCATCATTTACAAAATGGCTCTGAGCACTATGGGACTTAACTGCTGAGGTCATCAGTCCCCTAGAACTTAGCACTACTTAAATTAACCTAAGGACATCACACACATCCATGCCCGAGGCAAGATTCGAACCTGCAACCGTAGCGGTCGCGCGGTTCCAGACTGAAGCGCCTAGAACCGCTCGGCCACACCGGCTGGCACGGAGGGGGTCCGACAGCCCATCAGTTCCAGTCATTCCACCAAGAATGAGGTGCACGGCTCGTGTTGTCTGTAGTTCAACCATGCCTAGGTGGTCAATACCGCGGTTCGATCGCGTCCGCATTGTTACTTCGTGCCAGGAAGGGCTCTCAACAAGGAAAGTGTCCACGCGTCTCGGAGTAAACCATAGCGATGTTGTTCAGACGTGGAGGAGATAAAGAGAGACAGGAACTGTCGATGACATGCCTCGCTCGCAGGTTGAATATTGCTTTTCGTGCAGCCACAGGACGTTGTGTTATGACTCAAACTGTGCGCAATGGGCTGCATGATGCGCAACTTCGCTCCCGACGTCCATAGCAACTACGAGACCTTGCAGCGCGGTACAGATGGGCCCAACAACATACCGAATGGACCCTCGGGATTGGCATCACGTTCTCTTCACCGATAATTGTTACAAATGCCTTCAGCCAGACAAGCGTCGGAGACGTGTTTGGAGGTAACCCAGTCAGGCTGAACGCCTTAGACAAACTATCGAGCGAGTTCAGCAAGGCGGAGGTTTCCTGTTGTTTTGGGGTGGCTTTATGTGGGGCCGACGTAAGCCGCTGTGGTCATGGAAGGCGCCGTAACCGCTGTACGATACGTGAATGCCATCCTCCGACCGATAGTGCAACCATATCGGCAGCATATTGGCGAGCCTTCGTCTTTATGGACGACAATTTGCGCCCCCATCGTGCACATCCTGTGAATTACGTCCTTCAGGATAACGAGATCTTTCGACTAGAGTGACCAGCATGTTCTCCAGACATAAACCCTATCGACCATGACTGGCATAGTTTCAAAACGGCTGTATGTGGACGACGTGACCCATCAACCACTCTGAGGGCTCTACGCCGAATCGTCGTTGACGAGTAGGACAATCTGGAACAGCAGTGCCTTGATGAACTTATGGATAGTATGCCACGACGAATACAGGCATGCATCAATACAAGAGGACGTGCTACTGGTTATTAGAGGTACCGGTGTGTACAACAATTTGGACCATCACCTCTGAAGGTCTCGCTATATGGTGATACAACATGCAATGTGTGATTTTCATGAGCAATAAAAAGGGCGGAAAAGGTGTTAATGTTGATCTCCAGGAAAACATTTTTTGGTGTATGTATGTTCTCAGCATTTTTGGGAAAAGGACATAGATGGAACATCAGTGTAATTATTCCATGTTAAGGAAAATGCTGGCCTACGAAAGCAGCCTTTTGACATCATACATTTCGCTTCGTGGTTATTCGAAACATGTAATAAAAATGACATTGCGTTATTTTACTGTATCAAATAGACGTTTAAGGCCAGAAATACAGCTGCAGATGCGTTACTGATGCCATATTACTCATATAAGCGCTGTAACACACTATGTAAAACAAATGTTGCGTGAACACGACTGAAGTTAAGAACAGGAAGCAATCATCTGCTGATTTTTTTGGACAAACTAACATGGCGGCTCTAGCTTCAAAGCAATGTACAGTCTGTAGCGCCTTCTCCCCCTATTAGACCTGCATGTGTTAATGCTTACCCGTAAGTGGCAGCAGCAGATATTAGTCTTGCCGTGTTACCTTTGCTGGGTGGCTATTACTTCCCGGTCGTCGTGTGTCGTGAGGGGAGATCGGACCTGGAGCGGTTGGAGTTGGAACGCGGCAGAAGTGCAGTCGGGTCGTAGCAGCAGTCGGGGACGGAGCGCAAGGGAGGCGCGGACAGCCAGTTCTCGCCGACCGCTCGCGACAGAGGATGAACTGTCTGACGGACGGAGATGGCAGCGGGATCGCCGTTGGTCGGCCGCACAGTTGGTTGCCTGTTTTGGATACGTGTGTTTGGTCTTTTGACCGTTTCTGAGCCTCGTCACTGGGTCATCTTGCTGGACGTGGCTCCATTCCTTCTCGTGCGGAGACGTCGTGGCCGGTGGGCGAGAGTTACGTCTGCACGATTGGGTCCGAGCCAGTGTGCCCGGATCGCCGTGTCTCCCAGTTCCCGACGGACAGCGGATGCACATGGTTTGAGTACCAACGACCTTGGTTGGTTGTTGGTCGGTCGTCTGGTCAGACGACGTGTCTTTCGTCACCGACAGTCCTTCGGGTTTGTGTGTGTGTCCGCCGGTGATTTGTCCCAGTTGTTGATCAGTGGTTCGTTTCACGAGTGTTCGAGTTACTTGTGACAGTGTTTCGTCCAACACTGTGTACCCTGTGTCAGTTTGAGTGAGCAATGCTTTAAATGCTGGAATGCTGTCTGCGTACTGCAGTAGTCAGTTGGTCGGTTGCGACAGAGCAGCGAGTGGGTGTTTTCTTACCGTGTTGATGCTGTCCTCCAAGGCGTGTAGTTCCACAGCCGTTGCAATGTTCATGTATGTCAGTAGTTATTGTACCTTGGCTTATTAACAAACCAATATTTGAAGACGAGTTTTACAGGTCTCTTCGCCTCGCTGGCATTTTGGTTGTAGTTTCTTTGGTCTGGTGACAGAGATCAGGTAGTTGGTTGGTTCGTCGGCTGTCTGTCGCTTGGGTTGCCTTCCGATTAAGAGATTGCTGGTCAGGCTGCCTGTCTCGCCTAAACGGACGTTAGAGTTACTATTCCAGGCCGACCCATGGAAACTTCTGAGCGCCGTTCCGTGTCTGTTATAGTAACTTCCCTGTTTGAGTTTTAGTATTTTGGTTAAAGTGTGGCCTTCAACCGAGTTTTAATATATTCTGAATTAATGTTCTTGTCTTGCCCTTAAGGCATAAGATTGTGATGCTTTTATTTGCTTGAAATTTTTTAAGATAAGGCCTTCTCCCTTTTGATTATTGCTTAATATGCGGCCTCCAACCAAGTTCCACTAGGATTAAATTGCTAAGGCCTTCAGCATGTTTAGATTGAAGATTTAGAAAATATTTTTGGGTGAAACCTCCAGAAGAACCCTGTATGTTAATTTCTTGCTTAGGCCTTGCGTCTTGGCTTATGAGTGTGACCTTCAGCCGATATGAAGTTAATCAACGGAGATCGATATAAAACCTTGAGTGTTTTGCATTCTTGTGTAATATTGTGTGTGCACAAATGAAGTTTGTATGTTGAGTGCAACTGACAGCATCCTATTGTGGCCCCTTTCCACAAACTAATCCGCTCTGTCCTGCTAACCCTGGCATTTCAATTACACATATCTATCCTGTTCTCACACATTTATTGGAATAGCAATTCGGCTGAATTGTTGCTGCTACAGATGTAACTCGACGTATGCCAAAGGAGGAAGGTTACCTTTCATAGGAAAGACCTCAAAGGTTTAATTATAGTTATCATACTAATAAGAGATACTTTATGTTTTGATTAATATCGGAACATAGTGGGCTAATTTCTGTCACTGTATGGCCATATGTTTATAATATAAGTGCTGGATGAATGTGGTACTATTTCTATGTGCTGCCCATCAAGTCTGTTGACTGCATACATATCTGGAGAAGTTTTCACCTACAGATAAAATTCATTTACTACTCTGAATAATTACCTCCGGATTACTCGGATCTCCGAACCATTGTGCTTATTTTAAAGCAATTACAATAGAAAACTATAGAATTATTACCAGCGATAGAAAGAATGGGCATGTGTGATTAATATTTTAGTTCCTGTAAGTATGCGGGAGGATTAAATCTGAATGCTGGCATCTTAGATTTACCTACTTCATTGCAAAATGTTATTGTACTAGAAAACAGCTTTAAACGTAATTCGTGGGAAAATAAAGCCTTTACGGAATACAGGCACTAGAAATGTGAGCGTTAACTGTGGAACAGGAGGTTGACTGAAAATCAGAACGATAATGTGATAGGCACGTCTGTGTGGTTGGTCCCGGCGCAGGTTCGAGTCCTCCCTCGGGCATGGGTGTGCGTGTTTGTCCTTAGGATAATTTAGGTTAAGTAGTGTGTAAGCTTAGGGACTGATGACCTTAGCAGTTAAGTCCCATAAGATTTCACACACATTTGAACATTTGGAACTGACGTCTGTTTCTGTATCACTGTAACAGATCAGAAGGAAGTAGGTCTACACGTTTAGTTACAAATTGTTGCCCGCGAAAGGCAAAGGTCCCGAGTTCGAGTCTCGGTCCGGCACACAGTTTTAATCTGCCAGGAAGTTTTAAATACGTAAGTGCTGAGGAAAGTCATGTGTAGTAATTACGCACTTGGAAAATTAAATACAAAGAAGTGGTCACATTTATAACATCAAACGTATTTTATCGCTTTAATTTTACGACTATTGAAGAAAAAAGAACTATTCTGTAACGAGCGAACTAGTTTTCGAAAGGAAATCAGTGGAAGTTTTTTGTTGCAAACCTGCGAGAATGCCTACGTTAGTGTAAGGATTTGTTTTATGGGCGTATGGCCGTGGTCCAAGCCATATTTCTTCGCGTAATGTTACGTCTTAACGACCCAGAAGGCAGTTACAGTCTCAAACAAGCTCAGCGTGAAGTCATCACAACACTACCTAAGATCGCGTAGTCGCCCCGAGGTATGTTATGGACCTTGTAGTGGGGATTAGTTGGCGTTGTTTGTTATATTTAGAGTTACGGTCCACAACTTGTCTGATTTCGACCTTTCTTCTTTCCTGTTAAAGTTGTTTTTGCGCTACCAAATTTTTGTGGCTGCTCTGTACATCCTAGCATTGTAATGATTAGAGCTTGTTAAAACCACACTGTCAGAGAAACGAATTTGGTCAACGAATTTGGTCGTTCCCTGGTCCCAGTGCTTGATAGGCTGCCACCGATTTATACGTGTTGCCTATGTGACAATTGCTGTTGTGTTCCTTCAGGCGAGTGTTATTGCTTCTTTTTTGTAGTTCCTGTATACATTTGGCAGCAAGTGCATGGGATTTTATATATTTCCGCTGTGGCAAGCGGTGGGCGTAGGTTCTTGGTAGTTTTCCAATACTCCTCCCAATTTTTTTTTGTTTAAGCACTTTCTACTTGGTTCTTTTTCTTTAGAAGTTCTAGACCTTTTAGGGCATAAAGTCTACCGAAACCCCAGCCACTATCCCAAGCAGAAAAGAGGAGTGATCAAAACATTAGTAAACCGGGATACAAGAATCTGTGAACTGCAGTACTTGGAGGATGAACTGAATCAGATAGGTACTGTCTTCAGAAGATACGGCTACTCTGACAAAGAGATGATAAGGCACTACACCCTAAAAGGTTTGGAGCTTCTCATCAAGAAGAACCAACCAAAGAGAAAGTTTTCCTTCCATTTGTAAAAGCTGTCACAGATCGTATTTGTAGAGAACTCAGAAAATATGGTGTTAACACAAAGTTTACACGAACTAGAAAGATGTGCAAATATTTGGGCACTGCAAAGGACTTACGGCCGCTGCTTGCCACAGCAGGAGTGTATAACATCTCTTTCACTTTTTGTCAAATGTACACAGAAACTACAAAAAGAAGATTTAACACCCATCTTAAGGAACACAACAGCAATTTTCGCCTGAGCAATACATATAAATCAGCAGTAGCAGATCATTCACTGGGGCCAGTAAGCCCAGTTTGTTTCTCTGACACTGTGGTTTCATCAAGATCTAATCACTACATAGCTAGGACATGCAGAGAGGCCACAGAAATTCAAAAGTAAGGAAACAATTTCAACAGAAAAGATGGAGGATTGAAATCAGACAAGTTGTGGTTCCTAGTTCTAAATAAAACAAACAGCATCAATTGTTCCCCTCTACAAGCACCGGAACACAGGTCGGCGGGACTTCGCGATCTTAGGAGGCAGTCTGATGACGTCACGAACCGACCGTTGCATGGTTATGCCTCACCGGTTCGTCTTGCTGAGCTTGTTTGTAACTGCTTACTTAATCGTTAAAGCCTTTGAAGATGCCTTCAGCACTGCAAGACGTAACGTTACGCAAAGAACTGTGCCTTGTACCACGGCCTAATGCCCAACTAACAAATATCAGCGATAACGCAAATACCGGCCGAGAAAGACCGCATTCTAGAACAAATCCAAGGCGCAGGTTTACGCTTCTAAGAATGAAGAATGGAAATACACATGAGGTAAATTACATAATCAGGACTTAAATGTTTATTGGTGAGTGAGTATTTCATATTGGTTGTCATAGAGCACAGATTATTAGGATATGTATCTGTTTTTTTTTATCATATGACGATTGTACGATCGCTTTCTTGTAAATATACATGTGAAGATATGATTTGGAGTCACGAAATCGGCCGTGTTCCTGTAAAAGTTAATATAAATCTGAAAGCGATTTGTTTCAGAAATACGGATTTTTTCAACTGTAGTTGCCCTCAACAGAAAGTTATATGCAATGGAAAACTATTAGATAACGGTTTATGATGAAACAGACTTAGCATTCATCTATGAAGTAATGTCAGTCCAGAGAATTTCGATGCAGCATTAAAAAAAAAAGAGAAAGGTGAAGATCGTAGTTTTAATGGTTGAGGTGTAACGAAACTACATTTGAGTATAACGCACGGAACGCCCATACAACCATGTGAAACTGTAAGAAAAGTCCTTCCCTGGAATGTTGTTCGAGTCGTGCACTACATCTGCCCCTTCTTCTGTTGGCGAGGCATCGGAGACCCATCCTGCACTTTGTCATTTTGTGGTAGATTCGTATTGATAACATCAAGCCTCGTCAGCCGTGGTGATTTTTTCCAGAAGGGAATTGTCCGAGTTTTGTATTTCAGTCGGTTCACTGCAGGCGTCCACATGTCGTTGTTTTTGCTAGGGAGTGAAGGTGTGTGGGATAAATTTTACAAACATTTTTCTCATCTGAAAACATTCTGGAGAATGTTTTAAACACTTTATTTAGAGATGCTCAGGTCGTTGCTCCGTTGCTATCTGTGAAACAACAACGCTGACACACTACGGTCCCATGGCTACCACTTAACACTGCCTGCCCACTGGTAGGGTGTGCATTTCAGTCGTTAGTTCAAGCTTCCCCCTGCAATTACGGCGCTATCGCAGCTTATACGCCAGAAATAAAATCAGTGTCGGAGATTTTCGGATTAAGGAAGAACGTAATATTTACTTGAATTAGAGACAGTGGTGTTAGTGGTAAGCATTCTACGGTACTTAAAAAAATATTACGGATGAATATTCCACTTAATATCTATCACCATTAAAAGAAATCCAATTAGCGCTATCATTTTCTTATTTCATCCATTAGAAATGGTTGATGAAACCCCGCGATTGTAAAAATCACTGGATTTGTTTACAAAAGAAATAAATAAATAAAAAATTATGCTGCCAGTCTTTATTCTCTTTTATTTATTTCTCGCCCGATGTGTTTCCGGGAATGATTCCTACCTTCGAGTGCGTTTTTTCTTGTATTATACAATTTATCCATGATGTTTCCGATGTATGAGCCCTTGCATTATTGTGTTATCTTTACAATTTTGTAATTAACGATGGAACTTTGGATCTTTATACCTTGTTAATAGTGGATTTCGGAAAGAAACTTTTTATTTACCGTTTTATTGTAGTCCCTTTATGCAGAAACTGACAGTTATTAAACAACACTCACACAATTTATAGTGCACAGTACACGCCGAAAACGAGAAGGTACAGTAGCAGTCACAAAGATATTTTGCACATAGTCAACATAGACAATGCTACAGATCTTCCACAGAGTAAGTGTATCACCCTTAGGGCACAGAGCATTGTTCATATGCAACCTGATTTTTTTCCCTCTTATATACACCGTTAAACCAATCAAACGCTTATATACACCGTTAAACAAATCAAAAACTTGATGTTCTACATTTAAAATCGTCTAAAACTGATTTCTTGCATTGTTCCTCTTATGCTTCTGTTTATTACATAAGAAAAATCACTCTGGACTGTGTTTCACAATTCGTTATTGCACAGAACTTATATCTTTGTTTAGAAGTCTGTTGCCTAGTATTCCAGAGTTTCAGAGCATTTATAATGAATTTATTTGGTAGCTGTAACATCTTTGTTTGGATGTGATCGAGGATGAGAAGAGTCTAGTAACGGGAACTGGAAATCGAAAGATAATTCATGTGCAAAGAAAGTTTGTGAAACATAATCCCGAGCATATTTCTTGTGCAGCTAAGAGCTAAAAGCCACTAAAAAATAGAAGTCAATTAAAGTGAAATTATTTATTCCTTTACTTTTAATACTTTTCATTTGTTCTTGAAAACGTCGACAGATTTTTTCTAGATATATTTAACGAAATAATAGGAAAACGCTTGAGGCAGAACTTTGAAGTGGAATACATTTTTTTAATTTTAGGAATAACTCTCTATTTCTTCCTTATCTGTGTCCTTATCCTAGTTACAGCGTATCTTTGTCTTCTTCTACAATGACTTTCGTCAACTGACGTTTCCATCACCAAGCAGACTTGTGCAGAGTGCCTTAGCGGGCTCTTGACTAATCATTTTCTTCTTCTGGTGGGAGCGATAGAACGATTTATGGTGTCTCGTGTAGCACAATAATCTACCTGTCCACATAATTTCTAGCATCCTTACAGCCTTTGACGTTACGACATTTAATACTTATACTTTCAGAATATTCTTCTAATAGGTAGGCCTACATCAGTGATTATGCGTATTAAATTTCTGTTTTGAAAGTCTGTCCTTTCCCTATGCCGGTCTGACCTTTAAGTCTCCTTTGATTGACGCATTTTATACCTCCATGTTGTCTAATTACTGTTAAATTACTTACTATACAAATCTGGATTTGTGGTTTGTTGTAATTCCATTTATTTTTCGAGTGTTTGTTTTTTCCTCAAGTCGAGCTTTGTGTCCACCAATCCGTCCATTTCAGTTAGTATTTCCTACATTTTATCAGAGTGTAGTATCGCACCATTCCTGTAAGCAGCGGGAGTATTCTCGCCACCATAATAAAATAATGAACGTTTCCGTTTATCCACATACTTATTTTTACGTTATCATCGAGTGATAAGGCAGGGATTAGATTAGATTAGATCAATACTTGTTCCATAGATCATGAATACGACACTTCGTAATGATGTGGAACGTGTCGTTGATCACGCCGGCTCCCCTCTTTTCTCGAATATTTCGTTAACAGCCTCGAACTCTTGCAGCCACGTTATAAACATGTTTATGTTGTGTGGTCAACGCACGATTAAATCAAAGCCCAAAATAAACGTTGAGTTCTCATTTTGTGTTCTGGCTATGTAATTTAAAGTCACATTGTCTGATCCTTATTGCAGCTACGAAGGTATTTTGCGTTGGGTAGTACAGCCAAGGTTGCTGACGCACCCTTGTCAAGTGGATCTTGATCTTGAGGTAGCCGGTTCGAATCCCGTGGTAGAAGAAAATCGTTTGTTCGGCAGGAGGCAGATATGTGGTGGTATATAATTTCTATACACCAAACTGCGAAAAGTCCACAGGAACCTTTCCACAGTATCCCATTGATTGGTAGAATCTACTAAACTGATGATCTCCCTATCAATCGATCCTTTCTTATTGTCAAATTATGCCACAAATTTCTTGTCGCCCCGCTTCGACTATGTACCACCTTATTATTTATATGATATATCCATTTGATCTTCAGCATTCTTCTGTAACACCACATTATGAAAGCCTCTATTCTCTTCTTGTTTAAACTAGTTATCGTCCGTGTTTCACTTTCATACATGGCTATCACTTTCATACATGGCTACACTCCAGACAAATACCTTCAGAAAAAACTTCCTAATACTACAGTCCATATTCGATGTTAACAAATTTCTCTTCCTCAGAAACGCTTTTCTTGTCATTGCCAATATAGATTTTATATCCGTTCTACTTCGGCCATTACCATTTATTTTGGTGTAGCAAACTTCATGTATTACTTTAAGTGTCTCGTTTCCTAATCTAATTTTTTCAGCGTCGCCTGATTTAGATCAACTACATTCCATTATCCTTATCTTGCTTTTGTTGATGTTCATCTCACATTCTCCTTTTAAGACACTACATCTTTTTCGAAGGTGTTGCCCTGTACCTCGTCAAAGTTTTCTTGTTTTGTTTTTCAATCTATTGTTTTGATCGATTATGTAGAAACGTAAATGGTAAATTCGGCATTCCGTGATTACTTTATTTTTCGTATACCCATCTATCTAACGTGATGTATCTGGTGTTCCATAATATTAAGATTCCAATTTGAACAGTTATGAGTATAGTTGCTAAATCTTCCATTGATTCTAGTAACTGAGAAGCCTAGAATGGAGCCGTGGATTACCTAGTCAGCTGCATTAACCATCTTTCTCTCGTAGTGTTGCCCTCTGTATTCGTGATACGTATTTACTGTTTCCTCTGCAGCTCTCAGTAGCTACTTATCTGAACTTATAATATGATCATCATTTTCCGCAATTCCCCGATATATTTTAAAATCATTCTGTACGTAGCCTTAATCTTCCAAAATCCACGTCTTCTTATATAGCGCTCTTAATTTGTCTAAAACATACGGATTTTATTTTCTCCCACTGCGTGTTCAATTGTTTTCACATTTCTGTAAACTGTTTCACCGATTGTATAGTTTCTCACTAAGACACCGACAGTTGCGCAAATATCTTGAAATCGGCCGTGTCGCTAATTTATGCCCCTATCGTATCAGGATGAAAAATCACGTACAACAGAAAGGATCTACTGCCACACGTATTACTATCTGTCAGTTTTACTGTTGGTTTTACGCCATCCTTAATCAGAGGCACACAAAAAGAACTTATTTGTGTCGCAAGTTGAAAACGTGTCGCTCGGGAGGGAATTTCTGTATCATCGTGTAATCAAACATCCTTTTCAAACTATCGAGATTTTCTTAGGAGAATTGTCTCATTAAGGAATGCTACAAAATAATTCAGATCAGCACAAACTTTCTGATCATTCACTAATACGATGAGAATCCAATATTAAGTCAGAATCTCATTGCTGAAGCGGAAAATAATCCTTAGTCACTAACCCTTCCAGCATAACTAGTCTCAAAAACAGTAACAGACATACAGTATCAGTATGGCATCGACACCACAGAGTGTTATGAATCGTAAATGAAGTGTGTTGAAACTCCATTAGCCAATTTTTCAATTCTGGTATGCTTGGTATTCAGTGCACCACGACAGTTCGTAAAATTCCACAACTGACCGAAACATTCGAGTACGTTTGTACAGATCCCAAAATATTTTGTGTTCTCCGCTACGATTCGTTTAATAGCAGTATCTTCTCATGCAAAGTATTACGAAAATTGAACACACGTGTATCCTGTAACCAGCTTATATCATTCAGTTACAGTGTAACTAGTTATTTTTCCCTTTATTATTCCTAAGAGTGAGTCTGTGTTTTGGCCTAAATACAAGGGAAAACGAAGTCCCTACAGCATTTTTTGGAGCATGAAAACTGCACTTATTCACTGCATCTACGAGTCTCTCAATATAGTACTACGTTGTGTTATGGCTGTCGCCGGCCGGAGTGGCCGAGCGGTTCTAGGCGCTACGGTCGCAGGTTCGAATCCTGCCTCAGGCATGGATGTGTGTGATGTCCTTAGGTTAGTTAGATTTAAGTAGTTCTAAGTTCTAGGGGACTGATGACCTCAGTAGTTAAGTCCCATAGTGGTCAGAGCCATTTGAACAATTTGTTATGGCTGTCAGTTTTGTAAAAAAAAAAATTGAATTTCGAATCTGTCTGTTGCAGCTTCTGCACTGTGAGCTAATATCTCAGAGTGGTTACCTCACAATCTCGTTATACGGATCCTATGCAGTAGTAGCTTATGTAATCTCCTGAGTGAGCGCATCTTACATAGCTGGTCTCAAAAACTGAAGTCCGCTATCTTCTTTTCAGAAATCGCTGCATTCGGGAGGATAACTGTTCAATCCCGCGATATAGTTTTTCCGTGATTTCCCTAAATTGGTTCAGGCAAATTCCGGGATGGTTCCTCTGAAAGGGCACGACCGACTTCCTTCCCCATCCTTTTCTAACCCGATGAGATAGGTAAACAGGTAGAATACGGTGCTGCGGACGGCTACCCCTATATAAGACGATAAGGGTCTGGCGAAGTAGCTAGATCGGTTACTGCTGCTACAACGGCAGGTTATCAACATTTAAGTAAGTTTGGTGGTTCATTCAACCCTCTGCCAGCCACTTTATTGTGAATAGCAGAGTAATCACGTAGATGAAGATGTTGATCGTGGTGTTGTAGTCGGCGCACGAGCGGTAGGGCAGAGCGTCTCTGAGGTAGTGATGAAGTGGGGATTTCACGTACAACCATTTCATGAGTGTACCGTGAATATCAGGAATCCCACGTACAACCATCTCATGAGTGTACCGTCAATATCAGGAATTCGGTAAAACATCAAATCTCCGACGTCGCTGCGGTCGGAAAAAGATCCTGCAAAAACTCAACCAACGACGATTGGAGAGAATCGTTCAAAGTGACAGAAGTGCAACCCTTCCGCAAACTGCCGCAGATGGCAATTCTGTGCCATCAACAAGTGTCAGAGTGCGAACCATTCAACGAAACATCATCGATATTCTGAGCCGAACGCCCAGTCGTGTACCCTTGATAACTCCATGACACAAAACTTTACACCTCGCCTGGGCCCGTCAACACCGACATTGGACTGTTGATGACTGGAAACATCAGGTCTGATCGGTCGAGTCTCGTTTGAAATTGTATGGAGCGGATGGACTGGCACGGCTATGGAGACAACCTCATCAAACCATTGATCCTGCATGTCAGCAGGGGCTAGGGGCTGTAGAAGCAGGCGGAGGCTCTGTAATGGTGTGGGGCGTGTGCATCTGGAGTGATATGAGACCCCTGATACGTCTAGTTACGACTCTGACAAGTGACACGTACGTAAGCATCCTGTCTGATTACCTGCATCGATTCTTGTCCATTGTGCATTCAGGATAATGCGACACTCCACACGTCCAGAATTGCTACAGAGTGGCTTTTGAGCTTAAACACTTCCCCTGGCTACGAAACGCCCTAGATATGAACAGTATTGAACATATCTGGGTTGCCTTGCAACGTACTGTTCACAAGAGATCATCTCCTTCATACTCTTACGGATTTATGGACAGCCCTGCAGGATTCATAGTGTCAGTCCCCTCCAACACTACTTCAGACATCAGTCGAGTCCATGGCACGTCGTGTTGCGGCACTTCTGCGTGGTTACGGGCGCCCTACATGATATTAGGCAGGGGTACCGGTTTCTTTGGCTCGTCAGTGTATTTATCAGAATATTAATAATAATATTATTCAGACAGGTTCATTTCGCTCTTGCGGTCGAATTATGGTCACTGAATGATATTCCTTCTTCAAAATTGATCTTCCAAATGTAATTAAGTGAGATAAATCTAATATAGTCTCTTTCAGATTGGTTTGGTTACTGTTCTGACCAAGGTTTGTTATTAACATCAAGATCACGAGTGCAACTACCTCTGGCTGGCGTATAAAAATTATCGACTATCAGAAATGATCAGTTGCATAATTTGTGTTTGCTTTAGTCACCCCCTTAAAAAGAAAATTAATCACTTTTCACCGATAACATCTATCATGTAATTAAGCCTTGAAAGTATTTAATAATTCAGTTTACATCACGTTTGCGTAATATCACGAAGTTAGAGACTAACTAGCACTTTCCCCCGATTTCGTAACAAAATTCAAATTTCCATTCGGAAAAAAATTACTCAGTTACTCGTATTCATGATCTTCAAACACATCTCAGTGCATATAAACTGGATCCAGTATTTTCCAAAACAATGAATTTCATGAACACTTCTATCCTCTTTTCCGAAGAGATAAGCTGTTTTATGGGGTAACATTATGTACAGATTACTGCTACGTAAGTAATCTTACATACGCGTGCCGGCAAACGTAGCTGTCATAGAACGGAATTTACAACATTTCATTTTTCTTTCCGAAACAGATTTACAATGTCAAAATAACATAGGACACAGACTCTAAGGGATGCTTCCGGCATCTGCTTCCTGCGCGCGGCAGTCGGCTCCCTTATGTTTTCTTCCGGCGACGTCGACATCCTGGGCAAGATTGAAGACTCCCTCGGCTGGCGCTTAGCAGCTGCAACCCTCATAAGACATAAGAAACAAACCAACGCGTGCGTTTGTAGTCTTCAGAAAAAATAACATCAATCATATAAAGCACTGTCTTTGCTAAGTAATAATACGAGGGTTGGAACTTTAATAGTGGCACCTGTTTATTTAGAGCTCGTACAAAATAGATACGTGTTTCAAAGTTGTACTGACCTTCAAAGTAGTCATCAGCATTGTGTATAACAAGTTGCCAGCGATGTCGAAATCGTAGGATACTCTTAGCAGTGCCGGATGTGTTGGCAGTTCGAGTGGCGCGGTCTATTGCCCGACGAATTTGTAGCAGTTCTGAAGCGAATGCCGTGAAGTGTTTCCTTCAGTTTAGAAATCGAGTTGAACTTACGAGAGCTTACGTCAGGTGAAAGCAGTAGGTGGTATAGCACTTAGCAGCCCCATCAGTCAAACAAATCAGTACCAGAATGAGATATTCACTCAGCAGCGGAGTGTGCACTGATATGAAACTTCCTGGCAGATTTAAACTGTGTGCCGGACCGAGACTCGAACTCGGGACCTTTGCCTTTCTCGGTCCGGCACACAGTTTAAATCTGCCAGGAAGTTTCATATCAGTGCACACTCGGCTGCAGAGTGAATATCTCATTATGGGAACATCCCCCAGGCTGTGTCTAAGCCATGTCTCCGCAATATCCTTTCTTCCAGGAGTGCTAGTTCTGCAAGGTTCGCAGCAGAGCTTCCGTGAAGTTTGGAAAGTAGGAGTCGAGGTACTGCCGGAAGTAGAGCTGTGAGGACGGGTCGTGAGCCGTGCTTGGGTGGCTCAGATGGTAGAGCACTTTCCGACGAAAGGCAAAGTTCCCGAGTTCGAGTCTCGGTCCGGCACACAGTTTTAATCTGCCAGGAAGTTTCAAATCAGTAACAGCTTGCACTGAACGTGATTGAGCATTGTCCTGCAAAATGATTGTCAGGTCCTGCAGAAAGTGTCATTACTTCTGTCTCTACGCTGTTCATTTACTGAACACAATCCACAACCAGCATAGAGATAGAAGTGATGACACTTTCTGCAGGACCTGACCATCATTTTGCAGGAGAATGCTCAAGCACTTAGAGTGCAAGCTGTTACTGATTTGTTTGACTGATGGGGGTGCTATGTCCTTTACCACCTACTGCTCTCACTTTACTTAAGCCCTCGTAAGCTCAACTCGATTTCTAAACTGAAGGAAACACTTCACGGCATTCGCTTCAGAAGTACTACAGATTCGTCGGGCAATAGACCGCGCGCCGGCCGCAGTGGGAGAGCGGTTCTAGGCGCTTCAGTCTGGAACCGCGCAACCGCTACGGTCGCAGGTTCGAATCGTGCCTCGGGCATGGACGTGTGTGACGTCCTTAGGTTAGTTAGGCTTAAGTAGTTCTAAGTTATAGGGGACTGATGAGCTCAGATGTTATGTCCCATAGTGCTTAGAGCCATTTGAATGTGAGTAGACCGCGCCACTCGAACTGTCAACACAACTGGCACTGCTAAGAGTATCCTTCGACTTCCACATCGGTGGGAACGGGTTATAAACAATGCTGGCGACTACTTTGAAGGTCAGTAAAATTTTGAAACACGTCTCTATTTAGTACGAGCTGTAAATAAAAACATGCCACTATTAAAGTGCCAACCCTCGTAAAAATTAAACGGTGGACACTTACCATATTTCGTTACTGAGATAAGTTACACGATAAAATCCCTGTATCACCATAACTATTCAAATATGTTGCTGTTTACGTTTTTATAGATGTATGGCTAAATTGAATACATCATTGTTGTTTCATTTGTGTGTACTACAAGTGCAATACCAATACGTCTCGATATGACATGATAGCGGTCCAAGTTCGCGTAATCCAATGGTGCCTTCGATTACTACCGCAGACCACATGAGGTAGCAGGTGAATGTCTCCCGTAGCACAGTACTTCCCCAGTCGGCCTGCGTTAGCGCTGCGGTGCATATTTCGGGCACCCGTTCGCCTGGATAACGGCGTATCAGGACAAGACCATCGACCTGGTGTAACAAGAAACAGATTCATCCGACAAGGCGATCCATTTCCGTTGCTCCATGGTCCAGTTTCGATGATTCTATGCTCACTGCAATCATAACTGAAGATGATGTTATTGGGTCAATATGGTACACACATTCAAAAAATGTTCAAATGTGTGTGAATTCCTAAGGAACCAAACTGCTGAGATCATCGGTCCCTAGACTTACACACTGCTTAAACTAACTTTACACTAAGGACAACACTCACACCTGTGTCCGAGGGAGGACTCGAACCTCAGGCGGGAGGAGTGCACGATTAGTGACATGGCCCCTGTAAAAGCGCGGACACTCCGCGTGGCTACACACATTCAATAATGTACAGTGATCAGTGTGTTCCGAAACACTTGTGCCTATACTGACACCGTAGTCTGTCGTCAGATCTGCCACAGATCGCCGCCTATCCAGTTTCACAGGCTGGAAAAGCCACCTACCGCTACGTCCTGTTATTAGACATCGATGTTCAACATTTCGTCGCTTATTCGTATTGCACCATCCGTCAATCACTTTCCATGGATGCGAACAGCCGACCATCTTCGCCGTCTGCGATATGCTTGTGCCCAGGTCCTGCGTGGCAACGTCTGCCCTTTTTGGAAATCCCTAAAATGCCTTATGTGAATATTTTCCCATTAGTAGCTCATATCGTCACTTAAGTCATTCCCTACTGGCCTCTGTTACATTCATGCTCTTCCCCCACGGCGTGTCCCCAACCGAGGCCCGTGAGAAAGACAGGTCGCAGTGCGTATGTCATAGCACGTGACACTACAGATCTTACAAATGCCTGCAACCCATTCTGGTTGGGAGCGACTGAGAGTATAATAATTCTTAATTGCATATAAGCTTTCTATAGCACACGGAAAAGATAAGACCTTCAGTGGGTACCTTCTCATTGACATATTGATTTCCGGTGGGTTCTGCACAGAGCCAAGGGTTCGCGAAATATGGTGGGCAAGACAGCTAGTGTGACGTCACAAGTTCGTTAAGGAGCCCATATTTCTCGTTGGCCCTGCCCGAAACACCAACAAGCGGCCTTCAATCACTCAGTGGACTACGGTCGTAACGTTTGGCCTCACCAGTGCAAGCAGAGGCTACTTTTGCCAACGGGGCTAACGCTCATTTTAGTATTCAAATTGTAGACTACATGAATGAAAATGAAAAAGCCGTGTGGCTAGGGTCTCCTGTCGGATAGACCATTCGCCTGGTGCAAGTCTTTCGAGTTGACGCCACTTCGGCGACTTGTGTGTCGATGGGGATGAAATGATGACGATAAGGACAACACAACACCCAGTCCCTGAGTGGAGAAAATCTCGGACACAGCCGGGAATCGAGCCTGGGCCGTTAGGTATGACATTCCGTCGCGCTCACCACTCAGCTACCATGGGCGGACACTGTATGAATAAAAATCGAAAAGGCCACCCGGGATTAGGGGAGCGGTCTAAGGCGCTGCAGTCATGGACTGTGCGGCTGGTCCCGGCGGAGGTTCGAGTCCTCCCTCGGACATGGGTATGTGTGTTTGTCCTTAGGATAATTTAGGTCAAGTAGTGTGTAAGCTTAGGGACTGATGACCTTCGCAGTTAAGTCCCATAAGATTTCACACACATTAAAACATTTGAAAAATTGAAAAGACAGTTTTGCGACATTTACTTTGCTTGCATCTATGGCTACACAAGTACTCCACAAAGTATTGTACGATTCATGCTGGAGAGTACATCGTATCAATGTCATTAGTTTTCTTTCCTACATTGGTGTGCAAAACTTAAGGTCGAAAGTAACTTCCTCATTATGTGACGCTGTACTTTGTCTGCATCTATGGCTACACAAGTACTCCACAAAGGAGTGTCCAATACATGCTGGAGAGTACATCGTACCAACATCATTACTTTTCTTTCCTGCATTGGTGTGCAAAACTTAAGGACGAAAGGAACTTCCTCATTATGTGACACTGTCAAGTATCATAGCTCACCGAAATGAGGAAGACTGATACAGTGCAGAACACTACAGTGCAGAAGGTAACTGAAAGAAATATGCAAAGACACTGAAAGTCCTCTGGACATTACAAAAGGCGGGACATGTTTTTTAATTGCGTTTGTGATTACCACGGACAGCAGCGCATGCTTTGCAAAGTGCTCCCATGTGGTCAAAAGGTTGGTAACGAGTTTCTCTGGGAAGGCGTTTAATTCTTTTACCGGCAGGGATGACAGTTTCTGGATGGTCGTTGGTGTATGTGGACACTCTGCAATACGTCTCCTCAACGCATCTCACAAGTGGTTGATGGGATTTTAGACGGGGGAACGAATAGGCCAGTCCACTCGCCCAGTATCATCGCGTTACGAGAGATCATCATCTGCGCTGTCTGATGTGGTCGCACATTGTCATCCATAAAAATGAAGTCAGGGCCGAATGCACCCATGGAAAGACGCGCATGGGGAAGCAATACTGTGTCGCAATAGCGCTGACCGTTAAATGTACTGTGTTATAGGATTTGGAGTCCAGTGTGTTCATGTAACATTATGCCTGCCCACAGCACAACAACACCTCGACCACCAAAACTAACACGTTCGACAATGCTGGAAGTACCCCCATATGGTGAGAGGTGGGAAGACGTAATACACCCAGGGTCACTGAGATGTAATGCACCCAGGAACATTATAGAACATGATAGTTTTGGTGGACCAAGTGTTTTTGTGAGGGCAGGCGTAATGTTGAAGAGGCATCCTGATCTAAAAATTCTTGAACACGGTACACTGAAAGAGCAACGTTATGACAGTGCACTCCTTCTCCATGCACGTCTTTTCAGGGGTGGATTCGGCTCTGACTTAATTTTTATGGACGACAACGGGCGATCCCGTAATGTTTGAATACTCCATTAGTAGTGTAGCGCTTGACACAGTCACGTCGATTAAATATTTGGGCGTAACATTGCAGAGCGATATGAAGTGGGACAAGCATGTAATCGCAGTTGTGGGGAAGGCGGATAGTCGTCTTCGTTTCATTGGTAGAATTTTGGGAAGATGTGGTTCATCTGTAAAGGAGACCGCTTATAAAACACTAATACGACCTATTCTTGAGTACTGCTCGAGCGTTTGGGATCCCTATCAGGTCGGATTGAGGGAGGACATAGAAGCAATTCAGAGGCGGGCTGCTAGATTTGTTACTGGTAGGTTTGATCATCACGCGAGTGTTACGGAAATGCTTCAGGAACTCGGGTGGGAGTCTCTAGAGGAAAGGAGGCGTTCTTTTCGTGAATCGCTACTGAGGAAATTTAGAGAACCAGCATTTGAGGCTGACTGCAGTACAATTTTACTGCCGCCAACTTATATTTCGCGGAAAGACCACGAAGATAAGAGAGATTAGGGCTCGTACAGAGGCATACAGGCAGTCATTTTTCCATCGTTCTGTTTGGGAGTGGAACAGGGAGAGAAGATGCTAGTTGTGGTACGAGGTACCCTCCACCACGCACCATATGGTGGATTGCGGAGTATGTATGTAGATGTAGATAAACGGCATAGATGGATGAGCTAACGGAACGAGGGGATATTCGGAGAACTGATCGGCCTGCCCATTCCCTCGACCTAAATCCCGTCGAGCAAATGAGAGGTGCATTTTGGAGATGGATTCCAGAACGTCCATATGCACCACCGACCATCCATCATCTACCAACCAGGCTAGTGGAGGAATTGAACACACTACCACAACAATTCCTTACCAGCCCTGTGGCCAGCGTAGGAACACACCGCAGAGCTTGCATCGCCGTCCGTGGTGATCACACACTCTGTTAAGAACCATTTCCCACATTTTGTAATTTCCAGGGAACCATCATGAATCACGGTAACTTCAGTATAATTATTGTCTTTGGATAAAAGTGTCATTCCCATTGTACGAGGGTAATCCCAAAAATAAGGTCTCCTATTTTTCTATAAGTACATAGACCTGTTTATTTCTACAATGGTTTACATCAGTTTACAGCTTGAACATTTAGCTATTTTTCGACATAATCACCATTTCTGTCGATGCATTTTTTTTTAGATACTGTGGCAGCTTTTGTATGCCCGTGTCACACCAGCTCGCCGCCATGCTGTTATGAACCTCTTCTTTTATCTCGTCTTCGGAGCTGAATCGCTTTCCGGTCAAATTTTCTTTTAACCTAGGGAACAGGTGATAGTCACTGGGCGCCAAGTCAGGACTATGTGACACATTATCTGAAAGTTACTTTCGTCCTTAAGTTTTCCACACGAGTGCAATTCATTCACATGTTGTGTCTAAATACTTCTGTAAGCGTCCTAATCATTCTTCTTTATCTTCTGGTTCCTATATGAAATTTTCGTTGGTGGCACTTCGCACAGTCACCTTGAAGTATAAATTATCTAAATTTACCCACCGGGGTTTTACGAAAGCTACATCATCTTAGTTCCGAGGATTCCCGTTCTCTGTGCATATCTGTTAGACTTACATATGGGCTGTACCTATCTGTCACGACTCAGGCAGCGGGTGTGTGCGTTCGTTTGAAGTCTGTTGTTACGTATGCGACGCGTTAATACAACCTACAGAGCTAGTTTCTAACTGCAGCTTGCCCTTGTTAATGTTCATCTTGACACATTCCAAATTCCTATGTGTTGTCCATCGCGGTGCGATATGTGGAGCGGAACAACTTGGTGAGAGCGCGAATAACGGGAGTGTTTGACTATGCTACACTGCCGTTTCGTATGATAGTGAGAAGTGCCAGACCTTACGGAGCTGCCTGACGAACAAAGTCTCGGTGGCGGGGAGGCGGCAGCCGCAGCCTGCGGTCCTTTTGTGATGGCGAGGCGTCTTGGAGGGGGCCTGGCTGTCCCGAAACCAGCGCCACTGGGGTCTCCGTCTGAAATTAAAGGCAGAAAGGGAAGGCGGGGGCGGGCTGCCTGTACCAGCAAAACCTCCTCTCAAAGTGTAACTGCTCTACACGGAGCACTAAGTGTTAGCGTCTGGAAAACTACGTTGTTGACGTGTGTATAATCGCCACCAGGAAGCAACAATGATGAAGAGATTGCCTGGAGACGACGTACAAAGGAGCGAATTTCTGTTTTTAAAATTTGAAAAAAGAAAAAAAATGATCTCGAAGGCCACAGAATTTTATATTAATGGCAATTAATTGTTCTACAGGTAGATTCAAATCAAATTCATCCGATTTTATAAGAATGAGTCTTCAATGAAGATAAAAACACGGTGTGGATTGTAACTTATCTATCGAAACTGAAAGTTTTATGCCGCCAGTTCACACACTTACCGGCAGAGGCCTCCCTTATGCAACTCGTTCGCTATCTTGTTAACTGACCAATGTTCTTCGAGCCAAGATGGACATAAAACAGCAACAAATACGGTTTTGCATTCTCCGCTTGAGCAGGTGCAGGTGCAATAACTGTGTAGGGCGATTTTCGCCTATAGCGCTACGCCCTTTCGGGCACCGAACAATATGAGGAGCGCTAACACACTCGTGATCCTGGAAGCTGAGGGCGAGTGGTCACCTGGTGCACGATACCCAGAGGGCGGACATCAGTCACCTGATTTGGAAATATTTTCGACTTTTGTGGAAGCTCGCGGATACTTTCTATTTTATATAGGCAGCTGCAGACTTGGAGATATTTTGAACGAAGTTCAGACTTCGAATAATTCATATGAAGCAGGAAAATTCCAGCAAAAATAACATTCGTACGTTGTTCAGTAGCCGTTAAACTATGTGCATTAACTGTTTCTTTTAAAGAATCTTGTCACTACATATTATCAAGAAAAGCATCCCATTCTTATTAAATCCCAGGAGGGGTACAGTTCCATACTTCACATTGGCTGCCAAGATTGTCTTATAGTGTATGTGATTTTCTTTTTGGTGCGGACTTCCGAAAGACTTCGTCTATAAGTCTCCCTTTCCAACAACTCTAGATCGACCGCGACTCTGTTTACCAATAGCAGTGAATGCAGTACCTCAGATATCAAGTATGGAGGGGACGTACTTGTCTGTCTGGACGTTCTCGAGCAGCGGAGAGCACATTGAACATTTCTGAAAGCCGATCTAAGACTTTGATCCTAAACGTAATTGTAAAAATACTCCAACGCTGGGTATTCCGACATTTCGCCTCTGGTCTCTGTCATTACTTATAACGGTCTCGTTTGTTTACTACTTTGGTTTATGATTACTTTAAAAGAGCAGCAAAACGTCGCCATGTTTTTCGAAATTAAGAGCTTATGATCACAGGCAGTATCGCTCTAACAAGAATTTCTACATTCGTAGTTGATTCTTCCTGTATAACTGATTACCAGCGTAACTAAGTTCCAATTATCCCACCAGAACAGAGCATTGACAGAAATATGGAAACGCCAAAAACACAACGTATTACCATGGCTAATACGACGTACGAGAATCTTTAGCATTCAAAATGGCTTCCAGTCGTGGGCGGAATGGATAAATATAGGCCCTGTATGGTTTTCAAGGCACTCTTTGCAAGGGTCGGTTTCGTTACCCCTAAGACCTCCCCCTCTTTGTCTATCTGCCCAAACGATCTGTGTGGCTGTGGTAACCCTACCAGGAGCTTAAGCTTCTGCCAGCTTAGCTCCATGGGTCGTAGGAATTTCTGTGCGCTGGACGAAGCTGCATCGCGTGCCGACAATGCGATTTTGTAAACGTCTCTATAGCAATACATCTAGCTCTATAGACGACTATTGTTTTCGCCTACAGCCGTTTGCGTTTTGTAGCTGAAAGCTATGAACAGCCCTATCAGATGTCAGGGATTTCCTTAAGCTGACTCGACTGTAGAAGTGTCTTATAAGTAAAGAATAAATGTATTACAACTTCATGCAAGATGCTGCATTTTTTCACGCATCTCAGTGTCGTATCTCTTGAGCTATGTGTGTCGTACAATTATATATTATTGTACGTACATTGAGCGGCATATGCGGATACTGTCAGTGAAATATGTTGCGAATAGAGTTATTAGCGAAGAAGTAATTAATTTATACGTCATGCACAATGTGTCACTTTTCACTCATCTCTGTATTTATGACGTCATATCTCCTGATCTACGTGTTACACAATGACATAATTTTGTAGGTGGATCCAGTGACATATATGGATACTGTCCCCAGAATGAGTTGCGAATGGAGTTAGTACCAAAGAACTAATAAATTTAAACATAATGTACAATGCGGTAGCTTTCACCTGTCTCAGTTGTTACAGTGTCACATCTCCTGAACAATAATAGTAAGGTGGTTTTTACCCCCACAACGCTTGTTGCCCGATAGTAAGGGATATGTGTACCAAGTTCGGTTGAAATCGGTCGAGTAGCGTAGATGTGGACGCACACGCACACACACACACACACACACACACACACACACACACACACACACATACTCACATTTTTATAACATTCATGAATTGTACTTATTTCTGTTGTACGATTATTTGGAGTAATTACGCAAATTTGTAATTAATGATTTGAAATAGTAGTTATAATCATAAAAGGGTAATCGATATTCCGTTTTCATTACCGCACTAGCGCACATACGACGGTGTGATTATAATGTGCCTAGACTAATTTTATTAATTAATGGGTCCATTATCACGTGAAGTGGTAGGGGGAAAGATTCAGATGTCCTATGAGAGAGCAGTACAGCGACGGTAGTTGCACATAGACCTCCGACGTGTTTATTGACAGTCATAAGGTGTTACTAGCGATAAATCCGCTAGTTTTGATTATATAATGTTCTGATGGAACAATTATCTTTGAGAATGAGATTTTCACTCTGCAGCGGAGTGTGTGCAGATATGTAACTTCGCTGTTTAAATTTTGATTAATGATCATCAGTCGCCGCCGAAGATTTCCGGCAGAAGAAGTCTGTCAACGGCCTTGTCAAAGAGAGCGGAGGAGCGGACAGATGTTCAGGGCCCTCTGTTGTCCTAGGGGTGGGAAACTGCCTCTGAAGGTGGAACAATCAACGAAGATCAACGGCATTGGGATGTAGAAGGCAATTTAAACCACTGCATTAAAGACACATGACGTGTATCGACAGGACATGTGGCCGTTAATTGAAGAAATGTCGTGATGATCTCTCCTTTAGCAAATGATTCCGGAATAGTCCCCCATTCGTATCTCCAGGAGGGTACTACCAAAGGGGAGATTACCATGAGAAAAAGAGTGAATAATCAACGAAATAATAACATTCTACGATTTGGGACGTGGGTCAGAAGCTTGAACATGGTAGAAAAACTAGAAAATTTGAAAAAAGGAAATGCGAAGGCTCAGTATAGATACAGTAGGGGTCAGTGAAGTGAAGTGGAAGGAAGACAAGGATTTCTGGTCAGATGAGTATAGGGTAATTTCAACAACAGCAGAAAATGGTATAAAGGGAGTAGGTTCAAATGGATCAAATGGCTCTGAGCACTATGGGACTTAACATCTATGGTCATCAGTCCCCTAGAACTTAGAACTACTTAAACCTAACTAACCTAAGGACATCACACAACACCCAGTCATCACGAGGCAGAGAAAATCCCTGACCCCGCCGGGAATCGAACCCGGGAACCCGGGTGCGGGAAAAGGGAGTAGGATTCGTTACAAATAGGAAGGTAGGGCACAGAGGGTGTTACGGTGAACAGTTCAGTGATACGGTTATTCTTATCAGAATCGACAGAAACCAACACCGACAATGATAGTTCAGATATACAAGCTGTCGTCGCAAGCTGAAGATGAAGGGATAGAGAATGTGAATGAAGATATTGAAAGGGTAATACAGTATGTAACTTATTAAACTGATAGTTCTGTAATTTACACATCAGTCAACAACTGATTTCTTTGTGATTGGAATTATTATATTCTTCTTGAAGTCTGAGGGTATTTCGCCTCTCTCCATACATCTTGCTCACCAGATGGTGGAGTTTTGCCATGGTTGGCTCTCCCTAGGCTATCAGTAGTTCTAATGGAATGTTGTCTACTCCCGGGGACTTGCTTCGACTTAGATCTTTCAGTGCTCTGTCAAATTCTTCACGCAGTATCATATCTCCCTTTTAATCTTCATGTACGTCGTCTTCAATTTCCATAACATTACCCTCAAGTACATCGCCCTTGTGTAGACATTCTATATACTCCTTCCACCTATCTGCTTACCCTTCTTTGCTTAGTACAAGTAGTTCTCCAAAGCTTTCTTTAATTTTCCTGTAGGCGGTATCAGTCTTACCCCTAGCAATATATGCCTCTAGATCCTTACATTTGTCCTCTAGCCATCCCTACTCAGCCATTTTGCACTTCTTGTCGATCTCATTTTTGAGAAGTTTGTATTCCTTTTTGCCAGATTCAATTAATTGCATTGTTATATTTTCTCCTTTCATCGATTAAATTCAGTATCTCTTCGGTTACCAAAGGATTTCTACTGGCCTTTGTCTTTTTTCCTAGTTGATCCTCTGCTGCCTTCACTATTTCATCTCTCAAAGCTACCCATTCTTCTTCCATTGTATTTATTTCCCCCGTTCCTGTCAATCGTTCCATAACGCTCTCCCTGAAACTCTCTACAACCTCTGTTCTTTCAGTTTATCCATGTGCCATCTCCTTAAAAAGGCATCCTTTTGCAGTTTGGTAAGTTTTAATCTACAGTTCATAAGCAGTAAATTGTGGTCAGAGTCCACATCTGGCTCTGGATATAACATTTAAAACCTGGTTCCTAAATCTCTGTCTAACCATTATATAACTATCTGAAATCTTCCAGCGTCTCCAGGCCTCTTCCACGTATATAATCTTCTGTCATGATTCTCAAACCAAGTGTTAAGCTATGATTAAGTTGTGCTCTGTGCAAAATTCTACCAGGCGGCTTCCTCTTTCATTCCTTACCTCCATTCCATATTTACCTACTACTATTCCTTCTCTTCCTTTTCCTACTATCGAATTCCAGTCCCCATGTCTATTACATTTTCGTCTCCCTTCACCATCTGATTAATTTCTTTTATCGCATCATAGATTTCTTCAATCTCTTCATCATCTGCGGAGCTAGGTGGCACGTAAACTTGTACTACTGTGGTAGGCGTGGGCCTCGTTTCTATCTTGGCAACAATAATTCGTTCACTATGCTGTTCGTTGTAGCTTACCTGCTCTCCTATTTTTTATTCATTATTAAACCTACTCCTGCATTACCCATACTTGATTTTGTATTTATAACCCTGCGTTCACCTGACCAGAAGTCTTGTTCCTCCTGCCACCGAACTTTACTAATTCCCGCTATATATAACTTTAACCTGTCCATTTCCGTTTTTAAATTTTCTAACCTACCCGGCCGGTTAAGGGAAATGACAGTCCACGCTCCGATCCGTAGAACGCCAGTTTTCTTTCTCCTGATAACGACGTCCTCCTGTGTAGTTACCGCCCGTAGATCCGAATGGGGGACTATTTTATCCTCCGGAATATTTTATCCAAGAGGATGCCATCATCTTTTAACCATACAATAAAGCTGCATGCCCTTGGGAAAAAGGAAAAAATTACAGCTACCGTTTTCCCTTGCTTTCAGGCGTTAGCAGTACCAGCACAGCAAGGCCGTTTTGGATAATGTTACAAGCCAGACTAGTCAATCATCTAGACTGTTGCCCCTGCAACTACTGAAAAGGCTGCTGCCCCTGTTCAGGAACAACACGTTTGTCTGGCCTGTCAACAGATCCCTTCCGTTGTGGTTTTGTGGTTGCACCTACGGTACGGCTATCTGTATCGCTGAGGCACGCAAGCCTCCCCACCAACGGCAAGCTCCATGGTTTATGGGAGGGGTGTTAACTGCATTACAATTCATAAAATAGCTCTCGTTGATTTTCTCTGTAGTGCTCATAGTTAATGCGTAGCAAGGGAGAGAATACGAAAATCTGGCGTGTGGTTGAAGACTAGATATAACATAGCAGGTTGCATGAAACGACATGAGTAGGGGCAACTGAGTCTCCTTATATATGTCTGTGAGTGTGTGTGCAATTAAGGAGTATTTCGTCGTGTAGCAAGTTTCTCAATGTTTCGTGATTTACCCATAGGGACGTCGACAAAACATTTTCACGGGTCAAAGAGCTGGAAGATTACATCGCGTAATTCTTTGCTTTCCTGAACATTCCAGCATCCCACCGAAGCAAAACTTTTCAATTTGGAGTTTTCTGCTCGTCTGCAATCGCCCCCGCCTTGCTGCCACGGGAGTGGCTGCCAACTAACGGTTCCGCGCCGCAGCTGTCGTCTTCCCAGGCGACCTCATCCTTCACCCTGTTTCTTTACTCTCCCCTCACATTCCATAGACTGCACGGTGGCTGTCTCGTGTCTTAGAGACATCGACCAGAAAGCTCTTGTCTCCGAGCGCGATCAGCAATGACTCACTGCCCCTTTAGGTGTACGACTGTTTAACGTACAACGTTACTCTGTGTTGCCTGACTTTTTTTTGTCACCGTCAGAGCGAAACCGGGAATATTTATAGAAGAGAAGGAGGGTATCAAATAATACTCTGGCTACAAACGATTCTGACCTTACTTTTCCTCTGATCTCCTAAATCGTTTGATTTAATGCTGGAATGATTCTTTCAAGTGCGTGGATTATCACCTTCTCTGTCCATTCTAAAATGAGTTGTTACCTCATCCCTAATGACAACGAGGTCGATGTTGGCAGGATGCAGCTGCCTGATAATTGCAAATGGCTCTGAGCACTATGGGACTTAACATCTGAGGTCATCACTCCACTAGAACTTAGAACTACTTAAACCTAACTAACCTAAGGAAAAGGGAAATGCAAAGGCTCAATCTAGATATAGTAGGTGTCAGTGAAGTGAAGTGGAAGGAAGACAAGGATTTCTGGTCAGATGAGTATCGGGTAATATCAACAGCAGCAGAAAATGGTATAACAGGTGTAGGATTCGTTATGAATAGGAAGGTAGGGCAGAGGGTGTGTTACTGTGAACAGTTCAGTGACCAGGTTGTTCTAATCAGAATCGACAGCAGACCAACACCGACAACGATAGTTCAGGTATACATGCCGACGTCGCAAGCTGAAGATGAACAGATAGAGAAAGTGTATGAGGATATGAAAGGGTAATGCAGTATGTAAAGGGGGACGAAAATCTAATAGTCATGGGCGACTGGAATGCATTTGTAGGGGAAGGAGTAGAAGAAAAGGTCACAGGAGAATATGGGCTTGGGACAAAGAATGAATGAGGAGAAAGACTAATTGAGTTCTGTAACAAGTTTCAGCTAGTAATAGCGAATACCCTTTTCAAAAATCACAAGAGGAGGAGGTATACTTGGAAAAGGTCGGGAGATACGGGAAGATTTCAACTAGATTACATCATTGTCAGACAGAGATTCCGAAATCAGATACTGGATTGTAAGGCGTACCCAGGAGCAGATATAGACTCAGATCACAATATAGTAGTGATGAAGAGTAGGCTGAAGTTCAAGACATTAGTCAGGAAGAATCAATACGCAAAGAAGTGGGATACATAAGTACTAAGGAATGACGAGATACGTTTGAAGTTCTCTAACGCTATAGATACAGCAATAAGGAATAGCGCAGTAGGCAGTACAGTTGAAGAGGAATGGACATCTCTAAAAAGGACCATCACAGAAGTTGGGAAGGATAACATAGGTACAAAGAAGGTAGTTGCGAAGAAACCATGGGTAACAGAAGAAATACTTCAGTTGATTGATGAAAGGAGGAAGTACAAACATGTTCCGTGAAAATCGGGAATACAGAAATACAAGTCGCTGAGGAATGAAATAAATAGGAAGTGCAGGGAAGCTAAGACTAAATGGCTGCAGGAAAAATGTGGAGACATCGAAAAAGATATGATTGTCGGAAGGACAGACTCTGCATACAGGAAAGTCAAAACAACCTTTGGTGACATTAAACAAAGCAACGGTGGTAACATTAAGAGTGCAACGGGAATTCCACTGTTAAATGCATAGGAGAGAGCAGATAGTTGGAAAGAATACATTGAAAGCCTCTATGAGGGTGAAGATTTGTCTGATAGAAGAAGAAACAGGAGTCGATTTAGAAGAGATAGGGGATCCAGTATTAGAATCGGAATTAAAAAGAGCTTTGGAGGACTTACGGTCAAATAAGGCAGAAGGGATAGATAACATTCCATCAAAATTTCTAAAATCATTGGGGGAAGTGGCAACAAAACGACTATTCACGTTGGTGTGTAGAATATATGAGTCTGGCGATATACCATCTGACTTTCGGAAAAGCATCATCCACACAATTCCGAAGACGGCAAGAGCTGACAAGTGCGAGAATTATCGCACAATCAGCTTAACAGCTCATGCATCGAAGCTGCTTACAAGAATAATATACAGAAGAATGGAAAAGAAAATTGAGAATGCGCTAGGTGACGATCAGTTTGGCTTTAGGAAAAGTAAAGGGACGAGAGAGGCAATTCTGACGTTACGGCTAATAATGGAAGCAAGGCTAAAGAAAAATCAAGACACTTTCATAGGATTTGTCGACCTGGAAAAAGCGTTCGACAATATAAAATGGTGCAAGCTGTTCGAGATTCTGAAAAAAGTAGGGGTAAGCTATAGGGAGAGACGGGTCATGTACAATATGTACAACAACCAAGAGGGAATAATAAGAGTGGACGATCAAGAACGAAGTGCTCGTATTAAGAAGGGTGTAAGACAAGGCTGTAGCCTTTCGCCCCTACTCTTCAATCTGTACATCGAGGAAGCAATGATGGAAATAAAAAGAAAGGTTCAGGAGTGGAATTAAAATACAAGGTGAAAGGATATCAATGATACGCTTCGCTGATGACATTGCTATCCTGAGTGAAAGTGAAGAAGAATTAAATGATCTGCTGAACGGAATGAACAGTCTAATGAGTACACAGTATGGTAGTGAAAAAAAATGGTTCAAATGGCTCAGAGCACAATGCGACTTAACTTCTGAGGTCATCAGTCGCCTAGAACTTAGAACTAATTAAACCTAACTAACCTAAGGACATCACACACATCCATGCCCGAGGCAGGATTCGAACCTGCGACCGTAGCGGTCACGCGGTTCCAGACTGAAGCGCCTTTAACCGCACGGCCACATTGGCCGGCTGTATGATAGTGAAACATGGCCTGTGGGAAAACCGGAACAGAAGAGAATCGAAGCATTTGAGATGTGGTGCTATAGACGAATGTTGAAAATTAGGTGGACTAATAAGGTAAGGAATGAGGAGGTTCTACGCAGAATCGGAGAGGAAAGGAGTATGTGGAAAACACTGATAAGGAGAAGGGACAGGATGATAGGACATCTGCTACGACATGAGGGAATGACTTCCATGGTACTAGAGGGAGCTGTAGAGGGCAAAAACTGTAGAGGAAGACAGAGATTGGAATACGTCAAGCAAATAATTGAGGACGTAGGTTGCATGTGCTACTCTGAGATGAAGAGGTTAGCACAGGAAAGGAATTCGTGGCGGGCCGCATCAAACCAGTTAGTAGACTGATGACAAAAAAAAAAAAAAAAAAAAAAAAAACCTAAGGACATCACACACATCCATGCCCGAGGGAGGATTCGAAACTGTGACCGTAGCGGTAGCGCGGCTCCAGACTGAAGTGCCTAGAACCGCTCGGCCACCGCGGCCGGCCTGATAATTACAGATCCATATCCTTAACATCAGTTTGCTGTCGAATTCTTCAGCTTTACTCTAAGTTAGAATACAATAAATTTCCTTGAGGCAGAAAACCTTCTGTTCACAAATCACCATGGATTTAGAAAGCAATTTTTTCCCACCGATATGCTACGAACCATGTATGAAGGATAACAGGTAGATTCCATATTCTTAGATTTGGGAAAGCGCTTGACACAGTACCCCACTGCAGATTATTGACGAAGGTCCGAGAGCATGTTGTCAGATACGTAACTATATCCAGGGCTCCTTAAATAATAGAAACCGTTAAGTTTTCATGGACGGCGAGTGTTTATCAGAGACAAGGGTATCGGCTAGGATGATCCAGCGAAGCGTGATAGGAAAGGTCTTGTTTTTTACATACATCTAACGATACAGCGATCAGGAACTTCGACAGCTTATTGATGACGATCTAGTGTACACGAGAGTATAGTAATTGTGTGACTGTAAGATACAGCGTGACTTAGATAGAATTTATGTTTGTTGTGACGAATGGCAGCTTGCTTTAAATGTAGAAAAACGCAAGATAATGCAGGTGTGTAGGAATAACAATCCTGCAATGTTCGAAAACAGAATTAATGGTGCGCTGCTTGCAAAGTACCGATGATTAAATATGTAGGCGTACTGTTGCGAAGCGATATGAAATGGAATGAGCACGTAAGGTCTGTAGTAGGGAAGGCCAATAGTAGCTTTTGTTTTATTGGGAGGATTTTATGAATGTGTAGCTCATCTATATAGGAGACGACGTACAGAACCCTAGTGCGACCAATTCTTCAGTACTGCTCGAGTGTTTGGGATCTTCGCCAGGTCGCATATAGGATGCTATGGAAGCAACAAAGAGGTGTGCTGCTAGATTTGTTACCGGCAGATTTGATCAAGAAGTAAATACTATGGAGATGCTTTGTGAACCCCTGGAGGTTGTTTTCGCAAAGCAATACAGGGAAAATTTAGAGGACTGGCATATGAACCTAACTGCAGAACAATTCTACTGTCGCCAGCGTACATTCAACATCTAGAATATTAGGCCACTATAGACAAAATGGCAGAAAAATTGGACTATTTGGCAATAACAGCAGAAAAGCCGGGGGAGGACTTGACGTCAGATAGATGGAGCTGGTCGGTGATTCGGGAAAAGCGAGATATTGGGTGCTCATTCTATGTTCATCTATGCCCCTCGGGCTAATGACTGCTTACTTCACGATACTGGTTGCGGCCTGACTGAATGTTCGAATCGCAGCGGCAATACCTGTATACCAAAAACTATGAGGCGCAGAAGAAAGCGCAGAAGAAAGCGCCTATAATATCTCACTGACTACCATTCAGGCATAACTAAAAATGAAAGACCAATTTCACAAGTTTTTTTTTCTAAGATTCCTTATCTTCTTCTTTTGCGACTTGAAATGATAACTTAGCACATTTTGAACTGAAGCATCAATAGCTAAATAACAAACGTAAAGATTTAGAAGCACATATCACTGGGTGACAGATAGATACTCCCCATAGGAAAACCAACGAGGTCTTTGGAGAAAAGAGAAGCAGCTGTATAAATATGAAGAGCTCAGTTGGAAAACCAGTACTAAGCAAAAAAGTGAAAGCCGAAAAGTGGGCCGGCCGTGGTGGCCGAGCGATTATAGGCGCTACAGTCTGGAACCACGGGACCGCTACGGTCGCAGGTTCGAATCCTGCCTCGGGCATGGATGTGTGTGATGTCCTTAGGTTAGTTAGGTTTAAGTAGTTCTAAGTTCTTAGGGACTGATGATCTCAGATGCTAAGTCCCATAGTTCTCAGAGCCATTTGAACCATTTGATCCGAAAAGTGGAAAGAGCATATAGAGGCTCTATACAAGAGAGATGAACTTCAATACAATATTATAGAAAGCGAAAAGGACATAGACGAGATATAAGGCTGTGAGAATAATTTGACAGAGTAGTGAAAGAGATACGTCGAAACAAGGCCTCTGGAGTAGACGACATTCCGTCAGAACTACTGACAGCGTTGGGAGAGTCAGCCATGAGAAAACTATTCCAGCGGGCATGCAAGATGTATGAGACAGGCAAAATATTCTCAGGCTTCAAGAAGAATATAACAATTCCAATTGCAAAGAAAGCAAGTGCTGACAAGTGTGAATATTACAGAACTATCAGTTTAATAAGCCATAGTGGCAAAATACTGACACGAATTCTTTACAGAAGAATGGAAAAAAATGTTAGAAGCCGACATCAAGGAATATCAGTTTGGATTTCCGAACACGCGAAGCAATACTGACCCTACGACGTCTCATAGAAGGTAGGTATTCTTAGACATAGAGAAAGATTTTGTGACAGGGGTAAATACAGGGAGCGAAAAGCTATTTACAATTTGTGCAAAAACTAGATGGCAACGAGATATAGGTTAGTATTGGAGGAAAGTGTGAGGTGTGAAATCATAGAGGGAGACCAAACGATTAATACAGAAGGCAAATTCATAAGATGTAGGTTGCATTCGAGAGACGTGGAAGGGAAGCAGTAGTAACGAAAGAAGTCAGACAGGGCTGTAGCCTATCCGCTCTGTTATTCGATCTGTATACTAAGCAAAAAGTAAAGGAAACAAAAGAGAAATTTTGAGTAGGAATTGAAGTCCAGGGAGAAGAAATAATAACTCTGAGTTTCTGTATATTCATCTTTTCAGAGATAGCTGTAAGACTCGCCTGTTGGATGCAGGATGTCAAATGAAACACTTTTTTTTTTTTTTGGCTACCAGTTTTGGCGATTTACTACGCCATTTACTTCAACCATCATCTGCCGACTCAGATTGGTCAGTAGCCAAATAAAATAAGTTTGGAAACTAGATGAGTAAGCAAGATCGTAAGAGATGGAAAAGAGCCACCGTGGTACAACAACCGAGTTAGAAAACTGCTGCGGAAGCAAAGGGAACTTCACAGCAAACTTAAACATAGCCAAAGCCTTGCAGACAAACAAAAGTTACGCGAAGCGAAATGTAGTATGAGGAGGGCTATGCGAGATGCGTTCAATGAATTCGAAAGTACAGTTCTATGTACTGACTTGGCAAAAAATCCTAAGAAATTTTGGTCTTATGTCAAAGCGGTAGGTGGATCAATACAAAATATCCAGACACTCTGTGACCAAAATGGTACTGAAACAGAGGATGACAGACTAAAGGCCGAAATACTAAATGTCTTTTTCCAAAGCTGTTTCACAGTGGAAGACTGCACTGTAGTTCCTTCTCTAGATTGTCGCACAGATGACAAAATGGTAGATATCGAAATAGACGACAGAGGGATAGAGAAACAATTAAAATCACTCAAAAGAGCAAAGGCCGCTGGACCTGATGGGATGCCAGTTCGATTTTACACAGAGTACGCGAAGGAACTTGCCTTCCTTCTTGCAGCGGTGTACCGTAGGTCTCTAGAAGAGCGTAGCGTTCAAAAGGATTGGAAAAGGGCACAGGTCATCCCCGTTTTCAAGAAGGGACGTCGGGCAGATGTGCAGAACTATAGACCTGTATCTCTAAGGTAGATCGGTTGTAGAATTTTGGAACACGTATTATGTTCGAGTATAATGACTTTTCTGGAGACTAGAAATCTACTCTGTAGGAATCAGCATGGGTTTCGAAAAAGACGGTTGTGTGAAACCCAGCTCGCGCTATTCGTCCACGAGACTCAGAGGGCCATAGACACGGGTTCACAGATAGATGCCGTGTTTCTTGACTTCCGCAAGGCGTTCGATACAGTTCCTCACAGTCGTTTAATGAACAAAGTAAGAGCATATGGACTATCAGACGAATTGTGTGATTGGATTGAAGTGTTCCTAGATAACAGAACGCAGCATGTCATTCTCAATGGAGAGAAGTCTTCCGAAGTAAGAGTGATTTCAGGTGTGCCACAGGGGAGTGTCATAGGACGGTTGCTATTCACAATATACATAAATGACCTTGTGGATGACATCGGAAGTTCACTGAGGCTTTTTGCAGATGATGCTGTGGTGTATCGAGAGGTTGTAACAATGGAAAATTGTACTGAAATGCAGGAGGATCTGCAGCGAATTGACGCATGGTGCAGGGAATGGCAATTGAATCTCAATGTAGACAAGTATAATGTGCTGCGTATACAAAGAAAGATAGATCCATTATCATTTAGCTACAAAATAGCAGGTCAGCAACTGGAAGCAGTTCATTCCATAAATTATCTGGGAGTACGCATTAGGAGTGATTTAAAATGGAATGATCATATAAAGTTGATCGTCGTTAAAGCAGATGCCAGACTGAGATTCATTGGAAGAATCCTATGGAAATGCAATCCGAAAACATAGGAAGTAGGTTACAGTACGCTTGTTCGCCCACTGCTTGAATACTGCTCAGCAGTGTGGGATCCGTACCAGATAGGGTTGATAGAAGAGATAGAGAAGATCCGACGGAGAGCAGCGCGCTTCGTTACAGGATCATTTAGTTGAAAGACTGTGCAGGAGAGATACTCAGTAGCTCGGTACGGGCTTTTGTTAAAGTTTCGAGAACATACCTTCACCGAAGAGTCAAGCAGTATATTGCTCCCTCCTACGTATATCTCGCGAAGAGACCATGAGGATAAAATCAGAGAGATTAGAGCCCACACAGAAGCATAACACCAATCCTTCTTTCCACGAACAATACGAGACTGGAATACAAGGGAGAACTGATAGAGGTACTCAGGGTACCCTCCGCCACACACTGTCAGGTGGCTTGCGGAGTATGGATGTAGAAGTAGATGTAGATGTAGAATGCTGAAAGGTGTTTCATTTGACATCCAAAAACTCTGAGGTTTGCAGACGACATTATTATTCTGTCAGAGACCGCAAATGACAAGGAAGAGCAGTTGAACCGAATGGACAGTGTCTTGAAAGCCGGATATGAGATGAACATCAACAAAAGCAAAACAAGGTTAATGGAATGTAGTCGAATTTAGTCAGGTGTGGCTGCGCAAATTAGATTAGAAAACAAGACACTGAAAGTAGCAAGTGAATTTTTCTATTTGGGAGCAAGAGAACTGATGATGGTCGAAGTAGAGAGGATATAAAATGTAGACTGGCGATGGCAAGGAAAGCGTTTCTGATAAAAGAAAAATTTGTTAACATCGAGTAAAATTTAAGTATCAGGGAGTCCTTTCTGAAAGTATTTGTATGGACTGTAGACATTGATGGAGGTCAAATATGGACGACAAACAGTTAGACAAGAAGAGAATAGAAGTTTTTCAAATATGGCGCTGAATGCTGAGGTGCTGAGGTACTGAAAGGAAGTCAACGGTAGTTAGGACGCAATCTTAGACATCAAGGGATTTCCAGTTTAGTACTGGAGGGAAGTATGGGGTGTAAAAATGATAGAGGGAGATCAAAACATTAATACACCAAGCAAATTCATAAGATGTTGGTTGCCGTAGTCATTTAGGGATGAAGAGCGTTGCTCAGGATAGAGTAGAACGGAGACCTGCATCAAACCAGTCTTTGGACTGAAGATCACGACAACTACAATTGAAATGATAGTGCAGTCGTAATCTGAAGTGCAGGGTTCAGAGCCTCTTGTTCACATTTTTTATCGTTTGTACGAATCTACTAGAAAGAAAAAGATGATCTACATAAGAAAAATGTTGTAACTCAATGCTCTTTTACATATCTATACCTTCCATCACATTAGCCGAACCATTATTTCAGTTTCCATTCCCATAACTGAGCCGAACCATTATTTCACTTTCCATTCCCATAACTGAAGTGTTAGCGTAGGATGCAGTGAAGTGTTGACGCTGTGAACTGCAGTTCCACAAACTCGTCTATTGCAAAAAAAGCCTCCAATTTCTTTATGGGGGTTTATAATATTATTCAGATGTTCATCATACACGGTTTATATCTTGGACGCGAGTTCTTGGGCAATGTATATCGCGTGGATGAGTCTAAGATTATTTACAGCCAAATTAACAACAAACTAACTGCCCTAAAAAGAAAAAAAAACCATAAGGGGAAGACAATGTAGAAGATGACGAGATAAGCTGCAGTCATGTCTGGACGACTGTAACAATGTTGTGGAATAAATTTTGAATTGCCTTAGAACATTAATTGCTAGTGAAAAACGTAACAAATAAAAATTGACAAACAAATTAACACACTATTGCAAGTTATTGCCCATGCTATGGGTTAAACTTAAACCGTTGACGTGCGGTTAACTGTTATTTGCACGTAGTGCTGATTGTGGATGGATGACTGAAGTGAAGTGTCGTCAAAGGGCTTTATGACCAATGTCAGACATAGCATATGGATCTGATATAGATTTATCTTTCTTGTGAAGCTGATGGTGGCCAAGGTCTCGACCACACGGGCTATCCTCGAATGTGAATCTAGCTGCAGGTGCACAGGATTCAGCAAACACATGCGGTGTACAGATAAAGTGATATGCAAGCCACTTGCGTCATATATCTGACACATTTATGAGTCTTTAGATATACTGCATCGATACGACAGCGACTAAGCTGCGGTATTAACAGACTTTAGGTCTGGACGCAATACATGCATGGTATTCAGGACCAACTAACAACAGCCTGACTTGCATTACAGTATACGTCAGGAATAGATATTTCCAGTACACATGATTTTGTTGTCTTTCGTTTCGACGTTTGGACACGTATGTGATACAGTGGTTGATATCGGCTTTCGACAATTATTAGGCTAAATAGCCATTCACTCTGTTTTATCGGTATCATTATTACTCGCTGAGTACTCGCAAAGACAACACTAACACCGTCCGACACTCACCGTGCCTTGGACCAAATTCGAACCTGCGGACTCTGGCTTACCATCTTATTTCTACCTGCAAGGTTAATCAAACACACTTTCCCTCTTTGATTACATATATACGTTTAAAAGAATCTGGCCTCTGACACGTACCAGCTATAGACGCTATCTACAGGCATTTAGCAACTTTACAGTTCAGCTATCAATTACTTGTTCAAATTCAAAAATGTTTATTTAGGGATACACACAGGCACACATAGATGAACAAATACGCAAGACAAAATCGTCAAAACCTTGGTCGGGATTCGAATTCACAACCTCTGCAAAAGCGTCGTAGTGTCTTATCCCACTCCTTCTCAACATGATGAAGCCATAGATGTTTCCTGGCAGACTTAGAGCGATAAGAAGTTCTCTTCCTTCAGGCTGTCCCCACTGTCGCTCCTTTTGACAGAGATATGTTTTCTTCCAATGTCTATTCTCCTTTAATATCCTCTCTCACCTCTCTATCTCTCTCTTTCTCTTACACTCTCGTCTCAATTGCCTATCATACCATCATACCATTCTCCCAAAATTAATGAAATTTTATTGAATTATACTGTTTCTTGAAATTCTTCCTCGCTTTTCTCCTATTTCATTCTTCCCAAAACCTATAAAACTGTTTTCTTTTAAATCCTCTGTTTCATTACCTATTCATTTTTCTGAAACACGTCCTCGCCTTGTCCCTTTCCTCTCCCCCCTAAGATAAAACGGACTGTGACATACTGTTCTACAAGGTCTACTGTCTTTCATCACACACTTACCCTCTGGCGCGTGCGCGTGCACACACACACACACACACACACACACACACACACACACACACACAGAGAGAGAGAGAGAGAGAGAGAGAGAGAGAGAGAGAAGAGAGAGAAAGGTCTTAGTATATCAAATAAGGTATTGCCCAAACTCACCTTGCAGTAGCTATTGCGGCAGAAAGCTGAAACAGAGTGACTTATTAAACAGTTAGCTGAAAGAAAGTTCAGTATCTTGTACAAAACATAATTGTATCAGTGTTCAGTAACGTTAAGAGAAGCAGGGAAAAATGTGATGTAAGGGACTCGGATTATCAGACCAGCTCTATCAAGTAACAACAGTAAAATCAGGCATCGAATCATTCTCTAAACTACAAACATACAAACGACATCTACCAGAAATCAAAATAAAAGATTTTTCAAAAGAACTAGCAAAACAAAGCTTGGATGAAGTGTATAAAGAAACCAATGTGAAAATGAAATTCTCTAAATTCTCCACATTGTTTAAATTGAACATTGAAAAGGTTTTTTGTAAAGTATGCACGTCTGTATCAACATCTCACAAAAACAGATGGATAACAGCAGGTATTAAGAAGTCCTCCCAAACACTTAAACACCTTAGTTCCATGAAAACGATTCGCAATGATCCGGAATTGTTAAACTTCTATCATAGATACAAAAAAGTTCTATAGGAAGTTGCTGATTGCTGAAAAACGGTGGTTTAATGACAAAATAATATATAATGCAGAGAATAAAAGCAAAGCAGTCTGGGATGTTATAAAAAAGGAAACGGGGAGAGGCAAACATATTATACGCAGAATAACATATTGCTAAGGGAGGGGGATAAGGTAATAAATGATCCACAACACTTAACAAACTATGTAAACGAGCATTTTTCAAGTATTGCAGCGACGTTACAGGAAAAATTCCCAAACACAAATATAAGGCCTGTAAATAATGTTGCACTAAATACAATGATGTTACTTCCAACCATAGGGAATAAGTAAAAAAAAAACTGTTCAAAAACTAAAAAATAAAGTCAGTAGACTTAGATGAAGTACCAATGTGTGTACTGAAACAATGCATAGGGATTATACAAGACCCCTTAACAAATGCAATAAATGAATCCTTCATATCAGGGACATTTCCAGAGCAGTTAAAACAGGCAAGAGTTCTACCTTTGCTTAAGAAAGGTAATGCAGAAGACATAGAAAATTACCAGCCCATTTCCATGCTGTCACCATACTCAAAAATAATAGAAGCAATTATGAAATACATATTAGTGAATTACTTGAATAAATACCATTTTTAAGTGAATCACACTTTGCTTTCCGAAGTGGCAAAAATACGGAGTGAGCCATAGTAGAATTCACAAAAGTTGTACTACGTGCTCTTGATAAAGATGAGTGTGTCACAGGCATATTTTTGGATCTTTCTAAGGCCTTTTATACGGATGATCACAAGATTCTATTACATAAATTAGAAGCATTAGGAATAAGAGGGGTAGCTAATGACTAGTTTCGATCATACCTAACAGATAGGGTACAAAGAGTAGAGATAACACACACTTCAAATAGATATAAGCATTTAGTAAAATACTTCTCAGAACCAAAATACATTAATATAGGGGTTCAGGAAGGTAGCATATTAGGACCAATACTATTCCTGATATACATCAATGACTTTCCCAGTAGTGTTACTCATGGTGAAAAAATTCTCTTTGCTGATGACAGCAATATTATAGTCACTGAGAAAACAAAAGAACTCCTTGCTGAGAAAGCAATTTACACTCTCAAGGCAGTTTATGATTGGTCAATAAGCAATAAAGCGGCCTGAACATAAGGAAAACTAATGCCATGAATTTCAGTTTGAAGAGGAAAATTACAATGTTAAATTAAATGTAGATGGCACCTTTATAGACTGTACAACAAATGCCAAGTTTCTAGGAACGAATATTGATTCTCAGTTGCAGTGGTGTGAACACACAAAGCTACTTTCAAACAGAACATCATGAGCTTGTTATGCCCTTAGAATCCTATCATCAGTGTGTAACATGCAGTGTGTCTATTTACATATTATTCATATGTACACTCAGTTCTTAGCTATGACATTCTTTTTTGGGGAACAACGAACAAAATACGAACACAATTTTCAAACTCCAGAAAAGAACCATAAGAATAATAACCAAAAATATTAGTCGAACTCATTGTAAAGATCTGGCCAAAAACACTGGGATTTTAACTCTTCCATGTGACTATATTTACCAGTCAGTTGTACACATCAAAGATAACATTGGTAGTTACTGCACAAACAGCTCTGTCCATGCAACAAGAGATAGACTCAACTTACATTTTCTAAGAAAACATAAACATAAAACTCAAAACAGCATTTTCTACCGAGGAATAAAGCTATACAATAAATTACCAAAAGAGATTAAAGAAATTGCAAAAATACACTTATTTAAAAAGGCAGCTAAAAAGTACTTGTTATGCAATACATTTTATACATTGAAGGATTACTTTGATAAAACAGAGAAGGGGTTTAATAAAAAATGTTAGAAAAATAAATAATAATAATGATTATAAAACATCCAACATTCCACATAACAATTTCACATTATGTTTTTTCCGTCTTTTTTCCTTTCTAGAAATACTTACCCCCAGCTATGCACAGTACAATACTAACACCGCACCCTCTTTCTGATATCATCATCTCACTCATTATAGAGGGATGCTGACTCAGTTTTTCAAGATAGCAAATGGGAAGTTGTGGTACAGAAAATGGCCCAGAGATCACCAGTGTTTGTGTGTGTAGCAAGTGAAGTGTTATGGAACAATGTGTGTGTGTAGTGTGCAGTGAATAATAGTGAGATATGAGTCAACAGTGTGGCATTACATTATTTAATAAGTTATTTGTAAAAAAGTATTGTACACCAGGAGTAAATCTAATAATTGTCTCTAACTAGAATTCTGTAAATGTATGTGAATACGAATTAGCTTATTTTAAATCCGTCTAAACTTGTAAATACTTTGACGTGTCCTATATCCTTGTAGAAAGAGATCTACAGATGAATAAAGCTACCACCACCACCACCACCACTACTACTACTACTACTACTACTACTACTACGTCATGTTTATTTTCATACTAGCAAACTCTCTTTACACTAGCTTTCGATGAATTTTAAAAAATCACAATATTGGATTGAAAACAAAAAAATAACTATAGATTCTTTTATATCACAGTGGATAAGAAAGTTCTGTGTTTTAACCACATGATAAAACATTATCTCCTTGCATATTAGCAGTTGCCAAATTCTCATTTCAATATATTGACCGGTTTAGGAGATATAAGGTATGTTATGAACATTTTTTTCCCATGCTCACGCGACTGGAAGTGAATGTGTTACACAAGGTACATTTTCTCGAGACTGGAAGCAGATATTGATCCCCTTCCCCCAAGTTTCAAGAAAAATTGATGTTAGTAGCTACATTACATACGCAGCAATATATGATGTAATCTGTACCAAACGCAGATGCATGGCGATCCCAATTTTTCATCGCAATGTTTTCGGATTTCGTGCAGCATGTTAGTCATATGTGAAATATCACAATAATTATGACCATTAACGAAATGATGGGCACTTCATCGTGAAGCTGTCATATAGAGCTATAAGTAACGTAAAAATCAGAATTTTAAACCGAATAACTTCTGTGAAGTCGTTTGAGAAAGACTGCAGGGCTCGCGCTTCGATTCTATCAGTGTAGTGCGACGCCTACTGGCGCGCCGAAAGCGAGCAGGGATGATCTCTTTCATTCCGGGTAGCCGGTAGGAGCGGGTTCGCAGCAGCCGGCGCCGCTAACCGGCTGCCATTGTGTGCAGCTTCATTAGGTAACGAAGTAAAATTTTCCGCGCTGGTTCAAGCCGCCTCCCACTGGGCCCCGCTACTCAGGAAACGTACTTTCTTTTGTGAGCTCCCAAAGTGTAAGCCGGTTGTCCGCATGCCGACTCGCATCGCTGTCCAGTGGAGTATACCCGCCTACTGTGCACACACACAGAACGCTGCTTAGCCTGCTCAGTCAGGGTGCAGCAGTCACGTTACGAGTGGAACATTGCGCACTCACACTCACCGTTATCTTTGCACTCTTTCTCACAATGATTTTACAGAAATTATTCGGTAAAATAATTTAAGTTTTACGTTACTTGTAGCTTCACGTTTCAGCTTCATGATGATGTGTTCATCGTTTCCTTAATGGTCATAGCTTTATTGTGATATTTCATATCCAAGTAACATACTGCACCAGATTCGACAACGATGCAATGAAAACACATTATGATACGCTTATCTAGGTGCCAGGTTAAATTTTGCTTCTTTTCCCAAAACAAAAATTGAAAAAGCTTGATTATTATAGGCATAAATGGAAGACACTTTATCAAGCTATACAGTAGGGCACAAATTTCTAACCAATTTGTTTCTTTAAAATCGAAAGATCAGTGTTGTGCTGTAGTTCTTACTCACAGACCTACCATTCGCACAATAATATGTACACTCCTGGAAATGGAAAAAAGAACACATTGACACCGGTGTGTCAGACCCACCATACTTGCTCCGGACACTGCGAGAGGGCTGTACAAGCAATGATCACACGCACGGCACAGCGGACACACCAGGAACCGCGGTGTTGGCCGTCGAATGGCGCTAGCTGCGCAGCATTTGTGCACCGCCGCCGTCAGTGTCAGCCAGTTTGCCGTGGCATACGGAGCTCCATCGCAGTCTTTAACACTGGTAGCATGCCGCGACAGCGTGGACGTGAACCGTATGTGCAGTTGACGGACTTTGAGCGAGGGCGTATAGTGGGCATGCGGGAGGCCGGGTGGACGTACCGCCGAATTGCTCAACACGTGGGGCGTGAGGTCTCCACAGTACATCGATGTTGTCGCCAGTGGTCGGCGGAAGGTGCACGTGCCCGTCGACCTGGGACCGGACCGCAGCGACGCACGGATGCACGCCAAGACCGTAGGATCCTACGCAGTGCCGTAGGGGACCGCACCGCCACTTCCCAGCAAATTAGGGACACTGTTGCTCCTGGGGTATCGGCGAGGACCATTCGCAACCGTCTCCATGAAGCTGGGCTACGGTCCCGCACACCGTTAGGCCGTCTTCCGCTCACGCCCCAACATCGTGCAGCCCGCCTCCAGTGGTGTCGCGACAGGCGTGAATGGAGGGACGAATGGAGACGTGTCGTCTTCAGCGATGAGAGTCGCTTCTGCCTTGGTGCCAATGATGGTCGTATGCATGTTTGGCGCCGTGCAGATGAGCGCCACAATCAGGACTGCATACGACCGAGGCACACAGGGGCAACACCCGGCATCATGGTGTGGGGAGCGATCTCCTACACTGGCCGTACACCACTGGTGATTGCCGAGGGGACACTGAATAGTGCACGGTACATCCAAACCGTCATCGAACCCATCGTTCTACCATTCCTAGACCGGCAAGGGAACTTGCTGTTCCAACAGGACAATGCACGTCCGTATGTATCCCGTGCCACCCAACGTGCTCTAGAAGGTGTAAGTCAACTACCCTGGCCAGCAAGATCTCCGGATCTGTCCCCCATTGAGCATGTTTGGGACTGGATGAAGCGTCGTCTCACGCGGTCTGCACGTCCAGCACGAACGCTGGTCCAACTGAGGCGCCAGGTGGAAATGGCATGGCAAGCCGTTCCACAGGACTACATCCAGCATCTCTACGATCGTCTCCATGGGAGAATAGCAGCCTGCATTGCTGCGAAAGGTGGATATACACTGTACTAGTGCCGACATTGTGCATGCTCTGTTGCCTGTGTCTATGTGCCTGTGGTTCTGTCAGTGTGATCATGTGATGTATCTGACCCCAGGAATGTGTCAATAAAGTTTCCCCTTCCTGGGAAAATGAATTCACGGTGTTCTTATTTCAATTTCCAGGAGTGTATTTTCGGCACTTGTGCTTCGGCTTCGCCAACAGTGGATTCACGCCTTTGTTTTGTTAGTCATCTCTATGTTCAGTTCCTGTTATGTTTTAGGAAAAGAAGTAAAATTTAACGTGGTACGTAGTTAAATGTTTGCATTTCACAAAACTACACTTTGATGACACATCTCTGAAGAAAAAGAGTTTAACAAGTCAGATTAAAATTAATCGCTAATTCTGTTGCAATTTCAGGGGAACTCTGTAACCCAACGTCTTTTTAATAATAAGCGACTGGGACTGAAGCTTAAAAAATTATTTTCTTTCTGCACTTCAGTTATCTTTGACATATGAAATACGAAAAACAGCGTACCATCTTCCCGTTCCCATCACTGTTCAGAGTGAGGGAGCGAATCTTCTTGCAACAAATATCTTTTAATTCATTAGTGATATTGACTTTGATGAATAGTTAGCACGGTTCTGTAAGTCGTCAGTGTATTCACAGTGTCAGAGCTACGAAGGAGTTTCGTTGGGTCAGTTGTACACTGTAGCAAAAACGCAGCGTTGTTTTGTAAGAATTAATTTGGTTCCTTTTTATCTGTGTATATCAAGATAACAAAAACAAGATAGTCATTACTTAATGAACCTCTTAAGGCTACTCATTAAAATAGAAAATAAATACATTTAATCTGTCTTTAACACGTCAAAATATAATTAAGATGAAGAGGTCCACCAGTTCTCTCTGAATGGGGATAGGAACAAAAATATGGTATACTGTTTGCCGCAAATAGTTTTCATACTTTTAAGATAAAGAAAAGGAAGAAAATTCTTTGGTAAGCTTCCTTTAAAGTAGTTCACTATTAAAAATACGATGAGTTACGAGATTCAACCAAAATTGTAACAGAACTGACGATTTATTCCAGTCTAAAGTGTTAACCTTTTCTCACTTGAAGAAGCATCATCATTTATAAGTAACGGCTAAATTTCTCCTGTTGACAGCTTTCATTTTTCAACTTCTCACAAAACACAGTATATTTAACTAAGATGCAATCCATTATGTCTTTGTGTGCGCAGCGACCGTTGAGTATTCAAATTTGAAGAAGGACAGCAATCGTTCTCAAAATCCGTCATGTACTGGACTATTACGTTGTCATCACTGGTGCTAAAAATACAAACAGAATCAACAATTGATACAAATATGTCTAATACTACAGCTATAGGAATTCATATATATGAGTACATAGCAATAACGTACAAATAACCAAAGAGAGACAAAGGTCCCAGCGTGTCAGAGCAACACTGATAAATGACACAATCCATTACGTGGCTGACACAGAACATAGGCAGTTGCTGATACCAATCACAAATGGCGAAACATACATCGTCGAGGGCTTGTAGTGTCCTCCACTGGGACATACATCCAAGAAATTATGTTCAATTTTTTAGTAAAAACCTACCTGGTAACTGTATCTTACAAAGCCATACGTATAGGGTTTACAGATTACAACATACGAGTACGCTGGTACAGGTATGCGTATTCAAATACAGAGATATGTACTTATCAAGATTTAAGTGGGTTTGAACGTTGTGTTATAGTCGACGCACGAGCGGTGGGACACAGCATCTCCGATGTTGCGATAAAGTGGGGATTTTACCTTACGACCATTTCACGAGTATACCGTGAATATCAGGAAGCCGGTAAAACATCAAATCTCCGACATCGCTGCTGCCGGAAAAAGATCCTACAAGAACGGGACCAACGACGACTGAAGAGAATCGTTCAACGTGACGGAAGTGCAACCCTTCCGCAAATTGCTGCAGATTTCAGTGCTGGGCCATCAACAAGTGTCACTGTGCGAATCAATCAACGAAACATCATCGATCTGGGCTTTCGGAGCCGAAGGAGCACTGCTGTATCCTTGATGACTACTCAGTCTAATGGTTTACGCCTCGCCTGGGCCCGTCAACACCGACACTGGACTGTTGATGACTGGAAACATGTTATCTGGTCGGACGAGTCTCGTTTAAAATTGTCTCCAACAGATGGAAGCGTACGGGTATGGAGACATCCTCTTAAATCCATGGACCCTGCATGCAAGCATGGGGCTGCTGAAGCTGGTGGAGACTCTATAATGGTGTGGAGCGTGTGCAGTTGGAGTGATATGGGACCCCTGATACGTCTAGACACGACTCTGACAGGTGACACGTACGTAAGCATCATGTCTGATCACCGGTGTCCTTTCGTGTTCATTGTGTATTCCGACGGACTTGGGCAATTCCAGCATGACAACGCGACACCCCACGCGTCCAGAATTGCTACAGAGTGGCTCCAGAAACACTCTTCTGAGTTTAAACACTTCCGCTGGCCATTAAAAATTATTGAGCATATCTGGGATGCCTTGCAACGTGCTGTTCAGAAGGGATCTCCACCCCTTCGTACTCTTAGAGATTAACGGACAGTCCTGCATGATTCATGGTTTCAATTCCCTCCAGCACTACTACTACACGATATTAGGCAGTTGTATCAGTTTCTTTGGCTCTTCAGTGTATACAGAGCCATAAAAACGAACAGCAAAATTTACTTGCAAATAGAGTCATACAGGACATGCAAAATCATCTGTAGAATAAGACTGCAACAAGTCCACAGTGCGTTTGGTTATGGAAAACTCCACTTACTACCATTTCCTGTGCAATGTCGTATCACGACAATCCTCCTTAAGTATACTGTTTAAAAATATTCCGTTGAAAATTCCTGTATTATAGGCAAAATTACGATAGAGCGAAACGTATATTTGTTCAGACACTTGGTTTTGTAATACTAAGCTCTTCGAAATATCGCCTTACTTAAACGTAAACCCAGGGAAAGTGACTTATGACCTCTATGGCACTTCTTTATACCAACATATTTCGGGCTTCACTCCCAACGTTTCTTTACATCTTTTGATAAACATTTAATTAGGAATGGTTTATTAAGTGTTTGTAAATTTCCAATATTTGATTTCGTAATAAGGAGCTCTTTTGATTATCACATCACTTAAATGTAAGGCCAGAGAGGACGTCTCATGACACTTATAGCACGTTTTGTGCTGCTTTACTTCATTGTATATTTCCAGAGTTACTTAAAATGTTTTTATATGTTTTGACTCACATTAAGTCCATTGTTGTAGGAAGCTTTCTTAAATGGATTTTAATCCATTAGTCTGATATTTTATACATTTGTCGCATGTCTTCTATGACCTTATTTGCATGTGAAGTTTGCTGTTCGTTCTTATTGATCTATACAGGGCGAACTTTAAGAACACCAACAAACTGCAGGGGCGGATTGCTGACTGGAAATGGAGGAAAAAAGATCCTATGGACATGTGTCCGGAAATGCATCGTTGCCATGGTAGATGTCGCTGACGAATGAACGTTCCTCTGACCACGGGCCGTGTCTTCATTGTGTGTTGCAGGCTGTGTTATTGGCGCAGCGAACTGTAAGCAGCATAATGGCGCGTTATTCATGTAGGGAACAAGTCGAGATGGTGTTTGTGTACTGCCAAGCAGAGGGAAACGGTCGTGAGGCAGCACAGCTATGACAAAATTAATACAATTACAGAGGCGAATAACATTACATACCATTCTAGTTCTTTTTGGGCGTTTATGTGATCATGGGCTCAGACAGACGAATGTGCAGGGATGCAGCGGACTACGCGTACACCGGATTTGGAGAACCAGATTCTGCAGGATACTGACAGGGACACTAATACAAGTTCTAGGCAATTGGGCCACCAGCATGATGTAAGCCAAAGTACGATTGTGTGTGCCGGCCGCGGTGGTCTAGCGGTTCTGGTGCTGCAGTCCGGAACCGCGGGACTGCTACGGTCGCAGGTTCGAATCCTGCCTCGGGCATGGGTGTGTGTGATGTCCTTAGGTTGGTTACGTTTAAGTAGTTCTAAGTTCTAGGGGACTTATGACCTAAGATGTTGAGTACATAGTGCTCAGAGCCATTTGAACCACGATTGTGTGTATACTACATGACATCCGCCAGCATGGAGGCCGCTTTGAACATCTGTTGCGACATGGATGCTATGCAGCTCTGTACTGTGGCCCGCGACAATTTGTTCTCACTGCACGCACACCATACAATTCTGGACGCATGTTCATATGACCTTTTTTCCTCCATTTCCTGCAGTCTGTTGGTTTTATTGATGCTCATAACGTTCACCCTGTGTATTCTACACTCCTGGAAATTGAAATAAGAACACCGTGAATTCATTGTCCCAGGAAGGGGAAACTTTATTGACACATTCCTGGGGTCAGATACATCACATGATCACACTGACAGAACCACAGGCACATAGACACAGGCAACAGAGCATGCACAATGTCGGCACTAGTACAGTGTATATCCACCTTTCGCAGCAATGCAGGCTGCTATTCTCCCATGGAGACGATCATAGAGATGCTGGATGTAGTCCTGCGGAACGGCTTGCCATGCCATTTCCACCTTGCGCCTCAGTTGGACCAGCGTTCGTGCTGGTCGTGCAGACCGCGTGAGACGACGCTTCATCCAGTCCCAAACATGCTCAATGGGGGACAGATCCGGAGATCTTGCTGGCCAGGGTAGTTGACTTACACCTACTAGAGCACGTTGGGTGGCACGGGATACATGCGGACGTGCATTGTCCTGTTGGAACAGCAAGTTCCCTTGCCGGTCTAGGAATGGTAGAACGATGGGTTCGATGACGGTTTGGATGTACCGTGCACTATTCAGTGTCCCCTCGACGATCACCAGTGGTGTACGGCCAGTGTAGGAGATCGCTCCCCACACCATGATGCCGGGTGTTGGCCCTGTGTGCCTCGGTCGTATGCAGTCCTGATTGTGGCGCTCACCTGCACGGCGCCAAACACGCATACGACCATCATTGGCACCAAGGCAGAAGCGACTCTCATCGCTGAAGACGACACGTCTCCATTCGTCCCTCCATTCACGCCTGTCGCGACACCACTGGAGGCGGGCTGCACGATGTTGGGGTGTGAGCGGAAGACGGCCTAACAGTGTGCGGGACCGTAGCCCAGCTTCATGGAGACGGTTGCGAATGGTCCTCGCCGATACCCCAGGAGCAACAGTGTCCCTAATTTGCTGGGAAGTGGCGGTGCGGTCCCCTACGGCACTGCGTAGGATCCTACTGTCTTGGCGTGCATCCGTGCGTCGCTGCGGTCCGGTCCCAGGTCGACGGGCACGTGCACCTTCCGCCGACCACTGGCGACAACATCGATGTACTGTGGAGACCTCACGCCCCACGTGTTGAGCAATTCGGCGGTACGTCCACCCGGCCTCCCGCATGCCCACTATACGCCCTCGCTCAAAGTCCGTCAACTGCACATACGGTTCACGTCCACGCTGTCGCGGCATGCTACCAGTGTTAAAGACTGCGATGGAGCTCCGTATGCCACGGCAAACTGGCTGACACTGACGGCGGCGGTGCACAAATGCTGCGCAGCTAGCGCCATTCTACGGCCAACACCGCGGTTCCTGGTGTGTGTGCCGTGCGTGTGATCATTGCTTGTACAGCCCTCTCGCAGTGTCCGGAGCAAGTATGGTGGGTCTGACACACCGGTGTCAATGTGTTCTTTTTTCCCTTCCAGGAGTGTATATTGTAATTAGTAAATACCAGACATACAGTTTTATAAGATCAGTCACCAACAAATTGAAACGTAGTTTCTTGGATGTATATTCCAATAGAAAGCACTAAAGGTCATCAATAATTCATGTTCATGCCGTCTGCGGTGGATGTAAGCAAGTGCATCAGATTTGTGATAGCCACGTAAAGGCTTGTGACATTTGTTAGTGTTTATGCTCAGCACGTTGGGATCTATGTCAATCTTTGGTAATTGGTATATTATTGCTATGTATTCACTAGTATGGACTCCTGTAGCTTTGGTATTAGAAATACTTGTATCTGTTGTTTATTCTATCTGTACTTTAGCAGTGACGATGACTATGTAATAGTGAAAATCTAGATCTGTCCCAATGAAGGACGCATTTTGTGACTGATTGCTGTCCTTATTTAAGTTGGACCAGTGTATTTAGCACAAACTCACATTGCGATAGCTATAGCGACAGAATCCTGTAACAGAATGTCTTACTAAACAAGTAGCAGGTGCCCCAAGAGATCAATAGCTTACAGGAAATGTCAATGAGTCGATTTGCAGCAACGTAATAAAAGAAATGTGTTTATTTTGACACTAGCTAAGTCTGTGTTTTACTAGCTGTCAATGACTATTAAAAATTACAGCACTTGATTGATAAAATAAAGTAAAAACTATAGCTACTGCTATATAACCACAGATAAGAAAGTTCCATAGGTTAACCGTTTGACTAAATACTCTCCCTTTTGAGTAGTGTCATTCGCACACTCTCGTTTCGTCGTCTCGACTGATTTAGGAGATATGGGGGATGTTATGAGTATTACATCCTCTTGAACGTGAGATCGGATGTGAACACACTACATAAAATCCATTTTCTCGATATAGGAGACCGGTAAACTCCTCCCATGTCTAAAGAAAATTTCAAGATGTTGGCTGAATTCATACACAACAACATATTCACCAAACGCAAGATCATAGCGACTCGTAGTCTTAATTGCAAACTTTTCGAATTTCGCACTGTGTATTGCTTAAATGCGAATATCGTAAAAGGATGATCATTAGCGAGATGATGGGCACTTCATCATTAAGCTGACATATAAAGCAACAATTAATGTAAATACAAAATTTTTTACCGAATAGTTTCTGCAAAATCGTTTGAGAAAGATGATAAGGCTCTAGAGATTAGAAATGAGCTTCATATACTCGCTTTAAACTTGTCAGCGAGACCTGTGGCGTCATTTACGAACTCGACTGGGTGACAAGATATACCGGCCCTGCAACGAACTTGTGACGTCACACTAGTCGGCTCGAGGCCTACGAGAAAGACAGGCCGCGGCGCGTACGTCACGAAGGTAGTCCTGCGCTCTCTCGCTCAAATCAGCAGACAAACTACGTTTGTGCACCTGTTAACTCGTAACTAGGCGTGTCCATCTACTGGAATCCGCTATTATGGAATCTTACTGTTATTAGTCCCGTAATGATGGGAAGTCCATGGGCCTACTTATAATTTGTTATGGCTGTACTGGTGTACAATAAATTAAAATCATGCTAAAATGATTATCAGTTGCATAAGGCACCACTTCCAGCACGTAATGAGTACTGTTAAGCACAAGAGACTAAATGCTATAAACAAACCATTATACCATTTATATCGAGTGTTGATCTTAAGTTAAATTTTGCTGTAGTACTGTTAATCACTAAGACTTCATAATAGCAGATTCCAGAGGAAGATGCAATTCTCGCTACTACTTACACGCCAAGCTGCGAGGTAACAGGTGTAGAAACCTAGTTTGTCTGCTGAATTGAGCGAGCGACTTCAGGACTACCTTCGTGACGTACGCTCCACGGCCTGTCTTTCTCGTGGGCCTCGAGTCGGCTTGTTCGCAACATTTCGCCAACGTTCGGCTCCGTGCATCAAAATGTAACAGAGAAACTACCCATTAAAGGTCTCAAATTTCTCTTATGCTATCGAGAGCTTACATGCATTTAAACGAGCAATCAAGAATTATAAGACTGGTGTGAAATAGTTAGTCGTTCCCTGTCGGAGACGGCTGCTGGCATTCGTAAGACCTGCAGAGTCACGTGCTGTGACGTAAGCGCCGGCGCCTGTCTTCCTGGCGGGCCTCGCGAGCTCGCCGTCTTTTTGTGACTGGTGACTCGACTCCTGAGTCTCCGCCGCAGCAGAATCGACACCTGAGTCTGTTATCGGGTACGAGTGGACTCGACTCGCTCAGAAAAAGACAGCGGGTGCATTTGTTTGCAAGTATAACCGCAGACTAGCTTTATTCCCCCTACATATGCAACGGTTTTGAAAGAAATTTCCGCCATTAATCTCTAAATTACTTTCATTTATTTCACACCGTTATGATTCCAGATATACAGCCTTCTCAAGTGTAAGTTTAAATGTCACAAGACACCCGACCTGCCGAAATGACAGAAGCAAGTTATAGACCAAAATAACGATTAACTGATTAGACGTACGTTTATATAGGTAAAACTTTTTCGAAGACTGCTGTAAATTTATGTTAATGTTTCATACTTGCTCAGAGAATGTGTAACAATTACGAGGCGTTACCGAGTTTGTAACGCGTACCGGAAAACATGACATGAGGATGAAGTGCAAACTCTAACGGTAATAAATTGTGAAAAATGTCCATCCCGATAGCTGAGTGATCAGCGTGACTGATTGCCGTCCTACCGGCCCGGGTTCAATTCCCGGCTGAGTCGAGGATTTTCTCCGCTCAGGGACTGGGTGTTGTGTTGTCGTGATCATCATTTCATCCCCATCCAGCGCGCAGGTCGCCCAATGTGGCGTCGAATGTAATGAGACCTGTACCAAGGCGGCCGGTCCTGCCCCGCAAGGGGCCTCCCGGCCAATGACGCCAAACGCTCATTTCCTTTTTCCATTGTTAAAATAAATTATAGAAATGCATAATAAGCTACACAACTCCCTGTTAGCCCATAAACGCAAGTTGCCATAACCAAATGAATAAAGAAACCGTGCCATTTTTTGTAGCTCTGTACCCAGTTCTCGTTTGACGCAGCACCCAGCACCAGTGGTTGAGGTGGAATAAACAAGAATACAGCTACTTTGTTTGCATTAGACGAAATTTGTGTGTTTTTCATCTGAAGCATGGACTTTATCATAAAACTCAGTCCAGGTATCACTCCTTCTCTAATGGAACATATTTGCAGTTGTGTACTTTGCATCAGTTACTTTGCCTCTTACTCCCTCCACAGTCCCACAAAACACAGCCTCCTTAAAGGCTGCCTGATCCTGATAATCGATAATGTCAGTGTTACTTCACAGCAGCCAGATCGTGTACTGATCTTCCGTACTAACAGTAAGTCAAGACTCCTAGACGCTTCAGTAAGAGAGGACGAGTCGCCGAGTATAAAGCGAATGCAACGCTAGAGTTCTCAGACACGACTCACTCTCGGAACTACAGTCGGAACGGAAGAAACCCGTTGCGTTAGAACTGATGTAACAACGGCGCCATCGTCGGTGAAGTAGGCAGCCCGAACATTAGGCTCGTACTTGATCCGTTTCTGATGCCGGCAAAGACGCTCGCATCGATGCTATGAGCAAAGCGCGTCGCCAGCCGGCGCGCTTAAACCGGGTAAACAATGTCTCGTTCATTGCGGCTCGACGGGCCGGCATGGGACCAGACGGCGCAGCCACCCGGCTGCCACTCTGTGTTGCGTCGTTATACGAGGGTTATTCGGAAAGTGAGGAACGATCGGTCGCGAAATGGAAACCACAGAGAAAATCCATTGAAGTTTTGCAGATGTGGGCAGTGTCTCTAGAATGTCCGTCGAACGCGTTACTTGATGCCTCCGAACATGTCCTACCAACCGATTCCTTCTTCTAGTCAAGTTTTGCCACAAACTCCCCTTCTCCCCAATTATGTTCAATACCTCCTCATTAGTTATGTGATCTACCCATATAATCTTCAGCATTCTTCTGTAGCACCACATTTCGAAAGCTTCTATTCTCTTCTTGTCTAAATTATTTATCGTCCATGTTTCACTTCCATACATGGCTACACTCCATACAAATACTTTCAGAAATGACTTCCTGACACTTAAATCAATACTCGATGTCAACAAATTTCTCTTCTTCAGAAACGCCATTGCCAGTCTACATTTTATATTGTATCTACTTCGACCATCATCAGTTATTTTGCTCCCCAAATAGCAAAACTCCTTTACTACTTTAAGTGTCTCATTTCCTAATCTAATTCCCACAGCATCACCCGACTTAATTCGACTACATTCCATTATACTCGTTTTGCTTTTGTTGATGTTCATCTTATACCCTCCTTTCAAGACACTGTCCATTCCGTTCAACTGCTCTTCCAAGTCCTTTGCTGTCTCTGACAGAATTATAATGTCATTGGCGAACATCAAAGTTTTTATTTCTTCTCCATGGATTTTATCACATGCTCCGAACTTTTCTTTCGTTTAATTTACTGCTTGCTCAGTATAAAGATTGAACAGCATGCCCGCATCTCGTGGTCGTGCGGTAGCGTTCTCGCTTCCCACGCTCGGGTTCCCGGGTTCGATTCCCGGCGGGGTCAGGGATTTTCTCTGCCTCGTGATGGCTGGGTGTTGTGTGCTGTCCTTAGGTTAGTTAGGTTTAAGTAGTTCTAAGTTCTAGGGGACTGATGACCATAGATGTTAAGTCCCATAGTGCTCAGAGCCATTTGAACCATTTGAACAGCATAGGGGAGAGGCTACAACCCTGTCTCACTCCCTTCCCAACCACTGCTTCCCTTTCATGTCCCTCGACTCTTATAACTGCCATCTGGTTTCTGTACAAATTGTAAATAGCCTTTCGCTCCCTGTATCTGACCCATGCCGGCCTCAGAATTAGAGAGAGAGTATTCCTGCCAACATTGTCAAAAGCTTTCTCTAAGTCTACAAATGCTGGAAACGTAGGTTTGTCTTCCCTTAATCTTTCTTCTAAGATAAGTCGTAGGGTCAGTATTGCCTCACGTGTTCCAACATTTCTACGCAATCCAAATTGATCTTCCCCGAGGTTGGCTTCTACTAGATTCCCATTCGTCTGTAAAGAATTCGCGTTAGTTTTTTGCAGCTGTGACTTATTAAACTGATAGTTCCGTAATTTTCACATCTGTCAACACCTGCTTTCTTTGGGATTGGAATGATTATATTCTTCTTGAAGTCTGTGGGAATTTCGCCTGTCTCATACATCTTGCTCACCAGATGGTAGAGTTTTGTCAGGACTGGATGTCCCAAGGCTGTCAGTAGTTCTAATGGAATGTCGTCTACTCCTGGGGCCTTGTTTCGACTCAGGTCTTTCAGTGCTCTGTCAAACTCTTCACGCAGTATCATATCTCTCATTTCATCTTCATCTACCTCCTCTTCCATTTCCATAATATTGTCCTCAAGAACATCGCCCCTGTATAGACCCTCTATATACTCCTTCCACCTTTTCGTCTGCCGCTCGTGGTCTCGCGGTAGCGTTCTCGCTTCCCGAGCACGGGGTCCCGGGTTCGATTCCCGGCGGGGTCAGGGATTTTCACCTGCCTCGAGATGACTGGGTGTTTGTGTTGTCCTCATCATTTCATCATCATCCAGGAAAGTGGCGAAATTGGACTGAGCAAAGATTGGGTAATTGTACTGGCGCTGATAACCACGCAGTTGAGCGCCCCACAAACCAAACATCAACATACTCCTTCCACCTTTCTGCTTTCCCTTCTTTGCTGAGAACGGGGTTTCCATCAAAGCTCTTGATATTCATGCAAGTGGTTCTCTTTTCTGCAAAGGTCCCTTTAATTTTCCTGTAGGCAGTATCTATCTTACTCTTAGTGAGATAAGCCTCTACATCCTTACATTTGTCCTCTAGCCATCCCTGCTTAGCCATTTTGCACTTCCTGTCGATCTCCTTTTTGCCTGCTTCACTTGCTGCATTTGTGTATTTTCTCCTTTCACCAATTAAATTCAGTATCTCCCAAGGATTTCTACTAGTCCTCGTATTTTTACCTACTTGATCCTCTGCTGCCTTCACTACTTCACCCCTCAAAGCTACCCATTCTTCTTCTACTGTATTTCTTTCCTCCATTCCTGTCAATTGTTCCCTTATGCTCTCCCTGAAACTCTGTACAACCTCTGGTTCTTTCAGTTTATCCAGGTCCCATATCCTTAAATTCCCACATTTTTGCAGTTTCTTCAGTTTTAATCTACAGTTCATATCCAATAGATTGTGGTCAGAGTCCATATCTGCTCCTGGAAATGTCTTACAGTTTAAAATCTGGTTCCTAAATCTCTGTCTTACCATTATATAATTTGAAACCTTTTAGCATCTCCAGGGTTCTTCCATGTATACAGCCTTCTTTCATGATTCTTGAAACAAGTGTTAGCTATGATTTAGTTATGCTCTGTGCAAAATTCTACCAGGCGGCTTCCTCTTTCATTTCTTAGCCCCAATCCATATTCACCTACTACGTTTGCTTCTCTTGCTTTTCCAACTGTCGAATTCCAGTCACCCATGACTATTAAATTTTCATCTCCCTTCACTACCTGAATAATTTCTTTTATCTCATCATACATTTCATCAATTTCTTCATTATCTGCAGAGCTAGTTGGCATATAAACTTGTACTACTGCAGTAGGCGTGGGCTTCATGTCTATTTTGGCCACAATAATGTGTTCATTATGCTGCTTGTAGTACCTTACCCGCACTCCTATTTTTTATTCATTATTAAACCTACTCCTGCATTACCCCTATTTTATTTCGTATTTATAACCTTGTATTCACCTGACCAAAAGTCTTGGTCCTCCTGCCACCGAACTTCACTAATTCCCACTATATCTAACTTTAACTTATCAATTTCCCTTTTTAAATTTTCTGACCTACCTGCCCGATTAAGGGATCTGACATTCCACACTCCGATCCGTAGAAAGCCAGTTTTCTTTCTCCTAATAACGATGTCCCCTTGAGTAGTCCCCGCCCGGAGATCCGAATGGGGGACTATTTTACCTCCGGAATATTTTACCCAAGAGGACGCCATCATCATTTAACAATACAGTAAAGCTGCATGCCCTTGGGAAAAATTACGGCCGTAGTTTCCCCTTGCTTTCAGCCGTTCGCAGTACCAAAACAGCCTTGCTGTTTTGGTTAGTGTTACAGGGCCAGATGAGTCAATCATCCAGACTGTTGCCCCTGAAAAGGCTGCTGCCCCTCTTCAGGAACCACACGTTTGTCTGGCCTGTCAGCAGACACCCCTTCGTTGTGGTTGCACCTACGATACGCCCATCTGTATTGCTGAGGCACGCAAGCCTCCCCACCAACGGCAAGGTCCATGGTTCATGGGGGGGGGGGGGGGGGGCACTTAATGTCTTGCAACTATGTTGAACATAAATTCAAACCTTTGCGAAACTTTTTCTCGCTGACATCCCCACACACAAAGCGATGAAAGGAAAAAGCTTTATCACTTACCACTATCACATTTTCGCTGTCCATGCAATGAAACTGTTCAGAACACATTTAGCCGATATCATGCATATGTATGTACAAAATTGAGTTATTGTACGACGCATGCTTCAGGAGATATGTTGTCATAAACATTGTGATGCGTGAAAAACTAGCTTCTGCTTAAAACGGAGCGAAAATTACGAAGAATATACTCACAATGTTTGATAATGAGAGCACTTAGCGACTTCCAACGAACTTTGAACATAATTTTAAACCTTTTTGAAGCTTTTTCTTGCTTACATGCTTAACGCCAAATATTTAACAAATTAACTCTTTTGTAAAGTAATCAGAAGTTTGTAGCTATTTTATTCATGGGAGAGGAGTTCTATATAGAACTGGGGTTTACTGGTAGGGGTCTAATAAGCACTTGTCAAGCAGGCGCAATGGAGTCGACAATCGCTTACGCCGAGCCCTGCAGTATGAGTGGTAAAGAGCAGTGGGACGTTGGAAAGGCGAGGTAAGATATGATACGAGCTGTTTAGACGTTCTTCTCCTGCCTAACAGCGCTTAATTACGGCCCACGAGGAAGCCGACGAACGACGCAAGCTGCTGCCGAGAGCAATTAACGCGAGCCGCGGGTAATTTGCCGCTTCGCCGTGGCGTTAAGTGCCGGCGCTAAGCACGTGCCACGTACTGCGAGACGAGCACACCGTGTGTTGCTCTCTCTGTACCTGCAAGAGTGGCAGCGCCTGCAGAGGTAAGCAGACTATTTTAAGAATTTAGTAACATTCACGGGAGATGCTGCTGTCTTCAGAAACCCTTATTAAAGTACCACGTTTCAGATCGAATTAGCCAATTCTTTCTTGATTATTAATTATGGAAGGTGAAAACAATTTCGACTGACGACAAAAAATGAAAGGAGTAATAGAATTTAACGTCTCTTACACGTCGAGGTCATTAGAAACGGTACACTACTTCAGACGGTCAACGAGGAAATGGAAACACTTGTAAGTAGGCTGTTTAGGTTTTTATGTTGGTAACGTCACGTAGCGCTCCGTATGAAAATCACTGGCTGTACTGAGTGCAGTCTGCGGCTGGTTGGTATTGTTGTAATATTCGCTATTGTAGTGTTGGGCAGTTGGATGTGAACAGCGCATAGCGTTGCGCGCAGTTGGAGGTGAGCCGCCAGCAGTGGCGGATGTGGGGAGAGAGATGGCGGAGTTTTAAGAGCGGACGATCTGGACGTGTGTCCGCAAGAAAGAGCAAATTTGTAAGACTGGATGTCATGAACTGATATATATATATATATATATATATATATATATATGGTGTTACAAAAAGGTACGGCCAAACTTTCAGGAAACATTCCTCACACACAAAGAAAGAAAATATGTTATGTGGACATGTGTCCGGAAACGCTTACTTTCCATGTTAGAGCTCATTTCATTACTTCTCTTCAAATCACATTAATCATGGAATGGAAACACACAGCAACAGAACGTACCAGCGTGACTTCAAACACTTTGTTACAGGAAACGTTCAAAATGTCCACCGTTAGCGAGGGTACATGCATCCACCCTCCGTCGCATGGAATCCCTGATGCGCTGATGCAGCCCTGGAGAATGGCGTATTGTATCACAGCCGTCCACAATACGAGCACGAAGAGTCTCTACATTTGGTTCCGGGGTTGCGTAGACAAGAGCTTTCAAATGCCCCCAGAAATGAAAGTCAAGAGGGTTGAGGTCAGGAGAGCGTGGAGGCAATGGAATTGGTCCGCCTCTACCAATCCATCGGTCACCGAATCTGTTGTTGAGAAGCGTACGAACACTTCGACTGAAATGTGCAGGAGCTGCATCGTATATGAACCACATGTTGTGTCGTACTTGTAAAGGCACATGTTCTAGCAGCACAGGTAGAGTATCCCGTATGAAATCATGATAACGTGCTCCATTGAGCGTAGGTGGAAGAACATACTGACGAAACTAAAATGAGCTCTAACATGGAAATTAAGCGTTTCCGGACACATGTCCACATAACATTTTTTCTTTATTTGTGTGTGAGGAATGTTTCCTGAAAGTCTGGCCGTACCTTTTTGTAACACCCTGTGTATATATATCATGCCATGAACTGATATATATATATATATATATATATATATATATATATATATATATATATATATATATATATATATATATATCAGTTCATGACATCCAGTCTTACAAATTTGCTCTTTCATGCGGACACACGTCCAAATCGTCCGCTCTTAAAACTCCGCCATCTCTCTCCCCACATCCACCACCACTGCTATATATATATATATATATAATGACTTTTGAAGACTATTAAGGTAAATACATTGTTCGTTCTTTATCAGAATCTTTCATTTGCTAACTATGCCTGTCAGTAGTTAGTGACTTCAGTAGTTAGAACCTTTTATTTAGCTGGCAGTATTGGCGCTCGCTGTATTTCAGTAGTTCGAGTAACGAAGATTTTTGTGAGGTAAGTGATTCATGAAAGGAATAGGTTATTGTTAGTCAGGGTGATTCTTTTGTACGGATTATTAAATGTCAGATTGCGTTGCGCTATCAGCACAGTCATTCAGAAATTTTTTTAAGGGGACGTTTCATACACTCTCCTAAAGCAACAGAGGAAATTTAGTATAAAACATCATTACCTTGGTACGAGTGTTGCCCAGAAAGTAATACACCGCATTTGTTTCTTCGTCAGTTCTTTATTGTGCATAATGAGGATTACACACACGAAATAATGGTGTTTTATCAACACAGTCTATTTTTCCACGTAATCTCCATCCCGTTCTGTAGCCTTCCTCCAGCGCGAAACAAGGGGGTGTATGCCTTGTCGGTATCAATCCTTTGCTGATTGACAGATGCAGCGCCAACTGCCGAGTCGCAATGCGTCTGTCCTCGCGAATGACATCAGGTCGCTGCAGCATGTCAGGTGTGACAGCCGTGGATGATTTCTCGACCACTGCAAGTCGTGGAGCTCCGCCGAACCACCTTCTGATGACCTCACCCTCCGTGCTCAGCGACAGTAGATGCTCCACAGATCTTGCACAAGCGTTTGTGAATATTCCCCACAGCTCCTTTCTCTGCAGTGACAAATTCAAAGACTCCACGTTGCTTGTATCTCACATCACCTACAGACACCATTTGGAAACTGTCCTGCAGCTACGCTATCTGTTGGAAGTGAAGGAAACTTGGCACACTGATTCAGGAGACTTCAAATAATACGCATGTAGCGTTTCGCATTCGTATCACTGTTTTCGGCTGAGAAACAAAATGCGGTGCAGTACTTTCTGGGCAACCCTCGTAGTTTGCTTTATACCCAAACAAAGGGTGATTCAAACATAGATGTACACGCTTCCTGGGTGTATTGTACGCATCAAAATAAGAGTTTAATATCAAATAAAATATTGTCTGAAATGGTATTATTTCAGTTAGCAGCAGAGTAGAGATAAAAAGTGCAACACAAAAAACACAAAATTAGTTCTTCTCAGGAAACAACGACGCGAAGGGACCGGGACCCGACATCTAACACAACTACGTGCTGCGATTTATCGCAGAACTTTTTCAAAATGATGTACATGTATATGAAGACAGTGACGTCCTCGACGTCTTACCGTTCTTGAAATGTTTTAGGCTCTTTTCATCTCAATCTTGACAGCTGCGCAGCCATTTCATATTGTTGCTGTAGCCGTGCTACGTTCTCAGTTACAGCAACGTAAACGAACTACTTCACACGGCCCGAAAGGTAGAAGTGGAGCGGGTTAAAATCCGGAGATTTTTCGGGCCAAGCAACTGGTCCTGCACGACCATCTGCTAATCGGGATAAGCAATGTTGACATACTCTCTTGCCTGCCACCTTAAACGAACAGAGGCCCCGTCGTGCATTAGCCACAAGCCACAATTTAGTTCGTGTAGCGAGTGGAACATCACAAAGGAGACCACCCAATTCATGCTCCAAAAACTGCAGATACACTTGTAATATTTCTGGCTGTCGTATTGAGCTACAAGAAGCTCTCCTTAGAGCAGTTGAGATGGCAGAAGGGGAAAGATAACGTTATGTCTGCCAGTAAAAAGCGATTGGCATCGCGTATAACCAGTTCCATTATTGAAACTTCCTGGCAGATTAAAACTGTGTGCTGGACCGAGATTCGAACTCGGGACCTTTGCCTTTCGCGGGCAGGTGCTCTACCACCTGAGCTACCCAAGCACGACTAACGCCCCGTCCTCACAGCTTTACTTCTGCCAGTACCTCGTCTCCTACCTTCCAAACTTTACAGAAGCTCTCCTGCGAACCATGCAGAACTAGCACTCCTGAAAGAAAGGATATTGCGGAGACATGGCTTAGCCGCATCCTGGGGGATGTTTCCAGAATGAGATTTTCACTCTGCAGCGGAGTGTGCGCTGATATGAAACAGGAGTGAAGCTGTGAGGATGGGCCGCGAGTCGTGCTTGGGTAGCTCAGATGGTAGAGCATTTGCCCGCGAAAGGCAAAGGTCCCGAGTTCCAGTGTCGGTCCGGCACACAGTTTTAATCTGCCAGGAAGTTTCATATCAGCGCACACTCCGCTGCAGAGTGAAAATCTCTTTCTTAATTCAATTATTTCTAAAATAACAGTTCCTCGCTAAGAGTTTCTTACTGCCTCAAGATAACGGATTCACGACCTACGTGCTGTTTTCTGCGCAGGGGACAACTATAGGAGACTGCTGTTTGGTGAACAATTATTAGAACTTATGCATTCCTCTCAGGGCGGTGGAGGCAAACAGGCACCTCGCGTGCTGGCTGGCTCTGAGCACTATGGGACTCAACATCTTAGGTCATAAGTCCCCTAGAACTTAGAACTACTTAAACCTAACTAACCTAAAGACATCACACACACCCATGCCCGAGGCAGGATTCGAACCTGCGACCGTAGCAGTCCCGCGGTTCCGGACTGCAGCGCCAGAACCGCTAGACCACCGCGGCCGGCACCTCGCGTGCACCACAGTCTTAGTACACTTGAGATCAGTGACACGTCATCTGTAGTAACACAGAGGAAGTATGAATGAGAGAAATGTTTTTGAGGGAAGGGGTTTATTATACCCTATCTCTGCCTCTCTCCCTCACTCTCCTTTTCTACTTGTGGTACACACTGCCCGTCAGGCACTGTGGGATAACATGCGGCCCGAGCAACTGATTGTCCAGTATACCACACCAAATATTCACTGAAAAACGATTTTGATGTCCTGTTACTGTCGTTAGGCGAGGATTCTCGTACGTCCGGAAGTCCATGTTATGAATGTTCACGATACCCGAATGGGTAAAGAGGCTCTCATCGGTAAACAGTACCCGATGACTGAATAGTGCATCAGCAACATGGTGCTCGAGTAACCACTGACAGAAGTTCTGACGTCTAGGGCAGTCTACAGGTGTTAGCTGCTGGGTCTTCTGCAGGTGAAAATGGTGGAGTTGCTGTCTCCGTAGCATCGCCATGCAGGTGACTAGGAACCCCTACAGTGGCACTTATGCGGCGGATACTTATGGTCGGATTTTCATCCACCTTCTCCAGGATGTTCTCCACACCATTAATGTAATGGCTACCACAAATGAGACTATGAGTCATTACTAGGAAATAAAGAAATTTTAGGCAAAACTTTATTTCATATTTTAGTCTTATTTTGACGCGTACAGTACACCCACGAAATATGTACAGTTACATTTGACCCACCGTGTATACGTGTGCGTATGTCCGGTTTGGCTCCTGTACGCGTCACTCGACATTCTAAAGTGAGTTGACTGAAGCTACCACAATTACATTAATATTCATGTAGTATGATTGGCTCGTGAGTAATGTAACCAAAAATTTCTAACACTTTTAACAAAACATTGGAACACTGTTACTAACTTCTGGATTTGTAATACATTACTAGCAGCACTACGTTTTTGTCGCAGTAATTCTACGCACTGTAGCAATTCTACGCACTGTAGTAATTCTACGCACTCGCAACTGTAGCTGAAACGTAAATGAGGTTTAAGCTCTACAGGCAGAAACGGCTTACAATATCGCTATCAGTTACCAAGACGGCGTTCTACTCCGCCCATTCATCCCATTTACAGGCTACCAAGACACCGACAGCGGTGAACACTAAACCTACATAGGAAGTGACTTGAAAAAAATGGTTCAAATGGCTCTGAGCACTATGGGACTTAACATCTATGATCATCAGTCCCCTAGAACTTAGAACTACTTAAACCTAACTAACCTAAGGACATCACACAACACCCAGTCATCACGAGGGAGAGAAAATCCCTGACCCCGCCGGGAATCGAACCCGAGAACCCGGGCGTGGGAAGCGAGAGCGCTACCGCACGACCACGAGCTGCGGACGAAGTGACTTGAACCACGTCTCCAATGGATGTGACTGTGAATCATGGGCAATGGAACCATGTGTTACACACGCGCCTTCATGAGATGACCCTGTAGAAGACATGACAGCCATTCCCTTATGACGCTTACATTGTGCAATGCTTTGTACAATTGCTTTTCATTATTTGATTACATTCTATTCCTGTTGTCTTATGACATTCAAATTCATCTAGTGCTCCATTCTAAGATTCAGCTTTAAATGCTGGTGGTGCTTGTTGGTTGAGTCTTCTGACTGGTTTGATGCTTCCCGTCACGAATATTTCTCCTTTTCCAACCTCTTCATTTCACAGCAGCAACTGCATCCTTCAATTATTTTCCAATCTTTGCCTCCCCTATAACTTTTACCCTCCACGCCTCCGTCGAGTACCACTAAGTTATTCCTCGATGTTTTAATACATGTCCTATCAACCTGTCCATTCTTCTTGTTAATGTTTTCCACATGTTTCTATCGTCACCTATTCCGAGAGAAACTTCCTCATTTCTTATCCTACCAGTCCACACTTGTCCGCTGCAAGTGGTCTACTGGTTAGCGCCGCGACATGCAGATCGTTTGGTACGGTGTTAGATTTTTGGCCGCGTCGACGAGTTTCGTTGTTCGAGGACTAGCTGCTTGACTTGTCCTAATCATTTCACTTCTTCTTCACCGAATCATAAGTCGCCGAAGTGGCGCCGCATAGAAAGACTTGCAGCAGGTGCAAGAACACCACCAGACTGTATCTTCCGTTGAATAATGCCGTACCATCATTTCACTTCATTTCACCAGATTTTCTGTATCCTTCCATAGCTACACATTTCAAAGTCTTAGATTCTCCTTTATCGACTATCCCAAGGCGCAAGGTTGACTTCTATGCAGTGATCTGCTCCAAAGGTACGTTGTGAGAAATTTCTTCCTCAGACCGAGGCTGAGTTGAAAACAAATACACCAGGTCCGGATGGAATCCAAATCCGGCTTTACAAAGCATTCTCTACAGCATTGGCCCTTTACACAGCCTGCATTTATCGCGAATTTCTTGCCCAGCGCAAAATCCCAAGGGACTGGAAGAAAGCGCGTGTGAATCGTGAGTATGTAAGGAGGATAAAAGAACGAACTCTTAACATCGATATGGTGGAGCATTCTTGAACGTATTCTAAGTTCAAATGTAATAAATTTTCTTGAGATCTAGAAGCTTATGTTCACGAATCAGCAAGGCTTTAGAAAACATCGCTCGTATGAAACTCAGCTTTTCAAACTCATAACGTTGGGTTACAGCATTAGTAGTGTCCTACTTGTTATATCCACGTCGTTTAAATATCTGATAGTAACGCTGCAAAGCGACGTGCAACGGAGGGAGCATGTAATATCGGTAGTGCGAAAGGCGAATGGTAGACTTCGTTTTATTAGGAAAATTTTGGCGAAGTGGGGTTGATCTGCAAAATAGACCGCATATAGGACGCTAGAGCGACTTACTCTTGAGTACTCCTCGAGTGTTTGGGTTCCGTACTAGGTCGGATTATAGTCATAGAGCGGAGCAATTCAGAGGCAGTCTGTTAGATTTGTTACCGGCAGGTTCAAACAACACACAAGTGTTGCTGAAAGCATCGGGAACTGAATGGGAATTCCTCGAGGGAAGGCGATGTTATTTTCAAGGAACACTACTGAGAAAATTTAGAGAACCGGCATTTGAAGACGACTGCCGAACGATTCTACTTCACCAACATAAATTTTGCACACGGACCATGAAGATAAGTTACGAGAAATTAGGGCTCATACGGTGGCATATAGATAGTCGTTTTTCCCCCGCTGTAATTTCGGATGGAACAGGAGTACGTTGGTTTACGGAGTACAAACGTAGATATAGATGTAGATGTTTGATACCTGTGGACTTATTTTAGCCAGGAATGCTCTCTTTACTTGTGAAAGTCTGCCTTTTATACCCTTCTCTTCGTCTGTCATGCGTTATTTTGCCTTCAAGGTAGCTGAATTGCCTCACTTCGTCTACCTCGCTGCGTCTAATTTTGATGTTATGTTTACGGCTATTCTCTTTTCTGCTACTTCTGATTACTTTTGTCGTTCTTCGGTTTACTCCCAACCCACAGTGCGTGCTCTGTAGATTGTTCGTTCCATTCAATAATTGTTCTTCATCTTTACTGAGGACAGCAATATCATCAGCAAATCTTATCCATTGTTGTAGTACAAAATTATCTTTAAATAACACAAAGGATTTTTGTCCGAATTTTCATACTCATACGAAGTTTGGGAAATGAACAAGTGGGGTATCAAATTGGCCAGAGTGAGGGCTAGATTTTCAAAGGAAGGTTTTAATTGGTGTAATGTAATTAATCAATACGTAATTACTGATTTGGGGGAAAACTGAAAAATTTCACGAATAGCTGCTGCTAGTTATGTAAGTTTTATGTTACAGAACATCAAATACCAGCATAAACTGAAATTTTCTGCTCTCCCTTCATCCGTATAGTCTTAATAATAATACAATACACGTCGATATTTAAATGTATTATGTATTTCATGTTTCCTGGACGAAAATGTAAGAAATACTTTCAAATGTTTTGTGAAATGATTTGTGAAAAGTAGGAAATAAAACAGATTTGTCATATTTTTGAATGACGCTGTAAGGCATGTAGAGAAAGTGCTGCCTTATTGGCAACAATAAATTTTTCTTTTCCGCGAGTTGTCAAATAGCTGCAAATACCTCGCACGAAAATGTGATATCACAGCGATGAAAAGACACCACTTACGTCGGTAATGCGTGGCATGTGATTTGGATTGTACCAGCTCTGTCTGCTAGACACAGATCGAAGTCTTGTTGCGTGATTCGGAAAGTATCGGCAAAGACCCACGCAGATATTGCATGATTTTCTGCTCTATTTTCCAATTGAGCTGTTCGATTGGACATGAATCGGTCCGATAGATCCAGCTTTTCAGCATTCTTCGAAGGGAAGTGGTTGGCCTGAACATATCTTAGGACTGGAGAGGCCATCGTCTCACGGAATTCACAGTCTCCGACATGAAAATTTGTCTTTCTCCTACTGTTTGTGGACGTATGAGAAATTTCTCCGTATTTCAGAGCGCAAGCCTCTGTTTTGTCACGATTACGCGGCTTGTTAACAAACACGCAGCTCCGCAAAACTTGAGGACGACATAGATAAAGTAAAATAACGTATTAACTGCTCTTTGGAAATGAACGAAAGTGCGGGAGCACGTTGTCGGTGGTCTCCCAGTCGCGAACGGAAAGTCGAGCGTGGAGGGTGTGTGGTCAGCATGACTACAGCGCCAGATGGGTCAGGCCCCGCTACACGAGTCAGATGACGGAACGGGAATAGGCACTGTGCATCAGTCAGTGTGCAATTACAGTGCACAGTGGTGGTGTTATTCATTATAACATGGGCCGGAGACAACATTTGGATGATGTCACATGGGGACGAATCATCGGGAAAGTGGAAGAAAAACGAAGTGTGGTGAGAGTAGCCCAAGAGCTTAGCACTGTTCAAAGAATTTTTTTGACGTGCTAGGGGAGCATTCCGAACCACAGGCACTGATGCCGGAAGGGGAAGAGGTGCAGTAGTCGACCGTGGCCGACCACGGTCAACTACTGCAGCAAGAATGGACGCACGTCAACCAGCGGGAGAATTGCAACCATATTTAAAAGGATTGCAAAGCACGCCGACTGCACAGGTGTGTGCTCTTTGCCCTGCAACCAGAGCGTTGTGTTTCCTTTAACACCTGCACATTAGCGGCACCGTTCTCGATGGTGCAAAGAGCATGCGGAATGGATCAACGGAGAGCGGGCTCATGTGGTGCTCTTTTTTGATGAGTTCAGATTCAGTCTGAGTAGTGATTCTGGGCGTACTCTCATATGGCGAGAGGTGGGAATAGTTAATGAACCCAGGAACATTGTCGAACATGACTGTTTTGGTAATTCTTGTGTTACTGTGTGGGGAAGCATAATGCTGCGTGGGCGTATTGACCTCCGAATCTTTGGACATGGTACTCATCGGTCAACGTTATTATGACACTGTGCTCCTTCCCATATGCGTCTTTTCAGGGGTGCATTCGGTTCTGACTTCATGTTTGTGGATAACAATGCGCGACCGCATCTATTAGCGCAGGTGGAGGAGCTCACGGAACGAGAAGATATTTGGTGAATGGACTGGTCTGCCTGTGGTCCCTACAGAAATGTCATCAGACAAGTGTGGGATGCGAAGGGGAGATGTATTGTAGGACGTCGAAATGCAACAACAACCATCCTGGAGTTGTCAATCGTGCTAGTTGGGGCAAAGGAACACTCCACCACAAGAACTCATTAGCAAAGTTGTGGCCAACACGGAGCACATTGCAGAGCATGCATTGGCGTTCGTCATGAGCAGACAGCCTATTAAGAACCATGTTCCCCCGCCCCCATTTTTACTGTACAGGGGACTATAATAAATTACTAACTGCGGTGTAATTACTGACTTTCATCTCGCTGCGTATTGTTCTAAATTATTTGTTTTGCAAATCAAACTGCCTTTTCCTGCTGCTAGTTTCTTTATTTATCCCATACGCGTTTCGCCTTCTCCTGTTCTAAGGCATCATCAGTGGGATCTACAACGATACACTTTTGTTAGTTATAGATTATCAAACAGTTCACTTCGCGATTTTTTGAGGTCGCGACCTCCAGACCAGATGTGAGGAAACACAGATCAGCAAATCGTAAGTAATTACTTTTTTTACAACTGCACTATACTGTAACAGTTCTTCTTATGTGTAATCCAAGTTTAACCGAGGCTGTTACTTGAAAGTGACACATCTTGCGGAAGTGAGTTAAGCCGCGGACGGCTCGTGTTCATGCCATTTATTGTTTGTCATCTTCTCTTACGGTACTGCCGCTTCGTTTTCTTATTCCATTTACTGGCGTCACTGACTTCCTGCCTTACTTGTCCGTGAGAGGCAGCAGCAGCAGCGCGTATCGATAAATGCACTGTCGTACCATCTCTGGAGCGACCGATTGTATTTCCAGGACGTCGTGTGTCTGGCAGTCAGTTGGAGACGGACCAGCAGTGCAGTCGGGACGCAGCAGCAGTGAAGTCGGGGACGGAGCGCCGGTGAGGCGCCGACAGCCAGTGCTCCTTGATCGCAGGCGACACACATGAACTGTCCGATGGAAGGATATTGGATTTGGACGACCGTCGGTTGGTCGATCGGTTGGTCGTCGCATCGGCCGACGTATACTTGGTCCTTTTACCGTTTCCGGGCCTGGGCAGTCGGTTGGTTGGCGTGGAGCAGCAAGGAAGTCCCCGTCGCTCTAAGTCGGGCTGGAGCAGCTGGCGGCGTGCACGCGTGGTTGGAGTGTGAGGCGCTGCTTGCAAGTGCTACGAAGCTCGTCGCCAACCGATCTTGGACAGTTGAGTCCTCACTTAACTTACTACCGAGCCTCAACTGTTTACATTTCTTCGTTTTAACCGGATTGTAGCTTTTGGGACATTCTCGCAAGCAACAACGTGTGTGTATTTAAGTCGGTTAAGATTCCAGCCGTCTTCCTGTGAAATTTAACTTAATTTATTCCCTGTTGTGGAAGTTCACCAGCGGTATCTTCTTCCTTGTGGCCGTTGACGTTCCGTTTACCTGCCTTGGTCGCTGACGTAATTTTAGGCTGTGTATTTTCCACGTCGTGTTGTTGCTGTCCAGTGTGGCGTGTAGTTTGACAGCTGAGGTGTTGTTGGTCGGTGTGGGCGCCAATATTCTGTGTGTCGTTTATTGAAATCTTGTGGTCGTTTTGCTGGTTGCGTGGAGCGAAACTGATTTGGCTGATTGGTCGGTCGGCTGTCTGTCGCTTGGATTGCCTACTGATTAAGAAGTCGTTGGACTTATGAAATTTGTTGTTAATAATCCAACCCAGTTCAAAAGCAATAGCAGTGTCCATAGCTATAACACCACGAGAAAGGATGATCTTCACTATGCAGGGTTAAATGTGACAGAAAGGGGTAAATTATGCTGCCACAAAAGTCTTTGGTCACCTACCAAACAACATCAAAAGCCTGACAGATAGCCAACTAACATTTAAAAATAAATTAAAAGAATTTCTAGATGACAACTCCTTCTACTCATTGGCTGAATTTTTAGATATAAATTAAGGGAAAAAAAACACCTTAGACATTAGTGTCATGCAATATTTTGTGTAATGTAATATCTTGTACAGACATATTTTATTGACGTGACACGTTCCACATCATTACGAAGTGTCGTATTCATGATCTATGGAACAAGTATTAATCTAATCTAATGAGGCTGTCTGTCTCACCTAAGCGGGGCCGGCCGCAGTGGCCGTGCGGTTCTAGACGCTGCAGCCCAGAACCGCGGGATTGCTACGGTCGCCGGTTCGAATCCTGCCTCGGACATGGATGTGTGTGATGTCCTTAGGTTAGTTAGGTTTAAGTAGTTCTAAGTTCTAGGGGACTCATGACCTAAGATGTTGAGTCCCATAGTGCTCAGAGCCATTTGAACCTAAGCTGGCGTTAGTTTTACAATCCCAGGCCGACCCTTGGAAACTTCTGAGCGCAGTTCCTTGTGTGTTATGTAGTTATTTCCCTATTTGGATTTTAGTTATTTGGTTGATGTGTGGCCTTCAACCGAGTTTTAATGTGTCTTAAATTAATGTTCTTGTCTTGCACTTAACGCATAAGATTGTTATGCTTTTGTTTTAAGGTAAGGCCTTCTGCCTTTTGATTGAAACTCTTCTTATTGCTTAATATGCGGCCTCCAGCCAAGTTCCATTACTGTTAAATTGCTTATGCCTTCAGCCTATTTAGATTGAATATTTAGAAAATATTCTTGGGTGAAACCTCCAGAAGGACCTTATATTTCAATTTCTTGCTTAGGCCTTGTGTCTTGGATTTTGAGTGTGACCTTCAGCCGATCTAAAGTTAATCAAAGGAGGTCGATTAAAGTTTTGAGTGTTTTGCATCCATGTTGTAATGTTATGTGTTGATGAATAAAGTTTGTATGTTGAGTGAAACTGACAGCAACATATTTTGGCCCACTTCCACAATCTAATCCGCTCTGTCCTGCCAGCGCAGGCGATTCATTAGTGTCGTCCTTAAGTTTTGCTCAACAGTGTACATCGGAAATATTTTCATACATTCTGTAGGCATTGTGTCATTAAAGCGTACCCAGCATACTGCATAAGGCACATTGTTTGATTGGGAATTGAAATGAAATGGTTCAAATGGCTCTGAGCACTATGGGACTTAACATCTGAGGTCATCAGCCCCCTAGAACGTAGAAGTACTTAAACCTAACTAACCTAAGGACATCACGCACATCCATGCCCGAGGCAGGATTCGAACCTGCGATCGTAGCGGTCGCGCGGTTCCAGACTGAAGCGCCTAGAACCGCTCGGCCACACCGGCCTGCCAATTGAAATCTTGAGGTATTATTATTGCCTACGACGTTGTCGGTAATCTCAACTACTTCGATTTTCGGGTTGTCCCAGCAGTCCATCTCAAATAGTTACAAATTCTAACCCTGAAACAAAACAATGGAAAAATGTCAGTGCATTCAAAAGAGGAACGACCGTTGTATCGGTTCATTCCCGTCACCAGTGTCCGCGGACTACTGTTCCCGTGCACGGAGATCAGTGTGGCACCCGCGCGGCGCTGGAGCAACGCACACGGCTGCCGCAAGTGTTCGGAGGGCGCTTCGCGGATAAGACAAGCGGCACTACACTCCCGACAGCTGAAAATTCCTGTGGAGCGAACGACCTGGTGAGATCGCTCGAACGAAGACGACGCTACAGGCACACTGCATGGGGGCTTAATTATTTATTTTTATGCAAATATTTTTTTTAATTTTAGTCGCTGTCTGTCCGGTTACGCAATCTCGTAAACGGTTGGCCCTGAGTAGTTTAAGTACGCAATCTGACTGCTTAGAATGACAACAAAGAATGTAAGAAAATTTCCGTGAACACAATTAATTAATTAAGTCCCCAGCAACTATAAAAACCTACGAAACAACAAACACAAGTGTAGCTGTTCTGTGTGTGGAAGTGTGACTCAACGTACACATCTGGCACGGTTCTTCTTCAATAAGACAAGAAATTTTAAGTACCATTTATATTGAAGTAATTAAAAAAATAGAAATACTATAATTACGCAAGAAAACCAGAATTACACTCTAACACAAGAACACCAACCAGATGCTTTGTTGACTGAACCTGTAATGACGCATTATTTAAGACATTGAAATAATAAAAAGAAAGGGAATTTTTTTTTACCTCATATATATTGACGAAAAGCACTCTGATCGTTACAATAACTCCATTTCGAACAACATCTGCTGTCTAGCCCATCAAAACTGCATAAAACATGGAACGAGCACTCTCCACCATGACTTCACAACAACTCTCCACTCCGACTTCACGACAAGCACTGTCTACCACCGCATCTGAACGGCTACTCTCCACTCCGACTTCTCTACAAGCACTGCCAGTGGAGGCGGCTGAATAATACTCTTTGGCGCAATCTCTGGCGCTGTGGCTCAGTGTAGCCACCTTTCAACACTTGCCTGTGCGTCTTGTTCCGATGGCGAGTGAGCCCCTGTATTGAGTCCACTGGGCACATGTTATTCAGAAGCGACCGCACCGTGTATCGAGAGAGAGCTGTTCTCACAATGCTTGAAAGTAGTTTTACTGTACCGTTCTAATTTACTAACATTGTACTGAATCAGAAGGAAATGCACTATTTTCTATTTGTCGTGATTCATGAGCACCCGTGAAGTTAGAATATTTTGTAATCGATCTGGTGAGGCCAGTGTTAGCGGCTGATATGAAGCGCTTAGATTAAGAAAGCTTCAGCTGTTGTTTAAATTAGTGAGAGTATCGTCTGCCCTGTCACGTGCTAAGGGTCATTGTTCATTTGTTTTGTTTTGATGACAAGCGTCCGTTCGTTTAGTAAGCCAGTCAATCATCTACACTACTGGCCATTAAAATTGCTATACCAAGAAGAAATGCACATGATAAACGGGTATTCATTGGACAAATATGTTATACTAGAACTGACATGTGATTACATTTTCACGCAATTTGGGTGTATAGATCCTGAGAAATCAGTACCCAGAGCAATCATCTCTAGTCGTAATAACGGCCTTGATACGCCTGGGCATTGAGTCAAACAGAGCTTGGATGGCGTGTACAAGTACAACTGCCCATGCAGCTTCAACACGATACCACAGTTCATCAAGAGTAGTGACTGGCGTATTGTGACGAGCCAGTTGCTCGGCCACCATTGACCAGACGTTTTCAATTGGTGAGAGATCTGGAGAATGTGCTGGCCAGGGCACCAGTCGAACATTCTCTGTATCCAGAAAGGCCCGTACAGGACCTGTGACATGCGGTCGTGCATTATCCTGCTGAAATGTAGGGTTTTGCATGGATCGAATGAAGGGTAGAGCCACGGGTCGTAACGTCCACTGTTCAATGTGCCGTCAATGCGAACAAGAGGTGATCGAGACGTGTAACCAATGGCACCCCATACCATCACGCCGGGTGATACGCCAGTATGGCGATGACGAATACACGCTTCCAATGTGCGTTCACCGCGATGTCGCCAAACACGGATGCGACCACCATGATGCTGTAAAGAGGACCTGGATTCATCCGAAAAAGTGACGTTTTGCCATTCGTGCAGCCAGGTACGTCGTTGGGTACACCATCGCAGGCGGTTCTGTCTGTGATGCACCGTCAAGGGTAACCGCAGCCACGGTCTCCGAGCTGCTAGTCCATGCTGGTGCAAACGTCTTCGAACTGTTCGTGCTGGGTTGTCGTCTTGCAATCGTCCCCATCTGTTGACTCAGGGATTGAGACGTGGCTGCACGATCCGTTACGGCCATGTGTATAAGATGCCTGTTATCTCGACTGGTAGTGATACGAGGCCGTTGGAATCCAGCACGGCGTTCCGTATTACCCTCCTGAACCCACCGATTCCATATTCTGGTAATAGTCATTGGATCTCGACCAATGCGAGCAGCAATGTCGCGATACGATAAACCGCAATCGCGATAGGCTATAATCCGACCTTTATCAAAGTCGGAAACTTGATGGTACGCATTTCTGCTACTTACACGAGGCATCACAACAACGTTTCACTAGGCAATGCCGGTAAACTGCTGTTTGTGTATGAGAAATCGGTTGGAAACTTTCCTCATGTCAGCACGTTGTATGTATCGCCACCGGCGCCAACCTTGTGTGAATGCTCTGAAAAGCTAATCATTTGCATATCACAGTATCTTCTTCCTGTCGGTTAAATTTCGCGTCAGTAGCATGTCATCTTCGTGGTGTAGCAATTTTAATGGCCAGTAGTGTACATATGATATACATCTACAGAGCGACATATCAAGTGCTTTCTTTTCCTGTGTTTGCTTCTTAGTTGACTTCTTAAATTTTGTGCGTGTTTTTTATGTTTAAGAGTTAAATCTATCATTGTGTAAGGGTGAATTCATTCAGTCTGTAGCTCACTTTTCTTTTCCACTGAACAGCCTGCTATATAGCTCATCAACGCATCAGAGTCAATTGATGACGCATCAGCAGGGTAGCAAGTTGCATATGTAGGATTCTATCTGCATTCACTGTTTACTTCTTCAGTTAGCCTTCCTAGGATGGGTAGAATGTCTGTATGCTGTGTGCATACGTAGGAGGAGCTGGCTGTAGTTTGCGAACAGCTGAATCTATTTTTGACTACTGTCAGTCACCTTCAGGCTTGCTACCTCGTGGTGTAGTGATGGCGGAGAATCTGGCACATTGCATGACGCACGTCAGGTGCCTCTTGTTTCGCCCACGGGATCTGCTGCTGTAGCATCTCCTACTGTGTATCCGACGCGGTGGGTCCGCCCTCACACCAGAGTGAATGGTGGATGCCAAAGCGTACACGTCGCTCAAGGGAGAGGGCCATCTGGCCTCTCCCATTCAACCTGTTAGTGGACCTGTGGCCGCTGCTTCAGCAGGGTGCGAGCTAAGCGGGGGGAGGGGTTCACTAGTTATTGGGGGCTCCAACGCTAGGAGCATTATGGATTCTCTGTGACAGATAGCGTTCAACGCTGGAAAGAAAACCGATGTGCATTTGGTAGGTCTACTCAGGGGCCTCAACCGGCATGAGAAGGTGATCTTGCCTGCGGTTATGGAGCCTGCAGGGTGCAGTCTTCTGCATGTTGTGGCTCACGTCGGACCAATGACGTCTGTCGCTTGGATTCTGAGGTCATCCTCAGTTCATACAGGTGGCTGGCGAAGGTGACCAAGGCTGCTGGCCTCGCGTGTGGTGTGCAAGGAGAGCTCGCAATTTGCACCATTGTTACCAGAGTTGATCGGGGCCTTTGGTTTGGAGCCGAGCGGAGGATCTGAACCAAAAGCTTCATCGTCTACTCTATGACGGTCTTGGCTGCAGATTTCTGGACCTGCTTTATCGGTTGGGGATTTGTAGGACTCCCCATGATAGATCAGTATGAACTACACAAAGGAAGCAACTCGATTCAAAAGAAAACGCACAAATGACGACAAGCAGAGGTTAGTAAAGATTCGTGCGTCTTGATAAGACCTATGCTTGAAGCATAGAACGAGTGCCACCATCATACCGAAGCAAAAGATTTGGCAGAAAACCCGAGAAAATTCTTGCCCTATGTCAAACCGGTAAGCGGATCTAATGCTTCCCACTTAGCGGTTTTACGTAGGGCCAGAATTTTTCCAGTTCCTTGTTGACCAGTCTGGTGTGGCAGTTGGAGATAGAGAAACGAAAGCCGAAGTTAAATTTCAGGTTCAAGAAATCGTTCACACAGGCGAATAGGGCAAACATACCGTCATCTGACTATCGGAGAGACTCCTGTATAGAAGGCATAGTAACAAGTGTCTCTGTCGTAGAGAAACAACTGCAGATTTGAAAGCAAATAAGTTAGCAACTCCGTATGGAATTCCAATTCGGTTTTACAAAGAATACCCTACGGTATTGGCCCTAGCCTAGCTTGTATTTAGCGCGAATTTCTCGCCCAGCGCAAAGTCCTAAGCGGCTGGAAAAAAGCGCAGATGACTCCTGTATATAAGAACGAACTCACAAAATTGCAGACCAATATTCCTAACTTTGGTTTCCAGCAGAGTTATTGAACATATGGTCACTTCGAATGTAATACATTTTCTTGAGACTGAGAAGCTTTGTCCACGAATCAGCATGGTTTTAGAAAGCATCGCCCGTTCGAAACTCAGCTTTCTCGTTTCTCACGCAATATAGTGCGAACTATGGATGAAGGGCAACAGGCAGATTCCATATTTCTAGTTTTTCGGGAAGTATTTGACATGGTGCCGCATTGCAGGCAGATAACGAAGGTACGAGTATACGGAATAGGGTCACCGATACGTGAGTGACTGGAAGACTTTTTAAGTTGTAGAACCCAGTACGTTGCCCTCGACGGCGAGTGTCATCAGAGACAAGGGTATCGTCAAGTGTACCCAAGGAAGTGGTGACTGACAGGGTGGGCAGCAATCTGGGGGTTGTTTGCTGACGATGCTGTGGTGTACGGTAATGTGCCGAAGTTGAATGACTGTAGGAGAGTACAAGATGACCTAGACAAAATTTCTAGTTAGTGTGATGAATGTAGAAAAATGTAAGTTAATGCTGATGTACAGGAAAAACAAATCCGTAATGTTCGGATACAGCATTAGTAGTGTCCTGCTTCACACAGTCACGTCGTTCAAATATCTGTGCGACATGTTGTAAAGCGATATGAAATGCACCGAGCATGTGAGGCCTGTGGTAGGGAAGGTGAATGGTCGACTTCTGATTATTGGGAGAATTTTGGGAAAGTGTGGTTCATCTGTAAAGGAGACAGCACGTAGTACGATGGTGCGATCTATTTTTGATACTGCTCGAGTGTTTGGGATACGTACCTGGTCGGATTAAAGGACCACATCGAAACAGTTCAGAGGCGGGCTGCTAGATTTGTTACCGGCAGGCTCGAGAAACACATGTTAAATTGATGCTTTGGGAGCTCAAATTGGAATTCCTGGAGAGAAGGCGAAGTTCGTTTCGAGGAACACTATTGCGAACATTTAGAGAACCGGCGTTTGAGGCTGACTGCTGAACGATTCCACTGCCGCGAACATACATACATTGTACGTAAGGGCCACGAAGATAATGTACGACATATTAGGGCTCATAGGGAGGCATATAGATAGTCGTTTTCCCATTGCTGTCTTTGCGAGTAGAACGGGAAAGGAAATAACTAGTAATCGTACATGTTATCATCCGCCATGCGTCGTCGGTATAAAACTATTATTTATTATGAGAAAGTTCTTCAAATGTCTGTGTCTCGGCTGGCAAATTTTTAAGAAAGTTCCCTATTTTAGTGACTGTGGCTTATTGTTTTTTAAAGAATAATAATAAAGGACAAAGCTAATTTCGGGGTCGACCCTCCAGCTAGAAAACTTGTGTTAAGATTGTCTTAAGAAATGTTAAAAAGTAATCAAACTGTTACACACACTTCCTGACAGCTCTAAGCAAAAGGCACTGCTCTTCATCGTAAAATGAAAGCCATTGGCCTCTGTGCCTTGGCGAGAGGTTGTGCCTGAAATGTGGTATTCTCGGCACACTCTTGACACTGTGGATCTCGGAATGCTGAATTCTGTAGCGGATTCTGAAGTGGAATGTCCCATGTGTTTGGTTCCAACTACCACATCGCGTTCTAACTCTGTTAGTTTCCGCCGTGCGGCCATAATCATGTCGGAAACCTTTCCACACGAATGACCTGAGTACAAATGACAGCTCCAACTATGTTCTGCTCTTTTATACCTTGTGTAAGCGACACTAACGCCATCTGTATATGTTCATATTGCGTTCATTTCAATCCAGAACACTTCCAGAATGCTACATAATAAATAAGAGTCGCCGGTGAATTCTCCTGCATTGGAAAAAAGTGCATTTACCTAAAGTCGTCGAGAGAAGATAAATCCCCGTCTCTTGTGACCACAGATTTTCGTAAAGTGATCAAAGCAGTGAAGATATAGGTAGGTCATTAAGCGCACACGCCTCGTATGCAACATTTAGTATAACCGTCTCGAGCGCGGAAGTCAGGGACTAACGGCGAGGAACGCTTGAAGCAGATTAAGCTCTGCAAAACTGTGCTGTTACAGGAGTACCATAGTGTCCAACACCAGCACACAAAGACAAGCGCTTGTGCTATGAAGCTGAAGGTAAAGAATAATTGAACCACAAGAATAAGTTGGTACAAAACTGTGGAAACTTATGTCGTTTTGCAAAACGACACACAAATTTCAGTACACTAACTAAGAAACGGGAGATTCAGAATACTGCTCTCTTTAAGAAACAAGTTTAAATTAGCTAATTCTTGTCTGAAAAACTACTTTGTCAGTTTCGAGGCTATGGTAATTCCGAATAACCTGACGCACATTTACATGGACTTTCCTCAAGCGTTTTACCACTGATATTTTCATTTGTTACCTGTGTAATGGTTAAAGTGAACACTTTCTTTTAAGAAATGAGGTCCCAATATTTAAAACAGAAGCGGGTACGAGTACAGCAACTAATCCTTAGACATTCCAGCGGTATTTTATATTTGAAACAGGTCTCGGGTTGAAAGAGCGCAATCATTTATATTGTGGTTTAAACAGTTGGTTATGTTTTATTTTATGTTGTGCAATGTTTCTATTTTAGTAACGATCAAGATGACGAAACTAACAAAAATGGCTCTGAGCACTATGCGACCTAACTTCTGAGGTCATCAGTCGCCTAGAACTTAGAAATAATTAAACCTAACTAACCTAAGGACATCACACACATCCATGCCCGAGGCAGGATTCGAACCTGCGACGATAGCGGTCGCTCGGCTCCAGACTGTAGCACCTAGAACCACACGGCCACTCCGGCCGGCACGAAACTAACAGTAATTCGTATCTTTATATCGGTGCAAGTCGGCTTTACTCAGAAAATATAGTTAAACTTTTATGTACTGCTAGAATGACAAGATCAAATCACAATATCTACACAAACTGTTCTTAATGAAGTAACAGATAGTAGCATGCCTTTACCTAAGGCGTCAAGAGAATCCAGAATGAGAGTTTCACTCTGCAGAGGAGTGTGCGCTGATATCAAACTTCCTGGCAGATTAAAACTTTGTGCCCGACATGGACTCAAACTCGGGACCTTTGCCTTTCGCGATCAAGTGCTCTACCATCTGAGCCACCGAAGCACGACTCACGGCCGGTACTCACAGCTTTACTTCTGCCAGTATCTCATCTCCTACCTTTCAAACTTTACAGAAGCTCTCCTGCGAACCTAGCAGAACTAGTACTCCTGAAAGAAAGGATACTGCGGAGACATGACTTAGCCACAGCCTAGGGGATGTTCCCAGAATGAGATTTTCACTCTGCAGCGGAGTGTGCGCAGATATGAAACTTCCTGGCAGATTAAAACTGTGTGCCCGACCGAGACTCGAACTCGGGACCTTTGCCTTTCTCGGGCAAGTAGTCTACCATCTGAGCTACCGAAGCACGACTCACGCCGGTACTCACAGCTTTTCTTCTGCCAGTATTTCGTCTCCTACCGTCCAAACTTTACAGAAGCTCTCGTGCGAACCTAGCAGAACTAGCACTCCTGACAGAAAGGATACTGCGGAGACATGACTTAGCCACAGCCTAGGGGATGTTCCCAGAATGAGATTTTCACTCTGCAGCGGAGTGTGCGCAGATATGAAACTTCCTGGCAGATTAAAACTGTGTGCCGACCGAGACTCGAACTCGGGACCTTTGCCTATCGCGGGCAAGTGCTTTACCATCTGAGCTACCGAAGCACGGCTCACGCCCGGTACTCACAGCTTTACTTCTGCCCATAATGCGTCTCCTACGTTCCAAACATTACAGAAGCTCTCTTGTGAACCTAGCAGAACTAGCACTCCTGAAAGAAAGGATACTGCAGAGACATGGCTTAGCCACAGCCTAGGGGATGTTTCCAGGATGAGATTTTCATCTTGCAGTGGAGTGTGCGCTGATATGAAACTTCCTGACAGATTAAAACTGTGTGCCGACCGAGACTCGAACTCGGGACCTTTGCTTATCGCGGGCAAGTGCTCTACCATCTGAGCTACCGAAGCACGACTCACGCCCGGTACTGATAGCTTTACTTCTGCCATTATCTCGTCTCCTACCTTCCGCTGCAGAGTGAAAATCTCATTCTGGAAAGATCCCCTAGTCTGTGGCTAAGCCATGTGTCCGCAGTATCCTTTCTTTCAGGACTGCTAGTTCTGCTAGGTTCGTAGGAGAGCTTCTGTATAAAGTTTGGAAGGCAGGAGACGAGATACTGGCAGAAGTAAAGCTGTGAGTACCGGGCGTGAGTCGTGCTTCGGTGGCTCATATGGTAGAGCACTTGCATGCGAAAGGCAAAGGTCCCGAGTTCGAGTCTCTTTCGGGTACACACGTCAAGAGAATGTTGTTAACACTTATGGCTCTTGTAGTCCAATCTCAGCCATACATGAACAAAAAAGGACCTAAATGACGAGGTATGGAGGCTTTAGTTAAATCACTACAGTGCCACTAACAAATTGGACTAGATACTCTAATTATATACTACAACCAAAATTTTTGTTAAACAGCATGAAAAAAGAGAATGATTGTGAGGAAAAAAATCTCAGTAATTAAAAACATATTAATAATTACATAACAACTGAATGTGTTTTCCTTTTGAAACATGAGAAACAAAAATGCTTTACTGTTATAGTTAAATCTGTCTCTGTGTGTTTTCAGCCCTAAATCTCCATTATACGATGACGTTCGTATACAATATTGCAGCTTATTACATCTGATTAACGCAAGGTCGTTAGCCAAACAACACAAAGAAAACTTAAAATCTTTGAGAAATCTGACACAGCTCTCCCTAGTCAGTAAACAGACTTGTAATCAAACGAGGCAAGAGAGTGCAATGATCATTAACTTGTCTGAATAATAATAGAGTAATAGTTGAGTTTGGCCAGTTTACACAACAATAACACCATTGTAGTGAGAACAACTAGCTCAGGTGTGGAACAGGTTATATTTGTTATTAGTGATTCACCAAATCCTTGAAAAGTTGTAGGACAGTTTTGTAATTTAAATGAAGTCTGAGTGCGACAGTTATTGAACAGAATACACAAGTATTTCACAAAGAGCAAAGTTTTCTAAAAATGTGGATTTAATTCACACAAAGTGACTCTATCTCTGCTGGGAGATACCAAATTATATGGAAGGCAGCGTGGAGAAAATGCAAACTGGGCAGCTCACGCGTTCACCGTTACTGAGATAAAATCACATATTATAATGGAATGGACAACTCACTTTGCATGCCAGGAAAACGAAGTAGCGAGCTACTCAGAGTACGGTTTGCAAAACTTACATTTTCCCAAAATCAGCAAAGTGTGCACACATCAGCACCAGACAGTGGCCTGGTAACAGATCGCACAGTGGCCAGAACACTAATCCCATGAAACGTACTTCTCCCTTCTCAGGTTTCTACTTTCAAAAAACTCTACTCAGTGCTATTGCCAATGTGACGGACCAGAATATTTTTTATATCATGAAAAAAACATGGGAACGGAACGGAAACTTCTTCCTCTTAGCAAACAAAACACTCATTAACAAACCAAAAGTTAGTACTGGCCTAGAGCTGTGTCTCCTTAATAAGTCGGCTTCTTCCAGCCAAACGTCGTAGTTGGGCGACTCAGGTCGATTTGGAGCAAAAGCAACCATCTTTCACTAGCTGGTAGGCAGCGCCGCAGCATTCCAATCTCTAATATTCTTCCAGAAAATGCCAGTATATCATACTCAGTTATGCTTTGGAGATGGCATTGGCGTCACGGCATCCCTGCTTACACCTAGGTGAGGTGCTGGCTCTGTTCACAATAGCACCAAACAGCCCACAGCCTCACTTCTGCTAAAACTGCCTCTCTCCTTCGAGAGGCTCGCCTCTCCTAATGAAATTCACAGGCGGCCTTCTGCTGACAACAGGACGCTGAAACCACGCTGGGAGTGCAGTTCCCAGCATAAAATATTCAATGCTCCCAAGCCCACAAGTCCAGTGCTCTCAATAAAAACAACCACCAAATAGTGGCAGAAAATATAACAGAGTCACTTAGCGATATGTGACAGTAATGCCACAACTGATTTATATCACGACAAACGTTTCAAGCACACTGTACGATGATGACAAAGATTTGTTGTTCTTCTATCTGGTGGCGGCGGACCACATTCAGAATGTAATGGTTTTCGCCCCTCAGAGAAAAATAAAACATCAGCGTGTACCGAAATACAGTACGTGTGTAGTTTATCTAATCACATACAGTCTATTTCACACAGAGTATTTTTAGCAAGAATAGACAATCTCAGAAATATACATGTATGTTCCAACATGACAAACAGCAGAAGTTGCAAAATACCTCTTTTTATTACTTGATAACGATTAATTTTTGATTTTTACTCATAACCCATTCCCAAATCACCCTGTGAAACAATAGGCTAAAATTACAATTTGTACTAAACAGCCAGAGCGTGTCACAAAGTACAATGTCTAACATATCAAATACATACCATCCAATCAGAAAATATATAACTAAAAAAAAAGATATTTGCCTGCAGGTGGCACCACTGTTGGACGATTAGGGAAGTCCTCATTGCATAGCATAATAATCTCATCAGTAAAACAGAATAATGAATACAGGAGGGTGTGAGTCACACACTAAAAATTATACATCATTCTCTTATACAAAGTTCGTTAAATAGAAACAGGAACTAAATTTATAAATAAAGCAAAACACAAAGCTCCACACTCGGCGCACGGACGCATTACATGAGCCATCGTTTACAAACAAGCATAGATCACACAAAAAAAAAATAGTCAAAACAAAATCATATAATAAAATCAATTTTACCTTTTTTTAATGAAAACATATTAAATTTTAAAATAAAATAAAAAATAGTCTAAAACAAAACCTTATACTAAAACCACTTTTTTTATTTTCTGATTTTGAAGGAGACTATTTTACAACGAAAATCACAGTAACAACCTTAGCAAACATTAAGCTCTTAATGGCTGACAAGGTACTAATGAAAACAATTTTTCAACTTCAGTCAGAGCCTTGTGGCCTAAATCAAACAAAAGTCCTTTTTTTATTTTGCCACTTATTGTCACTAAGGAGAAGTAATATCGAGGCACCAATGAGGTATAACAGTAGGAGGGAACAGAACAGTCTAACGGACACACCACGACAATTACATGGCATAGTGTACCACAAAGTCTTAAAGTATTATTAACATGCTTTAAGAATATAATCATGCTTTAAGAACATATTCCTCACTATCTAGTTACCAGGTACCACCAGCTCTAAGCTGGTAGCTGGTTAGGAATATGATTTCCCTGTAAACTACTGTATCACAGACGCAACATCAGTGAGCTGAAGAAAATCTGAAATCATACTCTTACTCAGAATTAAATTTAATTTACTAGTAGTAATTAGACACGAGAGCAGCACCGACTACCCCAGAAAGCCATACATATACAATGGAAGAGCTGCAGGCCTTAAAAGTTGCCTCATCCATGAGCATTAATATAAAAGAATTCAAGCATTAATCAGAATAATTAAAACATAATTAAAAGAATGGAAATGGGAGCTGAAAATATGGGGAGAAACTGGTTGGGTACAGGAAGGTGGGATTTTCTACTGTGTTTTACTGAATACATCCAAAGGAGCCATCCTTCTAGGAAGATCTGACATAGAATCATAGAAGGCCAGTCGCATTTTCCTTCATAGACCTGCTGCTTAAGACAACTGGGGTGGATGGGCAGGGAAGAAGAAGAAAGAAATTAAGAAGCACAACAGCGAAGGGAGGTTACATCTACCAATCATCAGGTGAAGGAAGGGGATTTGAAGTAATCGTGCTGTAACGTCTGCTGGACGAAAGAGGATAGAGGAGGGCAAGGGGGGGAGGGGGAGGGAGCTGGAGACGTAGGTGAGCAAGGGAGGGGGGTAATAGAGGAGAGAGAATAGGTGAGAAAAAGGCGAGTCAGGAGCAATCTTTTGGCGTAGCATTAGATATTATTTTGTAATAGGTTAAAAGACCAATTTCACGAAACTCCACCTGTTCATTCAAGACCTTATCAGTTTCCTTTATTTCATTTTTCAAAATCTGTTATTCTTGCAGGATATCAATTGCATATACATCGGCGCATGATGCAAAATCTTCATAGATTTATCTGTACCCGACTTGGCGTCCCTCATCCCTTAAATGCTGCCCGAACATGGTTCTATTACCGGGACCCACATGCTCTTTGAAGTGTTTAACAATACTTTTGACTATCAGCCCTACGTAAAAACATTCATTTAACTTGTACACATCTGATGACCTATGTTTGCCGCCCTGTCGCCCTCATCCTGCTGTTCTAGCCTTTGCCTAAGTCTGTACTTCAACTGCCACTCGATCGAAAACCTACCGTTAATCAGCCCAACTTATCTGAAATGGGCCACCTGTACTGCAATGTTAGAAATTCCTCAACGTGATCTGTCTGCGGTGACTTTTAGGACATCTGTTTCCTGTACAAACCGGATACCCATGATGATTCCAGTCTTTAGCTACGTGTTTGAAAAATCTTTCTTAAAGCCATCCTCATCTAAGAGTAATATTAATATACGTGCAGTAACAGCCCGAAAGTAATCATTCTTATATCTGGAGGGAAGGTTCGAGTCACTACATATGACGGCAACAAACTGTATCGGCTTTCGGAATATCAAAAGGCAGAGACCCTCATATTTTCTTGTGATATGCAAGTCTAAGAAGATCAATTGCCCACCTGCTCCAACTACCAGTGCATATCTCATCTTAGGTTATTGCTCAGTAAATAGATTAAAAATCGAGACCATCTTGTTGTATGCCTCCTTTAAAATCAGGAAAACATCGTCAGCATATCTTCTATAGAACACAACGTCATCCAAGAACTCCTTATATCTACTAAAAGTGTTAACCTCCAGGTTGGTGTTAAAAATCCTGGCTAGTGTGCCCGAGAGGCAATTACGCACAGCAAGTCCGTCTGGCTGCTGAAACTAAACCGTTATCGGATAAACTAAATTGGAGGAGATCCAGAAAGTCAATCATCTCTCCATTACTCATAATCGCATTACGTACAATACTATTGTTAATGAGCATAAGGGTCTCATCAGTCCGCTGTTTACGTCGCCCTTCTCTGTTACCCTCACCGCAACAGCGCTCCTTAGTAAATACACTCCTGGAAATTGAAATAAGAACACCGTGAATTCATTGTCCCAGGAAGGGGAAACTTTATTGACACATTCCTGGGGTCAGATACATCACATGATCACACTGACAGAACCACAGGCACATAGACACAGGCAACAGAGCATGCACAACGTCGGCACTAGTACAGTGTATATCCACCTTTCGCAGCAATGCAGGCTGCTATTCTCCCATGGAGACGATCGTAGAGATGCTGGATGTAGTCCTGTGGAACGGCTTGCCATGCCATTTCCACCTGGCGCCTCAGTTGGACCAGCGTTCGTGCTGGACGTGCAGACCGCGTGAGACGACGCTTCATCCAGTCCCAAACATGCTCAATGGGGGACAGCTCCGGAGATCTTGCTGGCCAGGGTAGTTGACTTACACCTTCTAGAGCACGTTGGGTGGCACGGGATACATGCGGACGTGCATTGTCCTGTTGGAACAGCAAGTTCCCTTGCCGGTCTAGGAATGGTAGAACGATGGGTTCGATGACGGTTTGGATGTACCGTGCACTATTCAGTGTCCCCTCGACGATCACCAGTGGTGTACGGCCAGTGTAGGAGATCACTCCCCACACCATGATGCCGGGTGTTGGCCCTGTGTGCCTCGGTCGTATGCAGTCCTGATTGTGGCGCTCACCTGCACGGCGCCAAACACGCATACGACCATCATTGGCACCAAGGCAGAAGCGACTCTCATCGCTGAAGACGACACGTCTCCATTCGTCCCTCCATTCACGCCTGTCGCGACACCACTGGAGGCGGGCTGCACGATGTTGGGGCGTGAGCGGAAGACGGCCTAACGGTGTGCGGGACCGTAGCCCAGCTTCATGGAGACGGTTGCGAATGGTCCTCGCCGATACCCCAGGAGCAACAGTGTCCCTAATTTGCTGGGAAGTGGCGGTGCGGTCCCCTACGGCACTGCGTAGGATCCTACTGTCTTGGCGTGCATCCGTGCGTCGCTGCGGTCCGGTCCCAGGTCGACGGGCACGTGCACCTTCCGCCGACCACTGGCGACAACATCGATGTACTGTGGAGACCTCACGCCCCACGTGTTGAGCAATTCGGCGGTACGTCCACCCGGCCTCCCGCATGCCCACTATACGCCCTCGCTCAAAGTCCGTCAACTGCACATACGGTTCACGTCCACGCTGTCGCGGCATGCTACCAGTGTTAAAGACTGCGATGGAGCTCCGTATGCCACGGCAAACTGGCTGACACTGACGGCGGCGGTGCACAAATGCTGCGCAGCTAGCGCCATTCGACGGCCAACACCGCGGTTCCTGGTGTGTCCGCTGTTCCGTGCGTGTGATCATTGCTTGTACAGCCCTCTCGCAGTGTCCGGAGCAAGTATGGTGGGTCTGACACACCGGTGTCAATGTGTTCTTTTTTCCATTTCCAGGAGTGTAGTTTCTGCATCCTGATAAATCAGAGAATCGAGTGGTGGAGAAAAAGAGGGCTGACGCCATGTGGATTAGGAGCTTAGAATGGATCATGCTACTAAATATAAGTTTAATAAGAATATTTACGATGTGCTTTTGAAACTTAACGTGTGGTAGAGACTTGCAGTTTCAGTGGTTTAGGACCAAGGTGGATGAGTGAGTTAGTGAGAAGTTTAACGAAATTTGAAGCATACAACTTAATAAGCTTAGACGTCTGGGTCTCAAAAGTGCTATGAATGTAACGGCTCCAGAGTCTCATAAGTTTGCTGAGAGGGTGTTCAGTTTAATCGATATTCGTTTTACAGGAGTGGAAATGTCACTGCTTACTAAGAGACCAGATTTCGCTCTACGGCTGCCTATGTATGTTGGTGGTGTTGCTGGCTTGAGTGCAGACGTCATCAGGAGGGAACTGAAGTAACTGTCAGGGCGAAGGAACTGTTGACTAAGCAGCGCTATAGCGCTGAGGGCAATAGGGAGCGGCGACGTAAACAGCGGGTTTTCCTATTATCAACAGTAAACTAAAAAAAAAACAAGATGCGTTTGTGATTAGGATAGATAAGGGCAATACGCTGGTCGTCCTATCTGAATTAGCGTACAGGGAACAGGTTCTAAGTTTTTTTAAACAAATAATGATATGCGACTGGTAGAGAAAGATTAATGAACGCTGCCTTAAAAAAGAGGGTTGATAATTTGCAGTTCTTCTTGACGCCTGGTGAGAAGCACTGGACGATACGCGTGAGACCAAGCTGCCTGTTTTTAACGCACAGATGAAGTTGCATAAGGCCGATGTTTTCCTATCCCCCCATAGTTTCTGTTTCGCCAACTGAAAGGGATTTATAAATTGAGAGATAACTTGTAACTTTAGTTTAAGTAATGTAGTGAAACTATTTGCCAGTGCTATTTCTCAGCGGAAAATACGCAATTAACCCATTCAGGTCCATAAGTACACCTAACAGTAATTGCTGTGTGTATGCAATGCATACGGATTGTAGAATTTAGTGGTGCTCTCTCTTCCACTTCTGTATATAATATGCCTGATATAAAACAGGACCTTTATCGTTGCAGGGCAACATCATACTGACAACAGTAATGTGCTTTTACTGACAACCTCACTGTCCGTTTTACCTGATTTTGTTATCATTTAAATAAAACAACATCACCTTCCAGTGTACGATTTTTCTCATAAGACGCATAATGGCAACGACGATCGAGACATCAAAGAGAGACCATTTGTGTTGTTTAATTTTTCTCCTTTTCTGTTTATGCCAACTTGAACGCACTACATTCAAATCAGTTCTCTTTACTTTGGTGCAGTGACGCCCAAGGGCCAACGCAGGCACAAACAAGAGATCCTTAATTTGAATGCCAAGCAGAAGCCACTGTGGCAGCTACATGGCAGCAAAGTGATAACTAGCAAGATAAGAGGCTCGCGTTCGATCCCTTATCAGTTCCACGAACTTATCTCCCATTTTACAATTATTTCCCTTTGGGCAGTGTGTGGTTCGTATCTCCATCACAGAACTTCACATCATGCTCTTCATCTTTAAATGCATGCACACATTGTTACTTCTGAATGGAGGTATGTAAGACATCTTTCGTGGTTAGTTAACAGGGACGATAGGTTCTAGATAGCAGCCCCAGTTTATTACTTGAACTCAGGTCTTTTATTTTCCAGTTTAGTTTTGGTTACTGATATTGGCGAAAATTTCGGTAAGTCATGACTCTTCATGGCTAGTCAGCAATATGATTCGAATAGATTACATTAGATTCGATTAATATTTGTTCCATAGATCAAGAATATGCTATTTCGTAATGATGTGTTACGTGTCATTATAGTGAAATATTTCTTTACATACAATGATGCAATTTCTTCACAACAATTATTTACTCTCTCTCTCTCTCTCTCGTTCTTTTTTATATTTATCTCTATCTCTCTCTCTCTCTCTCTCTCTCTCTCCCTCTTCCCCCCCCCTCTCTCTCTTCACACACACACACACACACACACACACACACACACACACACAAACACACACACACACATTGTTTTCCATTTTTATTTGTTTGTTGTGCTCGACTATCGGTCAGGCACGAAAACGTCCATGAAGGAGTTTCTTAGTTTTGAGTACACTTCCGAAAGACATATAAAAACAACTATGAGAGTTGCTGATTTATGATGCTTAGTTTACAGTCAGTTCTGAGTATTATTAGTAACTACGCTGTAGTCCCTAAACATAGTTACAGAAATGCGATTCAGACGCATTACGTATTCCAGGCCGTACCACCCACGTCTTTGAGATATCAGCTATGGTCACTTCCCAGTCCCCTGTACGAACACATCGGTTCGTATTCTTCCTGCTGGTACTGGAACTGAGATTTGGCAACAAAGCAAGGTATGTTTGGCAACTCTGTGATCGACGAGTTACTTCCTGGTGTGCACGGAATTAAGCCTCAAAGATCACTTGATTTCTCCAGTCATTTCCATTGAATAATCTGACGTATTATCGCTTGAGGTGTAACGGAAGATTGTAAATTTACGGTTTTCGGGCCGGGAAAGTCGTTGCACGTGGAAATCCCAACTAATCTTGTCATTTAAAGAGCGATTTACAAATACTAGCCGTTATGAGACTCGTGATGGAAATACCAGACACATACCTCTTTGCTAGCTCTGTGGTAACATGCTGACCTGTAAGAAAGCGTCTGTTTTGTTTCGCGGTTCCAGTCTCGCAGAGAGTACGTTTTTATCCCTTCTGTGTGAGAGCTACAAGCAGTCAGACCAAACATCGATAAGGAAAACGCAAGAAAATACTTTCCGCTCATACTGCAATAGTGAAAAACTTAGAATGCTGCACAACAGAAATAGCACTGGAAAACAGTTTCACTACATTAGGTTACTTAAACAGGTGTCATTCTGAGCTAGAATTTATGGTCAGCGACTAAGTGTAAGATCAATGAGTCGGATGTGGGTTTTGCAACTGTGAAGTACTTTCCCACATTACAGAACGAATATTAAATTTGAACTAATATTGCGAAAATTTTGAACTTGGATAGCTTAGAATGAAAATCTTTGTTTATTGCAAAGGAAAACAATTGATTTTCTAAAACACTCTCTGCCATACACAAACTGAAACAGGTCACGTCGACCAAATCATATGGAAGAACTGACAGCGACGTATATCGGAAGGCAGTAACATCCGTTGGCTTTTGGTTCGGCAGTATTCGACAGCCATTTCTAGGCGCAGGTAAATGAAGAAAGACAACGCGTTTTTGTTATCAAGTGACGCCTTCATCAATTACTTCAGTGTTAATGTAGCCTATGAGTAATTGCTAATGTTTGATATTAACATGAAAATAATTCTGTAGACAGAGAAAGAACCTGTTCTTGGGCAACTACTTCTATAATGACCTAAAAGCATTAAATGATGTTCAAGCACATGTGTTCCAGCAGCGGCATGAAGAAAATGATGGTAATAATGACGGTAATAATGGAATTATCCGGTAACTTCACACTTCACAGTGGATTTTCTCGAACTAAGAAATTTGCTGAATTAGTGAAAATTTCAAAATGGCTTCACATCGAGGCTATGATGCCTAGAAGAGTCTTTACATCCTGCTGACGTGAGAATAGCATAATCTCCGCGTCAGAAGCTTGCTTCTACTTAACCATTTAATAGACTCGCATTTTTTCCACCGTGACTAATTTTGTAAGCTAAGCACATCATCTGTTACAGCACACTCATGGGGATGGGAAATGTGGCCATAGTTATCTGGTGGAACGAACTATCACAGGTGCAATGCGTGGGTTCAGGTATTTACTTTTAAGATGCTTAAAGAGATTTACTTTACCTCCAGTAACCTCAAGAGAAAGACGTTATAATCCAGAATCCTCATTAAACATCACTTTCCTTCATTAAGAACTGGGCAGAGCCGGTTTACGTTGGGAAATGACATAGGTGGAAGTCATGGTAAATAGAAATACTGTAACCAGTAAACTTACTTACATTAGAAACTTTTATTTTTTTGATGAACCGATAGCCATTTAAAGGAACAGGGCTCTTATTTTACTTGTACTTGATTGAGCAACAGAGGATGAAAAATTTGGTGCTGGACTGTGATTTGAATTCGTATCTCCTCTTTCGAGGATCTGAATCTCTCGGAACAGTTTAGTTCAGTCATTTCGTTCTTTTCCCAAGACTGCAATCTATTCTAGGTCTCCTCAAAAGGTAAGTATGTGGGTCCGATTACAGATACAGTACAAAAATATTCATAATTTTATTTCAGGACCTATCACGTGCACACCGGCCTGATAGTGAAAATTTACATGAATTTTTAATGTCTGTTCATGTGTTGCCTACATACGCAATAGATGTCGTTATTTCTGGTCAAACACGCATACATCTTACTGTTGGTGAGTAACCAATTGACACTTATGCTATATTTGTGGATGATAAAGAATGACGATAGGTGTGCGCTTCGATTGTCACTCAGGCACAAAAATTTGTATCCTTATTTTAGATTCAAACACCTAGCAGGTGGTAAGAAAAACCGATACATAACATTTGATTTTACTTAGTTAACTATCCGTTTATGTGTTGGGTTCATATCTCCATCACAGAACTTCACATCATGCGCTTCATCTTTAAATGCATGCACACATTGCTACTTCTGAATAGAGGTACGTAAGACATCTTTCGTGGTTAGTTAACGGGGACGATATGTTCTTGATAGGAGCCCCAGTTCATTACTTAAACTGTGGTCTTTTATTTTCAAGTTTAGTTTTGGTTACTGATATTGGCGAAAATTTCGGTAAGTCATGACGCTTCATGGCCAGTCAGCAAAATGATTAGATTAGATTAGATTGATATTTGTTCCATAGATCATGAATACGACACTTCGTAATGATGTGTAATGTATCATTTTAATGAAAGATTTCTTTACATACAATGATGCAATTTCTTCACAACAATTATTTACTCTGTCTCTCTCCTTCTTTTTTATATTTATCTCTCTCTCTCCCTCTCAACCCCCCCCGCCCTCTCTCTCTCTCTCTCTCCACACACACACACACACACACACACACACTCACACACTCACACACAAACATTGGCTTTCATTTTTATTTACTTGTTGTGGTCGACTATCGGCCAGGCAAGAAAACGTCCATGAATGAGTTTCTTAGTTTTGAGTACACTTCCGAAAGACATATAAAAACAACTTTGAGAGTTACTGATTTATGATGCTTAGTTTACAGTCAGTTCTGAGTATTATTAGTAACTACACTGTAGTCCCTAAACCTAGTTACAGAAATGCGATTCTGATGCATTACGTATTCCAGGTCGTACCAGCCACGTCTTTGAGATACCGGCTATGTTCACTTCCCAGTCCCCTGTACGAACACATCGGTTCGTATTCTTCCTGCTGGTACTGGAACTGAGATTTGGCAACAAAGCAAGGTATGTTTGGCAACTCTGTGATCGACGCGTTACTTCCTGGTGTGCACGGAATTAAGCCTCAAAGATCACTTGATTTCTCCAGTCATTTCCATTGAATAATCTGACGTATTATCGCTTGAGGTGTAACGGAAGATTGTAAATTTACGGTTTTCAGGTCGGGAAAGTCGTTGCACGTGGAAATCCCAACTAATCTTGTCCTTTAAAGAGCGACTCGTAATATAAATACCAGACACATACCTCTTTGCTAGCTCTGTGGTAACATGCTGACCTGTAAAAAAAAAAGCGTCTGTTATGGTTCGTGGTTCCAGTCTCTCTGAGTGTTACGTTTTTATCCCTTCTGTGAGAGAGCTACAAGCAGTCAGATCAAACATCGGTAAGGAAAACGCAAGAAACTACTTTTGGCTCATATTGCAATGGTGAAAACTTAGAATACTGCCTAATAGATAATGCCTCTTTCCGTTGCTGACAAGCAGATTTTGTGTTTCTAGGAATACATAACTTTATTTATGGAATGCTACATTGGCATACCTCTTGAGTATGACACAGCATACCAATTAAATACAGACCCAATCGAAATCTAAGTGAGTAGTATTTTACTAATTCAGTCTGACAGAGGCACGCTTGTGTAAAGATACTCAGCTTTATTAAAACAGACCTTCGTCGTAAGGTTATCGTGGGTAGTTTTATTTAATTTCTTATAATATAGTGCACAATTTTCGTAGGTTCTTTTAGTGTTATTTAAACAATAGTAAACATAAGAGAGAAATTAATCACCAAATTCTCCGATGTTATCTATAACAGTCTGACAATGCACATGCAGTTTATTGATTAAATGCGTATAGAAAACTTGTTCTGAGTTAAAGCTGTCAAACAACGTTTAAAGAAGAAAAAAATGCCACTACCACTAGACAGATAATGTAGAAAATTCTTTTCTGACGTATTTTGGCACGATGCTCTCTCCCCATAGATAATACAAAAGTTTCGAGCTGCATCTGCTGCCTGGCAGTTTATTAAACCTGAAAAGAACAAAATGTCGCAGTAGTTGGCCCTTTTTCCACATGCGACTATTTTGGGTTGAGAAGTGAAGGGAATTATGTTCAGAGTTCCAATAGATATATAACCTCAGTAGACGGCAGAATTGCTTTTTAAAAAACGTAGCATTGAATGTATTTGAACTCACGACGTTTTGTATAAGGTGCACTACCCTATTAAAGTGCGCCTCATTTATGATGGCGGCTGAGTTTATGTTCGTTCTGCGCATCTGACGTCACAAAACACAGTCAGCCAATGAACAGAGAACGACGTTGCCAGAGCTCCACTGCAGTGCAGAGCACGGACGAGTCTCTTCAGTTTTAGAAACGTTCAGTCATAAATAAAGTAATTGAACAAAAGCAATGTCTTGATAGCAGACTTTCTTTTATAGAAAGTTTGGAAAAAGCATTTTTTATACCAATTGCTTCATATTCTGTTAATTAATTAAACCAAACAAGCAATAAGCCTCCTAATTCAGGCGATAGCAAGGAAAGGTGTTTGCATCATTCTCACGAACCGCTTTTTCGCAATAAAGAACAGCGGTAATTGTTATTTCCTATTGTACTTGAGAAACGTGAGTAATTCATAGTCATACCAACTGTGTTTGTCTGTATTTTGCGTGATATTTTAAAGTGCACCAGGTGATGCATTAACTGATGAGCTGCGTTAACGTAATGGTATAAGTGCATGGCTGCTAAGCGGAAGGTTCTGAGTTCAAACCTTGTTTGGTGCTCAATATTTTCTTTATTGAAAAACAATATCGAAGTGTCTTACTTCATGAATTTTATTCGTTTGAATGTAATTTTTTGAAATTTCTAGTGGCAACTAAAATTGACCATATCGAAAGTATACGCAGCAATCTCTCGCGTCTGGGCGGGCATGCGCGAACCGCCAAGATAAAAGAATTGAAATATAGCTGAACCGTAGCTAGAGCTACTCCGGAAGTCAACAACAATTCCTCCAGATCTTCCGCATTCCACAGTGTTGTGAGATAATGCATAACGCCGGATGTAGACTTCTGAGAGACAAACAGTTACAGCTTTCCTTTTGCACTGCACGACGTATTCAACAAACAGATAGTGCAATAGAGTAGCTCAAGTGGAAAGGAACACTTCCTATTTAAATTTCTGCATCCTACACTGTTGGCAGTTCTGTGTAGGTGGCAGTTACGTAATTTTATTTTGGTGATTACAAAATAGAGTCGAAAGTATGCACTGGGTAGCCGAGGCAGCTAGTTCATGGCGATTCGGTCAACCAAGTAAATGTATGTACTGAACGTGCTGCAAAACCACTGCAGGGAGACTGTGTGCCAGAATTCTCATCCTGTGTGGCGCAACGGCATTACAATAGAAAAACGAACATTAGCGAAGAGGATCTGGTGGTCTGTTGGACTGCTGGTAGATTCATATAATTGTGGTCTGGGTTCGATTCCAACGTTTGATAGGGAGAGACAGATTATATTCTCTTCTGGCTACGCCAAGTGAAGAAGGTATAATGGCATTGTGGTCTGAAATTCACATTAAACATGATATTCCTTCTGTACCAAGTAGACATTAGGTTGAACCACAATAAAGTCAGGAGTGGCGACATGTAGAACCTCTATCACCAGTTATCTTTCTTATACTAGTTATTTATTTCTAGGAACGAAACAAACGCTATGTAGGGTCACGGGACACTTATTCCACATTTTATTTGAGCTTCTGTATGTTGAAAAAATTGGTTCTGAACTGGGAATGCAACTCAGACCGCCCTTAACGCGGAATTTGATCCCTTCGTGACAATACAGCTAGACTACAATTTGTTGTTTGTTCAAAACTGCAGTTTCCTCAACATCTCCACATACTGCGCGTGAATGGGTTCGAATCCTGGCCCGGCACTAAAGTTTTTATTATGTATTATCAAGCTCTAGCATGAGGAAACCTATGTGCTGGTGCATAATAATTTTGATTTTAATGTATTTTCATTCGTTGTCAACACTAACGATACCTGGAGTTTTTGACTCCCAGTGAGACACAAAACTATTTGCGAGATAACTGTAAGTTCAAGGATGTTATTCCGAGCTGCGGTCGCTGACGTCTCTTTGTGGTGGGGTTCGATTACCAGTCAGCACTGAACTCTTCATCATATTATTTCTAGTTCAAACATGCTCACATGTCGCTGCTGGTGTAACAAACCCATATTTAACGTTCGTTTTCTCTAGAATATAAAAGCGCTAGGTGCCGGGTTGAAGTCCTGGGAAAGAAAAAAATTAATGTTTCGTCTCGTCATTTCAGTTAGAACATCTTGCTACTGCTGAGAAAATCCGATATGTCACAGTTGATTGTGCTTCGATAACAATCCGATTAGGTTCTGGGTTCGAACCCCTGTCCAACACAAAGCTTTACCTCACGGCATTTCAAGTAAGTTACTTGTGAAGAAGCAATATTTAACATCTCTCGTAGTTCGTTAACAGGGACAATAGATGCTGGGTAGGAATTCGCGTCCGTTAAAAATGTTTACGTTATGTAATTTAAAATTGATATTTCCTAACTGATACTGTCTAAAATCGAGGTATATCACCCTCTGTATGCCTAGTCAGGAATGACTGTTTGTTTCCGTCAGTCACGAAATCTTTGCTTAGTCTGCATGACCTGGGTTTGAATCCATATGCAGAACGAGAAGGTCGTCGTGTCATTTGAAGTTCATACATATTCTGAACTAGCAGATCGTGAATAACTTGAAGTTTTAATGTCATTTTGTGTTAAACAATAAGTACGGTATGTCACTTTGAAGAGGAAACATGATTAGGACGAACTTACTACGTGCATTACCTATCTGGTGTAATAATGAGAGTGGTAACATTTCAGGTATGTCATTTATTGTAATAAATGTGAGCTTACAAGCCCTAAGGACAATCGTATCTGTGATAAGGTGTTCCACGATATTTGTAGTATCGTGATATTACTTTACCTCTTGAGTTATTGCGATACAGATCAGTGTTTTCTAGTGGTGATTTGTTGGAACCATTTTCAATAGTCAAACGACTGTACCGAGGAGCGATTAGAGGACCTGCTAGACAACTGCTTTATGAGGGTTGTATGCGAATCAGGCGAAATGCAATTCAGGTCGTTCGGATACTTTTGAGCACGACTGTTCGTATTGTGGTGCTGTCCATTAGTCTGCACTCTTCCCTCCTGCTGTCATACCTCGTTGGTACCTGAGGTGGTACCTCTTCTTAGAGACATGTGGCCGCAGGATAAAAAATGGCCTTGCTTTCGATTTATGCCACAAGGGTCCGACTTATGATGGAAAAATATATTGATTAGTACGTTATACGCAGCAACGCTCCTTAACTGAAACTTTTTGATCGCTCTTTGTATGTCTGATAGTACGGTTACTGTTGTTCCTAAGAATTTTGGATGGGCAACATTGAGTGGTAGTATGCACCAAAACAAGAAAAATATGTGTTGTACACACGGGCTCTAACATGCGTACGTTAAGAGATACGTTCACTTGCTTATTTTCGGTACTGTGATACTTATTTCTTCTGCTGCAAGCTCTTTTGTTTCCGCATTTTTGGAGGAGGTAGTATGGACCAAACCAAGAAAAAGGTCAGTAAATATGGGCTCTAAAATGCGTACCTTATAAGCTATGGACACACATTAAGTAGAAGAGACGGGTTTCACTGCAGCAAAGCTGAACAAGTGGTCATAGTTCTTAAGGTATGCATTTTAGGGCCCATATTTACGACACATTTCTTTTTATTGGTTTCGTACATTTCAAGTCCCCCCAAAATATGGAAACCAAAGAGATTTCAGCAGAAAGGATGTGTTTTTAACAGTATGGAAAATGAACAAGTGCTGGTAGCTCTTACGTTATTGATTTTAGAGCCTATGTTTACTAGACATTTTTACTTGTTTCGATCCCTACTACCACCTCTGAAAACTATCTACTCTAAAATCGTTGCAAGAACAATACCGGTACATGTATTCCGCTGTCAGAGGTATCAGAACAATTTTTGCTTATAGCTTTCGACTCGGTCGTTTCCAGACCAGGGCCCCTTACATCACTTTAATAAATTTTTCGTTCTCCGTCTTCTCTGAAAGTTCATAATACCATCACGCAGTCACCCCGCTCTTGGAACACAGCTCTGCATGAGTGCAACATATGCATAATGAGGAAGACAGAAATGAATCCGCTGAATTATGATACTGCAAAATATCGATAAAGATGAAATGGGTTTGTCAACTATGAAGACAATCTACAATGAGTAACGAGAAAGAATGTCTGATACAATACAGACTGAAATAAAAGAGACAGAGTTATTGAATGCAGGTTATGAGTCACTGCTAAAAACGCTGCGCGGGTTTAGCCAAGCGGTTTAAGGCGCTGCAGTCATGGACTGTGCGGCTGGTCCCGGCGGAGGTTCGAGTCCTCCCTCGGGCATGGGTGTGTGTGTTTGACCTAAGGATAATTTAGGTTAAGTAGTGTGTAAGCTTAGGGACTGATGACCTTAGCAGTTAAGTCCAATAAGATTTCACACACTGCTAAAAACAACAGTTGTTGAAGAACTGGGTTCTGGACGTTTTAGGCAATGTAACCGAACCCAACAATTGCAAAGTGTGACCGATCCGCATAAATTATTAACTTACATGAATCTCCTGTAATCGAAATTTTTGAAATTGTTCAGAACAGGGAAAGTATTTCTTTTTAATTAAAAAAATCGCAGTTTATAGCTACTATGAAATACGTCTTTGCTCTTAAAATGTTTAACACATGGAGAGTATTAGTTTAAGACACTGGAGGAAACTGAATTCACCGACGTACGGCGTTCCGAGAATTTCTGGCGCTGACCGCTGTCTGCGGCGACCGAGCTGCTAGCTGACTGACCCCCAGGGTCCTCCGCCACACCAGCAAGAAACCGCTCCTTTCTCCCAGTGAAACCGAAGGCTTTTACCACTCAGCTGAACATCGGCATTTACTCGCACTTCAAACCGTTAATTTTATGCTGACTTCAAGGGTGTTTAGTTACCATGCGTAACCTAACGGAATGTAAATTTAATATTAAGACTGCTATTCTCTGCCTCGTGATGACTGGGTGTTGTGTGCTGTCTTAAGGTTAGTTAGGTTTAAGTAGTTCCAAGTTCTAGGGGACTGATGACCATAGATGTTAAGTCCCATAGTGCTCAGAGCCAAGCCTGCTAATTTATTATGGATCACTCTCTAAAGCGATATGTGGATAACAGGGATAGATTTGCAGTTTTATTACGAATAGTGGAAGGAAACACACTGTACAATCTCCTCACTGCCTACCTCATAGTTGTATCCGCACCTCACCCGTGGGTTGTAGACTGGTTTTTATCTTACCTTACGACAGTCCCCCTTTAAAGAATATTACTTCTACGAAGATTTGCGGTCGCCACCACCGGAGGAACTATTTAACTTTTCTCTTTGTGAAATAAGAACTGAATTTACATACACCATGTGTTCAAAAGTATCCGGATACCTAGCTGAAAATGACTTACTAGTTCGTGGCGCCCTCCATCAACAAAGAATGGGGCCCCTCCACGCCCACACCAACGTGGTGACCAAACCAAAAGTTCTCCTGTCACCTCCGTATAACATGTTAGTTTTTGAATCAGGAGTCACAGGATGCGGGCTGTGATGTTATCCATGAGTCTGGGTAAGATTACTCATTAACATGGTCCATCAGGAGATAGGAAGTGGACGAAAGCGATCGAAGGGTAGCGGTTGTAAGGGCAGAGGAAAAAAAGTGCCAAGGCAAGCGCCAAGTGAAAAAAACCTCTGCGACAGTAGGACGGGTAGTAAGGGCAGTAGTGGCTTGCTATCTGCGACAGTGCATGCAAGGTGTGGTTATGTTAGTGCGAGGTATCGTGCATCATCATCTTTGTCGTTGCTGGGGCTCGTTGCGGTACTTGCTGCAGTTGATGCGTCCCTGCAACAGTTCAAGGCCGTTGTACATTAGTGGGCGATCGGTCATAGGTCGGCTCACAGACAGTGTAGGGGGTGTGTGTGGTTGGTTTGCGGGTTGTGTACAGTACGGTTTGCCTGCAGTTGCCTGTTTTTCGGCTGGTCAAACATCTGGGGTTGCCAGTAGTAGCTGTGTTGCAGGGGCTCGCCAGTACTGTCATGTTAGCGTTGTATGGACCATAGATATTTAGTTTCTAGCCAGTTGTGTCTTTGGTCTGTTATGCTTCCATCTATGGTTGTGGTCGTAGTTACCCAGAGAAAGGATAAACGGATTGCGCGAGTGTCTCGTGTTATTGTACAGTCGTGTGGAGAGTTTTTGGAATACCTGCAAGATAGTATCTAGCCGGTATTCCCGGTGAAGTTCCGCGATGCGTGTGTAGCGCGGAGTGTTGCTTATGATTTTGAGTACTTTGTTCTGTATGAGCTGCAGACGGTGCAGGCGAGTTGGCGCAGCTTATCCCCAGACAGGGGCTGCGTACGTCATCAGGGGTCGAATAAGTGTCATGTACATGGACCTAGACACCCTCCTGTTCAGTGTGCTACGCCTGTTAAGCATAGGGTAGAGTTGTTTGAGCCTCGCGTTAGCTTTGTTGGTCACGTGTTGAATGTGGTCCCCCCAGAGTAGTTTCCTGTCCAGCCAGACACCGAGGTATTTGACCTGCTCGCGGAAACGTATTAGGCGTGTGTGTAGTGTTATTGGGTTGCAGTGCTGATGTTTGCGCAGTTGCTTCGGTCTTCTAGTGAACAGAATGGCCTCGCACTTGTCGACGTTTACTCTGACACGTCATTTCACCAGCCAAGGCTCCGCCGTTCTGAGTGCAGTCTGTAGTCGTGAATTAATGTTAGACGGATTCCAATCTTGCGCAAGGATGGCGGTGTCATCCGCGTAGATTACTACCGTCGTGTTGCATGTAGCCGGGAGGTCGTTAATGTAGAGGTTAAACAGTAACGGCCCTAGGATGCTTCCTTGGGGTACTCCTGCCTGGATACCATGTCGTATCGATTGTTTGCCCTGCACGTCGGTGTTGAATCTCCTGTCCGTGAGATATGAGCGTATGAGATGTACGAGCCCGCCGGGGAACCCTGCGCCACTAAGTTTGCGTATTAGACCGTTGTGCCATAGACGATCGAAAGCCTTTTCGATGTCCAGGAACACCGCCCCAGTCGCTTTGTTTGTGTTGTATCCGTGTGTTATGTATTCAACGACGTGAAGGAGTTGTTGTGTTGTTGAGTGGTGATTCCTGAAACCGAATTGCTCCGGTCTCAGGGTGTCATTTGTGATAGAGTGCCTTCTCAACGATCTTGCTGAGCGCGCTCGGCAAACTGATGGGTCGGTAATTTTGTGGGAGGGTCTTTCCCCGGCTTCCTGAACATCAGGACCTTGGCCATCTTCCAAAAGGCGGGGAAGTATTGGTGCTTGAGTATGGCATTCGTGATGTATGTTAGGTAGGCTACAGCTTTGTCCGTGAACTCCTGGAGGACACGGTTTTGAATGCCATCGTGACCAGGGGCTTTCCTAGCGGTGGTATGCATGATGGCCCATTTGACTTCAGCTATACTAGCTTGTCGGATGATGTTGCGCGCTGGTTGGGCCAAGATGCGTGTGACCTCCTGGTCCGTAGCAAGTGTGAACGCTGGGTCTGAGGGAACCAGGTTCGGTGTGAATGACGCTGCGAGTGTGAGGGCCTTCAGTTCCGCTTTTTCTTCTGCAGAATATGCTGGTCCGTCGGGCCCTTGTAACGTGGGGGTGTACAGTTTCTCCCTGGTGAAGTGTCGGGCCAGCTGCCACACGCCAGGTCGCGTGGTGTCCAGCCCTTCGAGTTTCTGGTCCCACTGTTGTGTCTTAAGTGTTTGTATTTTTTCCCGGATTATACCCTGGAGCCTTTTAACGTGGTGTTTGAAGTGCTGGCGCCTGATACGCTGCCAATGTCTCCTGAGGCGGTTCGTCATTGAGATTAGGCCCAGGACCTCCTGGGGCAGGGCAGCACTGTGTTGTTGTGGTGTGTGGATCGGTATGGTGTCGGCTATTGCGTCCTGGACGGCGCCGGTGAGGGTTTCAACTGCCTCATCAATTTGAGCTGTCTCGTTAATCGCGTGGGTGGGTGGGATGCGACTGTCAAGCGTTTCCTTGAACTGGGTCCAATTCGCGCGCCTGTAGTCTACTGAGGTCGCTACCACCTGGCGGTAGGTGGCAACATAATGCACATAACATGGAAACCGTATTTTGATCAAAAAGTGTATAATTCATATTTCAAAGTGTTTGCCCATAAAATTTTTTTACACATGTTTTATCAAATTTACGTTCTATCGTTATAGCAGTAATTCTATTTGTGCACCGGATCCAGTAGAGTGCTGTGCTTTTTATACACAGTAGCAGTCTCTGTCCAGTGTATCGTCTTACTTATTGTAAAAGTCGGTATTGCGTACGAAAGCCGCAAATACTGAGATCAGGTGAAAAGTGGATAACTGTGCCAGTATGAAATTGTTGTCTTTGCTACAGGATAAGTTGCTTCGTTGGTTTCAGAGAGGTGTCGTCCAGAAGACATAGACCGGCAGATGTTTTGTTCTTCATAAAACTGTTTCACAGTTAGTAGATCATTTAGACCTACTCGACAGAGCAACGTAACCTAGACAGATAGTACACTCTTAATAGTACTAATGGACAGATCTCGAGCTATCGGCACTGGCGTTATTTCTTATACATATGTTCTTTCATTGAGTGGTACAGATTTACTTAAAAGTAGAGTAGATGGGGAATTGGTATTGAAATTACCTATGACAAATCTATGAAGAGATTTTGATGTTATATGTGAATGTAAACTGCCCCGGCGCATACTAATGATGAAATCTTCTCGCGCTAGTATCTGGGTGGCTCCGTTGAAATATCGCGAAATTTTTATGAGTGTTGCTCTCATCATCTTCGACAGAAGGGGATGATACTAACACTCACCGAAACATCGCGGAATTTCAGCGCAGTCACTCGAACAGAATCCCAAGGAGTTTCCGTCAGTTTCTGTTGTTTTCTCCAAATGAGAAGACAACAGCTTTTTATCTTTCCTGATTCATTCACGTGAAAGGAGTTAATAGGTAACATTATACATTTTTTAGAAATTATGACCACTGGCCTACTATCGATATAAACCTGCGTAGCTGCGTCACCTGGAATGGAATGACTGACTGCTTGTCAGACACACACACACTGAGCATGTAGTATCAGCGAGCGTGCTCTCCGAGTGCAGAATGGGGAAGGCTCGCAATATATCTGAGTTTGATCGAGGGCATATTGTGATGGTCCGGAGGCTAGATATGAGCATTTCGGAAACTGCACGACTTGTCGGGTGTTAGAGCAGTGCTGTGGTGAGTTTCTTCAACACGTGGAGAAACCAAAGTGAGACTACGTCTACATCTACATCTACATTTATACTCCGCAAGCCACCCAACGGTGTGTGGCGGAGGGCACTTTACGTACCACTGTCATTACCTCCCTGTTCTGTTCCAGTCGCGTATGGTTCGCGGGAAGAACGACTGCCGGAAAGCCTCAGTGCGTGCTCGAATCTCTCTAATTTTACATTCGTGATCTCCTCGGGAGGTATAAGTAGGGGGAAGCAATATAATCGATAACTCACCCAGAAACGCACCCTCTCGAAACCTGGACAGCAAGTTACACCGCGATGCAGAGCGCCTCGCTTGCAGAGTCTGCCACTTGAGTTTGCTAAACATCTCCGTAACGCTATCATGCTTACCACATAACCCTGTGACGAAACGCGCCGCTCTGCTTTTTATCTTCTCTATCTCCTCTGTCAACCCGACCTGGTACGGATCCCACACTGATGAGCAATACTGAAATATAGGTCGAATGAGTGTTTTGTAAGTCACCTCCTTTGTTTATGGACTACATTTTCTAAGGACTCTCCCAACGAATCTCAACCTGGCACCCGCCTTACCAACAATTAATTTTATGTTATCATTCCACTTCAAATCGTTCCGCACGCATACTCCCAGATATTTTACAGAAGTAACTGCTACCAGTGTTTGTTCCGCTATCATATAATCATACAATAAAGGATCCTTCTTTCTATGTATTCGCAATACATTACATTTGTCTATGTTAAGGGTCAGTTGCCACTTCCTGCACCAAGTGCCTATCCGCTGCAGATCTTCCTGCATTTCACGGCAATATTCTAATGCTGCAACCTCTCTGTATACTACAGCATCATCCGCGAAAAGCAGCATGGAACTTCCGACGCTGTCTACTAGCTCATTTATATATATTGTGAAAAACAATGGTCCCATAACACTCCCCCGTGGCACGCCAGAGGTTACTTTAACGTCTGTAGACGTCTCTCCATTGAGAACAACATGCTGTGTTCTGTTTGCTAAAAACTCTTTTAATATGCCGTAAGCTCTTACTTTGTTTATCAGGCGACAGTGTGGAACTGTGGCCGGCCGCGGTGGCCGAGCGGTTCTAGGCGCTTCAGTCCGGAACCGCTCAACTGCTACGGTCGCAGGTTCGAATCCTGCTTCGGGCATGGAAGTGTGTGATGTCCTTAGGTTAGTTAGGTTTAAGTAGTTTTAAGTTCTAGGGGACTGATGACCTCAGATGTTAAGTCCCACAGTGCTCAGAGCCATTTGAACCATTAGTGCGGAACTGTATCGAACGCCTTACGGTAGTCAAGGAAACTGGCATCTACCTGGGAGCCTGTATCTAATATTTTCTGGGTCTCATGAACAAATAAAGCGAGTTGGGTTTCACACGATCGCTGTTTCCGGAATCCATGTTGATTCCTACATAGTAGATTCTGAGTTTCCAAAAACGACATGATACTCGAGCAAAAGACATGTTCTAAAATTCTACAACAGATCGACGTCAGAGAGATAGGTCTATAGTTTTGCGCATCTGCTCGACGACCCTTCTTGAAGACTGGGACTACCTGTGCTCTTTTCCAATCATTTGGAACCTTCTGTTCCTCTAGAGACTTGCGGTACACGGCTGTTAGAAGGGGGGCAAGTTCTTTCGCGTACTCTGTGTAGAATCGAATTGGTATCCCGTCAGGTCCAGTGGACTTTCCTTTGTTCAGTGATTTCAGTTGCTTTTCTATTCCTCGGACGCTTATTTGGATGTCAGCCATTTTTTCGTTTGTGCGAGGATTTAGAGAAGGAACTGCAGTCCGGTCTTCCTCTGTGAAACAGCTTTGGAAAAAGTTGTTTAGTATTTCAGCTTTACGCGTGTCATCCTCTGTTTCAATGCCATTATCATCCCAGAGTGTCTGGATATGCTGTTTCGATCCACTTATTGATTTAACGTAAGACCAGAGCTTCCTAGGAATTTCTGTCAAGTCGGTACATAGAATATTACTTTCGAATTCACTGAACGCTTTTCGCATAGCCCTCCTTTGACATCGTTTAGCATCTGTTTGTCTGAGAGGTTTTGGCTGCCTTTCAATTTGTAGTGAAGCTCTCTTTGCTTTTGTAATAGTTTCCTAACTTTGTTTTTGAACCACGGTGGGTTTTTCCCGTCCCTCACAGTTTTACTCGGCACGTACCTGTCTAAAACACATTTTACGATTGCCTTGAACTTTATCATAAACACTCAACATTGCCAGTGGCGGAACAGCAATTTTCGTTTTGATCTATTAGGTAGTCTGAAATCTGTCTTGTTTTACTCTTTCTAAACAGATAATCTTCCGCCCTTTTTTATATTCCTATTTACTTCCATATTCAGCAATGCTGCAACGGACTTATGATCACTAATACCCTGTTCTGCGCTTACAGAGTCGAAAAATTCAGGTCTGTTTGTTATCAGTAGATCCAAGATGTTGTCTCCACGAGTCGGTTCTCTGTTTAATTGCTTGAGGTAATTTTCGGATAGTGCACTCAGTATAATGTCACTCGATGCTGTGTCCCTACCACCCGTCCGAAACATCTGAGTGTCCCAGTCTGTATCTGGTAAATTGAAATCTCCACCTAAGACTATAACATGCTGAGGAAATTTATGTGAAATGTATTCCAGATTTGCTCTCAGTTGTTCTGCCACTAATGCTGCTGAGCAAAGGAGCCAATTATTAAACTAGCTCGGTTGTTGAGTATAGCCTCCACCCGTAATAACTCACAGGAACTATCCACTTCTATTTCACTACAGGATAAACTACCACTAACAGCGACAAACACGCCACCACCGGTTGCATGTAGTCTATCCGTTCTAAACACCGTCTGAGCCTTTGTAAAAATTTCGGCATAATTTATCTCTGGCTTCAGCCAGCTTTCCGTACCTTTCCAGACGCAGTGGGGTTGGGCGGCCACTTCTCACTACAGATGTCAGACGTCAAAGGCTGTTCAGACTGATAAAACTTTACAGGCAGCGAGCTGTGGTGGAACTAACATCAGACTTTAATGCTGGGCAGAGTGCAAATGTGCCTGAACATATGGTGCACCTTACACTCCGAACGATGGTCGTCCGCAACCGACGACCCACGTATGTGCCAATGTTAGCTCCACAACATGGCAGATACGATTGAAATGGGCGCGTAACCGTCGGCACTGGACGTGACGCAGTGGCAAAGCGTTGCATGGTCTGATGAACCTTGATACCTTCCTCATCACGTCGTTGGGAAGGCGCGAATCTCTTGTCTTCCAGTGTACATCTGTACTGTTAGACAGAGCAAGCTAGTGGTGGGTCAATTATGCTTTGGGAAACATTCACGTGGACATCCATGGATCGATTGGAGCTCATGAAAGACACCATATCGGCCAAGGAGTATCGTACACTGGTTGCAGCCCAAGTGTAAACTTGCTTGACGAACGTGTTTCCCGACGGCAGTGCACATTTCAACGAGATAATGCGACATGTCAGAAGGCCAGGTGTGTGACAGATCGGTATGACAATCACAGTGGCGAACTCCAACTTACGTGCTGGCCCCCCAACTCGCCCGATCTGAACCCATTCGAACACATCTGGGATGTGATAGAACGTGGCGTAGGAGCTCGTCGCCCCCTCCGCGGAAATTAGAGGAACAGGTGAATTGTGTATGCAGATGTGGTGCCAACTCCCCCCCCCCCCAACCCCCCTCCCCCAGCACCCTACCAAGGCCTCATGGCTTCCATGTCACGACGCGTAAGTGCTGTTGTCCGTGACAAAAATGGACATACCAGATTACAAACAATCCCGTTAGTGGAACACTGAGCATCTTAATAGGTATATAAATCACCACCTCCATTGTCAGGTTTTTATTTTTAAGGTCACGAGCGGTTTCAGGCTAGGTGGGGGCGACCACCGCACGCAAGCGCTCTACCCAGTCTCGCGGTACTAGGGGTCGTAGCGCACGACTAATTGCACCTGCCTGATGGGCAATTATGAGCCCAAAAGCGGTCGTGAATTTAAAAATAGAAGCCTTACAACTGAAGCGATGATGTCGATGCCTATTACAAAAAATATTCTTAGTGTTAATGAAAGACATCATATTTACGCCACTAGCTGCAACACTTCCTTTATTTCACGATTGCAATTTCGGCCTTAGGCCATTATCAAGTGAAGATGTTATGGCTATTAGGCCATGTCAACCTAAAATGAGCTGATACATTTATATGTCAGCTCATTTTAGGTTGACATGGCTTAATAGCCATAACATCTTCACTCGATAATGGCCTAAGGCCGAAAATGCAATCGTGAAATAAAGTGTTACAGTCGATGGCGTAAATATAATGTCTTTTATAAAGTTCTTCATGATTGTGAATCCCAGGTACAAAAAGTAAAAAAAAAAAAATCTTTGTGTTAAGTTCCTCAGAAAGCTTTTGGGCAGCTATGTCGATAAATTCGTATACAGCACTGACTTTAGATACGAAATTTATTTGTATAAAATACATCGACGTTATTTATTTCAGTGTAACAGGTCCTGATGTTCTTCGTTTGCTTTTTTTTCGTTGAAGCTACGCTAGCAATTCCAACAGCGTCCTATTTATGGGGGCTGCCACACTAGAGAAACGTAAAGTCTTCAACAGGAATGTAGTTTCTTAGACTAATTTACTCTTTATTACCGCAGGGACCGCCCGTTTTGCCAGAAACTCATTATAAAGAGAGCGCTCTTAGAAGAGCGAGACCGCATTGCCCCTTTACGGCAACTCAGTGCCGGAGACGTGAATCGTTTTTATCAAGCCGACTCGCTTTGTCACCCTCGGCAGCTCAATATGGAAAACGGTCTTCTCAATAATAAGCTGTCGAGTCTCGACCTTTTTCTTGAAGTTTCTGTAAGAGGGCTACATTACGGAAATTGCATTTCAGGCAAAACTGATTATTTCTTGCAATTTTATGGAGTCCGGTATTATTACTACCTTACGGCGGCATTAACGTCTAAAGTTATTATCGACGAGAAAGCTTGTTTCACTAAAGTGAAAAATAAATCAAGGGTTAATTTTTACGGGCACGGCACATTTGTAAACGGGGACAGCTGTTTGTGATTCTTGCATTATACCTACACGTCGTCGACTCAGTAGATTTTCACTACCACGTCTGTCCTGTGATCAGTATGCGCTGTCAGATGAAGATGCAAAATTATAATGAACTTATCCCACAGACGCGGGAAACGCTATTGAAAGCAGTTCACTGTTCGTGACCTCGCGTTACGTCTGTAGGTGTCACAGCAGCTGAACAACATACCCTGAGCAACTGGAGCAGTGTCAGCTGCCACTTGCGGAAGCAAACTCGACTGTCAGACACCCCCGTAACATTCAGCGTCGACATCGTCCTTAAGGAAAGTAATATTCTCCTGAAGTAACGAAAAATATTAACTCTGAGCGAAAAAATTCTCGCTGTGGGAGGAAAATTGCTTTACTCATCTGTGCTATTGGTTAGTGTCAACATTCACGTCATCCATTTTTTTTTTCAAGTGAACGCAATACATACCGGCAACATACACAAGACGCAGATAGAAAAGTACGGGGAAAGGAAGTGGGGATGTAAATAATATTTTGAACAATATTACAGACAGTGCTTACTTAGTACATCCCACTGTAGCAGTGTACGTAAATACATTGGACAGCTTCCAAACTCTGAGAAGTACGCGGGGCATTCAGTTAGTAATGCAACACATTTGTTCTGAAAGCAGCTTGGTTTTTTCAGGATTGCAGTGCATCACACTATTCGCCACTCGTTTGACTACAAAGCCCTATTTTTCATCTCCGTTCACTGCGACGGTCTTACGCCAGCTTACTGGGTGCGTTTGTATGCCTGTACGTCTTGCTGCCTCGATAACCTCCCCACCACCCACGTACTGCTTCTCGCGGAGTGTATCCTCCATTGGGCCAAACAGATGGAATTAGGAAGGTGCGAGATATGGGCTGTGGAGTGGATGACGAACAACAGTCCAATGGAGTTTTTTGAGCTTCTTTAGGATGCACAAACGTGTTTGAGGCGTTGCGTTGTCATGCAGAAGTTCATTTGCATTTTTGTTGCGACAAACACACTGAAGTCGTTTCTTCAGTTTCTTGAGGGTAGTAGTTTACACATTGAAGTTGATAGTTGTACTATGAGGAAGGACGTCAAACACCCAATAACCTCTTCAGAGTGCCGGATGACCGTCGCCAAGACGGGCGGCTTTGAATTTTTTCTTCGGAGGAGAGGCTTCGTGGTGCCACTTCAGGGACTGCCATTTTGTTTCCGATTTCAAGCGATGAAATCATGTTTCATCTCCGGTGGCGATGTTCAACAAAATATTTTCACGATCAGCCTCGTAACGCCCAAGCAATTCCGCACAAGTTGCTCTTTATGCTCTTCTGTTAAGCGGAGAGGAACCCAGCGGGCACATACCTTCGAGTACCGCAATTGGTAGACGAATGTGCCAGCCCTACCAACAGAGATGTCATGTTAAGCAGCGAGGTGTTTGATTTTGATCTGTCGATCAGCTCGAATGAGAATGCCCGCATGTTCGAACATTGCAGAAGTCATAGCTGAGTGCAGTCGGCTAGCACACGGGATACAGGACAGGTTTGCACAATCTTTTTGCTATGACGACAGACGCGCACACAACGACTCACAGTGCTTTTGTTCGCTACCAGGTCTCCGTAAACATTCTGCAAGCGCCGATGAATATCTGCGATGCTCTGGTTTTCCGCAAAAAAAAAAAAAAAAAAAAAAAAAAAAAAAAAAAAAAAAAAAAAATATATATATATATATATATATATATATATATATATATATATATATATATATATATATATGTGTGTGTGTGTGTGTGAGCTCTCTGGTTTGAACAAGCCTCCGTTAGAGCTCATTTCGAAAGCTACGTATAGCACCGCCACATAGTGAAACTTCTTGAAACTATTGAGCTTGAAGCTATCCCAAAACAAATTCGGTATTTTTTCAACCGAAAATGGCCGATAAGAAAATTGGTAGCATTACTATTGAACGCCTCTCGTACGACAAAATAAAAAGAAAATTTTGGCCATTGTGAAGGATTTAAACTAGGGTTTAAACGACCACAACTTCACGAAGAAATTCGTGTTGGTTTTTCTGCTCAGCACCAGAGGAGTAACCCAGGTAGATAGGCCAAGGTTCCCCTGAGGTAAATATGAATGACACAAGGTAAATATGAGTGACTAGGCGGTAAGTGCCTCCAAATCCGCGAAACCGGCCTGATTAGTTCCACACTTCCCCCTATAATGCTAGCCGGCGAGAACCGATTAGCTTCAGCCCGCTGACGAAAACTAATCAGCAGTACAGTGCTGTTTAAAAAGAAGGAACAAATGGCTCTGAGCACTATGGGACTCAACTGCTGTGGTCATAAGTCCCCTAGAACTTAGAACTACTTAAACCTAACTAACCTAAGGACATCACACACATCCATGCCCGAGGCAGGATTCGAACCTGCGACCGTAGCGGTCGTGCGGTTCCAGACTGTAGCGCCTTTAACCGCTCGGCCACTTCGGCCGGCTAAAAAGAAGGAACATATTTCAAACATTTATTGCTTCCAAACTATAAAATATACAAACACAGTTCCAACGTTCCGGGAAAGAGAAAAGTTCAAACTTTTACGCACTCAATGTGAGCACTACGTGTTACACGACAAATATAAAAATGATGACTCATTTCCTACCACACTCGAAGCAACTTGTCTCTCGCTATCTAATTCACAGCTTTAACTATCCGATGTCGGAGACTTCAAAGAGTGTCAGGTATAGGGGGGGATAAGAACGCGGTGTTTTACGTAACTCCACAGATAAAAGTCACAAGGTGTGAGGTCTAGGATGTTGGATTGGAAGAAGAGGAGCAGAAGATGAACTTCATCGCCGGTGGCCTACCAGGTCTCCAGACCTCACACCTTGCGACTTTTGCCTGTGGATTACGTAAAAGATTGAGTTTTTATCCCCCCCCCCCCCCCCCCCCCTATGCCTGACACTTTTGAAAGTCTGTGAAATTCGATAACGAGATGGTTGATATGGCTCTGAGCACTATGGGACTTAACATCTGAGGTCATCAGTCCCCTAGACTTAGGACTACTTAAACCCAACTAACCTAAGGACATCATACACATCCATGCCCGAGGCAGGATTCGAACCTGCGACCATAGCAACAGCTTGCTTCCGGACTGAAGAGCCTAGAACCGCTCGGCCACAGCGGCCAGCTCGATAACGAGAGACCAACTACTTCGTGTATGGCAGGAAATGAGCTAACATTTCGACATTTGTCTCTTCAAACACAGTGCTCACATCGAATGCATAAAAATTTGAACTTTTCTCTTTCCAGGAACGTTGGAACTGTGTTTGTATCTGTTATAGTTTGGAAGTAATAAATATTTTAAGTGCGTGCTTTCTTTTTGGATAGCCCTGCATATACAGTGTGCTCGTTTTAACTGAAGACATTGAAATATCTCGAAAACTACACATCGGATCGAAAATGTTATAATTCCAATTTGTTTGTCTCGAAGAGGGACATCCAATGATACCACACTCGACCCCCATACCACCCCGTGCGTGTGTGGCGGGGGGAAACTTTGAAATCTTAAATGGGAATCCCCGTTTTTATTACAGATTACGATTGTATGGCAAAATCTACATACTTCTGGTCAGACTTGTTTTCTTCGTTTCGCCACAGATGGCACCCAAATCGAGGGAATGGAACTGGGTATCAATCGTACTTTACTACATACTCATCAATAGTCCTAGCATATTCATTGGCACGTGGGGCTCCACTTCCATGCTGCGATGGTAGGACAGGCCAGTATTTCCTAATTTCTAATAGGAAATCCCATTCGTAACATTTTATTCCTCCGACGTATCGAGAGGGGCCTACTCGACGCGCCACTATGCCCTTGGACCAAGTGAAACGGTACTCTACTTTTCCAATTAGAGTAATTGTTCAACCGCCAACTTCAGTACACTTAGTGATCCGCTTTTCAAATGGCCCAACAAAGGACAGAAGCATATCTGGAGAAATGTCAGCAAAGGCGATTCTGATGCAGTCGACCATGTCTTCATGGCCTGTTGACACTTGCTGGTGCAGGTTATCTTTTAAATATCCCCACAGAAAGAAATATGGCGAGGTCAATCCGGCGACACAGCGGGCTAATTAATAGGGCCATCTCTGTCGATCCACCAACCACTGTAAACGTGGACTAGTACCTCCAGTGCTTCAGTCATTAATGCGCTGAGTAACCGCCATGCTGAAACCACACACTTTGTGGAACGTCTAGTGTAATATCCTGCAGTAGTATCGGTATTTCCTGTTCCAAAAACGCTAGATATTTACGCCCATTCAACGTGTCGTCGATAAAATACGGACCAATGAGATTTTTTTTTTGTGGTTTTAGGGCGCAAAACTGCTATGGTCATTAGCGCCCAGCCCGTGACTTAAGACAGTAAAAAACCGAATTTGAAAACCAGCAGCAATGGAAACAAACTCATAAAATTGGAGAAACTAAAAGTAGAAAGAATGCTTAAAAATCCAGTACAGACGGGGTGGTTGTCCCCAAAAAGAAAAAACTTCAAATGACTGACGTCATTTCACTGTCACTAATAAACTGGAGAAAGCGGTCGGCTGAGCGCGTGTCATCTGCTAAAATCGACGATAGATCAGGCGATAGCTGTAGACGGGAGCGTAACGGATTAAAATAGGGGGAATTCAATTAAAAGGTGTCTGACCGTCCACGGCTGAGAGCAGTGGGGACAGAGTGGAGGAGGATCACCGCTTAAAAGATGTCTATGGCTAAAAAGGCAGTGCCCTATCCGGAGTCGAGCTAAAATTACCTCCTCCCGACGACGCGTTCGGGAGGAAGAAGTCCAAGCGCAAGGAAGGGCTTTCACTTCCCGCAATTTGTTACGGGGAAGTGTTGACCAATGCGCATGCCATAAATGAGCAACTTGGCGACATAAACCGCTCCGTAGATCGGTGAAGGGAAGCGACTGAATAGCTGGCCGAGGAAGAGAGACTGCAGCCTTGGCCGCCATATCGGCCGCCTCATTCCCAGATACCAGCGTGTCCCGGGAGCCAGAGGAACGCCACCGAGACGCCCCCCAGGTGGAGCAAGCGCAGACAGTCCTGAATCCGGTGGACCAGAGGGTGCACAGGGTAAAGAGCTTGGAGACTGAGGAGAGAGCTGAGAGAATCTGAGCAGATAACGTACTGTATCCGCTGATGGCGGCGGATGTAGTGGACAGCCTGGAGAACAGCGTAAAGCTCCGCAGTATAAACCGAACACTGGTCGGGAAGTCGAAAGCGATTTGGGGTGTCGCCAACAATATAGGCACTCCCTACACCTAATGATGTTTTCGAGCCGTCGGTGTAAATAAACGTGGCGTCCGTCATTTGTGCACATAGAGCAGCAAATGCCCGACGATAAACAAGTGTAGGGGTACCATCCTTGAGAAATTGACAAAGGTCACGGAGCAGGCAGATCCGGGGACGGAGCCAAGGCGGTGCTGTACCCCAAGTTGTCAAAAAGGTTTTCGGAAAGCGGCAGGAAAGAGAATCGAGCAATTGACGGAAGCGGACTCCCGGGGGTAGTAGGGAGGAGGAGCGGCCTGCATACCCTACATCAAAGGAGGCGTCGAAAAAAAGGTCATGGGCTGGATTAGCAGGCATGGAAGACAGATGGCTAGCATAACGACTCAGGAGGACTGCTCGCCGATTGGACAGCGGAGGTTCAGCAGTCTCAGCATAAAGGCTTTCCACAGGGCTAGTGTAAAAAGCTCCAGACACTAAACGTAGTCCACGGTGGTGGATAGAGTCGAGACGCCGAAGAATAGACGGCCGAGCAGAGGAGTAGACTATGCTTCCGTAATCCAATTTTGAGCGCACTAAGGCGCGATAGAGGCGGAGAAGGACCACTCGGTCCGCAGGACCAATGAGTTTGATCCCCATGATGCCACACCACATGTTAACCGACCAAGGACGCTGACGGTCAACTTGCCGTAACCAGTGGAGATTGTCTACACTCCAGTAATGCATGTTATGTCGGTTAACGCCTCCATGGTTTGTGAATGTTGCAGTTTCTCATGTAACACGTTTGCTTCGTTTCCTTTTGCCTTGTAAAAGAACGAACAAGGTCGAGCTGTCCCCGAAAATCGTTCGGCATTTAAGGCAACAGTGGCCTAACATTTCTGATACATTCTACCTAAATCACGATCATTTCAGTCTTTTTGTCAGTGGTTGCAACATCCACTTGCACGTCTGATCTCCAAGTCTGCACGACATGTGAGCTCCGGTCGCAATGCACTGCCTGTTACGATACGTCATAGTTTCGTTACACGGTCACAGAGGCGCGTCGAGCAATCCCCTATTCGAGATGTCGGAGGAATACAAATGGAGTTTCCTGTTAGAAGTTATTGAACACTGGTCTGTCCTACTCTCGCAGCGTTGAGGTGAAGGTTCCATGTGTCATTGGATGTTGAAGAACCATTGAGTATATGTCGTAAATTACGACTGTGAACCCATTTCTATTCCTTCGTTTACAGCGCTATCTGTGGCAAAAATAAAGGACATGCTTTAGACAAAACGTATGTAGATTTTGCCGTAGAAATGAAGTCTGCAACAAAAAATATGGTTCCCATTGAAGATTTCAAAGTTGCCCCCACCACCGACGCAGGGGTGGGGTGGGTGGGGTCGAGTGTGGTGTCGTTGGATGTCCACCACCGAGTCAAATAAATTGGAATGATAACTTTTTTTAATCCGATGTGTAGTTTTCGAGATATTTCATTGTCTTCAGTTAAAATGGATACTCTGCATGAATCAGCTACAAGTAAAGTCATTTAATAGTTCTCTACGTACAAGCGAAGTAATATTAGCGTACAACTTTCCGTCGGCGACGAGGTAATTGTGGTGTCACCGCCAGACACCACACTTGCTAGGTGGTAGCCTTTAAATCGGCCGCGGTCCGTTAGTATACGTCGGACCCGCGTGTCACCACTATCAGTGATTGCAGACCGAGCGCCGCCACACGGCAGGTCTAGAGACACTTCCTAGCACTCGCCCCAGTTGTACAGCCGACTTTGCCAGCGATGGTTCACTGACAAAATACGCTCTCATTTGCCGAGACGATAGTTAGCATAGCCTTCAGCTACGTCATTTGCTACGACCTAGCAAGGCGCCATTACCAGTTACTACTGATGCTGTAAAACATGTACCGTCAAGAGCGATGTTCACCATTTACGGATTAAAGTTAAGTATTCCAACAGCTACGTCCTTTTCGGCTAAATTCTAACTTCCTTGTCCTGTTCCAGACCTCACGTCAGCCTGCGTGAGCTAAAACGCGTGCCTTTCGGCTTCCTCTCATAGTGGGTTGGCTCTCTTGCCAATCCACAACAGTAATTAAGGTGGAACACAAGTTGGGAAAGGGCATGGATCGTAAGCAAATCGGTTGTGTTTGTTAGGAAGTACATATTCGGGCATTCGCGCTAGTGGATTCAGGAAGATCATGCGAACCTAAATCAGGTTCGTTTGTTGGGAATTGAACTCCGTTCCTCTTGCAAACGAGTTAGCCATTCGCTTATCAAGGCCCTTAGATTAAATTTGATACAATGGGAGAGGGGAGAGAGTAGGGTCAGTGAGGAATATGTAAGCAGAGAAACAGCAGGATAACATTCCTCAGAAACAAGGAAGCTTATTTTGAGATTTCCTAGAAATCAGACTTTTTCAGAAAATAAACATTGATGCTGGTGTAATATGAGGCAGCATGTAAACTGAGAGCGTTGTGGAGACGCTGAACAGAATACGGCGGGTTACGCTACAAGAAGACGTTGTGGTTCGCAGAGAGAACTCTAGAAATTTCTAGAACCTACGTTGCAGTACAAACCAACAAACGCGTCACTTCCACCAACATAAATTTCGTGTATAAATCGCAAGGATAAAATAAAAAAATCCGATAAGTATAGAAGGATACAGGCAGTCATTCGTGATTTGAATAGGAAAGGAGTAAAACGAGCCCTATGCGTCACAAAATGTCCCTAACACACCTAGTTGTAGCTTGGAAAATACCACAGTAGATGTAGGTTTGGCAATCTTGAATTTTTATGTGAACTACGTGTGTGCTGTAGATCGAAGGGTTATGTGGTGGAACACCACTGTGGGCAAACACAGTGTACAAGGTGTCTGGAAATTTCCATTACAAAAAATGGTTCAAATGGCTCTGAGCACTATGGGACTTAACCTCTGAAGTCATCAGTCCCCTAGAACTTAGAACTACTTAAACCTAACTAACCTAAGGACATCACACACATCCATGACCGAGGTAGGATTCGAACCTGCGACCGTAGCGATCGCGCAGTTCCAGACTGTAGCGCCTAGAACCGCTCGGCCACTCCGGCCGGCTTTCCATTACAAACTTCTAGGACTCGTTACGTTGCCTTTCAGATTGTAACTCAATAATTGTACTGTGTCACGCCTAATTCAGTTCCTCAAACAGCAGTGTATGAGTTAAACATCTGAACTGAAACCGTCTTATAACGGAAACCATACGTTCCCGGACATGAGCTATTGTAACCTCCCCCCACTTATCGACCTTAATGACAGCGAAAAATTAAACCGCGTGTACCTAATGGAAATTTGGGAAAAAGCAATCGTCACCGAAGTTAATCTGTCGCTAAAGAGGGAGGAAAGGGTTACATCTAAATGAAAGGAAAAATCAAATTAAACTGGTGGAAATTAATTTTGAAAAGGGGTAAAGTTAATAAAGAAAGTAAATGTGCGGCCGTTACGTTAACAATCAACTACCGGTAATTAGATATTTGAGATTTGGGGGAAATTATGGTCGCCAGTCCTATGGACAATTACTATAGTAACTGAAAAAGAAAGGTTATTACACATATAATTAGTACTAGAAGCGTGGCAACTGAAGGTTGACACGTGTAGCGTGAAAACTGGAAGTTTGTCAGAAGTAATAAATTTCGCTACACTCTGACTTAATTTAGCAAAATAATTAATAAAACCGGAAAATTGAAAGTTAATTTAGTGACTGAAGTTAATAGTGAGCTTTCTTTCAGAAGCACATCGAAATTCAGTGAAATACGGTTAGTATTGGACTACCTCAACAATCATTTCAAAAGCTACTTGAATCTACGCAATTTAGAAATAAGAGATTTAACTTTGATCTTGAATTAAATGATTCTGAACAATTAACAATAGTAAAATTTAGTACGTACCAAGCTGAGCTGCAGTCACAGGTAAGCTAAAATACGGTAACAAAACTCGCACTCTTAATTTGCGACTGTGTAATCTAAATATTGTAGCCAGCTATGAATACCTAACACATAACTAATGAGGAAGTATTGAATAGGGTTGGGGAGAAGAGAAGTTTGTGGCACAACTTGACCAGAAGAAGGGATCGGTTGGTAGGACATGTTCTGAGGCATCAAGGGATCACCAATTTAGTATTGGAGGGCAGCGTGGAGGGTAAAAATCGTAGGGGGAGACCAAGAGATGAATACACTAAGCAGATTCAGAAGGATGTAGGTTGCAGTAGGTACTGGGAGATGAAGAAGCTTGCACAGGATAGAGTAGCATGGAGAGCTGCATCAAACCAGTCTCAGGACTGAAGACCACAACAACAACAACATGAATACCTTAACTGAACTTTGAAATTAAAGCAGTGAAATCGAATGATGCTGGGGTTTGAATTTCAACGACAGTCGGGTTCATTCCGGAAAAGGAAGGGACCCTGCTTGGTAATGCAATTGGGACAATGAGAAACAAAGGTTCATGCTACGTTGCGGTTGGTTTAGTTATGAAAATGGATCAGTTTGAAAAGCTGAGGTCTGCCATACAGTTCTAAAACTTTACGTGCTTCCAGTCTTCCTTGTTGGTTGATTGAAGGTTTGAAGCCGTCGATCGAGGAGGTGGCGACAATCACTCATTGTCGGCCGTCGCTGTTGCAGAAGCTGGATGTTGGCGCGCCTTCTTCTCGACACGGTCACCAGGCGAAACGGGCTCTTGATGTGCGCCAGCTAATGCTTCCCGTCCGCGACACCGTGTGAGAAACTATCATAGCAAGTCGAGCGCAATTACATGCTGCCCAACCCCGAAAGTGCGGCAACTCGCGGGAGCGTCACACAACACACCTGCTCCACTGCACCACCCCAGCCAGACTCCCTCTCTGCCCGCGTTCCACGCGACAGAGTTAACACTACCAAAGATCCTAATCACTTTCGTTCTCCACACGACCTATCGATGTAATCGTTCGATAGCATAGTTTTCCCTAGGCCAGACCCAGCGTAAAAATACAAATAATATTTACAAAACAAACCAATTATACATCGACATAAATGCATAAACATATAAAAATAGTAAAACAATTACAATATACAAAGACACAGAAACGTTATATCTTCAGGTAACAAAATGAGGAAAAAAATTTGCAGTGCAATAGATGGAAATTGAAGGATATTGTTTTTCTGGCGTTACACTATTTAGAATGTAATGTACTCACGGCCCTCTACAAGTCCTAGAATTTTGTAACATGAATTTCCGAACACCCCGCACATGAACAGCATTTTTTATTAGTTGGTCAGCTCTCTCTGTGCAAGGAGAAACGACCTGTGTTGTTTTTAAGCAGTAAGAGGCTTGCTAACGAACGGGTTTAGAAGAGAAAATCAAGTGCTGAATGGAAGTCCCTACCAAACTATCCTGTATTAATGAGTAGGTGATTCCTAATTTCGCGGTAGCCTGCTATCAGTGGTGCCATATGTATATATGATTCAGCTACCAAAATGAAACGAAGTCTTCTCTTTCATTCCTCTATTGGACTAAGAAAAAATTAGCTCCAATGAAGAGATAGTTGGGTATACCCTGTCTTCGCTGTTAAAAACACTGCAGCCGTAGACTCGTAAATTCTAATAAGAGCTTACATGGGTTTCTCATGTTACGACATAGTTACGTTACGCACTGTCATGTCACACGCTGCAATTCCGAGGCCTCTAGTGACGGAGGACTGCATATATGTAGACATGAAGAATAAAGATATAGAATGTTGATAACGTGTGTTTTCTTTAAAAAGCTATAAGAGGTTTCGCAAAAACATTTTGGAGGCATTTCTACTTGGCACGCCATCGGAGTGCTGGTTGCTATATTTCCCCAAGTAACTTGTTCAGTAATGAGTAGTTTAGACTAGACTTTGTTAGAAGTTCTAGATTTATAATTTCCGTTTCCCAGACAACAAAGAGGAAGTTCGTGAAGCATCCCAGTAACTTGGCACCTCACGAAGAAGTCGACTTCTCCAAACAAACTTGTCTAGCGGCGGGCGCCGTCTCGTCGGCTCGCGTGCAGGTAGGTATCGGTCGATGGTGCGCACCTGCCAACTTCTACGGCTGTTCCGGTCGATTGTTGCTGCGGAAACCGTAGCCAAAGCACTCTAAAGGTCGACGCGGACGTACTGTATGTTGCAGCGCTGTTCCGCAAACAGAACTCAGGGACAGATTGGGAGCAAAAGTCATGCGACTTACGGAAGATAATCGTTCTCGAGGACACGGGACAGCGGCTGATGATAGAAGCAGAGAAAACGAACCACAGCAGCCACATTATCAAAGAAATTTATTTCAAAGTTCTTGTTTCGGCGTAAAACTTACGCCATCTTTAGGGCCACTATAAACCCAAAGACTACTTTCATTCCTTGGCCCAGGTATCGTAGAAGCCAGGTATCGTGAATGGCTCGGTGATTTTTTAGGCAATATAACCCAGAACGTAGGCTTTGCCGACGAGTGTTCATCAGAGACAAGGATATCAAGGAAGTCTGACAGGGATGCTACATAAATAATCTGACGGAGAGGGTGAGCTATTTGCTTACGAGATGTACGGGAAGCTGTCGTCATTGAGTGACTTTGTGAGGATGAAAGACGACGTAAACAATATTTCAGTTTTGGTGTGATGAACTGTAGCTTGCTGTAAATGTATAAAAATGTATGTTCATGCAAATGACTTGGAAAATTTATCCCTAAATATTCTAATACAGTGTTAGTAGTGTCCTGCTTGATTAAATATTTAGACGCAACGTCGAAAAGCGATATGAAAGGGAACGGGCAGGGAAGGCAAATGACCAACTTTGGTTTATTGGAAGTTTTAGGAAAGTGTATCTCTTCTACAAAGCAGGCCGCGTACAGAACACTAGAGCGACCAATTCTTCACTACTTTTCGAATGTTTGGGATTCTCACCAGGTCGGAAGACGTCGAAGAAGTTCAGAGGCCTGCTAGTAAATTTGTTACAAGTAGGTTAGATCAACACGTGAGTATTACGGAGATATTTCGCGGACTCCAATGTCGCTGAAGGAAGAAGTTCCTGTAGCGAAACACAACTGAGAAAATTTAGAGAACCGGTATTTGAAACTAACTGTAGAGCGATTGTGTCACCTCCAAAAAACATTTTGCGTAAAGACCAAGATCATAAGAGAAATTAGCGCTCGTATTGAAGTCTACAGACAATCGTCTTTCCATTGCTCTATTTGAAAGGGGAGCAGGAAAGGAAGTGACTAGTACTGATAAAAGGTAACCTCCGCCATGCAACATACACTGGCTTGCGGAGTGTGTAGTACATGTAGATATAAATGTAGATGATGGTACCCGAAATTTCTTCCACTTTATGCTTTAAAGCTTGCGTATTTTAGGTGCAGGTGTATAATGCAAAAACTCAATAGAGAACTGTAGGTAATTGGCCTTTCGTTATAAATCGATCAACATACATTGCTGGCCATTAAAATTTCTACATCTTGAAGGTGACATGCACCAAACGTCAGTTTGGAATGAAGATTACCACATGCTTGGATATGCAAATGATTTGCATTTCAAAGAAACCTCAAAATGTAACCAGGAGTAACGCCATCTGCGTTCTGTATGGCATCTACATTTACATGGATACCCTGCAATTCACATTGAAGTGCCTGGCAGAGAGTTCATCGAGCGACCTTCACAATTCTCTATTATTCCAATCTCGTATAGCTCGTGGAAAGATTGAACACCTATATCTTTCCGTACAAGCTCTGATTTCCCTTATTTTATCATGGTGATCGTTCCTTCCTATGTAGGTCGGTATCAACAAAATATTTTCGCATTCGGAGGAGAAAGTTGGTGATTGGAATTTCGTGAGAAGATTCCATCGCAACGAAAAACGCCTTTCCTGTATCATTTCTGTGACACTCTCACCCATATTTCGCGATAATACAAAAGGTGCTGCCTTTCTTTGAACTTTTTCGATGCACTCTGTCAGTCCTAAGTGGTAAGGATCCCACAGCGTGCAGCAGTATTCTAAAAAAGGACGGACAATCGTAGTATAGGCAGTCTCCTTAGTAGACCAGTTTCATTTTGTAAGTGTCCTGCGAATAAAGCGCGGTCTTTGGTTAGCCTTCCCCACAACATTCTCTATGTGTTCCTTCCAATTTACATTGTTCGTAATTGTAATACCTACGTATTTAGTTGCATTTGCGGCTTTTAGATTAGACTGATTTATCGTGTAACCGAAGTTTAACGAGGTCCTTTTAGCACTCATGTGGATGACCTCACACTTTTCGTAATTTAAGGTCAATTGCCACTTTTCGCACCAATCAGATATCATTTATAAATCGTTTTGCAGTTTGTTTTGATGTTCTAATGACTTTATTAGTCGATAAACGACAGCGTCATCTGCAAACAACCTAAGACGGCTGTTCAGATTATCTCCCAAATTGTTTATATAGGGTGTTACAAAAAGCTACAGCCAAACTTTCAGGAAACATTCCTCGCACACAAATAAAGAAAATATGTTATGTGGACATGTGTCAGGAAACGCTTACTTTCCATGCTAGAGCTCATTTTATTACTTCTCTTCAAATCACATTAATCATGGAATGGAAACACACAGCAACAGAACGTACCAGCGTGACATCGAACACTTTGTTACAGGAAATGTTCAAAATGTCCTCCGTTAGCGAGGATACATGCATCCACCCTCCGTCGCATGGAATCCCTGATGCGCTGATGCAGCCCTGGAGAATGGCGTATTGTATCACAGCCGTCCACAATGCGAGCACGAAGAGTCTCTACATTTGGTACCGGGGTTGCGTAGACAAGAGCTTTCAAATGCCCCCATAAACGAAAGTCAAGAGGGTTGAGGTCAGGAGAGTGTGGAGGCCATGGAATTGGTCCGCCTCTACCAATCCATCGGTCACCGAATCTGTTGTTGAGAAGCGTACGAACACTTCGACTGAAATGTGCAGGAGCTCCATCGTGCATGAACCACATGTTGTGTCGTACTTGCAAAGGCACATGTTCTAGCATCACAGGTAGAGTATCTCGTACGAAATCATGGCGGTGAATCGAGGTAGTACAGTACATACTGACGAAACTAAAATGAGCTCTATCATGGAAATTAAGCGTTTCCGGACACATGTCCACGTAACATCTTTTCTTTATTTGTGTGGGAGGAATGTTTCCTGAAAGTTTGGCCGTACCTTTTTGTAACACCCTGTATAGATAACGAACAGCAAAGGGCCTATAACACTACCTTAGGGAACGCCAGAAATCACTTCTGTTTTACCCGATGAGTTTCCGTCAATTACTAGGAACTGTGACCTCTCTGACAGGAAATCACAAATCTAGTGACTTAACAGACGGTATTCCATAAGCACGCAATTTCACTACGAGCCGCTTATGTGGTACAGTGTCAAAAGCCATCTGGAAATCCAGGAATACGGAACCGATCTGAAATCCCTTGTCAATAGCACTCAACACTTCATGTGAAGAAAGAGCTAGTTGTGTTTCACACGACGATGTTTTCTAAACCCATGTTGACTGTCTGTCAATAGACCGTTTTCTTCGAGGTAATTCATAATGCTCGAACACAATAGATGTTCCAAAATCCTGCTGCATATCGACGTCAATGATATGGGCCTGTAATGTAGTGGATTACTCCTACTACCTTTTCCAGAATATTGGTGTGACCTGTGCAACTTTCCACTCTTTGAGTACGGATCTTTCGTCGAGTAGTCGTAAAGCTGTAATGAAAAAAAAAAAAAGCTATTGCAACGAAACTCCTTCTCTACAGATTCACCCTTCAATGTGATATACTGCCAGCGACGGATGACTTGGGAGAGACCTCGCTTATACACATTCTGGCTGTACAGGAAAAGTTCGAAAAGGGACTGGGGCGGTATCGTGGAGCAAAAACATCGTCTTGGACAGCTTCTCGCTGCTCTTCGTTTTGCCAGCTTCTGGCAACACCTTCAGCAGGTTTTTTTAGAATGCTCTGCGATGATTTGCCACTTACAAGCATAATCTGCTAGCGCTGCCACATAATAGCCCCAGAAAACCTCTCAGCATAATCTTACCCGATGGTGGTTGGGACTTCTCCTTTTTCGGCAGAGGGGAATCTACTTTCTTCCACTATCTGCTTTACTTCTTTATTTTGGGTCCATAGTGATATTCGCAGCATTCGTCCATGGCGTTAAAGTGGCTAAAGACGTCATCTAGCTTGGCCTGACGCAACAATCCCATTTCTGCCTTGGTTCGCCAAGCTTGTTGAATGGATGTGAGCTATCGCAGAAGTTAGCGAGGGGCGACCTATATTGTTTTCTAAATGCCGTGCAAGATGTTGAAAACTGATCCATGAATGATTTTCACTTTTCCACTATCGCGTAGAACAGTCGTTGCCAAACTCGTGTTAGTTACCTCTTGAGGGGTAAAATATAATTTTCTGAGGGCTGAAAATAGAGAGGAAATAAATGGTCAAAGGCAAGGCCTTGACAGCCTGGAGTCTTCGAATTTCTGCCAGTTAAGATCAGTAGTAAAGAGATTTACAAGCAGTAGGCTTAAGAATACTGTACACATTTTAACTGGATTGTTTTTAAATTGGGGGTGAAGGGTGTGAGAGATGCAAGCGTTGCTGGGAGGAGGAGTCTTGCAGGGGAAGCATGTTTTGTAACAAGTGTCTTCCATCAGTTTTGATATTTTCTAAAAAGGAATTGTAGGTAGCACTCGTGATGCAGTTAGAATTACTTCATCATTCTTTAAAAAAAGCTTGTTAAAAATAAGCAGTACCAATTGTCTTATTTACTCATTAATTTGTTAATAAATATATACAAAAACTAAATACCATTTATCTTTCGTCATTTTAAAAATGAGTGTTCAATTTTTTTTTTGCATTCTAAAGTTTAGTTAACTGGTAATGCTGATGACGGGTGTAGGTGGAGCTGACTAGTTAATATCTGGGGTAACGGTCTCAGAAAGGTTAGAAACTACTGGCCTGTGATATGTAGTAGTAGCAGCGGTTTTATTCGTCCTGGGTCATTTTTACATGGATATTGGACTTGACTTGGTATTAGGATTTACAAACAGCAAATATAATGTAATTCATATATAAAGGCAATACTTATAGGACAGATTTGATTAGGATGGAATACGTAGCCGGCCGTGACCTTGTAGCAGCAACCATCACCGAATTTGTCTCAAATGATTTCGGAAACCTTCAGAAAGCCCAAATCAGGATGGTAAAATGGAGACTGGAGCCTTCACTCTCCCGAGTACAGGACTTCTTTGTTTAAAACAGCGCTACCTCATCCGGTTTATCCCTAGAGTACAATACTGTTTTAAAAAGGAGTTATTTAATAATATAAAAGGCTAGTGATACACTTTTCATACATTTCTCACTTTCAGACACTGCACACTCTACTTACACTTCACCCACATTGTTTCATAGTGTAACACTACACAGCATCAGCTGATGTCAGGGCCATAGTGACGAAGGCTTTCCATTTTGTGCCCCGCAGCTCCCACCATTTGCTACCCTAAAAAACTGAATCTTGAGCTCAGAAAGAGGATAAGGTACGTTTGGTAATAAGTTTTTTCAGAAAATAAAGAAAAGTTGTCTGAAAGTGGTGTGTGAAATTATATCTGTTTTACTACCGTTATTATAATTTATGTGTGTTACATTTTTTTACGATGCGTCTGGTCTGTACTACCTCAGCAATGCTTCAATGTCTAGGACCTATAACGGATACTTTTTAACTACCTTTTGAAACGAAATTGCCTTAGTAATCCCTTTAACTCCTTGGCCAATTTATTGTGCATTTTCATTCCTTGGTAGAAAATGCTGTTTTGAGTTTAATATTTATTCTTTCTTCTTAAATATAAGTTCATTCCAGTTCTTGTTCCCTGGTCATGGACAGAGCTGTTTGTGAAATGATTATCAAAGTTATTCTTGCAGTGTACAACTGAGTGGTAAAATACAGAGTCCACCAGAAAAATGTATACAGTATTTGTTAGGCTCTATCTAGACATCAATATTGTCGTTCGACTTGAGTTACGAGTGTGTTGTAGTATGGTCTATGGCTCAACAGAAGTTAGTACTTCCATCTCGGTACTGAAAAAACAAGGTGGCTGGAGCACGCTTGACATTCGAGCAACGAAAATGTATTGTGAAGTGGCTTTTCAAATTTGATAGTGCCGCTGAAGTGCAACATCAATTGAGGCGGGAGTCAGGAGTTTTAACCAGAACCACCAATCCGTCTGACAATTAAACGCATCATTGACAAATTTGAATTGCATGGAGGTGTTTGATATTCACAAAGGAAGTTCAGAAAGACAGCCTACAGCTACAAGTCCTGCTTCGTCGGCTCTCATGATGGAAACGTTTGTTAAGTCTCCACAGAAATCTGCTTCGCAATGTGGACGTGAAGTGGGGATTCGCAGTTCAAACGTACGAAGAATTCAGATAGCTACAAAGTGGAAAGTTTACATTCCACGATTACTGCACGCGATTAATGATGACGAGCAAGCCGGCCGCGGTGGTCTAGCGGTTCTAGGCGCTCAGTCCGGAACCGCGGGACTGCTACGGTCGCAGGTTCGAATCCTGCCTCGGGCATGGATGTGTGTGATGTCCTTAGGTTAGTTAGGTTTAAGTAGTTCTAAGTTCTAGGGGACTGATGACCACAGATGAAGTCTCATAGTGCTCAGAGCCATTTGAACCATTTGAACCATGACGAGCAATTTGTGGCAAAGGAAGTGTGGAGTGACGAGGCACAATTTAAACTTAATGGAATTGTGAATCGGCATAACAGTGTGTACTGGGGCCCATAAAATCCGCATGTTTATATGTATAAAGCGGTCAGTCTACCAGGGGTTCATGTGTGGTGTGGACTATCAACTTGCGGCTTAGTAGGACCCTTTTTCTTTGATGCTACTGTACTGGACAAGGGTACTTGGAAATTTTACGCACATCAATTTTGCCAGGTATACGTGCTCTTTATGGAGAAAATGAAGAGATTTTCTACCAACAGGACGGAGCACCACCACACTACCACCTAGCCGTACGAGCTTTTCTGGACGACAGTTTTCCGGTGTATTGGATTGGATGAAGATGGCCCACTGAGTTCCCTCCCTGGTCGCCAGATTTAACATCTATGGGCTTTTACTTGTGAGGAACTGTGAAAGAGAACGTCTATCGACGTAAGCCCCGCACGCTGGAGGAACTTCGCCAGGAGATTACAGCGACATGTCTAGCAATCTCCACTGTAACACTGACTGATGTAGTTGCGGCGACCGTTCGTCGTTCTGTTATGTGTATAGCCACCAACGGTGAACATTTCTGTTATGTGTATAGCCACCAAAGGTGAACATTTTGAACATTTAAAGTAACCATGTGCTAAACCGAAGGTTGTACAACATGTGTGATAAGTTATTAAATTTAAAATAAACACGTAAGTAATACAGGGCTATTACAAATGATTGAAGTGATTTCATAAATTCACTGTAGCTCCATTCATCGACATATGGTCACGACACACTACAGATACGTAGAAAAACTCATAAAGTTTTGTTCGGCTGAAGCCGCACTTCAGGTTTCTGCCGCCGGAGCGCTCGAGAGCGCAGTGAGACAAAATGACGACAGGAGTCGAGAAAGCGTATGTCGTGCTTGAAATGCACTCACATCAGTCTGTCATAACAGTGTAACGACACTTCAGGACACTTCAGGACACTTCAGGACACTTCAGGACTTCAGGACGAAGATCCACCAACTGCTAACTCCATTCGGCGATGGTGTGCGCAGTTTAAAGCTTCTGGATGCATCTGTAAGGGGAAATCAACGGGTCGGCCTGCAGTGAGCGAAGAAACGGTTGAACACGTGCGGGCAAGTTTCACGCGTAGCCAGCGGAAGTCGACTGGAGACCGACACCGCCGACTTCATCTTTCAAAAGGATGGTGCTCCACCGCACTTCCATCATGATGTTCGGCATTTCTTAAACAGGAGATTGGAAAACCGTTGGATCGGTCGTGGTGGAGATCATGATCAGCAATTAATGTCATGGCCTCCACGCTCTCCCGACTTAACCCCATGCGATTTCTTTCTGTGGGGTTATGTGAAAGATTCAGTGTTTAAACTTCCTCTACCAAGAAACGTGCCAGAACTGCGAGCTCGCATCAACGATGCTTTCGAACTCATTGATGGGGACATGCTGCGCCGAGTGTGGGAGGAACTTGATTATCGGCTTGATGTTTGCCGAATCACTAAAGGGGCACATACCGAACATTTGTGAATGCCTAAAAAAACTTTTTGAGTTTTTGTATGTGTGTGCAAAGCATTGTGAAAATATCTCAAATAATAAAGTTATTGTAGAGCTGTGAAATCGCTTCAATCATTTGTAATAACCCTGTACTTTTAGTACCTTAAACAGTGTATACATTTTTCTGGCGGAATCTGTATATATTGGTCTTAGAGCACCTTTGCCTCTACTTCTCTTGCGAGTCCAGATTCTTCACAGGGAGATGTATGCCCCTTCATTCAGACTTCTTTCACTCAAATGGTCGCGTCTGCACCTACTAACCACCGTGTTATGACGGTGCATTGATGCAAGACATCCACCAATTGAGCAAGGGTTGTTGTAGCGTTCTTTCCGTATAAAGGCTGAAAGAACGTATCCATGTCGATAGTGTGACGGCGTCTGGGGCTCCACGGACTGTCAGCACTGTCACTGTTGGGATTTTCCTTCACGCGGCAGCGATGGGAGAGGCTAGAGAGGGGCGTGCCAACAGTGGCGCATCCTACGACAGCATGCTGTTCATACAAGTGCAATACAGTATTAGTTTGGATGTACCCATGTATGGACGATCCAAGAAGAACGAACATCTCCAAATTGCGTTCGTGGTCGTTAAATGGACGCAGCAACTGTCGCGATGAAAAGGGGCGATACAACACTGTCACCTCTGGTTCGCATACACCGTAGAAACTGTGTGGTGACGAGTCCGGTGCCTTATCTTTGAAGTCTCCGTGACATTATCTTTCAACAAGATAACGTGTTAAGTCACCTGGTCCGGATGGAATCTCAAATTGACTTATCGAAGGGTACTCTGCAGAATTTCTTCGTACCTAGCTTGCATTTATGCCGAATCTATCCCCCAGCGCAAAGCCCCAACCGACTGGATAAAAGTGGAGATGACTCGTATATATAAGAGGGGCAAAAGAACAGACCCGCAAAATTACAGATCAATATCCCTAACATCGATTTGTGGAGAATCTTTGATGAAATTCTCACCGCGAATATAATAACTTTTAGTCCACGAACCAGCATGACTTTAGAAAGCTCGCTCGTACCTAACTCAACTTGCCCATTTCTCACACGATATACTGCGAACAATGGATGAAGGGCAACAGGCAGATTCCATATTTCTAAATTTCGAAAATCTTTCGACACGGTGTCACATTGCACACAGTTAACGAAGGTACTAGGTTACGTAATAGGTTCACAATACGCTAGTGGCTGGAAGACTTCTTAAATAATGGAACCGAGTATGTTGCCCTCGACGGCGAGTGTTCAGCAGAGACGAGGATATAGTCAGGGGTGGCTCAGGAAAATGTCACACGAGTGCTTTCGTTCTCTATATACATAAATGATTTGTCGGACCGGGTGGGCACCAGTTGTATGCTGATGATGCTCTGGTGCACGATAAGGCTTCGAAGTTGAGTGACTGTAGGAGGATACAAAATGATCTAGACAAAATTTCCTGTTGCTGTGATAAATGGCAGCTAGATCAAAATGTAGAAAAATGTAAGTTAATTTAGATGAGTTGGAAAAAAGAACCGTAATGTTAGGATACAGCATTAGTAGTATCCTGCTTGACACGGTCACGTCATCTAAATATCTAGGCGTAATGTTGCAAAGCGATATGAAGTGGAATGAGCGTGTGACGATTGTCGTAAGGAATGCGAATGCTCGACTTCAGCTCATTTGAAGAATTCTAAGGAAGTGTGGTTCATCTGTAGGGGAGACCGCATATAGGACGCTGGTGCGACCTATTCATAAGTACTGTTCGAGTGTTTTGTATCAGTACCAGGTCGCGTTAAAGGACGATGTCGATGCCATTGAGAGACGGGCTCCTAGATTTGACTCTGGTATGTTCGAACAACACGAAAGTGTTACGGACTAATAGGAATCCCTGGAGGGAATGTTATATTCTTTACGAGGAATAATATTGAGAAAACTTAAAGAACAGACTTTTGAAGCAGAATGCAGAACGATTCTACTGTCTCGAACGTACATTGCGTGTAAGGACCACGAGGATAAGATATGAGAAATTAGGGCTCATGCGGTGGCATAAAGGCAGTTGTTTTTCCCTCTCTCTGTTTTCAAGTGGAACAGGAAAGGAAACGATTAGTATTGATACGGGGTACTCTCCACCACGCGCCGTACGGTGGATTGTGGAATATCTATGTAGACGTAGATGTAGATGTAGACCGCACGTTTCTCGCTCTGCCCTGTCATACCTCGGTGCAGAGGGTATTCGACAGATCTCTGTCCCCCAGTCGGCAGCAGAGTCGATTGGTGAACTCTGGCATGACGTATTCTAATATGTCACCGAAGCTCACGCTTACTCATGTTTAAACGAGTTGGGGCTTCGTTCCTCTTACAATAAGTAAAATTTCGTTATTTACTGTCGTTGGTAGCGTCGCCCTTTAAATGGTGAACAGTGCACTGTTACGCTATCATTTGATATAAAATATTCTGCTAAGATTGTCGTTTCATAAAGGTTCTAAAAATTATGTAAATCGAAGTTCCCATTATTAGGCGCTTTAGTGAATTTAAGCATATGATAGATAGTTTCAGAAAGGATAACTGTACAACGAAGAATCTGGAACTCTTGAAATGAGTGTGCAGACAATCGAAATTTTATATCTTACAATATATTTATGTAACTCCAGTAAATGCCAATAAATAGATTACTTCAAATGGAATCAGAGAAGAAATGTTAAATGTACGAATGATTTAAGTGTATGTGCTTCCGTAGCTAGACGTCAGTTTACACAAAAATATTCTTGGTTTAGAGATTTTTCATGTTGTAAGATTGTTGTTAGATTACTCAAAGTTTCTCAATTAGAGAAAGGCTACTGGAACCATAGACGAGACGATGGTTTTGTTCATCCAGTGGCATTTATGTCGTAGCACGACGCGGCTGAATACCTAGCTAACATTTTATTTTATATAGGTGATGCTGAAGAACTGAGTCTAAATGGTCCGCATTAGAGTATTGTTCTAGAATATTCGATGAAATAATCTGACTAGCAGTTCGCGATACTATGCAATTTTCTTCATTTGTTGCTGCGAAAATGCCAAAAAATTTTGACACAATCTTTTTTGAACGAGGAAAGACACAATGATGGTATCTGAAATTTATTTAACAATGACGTAGGTAACATTTGAAATATATGTTGCTATATTTCCATTGATAATATTCAACGTACAGAGACGGTATTATGTCACACCATCGTATTGCTACTCAGTCACTGCACATATATGTTCGTTTAAACAAAGTGCGATAATGAGTTTCACTCTATTTATATCGAAGTGGGAATCAAAATAACATCACAACTCTCGTAATCAGAAATACTTTACTTCGCATCCAGTACTCAGAACATCAGTGAAGTAACTGACCGCCACATTGGTTACCGTACTCTAAACAGAAGGCTGCGATGCCTGAGAACGTCAGAATGTGACTTGGTGTGTGAATAAACAGAAGTATCCAGTGAAGTATGTGGGAAGTGATAGTACGACGCGAGAACATAACATCTTGACATAAAATAAGAACCGTGATTTTCCTAAAAGATTATCTCCATATTTACATAAAACACCTCTTGTCAAGTAGGGTTGATGAAAAGAATAATTACCATCAACGCATCCTTCTTTTCAAAGACAACCTTCCTTCATAGTAGTTCCTTCGAGACTCAGTTATTATGGAAGTTGTATGATGCTTTAAAATATCATGAAGATAATTGTTCTGGCCCCCCTCTTCCTCCCCCCCCCCCCTTCTCTCTCCATTCTCCTTAGTATTTTCGTTTATTATGTTTTATACCCCAACGCATAGTCCATAATTTCCTTTGCCTTGACTTTTTGCTGCACTATTACGTTTCTTAACTACCTAGATAATCAGCTCAGGTTGCGTAACAGCCAACGTTGTATTTTCTCGGACAGCACCTTTCTGACTTACGTATTATTCAGCATTCACTGCCACAAAATAATGTGGACTTCATAAATATTTTAGGAAGCAACTTTTTTGTTTATATAAATATGTGATCCTTTCTAAATATATTTTTCTTCTTTTACAGCAGGAGCAGTGAAATCTGTAGTCTTTTGTAACTACCCAGTTTTGAGAGCAATGTTTTTTGACTTATGTGATCCTACAGTTATCTGCTTACACTATACGTTCATTCTTATTTTTCAAGATTGTTATTTAGTCTGTTTCAATTTAATTTTCAAGTTCTGTTCTTCGGGGTCTGAGGAGAAGATACTGAGCTTCATTTTCTAATATTTGGGTGAATCTGCAAAAACTACAGTGTCTGTGAACGTCTTCGTACTGTTAAAGCTAACGTTGTTAGTCCTTTATTTTCATTAATACGACGAAAGTTCGTAGCCTGTTGCATACATTTCCTCTGCAAGACAAGACAGAAGTTGTGAGATTCGTATTGGAACGCAGCGACGGCGAATATACTGAAAACTTATGTCAGCGAGAAAAATGAATGAGGTCATGTAAAGATGGGAAAGTTTGTTAGATTCAGAAGTGTGTAGAAAGGTTTAAAAAAGTGTCTACTAGTAAGTCACTTAAAAAATAATTGACGCATAATTACATTACTACGGTTATCACAATGACGGAAGTTAGTACGTTACTTAGAAACGACGAAAACTAAATTCCTCTATTGAAATCTTGATCAAATGAGGTAACTTAAAATCATTCTCCACGTCCTGTACGATGTGATTAGTGTTCTGCAGTACAGCTGATATTTCAGTACAGCTTGTCATTTGCAACTAATATATTTAAAGTACTATGCTTTTAATGGAGTGAAAATTTAGGCCAAAAATTAAACAAATGGTGTTGGTCCCATTTTTAACCTTATTAATCTTATTAAAGTTATTTCTCGTATTTTCTTAGTTGTTGTACTGTCGTCACTATTATACTATGTTTACAAGTTGTTTTCTAGGGTTCTGGCGACTGTCAAATGTGTCTGCCTGTTGGTTGAGAAAACAAATTACTCTTGAATGCTTAATAAAACTGGTAAATGTGGGCAGATGTTTGTAGTGTATATTTACTGCCCAGAGAACGGATAAATATTTTTTCTGTAGTTGTTCATATTTTGGTCTCTCTGGCTGAGATATTTATTAATTTGCACTATCAAATAAATTACATCTTTGCTTTGAAAGAGAGTTTGATGTTGAAATCGCTAAACACTGGGAGAAAGTATTAATTTTTATCGGTATTACAAGTATCGTGACATATTATAAGTCACCATAATATCTCGAGGTGAGCCTTCGAGAGTTAGATATCCTAATGTCTGCAATTTTATAGAAAATGTAGGGAAAGGTAATGATTGTATGCAGGTGATATGTTGATTCTCTGCACAGGTTGACAGTATCAGCATGGAAGTTGCTATAAGTTTTGCGAAAATGTTCCACATGAACTTCCTGGGTTACAGTGAGTGGCCACTAGTTCTCTTAGGTGTTTACCGCCCCGCTGCCTAAGGGGCAAGCTTGCCCCTGTAGCCCCGCCTCCTGGGCAGGCGGCAGCCAACCGTGAACTTGTGTAGTTTGGGTTGCGTCTGGCTGGACTGTAGGGGCTACTGCTGGCGACAACGGGAAGTGGAGGTGACTGCGCTGAGAGGCAGAGTGGCTGGGGAAGCACTGTTCGCAGCTGTTCTCACCGATGCGCGGACAGAAGCTGTTAATGGAAATGCGGCGCCTTTAGGCCACAATTTCAGCACAACGCAACGCCACTCCGCTATTGCTTGACGAATTAGCTTACTCGATGAGAATTTAAACTGCCTTAGACCACTATACCGTATACGCGGGCATAAAGTAATTACATCCCTCTAATGCTTTAGAGTATCGTACGTTAAGATTCGTCACGGAAAAAGAGCTGCGATAACAGTCTCCTACATCCGGTTTCCGCAGTTAGTGTGTAACAAGAACCATTCCTAATATTTAGAATGACTCGTTCAGCTAAGAAAGTGTTTCTTATGTAACGTGGAATTGTTACGGACTGGAAGAGTCACATTTTTCTCTCGGAAATGCTGTGCGCGTACACGGAATATCAAGTTCAAAATTTTGTTTCTTACGTGTACAGAAATCGAAAACAATTGGATGTACACCGCGCAGAATATTGAAGAGAGTGTAATTGTTTGAACTGTCATCTGTGAGTTTCGTAATTACTTTCCAAACGGATCGTTCTCTGTTCTCATGTTATCAACTGAATAGTTCTCCTGCATGATGAGTGGAGAAAAGCTGAGTTACGAAGCAAAAATCTACGGAGGCTACGACGAATTTATGAGGGACTCACGTGAGGCAGAGAAATGTTCGGAGTAGCGAAGTAGTGAACTTTAGGTCTGAAATGGAGAACGTAGCTCGAAAAGTACAAGCCTACCGTATCCAACGAACCAATTTCTTCGGCAACCAGCAGTCGTTGTTGACAATACAGGTTTTTTATTCGAGTTCCTGTTCACTTTTCTTACCGAATTAGTCCTTTGATTCGGACAGAATCAGTTTTGAGGCGGCCCGAGTTAGAGAAGTGGCATACGTGGAGTAGTGTTCGGTATGAAACTCGGAAATAACGTGTACCGTAAGTACTGAAGCGATAATAAGTTGAAAGGGAAGGAAGTTAGTTAATAATGCAAGTGAAGAGAGTTAGTAAAGAAGTAACACTGTGGCTGATTGTGACTCATATAATTAAATATAACACTGGCGTGTATGAAATAAGAAACTATGATTTTTGTACGTAAATTATGTGTCAACTAAATTTCGTGGTATTAGTGGAGAGTGTTCAGATCAAGACTAATAATAAATTACTTTCTCTAAAAACCATGGGGGACAATATCGAATGCCATAAACCGCTGTGATAGTTGTATTGCACACTGCTACCGAACGAGGTGGCTCTGTGGTTACTATAATGGACTCGAACTCGGGGGGACGACGGTTTGAATCCGCGTTCGGCCATTCAGATTTAGGTTTTGCGTGATTGCCATAATCGCTCCAGGGAAATGCCAGGATGGTTCCCTTGCACAGCCAATTTCCTTATCCATCCTTGAAACATTTTGATCTTGTACTCCTTCCTTTATTACCTCGATGTCGATGGGATGTTAAACACTAATCTCCCTTCCCTCCCTTGTACACTGTTGGCTACTAAAAAGGATAGCAAATTGATAAGCTTTACTTAATGAACTTGTACAGTAGAATACAAAAATACATGATTAAATTTGTAGGTGACTTTGGAGTAGTTGTACAGGGCTATAAACTAGTACAGGGAGCTAATTCTATACTGCGGAAACCACACTACCTGTGGCGTCAACTGTGGCTCCAACCGGCTCTAACTTGCTTAGATGACAGATACGGGAACGTCATTCCATGCTCCATCTTTATGCCATATTAGATCAATCGTAGTGCCTAGCTAGTGGTAAAGTTCCAGTCTCTTGACATCTCATATCGTTTCTAGTGGGTAGGAGATCTGGAGAATGTGCCTCTATATTGTGTTAAGTTAGAACACCAGGGACAACATACAGCACCGCGTTCCCTTGTCGAACGATATCATCAGAAACGTATCAAAGACAGGGCACAATCTCCCGCCGTAACACGTCATAAATGTAGCTCCTGCTGTCCAAACTACCAGCTATGTTATCTAGAGGTAACTGTTAAAATTGTAGAGCAGAGTTGCATGTAACCTTTTATTATTTTGAATCGTTTCAAACTACCAACACAAGCATCTTCAGAAATGACATAGACGAGGTCCGCACATTACAAACATTGGGCTGTGTAAAGCGCCATCATCGTGCAGGATGTATTTATAATAGAGCATTACACACAGCCACATATTGGTAACATGTTGCCATCGGCTACGTAATTTCTCAAGATACTCGCGTTGTTCGAGTGAAACATGTCAAAATATAGAAAAGTTACGTGCAGTTTGTGACTACTCAACAATTTTAATTTTTAAAGGTCGCTGTTTCCTGGCAACGCCTGCTCTCGACAAAAAGAGGTAACTGTGTTTCGTACCCAACGGCACCCTGAACCATCAAGGGCTGGGTCCGTGTGGAGAATGCACGTTCATTCTTCTAGGATCCACCACATACCGATATGTCCATCGTGGTGATTAACTCTGAAGCGATTTCTGTGTCCATTGTTGTCGTTGGATACATTAATTCGATCAGCATCTCTCTGTCGCCATGTCAGGAGAAGCCCTAACAGTGTTCGCCATGCAAACAGTCTGTAGTGCTCTAAACGTCGACGGACGCGACGTGTAAACACTTGTTTGCTGTAAACAAGCCAATTTCTAGATTCAACGTATTGCAACGGGGGAATGCTATAGGAGAACTTGGAGCAGAAGTTAGAGCCCAGAACTGAAACGAGGCCGCAGCCAGAGAGAAGATGCCGATCACTGAACTGCGCGATCGGCTCCCGCGTCATCAGACTTCGAGCACCGAAATCAGGCCACAAGCTACGGACATCGGCCACAGGCGGCCGTCGCTCCTGCTTGATCAGCAGCCCTCAGCAGCAGCAAGACTTCTGTGACGCGGTCTCTGGTGTCAACACCCTGGGCCAGCCTTCGAGAAGCCACTCCGGCTAGACTGATTTCCACGTCGTCAATGATTACGCCAGACCAAGATCAGTGCTCTATTCCAGATGGTTCCCGTGGCCCACAAACGTAGCCCTTCCACGACTTCAGCACCGGGAACCAGCATTTCAACGCTGGCCCAGCCGAGTACGCCACGTAAGGGCACAGCAGGACCACCCCCTGTCGCCTGCGTGTCAGCCGCGAATCCTTGCTGTGAACTCTACCGCCACCATCCAGGGCAGGCAATACCGCGCCATCCGCCCTCGCCCGCTCCTCATTGTCGGCCCAGATTTCGACTCCTGGCACCGCCGTCGCTGTGCAACTGGAACGACGCAGAATTCCGCGGGAGAGAAGACGTGTTGGCCACCCGTGACCACAGAGCGGTCGCATCCCGCCGTCTCAGCTCGCCGCGGATACCGGAGACGCCAGTTCAGAGCTCTGTCTCCAGAGCAGCGCGCGCACACCGTCCGCAGTACGTCAACGTCTGCATTTACGGCTCCGGAATGTTACGAGGGAACTTCGGACCGCACCAGAGAATGGAGCACGATCATCTACAGCTACATCTACGTCATTACTCTGCTATTCACAATAAAGTGCCTGGCAGAGGGTTCAATGAACCACCTTCAAGCTGTCTCTCTACCGTTCCACTTTCGAACGGCGAGCGGGAAAAACGAGCACTGAAAGTTTTCTATGCGAGCCCTGATTTCTCTTATTTTATCTCGATGATCCTTCCTCTCTATGTAGGTGAGTGCCAACAGAATGTTTTCACAAACGGAGGAGAAAACTGAAATTTCATGAGAAGATCCCGTCGCAACGAAAAACGCCTTTGTTCTACTGACTGCCACTCCAATTCACGTATTATGTCTGTGGCACTATCTCCCCTATTCCGCTATAATACAGAACGAGCCGCCATTCTTTGAACTTTTTCCATGTCATTCGTCAGTCCCACGTGATGCGGATCCCGCACCACACAGCGATACTCCAGAATAGAGTGGACAAGCGTGGTGTAAGCAGTCTCTTTAGTAGCTCTGTTGCACCTTTTAAGTGTTCTGCCACTGAATCGTTTATGAACTGTATGAATTAGAAAAAAACTAATAAAGAGTTGTATCTTTACCAGGACCCGCCTCTGCTGCTGTCCACGTCCCCCATCTTCGACAGAGAACCTATCCGTCACCCAGACAGCCTACTTCACCCACCTTTACAGTACGTGGCGTAGCTGTACGATCCTGCTCGGCAGAGAGAGCAGCTTGTCTGTCCTCTCAGATTCTAGTCACGTGGGCCCACTGATATCCTACATGGCGTTTAGTACGGTCCTTCTGATTGCATATTTGCTTGAAAATCGGGGGATTCCGACCAATTCGGTCGACAGTATCACGGAATGTACACCACAGTCTCGGCAGGCCGCGCTCCTGCCAGTGTCGACTTTTGACGAGTACTGGTAGAGGTATTTCATTCTTACAATATTAAAGATCTACTATTTTCTCGCATTGCGATGTCCCACCGACTGGCAAACGATTACTGAATCAAACCAACACTGCAGTAGTTTCGTAAAAAGTCGGTAGACACTACTGCATGCGTGGAACTTCATTCAGTAAAGCGTCATTAAATATTGGCCACCGGCCTTAATTTTGGAATATGCCTCTTATTTTATTACTGGGCATTAAAACTGTACCACTATGAAGGTGACATGCAACTAAGGTCAAACTGGTACGAAGTTACATGCTTCGATATCAAAATGCTTAGCATTTTAGCGCAACGGGACAAACTATGTAGGAAACACGTCATCTACACTCTGAATATAAGGAAATATTATACAGTGGATATTCCCTTCAGAACTCGCTTCTGAATTTTGTTAGCTTTTGCAAAGATCGTATTTTGCCTCTTGTAAGAATGAAATACCTCTACCAGTACTCGTCAAAAGTCGACACTGGCAGGAGCGCGGTCTGCCGAGACTGTGGTGTACATTCCGTGATACTGTCGACCGAATTGGTTATGAAGTGATTAGAGTTTCGCCGGCAAAAGGATCTTCAGGTGATGAAATCCGTCGTGAGTTATGCCTAGTATATGGACCTGAAATAATGAGTGATGAACAAGTTCGAAAACGGTGTCGAGAATTTCAAAATGTTTGCGCAAATGTTCACGATTAACAGCTGAGTAGAAGGCCCAGTTTTCGGACCGAAGACATCGTTGATCAAGTGAACCAAAATCTTCGCAATGATCAGTGGCTGACGATTAGCGGTGTGGCTAATGAATTCCAAATTTTACTCGACCCTCAGTTTACAGGACTGTCACCGAACAGCCTGGATATCGCAAACTGTGTGCAAGATGGTTTCCAAAAATGCTCACTGATCAGCACAGACTTCAAAGATTGAGTAGTGCACGACAGTTTTTGGAGCGCTATAGACAAGATGGAGATGATTTGTTTTCCCACGTTGTTACGGGCGACGAGACGTGGATAGCGTACATCAATGCAGAATCTAAACTACTCTCAGTGCAGTTCATCCAAACCAAAAAAGTTTAAGCAGTCTCCATTCTCTGATTGAAAATTGATGGCTATTATTCTTTGAGTCGAAAAGGGCGTTTTTTGACTGATTTCATGCATCATCGGTCAACAACCACAGCTGACGTATACTCTAACAAAGATGAGACATGCACTCCGTAATCGATGCCACGGGAAACTGTCGTCTAGCGTAATCCTCCTTCACGACAACGCGCGCCCTAACACCACTGCCAAAACCTAGGAGAAGATTCAAAATTTTCACTGGGAACTTTTTGAGCAAGCTCCTTACAGTCTCGATCTTACACCAAGCGACCGTTTCCTCTTCTTGCATTTGGAAAAGTGGTTAGATGGACAACGATTTCCAAACGACGATGAACTCGACTGGCGTTACCAACTGGTTCAATTCACAGGCTGCAGACTTCTATGCAGAGGGGTAAAGAAGCTGGTACAGCATGCGATATGCAGTGTGTAGATGTGAACGGTGATTGTGTGGAAAAGTAAAGTATACATACAGTAAAATATTACTGTAAATAAAAACGTTTTATTATAAGCTTATTTTTTATGATCAAACGGACCTTAGTATTGAAATATACCTCGGACTAATGAAGAGAATGAGTGTAAACTAGAACTGTTTGGGCTGAAATTTCTACATGTTAAGCCTATAGTGCCTTTTAGGTACTTTTCTCGTTAAGACTAATACAATATAGATCATTCTTTTGCAACTGATGAGCTGAAATAAACAACCGACGATCAAGATGAATTTAGATCGCAGCAGAGCTCCACCCTCCAAATAAATATATTCCTCCCACTGCCTTCATTAAACTTGCTTCAGATAGAACAAACGAGATTTGTGGTGGAAGATTGCAAACTAGATTACGTCTTTTGATCATGTATGTGTCGGAAACTATCCAGTACTATCCCCATCTCGTGAAATCGTCTTGGGGGCAGTGGCTGGCAGCTGCCTTTTGGGATGGCCACTGCTCAGGAAGTAATACCATTCTCTACGCCTCAGCGGTACAAGGCGGTTTTCACCTTTTGCTGTGGCGTTCGTCTGAAGACATCATCTGCAGTACTTCAGCCACCCTGTATCACAAACTCAGAGCACAGCGTAGAACGTTCTCTCGTTTCTGATTGCCTCAGATATCATCAGCTGGCTGTTGAAGAGAGGAATATTCTTCGGCGTTAATAATATGATATACTAGTCATATTCACGCTGAATTAACGTGAAAAGCTCTGACGGCTGCATCTATACCGGAGCCTCATCGATACTAAAAGAAGCCTAGAGTGGACGTACGTCATTATTAACATCCCCTAATTCACCTTTGACATAAAAAGGGGATACAACAAACATCAGTAACGGCAGGGGGATTTCTATTCTTCCAGTTACTAAAGAGACGAGGGATTTCCCTTCTACCAATTACTTCAGACGAGGAATTTCTGTCCTGCCAGTTACTTAAGAGACTTAAAATACGAATGAACTGTATAAGTCGTGACTATCAATTAGGTTTCATGAAAGGCAGATCCTGTTCAGAACAAGTTCTCAATCTCAAAACATCTCAAAAAACTCAGCAAGTAAAGTAACAGTGACGATCTTTGAAAACTTCGAAAAGGCATAAGATTCGGTAGACACACACAAACTGATCAGCATATTATAAGAATTCTATGTATATAGATCAACAATAGAACTTATGAAAGACACAAAAACCAACTGAAAAGTTAAATTTTTACGCGAAGCTTACAAATCTCTTGCTAGTAAAACAGGAGTCTGAAACAAAACAGGAATATTTGCCCTATTGGTGAAATCTATATCACCAAAAAGGAATCAGGACCTGGGAAAAATATAAAAGGAATAACTGTTGGCAGAAAATGTGCAAATAAAATTCATTTTAGTCCCTGAACTTAAGAGATAACACAGAAATTCTGTCCAATACTAGAAAATAAGCGATTCCATCTATAAACAAATATTCAAAGAACTGTAACATAAATTGCACTCTAAATTAAATAAGTAAAAACCCAGTATGTGAAAGGAACTCCTCGGTGCCTTGATGGACAACCTGTAGTATTTAATTGGCAAAAATGTCTCGGGTACATAAATTACGATATCTAGGGGAAGTCATCCAACCTTTAGTATTAAACAGTGAAGCAAAGGGAGAGAAAATCTCTAAATTACAAAAAGCCTACAGAATCATGTGGAAAAGACATAACAAATAAAATACTAGAATGCAAAACGAAGCCACTACACCACAACAGTCACATAGTAACCATTACATTGTGAGAATTGAGGACATATCACTAACTCAAGACGAAAGCGGAAATTTTTAGACAATCTACATCGAACGAATCTGGATGAGAAAAAAAATCTCGTGAATCACACATATAAGCTGAATGGTGGTCTTCAGTTTGGCACAACAATGTAAATAACAGAATAAATATTCTCTCTTTTCTCCCCTTCTGTCTAAGGAGATTAGTTTATTTCGACTGTGACTGATGCAGAGAGTGATAGTTTCCGAATGTTTCGTGTCCTCTTCATCAGTATTTCATCTGAGCTTTCGTCCCATCGTTTCTTTGCCAGCTGTCGAGATCGATATTGAATTTCTTGACTGGACGTCTCCTTTTCTGTGAAACAGATGTGCTCTACACTCAATCGCTGGGAGCACAGCGCTACGATTGTAGACTGGCTCAAATGGTTCAAATGGCTCTGAGCACTATGGGACTCAACTTCTGAGGTCATTAGTCCCCTATAACTTAGAACTAGTTAAACCTAACTAACCTAAGGACATCACACACATCCATGCCCGAGGCAGGATTTGAACCTGCGACCGTAGCGCTCTCGCGGTTCCAGACTGCAGCGCCTAGAACCGCACGGCCACTTCGGATTGTAGACTGAACCCCTGCGAGTAATGAGGCTTTGCCAATGTGCTGTGCCAATTCTGTCCTAAGAGCTATCTAATTCCCGCGACAGAGGTTCCAAATTTGGAGTATCTTTCTCTATAGTCGGAAGATGCATTTCCTGACAATCGTTATTGTTAAGGTGTTTTGTCGCAGAGCCTTCGCATGCAGCAAGAATATACAGGACCACACAAGAAGAGGGTAAGTAGATAGTATAACATGGTTAGTTTCATTCCTCTGTGACAAATGAACACATAGATACTGGGTGACAGTCAAGATATTACCATGTCAAAATAAACTCAGTAATACAATATAAAATACGTACTCAAAAAATTATAGCCTACTTTTAGATGTTATCTGTTACCTTGTAAACATAAACGTGTTTTTTTGTTTCTGGAATTTTGTATTACGTGAAATAGTAGAAGTATAAGTCACATAGCGTAATCGTTCACCAACTAAGATATTTGTAAACATACGTTGTCCAGGAAAGCAACTGCAACGACTACCTTATACAATAACAAGGTAAACGTGATGTAAAAATAATAATAATTGCTTGTTTGGACTTGAGGAAACCAGAGCACTTCAGAGGGAAGGAATACAGCATTTGACTGAATTAAAATGAGGAACTTCGTAATAACAATAGTGGTGCGAACGCTTCTGTACTATCGTTGTCTATTAATGAGCAAGCGCGTGTACAACTAATCTTATTATAATGTTAATAATAATTAAATTGGACAAGAGTAGTCCAAAAACTTATGAGAAGATATTATTCAATTTATGTTCAAATCTTCGAATTTTGTATTTTAAAATTTCATTTTCGTCTAAGTTATTCTTTGGGGAGCTTGCGGCGGATAGAGTTCGACAGAAGAAATACTTAGGTCACAGTAGGTGCTGTATGGAGCTACCAACGTCAAGAACGACTCAGAGAACTCTATTCCTGCGTAATACAATGGGCGAGTAAGATGACAGTATTAACAAAAATATGATATTTAATACCATTGCTCAAACCAAATGTTTTATCCGTGTATCTCTATACACCAGAGCTATTCTGAAAGTAAGGTCCAATCAATGGCGAAATAGATGTGTTATACAATGTCTCTAGAATGACCATCGATCGCTTCACGTCATTCTTTTCTGTTCTGCTCCCATAGTGAGTAAGTAAAGATGCCTAGAAAATAGTGTCTTCCGGCAAGTATGAGTACGTCTAAGCGATTTAGAACTGATTTTATGCAGACCACACAAAGTAACTGTCTGCACTACCTTTTTCTTTACAACTCTCCGTCGCATACCGCAGGGGCAATGAGAGCACTCCTGCAGCGTTTTAGAAGGGAAGTGTTTGATCACCCACCATACAGCCCGGACTTGGTTCCCTCTGAGTTTCATTTCTGCTCACGCGAACCACTGGCTATGAAGACAACATTTTAACACAGACAACGAGCAGCAGATCAGCGTAGGGAACTGGCAGCAAGCACAGGCGGCTGCCTTCGGAGCGTCGACTGTGTAGGGAAGTAACTGCAAGGTGTAGCTACCTGTTACAAGTAAAACATTTTTATTTTAACTTGTGTTCATTTCGTAACCAATCAGACCTTACTTCCCGAATAGTCCTCGTACGACAATAATGGGTGTAATGAATGTTCAGCATCTATTCCTACGCTACTGGATTGATTTCAATCAAACATGGTACACCTATCACTTGATATCTGGAGAGAAGCACTGTGGGGTAAGAACCTTCTACTTCTCAAAGTAGTGGGAACGGGGATGAAAAAGAAAGCAGATCGTATCCCTAGCAAATAACCAGACTTCATACAATCAGTAATTAAGAATGAAAGTATTTAGAGACTTACAACAAACCTTACACACAATTTCAAACTCTTAAGTAGTTATCCCGCTGACATCTCACACAGAATTATGAAAGGAAAATCTCTATCGCTTACTACATTTTTGCTTTTCAGGCGTGACGTTTTAATTTATCATTTATTTACTACGAAGTATTTGTAACATAGTTTTCATAAGTACCTACTCACACTACTAAATGTGCGTACGGCATCATGTAATTATATGACACATAGAACAGGAGATACGAAGTCATAAACACTGAGTTGCGGGAAAGACTGCTGCGCGGACCCCCACGTTTTAGCATATTGCTTCTTCACTACTAATCCTCTTCGCACTACATTTCGCAGAAAGTATCCATACATACAACTGAATGTATTTCCAAATTACGTAGTTCATCACGTATGTCATCACAAACATTGAGATGCGTGACCAACAAGACTTTCTTAAAACGGAGTGGAAATTGCCCAGGCTATAGTCATAGAGTGATTGATGATAAGAGTACTCAGCGGCTTTCAACTAACTTCAAACGTAATTCCAAATCTTCCCTAAACTTTTTCTCGCTTACATGCTTGAGGTCAAATATTTAACGTCTTAACGCATTTGTAATGTGATCCGAAGTTTGGAGCTATTTTATACAAGGGAGTTTGGTTCTTCACTGTATATGGTGTTTACTGTATACTTACTATCTGGTAAGAAACACTGTGCAGTTAACTACCACTTACATGCCATAGGAGTGGGATGAAAAGGAAGTAGCATGGAGATGTAGCTCAGGAGCACCTGGGGCAAATTCAGCCAAATTTGTCAGGTACACGTCTTATTATCGATTAAAAATACTTTGGGAGTAATATTTCCCACTATCAATAGGGGCGGTAATGTGGATGAGGCAGGATGAGATAAAAATGTTCGAAAAGGACCCATATTCATTTCCCGTATTTAGTTGACTTGGAATACTTTTAAAAGAATGAAGTGCAATTTGTTTCTTATTTTTATTGTTCTGGGTGTCAACCACGTCGTGAGAAAGAGCACTACAGTGACACAATAATTTTCTCGACGTGTTTCAGGACGTAAGGTCAAGCTGTAACCTCCCGCTCACTTATCGACCTTAATGACAGTGAAAAATTAAACCACGTGTACCTAATGGAAATTTGGGAAAAGCAATCGTCACCGAGGTTAATCTGTCGGTAAAGAGGGAGGAAAGGGTTACATCTAAATGAAAGGAAAAATGCTAATGAAACTGGTGGAAATTAATTTTGAAAAAGGGGTAAAGTTAATAAAGAAAGTAAATGTGCGGCCGTTACGTTAACAATCAACTAGCGGTAATTAGATATTTGAGATTTGGGGGAAATTACGGTCGCCAGTCCTAAGGACAATTACTATAGTAACTGAAAAAGAAAGATTATTAGACATATAATTAGCACTAGAAGCGTGGCAACTGAAGGTTGACAAGTGTAGTGTGAAAACTGAAAGTTTGTCAGAAGTAATAAATTTCGCTACACTCTGACTTAATTTAGCAAAAGAATTAATTAAAAACCGGAAAATCGAAAGTTAATTTAGTGACTGAAGTTAATAGTGAGCTTTCTTTCTGAAGCACATCGCAATTCAGTAAAATACGGTTAGTCTTGGACTACCTCAACAATCATTTCAAAAGCTACTTGAATCTACGCAATTTAGAAATAAGAGATTTAACTTTGAACTTGAATTAAATGATTCTGAACAATTAACAATAGTAAAATTTAGTACGTACCAAGCTGAGCTGCAGTCACAAGTAAGCTAAAATACGGTAACAAAACTCGCACTCTTAATTTGTGCTTGTGTAATCTAAATATTGTAGCCAACTATGAATACTTTAACTGAACTTTGAAATTAAAGCAGCGAAATAGAATGATGCTGGCGTTTGAATTTCAACGACACTCGGGTTCATTCCGGAAAAGGAAGGGACTCTGCTTGGTAATGCAATTGGGACAATGAGCAACAAAGGTTCATGCTAAGTTTCTGTAATTTTGTGATGCAACAATTTTAAAAGTTTGAAAAGCTGAGGTCTGCCATACAGTTCTAAAACTTTACGTGCTTCCAGTCTTCCTTGTTGGTTGATTGAAGGTTTGAAGCCGTCGATCGTGGAGGTGGCGACAGTCACTCATTGTCGGCCGTTGCTGTTGCAGAAGCTGGATGTTGGCGCGCCTTCTTCTCGACACGGTCACCAGACGAAACGGGCTCTTGATGTGCGCCAGATAATGCTTCCCGTCCGCGACACCATGTCAGAAACTATCATCGCAAGTCGAGCGCAATTACATGCTACCAAACCCCGAAAGCGCGGCAACTCGCGGGAGCTTCACACAACACACCTGCTCCACTCGCTATTCCAGCCAGACTCCCTCTGCCCGCGCTCCACGCGGCAGAGTTAACACTACCAAAGATCCTACACACTTTGATTCTTCACACGACCTATCGATGTAATCGTTCGATAGCAGTTTTCCGTAGGCAAGACCCAGCATAAAAATACAAATAATATTTACGAAACAAACCAATTATACATCGACATAAATGCATGAATATATATATACAAATAGTAAAACAATTACAATATATAAAGACACAGAAATGTCATATATTCAGGTAACAAAAATAAGGAAAACAAATTTATAGTACAATAGATGGAAATAGGAGGATATGCATTTCCGGCGTTACAAAGCCACACGGATGAACACCACAAATCAAAGTTCAAACGGCTCTAAGCACTATGGGACACAACATCTGAGGTCACCAGTTCCCTAGACTTAGAACTACGTAAACCTAACTAACCTAAGGACATCACACACATCCATGAGCGAGGCAGGATTCGAACCTGCGATCGCAGCAGCAGCTCGGTTCCGGACTGAAGCTCTTAGAACCTCTCGGCCACATCGGCCGGCCAGCACAAATCAGTTTAACATTCTGTCTGTAGTCGTATGTTGTAAAACAGCAGATAATCGGACGTATATTTGTGCAATACATATCATATATGCATAATTTCAACATCTCCTCCTAAGTTCCTGGATCAATTTTAAATAAACTTGACACACAAATACCTGCTGTCTGTAAAGAAATACTGTTGGGGTAAAAAGGCAACTATCTCCCATTGGGGCTGGGATGGGTGTGATAACGAGCTTGACTAAAAGAGGAGGGAGGGGAGGTTAACAGACAAAAGGGGGGCATAAGGGGGGGGCTACATGGACAGAAAGAGGGAGGAGAAGGAATTGGACAGATAGAAAGGCGAGGGCGAAAATGGACCGAGAGAGGGGAAGGACAGCATGGGCTGTAAGTGAGGGAGGATGAGATGGATGGAAAGAGGAAAGGGAGGTGGAACTGGAGATGGATAGCGAAAACAGGGAAGAGGAGACAGACAGAGAGAGGGTGGGGGTGATGTGTTGATGGACGAAGAAGGGAGAGGAGATGGACAGAGAGAGGGACATAAAGAGATGGATTGAGGGGAAGGAAGAAATGTACTGAAAGAGGATGGAGGAGAACGTGGACTAGAGAGGGGATAAGAGAGTATGGACAGAGGAAAGAGGGGGAGGGGAAGATGGTTAGAGAGATGGACGCAAAGAGAAGGTGAATAAAGACAAGGGGAAAAAGGAGACGAACAGAGGATGCGACGAGCAGAAAAACAGAAAGAGAGGTTGGAGAGAGGCATGAGATGCAGTATTAGAATTAACGAACACCCAGTTAACGCCAAGTTTCTTCACTGTTATGTTGTATTAGTTCATCAATATCCGACAGTAGAAGAATCATTTTATTCAGTAACTGTGAGAAGATGAGAAAACAATACGTCATTACGATTAAAGGGGAATTTTACTATTGAGAAGGTTGAAAACCGAAACTGCAGTAATCGGCCAAATAAAAGAGAAGGAGAAATTCGAATTTCATGCACATTACTCGATTGGTGGTTATGGAAAGTAGGACAGAAGACGAGACATACTGGAAAGCAAACATTCATCATTTTAATTTTGGTTCCAACAGTCAGAATTACCTTACACAAGGTATCTAGTGACTTTTTATTCATATTCTGTGCATTTAAATTGTCGTTAAACACGTGCAAACTTCAGTCAAGAATTCGAAGTAAAGCTATGCTTTACGGACACTGCATGTAGAAAAAGGTTGCCTCTAGTGGACTGTGAAACAAATATGGCGATATCTGTTACCATCTGCGTGTGATGTCGACGACGATCTTACTTAATGGGCTATATCTACTATTTTAGTGTCTCATTTGCTAATCTGATTTCCTCAGCATCGCCTGAGCTCCTTATAACCTCTTTGCAAACATTATTCATTCCTTTCAACTTATTTTCCAAGGATTAACGTTGCTGACAGAATTATAGTATCATTAGCAAACGTCAAAGTTTTAGTTTCTTCAATAAATTTCCTATTGGTTTCCTTTACTGCTCGATCAATGAACAGCAGGGTTACATCATTATTTTCTTCTCAACTACTGCTTTCCATTCAAGTGCTAAGGCTTTTACGACTGTAGTCTGGTTTCTGTGTAAGTTCTAGATATCATTTCGTTCCCTATGTTTTATTACTGCTAGCTTTGGAATTTCTATGAGTCTATTTGTTTTTGAGTGACACAGTCTAAAAAAATGTTGACAACGCCAGTATAAACATCAGGGGTGCCGGAGGACTTGAAACAATAGGCTAAGGCTGATAGAACCCTCCTAGCTGTCGCCTTAACTGATAACGGGATACCGCGAGAAACCTGAATCAGGATGGCCTGACAAGGATGTGAACAATACCCTTTTTAGCTGTGATTCAAGTGTATTAAACACCACGGCTCGGTTTGGAAATTATTGCGCCAGAATGTATTTCGTGAGGCTGTAGTAGGACCATGTACGAATCCTGTGTTCGGTTCTGAGAAGGAATCGCAGAATGCTATTGTCTTCGAGAGAGATGGGAGAAAAGTAAGCAAACTGTTGATTATTTCAAAAGTAATCTCCATATCTCTTAATACACTTATCCCACCGTGAGACAACATGGTTAACGTCTCCATGGAAATACGTTTTCTATGGAAACATGTCAAAAGTAATCGCCATAAATGTTAACACATTTATCCCAATGTGGCACAAGACGGTTAATGCCTTCGTGGAAAGACATTTCCAGTTGCCTATGGAACCATGATTGTAACCAGGCATGCACCTCTTCGTTCGAAGCAAATAGACGGCCACGAATTTCTTTCTGCAGGGTTCCAGAGATATGGAAGCCCACGGGGAGGGATCGGGATTTAATGGGGGATGTGCTGAGAGTTTCCCAACGAAACTTCTGCAACGTACTCGAAATAACCTTGGCAACATGTAGACCCGCCCACGTTTGTGATCGTCAATTTGCTTTGGACGAAGAGGAGCACGCCTGGGGATAATCATGATTACGTAGGTGACCGCAAACTTTTTTCTATGAGGGTACTTGCCCTCTTGTCTCATAGTGGAATAAATGTTTTAAAAGTTCTGGTGATTAAAAAATATGGTTCAAATGGTTCTGAGCAGTATGGGACTTAACATCTGTGGTCATCAGCACCCTAGAACTTAGAACTACTTAAACCTAACTAACCTAAGGACACCACACACATCCATGCCCGAGGCAGGATTCGAACATGCGACCGTACCGGTTGCGCGGTTCCAGACTCCAGACTGAAGCGCCTAGGACCACTCGGCCACTCTGGCCGGCTGAGGTGATTAGTTTTGGAATAATAAATAGTTTAATTACTTTTTCTCCATCTGTCTCCTTCTCACACTCAAGTGCAATGTAGCGAACTACATTAATTTGATTTCAGTAGAAAGGATGTGTTACGCAGTATCTACGACGAACAAGTGCTCATAGCTCTTAAGGTGTGCGTTTTAGAGCCCATGGTTACTAATTTTTTTCTTGTTTTGTTCCATACTATGAAAGCTGTCTACCGTACAGTCTTAGCAAGAACAGTATCGGGACATGTATTCCGTTGTTAAAAGTAACAGAACGATTTTCGCCCATATCTTTCGACTCGGTCTTTTCATGACTAGGGTCCCTTATCTCAGACTGATACTTACCCTTCTCCGTCATTCCCGAAGCTTCATGCTGCTGTCATAGGTGGCCGAGCGGTTCTAGGTGCTACAGTCTGGTACCACGGGACCGCTACGGTCGCAGGTTCGAATCTGCCTCGGGCATGGATGTGTGTGATGTCCTTAGGTTAGTTCGGTTTAAGTAGTTCTAAGTTCTAGGGGACTGATGACCACAGAAGTTAAGTCCCATAGTGCTCAGAGCCATTTGAACCATTTGATTTGGCTGTCTTAGTACATGAACAGGGAAAACATAATAAGCCGTAATTTTTTTCCTTTCATTATTTTGTGAGGGTCATCGGGGAGAATATTTTTGCAAATGCTTGAAATTATGTGTAAAGTTTATTTGCAGGTCTCTAAGTACTTCCATTCTCAACTACTGGATGGCTAAATTATGGGTATTCCCGCTTAGTGGGCTTCACCACTTCTTCACCACCAAACCCACCCTTTTGATAGGTTGGTGGCTCTTAATCCCACAGTGATTCTTTCCAGGCGTGTGCGTGTGTGGGTGTACCAGGTTTGGTTGAAATCGGTAAACAACAATATCAAACCACCTGGTTATTTGTTTACTTCCCAAACTAGTCTCGGCGACAAATATCACCATCATCAGCGTTTCTTTTAAAATTTAAAACATACAGAAAATAGCATAGTTGTACAAGCACAGTAACACATTATTACATTTTTACCACTGATGATGGTGATATTTGTCGCCGAAAGTAGTTTGGGAAATAAACAAATAATAAGGTGTTTTGCATCAAGGCGAACGCAGTTCCTGATATTGGGTTTTTCTATGCAAACACGGATGAAATGGAAGCGTTCCAAGATAAAGTTATTGGTATAGTGGTTTAGAAGGAGATGTGGAACATGCAAGGATACATACATACAATACATGCAATTTGTATGGGTTATTACTAGAGGGTCTTTCCTTTTCTGTCTTCCCTTACTCAGCTTGATGTGATTTGCCTGTCCTACCCCTGGACATGTGAACTGTATAGGATTTGTCACAGGAAGTACGGTCTGCTTTTGAACGCCTTGACTTCTCTGTAATGTACCGATCAGATAGCATGTCCATCTACGAGGGCAGGGCCTCAGGCAACCAGTTGCTAAATTCACTGTGTCAAAAGTAGCTTGTAGTTCCTAAAATGCCTTGCCTATTCTAATATCATTAGTTTTCATACTACTTGATTTCCCAAAAGTAACCTCGGTAATTTGGAAATTGGTAGGTATGTAAACCTATGAACGCTCAATTACCTTTTTTGTGATGGGGTGGGGGTTGGGGGGGGGGGGGGCAAGGGTGCTGGGAAGAATGCCACGTAAACCCCTTCAGCCCATCCACCGACCCACGCCTGTGTAGAACTGGCCTTTCGCGTTCCGTTGGAAGCGGACAAGCATTCCACGCTCGGAGGAATCCCACTGCAAGGCCAAGGCGCAATATCGGACTTTGGGAAGTGGACGACTGAGGCGAGGATATAGCTGGTCCGCAGACAGAGAGGGCGCGAAAAGCGAGCAGGCGACAGAATTTGGGGGCGGGCGCGTTGCTATGCCGGCCGGCCTGTGCAGAAGTGCACTGTTTGGGGCGGCAGAAGGCCCGCCGTGCTCCAATTTGCATGTAATTACTGGCCAGAATGGAGCTAAATTAGCGCCGCCAACACTGGCGCTAGCGCCGAGGGCTCGCGGCAAGTATTTGGGCTCAGAGCCACACGTCGGAACGAGAAGTAAGGCGCATAGCTAGGGCAGGTTCCTGAAGTCGACGGCGGCCTCTGTTGGTGAGTAACAGCCGTTGCTGAATGTTCGGCCGCGTGTTCTCTCCAAGTGTCTGCTAATTCACTGATACGCAGTTTCTGTTCTTGTGGCAATTTCTGGAGGAACGTTTTCCATTTTTTTTTTTTTGAGTCATCAGTCTTCTGACTGATTTGATGCAGCCCGCCATGATTCCTCTCCTGTGCCAACCTCTTTATCTCAGAGTAGCACTTGCAACTTACGTCCTCAATTATCTGCTGCATGCATTCCAATCTCTGTCTTCCCCTACAGTTTTTACCCTCTAAGGCTACTCCTAGTACAATGGAAGTTTTACGTGCTGCCGTAACATATGCCCTACTATCCTGTCTCTTCTTCTTGTTAGTGTTTTCCATATATCTCTTTCTCGTCGATTCTCTGAAGAACCTCCTCATTCTTTAACTTATCAGTCCGCCTAATTTTCAACATTATTCTGTAGCACCACATCTCAAATGCTTCGCTTCTCCTCTTTTCCGGTTTTCTCTCAGCCTGTGTTTCACTACCATACAATGCTACGCTTCAAACGCACATTATCAGAAATTTCTTCTTCAGATTAAGGCCTATGTTTGATACTAGTAGATTTATCTTGGCCAGCGCTAGTCTGCTTTTTATATCCTCCGTGCTCCGTCCGTCATGGGTTATTTTGCTGCCTAGGTAGCAGAATTCCTCAACTTCATCCACTTCGTGATCACCAGTTCTGATGTTACGCTTCCCGCTGTTCTCATTTGTACTATTTCTCATTACTTCTGGCTTTCTTCGATTTATTCTCAGTCCATATTCTGTACCTATCAGACTGTTCATTCCGTTCCGCAGATTCCGTAATTCTTCCTGACTTTCACTGAGGGAACCTATGTCATCAGTAAATCTTATCATTGATAACCTTCCACCTTGAATTTTAATTCCACTTTTGAACCTTTGTTTTATTTGCGTCATTGTTTCTTCGATGTATAGACAGAATAGTAGGGGTGAAAGACTACATCCCTGTCTTACATCCTTTTCAATTCGAACGGTTCGTTCCTTGTCTTCCACTTTATTGTTGCCTCTTGTGCATATTGTATATAACCCGCCTTTCCCTATACTTACCCCAATTTTTCTCAGAATTCTGAACATCTTGAACCATTTGACATTGTCTAACGCTTTCTCCTGGTCAACAAATCCTATGAACGCATCATGATTTTTTTTAGTCTTGCTTCCATTATCAACCGCAACGGGAGAACTGCCTCTCTGGTTCCTTTGCCTTTAACCTACCATCTTTCGTATTCCGCATGAATACGCGAGCTCCGAGTCAACTGCATGACTGAAAGTATTTGTAGCCCGTGCTTTCGTCTAGTAGAAAGCTCATATTATTGGCTGACTGATGAAAAAGCATTTCTTCAAGCTGTACTACGAGACTGGAGTCCTGTCAGTCAAGCGGGTTGCTTGATACAGAATTTCGACTTCGAAAGGGCCATCCGGAAACATCCTCCACCTAGAATTCTTAAGGGGTGGTTTACTATCTTTGGCCCGAAAGAAGCATGTTCTTTCAGAATTTTTTTTCTGGGGATATGTTATAGATATCAATGTCAAATTTAGTTGTACCTCGCTGAAGTTATTTGGACCATAGGAAACAAAATGGCAGCCATTTGAAGAAAGATAGGGTTTTTTCATCGATTTTTCGACTTAGTCGGCCAAGTAAAAATATTTATAGTTGATGGATCGGAATAAAAGTGGTACAACTCCTAGACAATCTAGTTAGCTTCATCGGAAACAAAGAACCATGCCAATCGTTTCAGTAGATTTGAAGTTACCATACCGCGCGATAGAAGAAACGTCATTTCGAGAAAAACGCGTCTGAAGTTTTGACTACATATCAATACAATATTATGCAACGTACGTTCAATCTGCTATTCCGGGTCCACAAATTAGTCCCTCCTCTTCCTCATAGAAGGCGTTCTGCTCTAGCGGTTTTCGGGCGCTTGAATCCGGTGGTCGTCCGAATGCTTGGCGAACTGCGTCGAATAGAGTCCCAGGGTGAGGTCCATCATTGTCATGGTCATCAGAATTGCAGAATACCCTTCGTTGAAGCTGCTCACTGCCAGGAAAGTCGCAGTCTCCACAGTCTCCGCACCAGAATGCAAATGCTTGGGGGCTAACTTCTAAAGACACGCGTTCAAAGTTTCATTTGAATTTTGTGTTTCCTCCCAAGCACCGGTCCTCGTCCTCCGAAAGAAAAAAAACTGGTGAGTGAAAAAGGCCGATTTCAGGCTGAGGCGTTTTTTTGTTCAACCGCGAATAACAAACATTTCCGTTCCGTTTTCGGAAAAACCGTTTCAGGGGTGGATTCTAAACACTTTCATGGATCCAAAAATGCAATTAAAAATATCGATTTTTTGAACCAAAAGATAGTAAACCTCCCCTTAACAGTATTCTACCTGATAAAGATTTGTTAAGTTCAGTCATTTTGTCTTGTGTACCGCCAAAATGGGCATTTATAAACTTTGACGTCCAGGAACTCCTCCATCAAAGAAGACGAAATAAACATTCCAGAATTCGAAACAAGAACGAGTGCCAACGTGAGGTATCCCCGGTGTAGCGTAGCAGCGTAAATCGCTTGATAACGGCAAGATCTCTCGTCCGCAGTGTATACAAATTAGGTTCCTTTCAGACTATGCTGATATAATCATTCCTTACTTATCAACCATTCAACAGCTCGCTCGACGAAAGATCCGTACCAAAAGACTGGAAAGTTGCACAGGTCACACCGATACTCAAGAAAGGAATTAAGAGTAAACCGCTGAATTACAGACCCATATCACTTACGTCGTTTTGCTGTAGGATTTTGGAACATACACTGTTTCCGAACATTATGAATTACCTCGGAGAAAACTATTTCTGGACAAATTATCATGGATTAAGGAAATATCGTTCTCGTGAAACACAACTACCTCTTTATTCAGTTGCCAGGTGTTAGGGATTTCCTTAAGTTGACTTGACTATACGAGTGTCTTTGTAGTAAAGAATAAATGTATTAAAACTTCATGCCTGATACGGCATTTTTTCGTGCATCTTGTTTTTGATGATAACATCTCTGTTGAAATATGCGTCGTGCAATGATGTATTTGTGTAGGTACACTGAGCACCATAAGTGGATACTGTCTGCGAAATACGTTGCGAATAGAGTTAGTAGAAAAGATGTAATAAATTTAAACGTCATACATGATGCAGCAGTTTTTCATGCATCTCAGTGTTTATGACGTCTTATGTGTGATCCGTTTGTATAATTTTGAAGATATATTTAGCGGCGTATGTGGAAACTGTCTGCACAATTTATTGCGAGTTGAGTTAGTAGCACAGAAGTAATAAATTTAAACGTCATGCATGATGCGGCAGTTTTCAGGCATCTCATTGTTTATGACGTCATATCCCGAACTATGATAGGTAGGTAGTTGTTACCCCAACAACGATTGCTGCCTGACAGTAAGGGACATATGTACCAAGTTTGGAAAACACACGCATGCAAGCACGCGCGCATGCCTGTACACACACACACACACACACACACACACACACACACGTTTTTAACTATGAACGGATCCATTGATATGTGGACTACTCTCGCTATAATGCTGTGGATCACTTTCCTCTTTGCTACGCTTAGCTGAAGTTACATAATTGCCAACAGCATTACTTGTTCCCGGCTCACTTCCACCTCTGCCTCTTTCTTCTGTGACTTACCTGCTTCATCTTTTGTGCAACCCACTTCTGACTTTTATTCAATTTAGGTATTTAAATCTTTAATCTGATTTTGTAGATGTTTATCTTTCTTACTTATCTTGTCTTTTACGTCCTGCAGCAATAAATTAATAGATATTTCCAGGGAATCTTTTAATCTTTTCTGCTTCAACACAGAATTTGGACAACTCAGCTACAGACTTCTCTACATCTATTATCTTATTATTAACATCAGCATATTTACGACTAAGTTCAACTGTCTCTTTTATTAAATTTTATTGTCCATTTCTGTATTCCCGTCTTAATTCATGCTTCATTTGGTCCAATCTCTTTTCTGTTTTTTTTTTTTTTTTATCCTTCTTTGCTCCTTCACTATCCTTATCTGCTTCTTGTCATCCCGCCAGTAGTTTGACCAACACTGTTGTTATCTCCCCGTCCAAGTTTTAGATTTGTGTACCTTGGAAACTCTGAAGGTGGCAGGAACAAGATACAGGGAGCAAAAGACTATTCGCAACTTGTAGCGGAGTGGCCGAGGGGTTGTAGGCGCTTCAGTCTGGAACCGCGCGACCGCTACAGTCGCAGGTTCGAATCCTGCCTCGGGTATGGATGTGTGTGATGTCCTTAGGTTAGTTAGGTTTAAGTAGTTCTAAGTTCTAGGGGACTGATGACCACAGAAGTTAAGTCCCATAGTGCTCAGAGCCATTTGAACCATTTTTTTGAAGTGCAGTTTCATATGATAGCATGGGTACTCTCGTTTCTATCTCACACACCCTGACTGCAAAACTGTGCGTCAATCTAGTGATTTGACATGTTGAGTGCCATTCATTAACAGCATTCCAAGAGGTGTTTTCCAAAAGGGACAACGCTCGGCCTCACACCGCTGTTGTAACCACACATGCTCTACTGAGTGTCGGCATGTTGCCTTTGGCTGTTCGATCATCAGATCTGTTTCCAATTGAGCACTTATCGGACATGATCGAACGGCAGCTCCAGCGTCATCCGCAAACAACATTAACCGTCCCTGTATTGACCGACCAAATGCAGCTGGACTGGAACTCCATACAACAAACTGACATGCGCCAGCATGACAACACAATACATGCACATTTGCATGTTTCAACATTCTGATGGTTACATCGATTATTAATGTATCAGCACTTCACATTTTCGGTGACTTAGCCGCGCTTACATTAACCTGTGATCCTGCAGTATTAATCACTTAAATATGTTAAATAGACAAATATATTCCCGAAATTTTATGATTATACATTAATTAATTTTTGTGTTGGGATTTTTTCCGTCAGTGTATATGTTTCCTAACCTATCACTTTCATGCAGACCTTTTTCATAACGTTTCGGCTATCCACCGCCTTAATTATTTTTATACGAGTTGGAAGCTTCCTGCTTTCAATTGTAAGCAAGACTTCAATAAAAATGGCAAAGATAATGTTAATCAGAACACTGGGAGGAGTTGTGATCTAAATAACAATAGATTTATTCATTCTTAACATCACAAGACAAAAAAAAATGGCTAAAGAAGCGTCACACAAACATTTTTATTTGACCAACGCTTTCACTAATATGTGGTCTATGGTGAACAAAATGATCAGCAGGGGATCTTCACACGACACTAACCAGAACTAATCGTTTTACCTACTTCAAACATGTGAATCTGTTGTATGGCGCCGGCCGGAGTGGCCGAGCGGCTCTAGGCGCTACAGTCTGGAACCGCGCGACCGCTGCGGTCGCAGGTTCGAATCCTGCCTCGGGCATAGATGTGTGTGATGTCCTTAGGTTAGTTAGGTTTAATTAGTTCTAAGGGGACTGATGACCTCAGAGGTTAAGTCCCATAGTGCTCAGAGCCATTTGAACCATTTGTTGTATGGCCCAAAACTACGCTATAGTCAAGTATCTATACTGTACTATTCCATAAAGAAAAATATGGTTCCAAAGAACAGGGGGCTGAGAAGCATATAGTGGAGCCCTACGCTGTAGCAGCGAAAACTTTACCCTCCTACTGGTCAGTGTGGCACACGATGATACGCTCGGCGACTGGCGCCATGGACGGCCACAATCTGTTATTAATGGCGCGCGGCCGAAAAAATGCAAGTATACGGGCTTGCGTTTGGCTAATTCGGAATGCAGGTACTCCCCTATGAGCCTCTGAAACTCCGGTGGATTCCAGTGTGCTGGTGGACCCGTTTGCTGGTCTTCTAAACCAATTTGACTCCGTGCCACGACTATGCGCGACGGAATATGTCAAATGTTTAGATGGCCGACTCAAAAGAAATAAGTACATCCAAGCATCACTTGTTGTGTGCATGATGCCAGAAGCAGTACTTTTCACGGTTCAGATGGTGACTGGCACAGGATCTAAGTGGCACACTAGCAAAGGACACAAGTCTCACCTGCAGTTCTTTACTAGCGTAGCGCCAGTACAAGACAGACCTCTTCTCTTTCTCTTAGCTTTCCTTGCCTGATCGGTAGCCAAGCACATTTACATCTTAGTCTACTCCCACATTAACCCAAGCCAATCACGAGCTGGAGTGCGACACTCGAAGCTAGGAGACTGCCCCTTGCTCTGCATACACAGATTTGACCAGTCAGCGACTTTAAAAATTAATCGGGAGAAAAGGAAAAAAGATTCAGCTTCGCGTCCTCTTTCCCACGCGTTTATGACGTGTCTTAGCTAAAGCATGCCTAGGATGGAACCGCAGTCCTCTATAAAAAGATCTTATCTCCACTGTTGCATCCATTTCGAACTTTCCAAAGAACGACCATAGACTCCCTAAAGGCCTCGTGCCTTCACAAACATATTTTGTTCCAGAGTCTGGACATCTGGGCGCTTCTGACCTGTATCACGGAAATTTGCAGATACGAACAGTCGTCTCATCGGCTTCCTGCCTAACAAGGGCCCACCGTCTGCGTTATTGCCGGTCATCAATGCTCTGTCCATAGCAGCAGCGACTCCTCGGCGCTGGTCAGCCTACCTGAACGCAGCCGCCGAAAGACCGGCGCCACCCAATGTGTTTGCACAATGAGAGCGAGGAACTCGGCAGTCCGCAACATTTTCACCTAGGTTCTGCAGGAAAAACGCTCTCCTCTGCCCTCAGCCGCCGTGCGCTTTTACTGCAGTCGTTTAAATCAGCACCCTCTTCCTTCGAACGCAGGGATGGCTTACCACTATTTCTTCACTAGAGCACACAAGCGAGAGCGTTAACTACTGCCAACCACTTCATCACATGAAGTCAGATCGTATTCCAGGTATAGCAACAAAGTAATAAAGATCAACTTCTCTAAGAATATTACACAGCTTAACGCCATATTAGAAGTGAGAGTGCCCTGAAATTTCTCACAGTCAATACTGAGAGTTTCTTTTATACCTTTTAACGCATTTATACTGGGTATTTGTTTGCAACAAGTAGTACTGATTACCAGCCTGTACTGACAATTCTTCACACAACTTTTGTAAGCTTCAATTTCTACCCCCATCCACGGCACACAGGATCACCATTTCCCATACTGAATGGCTATGTATGAGCTCCTCATAATGGTAAAAGCCACTTCCAATACTGCGCCATAGCAGGTATATTCAACACTGACTACAGTGTGCCACCATTTATACTGGTCAACGTAACACTACTCTTCTTGTAGTGTGTCAGTGCAGTAAGGCATATACTATACTTCCCGCTGAAGCAAAATGAAAGAAGGCAATGCCTGAACAGCCACTAAAGATTTCAACAGTACTGAAATAAAATATTAAGTTTGGTACTCAAAAACCAAAGAAAAATCCAGGGCGCAACCAGCACTTTGATCTCAAAAATAAACAGTTATAGCAAATCTCATCTCTGATCTGCCCCAGATGCCACAGCTGTATAACATTGCTTTGAAGCCGCTGTCTACGACGTTACAAATGACAACATACCAGCACGCACAAAAATTATAATATTGTGGCTAGTCTTCTTTTATTTCCCTACATATAACCAGTTGGTGAGGCAAAAGTTAACATGATACAAAAATCATGAGAAAATGTACCGCACTATTTTCTTGACCCATTACAAGGGGATGGGCAGGCAGAGGGAGGAGGAGGTGGACAGAGAGAGAGGTGGTGCAGGGAGAACAAAAAGTGTGTGGAGGACGAGCTAGATAGAGAGGGAGAGTTGGAGGAAATGAACAGATTGAGGGAGTAGGAAGAGATGGATGGTGAAGAGGGAGGAGGAGGTGGACAGAGAGAGGGGGAGGAGAGGGAGTTGTGAGGGCCACATGGAGGATGGGGTAATCAGTAGATGGAAAGAGAAAGTGAGTGTGAGAATGCAGCTGGAGGAGAGTGTGAGCGGGAGAACAGAGAATGTGTGAGAAGTCAGATGCAAGAACAAGCTGTGAAGATGCATGTGCAAAATGAGCGACGCTGCAATATTGACACTTTGTTTCTGTAGTTGAAAAGCATGTTACAATATTTACACTAGGTAATACAAGATAAAATTAAAGGTGGAACACATAAAGCACATGGCAACACTTCTGGTTATCCCGACAAAATAAAAAGAATGCCATGCGACGGCGATAGAAATGACACATTAAAGTACCTAGTAGATGGCTGCACACAAGGAACACCCAGATAAGACCCCTCACTGAGAGAGGAACCAAAATGAAATGAGCCTAAACAATGAGCATTGCTATCTGCAATAATAAATCATCATCGTAGGAAATGAAGGTGTTCTACATGCTTCAGAAACAATATTTGAGTTATAAGCACTTAAAGTGAGAAACAGAGTATTCTGTAAAATGAAATTTTGAGAATTTCGAACACAGGATTCGAAAAAAATGTATTTTAGAATCCGTAAAAACAGAAACATAGTAGTAACAATGAAAGTTACCAGAGGGTGCCATGATATATACACGTAGACCTAAACGTATTCGTAGAAACCAATGCCCGTCATAAATACGCACAGTTTTGAGGAACGTAGTCAATTCGATGAAAGTGTTTCCCATATTCGAAAATATACTAGCGGAACTACTCCAATTGTACAACACCTTCTTCGAAAGTGAGGTCACCGACAGGCATCATAGACCATTTCAGAGGGTATTTGCTAGCACATCTTGTTATAAGAACAGGTTTAAAGTATTTCGCTCCTGTGGTATAGATAGCTAAGATGCGACGGCGTAGGTGCAAGTTCTTAGGTTGGCACTACGAAACGGACACCAACGACAGCGCCCCCTAGCCGGCGCAGTAGAGCTCTACGACCATCGATCCAGATTCAGCCCATTTTGATCAAGAGCAGACAGCCGGGACACTTGGCTTCATATAGAGAGTGTGCTCATCTAAACGAAGTTATGTATACCTCTATATACAGGGTGGTCTATTGATCGGGACCGGGCCAAATATCTCACGAAATAAGCGTCAAACGAAAAAACTACAAAGAACGAAACTTGTCTAACTTGAAGGAGGAAACCAGGTGGCGCTATGATTAGCCCGATAGATGGCGCTGCCATAGGTCGAACGGATATCAACTGCGTTTTTTAAAATAGGAACCCCCATTTTTTGTTATATATTCGTGTAGTACGTAAAGAAATATGAATGTTTTAGTTGGACCGCTTTCCTCGCTTTGTGATAGATGGCGCTGTAATAGTCACAAACATATGGCTCACAATTTTAGACGAACAGTTGGTAACAGGAGGTTTTTTAAATTAAAATACAGAACGTAAGTACGTTTGAACATTTTATTTCGGTTGTTCCAATGTGATGCATGTACCTTTGTGAGTTTATCATTTCTGAGAACGCATGCTGTTACAGCGTGATTACCTGTGAATACCACATTAATGCAATAAATGCTCAAAATGATGTCTGTCAACCTCAATGCATTTGGCAATACGTGTAACGACATTACTCTCAACAGTGAGTAGTTTGCCTTCCGTAATGTTCGCACATGCATTGACAAAGCGCTGACGCATGTTGTCAGGCGTTGTCGGTGGATCACGATAGCAAATATCCTTCAACTTTCCCCACAGAAAGAAATCTGGGGACGTCAGATCCGGTGAACGTGCGGGCCATGGTATGGTGCTTCGGCGACCAATCCACCTGTCATGAAATATGCGATTCAATACCGCTTTAACCGCACGCGAGCTATGTGCCGGACATCCATCATGCTGGAAGTACATCGCCATTTTGTCATACAGTGAAACATCTTGTAGTAACATAGGTAGAACATTACGTAGGAAATCAGCATACACTGCACCATTTAGATTGCCATCGATAAAATGGAGGCCAATTATCCTTCCTTTCATAATGCCGCACAGTACATTAACCCGCCAAGGTCGCTGATGTTCCACTTGTTGCAGCCATCGTGGATTTTCTGTTGCCCAATAGTGCATATTATGCCGGTTTACGTTACCGCTGTTGGTGAATGACGCTTCGTCGCTAAATAGAACGCGTGCAAAAAAATGTCTCACTGATAAATTGATGCCTTACAACCATAATCTCTTAATTTTATATGTAAAAACTCTTAGAGCTTTTTAAATAAAACATACGTTATTAACATTCTACATCTTTATTCTTGATGTCTACATATTTGCGGCACTCTGCCACTACAGGACAGTGTGGAACGTAACTATGTCGGTGCACGAGAGGCAGCGTGCTGTAATAGTGTTCCAAATTCTGAAGAGTTTGTCCACACATTGAACACACAATACCATACTACTCACAGGCGCTGCTACATCTGCAGCAATCCGACGCCTTGGTTTCACTTTCGTGGATCATCCTCCATTCAGGCCCGACTTGGCCTTACGCGATTTTCATCTGTTTACCAAACTTAAAGAACACCTCTGAGAACTTCACTTTCATAACGATGAAGTGGTGCAAGCAGAGGAGAGGCTGTGGCTCCTTCAACAATGTTAAACATTCTACACTGACGGTATCAACAAACTGGTCTCTTGCTGGGAGAAATGTGTTCGTCCCCACGGTGACTATCTTAAGAAATGAATATGTAGGCATGAAGAATAAAGATGTAGAATGTTAATAAAGTTTGTTTTATTTAAAAAGCTTTAAGAATTTTCGCATAAAAATTAGGTGGCAATACTTTTCGGCACGCCTTAGTAATATGATAATTTCATTAAGGTACTAGGAACTAGTATAAAAATAGCCCCATAATGGGAGCCGAAATTTAATAAAACAAATTGTTTGAAGAACTGATATGTAAATGGCCACCAACAGGCACCGAAATCAGTAAATTTAATTAATAAATGACTAACACATGGAAACATTTACAGTTTTTATTATTGTTACTCACAAGTGAACAATACTGTATAATGCCAGAGCTGTTGACCGTAGAAATGACTCAGTAATTAGACAAATAGGCGGGGGGGGGGGGGCGATTAACCGCTTCATGCTACAGGTTGATGCAGTCAGTGTTACATGTGGATCTGCGCAGCTCATGCGATGTCAGTGGCCAGTGTGATGAGTCGAATTCTTCTCATTTGTGGCAGAATACTTTTAGTATAACAAGCCTTATTGATCCATTTGACTGAATGCTATTGGGTGATTTCCTTCCTGCCTCACTGTTCTCACTTCCAGAGACCGTATTCGATACATACCATTCCTGACTGATATTGTGGCTGCCCCTACTCTACAGTTTTGTTCATTTTCCTCACAATGTCTTTCAGGGTGCTGAATTTCCTGTCGCACTGTTCCTGTCATGGTTCAATTTGCAATCTCATTCAACGAAGGGCCGAATCTGGTGAGCGACTTATACGTCTCTGTGCTGGTTCAAAAATTTCCGATACTGCTAGTCGAAAAATTACTGCATGCTGGGTGGTGAGTGCCAAGAGAACTGCCAGTTGCTCTCTGATGTTTCTCCTTGTTGTACTTCCCAATGTTCGCAGTTAGCGCCCTAGTGGAATTCATGCAGGTTTTTATTGTGAAAACAGCTTAGAATTCCTTCCAGTGTTTATCTGCAATACATAGTTGTTAAGAAAGGTGCTGCCCAAAAAACGTCGCCCTTTTATAGCAGGAATGCCTGTGAGCCTTCGCTCAGGTGCCGCATGCCGTCGGGGCTCGGAAGCATGTCTCTGCTATCAGTCACCATTTAAACGGGACAGTCCTTTCGACGGCTTGTTCATGTCTGGCTTGTATCGTTTTCGGGAAAGCGTTACTAATTCCAGGTGCGATTTAAATAGATCTCTTTTGTTCTGAGCATCTGGCGAATAAATATTACAGTACCCAATATTCTTTATTATTTCACTGTCACTGAAAGCAAGTACGGCAATATGGCTAATGGTTGCTTTTATTCGAAAACTGAGCAGTGTTTAGTATGGAATCTGAAGCCTCTGAGAATTAGTAGAATACTCTGTCTGCAGTCCTATGGTGACCCAAGATCACACTTTTACTCTTACCCGTGTTTTCTTTGCAGTCTCTGGCGTTAGGAACTTGCTTATTCTGTAGAAGAAATATTAGTAAATAATAATTGTGGTGCTGTCACTGTTCGTTGGCAATATATGCTGACAAAAGGCAACCTAACTCTAGATTGCGTACTTATGGCTATCCTGTGTGGCCTTTTTTTTAGTACGACTTAAAAAGAGTGAGAGATTATTGATTGAGCACCGATGCGTCGGTTCTCGATTGTGTTCAGGAGACTTGCGGATTTATTACGCGAAAGGGTTTTCTTAATTGATCCTTTGACCAGGATTGCCTTCACGCAGTCAGAATCTTCGATGAAAATACCTAAGGGACCTATTTGAATATAAAAATGGAAATGAAGGCAAATTAGTGGAATTTCGTAAGAGAAAGATTAACAGATCGGAAGTTGAACACATTAATGGTCTCCTAAATACAATCGAGACACCGCGATGGAGAGCGAACCTGTAAGAAAGCTCATATACAATTTGAACATTTTTGGTCAATGAAAGAAAAGAATAAGAAGAAAATTGCTGCATAGTGAAATATTAATATATTTTGAACAAATTGGCCTTAAACTTCTAGACATTGACAAATACACAATAAATACATGACTGACATCTGATATTTCTTTTGTACATGGCGCAGTCCAATAAACGATGCTTTGTCAGTCCGTTCCTTCTTGAAATTAAATGTCCTTGCGTGCGTGTAAGTACATTATATCTTCGCCCGAGTTACCGCAACGTTTCTTCGTCGTTTCACATAATTTTTACAGAAAATACAAATACAGCTTGTAGCAATGCTATGTAGTATGTCTTAACATGTCGGCGACCAAAAGTACAAGAGATAATGAAGTATCTAGAATATTTCTTAATGAAAGATAGAGTGTTCTTTCTTCTGTTTCGCAGCTTCTTACTATCAAGCACTGCGGCAATGATTTTAAATATCTGCGCCCAGCGGGTCATAGTGTTTATTTAGAGTATTTAAATACTGGACGCGCCTGTTATTACAGGCGCACATTAAAAATAATTTTCGTCTCTTTACTCTCGCGCAGTGATACTTAGCATTTTTACGAACTACAGCTCATTGGCTGTGCTTCTCTTTTATGGCAAATATCTCATATGCAAAGTATCTGAAATCCAATAATATTACAAGTCCACAAGATTGGCGAAATATTACAGAAACTCGAAATTTAGCGCGAACTTCAAAGCGAGATGCTTTTAATAGTTTCCACAATGAAACTCTGTTTCGAAACCTGTTTGAAAACCCAAAGAGATTCTGGTCATATGTAAAGTACACCAGCGGCAAGACGCATTGAATACTTTCACTGCATGATAACAATGGTTATGTCACTTATGACGGCCTGACTAAAGCAGAGTTCCTAGACACGGTTTTCCGAAATTCATTCACCACAGAGAACGAAGTAAATACTTCAGAATTCGAATCTAGAACAACTCCCAACATGAGTAACTTAGAACTAGATATCCGGGATGTAGTGAATCAGCTTAAAACACTTAACAAAGGCATGGTCTCCGGTCGAGATTACTTACCAGTCACGTATGCAGGGTTATTACAAATGATTGAAGCGATTTCACAGCTCTACAATAACTTTATTATTTGAGATATTTTCACATGCTTTGCACACACATACAAAAACTCAAAAAGTGTTTCTAGGCATTCACAAATGTTTGATATGTGCCCCTTTAGTGATTCGGCAGACATCAAGCCGATAATCAAGTTCCTCCCACACTCGGCGCAGCATGTCCCCATCAATGAGCTCGAAAGCATCGTTGATGCGAGCTCGCAGTTCTGGCACGTTTCTTGGTAGAGGAGGTTCAAACACTGAATCTTTCACAGAACCCCACAGAAAGAAATCGCATGGGGTTAAGACGGGAGAGCGTGGAGGCCAAGACATGAATTGCTGATCATGATTTCCACCACGACCGATCCATCGATTTCCTGTTTAAGAAATGCCGAACATCATGATGGAAGTGCGTTGGAGCACCATCCTGTTGAAAGATGAAGTCGGCGCTGTCGGTCTCCAGTTGTGGCATGAGCCAATTTTCCAGCATGTCCAGATAAACGTGTCCTGTAACGTTTTTCTCGCAGAAGAAAAAGGGGCCGTAAACTTTAAACCGTGAGATTGCACAAAACATGTTAACTTTTGGTGAATTGCGAATTTGCTGCACGAATGCGTGAGAATTCTCTACCGCCCAGATTCGCACATTGTGTCTGTTCACCTCTCCATCAAGTAAAAATGTTGCTTCATCACTGAAAACAAGTTTCGCACTGAACGCATCCTCTTCCATGAGCCGAAAATTCAAAGCGTTCGACTTTGTCGTCGGGTGTCAGGGCTTGTAGCAATTGTAAACGGTAAGGCTTCTGCTTTAGCCTTTTCCGTAAGATTTTCCAAACCGTCGGCTGTGGTACGTTTAGCTCCCTGCTTGCTTTATTCGTCGACTTCCGCGGGCTACGCGTGAAACTTGCCCGCACGCGTTCAACCGTTTCTTCGCTCACTGCAGGCCGACCCGTTGATTTCCCCTTACAGAGGCATCCAGGAGCTTTAAACTGCGCATACCATCGCCGAATGGAGTTAGCAGTTGGTGGATCTTTGTTGAACTTCGTCCTGAAGTGTCGTTGCACTGTTATGACTGACTGATGTGAGTGCATTTCAAGCACGACATACGCTTTCTCGGTTCCTGTCACCATTTTGCCTCACTGCACTCTCGAGCGCTCTGGCGGCAGAAACCTGAAGTGCGGCTTCAGCCGAACAAAACTTTATGAGTTTTTCTACGTATCTGTAGCGTGTCGTGACCATATGTCAATGAATGGAGCTACAGTGAATTTATGAAATCGCTTCAATCATTTGTAATAGCCCTGTATTAATACAATAGCTTAATATCTAACAACGATACACAACCACTCGCTCATCCAAAGATCTGTAGTTAAAGACCGGAATGTTGTAGAAAACACACCAATACCCAAGAAAGGATGGAACTTCCCCTTCAAAAATTAAGAATGACTGTGTTGGTAAACTTCTACGTTATTTGATTTTCAATCAGCTGTGCAAAACTGAACATACTCAGACAGTTCTCTGTTTACTTGTTCTGATCATTACTAAACTGGCACACAATACTTTTTAGCGCAACACAGTCTGACTTTCAATAATCCCTACAAAAGAATGGCCATGACTAACAATCATCTATACCTTTCATAAATCACTTACCTCACAAAAATCTTCGTTACTCGAACTACTGCAGTAAAGTGAGCGCCAATACTGCCAGCTAAATAACTACTGAAGGAACTAACTACTGATAGGAATAGTTAGCAAATGAAAGATTTTGATAGAGAACAAACAATGTATTTACCTTAATAGTGTTCAAAAGTCATAATATATATATCAGTTCATGACACCCAGTCTTACAAATTTCCTTTTTCCGACGGACAAACGTCCACACTGTCCGCTGTCAAAACTCTGGCACCTCTCTCCTCACATCCACCACTGCTGTTGGCTCACCTCCAACTGCCCAACGCTACACAAGCGAATATTCCAACAATGAGTCCAACCAGCCACAGACTGCACACAGCGCAGTCAGCGATTTTCATACAGAGCACTACGTGTCATTAACAGCATAAAAACCGAAACAGCCTACTTACAAGGAATCCGCTGAATTATAGAGCCATATCGCTAACTTCGATGTGCAGTGTTGGTTTTGGAACATATTCTGCGTTCGAACATAATGAATTACTTCGAAGAAAATGATTTATTGACTATTAGTCAGCACAGATTCAGCATAAATCGTCCTTGTGAAACACAACTAGCTCTCTATTCTCACAAAGTAATGAGTGCTACCGTCACGGGTTGTCAAATTGATTCCGTATTTTCAGATTTCCAGAAGACGTTCGACTCCCTTCCTCAGAAGCGTCTTCTAATCAAACTGCGTCCCTATGGAGTGTAGTCCCAGTTGTGTGACTGGATTCTTGAGTTCCTGTCATGTATGTCACAGTTGGTACTAATTGACGGAGCGTCATCGAGTAAGACAGAGGTAATATCAGGCGTTCCCCAAGGAAGTGTCATAGGCCCTCTATATGAACGACATAGGAGATAATCCGAGCAGCGCTCTTAGATTGTTTGCAGATGATGCAGTCATTTACCGTCCTGTTAAGTCATCAGATGATCAAGGCCAACTGTAAAATGATTTAGAAAAGATATGGGTGTGGTATGAAAAGTGGCTGTTGGCTCTAAGCAATGAAAAGTGTGGAGTTATCTACATGAGCACTAAAATATCGACTAAATTTCGCTTACACTATAAATCACACAAAACGAAAGGTTGTAAATTCCACTAAATACTTAATGATTACAGTTGCGAATAACTTCAGTTGGAACGATCGCATAGATAATGTTGTTGGTAAATCAAACCAAGGACAGCGATTTAGTGGCAAAACACTTAGAAAATGCAATAGATCGGCTAAAGAGAATGCGTACACCATGATAGTTCACCCTCTTCTGTAGTACTGCTGTGCGATGTCGCATCCGCTTCGGATGGGGCTAACGGGGGACATCGAAAAAGTACAAAGAAGGGCAGCTCGGTTTGTATTATGGCGAAATAGAGGAGATAGTGCCACAGACATGGTATGTGAATTAGGGTGGCACCCATTAAAACAAATTTCAATCAAGAACTTTCTCCTCCGAATCTGAAAATATGATGTTGGCTCCAGCCTCGTACATAGCAAGAAATGATCATTACGGTAAAATAAGAGAAATCAGAGCGCGCACAGAAAGTTTTAAGTGCTGATTTTTGCCGCGCACTGTTGGAGAGTGGGACCGCAGAGAAATAGCTTGAGGGTCTTTCGATGAACCCTCCGTCACGCACTAAATTGTGAATTACACAGTAATCTTGTAGATGTAGTCAAGTTTCATAGCGATGTTGTAAATTCCATGAAGATAACCACTTTAGTGTTTGATACACTTAGACAACACGTCGAAATAGTCTTTTGCATTTAGTTAGGAGCACCTTGACGGAAATATTTGTCTCGAGCTTATTCCACGAACTGTCGTCGACCTCCAACTGGTTCTGTCTTCAGTGTGTCTAGTGCCTGTCTCATGACCTGCAAAAGTGATTTTCATTTTACATGCCGTAATCAACGGTTCTGCTTGAGGGTCTGTTTAACGTATGTGTTGGTTACGAATTTACCTGCATCATATTATGTCGCTGTACCCTAAAGCACAGTGCCGCTGCTTTTTACACATGCTTAATTTCGTTGTGCAGTGTGTTTCACAATATATCTTTCAGATTCTGGGGCTTGTAGATGAGGCTTCATCGACAGTTGTGAAACTAACCCAAGTCCGGAAATGCACCGTTTGGATATAAAATAAGTTTGAGAATCGGATTACTCTAAAATCTCACGCCTCACGATATCACAAAAGCCGAGAAGAGGGCGCCGTCATCAGTGCCATATAATTTTCGACCGACTACGGCAACTGTTGCGAGAAACTGGTACGTTTACAGCTAGAAGGGTTGATTGGGGTGCTCCACGGACACTCCACACTCTCGAGGTTTGAAGATGGCGTCCTTCTTTACATGGAAAAGAACTCAACGACGAGTACTCGAAATATTGGTCATTGCATCTGCAGAGAACACAGGTCAGATCTCATTGTCTCCGCTGTGTGTGTACCGTGAAGCCAGAGATCTGAAAATTATCTGATCTTCAAACTAACTTTGCATCCACACTGTAATTTCCGGACATGTGGTAGTTATCAAAACCTCTACAACCATTAGAATCTTTTAACAGGAATTGTGAAACACCCTGTACAGATTAGAGTGAAGACGGGGAGTTTTCTACATCTTTCTACTTGGTTTAACTGTAACAGTTAAGGTAGGAGGAAGTACGTAATACGAGAAAGTGAACTAACAGCTTTGTAGACGGATAACAAATATACCTAGAGCCTGAGAGGCGGCTCTGAGCCGCGACTTGCAGGAAGCAAACAGGAGTAGCACTGACTGTACACAAGCATACAAAATGTGGCAATTTACTGCAACCCTCGGGGAAGACATGTACGTGCAGCAAGGAGCTAAGAGGAAACGGCTTATCTTAAGCAAGAAGGAAAGGAGAGAAGACTGCTTTGGGGAGATGGAGAACAAGACAAAAAGGTGAATTAGTGAGTGCGAGTGGAGATGAATGGCTCGCGCGTGGGAGAGGCACGGCTGGCGCCCCAAAGAAAGGAGCGGTGTCGCTTCCAATACTGGCTGTCTCCTCTACCAGGAGAAGCACTCCGTGAGAGAAGCAAGTCACACCGCACCTGATGTTGTCCGTTAGAGCATTAGATGCATGCATCGGCGCATTCACGTAACTTACAAATATTGTAGTAATATTTCGTTGAGAATACTGCAGTGGAGGAGCAGGGCAGGTTCTGGCGCAGTTTTCAGTATCACATATAATATAGGGCCGCGCCACGTAGCCACGCGGTCTCTGGTCACCTTTCCACAGTTCACGCGGCTCCCCCGTCGGAGGTTCGAGTCCTCCCTCTAGCATGAGTGTGTGTGTTGTCCTAAGTGTAAGTTAGTTTAAGTTAGATTAACTAGTGTGTAAGACTAGGGACCGATGATATCAGCAGTTTGGTGCCATACTAACACACCACCACCACTCATAAGATAATACTTCTGATGTATCAGGTTAAATGCAAGGCAGCATGGCTTGTTTTCTCCAAGGACACCTAGGGACCCTATGGCCTGTCCACATGCCTCAAGCAATTGGATGTGTAGTATTCAAGGTCACCCTCCTTCGTCCCCTCCACAATTTTCTCTTTAATCCAATGACACGACATCAAAATGGTGGAAAACTCCTCTCCTTTTATTACTACAGCAACTGCATAAGCCAATCGTTCGAGGTCTGTTCCTCATAGTGAGAGGAACAGGCTTGCTTGACTGATTGTTATAAATAATAATAACAAATGAATTTACGAATTATTAAAAATAATTTTCAATTCATCCTTCTTTCTCTCTCTGGAGCAATTGCATGAGCCTAATCATTTGTACAGGGCAATGAAAGGATCAGATTCTTTCGTAAATAATAACATTCATATAACAAATTAATGTTTATTAACAATAATTTTCTTTTTTCAGTGTAATTTTGTTATCATTTTTTGTTTATTTATAACCAATAATATTTTTCAAAGTTTTGAGTATCCTTATTTTTACGTTTATGGCTTACTTATAACATTTTTACAATAATTATTTTTTGTACTTGAAGGGTGACTTACATACATATCTACATATTTAAACTACTTCTGTCAGATACAGAGATACTTCTTGTATAAATATATGCAAAGATGTTGGTAAAGAAAAAAATTGATGTACTATGTTTCTCTTTTAATGATTTTTTTCTATTTGTTTACTTATACAATTGATACACACCTACAACACCCAGGAAACGGGACTAGCAGCAGGTGAAGAAACACACACACACACACACACACACACACACATATATATATATATATATATATATATTAATATATTAATATATATTATATTAATATATATTAATAACTGAGCTGCAATTAACATGGTAAAGTTCCTTTCTGCCAGTTATTACTGTAAGTTGATTGTGGCCTGTGGAGAGCCATCAAAAAGTTTTTCACTACATAGAGCACATTTTATCAGGTACAAATGGAGGGTGAAAAATCACAGTGCTTTCTTTACTCTAATTTTTTGTTTTTATATGAAATATGAACTTACATTAGTGTGTTGCAATGGTTGTACGTAGCTATGCAATAAACACTGTAAATAGAAAGTCTGTGATTGTTTACCTTAAATGGTAGTCTTTGAGAGCTTCTTGAGTGTGATTAATATTGTATAAAAATGTAAACAATTGTTAATAGTGATGTTCCTTGTTATGAGGAATTCTGGCAGGACTAGATTTCTGCTATAACTTTTAAATGCCTCTTTGCTTTCATTCCAAAATGAGATGAGGCTAATCAGATGTAACTCAGGATACCATGTGCCCAATGATTTCAGTGAAATTATTTTTACGAAGCACCCTTGTATGTGGGGATATCCAAGACTATTGGATACTGTTTTGAATGTAGTGTAGACTTGTTTTATAGTAAAATGTATATATATATAATATATCCTTATATATATATATATATATATATATATATATATATATATATAATATATCCTGCCTCGGGCATGGATGTGTGTGATGTCCTTAGGTTAGTTGGGTTTAAGTAGTTCTAAGTTCTAGGGGACTGATGACCACAGATGCTAAGTCCCATAGTGCTCAGACCCATTTGAATCATTGTTGAAACACTTAATATTCGGTGCAAATACCTGTTTTCACTCTCTTACCCCTGTCGACCAATCGATTTCTTTGTATCACGAAGCTAACTTAACCCCTCCATGAAGAACCTTAGGCGCCCCGGTGCACACACTACTAGACAGTTTTTGTTTCAACCCCTTACAACAGCAACGAGGGATCGATACTGTTTTAAGGGATCGAAACGAAAAATGTCTAGGAGAGTGTGCACGGGGGCGCCTAAGGATCTTCATGGAGGGGTTAAGTTAGCTTTGGAGTACAAAGAAATCGATAGGTTGTAACGTAGCGAGTTATTACGAGATAACATTCGATGCAGTAAGCCACGCAGCCGTGTAGCACGGTGGCTTCAGGATGGCTTCGTTTTGTCTTCGCTCTGACTCACCGCGTAGCTGACGCTACCAGCCGACAGAACGGTCTCAAGTAACGTTCAGTCGGTACGCAAATTCATACCCCCTACGAAACTAAATAAATCATAGTAATTGTCATCCGATTTTGTTCAAACTTGGTACGCAATCTTTTGTTATTAAGGAAGGCATCCTGTTAAAATTTCGGATTTTTATCTATTATAGTCACGGAGATTGAGAAAATTACTTAATGTCCTAAAACAGACACTTACGTTTCAAAAATCAGATAGGAGCAATAACCAAATATCTTTTACTATCATCTGAAGTCATAACAAAGCTCATAGTATTTAAATCACTTAACTGGAATTTCCTTTTCAAAACTTTAATTACTCTACATTATGTAGTATAAAAATCATTCAAAATTATTATTTGCTTATTATTTTGTTGTGTGAATACACGGGAATGAATGAGCGAGTGTTTGTGGGACATACGTTAAAACTTAATGTCATTTTGTGTAAAACCTTATAAAATTGAACCGTGGGAAAATTGTGTTGCTACCACAATGCTGATGACGTATGTCGATGGGTGCTTGCTTTTGTAAGAGAGCATCCAGAATAAAAGTCTGAAGCGGAAAAAGTTTCTATATTAATTTAAAGAATATTTTGCATTTCGTTCTATTTTATTAAATATATATTAGTAATTGAAATTGTAATGACGTAAATGACTATCTGATTAGTGGTTGGCTAAGGCAAGTTTTGCTGCGATAATGATCTGGAAGGATCAATCTGATTGGTCGTTCAGATCAATAGCCAATCAAAATTATGCGGTTCCCGTGTGCAGATAGTCAGATAGGCAGAGAGGAGAGGAGCATTGAGAGAGTCGCTCGGTAACCTGATTCCGAGTAACACCATGCTAGGTGTCTCCGCGAAAATAGTATGAAAAAATGAAGAGCTAGTGAGATTGTTTCAGATATAACGTATCGTAACTAAAGCGGTTGAAGTTACGAACATTTTGAGGAAAGTGTGATGCTTCGGAACTAATTAGTTGAAGTTTTATAAGCATCCGATCTTTTGGCCGTAGAGACAATTCATCGTGGCATATTCCGTGTTCTTGATGGAATACTTTGGCGAGCACTTCTGACATAGAAGACCATTGAAGCGACCGAATGTTCAACTCGATAATAGTGGTGGGTCAGTGACTGTTAGATCTCAAAATTAACCGGGTCGGGCTTGCTGGAATTCTGGCTGCTTTCACGTGTGAAATATGTTGGATAGGCAATGTACTCTGAATGATAGAGTATTACCATAGCAAACACGGACTTGATAGCCATTTCATGTTCTACCTTATGAATAAAAAAGAAGTATATATATATATATATATATATATATATATATATATACATCAGCGCTTAGCAACAAAGTTCACCATTATGAATGTAGAAGGTTGATTTTCATTAGGAGGGATGTAGCAAGACCTTAAATCAGAAAAATATATTATATCAGCCTAAAATCATTTTTAGAGCACTAACTACAGTAATAATAGAAAAAAAAGATCTATAGAGTTATGTAAGAAAGTATCAGTTACTACAGTATTAAAGAATGTATACATGTATTCACATTAGTACATGTATGTCATTTTGTTCAAGAACGTGCATCGTCTCTTCTTCTTCTCCTCCTTTTCCTCATTTTATTGTGAGTCTTCACAGTGTGGGCATGTTATTCTGGTTTTTGTTATTCTGGTTCCTGTCACCATCCCTTTTCCCATCCCCTGAGACAGAACTTTTGTACTACCAACCGTTTGTGCCTCGTATTATTCATGTGACAGTGTGAGAACTTTTCTGAAATGTTTGAGAATTTTGTTACAGGTGGAACAAGGGTACCAACCCAGTATTTATCCAGTCAGATGTGGGAAACCGCCAAAATACCACACTCTGGCTGGGTGGCACACTGGCCCTTATAGTTAATTCTCCAGATGGGCTGGAGGTGGTGTGCTAATATGTGTGGCTACACAATTACTGTGTATTTAAAACAAAACAATTTTTACAGTGAAATGAAACAATTTCAGAGACTTAACTGGTCTCATACAGATATGATTTTATGTACATACACTGAAGCGGCGTGGAAAAATTTATACCAAGGCCAGTAACTTATAGCTCGCATCATATAGGAAAGCACTTCTGCGCTTAGAGGCAGAGCGATAGGGAAGTGTGGAGGGGATGAAGTCTGCGCATGGGTGGTGGGAGAGAGCGGGTAAACAAAAGTCCACGTTACCAGACTGTGTTGCTGCAGACAACAATCAGGTTCATTTCCTTATGGTACATCATATTATACATTAAAATCAATGAGGGGAATAACACATTTTAAAATCGATTTCGGTCAGTCACGTACATGAGAGAAATCTTTCTTCGCATCTCCATGTTGCGTTCACTGCTCCAAAGCAATAATGCGTGACATTTGAAGGCAAGAACAGCTGATGCAGTTTTGTAGAGACGTCAAGCGCAATTTTTCTCAAAACTACGATTGCCTAACGGCTAGATCATCAAACTGATTGAAATAATAGTCATTTATTGCGATTTTAGTCGTATTACAACAAAATTCGCTCCAAACTCAAACCAAAATCATTTTATTTGCTTGACAACTTCTTCTACTCCACGTATTTTTTAGATGAATTTCATGCCTTTATGTGGGTCTGTTAGGTTGTTGTTACTGCACTGAAATGGTGCAGAAGTTAGATTGTACTTACTCACACACACACACACACACACACACACACACACACACACACACATTTACAATGAACACATTACTGCACTGAAATTGTTCAGAAGTTATATTGTAACTATACATATGTTGTTGTTGTTCTGGTCTTCAGTCCTGAGGCTGGTTTGATGCAGCTCTCCATCCTACTCTATCTTGCGCAAGCTTCTTCCAGTACCTACTGCAGCCTACATCCTTCTGAATCTGCTTAGTGTATTCATCTCTTGGACTCCCTCTACGATTTTTACCCTCCACGCTGCCCTCAGTGCCAAATTGGTACACCCATGCTCGAGGGGGGACTCGAACCTCCGCCAGGACCAGCCGCACAGTGTGGAGGGTTTCACTGCCTCCTGCTCACTAATTCTCTTGAGTCAAGTGCACATATGCTCCTGTGTCCAAAATACTTTATACCCTCTTCCATCCTCAACATTCATTATGACACACTCCGCATCTTATTCGTTTTGACTGAGCTTATTCCTACCGAAAACGCCTGTCGGCAGCTCTTGGGCTCCCTTCTAAGTTCAACAGACCCTTCCTATTCCCTGGACTACCTCTACCATTATCCCTATAACCTTTCCGTAGACCAAAACTACCACTAACGCTATTTCCACCAGATTGTTGACGACCCCTGTTACTCCAGTTGGCTGTGGGTTCCGTAACTGGCAACATTGTCTTTGTACTTGTCCTACTCGGCCAGAACTGAAACACTTAGTATTCGGTGTAAATACCTATTTTCACTCTTACCCCTATCGACCTTGCGGCGGGGCGTGGTCGGTCGGTCGTTCTTTCGTCTCCTTACTCTCTCTCATTCACTTTCACCGAATAGTTCACCTCCTCTGTATTTCATCCTTCCGACGTCCCTTCAGTCTGCAGTAGTAGATACACACTAGGCAGTGTAAAGCAATGTTGATGAAACGACTACCTATTACCTACTACACAGAGGCCGCGTAACTCAAGTTGCAGATCAGTTCCTGTAAGTTCATTTTCACAAATTTCTGGCGGTAGGAGAATGCAGTTTAACTGCAGTAAGCATTTATAAATTCTATTAACTTCTTTTTTATTCATAAGGTAGAACATGAAATGGCTATCAAGTCCGTGTTTGCTATGGTAATACTCTATCATTCAGAGTACATTGCCTATCCAACATATTTCACACGTGAAAGCAGCCAGAATTCCAGCAAGCCCGACCCGGTTAATTTTGAGATCTAACAGTCACTGACCCACCACTATTATCGAGTTGAACATTCGGTCGCTTCAATGGTCTTCTATGTCAGAAGTGCTCGCCAAAGTATTCCATCAAGAACACGGAATATGCCACGATGAATTGTCTCTACGGCCAAAAGATCGGATGCTTATAAAACTTCAACTAATTAGTTCCGAAGCATCACACTTTCCTCAAAATGTTCGTAACTTCAACCGCTTTAGTTACGATACGTTATATCTGAAACAATCTCACTAGCTCTTCATTTTTTCATACTATTTTCGCGGAGACACCTAGCATGGTGTTACTCGGAATCAGGTTACCGAGCGACTCTCTCAATGCTCCTCTCCTCTCTGCCTATCTGACTATCTGCACACGGGAACCGCATAATTTTGATTGGCTATTGATCTGAACGACCAATCAGATTGATCCTTCCAGATCATTATCGCAGCAAAACTTGCCTTAGCCAACCACTAATCAGATAGTCATTTACGTCATTACAATTTCAATTACTAATATATATTTAATAAAATAGAACGAAATGCAAAATATTCTTTAAATTAATATAGAAACTTTTTCCGCTTCAGACTTTTATTCTGGATGCTCTCTTACAAAAGCAAGCACCCATCGACATACGTCATCAGCATTGTGGTAGCAACACAATTTTCCCACGGTTCAATTTTATAAGGTTTTACACAAAATGACATTAAGTTTTAACGTATGTCCCACAAACACTCGCTCATTCATTCCCGTGTATTCACACAACAAAATAATAAGCAAATAATAATTTTGAATGATTTTTATACTACATAATGTAGAGTAATTAAAGTTTTGAAAAGGAAATTCCAGTTAAGTGATTTAAATACTATGAGCTTTGTTATGACTTCAGATGATAGTAAAAGATATTTGGTTATTGCTCCTATCTGATTTTTGAAACGTAAGTGTCTGTTTTAGGACATTAAGTAATTTTCTCAATCTCCGTGACTATAATAGATAAAAATCCGAAATTTTAACAGGATGCCTTCCTTAATAACAAAAGATTGCGTACCAAGTTTGAACAAAATCGGATGACAATTACTATGATTTATTTAGTTTCGTAGGGGGTATGAATTTGCGTACCGACTGAACGTTACTTGAGACCGTTCTGTCGGCTGGTAGCGTCAGCTACGCGGTGAGTCAGAGCGAAGACAAAACGAAGCCATCCTGAAGCCACCGTGCTACACGGCTGCGTGGCTTACTGCATCGAATGTTATCTCGTAATAACTCGCTACGTTACAACCTATCGATTTCTTTGTACTCCAAAGCTAACTTAACCCCTCCATGAAGATCCTTAGGCGCCCCCGTGCACACTCTCCTAGACATTTTTCGTTTCGATCCCTTAAAACAGTATCGATCCCTCGTTGCTGTTGTAAGGGGTTGAAACAAAAACTGTCTAGTAGTGTGTGCACCGGGGCGCCTAAGGTTCTTCATGAGGAGGTTAGGTTAGCTTCGTGATACAAAGAAATCGATAGGTCGACAGGGGTAAGAGAGTGAAAACAGGTATTTGCACCGAATATTAAGTGTTTCAACAATGATTCAAATGGGTCTGAGCACTATGGGACTTAGCATCTGTGGTCATCAGTCCCCTAGAACTTAGAACTACTTAAACCCAACTAACCTAAGGACATCACACACATCCATGCCCGAGGCAGGATTCGAACCTGCGACCGTAGCGGTCACGCGGTTCCAGACTGAAGCGCCTAGAACCTCATGGTCACACCGGCTGGCTCAAGTGTTTCAATTGCGGCAGAATGGGACATATACAAAAACGAGATTCGCCGCAATCGTATCTACCCCTAGTGTTTGCGACTTCAACACTTTTATCTCTCGGTTCTATCCTGCTAGATCATTAGACATAACCACAGTAAGCGCTCTCAATTGAGCCACTAGATCCACTAATGACTGCACCGCTTCTTCATTGGTGACACCTCCTGTCTCTGATTTTGCCTTTGCATCCATTATCCACGATAAAAATTACGCTACAACAGGAGAATATGCACAGAACAGTTAGTTCCTAAGTGTTCTACTAAGTCACTTCTCTCTAATGATGAACTACTTGGACTCTCTACATTACCTAGCCGCGTGCCCAAAACAGTTACAAGAAAAGCACTTCCGCTAGTGATTCTACAAAAGACGTAGAATGTTTGGGTAAATTATACTGGATGCAACGTACAGGTACTAACCAGTCATCTTTAGCGCTACTCCTAAATTGCGACAGATCCACAGGTTCCTTTTGTTTCGTAAATCTAACTTTCGTAATACGACGTCCTCTAAACTTTGACTACATGATTATCACCACAAAAGAACAAAACAGTCTCACTCTCCTCAATGGCAACCCTGTGGGCTGTGGCTCGAGCGAACGTGTTGCGGGAGGTGGCACACACTTTGCTATTGATTGCTGTAATATCGGCCGTCCTGACACCACTCTTTATGGATCACTCTGTAGTGGGGCCTCTGGGAGGGGGGTAACGGGGTGGTGTGTGTGTGTGTGTGTGTGTTTGAGGATGATGCCGTAAGTGATGGAGAACGAGTGGAAATGCTGTGGACAGTTTAACAATATAACTTCATTATATCTTCAATTCTACATGAGGCAGGCACGCCTCTCCTCGTGTGCTCTGGACGGTGCAGCTTGCGCCGGCTGCTAGGACGACCTCCGGCGATGTTGCGTCAGGAAACTGGCCCTGTGGCGAAGGCAGCTGCAACAGCGGAGCTTCCCGGGGTAGCGACTGGCTCTGCGGGGGCGGACAGGCGGCGTTGAGTCGCCGAGTCCCTTCCTAGGCCTGCGACGTGGCCTTAGCACTAGGACTTCACCCGGAACATGCCCCGCCCATTCACCCCCCTCCATGCCTATACATAGTGTAAGGGCCTCCCCTAAACAGCCGCCAGTTCCGCAAACGCCGGCCGTTGTGGCCGAGAGGTCCTAGGCGCTTCAGTCTGGAACCGCGCGACCGCTACGGTCGCAGGTTCGAATCCTGCTTCGGGCATGGATGTGTGTGATGTCCTTAGGTAAGTTAGGTTTAAGTAGTTCTAAGTTCTAGGGGACTGATGACCTCAGATGTTAAGTCCCATAGTGCTCAGAGCCATTTGAAACATTTTTTTGAAGTTCCGCAAACTAAAACCTTATTAAAGAAATAAAAATATTTATAGACAATTGAAAGCATAGCCAGCTACAGAAAGTAAAAAAAAAATAATATTTTGTTATTTAAGGCCAATAAGGACAAATTTTCATTAACTAACTCACTTATTATAATACGTTTATTTGAGAGAAACAGCAGAGCAAACATACGATGCGAAAACAATGGTCCTCAATCTGTCATGTTGGTAGTAAAGCCACGGATGCAGTCAAATAACTCTATTGTATAAAATCAACGTTACACAGAAATAAGTCAAAGTTGTTTTGTTTATGTAGGCCCTCATAGTGGCTCACGAAAATTAAAGAATATAAGAATGCCATAAAGTAGAAATTCCTAATGAAAGCAGTAAGATATTTGCTTACATGACATATTTCGTTTGTATTTGGATGAGTAATGGGTGAATTTTAATTTGTAAATTCTTCCAATTCCATCCCTGCGCATTATATACGAGGTTATAACGAATTATGACTGTTTCTGTGTGATTAGTGTCCTATATGCTGTTGCAAACGTCTCAGGAAAATAATCCGTCGTTACTCTTTGTCCTGTCTGTTTTTAACAAAAGGATTTATTAATTTCGTAAATCTCATTCAAACTATTTTTAAAATAATAATTATGAAATGTATGTTTGTCACAGAGCAGGTATGGAGGAAATAAATGCTGCAGTGTTTCACGGCTATAAAACGTCCTTCGAGCTGTGCTAGTTCTTCTTGCACCCCTAAAACTTTTCAGCAAAACTATAGTTCAAATGGCTCTGAGCACTATGGGACTTAACTTCTGAGGTCATCAGTCCCCTAGAACTTAGAACTACTAAACCTAATTATCCTAAGGACATCACACACATCCATGCCCAGAATTCGAACCTGCGACCGTAGCGGTCGCGCGGTTCCAGACTGAAGCGCCTAGAACCTCTCGGCCACTCCGGCCGGCAGCTGCAAAACTATTCAGTGAATAACATGCAAAAACAGCTTGAATCGATCTGGCGAGAACAAAGTAATTTTGATTCCCTTTTGAGGTATAGTGAAGTTTGGTGTTTGTTTCACATATACTGTCTGAGTTCCGAAACTTGAGTGTCAAGGAATAGCGGGGGTGGATGGGCGGGACTTGTCCCGGAGGGGTTAATGGGCGGGACTTGTTCCGGGTGAAATACTAGCACTAACGATTCCTCCTGGGCCTCAGATTCGGCGGCAGCAGGCATGGACAGCAGGCCGGCGGGACTGTGGGACAGAGTCCCGGGAAGGACCCCGTGCAGCGGCAGACGGAGCCTGGTCCTGAGCCGACCTTGGTGGCCGAGCGGTTCTAGGCGCTACAGTCTGGAACCGCGCGACCGCTACGGTCGCAGGTTCGAATCCTGCCTCGGGCATGGATGTGTGTGATGTCCTTAGGTTAGTTAGGTTTAAGTAGTTCTCAGTTCTAGGGGACTGATGACCTGAGATGTTAAGTCCCATAGTGCTCAGAGCGATTTTGAACCTGGTCCCGAACCGGGAGCTGCTGCTGGCACTGCCCAGTCGTTTCGCCATTTGGCGGTTCTTCGGAGTAGTGGTGTGGCTACTCAGCGATGACCAAGTCCCCTATCTAATGACGTCCTTTTCTCAAATTCAGCCTCATGCATGCTCCGTTACTGCCCATTTGTTTCTCTAAAACCTGGTGTCTAATCGTGTCGTCCGTAACAAGGAGACTCGCTTCAGTGTGGTGGCAGCGACAGGCTTACTACATCGTTCTCTGCTGCGTGGGGCAGTTTACCGCTGTGCTCAAATATCCTCGCTTCGCTACTCACCTTGCCCGTCTGTCCGGCCCCGGTAGCTGAGTGGTCAGCGTGACAGAATGACAATCCTAAGGTCCCGGGTTCGATTCCCGGCTGAGTCGGAAATTTTCTCCGCTCAGGGACTGGGTGTTGTGTTGTCCTAATCATCATCATTTCATCCCCATCGACGTGCAGGTCGCCGAAGTGGCGTCAACTCGAAAGACCTGCATCAGGCGAACAGTCTACCCGACGGGAGGCCCTAGCCACACGACATTTCATTTCATTTCTTGCCCGTCTTTTACTGTGCCCCACCATGTCGACGTAACGTGGCTGACGGCCAGCGCTGTCACCTTAATACTCCGCCGCGGCCTCCATGCTTCTTTTAGTCACTTACACTAAAGATTTAATAATGTTATCTAAAATACTGGTCAGAGCTACTGTCGTACTGTACAAACTTTTTTACGAGTACAATGACTTTTCCTAATGGAGAATTGATCGACACGCTGTTATTATGGCGAATGGTTCCAAAATGCATGGACGGCAGCAGAAGTAGACGCTGTCCAACTCATTCCATCTTTTTTGATACTGTCAAGTACTTGACGTTATAGAAAGTTTTCCGCAACTAAACATATACGAAGAATGACTGCAGAAGTAGCGGTTATTGTAACTGCCACAAAAGAACCACATGCTGAAACTTCCCCTTGAGCTTGAAAAGAATGACTGTGCTAGTAAAACTACATTACTTGATTTTCAAACTCCAGAGTGAAACTGAAAGTACTGAGACAGTTTTCTCTTTACTTATTGTGATCATTTCTAAACTGCCACACAATATTTTAGCGCAACGCAATACGACTTTTAATAATCCCTACAAAAGAATAACCCTAACAATAACCTACTCCCTTCATGAATCACTTACCACACCAAAATCTTCGTTACTCGAATTACTACAATACAGCGGGCGCCAATACTGCCAGCTAAATAAAAGATTCTAACTACTGAAGGCACTAACTACTGACAGGCATACGGTTAGCAAATGAAAGATTTTGATAGAGAACAAACAATAGTGTTCCAAAGACATTATATATACATATATTCTTGACATCCAGTTTAACAAATTTCCTTTTTCTAACGGACACACGTCCAGATCATCCGGTAAGAGCTCTGGCACGGTACGGGCTGTTCAGATCCAACTGCCCAGCACTACACTGGCAAATAACTTCCAACAATGAGTCCAACCAGCCACAGACTGTACACAGCGCAGTCAGCGATTTTAATACAGAGCGCTACGTGGCGTTATCAACACAAAAACCTAAACAGGCCACTTAGAATGACACTTATTGTCAAATACGGAGACAGGTTAGTATCATCATACTCTTGAAACATATAATTATGCACCATGTGATATTCTTGGCTGTGGCCGCCAGTACTTTATTCTGCTAGAAGCTCGCCTTGATGCAGCTTGATATAGGCGAAGTAGCATATGGTACAAAAGTGGAGTGAGGTACAAGCGACAGATGGTACAGTATGTACAAATGACGTCGTAGAATCCGCCAATTGTACTGAACTTGCTTCTTATTAGTCGGCATATTCGGCTGCTAGGCGCCAAAACTCCTAACTTCTCATACTAATTATTTATATACTTTTCATTGTATTTAACCAAGATTTTAGTATGACAATCTCTCACGGTTACCCTACGAGTCTATAGTTTTTGTTTATTAAAAAGTTTCCCTAGTTTTGAGAAACATAAGAGTAACGATATTGCAACCGAAGTACTTCGGACACCTTCGGGTCTCTTTGGCGCTCCTGGGAGACGAACTACTTCCGCTGCGCTAGTCACACTGTTTCGGGCGTTCTGGAGGGACTGACAAGTCACTGTTTCGAACGTTCTGGAGGGACGGACATGTAATCTGTATCGCAAGTTGGATGGAAAAGTTACCCTATAATTAACAAAGCTGTGTCGAGTGTGGTAAAAGACAGTGGAAAATGTGTGAATATTTAAATAATAACCAAACAGGATACATTAATGAGAAGTGTGGCCTACCATCATTGTCAGTACTGCAGATCTTGCCCTTTGTAGATCGGAGACTAACGGTGGGCACGTGGCATCCCATAAAAAACACAATCACAGGTTCGAGATGACAGCATAGCAGCCTCCTCCGAGGAAGTTCCCACGACCGACGAGCTGTCTTCTGCGCTGAGGACGCAACTTTAGAAGACAATAGGTTGTTGGAAAGAACGGTTAGACACTCTTATTCAGTCTCTTCAGATCTCTCCAGCTTCCAGGTCTGACTTCCAAAGCACACATAATTTGTACCCGTTGCATATTTTTCTGTGTGAAGAGCTACAAGTCAGCGATATTCTACAAGGTTTTGAGTGCTGTTGTCTTGTATTCACGGAAATGATAGCCAAGCCTTCAGAGTTAATAACAGGGAAAGCTTTACGAGCGTAGAAAGCGAAAAGTACGAGGCAGGTAGAGGCTTACATAAAACCTAAACAGCCGGTGGCGCCATACAGATGCCAGCCGCGCTTAAAAAATAACGTAGTAAACCATACATATCATTCGGAACGAGAGCAAGAGAGCGATAAGGGAGAGAGTCTCTGGAAGGGCACATACATGTCATGAATAACCTATATCACGTCCAGGACATGAATTTACAGCAACCGTCTTGAGATGGCGAGAACCCTTCAACATTAAGCCAAGTCAGGGACCACCGTGGGCGAAGGGGAAATTGGTTAATACTCAGATGCAGATGCTCCGTAAGGAGAGTTACGGTAATTAGAGCAGACAGGAGTACCGTACAGATACGACAGGTAGGTGTTAGTAGAAGTGAAGAGATAACAGTATTAGTGGTTGGACCGAAGATATGAGCCGAGCAGGGCTGAGTAGAGTTTTATGCAGTAGTTTGGAACAGTAGATGGAATTCTAGCTGGGCAGCTGAGAACTCCTGCGTGTCGTGTCGTGGATGCAGGTGCAGTTAGTACTGAGAGATTCTTTTAATAGACGGAACGGTGCTAGTTAGTCACTATCACTAGACAGGTGGTCTTTTGTGGATACAACTCGTTGAGAACGAATGTAGATGAGGTTGAGAGTCAGATGTTCCAACCACTCATAATGTTCGCCACTCAGTTCTAATTCCAATCCTTACCTTTTGTAGAATTTTAGCAACATAGTCAGATTAAGACTCCCTCTCACTTAGGCCAATTGACTACTTCCCTTTCTACCCGAGCCTTGTTGCGCAGTACCAAGCAAAACTCACGTCTGGGACGTGCCACTGTCAGTAGGTTCTCAAACAGGTCACTAGTTTGGAAGAGAAAATACTGTTTACTGCTGAGGCAACGTTCACGCATCACAGGAACGTAAATATGAAAAACATGCACTACTGGCCAACGGAAATGCCACGTGAACGTCTCCAGGTGTGCAAACCAGCGAAATGGAGTGTGAATGTCTGATGTGCCATACTTGGGCAGCACTTGATCAGGCCTTATTTCGCTGCTGGTATGATGAACAGACAAAGGTAGTCACGTTCTGATACATACATCATCCTTGCCGTTAGAAAATGTGGCCTTGAGTCCTTGTCAGTAACATGACATGCATTAAACCACTTATTTCCAAACCAATGGATGGCAAGAGGCAGTACTGTTCAGAGTTACTCAGCACGATCGGCTATCTTCTGCCCCCGGAGTCATCTAAAACATGAGGTCTACAGGGACGTTCCAACTACTGTGGAAGACAAGAGAGAGCATGTAAGTCGACTGCTCCAGACAGGGTGACAGGAGTAAATTCGTCATTTATGTCGCTCATACAAAACTGTAATTCATATAGTTGTCACCCTGAACATTTTGTTGTTGTTGTTGTGGTCTTCAGTCATGAGACTGGTTTGATGCAGCTCTCCATGCTACTCTATCCTGTGCAAGCTTCTTCATCTCCCAGTACTTACTGCAAACTACATCCTTCTGAATCTGCTAAGTGTATTCATCTCATGGTCTCCCTCTACGATTTTTACCCTCCACGCTGCCCTCCAATGCTAAATTTATAATCCCTTGATGCCTCAGAACATGCCCTACCAACCGGTCCCTTCTTCTTGTCAAGTTGTGCCACAAACTCCTCTTCTCCCCTACTCTATTCAATACCACCTCATTAGTTACGTGATCTACCCATCTAATCTTTAGCATTCTTCTGTAGCACCACATTTCGAAAGCTTCTTTTCTCTTCTTGTCCAAACTATTTATCGTCCATGTTTCACTTCGATACATGGCTACACTCCATACAAATACTTTCAGAAATGACTTCCTGACACTTAAATCTATACTCGATGTTAACAAATTTCTCTTCTTTAGAAACGCTTTCCTTGCCATTGCCAGTCTACATTTTACATCCTCTCTATTTCGACCATCATCAGTTATTTTGCTCCCCAAATAGCAAAACTCCTTTACTACTTTAAGCCTCTCATTTCCTAATCTAATTCCCTCAGCATCAGCCGAATTAATTCGACTACATTCCATTATCCTCGTTTTGCTATTGTTGATGTTCATCTTATATCCTCCTTTAAAGACACTGTCCATCCTGTTCAACTGCTCTCCCAGATCCTTTGCTGTCTCTGACAGAATTACAATTTCATCGGCGAACCTCAAACTTTTTATTTCTTATCCATGGATTTTAATACCTACTCCGAATTTTTCTTTTGTTTCCTTTACTGCTTGCTCAATATGTTGTTGTTGTTGTGGTCTTCAGTCCTGAGACTGGTTTGATGCAGCTCTCCATGCTACTCTATCCTGTGCAAGCTTCTTCATCTCCCAGTACCTACTGCAACCTACATCCTTCTGAATCTGCTTAGTGTATTCATCTCTTGGTCTCCCCCTACGATTTTACCCTCCACGCTTCCCTCCAATACTAAATTGGTGATCCCTTGATGCCTCAGAACATGTCCTACCAACCGATCCCTTCTGCTAGTCAAGTTGTGGCACAAACTTCTCTTCTCCCCAATCCTATTCAATACTTCCTCATTAGTTATGTGATCTACCCATCTAATCTTCAGCATTCTTCTGTAGCACCACATTTCGAAAGTTTCTATTCTCTTATTGTCCAAACTATTTACCGTCCATGTTTCACTTCGATACATGGCTACACTCCATACAAATACTTTCAGAAATGACTTCCTGACACTTAAATCTATACTCGATGTTAACAAATTTCTCTTCTTTAGAAACGCTTTCCTTGCCATTGCCAGTCTACATTTTATATCCTCTCTACTTCGACCATCATCAATTATTTTGCTCCCCAAATATTAAAAATCCTTTACTACTTTAAGTGTCTGATTTCCTAATCTAATACCCTCAACATCACCCGACTTAATTCGACTACATTCCATTATCCTCGTTTTGCTTTTGTTGATGTTCATCTTATATCATCCCTTCAAGACACCATCCATTCCGTTCAACTGCTCTTCCAAGTCCTTTGCTGTCTCTGATAGAATTACAATGTCATCGGCGAATCTCAACGTTTTTATTTCTTCTCCATGGATTTTAATACCTACTCCGAATTTTTCTTTTGTTTCCCTTACTGCTTGCTCAATATACAGATTGAATAACATCGGGGAGAGGCTACAACCCTGTCTTACTCCCTTCCCAACCACTGCTTCCCTTTCATGTCCCTCGACTCTTATAACTGCCATCTGGTTTCTGTACAAATTGTAAATAGCCTTTCGCTCCCTGTATTTTACCCCTGCCACCTTTAGAATTTGAAAGAGAGTATTCCAGTCAACATTGTCAAAAGCTTTCTCTAAGTCTACAAATTCTAGAAACGTAGGTTTGCCTTTCCTTAATCTTTCTTCTAAGATACGTCGTAAGGTCAGTATTGCCTCACGTGTTCCAGTATTTCTACGGAATCCAAACTGATCTTCCCCGAGGTCGGCTTCTACTAGTTTTTCCATTCGTCTGTAAAGAATTCGTGTTAGTATTTTGAAGCTGTGGCTTATTAAACTGATAGTTCGGTAATTTTCACATCTGTCAACACCTGCTTTCTTTGGGATTGGAATTATTATATTCTTCTTGAAGTCTGAGGGTATTTCGCCTGTTTCATACATCTTGCTCACCAGATGGTAGAGTTTTGTCAGGACTGGCTCTCCCAAAGCCGTCAGTAGTTCCAATGGAATGTTGTCTACTCCGGCGGCCTTGTTTCGACTCAGGTCTTTCAGTGCTCTGTCAAACTCTTTACGCAGTATCGTATCTCCCATTTCATCTTCATCTACATCCTCTTCCATTTCCATAATATTTTGCTCAAGTACATCGCCCTTGTATAGACCCTCTATATACTCCTTCCACCTTTCTGCTTTCCCTTCTTTGCTTAGAACTGGGTTTCCATCTGAGCTCTTGATGTTCATACAAGTGGTTCTCCTTTCTCCAAAGGTCTCTTTGATTTTCCTGTAGGCAGTATCTATCTTACCCCTAGTGAGATAAGCCTCTACATCCTTACATTTGTCCTCTAGCGTCCCTGCTTAGCCATTTTGCACTTCCTGTCGATCTCATTTTTGAGACGTTTGTATTCCTTTTTGCCTGCCTCATTTACTGCATTTTTATATTTTCTCCTTCCATCAATTAAATTCAATATTCCTTCTGTTACCCAAGGATTTCTACTAGCCCTCGTCTTTTTACCTACTTGATACTCTGCTGCCTTCACTACTTCATCTCTCAAAGCTACCCATTATTCTTCTACTGTATTTCTTTCCCCCATTCCTGTCAATTGTTTCCTTATGCTCTCCCTGAAACTCTGTACAACCTCTGGTTCTTTCAGTTTATCCAGGTCCCATCTCCTTAAATTCCCAACTTTTTGCAGTTTCTTCAGTTTTAATCTACAGGCCATAACCAATAGATTGTGGTCAGAGTCCACATCTGCCCCTGGAAATGTCTTACAGTTTAAAATCTGGTTCCTAAATCTCTGTCTTACCATTATATAATCTATCTGATACCTTGTAATAACTCCAGTTATGCTTTGTACAAAATTCTACCAGGCGGCTTCCTCTTTCATTTCTTAGCCCCAATCCATATTCACCTACTATGTTTCCTTCTCTCCCTTTTCCTTCTCTCGAATTCCAGTCACCCATGACTATTAAATTTTCGTCTCCCTTCACTTCCTGAATAATTTCTTTTATCTCATCATACATATCATCAATTTCTTCATCATCTGCAGAGCACCCTGAACATACTCCTTCAAAAATTCTCCAACGGAAATGTGATGACATATTCCTACATTGCTTTTGGTTCACAATCCTTGGTTTTAACATATTTCACGTGTGAGCAAATAACACAGCACACGAAAACAAAGGAAGAAATACGGGGTTGATGCATATTCTTAGCTTTTTCCACAACTTTAATAAACACAACTGAGACTCGTAACAGAGAATTTAATCGTCAATAATGTATTTTCCCTCACTCTTCTCAATAGTCTGCCAATGCTGAGTAACTTTTCGATTCGGCAATTGTAGAAATCATATGGTTTTAAGGCGAAGAACTCGTCGAGCCATGTTCGAAGAGCATCTTCAACCGAAAAGGAAATTTCTTGAAGGCTGTTAGATAAAGAGCGGAATAAGTAAAATCTGAGGGCACAACATCAGGTGAGTAAGGTGGGTGCGAAATGACTTTCCAACCCAACTGCTGTACGGTGTCTTTTGAAACTGTAGGAGACTGCCGGCGGCCGTTATCGTGGAATAGCATCGCTTCACGCAGTCTTCCTGGTCATTGTTCATGGATTGCGTCTGCAAGACGTCTCAGTTGTTAATAATAAATGTCTGCAGTGATAGCTACACCTCGGGGAACCAATTAGTGGTATACCAGACCGTCGCTGTTCCAGCATGTGCATTACATTATCTTTTGTGGCTGCATGCAGGTCTTTGTACGGGCAGTTGGTACATTGTTTGGGCTCAACCATTCCTTTCTTTTCCTTACGTTAGCATGAAGGCACCATTTCTCGTCAACAGGAACGATAAAGGATAGGAATGGTTCGTATTGTTTACGAACCAGTTGTAAAAACGGTGGCTCGTTGTTATTTTACAGGTTGTTATTCCTTGTTGTAGGGGCTGTGATTTTTGATATTCTTGTCTAAACCATCAAGGCAAAACAGAGGCCACTACTTCCACTGAATCAAGTGGATTTAGTGTTCTCGTACTCACACTGAGCCGTGAACACTTCCCAGTTTATCAATGGGTAATAGTTGAACATGATTACTACTGTTATCGGTGCCATGCGTGCAATGGTCGTGCCAGGCGCGCGATATTGAATCTTTATACTATCGTTAGTGGCGCGAGACCTGCACGACCTTATAGCAACCGTTATAGTTCCGCATTATTCTGTTACACTAGGGGTGAGTTCACGTAAGGAAAGAGAGAGAATGTAACATTTGCCGACTCATTTATTAAACAGTTGAGAATCGAACGTTAATACTACCAAATAGGGGGGGGGGGGGGGGGGAAGAAAGATTCGAGTTCAGCAGCCTGCCCTAACGTAGGTTGATAACGCGCTACGACAGCAGGAGGAAAGGAATTTTAGTAACGACCGCCGTATTATCAAATAGAATCCCATTTAGTAAAGGAAGGGGTTGCAGGCATGCGACGACCACCACTAGGAATTAGCCAAAGACAAAGAAGATGCTACTGTGCCTGAATCGCTCGGTAGCCCCCCGTACTAAAGCAATAAAACCCGCAAGACGCGAAACTATTCACAATGACCTATCAGGTTCCCTCTGGGCCGCAGGTCACGAATCTAGAGTGCACGTCGGCGCTCATGCTTACCAAACTTCATCTCCTGGAAGCGGCACCTCCGTTCTCCGGCACGGTCACACTAGAACTGCCTTACTGTCCCTTTATCCACCACCTATCCGCGGAGGGTGGTTGGCGCCCGCCCGCGAAAAACGGGCGCGCACCTGAACTGGCCAATCATAGGGCCGGAATTCCTTTGCGAACATAAAACGTATATTGTCACGGATGTCTGATCATAGTTCGAACGCTGCGAGAGGTAAGAAGAAAGTTAATTTTCTCAAGCAGGCTGAATGACTTTCAGCGATGTATTTTATTTGAACCGAGAGACGTTTTTTGTCTTTGTTGAGGCTGACGATGAAGCGTGGATATTGTGTCTTAACTCGACGGCGCAAGTTTCCCAGGGGAGCGGCGTGAACTTGCGGGTGCGGGCCGTATAACGGCCGCAACACCAGCACAAAGTCCCTATATTCAATGTAATCTTACTCTGTGATTTCTTGTTAGGTCTACAAAAACAAATTTGTCCCATCGAGTTCTGCTATTCTGGCCAAAAAATAGTATAGTTCTATTTAGAAAGACACCCTTAATGTCCATAAAACGGTAATGAACGAAGTTGTGTAAATACACCGCTGTTTGTTTCATGATCCCTGATCGTCTAAGGCGGCGAAAACAGCTGAACGATCAACAGGTCAGAACATAAAATTTTGATTTTTCTGTACATAATTAAGATACGCAAAGTTGCTTCCTGGTGATATTACCTACACTCTGTCCGCTAGATCCGTCTTTAGAAATGATTTGTCTGTATCATTCCACAAAATTATGAAACAATGTTTGAATAGTGTTATTACTGTCATTTTTCTTCTCTGTAAGGACAGCTAGGGACCGAGTGCCAATTTCGATTTCTTATTCGTTGTTCTTTTCATCGAGGACTCTTACATCTGTTCATCATGATTTTTCTTCTTTCCTTTGCACTAGTTGTATTTTTCTCATTCTCCTACCTTGGAATCGTTTCATATTCAATAATTTTTCACTAAACACTTTTGTCAATATTTTTCTTCAGATCTCATTATTTCTACCAAATCCTTATTTACTTCACGGATCCAGCCTTTTTGGTTAATTTACTTTCTTGCAATCGAGATAAATGTCTAAAAAATACCAGTCTCTTTTCCTCATTACTTCCAATAAGTTTCAACAAATTTCAGCATTAATATTGATTCACAAACTTCCATAATTTTTCGTATACTTAATATTTTCCTAATGATTCACATTTATAGCATTCCTAATTTATCTAAATTATAGTTTAATGCTAGACACTTTAATGAATATAGATGTTCTGGTTCCACTAATGTACTGTTACGCCTCATTTTTGCATTTTTAGACAGCCATTTTATGTTTTCTTTCCTCTATAGCGGCTTTTTGCAAAACGTTTTCTGGCATTATCGACCAAAGACATTTGAATTTTTTTAACCATATTAATTTGGCCAATATCTACTGTCAGAAATTTCTACATCTACATCTACATCTACTACATGGGTACTGTGCAAATCACATCTAAGTGCCTGGCAGAGGGTTCATCGAACCACATTCACAATTCTCTATTATTCCAATCTCGTATAGCGCGCGGAAAGAATGAACATCTATATCTTTCCGTACGAGCTCTGATTTCCCTTATTTTATCTTGGTGATCGTTCCTCCCTACGTAGGTCGGTGCCAACAAAATATTTTCGCATTCGGAGGAGAAAGTTGGTGATTGGAATTTCGTGAGAAGATTCCGTCGCAGCGAAAAACGCCTTTCTTTTAATTATGTCCAGCCCAAGTCCTGTACCATTTCTGTGACACTCTCTCCCATATTTCGTGATAAGACAAAACATGCTGCCTTTCTTTGAACTTTTTCGATGTACTTCGTCAGTCCTATTCGGTAAGGATCCCACACCGTGCAGCAGTATTCTAAAAGGGGACGGGCAAGCGTAGTGTAGGCAGTCTCCTTAGTAGACCTGTTTCATTTTCTAAGTGTCCTGCCAATGAAACGCAGTCTTTGGTTAGCCTTCACCACAACAATTTCTATTTGTTCCTTCATATTGAAGTTGTTTGTAATTGTAATACCTAGGCATTTAGTTGAATTTAAGGCTTTTAGATTAGACTGATTTATCGTGTAACCGTAGTTTAACGAGTTCCTTTTAGCACTCATGTGGATGACCTCACACTTATCGTTATTTAGGGTCAACTGCCACTTTTCCCACCATTCAAATATCTTTTCTAAATAGTTTTGCAGTTTGTTTTGTTCTTCCGATGACTTTATTAGTCGATAAACGACAGCGTCATCTGCAAACAACCGAAGACGGCTGCTCAGATTGTCTCCAAAATCGTTAATATATATAAGGAACAGCAAAGGGCCTATAACACTACTTTAGGGAACGTCAGAAATCACTTCTGTTTTACTCGATGACTTTCCATCAATTACTACGAACTGTGACCTATCTGACAGGAAACTCCTACTACCTTTCTTGAATATTGGTGTGATCTGTGCAACTTTCCCGTCTTTGGGTACCGATCTTTCTTCAAGCGAACGGTTGTATATGATTGTTAAGTATGGAGCTAATGCATCAGCATACTCCGAAAGGAACCTAATTGGTATACAGTCTGGACCGCAAGTCTTGCTTTTATTAAGTGATTTAAGTTGCTTCACTACTCCGAGGATATTTACTTCTACGTTACTCATTTTGGCAACTGTTCTCGATTCGAATTCTGGAATATTTACTTCGTCTTGTTTTGTGAAGGCATTTCGGAAGGCTGTGTTTAGTAACTCTGCTTTGGCAGCACTCTCTTCGATAGTATCTCCATTGCTATCGTGCAGAGAAGGTATTGATTGTTTCTTGCCGCTAACGTACTTCACATACGACCTGAATCTCTTTGGATTTTCTGCAAGATTTCGAGAGAAAGTTTCGTTGTGGAAACTGTTATAGGCATCTCGCATTGAAGTCCGGGCTAAATTTCGAGCTTCTGTAAGAGATGGCCAATGTTGGGGATTTTGCGTCTGTTTAAATTTGGCATGTTTGTTTCTTGTTCTAACCCGTTTTGTGTACCAAGGAGGATCAGCTCCGTCGTTTGTTAATTTATTTGATATAAATCTCTCAATTGCTGCCGATACTATTTCTTTGAATTTAAGCCATATCTGGTCTACTCTTATATTATTAATTTGGAATGAGTGGAGATTGTCTCTCAGGAAGGCGCCAAGTGAATTTTTATCAGATTTTTTGAATAGGTATATTTTTCACTTATTTTTGGAAGATTTGGGGATTACAGCATCCACTCTCGCTACGACAACTCTGTGTTCACTAATCCCTGAATCGGTTTTCGTTTTGGTGTTTGTGTTTGTAAAGAAAATTTTTGCCAGGACAAATTCTTAAGCCGGTCATCCTTCTAAAATATTAATTCATTTTACAGCAGATGTCACATTTTCAGAAAGTAAGGCAAATGCGAGACAGTTTATTGCAATATCATTATACCTATTCCGAACTTCATTGGTGAAATCCTATATCTACGCGCTTTTCCCATTCCAAATTGTTGCTGTTTCGCCTATAACACAGGGACATGGAAATGGGGTTGGCCATCGCTTTCGCATACATCTGTGTTTTTTTCGAAGTGCTGGTATATTTCTCCCGTGAATATCACTTTGGATAATGTGTCGACACGAGAATCACGAATTAGATTTGGTGATTTAGAATTTACGCCAAGGTCTCGGGTTATTCCATCCATATTTCTCTGTCAACGGAATCAGACCATTTATGACAGCGACAAGCATTACCACAATATCCAGAATGAGACTTTCACTCTGCAGCTGAGTGTGCGCTGATATGAAACTTCCTGGCAGATGAAAACTGTGTGCTGAAGCGAGACTCGAACTTGGGACCTTTGCCATTTGCGGGCAAGTGCTCTACTACCTGAGATACTTAAGGACGACTCAAGCCCCGTCCTCACAGTCTTACTTTCGCCAGTACCTCGCCTCCTACTTTCCAAACTTCACAGAAGATCCTGAGTTCGAGTCTTGGTCCGGTACACAGTTTTAATCTGCCAGGAAGTTTCATTACTACAATATCTTTTGAATTCAGTAATCCATTATTAATGATTGATTTCAGACTAAATGCTTCTTTGGAACCTGACCTGCACGACGTAAAACCATCTTCATATTCATCCAAGTTCTTGTCCAGTGTCATTTCTACTCAGTTCAGTACAAGTTTGGAAAATACTTTATTATTATTATTATTATTATTATTGTTAGTATCATCTAGGTACAAAGATAAACATATCATTTCTCAGACTAGCATGTCAATGATGTTCAAATTTAATTCCACTTCAGGTAAAAATATAAGGATATCATTTCTCAGCCTAGCACGAAGATGATGTTTAAATTTATTTTTACTGATGCTGATCGATGTGTTGCAGTAGCTTAAGTCCTGAATCATCTTCATCTCTTCAGTAGTTCTGGTTGTAAGGTGTCAGGCAAATCCAACACGTGCCATGAAAACCCTTACACGATAAGCAAATCCAGTAGTATGTCACATAGCTCTGAAAAAATCGTGACATTAAATTAACCAAAGTAATACGAGTAACGAGTGAGCAAATGGAATACCACAGACTAACACAAGAATGCCTAAATGCGTGTCATACCTTCCCACCGTGAGACAGACGCAGTTCTGAGGGGAGAAACGAGAACAGAAGCCGAGAGCAGAACCGTGTTAAGCTAGAAGGCCCTACGATAAGGGACGGACACCCACGTCGTCAGCTAACCACCAGGACCACCCCCTAGCCCATGTTAAAAGCTAGAGCCCTCCAGAAGAACATTATAGATGTTACGATAACACTTAAAGGGCCGCACCAGCCGCAAGTTTTAGCGTGACACTTTTTCGCATCTCTGTTACGTTGCAAACGTTAAAAACATTGCCCCACCACGAAAAGTAACCGCCAGGACCAACCCCCAGCCCATGTTAAAAGATAGAGCCCTCGAGAAGAACAGCATAGATCTTACGATAACACTAAAAAGGCCACACCAGCTGCAAGTTTTAGCGTGAGACTTTTTCGCGTCTCTGTTACATTGCAAACTTTAAAAACATTGCCCCACCACGAAAAGTATAACGTTTCTCATAGGATAGACAGAATTTTTGTAGGCGGAGCTTAAGATTGACATTGAGACCCTGATTGGTCAGATGAAAACACAGCCAGATAGTTTTCTTTTTCAAACCAACTTCGGTAAATTGTAGCAAGGAGAAGTTAGGAGAGAGTTGCTTCGGAGACGGCGAGCTGTACGGAGCTGTGCCGGCCGTCGCCCCCTGACGAACACCGACAAGGTAATGAACGCACGTGATGCCGCATTTTTGAACGCATAAGGTTTCACTCACAATTGCAGAAGTCTCATCTGTTACATTCCCTTTTTACGTAATAAGAGAGACACGACATAGAACAACAGACACCACACAGAATGTTAGAGAATGGCCACCCTGCCAGGCTGGTAAAATACCATGATTGAAGGTCGACCACATGCCTAACTAGGTCAGCAAAATATCTTGTTGAAAAATTTTTGTAAAAAAATTTTTTTTCTTAAATTTATACATAGTCGAAAACAGTAGCTGCAGCGGTAGATAGTAAGAAAGTATTCAGTAGAAAGTGAGACATTCTAGCAGAGACAACAGCATAATTAAGTTATGAATTCTAATATTGTTAGAATTAAGTTTTCTCTCCAATGCAAGCGCACAGGTGGTGGATACATCGTTGACAAGTTGGTTCTGACCCAACAAGTAAGTGAATTGATTGTCAAGTCGTGTGTGTAAAAAGTTAATGAAACGCGTGAGATCGTATGAGCGCCTGTTGACGCGAAATAGGGGGCGTGAATTGCTTTTAAAACAGAAAATAAGTGATTCGGAAAGATTAGCAATGGTAGATCGAGACATTGACCGAATTGAGGTAGAGACCCAACATGAAGACGGACAGAGAATAGAGGACAGTACTACAGACGATGCAGTATGGCGAGAAATAGGACAGATAACGCACCATAACGAGGATAATGCACATCAAAGCATGGAAAACATAGGTCAGCATACGACAGAGGAGCAGGAAAGTAGAGAACAGCCGATGAGGATTCTAACTTGCGTCTTGAATACGTAGAACCCATAGTACAAGTAATCAGAGCTCCCTCACCACAGACTACAAGGAATGCGAGCAGAAACGTGTCATCGCACAGTTCAATGCAACCGGTTGCAAACCAACAATTGGGCGAAAACACAGAGCGTAGGACGTCGGAAGAAAACGCAATAGGACCCACCAGTCTTGCAGAATCATTACAATTAATGACGGAAACCATGACAAGACAAAATAAAGAAATTGCGAACCAAATTAAAATTCAGAATGCGGAAACGACGAAACAAATTGCAGAAACCACGAGACAAATGCGTGAGACTAAAGAACAAAACAAAAAAATTCAGTTACACCTAAGTCATATTGAAGACGAGGCAAAAGAATCTCGAGAAGTGATAGGAAACTTAGTAACAGGTCACAATCAATTGAGAACAGACATTGACAAGGTACAAGCGGACGTACAAACATTGCGTAATGACACTCAGGACGAGATCAAAACACCCAGGGAGAAGTCAAGAAACTAGAGAAACAGATAAACGTAATTACTAGACAAGCAGCAGGTACAGCGCGTGAAATTGTTGAAAACGGTGTGTTACACAAACGTATCACAAAAGCAGCGCTGAAAAGATATGACAACCGCATAGTCAAAATAGAAGCGCAAACGAAGCGACAATTTCAGAAATTGCAAACAGAGTTGTTGCAAACCATTGAAGAGCGTAGTGAACAGGATCGAACAAGCACTGAGTCTGCAACCACATCCGTATCTGTAACAGCACCGGAAAAACAAGCAATTAACGAAGATATCATGCATTTTCGATTCCAATCACAGGCGGAAAGTAACATACGTGAAATCAGACAGCCTGCACAGCAACAAACACGTTTCAAAATTCTTGATAAACAAACGGCATCACAAACACATGCAGAACCACAAATGTATGTTTCAAGACAGTTTGGATCGTGCAATGAAGCAGCAAGGTTAGCCAGACAAGATACCGAACCAATACCTGACAATGGAAAGCCAGGTTGCGAAGAGTACAGTGCAATGCATTCAGCCACACGTTCACAACCGATGGAAGAAAATTATTGTGTACCACTCCAACGATACTACGTAAGGGTAGGCGAAAGTTACTGTGGACAATATCCAATGGATCTACCACAACCGAAAAGAACGTCGGGAGATATTATCAAAAACAAAAGTGGCGAAGAATCGCGAATTTCATATGGAACTATGACGAAATACGACGACGATCATTTCCTCACAGTCAGAAAATTTCAACACTTTCGAGAAGGAAACTCATTACATCCACGAACTTTTATTGATCAATTCCGAGTAGGATTACCAGAACACTGGTCGCTAGCACACAAATTAGACTTTATATGTGCACACATGTCAGGAACAGTCGCAGAAACCATGCAAAATGTTGCAACGACATGCCGATCGTACGAAGATTTCAGAGAGAAGTTTCTCTCACTATATTGATCCAGCGAAGCACAGAACACAGTGAAGTACGAAATATTACAGAACCGATATTTTGAAAATTCAGGAGAGAAGAGCCCCGTGAAATTTTTCGAATTAATGGCAAAGAAAAATCAATGCTTAGATGTACCATACAGTGACGGAGAGTTGATTAAATTATGCGCGATGAAGTTACCATTGAAATACCAGCAATCATTAGTAGGTCGCGGAGGCAATGACGTCGAAGCATTTAAAGGTATTCTAAGGGAACTAGAGTTCATATTTTCGGAAGATGACGCAAGAAAAAGACGAAGCGCACGTGAAAACGAAAACAAAAAGCAGTGGAATCCACAAGACACAGTACGAAGAAACAATAATTACGAACAACGTTATAACTTCGCATCAAGAAACGACAATAGATTTCAACAAAGAACCGGTTATGGATTTAGAAGAGAATACGGCAATAACTATAATTCACCCAGGAACGGCAACAACAATGACAGAGGGAATAACGACAACCAGAACGGGTACTGGAGCGCCAATAGACCGACAAATTATCAACAAAGATACCAATATCAACAAGCGGAGCAAGAAAAGAGAATACAGATAGAAGAGGTGGAGGTAAGACCACCAAACCCCGAAAAACGTTCGAATTGACAGCTAAGCGCCCATGCCAAAGAGAAGGACGCACCGACCCAGGACAATTGAAGCACCTTGAACAGAGAAATAAATACCTTATCACGAGAAGAGAAGAAGGAAGAAACAAATCCGCAGGGACCAGATGAAAACGAAGACAGGAGAATAACAATATCGTGCTGGGACGAAATTAATTGGGAGAATACTGTCGAGGAAGATGAATTACCAGACGCATGCACAACGAATGTAGGAGGAAAGGACGAAGTAATGAGTATTGCAGAGCTATTTGAGATGGAAACCAGGGAAAGCGAATTCAATGCGGATAATGCGCAGTCGACAGAAGTTGAAAATAAGTTACGAGTGGGCACACAACGCAACGTATATAATGAAGGAAGTTATGAAGCGATAATTAGAGCATTTAGATGCGATTATGTGGAAGTAGCGACGAAGAATGAGAAGATAGACGAGAATGAGGAAAAAGTAGAGGATGTTGAAGAAAGCGTAAATGAAGGAAGAAATAGAGAAGAGGAAATAAAAGAGAGATAAGTATCAGTCGTAGCTTATCCTACAGAAAGTTGGAATTCACAAGGGAAATTCCTGAAAAGACTCATGTATGATTCAGTGGAGGATTCGTTGATGCAAGAAGAAGAAGAACAGAAGTTACGAGTGGGCACACAACCCAACGTATATAATGAAGGAAGTTATGAAGCGATAATTAGAGCATTTAGATGCGATTATGTGGAAGTAGCGACGAAGAAGGAGAAGATAGACGAGAATGAGGAAAAAGTAGAGGATGTTGAAGAAAGCGTAAATGAAGGAAGAAATAGAGAAGAGGAAATAAAAGAGAGATAAGTAGCAGTCGTAGCTTATCCTACAGAAAGTTGGAATTCACAAGGGAAATTCCTGAAAAGACTCATGTATGATTCAGTGGAGGATTCGTTGATGCAAGAAGAAGAAGAACAGAAGTTACGAGTGGGCACACAACCCAACGTATATAATGAAGGAAGTTATGAAGCGATAATTAGAGCATTTAGATGCGATTATGTGGAAGTAGCGACGAAGAAGGAGAAGATAGACGAGAATGAGGAAAAAGTAGAGGATGTTGAAGAAAGCGTAAATGAAGGAAGAAATACAGAAGAGGAAATAAAAGAGAGATAAGTAGCAGTCGTAGCTTATCCTACAGAAAGTTGGAATTCACAAGGGAAATTCCTGAAAAGACTCATGTATGATTCAGTGGAGGATTCGTTGATGCAAGAAGAAGAAGAACAGAACCAAACCTTTCAAATTCAACCAATTGTGAAGGCCATGGTAAAACATATCCCAGTCAATATTGTAATTGACAGCGGAAGTGAACTGACTGCGATCTCAGAAAATTTATTCATGCAGTGTAATGTCAACGAGGAATTGCCAATTCTGAAAACACGTAATATTAAAGTAAGAGGTCCTATTAGAAACAATGCTGCAGAAGTTACGAGACAAACAAGGTTAATTCTTTCGTGTTAAGGTCAAAAGATCGAAGCCAACTTCGTGATTATACCTAAACTAACTGTACATTTGATTATAGGTGCAGATTTTTTAAATGAGAGACGAGTGATAATAGATATGGGGAAAGGTAGCGTAACTTTCGGGAATGTCACACTTCTCTTTGAGCAAAAGCAAAAATTAGAAGAAATACCAGTTATAAACAAACAATTAAGAATGACACAAGATAAAGAGGATGAAGAATTAGAATGGTATGCACAAAAGGGGGAATCGCCTCAACTCAAGAAATCGACGAAAAATTGCAAGAAGTTCAAGGTATTTCGGAACACAGTAAAATTAGAGGGTATTTTACGAGATAAAGCAGAGGTATTTTTACCTAAGACTGGCAGTATTAATCACTTTCAGTACAAGTTTGAAGTAAGACAGCACAAACAATTCATAGCAACAGCACTCTCCAACATCAGAAAGGCAGCCATTAAAAGAAAAGAAAAAGAACATTCTCAGTAGGCCAGAAAGTATTTGTAAAAACACACCATCTCTCCAGCAAACAGAAACACAAAATACATAAGTTTTATGCTGCATAATTTGCCGAATTGCTCATGATAATGCTGTGGAACTAATGAACCCAAAAACAGGCAAAACCTTAGGACTTCACCATGTGAGCCATATCAAAAAGTTTGAAGATTAATTTTATTATGGTAAATAATCAGCACAATATTTCAAGATTATGTAACAGATAAGATCGTCAGGAGAAAGAAGAATGAAGAGAGAGGAAGGTGGGAAAAAGAAAGTAGTTTCAATAAAAACAAAAACAAAAATAACATCAATAGTACCATAGATTAAGGTGATGGGATAAAGCGTAGATAGTCTAACAGCATGAAATACTAAAATGCTACACACCACGACACTACACAAAAATAAAAAACGAATTTGAGGATTCTTGTAGAAGTTAAGACTCAAAATATCTTAGAATTGTAACATGGAAAGGGCGCCGAAATTTGTAAAGCTTTTTAAGAAGGCGTAAAACAATGTAGGTACTAAACATATGTTAGATGATTATAAGTAAAACTTTTTGTAAGAACTATTGTAAAAACTCAAGCAAAGACCAGATGCAACGACCCACAAGTTGCAACACGAGAAGTATCAAGTAAGAAAAGGACGTAATTAGCAAGACACGATTCCTACAAGGCAGAAGCATCGAGAGAAGGGAAAGGACAGTGAGACCAACAGAGAGCCCTTGTATCGGAAGTGGGCAGTAAATCTGCCCGCTAAGCAGAACCCTGCTGTGACAGAACACAGAAGGTCAAGAGGGTCTTGGGACACCCCGACTCAGTGGAGCGAGCAAAAAACGGCCCGACGAGAAGACCGCTTGAGTAAGCCACCACAGGCAAAAAAATATGTGTAAAAGTCACAACAATGCTATTAAATGGCACGCTGATGCACAAAACTGTAGAAAACTTCCACTAAGTAAAAATGACACGTCCAAACAATTTATCAAACTGTTACTAAGAGGAGAGCTTCAAAGCGACTAGTTATCGATAAATATTTCCATATCCTGCCCATAGAAGAACCAAGAATCAAGTAAGAAGCAGTGAAAAAGCAGGAAGAACGGAAATTGAAGATTCGCTAGATTGAGACCAAGAAAGAAGATGGTTGAAGAATAGATGACATACCTTCCCAAATCCCTATCCTATTGTAAACTAGTTGTCTGCAAAGTATTACAACGAAAAACGACCGCTTTCAGCGACACATAACGATGACTTTCACACATACAATGCCAGTAAACCACGAGATTCTGCACTTACAGCTCCTTTCCATTATGGGACCTCCACAACAGCAACACACACCTGCAAAGCCAACAAGGAATGACAAACAAAGCTGTACATCAAATACTTGCCCACATCCACCCAGCTCAAGTCCATCAACTTCATGCAAAAACATTCGCCAACCTCATGCTTAAACATACATAGGATTGTGTGAATGTGTGAAATCAAATTATGTGATGTAGGAATTTTACAAAAGAAATGTGTGAAAAACTATATAAGTTAAGAACACCAGACAGCTAATAAGCTACAAAATAAGAGTCATTGACTATGGACTTAAGTAAAAAATAGACTATCGATAAAAATATGTCATTAGTTCTGAAATGGACAGTATATAAGGAACAAAAGTAAGGCATAATAAACACTAAAACTATATGCCACTTATTTTCTCCTCATAAAAATAAAAGAATAACTATATTTTACTTATTTTCTCCTTGTAAAAACAAAGAATAAAAACATTACCTTGTTGGATGTTTTCCCTTTTTTTTAACATTTGTACCATTTGTTAGGATAATATCTCAATACTTGTGTATGTATCTTTCCTTGTCAAAGCAATTCTTGGAAATAATTCTTATTTCTTAGTGTAATAATGTTGAAATGAGTGTCTAGAAACAAAAACATTTTACTTGTACATGATATTTAGAAATTGTATTAGGAATAGATTTTACTTAATTACTACATTTATAAAAAAATAAATATTTCTAAGAAAATGGATGTGAAAGACTCCTCACTTTCGATAACAAACTTCTTAAAAAACAAACTTCACACTTAAATAAAGAAAGAAAATAATTAAAAATTAATAATAATAATAACATAAAAATATTCTTCTCTTGTCAATATAAACATATTTTTGAGAATAATGTGGAAGAATATAAAAATATAAATTAGTAATACAAACTAGCATAGAACCAGAATAACATGGCTGAACAGTAAGCAACAAAATTTAGATAAAGTAATAATTTTTGACTGACTTAGACAACGATTCAATCATTGCCTAACTTCAGTGCAAAATTTAAGTTCGGAGGGTGGTGATATGTAAGGTGTCAGGCAAATCCAACACCTTCCATGAAAGCCCTGACAGGATAAGCAAAACCAGTAGTATGTCACATAGCTCCGAATAAATCGTGACATTAAATTAACCAAAGTAATACGAGTAATGAGTGAGCAAATGGAATACCACAGACTAACACAAGAATGCCTAAATGCATGTCATACCTTCCCACCATGAGACAGACACAGTTCCGAGGGGAGAAACGAGTACAGAAGCCGAGAGCAGAACCGTGATAAGCTAGAAGGCCCTACGATAAGGGACAGACACCCACGTCGCCAGCTAACCACCAGGACCAGCCCCCAGCCCATGTTAAAAGCTAGAGCCCTCCAGAAGAACAGTATAGATGTTACGATAACACTTAAAGGGCCACACCAGCCGCAAGTTTTTGCGTGAGACTTTTTCGCGTCTCTGTTACGTTGCAAACGTTAAAAACATTGCCCCACCACGAAAAGTATAACATTTCTCATTGGATGGACAGAATTTTTGTAGGTGGAGCTTCAGGTTAACATTGAGACCCTGATTGGTGAGATGAAAACACAGCCAGATAGTTTTTTTTTAAACCAACTTCGGTAAATTTTAGTAAGGAGAAGTTAGGAGAGAGTTGCTTCCGAGACGGCGAGCTGTATGAAGCTGCGCCGCCCGCTGCCCCTTGACACTGCCTAACCAACGACAAGGTAATGAACGCACACGATGCTGCATAAGAGTGCATAAGGCTTCACTCCGAACTGCAGAAGTCTCATCTGTTACATCCCCTTTTTACGTAATACTAGTGTCGATCGTCAATTGAAGCTCATGGTATTCTCATTTGCTATGTAAGTTAAAATCTGAAACGCGATGATTTTTCTGTTATATAATTACTGAGAAGCCACATCAGCCACTGTAATTTACGACAAGTTAGATAAGTAATTAAAGATAATTGAGGGTCACTGTAGACCATTTTGATAGTTTTCTCTTTTGTGAAACTTAATTTAAACCTAGATTATAGATGTGATATGGCATAGGTCATCCTTCGATCCATTTTAGAACTTGGAATCCCATTCAGGGAATATTCGTTCACATTTTTGTTGAACGCAGTTGGTTTTTATCATCCTGTATTAAAACATTTCCTTTTATCAATAGTGCAATTTATAAACAATGTTTTGTGAGTAGAATAAAATTTCCAATGGTAAACTTAACTGCTTTTTCGACGTTATTTTACCAGCTAACTAAAAATAGGAAAGCCTTGAACCCCTTCCACTAAATTTAGTTAGTATTAAGATTGTTTTACAAGGAGTGCAGTGGAGCTGACGCTGAAATCATTAAGTGTTTGATTATATCATCGCTAGTCTCACTGAACTCTTCTGAACTCTACATGTCAGGTGTGGTCTGGCGTCTCCTTACCAGCTACAGGTCCCAGGTTCAAATTAGTCAATTCCCTAAAAAAAAAAAAAAAAAAAAAAAACTCGCTCAGAGCGTCGTGACGTGAAAGTGGTAGGGAGACACGACTTAGAACAAACAGACACCACGCAGAATGTTAGATGGTTACACGGCTTTTCTTGCAGTCATGTTATGTTCATTCAAAATAAGAAATTAGTGTTCCTTGTCATCACAAAAGCTGTTGTTTCTGACAATTTATCATTGTTCATTCAAAGTCTGTGAAAGGTTTTTAGAAACCAAATCCCCCATCTCAGGACTGTCAAGTAATGGAAGGCTGTAGTAAAGCATGGCCACACTTCTACTGATGCTGAACCACGTAATGGGTGTCCCAAAACTCTGAACACAGATGAGAACATCGTCGAAGTCTGCACTGTTGTATAGGGTGGTTGGTGAATGAGTGTGTATGTAGTAGCTGACGCTAAATGCATGTGAGGGAGTAGTCGTAAATCTTACATCCATAATTATGATAAAAGCGTTTATTGCGTGCTAGTCAAAAGAAAATGTAACAAATAGTATTTGGACCGTTTGGAAAGGAATACAACTGATTTTGTACACCAAGAGGTTACAGAAAATGAGGTGATGATCCACTGCTTGACACCAGTAACGAAACAGCAATCGAAGCAGTAAACAGAAGCCAGTGGCCCGATAGAAAATCGTGCTGCAGATCGACATATACAAACATTTCAGAATCACTCATTACAAATAAACTCCACTCTACAGATAAACATTGGAAACAGTGCAGTGATCTACAAGGTTAATAAAACACAGAGGAATGCAGGAAGTATTGAAGGTGTTAGCTTGAAATAAGAAGTAAGTAATGGAATGCTGTTAAACTGAGCGTAGTAATATACTGTGTTAATTAAGTAATGAATCTTTTTATTACGAGATATTGTTGTTGGTAAAACATTCTATAAAAATGAAATGCATCAAGACAAATGGGAAACACTATACTTTGTAAACAGTAATGGTCCAGTAGCACTCCCTTTGGGTAATCCAGAAATTATCTTTACATATGTCGATTTCATCCCATTAAGAATAACATATTGATTTCTATCTCTCAGAAAGTCCCCAATGTAGTCACAAACGGTTCAATATTCTGTATATTTGCTATTTCGGCGTTCGTGCAATGATTCGACGGACGAACTGTATAACGCGCTTCTGCGGTGAAACAATTTCGGAATACTACATTCATATTTCGTCCTTGTCTCTGTCATCTTCCGTTTCGGAGCAATTACCGTCATTGTGCGACTAAATAGACGATTTCGATACGCTTACTGACTTTGCGTAATAACAAAATTTCCTAGAAATCTGGAATGTTTGGTGTTCCACAGCTTTCAGATAGTTATTAAAGGACATCTTGTATAAACCATGAGCTGCACTGGAAATATATTATTTGCCAAAACCGGTTTTCGGGTTTATAACCCATCATTAGTGGCATATTACACACTTTTCTAACAATGACATGCTGGTTAGTTAATACGACAGGATCAGAAATGTGTCCTATAACATAGTACACAGTTTGTAATGTTTGTTAATGGTGTCATCTCTTAGGCAGTGACTACTCTTAATAAAGTTTGACAGATCTCAATGCCATGTTTACCCTATATGACGGTTATATCAAACGTTATCAATACTTGTCATAGCCTAACACTTGACAGCAGTAACATTCATGACAAACTGTGAAACTTTCTGACGGACTAAAACTGTGTGCCGGACCGAGACTCGAACTCGAGACCTTTGCCTTTCGCGAACAAGTGCTCTACCAACTGAGCTACTCAAGCATGACTCACGGACCGTCCTCACAGCTTAAATTCTGCCAGTACAAACTGTGTTCCATGTTACAGGGCGTATTTCAGATCCCGTCGTATTAGCAGACAAGCATCTCACTGCTACAAAACTGCATAACAGGCCATTGACGATAGGTTTAAAATCCGAAACCCGGTTTTGGCAAAAAATCATTTCTATTGCAGCCCATGGTATGTAGATGTCCTTTAATAAAAATTCCTAGGAATTTTATTCAGATCGGTTGCTAAAATTTTACTTTTATGTTCACTGGACGCTACTCCCAATGTGAAAAGGGTGTTGTTGTGATTCAGCGGGCATCTAGACGCGAGCAGAAAGATCATACCAAACGTTCCGCGACAGTAGATGTAATATTACCTTTCATCAAATAGAAGATACAGAGATGGCATGAACAATGATGAGGTGGAACAGGCCATAAGGCCTAATAATTGAAGACGACGATGATGATTATGATGACGATCAAGTAAAGGACTCAATCAGCAGACAGTTTTATATGAAAGCACAGCTGACAAACTGAATGGAAGTTTCCTACGGTAACTTCGAAATCAGTGCCTGCAGGTAGTTACCGCCACCATTTTGAGGGAGATTCTAGAGACGAGATCGCAGTGGGTCCCTTAAAAGCTATAACTGGTGCACAAACTGCTGCTTAACGACTCCGCAAAGAGGCAGGGGCTTTGTAAGGATATTGTGTTGCCATTATTTACCACGACAAGGACGTGCGGGAGCGAATTGTGACTGCTTCAGCAGCAATTAATCCGTCGGGAAAAGTGTAGGACATAAAAAGAATTTTTTGCGAAATATACAATTAACTCGTACGGCCGTCCATTGGAAAAATCATTAATCGGTTAATCTTTCACTCCGTAAGCAAGTGGTAAGTCGTCAGAGGTCCTTGGGATCGATATTGACGTTGATTTCAGTGAACAGAGGAGGACTTCCATATTTCTGCAAAAACTAGTGCAGGTTAAGCACTGATATGGATGTGACACACTTTGCGTGAAAAAGAAAACTTCCAACATGACAACGTTTTAGAGCTGAATAAGCAGTGTGCACTTCTGGCCAATAAAAATGCAATCCCAGAAAGGATAGCAAATAACGCAGCTTTAGTTATTGTGTTTTATCATATAGCAGCATGAATACGTGAAAGGAACTAAAAAAAAGAACAAAAAAGAAAAAAGATAGCCGTTTCGTAACTCAAAGGTCTCGTGAACTATGCGAAAGTGTTACAAGGGGCGTTCAATAAGTAGTGCGACATATTTATTTTTCTGGAACCAAGTTGGTTTTATTCAGGATACCGATACACCATACTATTCCTCATTTATTCGGCTACAAAAACAAATTAGTCAACGTATTTTCCGTTCAGTACGACGGCCTTACGCTACGTTACAGGGAGGGCTTGTATACCCGCATGGTAAGACTCTACTGATAGACGTCGGAGGCAACGTGTTGCTACATCAGTACTCTCAGCTCATCCACATATTGCTTCCCACGGGGTGCAGCCTTCATTGGGCCAAACGCATGGTAGTCGGTATGTGCAAGATCCGAGCTGCAGGATAGATAAGGAAGAACAGTCCAATGAAGTTTTGTGTGTTCCTCTCGGGAGGTCAGACATATGGGAGACCTTGCATTGTCATGGAGAAGTTAGTTTGCATTTTTGCGGCGACGAACACGCTAAAGTCGGTTCTTCAGTTTCCTGAGGGTAGGGTAATACACTTCAGAGCGGATCGTTGTTCCATTGTGTAGGACTTCAAACAGAGTAACCTCCCCGAGTCGCAGAAGAGGCCATGGCTTTACCGGCTGAGCTTGCGGCTTCGAACTTTTTCTTCAGAGGAGATTAGCGTTTTGTTTCCTGTTTGAAGTGATTAAGCAATGTGTCATCTCACGCGACGATGTTTGATAAAAAGTTGCCACCATCAGTCTCGCAGCGCGCAATAAATTCCGCACATATGGTCCTTCGTTATTCTTTATGATCTCCTGTTGGGCAGCGAGGAACTCAGAGGACAGGCAACTTTGAGTACCTCAACTGGTGCGTCAGCACTACCAACAGAGACGTCTAGGTGAGCAGCGACGTGCTGGATTGTGAACTATCGATCACCTCGAATTAGAGTGTCCGCACGATCCTACATTGCAGGTGTAACGGCTGTGCGCGGCCGGACAGTACGTGGAAGATCGGACAGGTTTGCACGATCTTGTTGCGACGGTGAAAGACGCCTCACCCAACCAGTCACCGTGCTTTTTTTCACCGCCAGGTCTCCATAGACATTCTGCAAGCTTCTATGAGTATATACGAAGTTCTGGTTCTCCGCCAAAAGAAACTCGATGACAGCTCTCCGCTTGAACAAACCTCTGTTACAACCGCTGTTTAGAAGGCTGAGTATAGCGGCGCTACCTATCGGAACTTCATGAAACTATAATGGCCAAAGCGAGAATCTTCCACGATGTCCCACAACCAATTCTGCATTTTTTGAACCTAAATGATGATGATGAGGTCCCATAATCTGACAAGGGAACCTCCCCATCGCACCCCCCTCATATTTAGATATAAGTTGGCACACTGGATAGACCTTGAAAAACTGAACACAGATCAATCGAGAAAACAGGAAGAAGTTGTGTGGAACTGCGAAAAAATAAGCAAAATATACAAACTGAGTAGTCCACGTGTAAGACAGGCAACATCAAGGGTGACCTGAGTTCAGGAACGCCGTGGTCCCGTGTTTAGCTTGAGCAGATGCGGAACGAGAGGTCCCGGGTTCAAGACTTCCCTCCAGTGAAAAGTTTAATTCTTTTATTTTTGCAAAGTTATGATCTGTCCGTTTGTTCATTGACATCTCTGTTCGCTGTAATAAGTTAGTGTCTGTGTTTTGCGACCGCACCGGTAAACCGTGCGATTAGTAGACGTAAGGATGTGCCTCTCCAATGGGAACCGAAAACATTTGATCGCAAGGTCATAGGTCAACCGAATCCTCCACAGGAAAACACGTCTGATATATTCTATACGACACTGGTGACGGCATGTGCGTCACATGACAGGAATATGTTGGCGACCCACCTAACTTGTACACTTGGCGAATGGGTAAAAAGATTCTTCTACCTTACCCGATTTAGGTTTTCTTGTGGATGTGATAATCATTCCCAAAAATGTGATGAAAACATAAGAGTTTCTCACATAATTAAAAATAAAAAATTAAACTTTTCAATGGAGGGAATACTTGAACCAAGGACCTCTCGCTCCGCACCGGCCCACGCTAACCACGGGACCACGTCGGTCCTAAACTCACATCAGCCTTGATGTTGCATATCTTGCGCATGGACTACTCAGTTTGTATATTTTGCTTATTTTTTCGTAGTTCCACACAACTCCTTCCTGTTTTCTCGATTGATCTGTGTTCAGTTTTTCAAGGCCTATCCACTGTGCCAACTTATAACTGAATCTGAGGGGGGTGCGATGGGGAGGTTCCCTTGTGAGGAGCGTAGGGGTCGATGCGGGAGCCCCGCACCGCCGTAATAGGGAAGGTCCTGGTGGAGGTGATTTGCCATTACCTTCCTCCGACGGTAAAGGAGATGAATGATGGTGATGAAGACGACACAACAACACCCAGTCATCTCGAGGCAGGAAAAATCCCTGATCCCATTGTGAATCGAACCCGGGACCCCGTCCGCGGGAAGCCAGAACGCTACCGCAAGATCTCAAGCTGCGGACTTTCAACCTAAATTGGCCAATAAAAAAAAATGTGTTGCATTTTTTTACTGACCGCCCCTCGTACATTTATCAGATCACAGACGAAGACGATATGGATACAATTAGCTTCGAGTTAAGTAATTGCATTCTCACCGCTGTGCCTTGCCGTATTTTGCAAGTGGGAATGTCAACACACAGAAAAAATATTCTTTTTGTACTACATGTCGTTGCTTTACTGGACCATCATTCTATGGAAGTTTTAGCACAGCAAGATTCTAGTGACATAACAACCATTCAAATGTGAATGCTGAATGAGAAATTCGCTGCGCATTCTATCTTTGGATGCAGGACGTAGATGGCGTCACCCGTAACTACCTTGTGTCCTTACGCTGGATTGCTAATCATTGGCTTAGCGCAGCATATATTACACTTCGCACGAAATTTCACTTTTGTTGTATGTCGCCTTCGTGTTTTTGGAGTTTTAATCGCCAGCAGGGTACTTTAAAAAGATGGGTGATCACTAAATTTGCTCTCAGTAACAAATTTACTGCCTTTTCACACATCCAGGAACTAGTGATGTCAATTTCAAAAAGAGAGCGAAAGAAATTCTTTTTTTATCTATTTCCTGTAGAGCCACAATTACCAAACAGAGTAGTAAATAAAATTGGGGAACGCCTCCAACAGGGTTATGCTCTCAATTTTCGTTTTATACGTGTTGTGCAGGCACTGCCGCCAACTCGCGCAGCTGTTGGACTCCCGCACTGTGCAGCTCTGCAGCCGGTGGTTCGGTGGCCACCGCGGGAATGAGTCGGCTCTGCGGACCCGCTTACAGCGGCCCTGCGGCAGCTGCGCCCGCGCGCTGTTTGTTAGTGCAGGCCGCACCTGTGCAGGCAGCGCTCGTCGCTCCTGTGGGAGGGAGGATCGCCTAAAAACAATCAGTGCCTAGCCAATGCGCCCCTTAATCCCGGAATTCCCGAACTTTGCAGGTGCGATTTATCCTCACGAAAGCTCTATGCAGGCGATAGCGTATTATTGCACGACATTTCTTTTACACAGAGGGAACTTTGGTTGTCAGAGCCACATACTACATCGTACGATCACGCTTACTGGAGAGGGAGTACTACCGATGATGGCTCCCTTTCACCTGCCGCATGGTAAAGCAAGTTTTGGCATTGCTGTAGCGGAACGATGATGTTAGCTTAGCACGCGTGGCGAGTCCGTCCCTCTGCATGCTAAACGGCCAAAGGTGTGCCCCTCGCTCCTCCCTCCCGACCCCTCTCCCCCCCCCCCCCGATGCCCCCACCCCATAACCTACTTTCCTTCCTGCATTTTTTTTCTACACGGATTTACCAAATTTTATGATTTTAAAACGAAATTCAATAAACGCCAAGCATTATTAAAATTTACATCAATTATACTGCATATAGTGATGAAAAATATCGCATAGAAAGAATTAAACGTACCGTCGTAGTGAGAACATCACAAAATCTATAAACCCTCTATAAGAACTGAAGTAAAACAAATTATATATCTTTTTATTCATAGCAGCTACTGTAATTCGACTTTCAATATTTTTAGTGTGTACCAGAGGTTCATTCGCGCTAGAACAAAACACACGAGTCCGAAATTAAAACAACAAACCGCAATTTCCAAGTCCTGTGTCTAATTCACGATATAATCATACAGGCTGTCAACAGATGTCTGTATGATGGCACTCCAGTCACCACCACTTAAAGAGAAAGCCGCGGCGCGCTCTTGTGACGTCACGCAAAGCGGGCCAGGGTTGGTTTGGCGCTGTGCTGAAAGAATCGAGACGCACGGCCTGCAAATCTTTGTCATACGGTTTTACAGAATCTGTTCCGTAAAAAATAATTAATTTCTGAAATACTTTTAGCTTTATACGGCAGCTTTATGATGAAGTGCCAATCATTTCGATAATGGTCATAACTATTGTGGTATTTCACATATGAGTACCAAATCTGAGAACGTTGCACATCAAAAATAGGGGTCGCTATGAATTTGTGTGTTGACGCATATTATACATTATATTGCTGAGTATGAAATACAGATGAGGTTTTGAAATTTTCGTAAGCTTCCAATCACGAAAAAATTGAGCATCTGCAGCAACTTCACTTCCGATCGCAACGCGCGGGAATGAAATATTCATAACGCCACTCATATCTCGTAAACCGCTGGGATAACGAAACGAGATCTTGGCAAATGATACCACGGAAAGAGGAGAGTACTTTGCCGTATGGTTAAAATAAGTAACTTTATCAATCGCGATGTAGCAGAAGCTATAGTTTATAATAGTTTTTTACCGGTAATGTAATTGCTTAAGACTTATCAATAGCCAGTGAAAACGTACGAGTGCGGGATGTAAATAATATTGCGATATACATGATAAAACAAGGTACATTTGCGAAAAATGCACTGTGTTAAAGTACATTCTTTTGGACCAGACGACTATTATTTACACTCACTTGAAAAATTCTGCACTAGTACTGTGTATAATATTAAATTCCTCTTCCTTTAGTATCCTAAATAAATATTGTGTAACTGTTTATGGAGCTCCCTCAGGTAAGCTGGGTACATTCCCCAAGCAAACTATCACTTTTAACTCACTTGTTCTGAGAAACAAAAATGATCATGCGTTGTTATTGTAATGTAAATTTTCTTTCCTATAAAAATATGGAAAATTTTGAGCATGTAATGAGCCATGTGCAGTTCTTGACTTTCCCCCCAAATTTGCAAAGAACTTTACAAGCCTGATTGACAATACCCTGCAGATAAAAGAATTAGCAACATACGTTTAAGTGAAATTTTAGATGTATTCCTGACCATAAGCTGTTCAAAATGCATGCTGTAAGCCCTGCAAGCAACAGTAGTTTTATCAACAGGACGTGTATATAAGTCAACAGTGAAAATCTACAAACCTTCAGGAGACATTTGCAGCAGTTGGAATGAGACAAAGAGTCAAGCAAAAAACTTCAATAATACATTTAACCTATTTCCAGATTACTTTGTTCCATTATTTGAAGCTGTATTTCGTAATAGAATTTCATTAAGCGTCTACCAACGTGACTGCAGGAGACAGTGACTCATTAAGGGAATCAAGCTATTCTGTAAAAAAAAAAAAAAAAAAAAAAAAAGGAAAGGGGGGGAATGCTGTATACAATACGAAGAATTGTATTAAACTTCAGGACAAGGGACACTACAATTCACATTTGCACTTTAGTAACTCCATGGATAGATCAGAAATCACTGGTGGTGACTACAGCAAGTTTAATTCTTTGTAATATGTAGACAAATTACTGTAACATGAGAACTGTAGTCCTCATTATGCTTAAAATAATGTAATTATTAATAGTTAATGTTAATGTAGGATGTATAAAACACTAGAAGTAATGAACAATAATTTATTTAAGAATTTATTTAAGTTAGACATATGTACATCTACTTCCTGAAAAAGCTGTTACAAAATCCAGGGCACAACATGGTTCCATTACAGAAATAGATCACTATTTCCATGTTAAAAGGCAGCAAGCCTTTTCTACTTTCAGTGGAATTACACAGAATGATTGAGTAGTTGTACACGTTTGATATATTGTATTTCGTGAAAAATGACATAGTGCAAAACATGTCAGACACATATAACAGGTTACATTAACAGTCTTACTATCTACAAAATTTAATAATTGTGACTAGCGATGACTTATGTTGCTGACAAATGTATTAACTCAGACAGAGTAATAGAGCAACAAACATTTGTTAGAATGTATGCACCATGATATATAGGTGTCACTGGGATTAGGCACTACTAAAGGACATTCAACAAAGTGAAAATTTAGCTAGTCGTTCCATACTAATAAGTAATGGTAATACTGAGTACGACGACATGTCAGAGCAACCTCACATTACAGTTCAATGCCTGATCCACAACTGAAAGAACTATATTATATTGTTACTGCACAGCTATGCAACATTTGTTGAAAACCCTGTCATAAGCTAGAAGCAGGCCAGTTTCCTTGTAATGAACTTAAGTGTAAACAAAATAAATCAGAGGAGCTAACTCTGGGATTAACTAAAGATGTACAACATAAATCAAAACTGTAATGATTTTACACTGATTCCAAATTAAACTGAATGATATTGAATATAATGTCCTAGGCATTCAAATAAAATGCATTAACATGACACTCCTTAATGTTTGCAAGAATACTCTCCATGTATATAGGTGGGAAGAACTTTTCCTTAATTACTATATGAACACGACCTTAAGAAAAGAAATTGTAGCACTCATTCACTTTATTCCTGTTAGAATACACTGTTTCAATTAAACTGACTATGGAACACCAAATCTGTATTTTAATACTGTGAAGTGATTTTCTGTAACACAAGATTCTGCAGCTACTGAAAGATACAGTTCAAGAACAAACTTTTCACTCAGTGCCGAAGTATGTGCTGTTACGAAATTTTGTAGCAGATTAAACACATGTGCGGTCCAAGTCTGGAACACAGCGTCACACTGCCAAGGGGTTTTACGAGTAAAGTTTTTTTTAATTCGAAAACAATAAGATTAATAACAAATTAAGGGTCACAGTCTGGATGAGATGCAAATTTGGGAATGGAGACCAACTACTGTGTCCGATATTAAACTATTCCAAACTGTGAGTGGAATAAGCAACTACTAGAATGTAACAATGCCTCAGTAAAATAATATAGGCAAAGCAATAACTAATTGTTACCCATATTCAACAATACTGACAGCTTGTATCATAATTTAGATGAACAGCTGTTATGAGAAGTAACTACATTTTGAAACACCCTGGTGTCATTCTGATTTAGGAAAATGGGAGAAATCCATTTTTGGCTTTCCCTATGTAGTACTGTAATATTCCACTGTGTTTTATATGTCTGCATGCCAAAATAATAGCCTCTAATTACATACATAGTTATAATGAACTACATGAGGTTTAATACAGAATTAATTCAACAGATTTCTTCTTGTTGGGCAGCATAGGCTCAACAAATTGAAAGGAAGATGTAAATATTTCTGCAAAGAATAGCTAAAAGACATAAAAACTTTACTAGGAAAAACTGGCCCAGTTTCAACCTTGGACCAGTATCAAGTGCACAGATGGATGTGTACACAAACTGATAACATTTTACAATGATGAGATTGAAACTAGCCATTAGTGCTGGACAAAGTATTTACTTCAGCTGAATAGTCTGCAAGAAAACAGTTGTGTCCTTCTGACATTTGAAACTGTTGGAAGCAAATTATTCAAAACCTACAGGCTATATGGACCAAATGACTATTAGTGTGCATTCACTTGAAGGTACTACACCAATATGGATTATGGAACCTGCCTCTACTTTCAGTGGACCAAATATAGTGTAACTAAATGTGTGAGACTTAACAGAAATTTCCTGTGACACCTGATAAATATCCTAGCACGTAAACTGTATGCAAATTAATATGTGCTAAGCCTCCGTTTCTTAAAAGAATCAGTAAAGGCGTCATTCTTTTTCTTAATGTAATTGTTTAATAATGCATTGGTGGATGCTTTGACTAACAACTTCAGTATTTTGTCTGCCGAATGACCATTACTGCAAACAAAGTCTGTTAAGAAGAAACAAGCACCCTTCGACTGTTGGATGACAATTTTTTTTTTCATTAGGGTCAGATATTAATTTCTGTAGAGTACTGAAATTGAAAATAACAACATTCACAACAGCAGGCTGAGGGAAAAACAGACCACCCCTGTCCAAATTTTTGATTAAACTAAGATGTTGTTCACCAGGCAGACACATTTCTTTGTATAAGAGAAGGTATTTGCTGCACACCTCACACTGCTGTTTCTTCAGTACACTGCGAACACAATACCCTGCTAAATATGTTAATATTGGAAGGTATGTTTCTGCCTGCCTGAAATCTTCCTCCAAATACATAACGTCAACCATAAACTCAGAGTTCGTTTACATAGTCTCTTTTGTGTCATCATTACAATTAAAGGGGAACCATTCCACAAGAGGCAGTTTACCAAAAGTACTTGAATTCGACATGAGTGGTAACATGTTCTGCATCCTCATCTTCGCTTCCACTTCAAAAATCTGTCTCACAAATATGAGATACTGAGAGCCAGCCATTGATCGGTAACTGCTAAACCTTGCTTCCAGAGAATCAGTTTGAATTTTTCCAGGCAAAAAATAAGTGAAACCAAACTCTTTAGTACAGTACCTTGCCATCTCAATCAAACCATAGGTTGTGTGTGTCAGAGCTATATGGGTTTCCTTTGAAAGGGTATTATTTTTCAGGCTTAAGTCCTTCCACTTATCGAGCCACACAACAAACTTTTGAAAAAAAAAAAAAACTAATTTTTCATCATTATTACTTAAAGACAGAGGGCACTGGAAGAGATCATTTAGTCGAACCCCTTTGTGAACTGTCGTAACATTTACAATTTTCCCTTATGTAAGTATAATTTTTTTCCTCCCCCCATGAACCATGGACCTTGCCGTTGGTGGGGAGGCTTGCGTGCCTCAGCAATACAGATGGCCGTACCGTAGGTGCAACCACAACGGAGGGGTATCTGTTGAGAGGTCAGACAAACGTGTGGTTCCTGAAGAGGGGCAGCAGCCTTTTCAGTAGTTGTAGGGGCAACAGTCTGGATGATTGACTGATCTGGCCTTGCAACACTAACGAAAACGGCCTTGCTGTGTTGGTACTGCGAACGGCTGAAAGCAGGGGGAAACTACAGCCGTAATTTTTCCCGAGGGCATGCAGCTTTACTGTATTGTTAAATGATGATGACGTCCTCTTGGGTAAAATATTCCGGAGGGAAAATAGTCCCCCATTCGGATCTCTGGGCAGGGACTACTCAAGAGGACGTCATTATCAGGAGAAAGAAAACTGGCGTTCTACGGATCAGAGCGTGGAATGTCAGATCCCTTAATCGGGCAGGTAGGTTAGAAAATTTAAAAAGGGAAATGGATAGGTTAAAGTTAGATATAGTGGGAATTGGTGAAGTTCGGTGGCAGGAGGAACAAGACTTTTGGTCAGGTGACTACAGGGTTATAAACACAAAATCAAATAGGGGTAATGCAGGAGTAGGTTTAATAATGAATACGAAGATAGGAATGCGGGTAAGCTACTACAAACAGCATAGTGAACGCATTATTGTGGCCAAGATAGACACGAAGCCCACGCCTACTACAGTAGTACAAGTTTATATGCCAACTAGCTCTGCAGATGACGAAGAAATTGAAGAAATGTATGATGAGATAAATGAAATTATTGAGGTAGTGAAGGGAGACGAAAATTTAATAGTGATGGGTGACTGGAATTCAACAGTAGGAAAAGGGAGAGAAGGAAACATAGTAGGTGAATATGGATTGGGGCTAAAAAATGAAAGAGGAAGCCGTCTGGTAGAATTTTACACAGAGCATAACTTAATCATAGCTAACACTTGGTTCAAGAATTATAAAAGAAGGTCATATACATGGAAGAATCCTGGAGATACTAAAAGGTATCAGATAGATTATATAATGGTAAGACAGAGATTTAGGAACCAGGTTTTAACTTGTAGGACATTTCCAGGGGTAGATGTGGACCCTGACCACAATCTATTGGTTATGAACTGTAGATTAAATCTGAAGAAAGTGCAAAAAGGTGGGAATTTAAGGAGATGGGACCTGGATAAACTGACTGAACCAGAGGTTGTACAGAGTTTCAGGGAAGGCATAAGGGAACAATTGACAGGAATGGTGGAAAGAAATACAGTAGAAGACGAATGGGTAGCTCTGAGGGATGAAGTAGTGAAGGCAGCAGAGGATCAAGTAGGTGAAAAGAGGAGGGCTAGTAGAAATCCTTGGGTAACAGAAGAAATATTGAATTTAATTGATGAAAGAGGAAAATATAAAAATGCAGTAAATGAAGCAGGCAAAAAGGAATACAAACGTCTCAAAAATGATATCGACAGGAAGTGCAAAATGGCTAAGCAGGCATGGCTAGAGGACAAATGTGAGGATGTAGAGGCTTTTCCTACAGGAAAATCAAAGAGACCTTTGGAGAAAAGAGAGAGACCTGTATGAATATCAAGAGCTCAGATGGAATCACAGTTCTAAGCAAAGAAGGGAAAGCAGAATGGTTGAAGGAGTATATAGAGGGTCTATACAAGGGCGATGTACTTGAGGACAATATTATGGAAATGGAAGAGGATGTAGATGAAGATGAAATGGGAGATACGATACTGCGTGAAGAGTTTGACAGAGCACTGAAAGACCTGAGTCGAAACAAGGCCCAGGGAGTAGACAACATTCCATTAGAACTACTGACGGCCTTGGGAGAGCCAGTCATGACAAAACTCTACCATCTGGTGAGCAAGATGTATTAGACAGGCGAAATACCCTCAGACTTAAAGAAGAATATAATAATTCCAATCCCAAAGAAATCAGGTGTTGACAGATGTGAAAATTACCGAACTATCAGTTTAATAAGTCACAGCTGCAAAATACTAACGTGATTCCTTTCCGGACGAACGGAAAGCCGACCTCGGGAAAGATCAGTTTGGATTCCGTAGAAATATTGGAACACGTGAGGCAATACTGACCTTACGACTTATCTTAGAAGAAAGATTAAGGAAAGGCAAACCTACGTTTCTAGCATTTGTAGACTTAGAGAAAGCTTCTGACAATGTTGACTGGAATACTCTCTTTCAAATTCTGAAGGTGGCAGGGGTAAAATACAGGGAGCGAAAGGCTATTTACAATTTGTACAGAAACCAGGTGCCGGTTATAAGAGTCGAGGGGCATGAAAGGGAAGCAGTGGTTGGGAAGGGAGTGAGACAGGTTTGTAGCGTTTCCCCGATGTTATTCAATCTGTATATTGAGCAAGCAGTAAAGGAAACAAAAGAAAAATTTGGAGTAGGTATTAAAATCCATGGATAAGAAATAAAAACTTTGAGGTTCGCCGATGACATTGTAATTCTGTCAGAGACAGCAAAGGACTTGAAAGAGCAGTTGAATGGAATGGGCATGGTCTTGAAAGGAGGATATAAGATGAACATCAACAAAAGCAAAACGAGGATAATGGAATGTAGTCGAATTAAGTCGGGTGATGCTGAGGGAATTAGATTAGGAAATCAGACACTTAAAGTAGTAAAGGAGTTTTGCTATTTGGGGAGCAAAATAGCTGATGGTCGAAGTAGAGAGGATATAAAATGTAGACTGGCAATGGCAAGTAAAGCGTTTCTGAAGAAGAGAAATTTGTTAACATCGAGTATAGATTTAAGTGTCAGGAAGTCGTTTCTGAAAGTATTTGTTTGGAGTGTAGCCATGTATGGAAGTGAAACATGGACAATAAATAGTTTGGACAAGAAGAGAATAGAAGCTTTCGAAATGTGGTGCTACAGAAGAAAGTTGAAGACTAAGAGGGGAGATCACATAACTAATGACTAGGTATTGAATAGGATTGGGGAGAAGAGAAGTTTGTGGTACAACTTGACTAGATGAAGGGATCGGTTGGTAGGATATGTCCTGAGGCATCAAGGGATTACAAATTTTGCATTGGAGGGCAGCGTGGAGGGTAAAAATCGTAGAGGGAGACCAAGAAATGAATACACTTAGCAGATTCAAAAGGATGTAGGTTGCAGTAGGTACTGGGAGATGAAGGAGCTTGCACAGGATAGATTAGCATGGGGAGCTGCATCAAACCAGTCTCAGGACTGAAGACCACAACAACAACAACAAGTAAAATTTTAATAAATTCTGCAATTGTCTGGTGATGTAATAAGTTTTTCTGTTCCCCTACAGTTGAAACGGCTTCAGCTGTATAGTCATTGAATACCTGCAAAACAAGGCTCACATTCTGTTTCTCAAGTGGAGATGGATACAGAGACTTCAAAGAAAGACCACATACAGTTACTTAAACTGTCCGGTATTTTAAATGTTTCAGATGGTTAATTGACATGACAAGTGTCCTTTAGTTCATACAGCACAGCTTGGTACGGAATGTTTAGTTGATATCTTGTTAACATACTTCCAGTTGGATGGTCATGACTGTCTTACTGAGGTGTGTCATTTATGTTGGCATCTGTTCAACTTTATTTTGTGTTTGGCATGCGTTTGCTTTGGAGCTGTTGATCTATCCAAACATGAAATTTGTACTATATCAAGACCCTCATTCAGTGTTACCTGCAATGACACAGTTTTAATATGTGCTGGCATAAAAACACCCACAGCGAAATATTATTCTGCAGCTGTTGATATCTCATATACTATGAGAATGAAGAAATTGTAAAGTCTAAATTACAAAATAATTGCGATGTTAACATGCAGAATCCAACAGATTACTCAAATTTGGTGCCACTTAATCCATAATAGGAACTTCACTCTTATAGTTCCATAAATATCACAGTACTGCTGTAACACAAGCAATTCACAGGTATATTCATCAAATACTGATGCGTGTTGAGGTATGCCCCTAGTGCTTACAGTACCAATTAATAAAAGAATATTACAATGGAATATGCATGTTGTTGTAGAACATTGTATATTGCTGTTAGGCCTAAATGATTTGTGTACTTCCACTAAGGTGTGACCTGTCAAGTTGATATTGGTGGGAAATGAATGAGTATCCAGTGTTTTTTTACTTTCACATACAGACACACATCTCTAGATCATGCTGTATATTGTACTGACTCACACTACTTTGTTGTAGGTTTGTGAACTTCACTTCACCGAATCTGACATCTGCCGGCATACGGAATGTTATGATGAAGTGAAAGGCACAGAGCTTACCGTCAAGCTTTCAAGAGCAAAACTTAGAGAGGGTGCCGTCCCATCAGTGTTACCAGGCTGCCCAAGCTATTTGTCTACTCCATCCACCAGCTCTCGAGAAAGTGCAGAGGAAAGGAGAGCTAGATTGGACGATGAACATCTTCTACAAGCAATTAAAGACAGTATAGTAACCAAAACAGAGTATGATTCGAGGAAGTCATTTTCTACTTTCGAAGCATTTCTGCAGTGCTTAGAAAGAGAAACCATTCCCAGAGAGTGGACCATTGTTAGGAGAAGTGGCTGTGTCGTATTTTTATTGCTTACTGTATTGCCCGCTCCATCTGTGTCTGTATCTGTTGTAGTGACCAATGATTTGCAGTTGTCTGCCTATCGAAGTAACACTGAGATAGGAAAGATAGGCAGTAGCAAATTATTAGACAAACTTTCAAATAGTAATGATTTGTTTTCAGTCTTAGACAAAGTGAAAGAATTAGTCAGTGCAAAAGAAAATTCATTAAAAAGCCAGTGCCTTCTTATACAGGACATTTTAAATGATATGTGCAGTTCTGTAGATGAAGAAAAACAGAAACAAATTCAATTCTTAAGTGAGCAAGCTAAGTTGCTATGTAGCTGTGAGAAAAACTATAGGTTTAATCCTCACTTTTCTGTATTTTGTTGTATCCTGCATTCTATCTCCTCACATGCCTATAAATTATTGAGGTCGTCTGGCAATCTTATTCTTCCTCATCCAAGAACTTTACAGAAAATATGTTCCTCATATACTAATGGTCCTCATAATGAGCAAAATGAAGGTGCTATGCTCCTGTATATTAAGGAAAAATTTAAATCTTTGCAGGAAAGTGATTGTACCATTTCTTTAATGATGGATGAAATTCATATTAGACCTTATTTTGATTACAAGGGAGGAAACATTGTGGGGGCAGCATTTGATAGTGACAAGGCTGCTACTACAGCATATGTCTTTATGATCCAATCATTGCTGTCTTCTTTTAAAGTGGTAGTGCATGTCCTTCCAGTCAGAAGCCTTGTAGCTGAACAGCTATTTTTGTACGTGAAGAAAATATTATGTACCTGAAGTGTAAGTTAGGTTGAAAGATAATTATTTGGTCGTGGGTTGGAAATGTCTAATAGAAAAAACTAACACATAGAAAAACAACACAGATATCCTTCATACAGAGAGATCGCTTTTTAAAAATGAAAAGAGCAGTTTCAACAATCGTTAGCACTCATGGTAACTAATGCGAGAGTGAAAAACGAATAAAAATAACACGAGCCAAAAATTTATATTTCGTTTTCAAAATCAAAATAAAGGCACTTGAAAACGAATACTATTTACTGCGAACTTTTGCTCACAATTTTAGTCAAATGTATCCAAAATTCAAGATACTCCACCAGAAAAGAAAAAAAAAATTGTACTAGGTATACAGTTTTTACATTCCTTCGTGTGCTCAGTGGATTGGAAATTGTCCCGATGAATCGCTGAAAGCCATTTCCGATGCAGATTCACATCTTTCGGAAAGGAAAACAACATTACTTTCAGTCCAGTTCCGTAATTCCCACGACACCTTGGCACACAACATTTGTAAACAACCATTTTCACAGTAGCTTCACACCTGAACACTGTAATCGTTAGTTTTAAGCACGAATGTAGCACTCGATCCAACAAACGTGTAGATAAACAAACGATTCGAAACACAACATGGTGGCCGGCTTGGAGTGACGTCACGACATGCTATGAATTTCGCGCCGCGGCCTTGTCTCTAGGTGATGGTGCTCCAGTCAACGGACAAGCACGCCAACGTTGACGTCATGGCACCTACCAAACGGGGTAGTGTTTGCCGGGTACACCCACATCCACAATCGCTCTATAAACAATTACAGATGGCGCTGTATGGCACAGAGAAGACGCCTAGTAGACTCTTTTCGGTGGACGACCATAGGAAGAAAGGAAGCAGGACAGTCGCAGGGTGATTTGACACGATGGCTTAATGTGAATCCTTCTGTTGTTTCTCCGATGTGACTGTATTCCGAAGACCAGGGCAGGGCAGACCATGTGCGACATCAGAAAGAGAGAAGGTCCGCCGCTCGTGGTCTCGCGGTAGCGTTCTCGCTTCCCGAGCACGGGGTCCCGGGTTCGATTCCCGGCGGGGTCAGGGATTTTCCCCTGCCTCGAGATGACTGGGTGTTTGTGTTGTCCTCATCATTTCATCATCATCCAGGAAAGTGGCGAAATTGGACTGAGCAAAGATTGGGTAATTGTACGGGCGCTGATAACCACGCAGTTGAGCGCCCCACAAACCAAACATCATCATCATCATCATCATCAGAAAGAGAGGACCGTTGTTTGGCTGTAAGGGCACGACGGCACCGGATGTGTTGTATCGAGGCAAACGGTGTACAGGAAGCTTCAACAGAGTGGCCTTTATTGTCGGAGACCTGCTGTGCGTCTAATTATCACGGGTCATCACAGAAGGGAACGTCTAGAGTGGAATCGCCAACATATCTCCTGGACGATCCAACAATGGGAGACTCTTCTTTTGACCGATGAGTTACGATTTGGTCTGAGGTGTGATTCTCGACGGATTTGCATCTGGAGGAAACGTGGAACACGTTTTAGGAATCCAAACATTGTGAAAAGAGACCGATATCGAGCAGGATACCAAATAGTGTGGGCAACGATTACGTTGACCTCTCGGTCAGCTCTTCGTGAAACTGTACTGGTGAATCGGCATTGTTTAACTGTTGTCAGGTATCGTGACGAGACCTTGGAACCTCATATGCCGTTGTTGCGAGAAGCTGTGGGCCCAGACGTCGTATTGATGGGCGACAATGCTCCACCTCACAAAGCATGGGATGTTTTCTTGGAAACGGAAGATACTGCACGCACGGCGTGGCCTGATTGCTCTCCCGATTTGAATCTGATTGAGCATGTCTTTGATGTACTAGGGAGACGGGTTGCATCACGTCAGTATCCACAAATTACTCTCCAAGATCTGCGAACAGCTCTTCAGGAAGAATGGGCGTTATTGTCCCAACATCATTCACGGAATACCCCGACGTTGCGAGGCCTGTATTGCTGCCAGTAGTGGTCACACCTCATACACGGCACATCAACGAGTAGCCCGAATGTGTATGTTAACACGTTAAGTTGTAAAAAACCAAGAACATTTTTGTCTACCGTTACACATGTTGCAGCTGTTTACGGTCTGTATTCATTGCATTGTTTCTACTGTACTATCACCTGTATATACTGTTTTGAAGCAAAATAAAAGCAACCTTGCAATACTTTTGTTCGTTGCTTAAATTTTCGACACCAGTGTAGCTAGTACATAAGCAAGGCCTTCTTCCAGGCGTCTTAGGACACCAGACATCTGACCGATGACTAATAGCAGAACGGACGTCTGTTTACACTAGGGCTCAACTTCGACGAACAGATTGTAGCTTGTCTACAGGCACAAAGACTAACAACTCCGGTAATGAAGTGGTGTGCGAAATCTGAGGACGCAAGTGACTATAGCATGGTATGTCACTCTCAAGTAACATGGCTCCATGTGAACTGAAACATACATATAACGAACTGCTACAGTGTAATACAGAAGATAACTAAAAGAAACACGCAACGAGACGAAAAAAATGACATATTTATTCATAGACAATGGAAATGAGCGTTTGGCGTCATCGTCATTAGCTGCGAAGCCCCTTGCGGGGCATGTCCGGCCGCCTTGGTGCAGGCCTTATTACATTCTACGCCACATTGAGCCGCCTGCATGCCGGATGGGGATGAAATGGCCCAGTCCTGAGCGGAGAAAATCCCCGACCCAGCCGGGAATTGAACCCGGGCCCGTAGGACGACAATCCGTCACGCTGACCACTCAGCTATCGGTGCGGACATTCAAATACCATAACTAGCCAGAAATCACCGCGATTTATGATCGTCCTCTGGACATTACAAAAGGCAGGACATGGTTTGTTCAACGACTGTGAATATCACAAACGATAATGCTTGCCATGCAACGAGCTCCCCTGCTAGTCACTAGGTTGATAAGGGTTTCTTGTGGTACGGTGTTCCAGGCTTGCAACAGCGCGATTGACAACTGTTGGGTTGTCTTTGGTACATGTATATGTGCTACAATACATCTCTCCAAAGCGTCCCAAACTTACTAGCTGCAATATGAGGCGGGAGAACGGCAAAAACTGTCCATTAGCCGTTCCCACCTCTCGCCATATGAGACTACGTAATTCATCCAGGAACTCTGTCAAACATGATCGTGTGGTGGTCCAGGTGTTATGGAGTGAGCAGACATAGTATTGTATGAGCGTACTGACCTCCAAATCTCTAAGCACAGACAACCATCGGTCAACGTTATTGTCCGCAGCTCGTGGTCTAGTGGCGAGCTTTGCTGCCTCAGGATCACGGGGTCCCTGGTTCGATTCCCGACCGGGTTGGAAATTTTCTCTGCCCGGGGACTGGGTGTTTGTGTTGTCCTCATCATATCATCATCATCATCATCATCATTTGTGACAGTGGCTAGATTGGATTGGGTAAAAAAATTGAACTGTGTAAAAATTGGGACGTTCTACTGGTGCTGCTGACCGCGAAGTTGAGCGCCCCACAAACCAAACATCATCATCAACGTTACTGTAACACTGTACCCGTTGTCTTTCGGGGGTGCAATCAATCCTGACTTCATTTCTCTGGATGACAGTGCGCGACCGCATCGAACAGTGCTGGTGGGGGAGCTCTTGGAACGAAAGGAAATTCAGCGAATGAACTGATCTGTCCGTTCCTTCGAGTTAATCCCATAGCGCACGTGCGGTTGGCGTTCGGCAGACGCTTCACAGCACGTCCACATGCACCAACGCCCATCCAGCAGTTATCAACCGCACTGGTGAACGAATGGAACGGCCTACAACGAGAACTCCTTACCAGGCTTATGACCAGCATGGGAGCCTTTCTTGATGCAATAATTTACCAACAACCGTATGTATTGCAGAAATTTATTTTATGAACTTCTTATGTGCTACCAGTTTCGGAGGTACATTGATGCCATCTTCAGGCCCCACACGTCATAGTCTTAAAATCGCTATACACGGAAGGAGTCATATAACTGGATGCTTGAATCAAATCTTTATGTAAGAGGGAGGAGGAGATGGTCAGAAAGAGAGAGGGAGAGACGGACAGAGAGGTGGGTAGAGTGTGGGAGAAGAGATGGACAGATAGGGAAATGAGAAATGGATGGAGAGGAGAGATGAACAGAGGAAGAAGAGAGATAGAGAGAGGACCGATGGCAGACAGGGAGTGGTAGAAAGAGAGAGGGCAGAGGAGAACCCGTGCGTGCAATTTATTTGCCCTACATGTACACAAGCGAAGGCATGGGATAAAGGCTAGTTTGTTAATTTGAAGGGTTGTGAAGCCAAACTTGAACCATCACATTGAGTAGTTTCCTTTCACAGTCATAAATAGTGGGTACTTATAATAATGATTCGATAAAGGGCTATACGGTTCAGGGTACATAGTCATTATCGAAAACGAATATGACCAGCAGATTGCTAATAAAACAGTGATTGCCGAAAATTAAATTGCAGTAAACATGTACTAGTGGAGAGGTTATACTGAGCAACACGGCATTTTCTCATGTTATAGTATACATGTAAAATAGTAAATACATGAGAACTCACAGACAGTTTGAAATTACATGCAATGTGGAAGTGCACTTAAATGCACACTGCAGTCCTTGTTTAGTTTTTAGTTTTCAGATGAACTACATACCTATGCCACATCTCAGAGGGCAGCACTCTTTGTCAGTCTGAGTGAAGAACAAGTAGTACGAGTTTCTAAGCTAGAAATACCTAAGTAATTGCTACTTAGTAAGTGAGTGGGAGGGCTAAGTTTCGGTGAATGTGATACATTTCTTCAAAATACATTACACATCGAATGGCTCTGAGCACTATGGGACTTAACTTCTGAAGTCATCAGTCCCCTAGAACTTAGAACTACTTAAATCTAACTAATCTAAGGACATCACACACATCCATGCCCGAGGCAGGATTCGAACCTGCGACCGTAGCGGTCGCGCGGTTCCAGACTGTATCGCCTAGAACTGCTCGGTCACTCTGGCCGGCAAAATACATTGCATTTTTATTGCGTAAAGAAAGACTCCTATTGAATGAAAACAATGTTCATTACTCTCATCCACTCAGTTTAAGACAACATATAATTTTGTTCAGCTAGATTGCTGTACCTCCACAACTTCCTCAGCAATTATGAACTGCGACTACAATCATTTATGAAAGCAACCTCAATGAAACAATATGTGTGAAACCAATAATTTACTAATCCCCCATTTTCCGTGCTTGGAAAATACTGCTGTAACATAAATGGCACGAATCCTCAACTAGGAAAAATATTTTTTTTTACCTAGGCAAACAACTATTGACGTATATGAATGGTTAATGAATGTTATACAATATTATTTGGGGTTTCTCCCACGACTGACCTCCTATCAAATAAGGCAATTAGCAAGACTGGAGCCACCACACTTATAATAATCTTAAGAGACTCGGTTTTCTGAACCATGACCTGAGCCTTTGTGGAAAATAATCAAAGCTGCCCAGCCACTTTCGCTTACAACGGGGTACACAACAACGAACAGACAAGCTTAACACGTTAGATCACTTGATAGTAACCGGCGCTATCGAGAACACAGAGTCCCGAAAACAAGCACATCCAGGACGTGGAAACTGTGTAGTGCGGTAGGATGTGCTCCGTCGGTGGCAGTTACAGGTTCCAAGCTGGCGGCGGAAGAGAACTCCTGGAGCAGACGGCCTTCGTTTACCAGGTGCCACAGTCGCACTGCCCACAGTGCAGCCGAGCATTGCGCACGGGAATTCCAATGCATTTCAGCTCGAATGCACGAATTACGGCTCGTGTGCAGGTGTATAGACAGTCGTTTTACCCTCGCTCCATTTGCGAGTGGAACGGGAAAGGAAATGACTGGTACCGGTACGGGGTACCATCCGCCACCACGGTACTGCGGATTGCACAGTATGTATGAGGTTCATTCAAATGAAACTTGGTCAGTGTGTCTACCTTTGCCTTACACGTAACGTGGCACTACGTAACTGCGGGTATGACGGCACCATCTATTGGAAGACAGAGTGACGCATGTGCACCATTTGATGTTGCGTAGCGCCAGTGTGATTTCACGCCGAAAAGAAGGTGGTCACAAGAGTTATCGCCCACTATCGAACATGCAGGCGAGTAAGCAGGAACAACGAGGAGTGATTCGATTTTTGGCGGGAAAGGGAGTTGGAGGCCTTGAAATTTATCGACGGATGAAGGCCGTGTACGGTGAGTACAGCCTGAGTCGTTCAAGTGTTGTGGGGCGCCAGTCACTGGAAGACGGTGCTCGTCCTGGACAGGCTCATCCTGTCACCACACCGGAAATGGTTACGAAAGTGAATGCTTTAATCTTGGACAAACGCAGAATCACCGTGGACGAGATCCATCGGTTGCTGGGTATTAGCGTGGGCACAGCCCACATCATAATGCATGTAAAACTTTCGAAAAAACTGTGCGCAGTGAGTTCCCACCAACTGACCACCGAACAGCGCAATATTCGAATGGCGCTGTCTTTGAGTCGTCTACAACGTTATCATGAAGAGGAAAACAGCTTTCTGTCGCGTATTGTCACAAGTGACGAAACGTGGTGTCACCATTTTGAACTGGAAAGCAAGCGTCAGAGCAGGCAGTGGAAATACGTGACTTCAACACCTACAAAAAAAGGTGGTAAGGTCATGAAGTCCCTTCTTGACCACAAGGGACTGCTGATTGTCGAGTTTCTGGAACGGGGAACCACCATGAATGCCCAGTGTCATCAAGCCACCTTACAGAACCTTAGACGAGCCATCAAGTCGAAACGTCGAGGCATGTTGTCCAATGACGCTATGATCCTGTATGGTAATGCCCGCCCACACATGGCCACTGCGGTGAAGACGACATTGCAGCAGTTTAGGTGGGAAACGCTGGAACAGCCGCCATACAGTCCCGACCTTTAAACGTGTGACTCTCACGTGTTTGGACCTCTAAAACAAGCTATTTGCGGACATCGATTTGCAACGGACGACGATGTGTGTGACTGGATCCAAGCCTGGATCTGACAGCTGCCTACTAGCTTCTTTAAGGATAGAATCGACCGGCTAGTGTTGCAATGGGATAAATGTGCCAACAGTTTTGGCGACTATTTTTGAGTATGTGTACTGTGTACAACTACAGTTTTGAGTTAATAAAATCGTTAACGTTGCTTTACACTAGTGACCGGGTTTCATTTGAATGCCCCTAATATGTAGACGTAGATGTAGATGTGGATTGCTATAGTGGCGACTTTTGCGTCAGCATACCCTCCCACGACGAAACTTATAACTGGACGAGGGGGGTGGGGGGGACTCACGATCCATAACGAATAATAAATTATAATCCATACACCTCACTATTCAGCTTCAAAATAATTTAAAACAACACCAAGACCTCTCTACTTGTGTCTAACTTTAATACTATGGAACTATTAAAGCTGCTAAACGAATTACCTCCGACAAGTTTACACAGTAAATTAGGGCTAGTTACGGAATAACAACATTTACCGAGTTGCTTTCTCTTCAAAATATGATTTAATCTCTGATGTGTGTTCTGCAAAAATTCTTTTAATTTGAGTGTTCCTTACCGAGAGGTGACCAGGGTCACAAATGCGTAGAATCTGAGCAGGCCCCAAAAACCTGGACAACAGCTTTCCTATAACTTTGTCGGCTTACCTCACCGAATTTTTTCATCCGAAACCGATCCCTTGGTTTCAGTGAATTCGGCCGTCTCCCATCATCATAACGCCGATTCATACTTTCATGGGCCACTTATAGGTTATTACTGGCGCGCTTCTAGTTAGTACAGATATGTGCAGCGTCCTCCTTGAGCAGGCCATTTAGCGACCATAAATTGTCAAACTGAGTGTTAGGTTTGAAGGCAAACAGAATTTCAGCAACGATTTTCTTCCGCGTGGGCCCACAGCTTAAACAAATTTGGAGAACGACATGTTTCAACTAGACTGTGTATAAAACTTTTTTTATTTTTAATTGTTCAAGTGTGTCTCTAATAACATATAGTGTGTCTTTAGTAGAATGGGCAACGCCCAAAACCGGTAATATGAAAAATAGAAAGCTTTACACACAGTCTTATGGAAAACTGTCGTTATTCAAATAAGATCAGCAGCTGTTGCCTTGTGCGCATTGTGTACCGCGGTATTAAAGGCATACCCCAAACACGACAAAGAACTATCCCATCTGATGTGGTCATTATGCTGGAACGCAATCAAGGCCCCTCGCAAACTGCGGTTCACACGTTCCGCAAAGTCATGGTTCGGGTAATACGATGTAGTAGTGCTACGAGCCACTCCTATACCAAACAAAATCTGCTAAACTCAGTAAATTTAAACGTCGTTCCAATAGCCGACATTAAAACGAGACAAGGCCCAAATGTCCAAAAATCCCTTACAAACATTTGATTAACACTTGAGGTGTCACGTCACGAGTGGGGAGCAAAGAGCAAAAGCGTGTAACGCAGCTCCTCTTACAAAGGCGTGCCGGTTGCCCTTTCTAGAGATTGGTAAAAGACACACATAGTCCACAAATAACTTTCGCATATGCTCGTCAACCATGCCACACGACAGAATCCCTTTTTCTGTATTTAATGAGGGTTTGCTAATACAGCAAATTTTACACCCCCTCACCGATGTCAATTTATTTATGGATCTCCCGCCAAATGAAATTCTATCTAATCTTCATGCGCGTTTGGAATATGCGGAAATGACCGCCCACTAGCGTTTCATGATAATATTTAAAAACTGCGCGTGGCGGGCTCAGACCACCATCTATCCAAGAGCCAACCAAGCGAAGCAGTGCTTACCTTGGGTGATATGTCGGTTACCGGCATTACCAATGCAGCAAGGTCGATGGCAATATTTTAAGGACTAAAAAATTAGATGAACCAGCAGTATGACTTTATCACTTAGGTTCCTGCAGGCTGCACAATACAATGTGTTTCCCTTCAAACAATAGGGCTTAACCGTCTCCCCCTTCCTTATCCTTCCCTTAATACAGCTTAACTCAGGGTCTATATCTTGCTGTACTACAGTAACTAAGGAGCAATGGAAACCCGATAAGAATAGCACAGCTTTGATTACCTAATGGTCTGATGGACTACTCACCAGGAAGCCTTCGTCAAGGTGTTCACCAGCTTCTTGTTAATTATGCGACTCAAACCATCGACTTGCCCTAAATTGGAATGCTGAAATACGCTACTTTCTGCCCACTCCCCCCCCCCCCCCAGAAATTCGCCCCATATGCCTTGGTTTTTTCCAATACAAACTGAGTGCCTTGTACTCTGTTTCCAAGACAAATGCCGCCTCCAAAGCTGAGTGGCCAGTGGAGCAGAACGTCATTTGAGGGGCCCAGATTAGAGTCCCAGCTGGGACAGAGATTTTCTTCACTCGGGGACTGAGTGTTGTGTTGTCATCATCATCATCACTTTATCCTCATCGACACACAAGTTGCCCAAGTTGTGCCAACGAAAACCACTTGTACCAGGTGGCCGGATTCCCCACAGGTGGGTCTCCTGGCCCAGTCACCCACATTATACATATTATTCAAGAGAAATTGTTGATGTTCCCGATATAGCTTTAACTTCTGGAGGGTGAACAAAGCCATCAGCGCCTTCAGCTCTTACGTGGAATGCAGTAGGCTGTCTTCTTACCACCCTTTCCTGCAAAAGAATGCCGCGACTCCTGATGTGGAGGCGCCAGTTTGAACAATAAATTCCTTGCTAAAGTCAGACCTGGCCAGTATGGGCGCGCTCGTTAAAGTTTTCTTCAAGGCCCAAAAGGTACTTGTTGGTATGGACCTTACCCAAATTTTCTTCCTTTCTTCTAAAGATCGTCTAAAGTTGCTGCCACTTTTGAAAAATTAGGAATGAATCATCCCAATAAAGTGAGGCACCACCTTTTCGTTGTTCGGTATGCTACAAGAGTAAACAGCCTTTGTCCGGCTATTCTGGCGATGCTAACACCTTGATTGGAAACGATATGCCCAAAGAATGAAATTTCAGGCTCAGCAAATTTAGCCTTTAGAAGGTTAACTGTGAACCTGGCCCTATGCAGCCACTGAAGCACCTCTCTAGAGTGGCCTGCGTGTTTCTCACAGAAGACAACCAAATCATCAACGTAATGACAGACACAATCGAATTTAGGGTCAGGAAAACTTATCCACTATACCAGACACTGCAGCTGACTCTCTATACAAAGAGAATGGCACTATTATACCCATACCATGACTGATCTGTTGCAAAGGTCGTTTGGCTTCGAGTCCTCAGCTGGCTGAATTTGATAGTAGGTTTGATTTAGGTCAAAAATGATAAAGACTTTCGTTCCTTGGAACCATGAGAAGCACAAAAGTATATCAGGAAACGGTTCAGACGAAGGAAATATTTACTCATTCAGGGTCCAACAGTCAATAACTTGTCTCACCTCTCCTTTTAACTTGGGCACATGGGTATTTGGATAGTTTAACAACTCCCTCACAAAACATCTCATCGACAGTCACCTTTAAATGTTTCAGCCTAGGCAGCGACAGTCTGCATGGCGAATGATGACTTACAGGAAAATTATATGTTAAATCAGTTTGATACCCTGCTTCTTTAAACTTATCTGTCAGTAAGCATATCCTAAAGTTCTTCAAACAAATCCATTGTCTGTTTCCTCTGTTCAGCTGGTGAATCTTCAAGTTCATAACATGGAATGTCTGTAAGGTGTCAAACAAACACACCTTACATTGAATTCCTCAGACAATTATGGTTAAATCAATATGTAATATGACACAGTTATGTGAAAATGTACGAATTAATGATAGACAAAGTGAATAAACAAGCCAGCATTTCGTGATTACAAACCACTAACGCTCACACTAGTAATTGCACACAAGTAATTTCCCAGACCCGAGCTATGAGATGCAGTTCTGAGGGAAGGGGAATTTTATGACAACAATTCCCTTCCCATTGCTAGGCCTAAATCCACACCGTGGGACATCTAGTGGACACAATGAGATGCCGTAGCCACTGCGCAAACCACTGGCAGCAAAAGCCGCCCTTGTCCCTGCTTTTAACAATGACCCTTCGGAAAGTCTTTCTACAGGAACATGGCGGGAGATGGCAGATAGTACATGAAGAAGCAGCAACTTTTTACGAGGGAGTAAGCACCACGATCAGTTGCCAAAGGAGATATAACTGTCTCACTGTTGTCTACAGTAGCATCACACTAACTATGGTAGCATTCCTCTTGGACAAAAGAGTCCTAGTCTGATGGTTGGTAGTTTTGCTCATGTGAAGAATAATATAGCAATTTTGTCCTAACACTATGTCTGTCAAGTACCCCTTCTCCTCACACTACTAAATGGTTCAAATGGCTCTAAGCATTATGGGACTTAACATCAGAGGTCATCAGTCATCAGTCGCCTAGACTTAGAACTACTTAAACCTAACTAACCTAAGGACATCACACGCATCCATGCCCGAGGCAGGATTCGAACCTGCGACTGTAGCAGCAGCGCGGTTCATGACTGAAGCGCCTAGAACCATTCGGTCACAAAGGCCGGCCCACACTACTAAAGGTGATACATGTGGCATGAGTAGACTCTCCTATAGAACACTGTAGGGAAAGGCTTAAGTCTGATAAATGCATTGATTCTTCTCCTTAATACTTAAGGAATAACATTTTTTTGTGAGAACAGACTATAATTCGATAATATCTATATTTGACTGCGTGTGTGAAGACACAGTTACGGATTGGGATACATATGTTTTGCCTGCTTTAAAATAGCGCCTCTGTGTAATACTTACGTCGCCTCTATTGAAGTATGTGTTACGAAACTCCACTTAGTTTACAAGGGGTAGGGGGAAGGTTATAACTGCATTCAGCCAGAGCATACTGTTTAAGCTTCACATGAAATGTTTCAAACTCCATCCGTCTGGAGCTCCATATGTATAAACCACACGTTTCTTCTTAACCGTCTGTTATATCACCACAACTCTCTCATCTCTACTATACACCGACAAGAGGTGCAACCCTCCTCAACACGCACGCACCTGGAGAGATCTTATGCATTTGGATGTGTGCCATGGGTAACAGTCTTCACTGGACACCAGTTACCGACACAGGTCGCCCTGTTCCTTCACAAGACGTGGAATGTAGTGGGTATAGGACCATTACACCACGAGTCAGTTACAGATTAATTTGGTGACCTTATTGCAGGGAGGACTGGTCAAGGAGAATTTCGGAGCGATCAGTCCATCTCTGACTTTATCCTACGAATGAGAGCATACTCTGTGACGCCCATCCACACAGGGAAAGAAGGCCAATTGTAATCGTAAGTTCTTCACTATCTCCGATGCACTGGAAATAGGTTGATAACCTAATTGCATCGGTATAAGACGCTGTCTGGTATACTTTGGTGTATATGGACGAATGGACTTACTGCACAGTCATCTACCTGCATTCAAAGTCTAGTATATGGCACTTGCAAAGTAGTGGAGGGGTGATTTAGCGATGGTATTGAAATTGGGAGGCATTCTTCTGTGTCATTGGCTGGCATTGAAATTACGGAACAGCTGGTGAAACTGCTAAAATATCTCATGCTATCTACTTCGTACATATTACAGTACATCATCCCATATCAATGGTGTCTTTCCCATCCCATCCATTCCCCGGTATGCTATTGATCACCTCATAATCACTGCCTCACGCCAACTGGTTGAGATGGAGAGAGTCTTGGTGGAACACTGGATATCTGTGCCTTGTCACTATGGAGCATGGGATTAAATGCAGAGGTCATCACCATCATACAGTTGTTTGGAATCATTTCTCAATGCTGCAGACTCGCCCTATTTGCATATGCTGAATGCCCTCCACATTTTTTCTCCCAGTGAGGTAATAATACCCCTTTTTACTTCTCTTATCTCACACGTGTTGTGGGCAGCACCTTCCAGTAATGGCCAGTACCAGAACAGTAATCATGTACGTGACTGCAAAATGAGGAAACAGTGCTCGTCACACTGAGACACATGCTACCCCATGACTGTGGAGGATGATATTAACTGTATAGATCATCACCTTCGGATAGTTTGTTGCCACAAACTCTTCTAGTTTCCATATGTTGAGATGTCTTCCATATTTTTGTTAATGAGAAACAAAGCCTCTATATTTTATTTCTACCATCCTGTGTGTTGTGGGAGCTAAATAGATTATACTATGCGGTGTTCAGCTTTATGTGAGAGCCAGTGGTATGAAACATGTTGGTGTTGGTTTAGCACCTGAGACAGACATCGAAGTCATGGTAGAAAAACAAGGTGTATGACGGTGTGCAAAGCTGTACTCGTACACTGCTTAGCTATGTTGCAGCTGAAAAGCAATGTATTAAACTGCTTTGAATGAACAATACCAGAAACCTGTCTTGTTATTGATAGTCTGATGGATATGGTCTACCTCCAGTACAGCCTACAGAACTTTGCGCAGATCTGTGCAAGTTACTTTGACCACTGACCTCCAGCTCCAATGAAGTGATACATGTATATGTAATAATCTCGATCTCAAAACACAGACGATATTTGTTTTACGATATATAACAAGAGAGAGGAGGTAAAATCTTATAGAATGTTCTATTACATGAAGTGGTACAGCTGGTTTAACTTCGGGGGCATATAATTCTCTCAAAATTAAACCGATTTTGCTCATAAAACTAATAGAAATCAGATCTATCTCTTCTCATGGAATCATGACCACTTTTATTATTATCGTCATGATTTAGTGTTTAACAATGGGTGTTACCGCAAGTCCTATGACATTTCATTCTTCATTAACTCTAATTAAAAAGTCGACACCTTTTGAATTATAGCTTGTTGTGAAACCTCAAAATGACAATGCTTTTCCCTGGCATATGGGTAGATCGCGTGAAACAGGCTGTGGTGATAAAATTTCTTATAAAACTAGAACGCAAGAGTATGCTGGTATTCTTAAAAATTGTCTGCTGGATGAAAGAAATTTTACACACAAGTCGGTAGAAGGGAGCTATGGAGCAAAAAGGATGAAGATGGTAACTGGTTTCGATGTATCAGAGGAGATAGACATGGTAAAATCTTATAGGAGGTTCTACTACAAGGCAGGTCATGATTTGTCTCGTAAACGCCGGTGTGATATAGCTTTGGACTGGTAAAACAGAACTTCCCATACTGTACAAAACAGTAATGTCCGCTTGAATAATAGCTTGTAGTTGTCGAACGTAAAATGATTGTGTTTTTCCCGACATATGAGTAAATGGCGTGAAAGTTTGCGTTGTCTAATGTTATTACACATATCTGAAATGTCTATAATACATATATGCATGACAGTTTATTTACAGACACTGGTTTGAACGCGAGAAACGCTCTCTGGTCGTGTAATTTGTCCATCAAGCTGAAAAAAATTACTTAACATAGATGTTTTTTCTTTGAAGTTTAAATTGTCGCTTTTTCTTTACTTCGATGATGGTTTCGAAATGATGAGGATATTCTGTGGTGATCGGTAGTTTTCGCAGCAAAACAGTGGAAGTTTCTTTTCCCATTTATGTAGGATGGAACATGTATAGGGAGTGTATAGCCCGACCTCTGAATTTTGGTCATCTGTAATTGGTGGCAGTGCACTTCGTCTGATGTCGCAAAATAATGGGATGCAAATAGTATCCTGCAGTCGAACGTAAAAACTATACTAACGTTGTTCATAAAACTAAAAGAAAATGGTCTGAGCCAATTTATGTGGAAAGAGGACATTTATTATAGTCGCGGTTTTGTATTCTTTTTAAAATAGATGTTCGAGTATAAGAGATGCCTTGTCGTTGAATACAATAGTTACAGTGCAGTACTTTCACATTCAGAATGGCCTGCTCTTGCGTGGGCAGTGGTGCGGACCGTCCAGAGTGTTTGTGTGTATATGTGTGTGTGGGATGTGTGTGTATATGTGTGTGTGTGAGAAGAGGCTGGGGGGGGAGGGTCAGGTCGACCTGGGCAACAATGCCCCACCAGGGTATGGCTACATTTTAGCCTCATTCGTCTCATTTTGTTCTGCAGGCAGCCGGCGTTACGGCCTTTTGCGTTAGCAAAGAACCGCCGAATGGAACATCCGGCCATGTGCCTCGCCCTGGAGGCTCCTCGTACACAGCTGGGCGAAGACTCTGCTTCCAGATGCAGCAGAGGCGATGGCTGGCTGGCAGAGGCAGTGAGCTGCCTGTTTTCCAAGCAGCGGACGTTTCAAAAACCGATCTGGAGAGTTCTCCAGAATTTAATTGTTCTTTCAGGGGGTTACAGTATTGCTGAGAAATACGTTTAACTGATTGCATCAAGTGACCCCTTCTTATCTTTTGTCTACCTGCGGTTGATTTCTGCTGGCAGGAGACAGTATACCAATGCCACTAGAAGGATCAAGATAGACCAGGCCTCTATCCCTGAGTATGGTGAGGAGAGTGAGTGCTAAGTGATGGTAGAGGGGGTGGAGGGTAAGACTGAATCTGATTAGTTCATGAGCACCTATCCAGGAGGTCACAGCTGCGACTGCCTCTCCCTCTGCAATCTTTTGAGTCGATGATTTTCCTCAATACATGGGTTGATTACGAGTGCTGATTTTTTTTTTCACGACAATTTCGATGTGGAATTAGAAGAGCGAAGCATTTTCCATTGGTTGTGGTAGTGTATATTGGCTTCCGTTACCTGGGCTGCAGGGTGATTGTCAAACAGGAGTCCAATATTGATAAGTACAGTTCTCAGCTGTAGGCTTACAGGTAATACACTTAGTAAACTTCTCTCTGTCCCACACCAATGTCTCGTCAGTTGAACACAATTTCTACCAAAAATATAAAGATAGTACCTATAACTCCACCATTTGTCCCTGTCAGCTTGCAGGTGAAGCGTAGAATTTGAGTACATCTGTCACTAGTTTCTACATCTACATCTACGTCATTACTCTGCTATTCACAATAAAGCTCCTGGTAGAGGGTTCAACGAACCACCTTCAAGCTCTCTCTCTCTATCGTTCCACTCTCGAACGGCCCGCGGGGAAAACGAGCAATTAAATTTTTCTGTGCGACCCATGATATCCCTTATTTTATCGTGATCATAATTTTTCCCTATGTAGGTAGGTGCCAACAGAATGTTTTCGCAATCGGAGGAGAAAACTGGTGATTAAAATTTAATGAGAAGATCGCGTCGCAACAGAAAACGCCTGTGTTTTAATGATTGCCACTCCAATTCACGTATCATGTCTGTGACACTATCTCCCCTATTTCGCGATAATACAAAACGAGCTGCCCTTCTTTGTTCTTTTTCGATGTCATCCATTAGCCCCACGTGATGCGGATCCCACACCGCACAGCACTACTCCAGAATATGGCGAACAAGCGTGGTGTAAGCAGTCTCTTTAGTAGACCTGTTGCATCTTCTACGTGTTCTGCGAATGAATCGCAGTCGTTGGTTTGCTCTACCCACAATATTATCTATGTGATCGTTCCAATTTAGGTTATTTGTAATTGTAATCGCTAAGTATTTAGTTGAATTTACAACTTTCAGATTTGTGTGACTTATCGCGTAATCGAAATTTAGCTGATTTCTTTTAGTACTCATGTGAATAACTTCACACTTTTCTTTATTCAGAGTCAATTGCCAATTTTCGCACCATACAGATATCTTATCTAAATCATTTTGCAAGTCGTTTTGGGGAACCGCGCGACTGCTACGGTCGCAGGTTCGAATCCTGCCTCGGGCATGGATGTGTGTGATGTCCTTAGGTTAGTTAGGTTTAAGTAGTTCTAAGTTCTAGGGGACTGATGACCACAGATGTTAAGTCCCATAGTGCTCAGAACCATTTGAACCATTTTTGAACCAAGTCGTTTTGATCATCTGATGACTTTACAAGACGGTAAATGACAGCATCATCTGCAAACAATCTAAGATTGTCTCCTATGTCGTTAATATAGATCAGGAACAATAGAGGGCCTATAACACTCCCTTTGGGAACGTCGGATATTACTTCTGTTTTACTCGATGACTTTCCGCCTATTAGTACGAACTGTGACCTTTATGACAGGAAATCACGAATTCAGTGGCACAACTGAGGCGATACTCCTTAGCCACGCAGTTTGGTTAGAAGATGCTTGTGAGAAACCGTGTCGAAAGCCTTCTGGAAATCTAAAAATATGGAATCAATTTGACATCCCCTGTCGATAGCACTTATTACTTCATGAGTATAAAGAGCTAGTTGTGTTTCACAAGAACGATATTTTCTGAATCCGTGCTGACTATATGTCAGTAAATCGTTTTCTTCGAGGTACTTCATAATGTTCGAATACAGTATATGTTCTAAAACCCTACTGCAAATCGACGTTAGTGATATAGGCCTGTAATTCAGCGGATTACTCCTGCTTCCCTTTTTCGGTATTGGTGTGACTTAAGCAATTTTCCAGTGCTTAGGTATGGATCTTTCTGTGAGCGAGTAGTTGTATATAATTGCTAAATGTGGAGCTATTTTATCTGCATACTCTGAGAGGAACCTGACTGGTATACAGTCTGGACCGGAGGCCTTGCCTTTATTAAGTGATTTAAGCTGCTTCGTTACTCCGAGGATATCTACTTCTATGTTTCTCATCTTGGCAGTTGTTCTTGATTGGAATTGAGGAATATTTACTTCGTCTTCTTTGGTGAAGGAGTTTCGGAAAACCGTGTTTAATAACTCTGCTTTAGTGGCACTGTCATCAGTAACTTCACCGTTGTTATCGCGTAGTGAAGGTATTGATTTCGTCTTTGTGTTGCGATTTTAGGCATTCTTTGTGTTGTGCAATACACATGGTTGTGTTATTAGGATCGATATTTATGAAGGGTTATGTAACACGGATCGATATTTACCTCAGTTTGCCATCCAAAATAAATAAAGTATACTAACGTAACCTTCCTCTCCCACATCTGGACAGTTTCCAGGTGGTTGGGGGTGGACTTAGGATTTCCATCCAGAAGGACCATGGTTCGAGTCCCAGAAAGGGCCATTTCGAATTTCCCGTCAATTTCTGGGTTGGGGGTGGGGTGGAACGTGAGTACAACCGTGGGACAAAGTAATTTCCACCAAAATTCGAAATTCTCGCCAAAATTCGAAATTCCCGCCAATAGTGTAGGTGAGAAAGGGAAGAGGTGGGGAAGGGAATAGGTTGGAGACACACGTGTTGGCTGAGGAAATCGCATAACGTCATCTTGGGGTAGGGGGGAGGAGGTGAAAGAGTAAAAAGTTGAATAATTTAATTAATTTGCGTAACGATTTCACGTCAATTTGATTTCGAAATTGTCTTCACGCCACCCATACTCTACTACTTGCGTGTTATTCGTTTGACAGTTGGTCATCCTGTTGTTCACTCAGTTCTGATCTTTCTTCAGTACGGTACAGCAGATAACGCTAAGTTCAAGTGACTGAGGATTTTAAACTTTTTTAATTGCACAGAGAAATGATGGGTTAAATTATTTAGTGTAGCAGGAAGAACCCATACCTATAAGGTCAGTCATAAAAGTATTTTGCAGCAAATATTTAAAAGAATATAGCGCTTGTGGGTATTAATACGTTAAACTTCAAACACTCGAACGACCTGCCTGTGGCCAAAAATCGCATTGCCGTATTTTGTTTTACTATGCTTTCTCGTATTAACATTAGTGAATATTTCTTTTCCACTATGGACATATTATAATACTGCTACTGTTGAAACTGAAGGCAATTTACGATGAATTAGCTGAAACCACTTGCCTTTATAGGCGTAATTTTTCCGTGAGGTGCCTGGCATCCCATCTTCAGTTGATTACATTTATTTACGTCTCGTTAATATCATCTCTTTGCTAACGACGCTGTAAATTTTTGCAGCAAAGATTTTTAAGACAGTTATTGTAAAACGTCATAAGCAAACAAACAATTTATTTTATTATAAATCCAGTCGCAGACTACAAATTCTTATACATCGGGTTATCAGTTTCGATAAACTTGACCATTTAGACCTGAGTACTACACATATCGTGTCCTTATACTGCATCCGCTCAGGTCTGAAGATCGTCGCCATGGACCGAAACTAATAACCTGAGTAATAAGAATTTGCGGCCTATGAACAGATTTATAACAAAATAATATTTCCCTGCTCACTGGAATACTTTACTATCACTACGTCGCAGCTTGTAAAGAAACAATGTTCACGACGAGCAAATAAATGTCAATATCTGAAGAAGAGGTGATTAGAAAATGAATGTGTCGGGAAACGGATGCCACTCATATCGGACTTTTACCCCATGAATATTAATGTCACGGATGCTTTAGCATTGACTTTATGGTCTAGGAGCACTGCTATCGTGTCACATGACAATGCGGATCGCGAGTTTAAGTACGTGAACAAGGTCCTCGGGCCACCAAATGCCTAATTTAGAGGCTGCCACTGCAGCACTGTCCACAGCGGCAGAGGCCCGCGCGGGTGTTCGAATGCATCGCTACAATGGCGACGTTTTGGTCGGCGTAATAACTTTAGGTAAATAGTAACTGACGTAACATTCTGTTAACTACCCAAGCCATAAACGCCTTCCAGCAATGTTAACACAAGAACACTTAATTCTATTTTTGGGTAGAAATGTTGTATTTGAGGGAACATGACTGGTTGAGACGGATAAAGACCGAGTAAATTTCCGACCGATGGCTTCTTCAAATGGCAGTCCTCAAGTTCATTTGCATTCCAGAATGAGATTTTCACTCTGCAGTGGAGTGTGCGCTGATATGAAACTTCCTGGAAGATCAAAACTGTGTGCCCGACCGAGACTCGAACTCGGGACCTTTGCCTTTCGTGGGAAATTGCTCTACCATCTGAGCTACCCAAGCACGACTCACGCCCCGTCCTCACAGCTTTACTTCTGCCAGTACCTCGTCTCCTACCTTCCCAACTTCACAGAAGCTCTCCTGCGAAACTTGCAGAACTAGCACTCCTGAACGAAAGGATATTGCGGAGACATGGCTTAGCAATAGCCTGGGGAATGTTTCCAGAAGCAGAAGATGGTAGAGCACTTTCCCGCGAAAGGCAAAGGTCCCGAGTTCGAGTCTCGGTCCGGCACACAATTTTAATCTGCCAGGAAGTTTCATTTGTATTGTTTCAGTAAAATCAGGAATAACACCAGGGTGAACACACAGGTAGAATCCATTAAGTTCTCATAATACCTTCGTGCTTACAGTCGTCAAGCGTACGTCAGAGGGTAGGGAGGCGTAAATTCGTGCTGTCAGACCCATAAGTTGTACAGCTGTGAAGCTTCTTCGTTTGAGGGAGTGAAAGCACAGTAGAACATCTGCTGCAAATGAACACCCAAAGCGTAATGAGAATATCAGAACGCAGTGTAGTCATGTATGGAAAGCCTTTGTACTTCTGGATTCCCTATACGCTCTCAAAACATTAAAAGCTGCGCACCGTCTCGTGCTATTTTAGCTGGATTTCCCCTGGCAGTTTTCTACAGGCTGCCGGCTCCTTTTGAAGTGGAGTAGAAATCTCACCAGCTTCATCTCCCTACAATGCAAGATACAAAGGTATAGAAGTGTAAAATGTAATGTGCAGTCTGTAACACGTCGCGAACTTACAGTAAATTTTGTTCTTCTTTATTTTCTTCTGAGGAATAGGGCACAGCATTGATGATGAGAAAAACCACGGCGACCAGTTACAGCTTCCTGAATTTACAGTTGAGAGTAGTTAGACTACTGTAGACAATGCCTTACATGCCTCGTGAAAATTACTCATTTAAACATATAACATAGACCAGTTGTGTGCAAGAGTAATTTAATTTATAGACATTTATAGCAAGAATAAGAATAGTCAACCTGATTTTCCTAAATAATACTTAATACCTCTTGCGCATTGTGATGTAATATTAACGAGGGACAATATGGTTGCCATTTTATCTCGTGAATTATTTTTCTAAACAGTGACCACTGATAAATTATACATCTGCACATCTTCATTTTGTATAATTTCCTTTATCAGCGATGTCAGTCACATCTTTTGGCGTATTCTGAAACAAAGAATCTATAACTATCAGAGCAATATTTTGTGGTTTTTCGAAATATGTCGAGGCCTTACAACATTGCGCAAAGAAATTAAATCGTGAGATGACACATTGATAATAATTATCTAACTGAAACTGCAGGTTAGACATATAACTTCTCATTATACGGCCATACGAAGGAAAGAAACAGAGTGAGGGGTGAGTGCTTCACCTGTATATTATGATTCTAATGTTAAAAAAAATTGGAATAAAAACACATCTCAAATAACTGAATTGGAGATTGCTATTGGGAGCCAATTCAGCGTGACAGATAATTAAATCTTAACGGAGTATTAATAAATGAATGGAATCAATTTTGCGCGCTGGCTCCTGTGACGGCAACCAATCAGATTATCCTCCTATTAAACTGGCGTAGCTCCTCACTCAGTTTGTTCCCATTGTACCGTGTGTTATCTTCACTTCATTCTGTCTCTTACGTCATACCTCATCTACTGTAATCTCAGCCAAACTATGGAGTGAATCTTACGGCATCAAAGCTAGAAATATCACAACTACATCACATTAATCGACTGCAATACATACTAAACAACAGGCAGTTCTAGTTGTCTTAGTAACTACTACAGTAAAATTTCTGGAACATATCATATAACGGGACGGGAAAGGATGCATGTGGTATGGAAGCAGAGTAATCAAACATGTTTTCCTCTGACTAGTCTAGACGTATCCAGAGGCGGTGATGAAGTAATATCTGATCACTCATAAAATAGTAGTTTTGAGTGCTCTTTTCCATTTTTTTAGTTTGTAATGTTTCATGTCGTCAAGGTATCTATGTAACATGTAACAGTTACTGCAGACTTTGCACGGATACGGAAAAGAATGGTGCCATCCTTCATAAATTTTTCACGATTATGGAAATCATAATAAAATACCTATAGTTAGGCAAATTTAACACATCATCACAAGGAAAACTTGTCGTCTTCATTCGCTATCCTGTAGAATGCCAGACCTACCAAGCTCACTTCACGAAAATTCGTGGCTGAGTTCCCATTTCTCAACTCCAGGAAATTATTTATAGGGATGCCTTTCAGCCAACCTGCTCTGTGGCTGCAGACCTATTTGCTTCTGTCTCCATAATGGACATACCCACTGGTTCTGCTTTTTCTTTCATTAACTGCATTCTCCTCTGTGTTAGGGTTCAGATAGGGCTCCTCGTTATTAAAATTTACATGTAAACCTTTAGAAAAGGTCCCACTTATGCAACAGTAAATCCGCTTATCTTTATTACGTAAGCTCAAAAACATACAAGAGTGTTCCATGAGCAGTGGAAACCTTTACAGGGAGTCAGTCTGGAAGAGATAAGATCCTTCTCGCATGTACTTCGACAATGACGACGTCTCAGCGCACACCAGACCACCGCATCTCACGCTAATGAGCTACAGGTAAGTATGCAGAGGTTTCGACAACAATAAATTACTCTCCTATTATGGTGGTCTTATTCTCTGTGTTTAATGTATATATGCACACAAAAACAGTTTTGCGTCACCTCGGTTCCCAGAACCCCTGGATAGACGTTGATTGTGGATATTGTATCAGAGACACAGTCCCTTTGACTGTTCAGACATCTCTGAACAGATGTCACTAAACCCGACCGAAGATGGCCAGCCGGAGTGGCCGAGCGGTTTTAGGCGCTACAGTCTGGAACCGCGCGACCGCTACGGTCGCAGGTTCGAATCCCGCCTCGGGCATGGATGTGTGTGATGTCCTTAGGTTAGTTAGGTTTAAGTAGTTCTAAGTTCCAGGGGACTGATGACCTCAGAAGTTAAGTCCCATAGTGCTCAGAGCGATTTGAACCGACCAAAGATGTAAACAACCATGCATGAGCAGTGCCTATTAGACGGAGCGTGTCCGACAGCCGATCAGTTCTGGTTATTCCACCAGGAAGAAGGTACACGGCTGGTGTTATCTGTAGTTCAGCCATGCCTAGACGGTCAATACCGCGGTTCGATTCCGTTCGCATTGTTACTGGTCGTCGTATGTCTAGGGCCTCCAGTCGGGTAGACCGCTCGCCGGGTGCAAGTCTTTCGATTTGACGCCACTTCGGCGACTTGCGCGTCGATGGGGATGAAATAATGATGATTAGGACAACACAACACCCAGTCCCTGAGCGAAGAAAATCTCCGACCCAGCCAGGAATCGAACCCGGCCCTTTAGGATTGACATTCTGTAGCGCTGACCGCTCAGCTACCGAGGGCTGAAAACATTGTTACTTTGTGCCAGGAAGGGCTCTCAACAAGGGAAGCGTCCAGGCGTCTTAGAGTGAACTAAAACGATGTTGTTTGGACATTGAGGAGATACACAGAGACAGGAACTGTCGATGACACGCCTCTCTCAGACCGCCCAAGGGCTACTACTGCAGTGGATGACCGCTACGTACGGATTATGGCTCGGAGGAATGCTGACAGCAACGCCACCGTATTGAATAATGCTTTTCGTGCAGACACAGGACTTCGTGTTACGAATCAAATTGTGCGCAATAGGCTGCATGATGCGCAACTTCACTTCCGACGTCCACGGCGAGGTCCATCTTTGCAAGGTCGACACCATGCAGCGCGGTACAGATGGACCCAACAACATGCCGAATGGACCGTTCAGTATTTGCATCAAGTTCTCTTCATCGATGAGTGTCGCATATGCCTTCAACCAGATAATCATCGGGGCGTGTTTGGAGGCAACCCCGTCAGGCTGAACGCCTTTGACACACTGTCCAGCGACTGCAGCAAGGTTCCCTGATGTTTGGCATTACGTGGGGACGACGTATGCCGCTGGTGGTCCTGGAAGGCGCCGTAACGGCTGTACGATCCTGGATGCCATCCTCCGACCGATAGTGGAACCATATCGGCAGTATATTGGCGAGGCATAGGTCTTCATGGACGACAATTCGCGCCCCCGTCGTGCACATCTTGTGAATGACTTCCTTCAGGATAACGACATCCATCGACTAGAGTGGCCAGCATGTCCTCCAGATATGAACCCTATCGACATGCCTGGGATAGATTTAAGAGGGCTGTTTATGGACGACGTGAGACACCAACCACCCTTATAGATCTACGCCGAATCGCCGTTGAGGATTGGGACAATCTGGATCAAGAGTGCCTTGATGAACTTGTGGATAGCATGCTATGACGAATACAGGCATGCATCAATGCAAGGGGATGTGTTACTGGGTATTTGAGGTGCCGGTGTGTACAGCAATCTGGACCACCACCTCTGAAGATCTCGCTGTATAGTAGTACAACATGCAGTGTGTGCTTTCCGTAAGCATTAAAAAGGGCGGATATGATGTTTATGTTGATCTCTATCCCAATTTTCTATCAGGGTCCGGAACTCTCGGAGCAGAGGCGATGCAAAACTTTTGTGATGTGTGTAAAATCACTAAGTAGTTAAATAGAGGAAGAAAAACGAAAACCAGTTCCACTACAAGCTCTGAAGTGCTCACTGATATAATTAGTTAGAGAATCTAATGTGTAGAACCCTCCAGACAATTATTATCATATTAAGATGCGAGATGATATTGATAAGATGAAATATTCCCGGCTCGCACAGAGATGGCATTGTTGTTAGTACATGTTGCTCATACATTTAGCGGCAAGAATAAGTAATTTGTTGAATTTATTTCTGGAGTTGATTTGTTTATACAGGTTTTTAAAATAGTGGTATTGCTTGTGTTTCTTTCGAAGTGCCTCATCAACTCCTCTGGTTTGCAGTGATTTGTATGTAACAGAAACTCATTCTCGTGTCTTGCAGAATTAAGAGATGTCCGACCTGAGAAGCGGTCATATATTTATTGAAGATGATCAGCTTGGAGAGCCATTCGAGGGTTGGATTCCCTCACTTCCTCATCGAGGACTCGCACTGCCTGGGCTACTCTCAGGGTGTATCTTCGACGTGGAAGAGCCCCACCATTTCCTTGCCGTGTCGTCTGCTCACCGTCACTCCTCCTCGCCGCCGCCGCCGCCGCCGCCGCCGCCGCCGCCCTTCTCGCGCGCCGCCACCATGTCCCAACCCACCACCACTATCATTTTCACCTCTCCCTCCGCTGCTCCAACCACCATCACATGGAGCTCATCCTCCACCCCCCTTCCCGTCCTTCCTTCTCTCCCTGTCCACCCCACCCCCGCGCCATTTTCGGCTGTAAGTACCACCAACTCGCCCTCCCCTATCACTGTCCGCCCCATCGACGGCTACTGACTTTCCGCCGCTCCCTGCACCGCCTCCAGCAGGCTCCAAGCCCGCACGGATTTCGGCTCGACGTTCCACAGTCTCTGTGACACACACGCCCCCTCCCTCTGCGTCATCCGCTGCTCAGGGTGGTACTGCCCCCCGCCATCTCCCCCTGCAACCCGTCCCCCAGCCCCCTCTCCACCCTGTCGTGACCACGAAACCTTCCAAGTGCCCGAATGTTGACCCTTCCCCCAAAATCTCCTCAAAGGAAACCCCCAATCCCCGTGACCTACCCACCCCCGTGGACGCGACCCCGACCCCGATCCTGCCATGTCTGCCACCCACACCTTTTGTCCTCTCCAATCTTGACCCTCAATTCCTTGATGCCTGCTCCCTCACCCTAGCCATCTGGAAATACTACCCCAATGCCCCCATCTCCCTTCTGATTCCTCACAAGGACTCGGTCCTCATTAAATCCCCCAATGCTTCCTTCCACACCGATCTCCTCTCCCCCATCCCCCGTATCCAATTTGGCTGACGTGCAGCCCTCACCCCCTACCACACCCTGTTCTCTCCCCGTCAGCCTCAACCTCACCAACATCTGCCGACCTTCACCGCTGTGATCATGAAGCTTAGCCCCATGGTCACAGAGGCTGAAGTGTTGGTGGAACTCAACTCCCAGCCTGACAATGAAATCCACTCGGCCCGTCGCATCTTCAGTTATGCCGGGCTGACTTTTCTCATGCAGATATGCACTGAATCCTCCTCCTCCATTGACAGCCCTCATCTACAATCGCCATCATAAGGTGGACCCCTCCCGTTCCCCAGTCCAATCCTACTGCTGCCAACACTGCCTCACGTACAATGACCGTGTTACCTCTGCCTGCAAGAACCCCCCTACTTGTCCCCACTGCAAAGCTTCACAGTTCCTCAAGAACTGCCCCAACCTCACCTCTCCCCCCTCTTGCAACACCTGTAATGAACCACATCCTACCTACCCCTCGAACTGTAAAGCGAAACCTACTCCAGTCAACCCGCAGCTCACTGTCCCTGTCCATCCTGTTGATGACCCCATTGACCCCAACAACTCGCTCTGCCCTCCACCTACTGCTGAGGACATCATCCGTTTCATCACCATTGTGCTCCAAAACATCCACCCTTCCAGTGCTCCCACACCCATTCCCAAATTGCCCTCGTTCCATATTCCATCTTACCACCTATGCCACATACTCCCACAACCAGGCCCACTTCACCTTCACATCCCTCACCACCCTCGTCTAACTCTCCTCTCCCATGGTACAACAACCCTACCGTATCCTGTACCACAATATTCGCTCCCTGCCCACCCACAAACTCCTCTTCCTCCACACCCTCTGTCAGCACCGCGTGGATGCCTTTGTCCTAAATGAAACCTTTCTTCAATCCTGTACCTCCATCTCCACAGTTCCTTAAACCCTTCACCGCACTGATAACCTGTACCCTCTGGCGCATGGTGGAGTTGCTATAGGCCACTTCAAGCATCTCCCTGTCTGGCCCCAACCTCTCCTTAACAACTCTGCCGAACATCTCACCATCAGCCTCTCCTTCCCCACCCTTACCGTCACCTGTGTCACCATTTATGTCCACCCTCGCACCCACATCCCGTACGGTTTCCTGGCCCACATTGACCGCACCTTCTCTACCTATGTGACTGCCGCCGACTTCAATATCCACAGCCATGATCCCGCCAACCTCCAGCAGTGGCATCAGTTTCTCACCACCCTCCTGGGAGACCTGGTTCCCCTACCTCAGCACACCTGACCCGAATCCAACACCACTCCCAACGTGGTCCTTGCCTCTCCCAACCTCCTTGGGCGCATCACCGCAGATGTCCTTGACCTCATTGGCAGTGACCATGCTCCTGTTCTCCTCACTATCTCTAATGGTCGCCATTCCCGCAACACTCCTCGCCCTGACGTCCCTCCTAAACTTGTCCATGATTACTCCTGTGCAAACTGGGATCCCTACCAGGACTCCATTCACACCCAGGTTGACAGCCACGACCTTACCCTCCACTCTCCTGATGACATCTCTCGCATTGCTGCCTTCCTGCACCAGACCTTGTCTGACGCCGTCGCCACCCATATCCCCACCAAACCCATCCACCCTCACCACCCTGCCCTGCCTCCACAGGCCGTCCTTCTCCTTCAAGAGTCCCGCCGCCTCTACCGCTCTTTTCTCCGCACTCGTGATCGGGATACATTACCTGCCACCGGCAATTACAACGACACATTGGCAACCTGCTTACTGCGAAGAAATGCTGTGCCTGGCGCCAGACATGTACACAACTCAACACCATTCTCCCCATAAACTCTTCCAAGTATTGGTCTGCTTTCCACCGCCTTACTGGGAACCGCCCCACTCCCCAGTACCCTCTCCTCCTTGATTTCCTTCCCTTTCCTGACAACCTCAGTAAGGCCAACCACTTTGCCTCTCACCTCTCAGATGTTTTTCCATCCCATATGATCCCCAGTTTGATTATTCCCTCTTCCCTAAAGTCATGGACCATTCGAATACCTCTGTTCCTCCCCTTGCTCCTAGCTTCCAGTACTTGGGCCACACACCACCATCTGAACTTAACACTCCCATCACTACACAGGACATCAGCCTCACACTCCGCACTAAACGCAACACTGCTCCTGGCCACAACTGCATTACCTACTGCCACCTCAAACCCTGCCCTCCCTCCTTCCTTTCAGCCCTTGCCACCCTCTACAATGTCATCCTTGCCGCTAGCTTCTGTCCCGACCTGTGGAAAACCTCCCGTATCCTGATGTTCTCCAAACCCAACAAGCCTCCATCTGATGCCTCTTCCTATCATCCTATCTGTCTCACATTAGTGTTCAGCAAGCTCACTGAATCCATCTTTTCCCAGTGCATCCATCACCATCTCTGCCAAAACCACCTCCTCCCCAACACGGAATGTGGCTTTCGACCTTCCTTCTCTGCTGATGACCAACTCCTCCACCTCACTCATCTCCTCTCCCTCCACCTTAAATCCTGTCGCTCTGCCATTTTTGTCTCCCTCGACCTAGAAAAAGCCTACAACCGTGTCTGGCATCCCAGTCTCCTGTTTAAACTCCAAACCTATGCCCTTCCTGTCAACTACATCTGTCTGATGTCCTCCTTCCTCCCAAGCCGCCTCTCCTATGTTACCATCCATAAGGCCAACTCCCACCCCTTCTACCCCACTGCAGATGTGCCTCAGGGCTCTGTCCTCTCCCCTCTCCTCTACCTCCTGTACACGGTAGATATGCCCCAACCCCCCGTCCAGTACACCTCTTGCAATATGCCGATGAGATCGCATTCCTCGCCCTTGCTCCTACCCTCCAACAGTCCCAACGCCTTTTCCAGAATCACCGTGACCTTTTTGCCGTATGGAGTAACCAGTGGCTCCCGAAAATCAATCCTTCCAAGACCCAGGCAATCATTGTAGGTCATACCACTCGCTCCTTCCGGCTCCTGGATTTCTCCCTTACTGTCTGCACTCGTCCTGTACGCCTCACCCCCACCCTCACCTACCTTGGCCTCACCATTGACCGTCACCTCACCTGGATCCCTCATCTCCGCTCCATCCAATCCAAAGCCCACAACCACCTCCGACTCCTCAAACTCCTCTTTGGCTGGACATGGAGGTTGCACCCCTCTACCATCCTCCACACCTACAAATCCTTATTCCGTTTCGTCCTCTGTTATGCCCCCCCCCCCCAAATTCTATAAGTCCCTCCAGATCCTTGAGCGTCATGCACTCCGCCTTGCCTTCCGTATACACCTCCCATCCCCCACGTGGATCTTCTATGACCTCATTCCTTTCCCCCATCTGCTCTTGTTCCTCGAACATATCCGCATACTCTACACCTCCCGCCGCCTTGATCCCCTCACCCCCTGGTTGCTCCTCACCTCTTCCATCCCCACCCCCTGCCATGCCTTCACTGTTGTGTCCCCCCTACCCTCCATCTCTACACCCTTCATCTCCTTTCCCAAGGTGGCTTCCATCACCTCCCCCTCCGGATAATGCCCTCTCTCCCTCCATCTATCCCTCCTATCAACTCTGATCCCCACCCCACTCCTTTCCCTGGGCTCCCTCTTCCCCCCCCTTCCATCCTGTTTTCTCCCCACCAAATCTCTCCCTACCTCCCTACACCCCCCCCCCAGGTCCTTTTGTATTCCCCTCCTCTGCATTCCCCACTCCCTGTCGCATCTGCCCAGCACCCCACACCCCTCTAATGGGTCCTCATCCTCCATCGGCTCCTTTCCCGCCTGCCCCCCTTCGCTTTTCCTCTCCTTCCCCCCTTTTTTATTTTCCCCTCATCTGTCCAGTTTCCCCCACGTGCTCTCGGCTGTGGTATGTCACATTTGCCAACTTTTTAGTGCAGTGTTTCAGTGACTGTTCAGTGTTGTTCGTCTTTCTCGTGTTGCGAACAGAAACCATGCTGTCGCTAGGTGTGAATTTTATATCTTTTGCGAACAGAAACCAGAATGTCGCCGTGTTTTATAATTGTCTGTCTATTGTTTTACCTGTCTGCTTCGTATGTATTTTATCATCCCTCTGTTCTTTGTTTTAAGTTCTACGATAATTTTTTTCGCCGTGTTACTCTTTAAGTCCCCGAGTTTATTGCCTGTTTTTATTATTTATTCTCTTCATCTTTTTAACAAAGTCTCTAGACTAAAGAGCGGCATACTAAGCTGCTGCCAGCCCGCCCTCTTCGGGGGGAATTGAAATTCAGAAAAAAAACAACAACTTGGAGAGCATTCAAAAACTGCGAACACCGATGGAAATTCGGAATATGGTATTGGACGATTAGTTATTAGTCGTACATGAAATGAGTCACGATGTAGTCATATCGGAAGAAGGACTATATACTTAACACTACTATGTAATTGACACATAAATGTCTGTTGAAGCAATGATATAACCGATTTTATAAGCCAATTTATTACTGTGGATGAGTCTAGAACAGAGACATCAGTCACTGAAGTGAGTGGTGACTGGTTTTTGTCTGCTGGAGAGAATATGAGAAGTGTTTACTGCGATGCAAGGTTGGATCTTGTTTTTAATTACCTTACGAATATTAAAATTAGCTGCCGAATACAATTCAACTCCTGTTGACGAAGAGAACAGGAAAATGAGTCATGTTGACAAATAGAACAGGAAGTGGAAGAGAAGAGACTAAGACTGAAGAAATAAAAACATAAAATAAAATATGAATAAAAAAATAACATTTTTTATTAGGATAATGCATCTTTCTACATATGTGCCGTGTCAGTTTGATATTCTTTGACCTCTAGCCATTCATTACATTTGAAGATTTCAGTGGCTGAAAAACATTTCGGGTAAATGCAGTTACTATGGCAGCTACGGATGGGTAGTTTACAGGCATTCCAGGAAGCTCTTCGGAGATGTTGTATACACAATGGAAAAAGTCGGATACGGTGCAATGACCCGATGAGGTGAATCGCTGGATTTGTTATCGGTAGGTTCGATCAAGGCGCAGGCAGTACGGAGATGCCCTGTGAACCCAAATCTGGAGGGAAGACTGCGTTCTTTTCGCGAAACACTACTGAGAAAATTTAGAGAACCGGCATTTGAAGCCGTCTACAGAACGAGTTTACTGCCGCCACCTTACATCTCGCATAAGGACCCCGACGACTTGGTAAATCAGGGCTAAGGGAAACGACTAGTAGCGGTACAAGGTGCTGTCCGCTGTGCACAGTTCAGTGGCTCGCGATGAGTGTATACGGATGTACGCCAAAAGGAAGTACATTTTGGACCCAGAAACGCAGCCATACACACTACCCTACACAACCCCTGTGATCAAAATATAAAGCTACCACAGGTTGAACTGAATTTCATTATTATATTGTGACAACAGGATTTAGATTTTAGTGGACTTTTAATATTATATATTCAACAATTGTATTTAAGTACTGAACAAATCGGTAGTTTTGGAATGAATTCTGCTTCATATGGCGGCTTTGTAGAGACTCAGAGAGCATGCTTCTTTCTTAAAGGAAAAAAAAAGAAAATGGAAAAGAATTTGTTTAACGCCTAGTCGACGATTTGAAAACCGCCCCTACCAACCTCACGCCTCTTCACTAGACAGTCACTGTTCAAAGGGGAAGAATAACCGTAACACAGTTCTTGTTGTCGCTCCATTTTGAACTGTAATTTACGCAGCGTTACAAAAACCATATGCCGGCCAAAGATTTGTTCAAATGCATAATAAAATGGTTATTTGGGCATACCGGTAGTTCTAGTTGGCTGAAGCAACTAATTTCCATTTCTCACATAAGGTGGTCTACTCGAATAGAGCAAATATTGCAAATATTTCTCATATATTAACATTTAAGTGTTTAATATTTACAGAATGTGTGATGTTTCGGTTTCACAGGTCTATAGATAATGCATAAGTGAAAAATATGCTTTGTTCGAACATTATTAATTACTTCGAAGAAAACGATTTACTAACAAAGAGCCGCGCGGGATTAGCCGAGCGGTCTCAGGCTCTGCAGTCGTGGACTGCGCGGCTGGTCTCGGCGGAGGTTCGAGTCCTCCCTCGAGCATGGTTGTGTGTGTTTGTCCTTAGGATAGTTTAGGTTAAGTAGTGTCTAAGCTTAGGGACTGATGGCCTTAGCTGATAAGTCCCATAAGATTTCACACACATTTTAACATTTGAACTTGTAAGTAGGCTGTTTATGTTTTCTTTATGTAAGTAGGCTGTTTATGTTTTCTTATTGGCAACGTTACGTAGCGCTCTGTATGAAAAATCACTGGCTGTGCTGTGTGCAGTCTGTGGCTAGTTTGTATTGTTGTCTGCCATTGTAGTGTTGGGCAGCTGGATGTGAACAGCGCGTAGCGTTGCGCTGTTGGAGGTGAGCCGCCAGCAGTGGTGGATGTGGGGAGAGAGATGGCGGAGTTTTGAAGTTTGTAATACTGGATACCATATATTATGACTATTAAGGTAAATACATTGTTTGTTCTCTATTAAAATCTTTCATTTGCTAACTATCCCTATCAGTAGTTAGTGCCTTCAGTAGTTTGAATCTTTTATTTAGCTGGCAGTAGTGGCGTTGGCTGTATTGCAGTAGTTCGAGTAATGAAGATTTTTGTGAGGTAAGTGATTTGTGAAAGGTATAGGTTAATGTTAGTCAGGGCCATTCTTTTGTAGGGATTTTTGAAAGTCAGATTGCGTTGCGCTAAATAATATTGTATGTCAGTTTAAGCACAGTGTTGTATAATTGTTCTAAGGGGACGTTACAAACTAACCAATAGCCAACATGAATTCAGGAAATATCGCACGTGTGTAACAAAAATAGCTGTTTATTCTTATGAACTAATGAATGCTAAACATCGGGGATTTCAAATTGGTTCCAAATTTGTAGATTTCCAGAAGGCTTTTGATACCGTTCCTCACAAGCACTTATAATCAAATAGCGTGACTATAGACTAACGTCTCAAATGTGTGACTGGATTCGTAATTTTCTGTGAGAAAGGTCACGGTACGTAATAACTGACGAAAAGTCATCGAGTAAAACAAAAGTAATATCTGACGTTCCCAAGGTAGTGTTATGGGCGCTATGCTTAATGTCTGACGTTCCCCAGAGAAGTGTCGTAGGCCCTCTACTGTTCTTGAACTACATAAACGATTTGGGAGACAATCTGAGCAACTTTCTTAGAGTCGGCCGTAGTGGCCGAGCGGTTCTAAGCCCTACAGTTTGGAACCACGCGACCGCTACGGTCGCAGGTTCGAATCCTGCCTCGGGCATGGACGTGTGTGATGTCCTTAGGTTAGTTAGGTTTAAGTAGTTCTAAGTTCTAGGAGACTGATGACCTCAGAAGTTAAGTCCCATAGTGCTCAGAGCCATTTGAACCGTTGAAGCTCTCTTAGATAGTTTGCAAATAACGCTCTCATTTACCGTCTTGTAATGAATTGCAAAATGATTTATACAAGATATCTGTATAGTGCAAAAAGTGGCAATTGACTCTGAATAATGAAATTATAATGAATTATACAAATCTAAAGGCTGTAAATTCAACTAAGTACTTTGGGATCACAATTAAAAATAACTTAAATTGGGGCGACTATATAGATAATGACGTGGGGAAAGCAAACTAGACTGCGATTTATTGGCAGAACACTTAGGATCTGTAAAAGTGCTACGAAAGAGGCTACTTGCACTACGCTTGTCCGTCCTCTTGTGGAATGTTGGTGTGGGGTGTGGGATTTGCATCAGATAGGATTTATGGAGGACGCCGGAATAGTTCAAAGAAGGGCAGCTCGTTTTGTATTACACAGTAATCATGTAGAAGTAGATAACCATTTTCCGTAGAAACTACAAGGCCTTGAAGAAGAAATCTTTTAAAGAGACATACAACGATTTTCAATACACGTACTCCGACTGGAAACGCAATATAGGGGTAGACACTTAGGTTTATAGCTCTGTGCTGCGCACTGTGTTGTAATGTAGTCATCCGCAGAACAGCAGCTGTCGGGGTGGTTGTTCCGTGCAGCATATTGCAGCCGCGTGCTGTTGTGTCCATCCAGGCGCAGGTAGTACAGTAAATCCGCCCGCCCTATCCTCCTTGTGCACAGTCAATTGCAGCCCTCGCAGTATTAAACCAAGTACAGTACAGCTCAACGCCAGTGTACGAGGACTGTGCTGATTCATTTTCCATTGTACTCAATCACTACAGAACAAATTCAGGGTGACACAGAGAGAAAAGAAAATTTCAAATACAGTGATGCGCGAAACTTAAGGACAAATGCAGCTTTCCCAAAATGTGTCACTACCAAATAACATAGCTCGATGAAACTTGGGCCACACTTAGAAAGAACCGCTACAGTACAGTACGGAAGATGATTGAAAGAAATACGCTATGAGGCGAACAGAAATGAGCCTTTTATTCAGAGACAGTAACTACGCTGAAAGGACAATTATTTATGCTGGGGCCCTGGACGTTACAGAAGGTAGGCGTGGTTCTTAATACGATGTGTGATCATCACGGACGACGATACGTGCTCTGCGACTCTGCGACGTGGTCTGAAGCTAGCCACAAGGCTGGTGAGGAGTTCCCGTAGCAGGGCGATTCCAATCCTCCAGCATAAAACTGTCGGATGGGCCTTGAGGCATGTGAAAGTGCTGTAATAAGGCAACCCATCATATGTCACATGTGCTCGATGAGATTTAAATTGGGGTAAACAATCCATTCCCCGAATATCGCCTCGTTGAAAGAGCTCCTCCACGTGCGATGCCCCCATGCTGTCGCGCATTGCCATTCGTAAAAGTGGAGTCAGGACCGAATGCACCATGGAAAATACCCATATTGGGAAGTAGTACAGTTTCACAATAACAGTCACCAGTGAGTGTACTGCGCTCAGAGACTTGGAGGTTGGTACGCCCTTGGAACATTATGCCTCCCTATACCGTAATACCTGGACCAACAAAACGACATATTCGACAATGTTCCTGGTTGCACTACGTGTTTCCAACTTTCGCCATTAGGCGGAACTCCCAGAATCAGTAATCGCACTGTTTCTGCTGTCATCCGAGGAGAGCGCGCGACTCCACTCCTCGTTGGTCCAGTCGCCGTGCTCTTGAAACCATCGTAAACGGTGCTGCCGATGTGCGGGAGTCAATGGTACGCAATGTACTGGCATCGCACACATGCTGCCACCGTGCCACTGTGAAACTTGGGACTGTGGACATTGCAGGCCTTTTAAAGGTGATTGCAATGGCAGCCGCTTTTTGATGTGGGTCCGTTCTTATCTGTTGCACAGTGTTGCGGTTATTTACTGCTGCAGACGACCGTGGTCTTTCAGACAGCAGTACCTGTAGTTCGGAGTGCTCCTCATTCACCTGAAATAAAGTTACGGGCAATAGGGAACTCCTGGGCTACACTTGTCACGCCAGCCACGGTGGCCGAACGGTTCTAGGCATTTCAGTCCGGAACCACGAGACTGCTACGGTCGCAGGTTCGAATCCTGCGTCGGGCATGGATGTGTGTGATGTCCTTAGGTTAGTTAGGCTTAAGTAGTTCTAAGTTCTAGGGGACTGATGACCTCAAATGTTAAGTCTCATTGTGCTCAGAGCCATTTTACACTTGCCACACTTCGTTCTTCTTCCAGTTTCCCAATGATTCTTCCAGTATGAAGTTATTCGGAAGTTGCTTCCGGACCACACGTTGCAACAAAAAACACCAGTGAGTACTCACTGATTGGCACACGATGTTTTTTCCGCTTCTTCAGCTGCCATCTCTTGCGGGTGGAATATTTCCCATACTTCTTCTGGTCAATTGTACTGTAAACGGCGACAGCTGATTCCAGTGTAAATGGGACGTGTTACTGGCACGGGATTTCACTGCCCGCCGTCGGATTCGAACTAGGATTCTCTGCTGAAATGGTTCATGTGGCTCCAAGCACTATGGAACTTAACATCTGAGGTCATCAGTCCCCTAGACTTAGAACTATTTAAACCTAACTAGCCTAAGGACATCACACACATCCATGCCCGAGGCAGGATTCAAACCTGCGACCGTAGCAGCAGCAAGGTTCCGGACTGAAGCGCCTAGAACCGCTCGGCCACAGCGGCCGGCTAGGTTCTCTGCTGAGCATGAGGAAGAGGAGGGTGGGGTTGTGTCCATAGAAGGCTCCTGATGACAGAATAGCATTTATTGATCAACCGCGATACACTGGTTGTTGGCCCTCAGGACGAGGTTTTCTTCCGCTTATAATATTGTCAGTTCGTCGGGTGTGGTGGCGGACGCCCACATGTGCGTCACTGATGGGTCTGTGGCCACGCTGGCGTAACTCGAATCCGCTGCCTCGACAGCGGCGCTCCGGTCTTGCTGGGTCGTACTGCGACAGCGGGGATCACGCGCCACGGGCCTCTTGTGATCGCAGCTAGGGGGCGTGGCGGTGACAGTGAAGAGGTCAGTGCCCCGTCTCCTGAGAGGCAGCTGTCTGGCGTCGGCAGGCCAGAGCCCCGGCTCCTGCCCCGGTCTCGGCGTTTGCGGCGGCAACGTCCCAGGACGATGGCGACAATGCATTACCACAACGCCCACCATGCAATGACTCCCATGGCATGCGGCTACCTGTTGATGGCGTCAGACGGTAGTTACAGCGGCTGCGCCACTCTGGCACCTACTGGCGATGCTCTCCGTTACGACGGTGACTATTACGATGACTGCGAACACAGTGACAACTCCGAACTGGTGGCGGCGCTAAGTGGCGCAGGCTCTGTGTCACTCCAACACCCCGCGATGGACGATGTTGACGAGCTGGCTACTGGTCCTTAAATAAGACTTTCTGCCGCTGATGTCTGCGGTTCTTGTTCCCCAGTAATTCGGTGGAATATTTTGGTGTTGCTCGGCTGGCGTAACTGACCCAGTTAGCACCCTCGACGTTGACAATCTGCCATGCGGCGAGCACGCCGTTGACACGAAGTACCCCTTTGCATTGCTAAATTGGGCACTCCGCCAACTCAATTATGTCACTGAATCATAGGACTGAACTGCGCAACTGAATGTCACACACACACGACTTCTGGCTCCCAATGTTCCTTCACATTATAACTAACTTCATTACTGTAAAATTTCTACCTTTAACTAACTTAATCACTCTCATTCTTCCATCCTCAACCATATTTAAATTTAAGTAAAAGTACGCAAGTATCACGACAGAGATATCTTTGTGCCAGTGACTGTCATCCAAAGAGGCTGTTTATAGTGGCAGTATAGTAAGGTTCCGTATATATATATAAGAACGCGCAACAGGGCTTGAAGCAGCTCTTCTCTCCACTTATCTCCCACTTCTCTTTCACTTCTTGTCGTAACCGATTTTGCTATCACTTTTCAGTAAATATAAATGTGCTTTTTCAGTTACGATATTTGAAGAAGTAATCAAAAGTGCTGACTTACGGCCGGCCGGTGTGGCCGTGCGTTTCTAGGTGCTTCAGTCTGGAACCGCGTGACCGCTACGGTCGCAGATTCGAATCCTGCCTCGGGCATGGATGTGTGTGATGTCCTTAGGTTAGTTAGGTTTAATTAGTTCTAAGTTCTAGGCGACTGATGACCTCAGAAGTTAAGTCGCATAGTGCTCAGAGGCATTTGAACCATTTGCTGACTTACGTGCGTGTTCTTAGTAATAATAATTCTGAAATTGAACCCAGGTTTTAATTACTAGGCTGCAATATCAAATTCTGTGATAAATGAAATCAAATTAATAGCCTTCAGCTATTCAAATATTTTTGAAATAATGAGCCTTCACCTCTATTCATTTATAGTGTGCTTGCCTTCCTACCATTATCTGGTCAGAGTCATTAATAACGAAATACAATTATCTCCAATATGTCATTGTTTTTCATGACACAATTTAGAAACTGCATCTCTTTTTCCGAAATCTGATGCTCAAAATTTATTTAATAATATTATGTGACATAAATTTATGGCGCCAGAAATGATGGCGAGGTTGAGAGACACTACAGGGGGCCAGCCTCATTTGGCACTATCGTCAAGCCGACCTCGCGCCATGTGACATCCACGTCCATCTTTCTGTGCACGACTGACCGACCTCTGGCAACATGTTCCCGCGCTTTCATTCGGTTCCATCGAGTGGTTAGTAAGCTATGTTGCTTTAACTACCTCGTCCGTAAGCTTTGCACAGCAGTGTAATTAAAAGTAATGAAACAATTTACAAAACTGTTATTTGTTGGTCAAATATGTGTTCTACAAGAGTGGAAATTTCATTACAACTTTTTTTTTTAATTCATTTTACCTTACGCACTCAGTGAGTCGATTTTGAAGATTTTTCGCAATAGTGTTTTCTCCAGTATTTGGCGATGTTTTCTTCAGTCTGATTCTTCAGATGGGCAAAGATTATTGGCCTGAACTGGTACACAACGCTCTTCACATGTCCCCATAGGAAGTAGTCACAGACTGAGAGATCTGTAGATCGGGCGGCCTGAAAAGTCGGATTGTATGTGAGGTGGCTCAGTTCACTTGAAGCCAGGTGTGCTGAGTGTCAAGATGCGGAAGAGATATGAGCGTCGAGGCCGGAAATGTCTCTATCATGCTAAGATAACGCTGAGATATTGCTATGACGGCGGAGCCTCGTTTATTTCCAAAGCAGGGGCCTGTCACTCCACGAAATGATCGCTCCACGAAATGACACTGCACACCATACAAGGTCAAGGGCAACAGTTTTTTTGTGACCGTTGACGCATGTTCTGCTCATTCTGCTTACAACTTAGGTGAAAATGGGCTTCCATCTGATATCCAAAAAGTTTCAGTCAAGTTAGTATCCTCGTTGATTTCCGGCGACAGGTTTCCACAAAATTGTATACGCAATACCGAGTCATTACGTTTCAGTTCTTGAGCAGTCTAAACCACGTGACGATGAAACTAAAGGCTACGAGCCCCAACGACGATACAGTTTTTCGCATCGAACGCCGAAGACTCCTTACTACCAGCAATTTGCAGAACATAAAAGTTTTCTGTGGTATCTACAGGCAATACACGCCCACCAAGATTCATTTCAAAGCCGAACCAGTCTCTTAAAAGTTATAGCCCAGGTTTTGATTGCGTTTGAAGAAGTAACTTGATCGCGACGCCGAAACACTCTTTGTGCATCTGTCACACTGTCGTCAGGTAGGGAACACGGACTCACGGCGACCACGGGCCCCGCACCATTCCCTTATTCCATTGCAGCTAAACGTCCTTATTACTACATCTACAGGGATGCCAACATCAACTTCAAGCATTCCCGTTTCTCTGTCCCAATGTGTACTTCGTTACAATTATTTCAAAGTGTAACAAATTACTAAACATATTAATTGGTACAAATTACTTTGCTAACATCTCTCATTTCGGCAGCAAAACGCATTTAATTTTCGTGTCAGCTATAATTTGTTTTATATTACGGACAGAAAATCGGCACGGTACGGTTCGCTGATGATGCATCAGTAGTCGCAAAAAGTGAACAGGTACCGAACTGCGTGCGTGACGAAATATGAGATGTTCTAGCTGTTAGTGGCAATATGCATATAAACAAGCAGAAAAGTAGGATAATGACTCAACAAGTAAAACGTACTAGTCGGCTATGTTTTAAAGCAACACATTTTGAATGTGTCGACAAATTTTGCTGTCTACTAACATCCAGAAATATGAAATTTGAGCCTAAAAAATATTTACGTTTTTAATTTAATTTTTACTTTTTTTATAGCAGAAGCTTGAGCAATTGGGAGGACAAAAATGAAATGATTAGAATCCTTTGAAATATGATGTTACAGGAGGCTTTTACTCGAAGCAGTTGTGAAGACGCCCTGCATTTACTCAATAGGGAAAAATGTTTGATAAAGAATATAATGGAAGGAAGAGATAGAGTAACTTGGTGGATACTGTTACATAACTCGTATCTGGAAACAATAGTTGAAGCGACAGTTAAGAGAAAGAATCGTAGCGGCAAGCTCATATGTAGGCACATGCGGCAGATCGTCGCTGAGTTCACGTTCAGCAGAAACGGTGATTTCAAGAGGGTAACTGGAAAATGATAGAACTCCAGGGGATGCAATGATGAGCAACAAATTGTAGGGGAAATGCTGTCAAGTACAATTTTGGTTCTGCCAATAGCATTATACACCACTTCCATTAAACACGTACAGAGTCCTATCCCAAGATATCTTTGAGAGGCTTGTTCTACCTAAAATAACCATGTGCCGACATTTACCCTGCCTAGGTGTCCGCTCAGTCCTATCCCCGAGTGTCACCATTTATCGTAGTTCCGTTAATTCATTCACCTCCACTTTCCACTGTCGAATGACGGTGTTATAAAGTACCACTCCCACGTCTTGGCCACATTCACTGACATAGCCACATAGCACCCTCCCTCCTCCGAGACCCCCCCCCCCCAGGTGTAGTGCTTCCAGCTTCGACCATCCTCTCTTATTACGCCCACAAGAAGCGTTCTCCATGCATAATACGTATCATGAAATCAAGCCATCACGCTTATTGCAGTACCAGCCACATTAAATCCAATATTTTATTAACCGTAATGTATTAAAACCTCATAGTTTTATACGAGAGAACTTCAAAATGCAAGCTGCATGCGTCGTGCCACGCTAGAACTATTCCGCAACAAGTTTTGTCATTGTAAGAAAAGAGTTTCCTACAGACAGAGTTCTGCTGCGATACAGATAACACGTGCATCACAATGACGCGGCAAACTAAATATACTACAAAGCTGACGTACACGGGACAGCACCCATCCTTGTGGGCAAAACGTTTCAGTTGGACACGGCTTCACCGTGAAATTCTGGCGATATACGGACTAGATGCAACGGCGCAAAAAGATTGACTAAGGCCGTACAGACGGGAGTGATGCTGATCGGGAAGGAAGGCCATCGACCAACGACGGCAATGTCCAGACAATCGAGAAACTGATACGCAGCAATGTCAGTTTTTCCAACGTTGAAGACGCACACAGTGGTTCTTGAATGGCTCCGCGACAAAGAAGCGGATTTCTGTCGTCAAGGAATTGAACGCTAGGTAAAATGTTTCAAGTGCTACTTACAAAAGTTTGGTGATTATGTTGAAAAATAGTGTCAAGTATCTGTGGCGTTCTGAAGTGCAGACTAGCATTCAATAAACGTTACTTGGCCTACCATAATAATGTGGAGCTTTCCTTTTTGAAGCTATCTTCGTGTATTTCATTTTTTTAAACTATCTATTTTTATATTTTAATTAACTGGAGAATGCAGAGGGACAGGAAGCCCGTGTCCGCTGTCCAACATTTTATAGTCGAATTAAATTGTCCGTAAAGCGAAATCTTCTTTACAATACTGTGCTGACAGTAGTTTGTCTGATACCAGTCGCCACGAGTTTCTGAACCTTATTATTCTACGGCAAGTGTTATATCTGTGTGTGGTCTTATAGTTCGATTTTATAGATTTATGGTGACAGCTACCTATTCCAGTCGACACTTCTTCTACTACTATATTGTTTACCGCCCTGTACATCCTCAGGAATAATATTGTTTGAATTCCTATTACATAATAAGTTACACAGCGTTTTACATGGAATCCTCAAGTTCTGACACTTACGTTAAATGGGTTTTGCAAGGTGGCGCAATACTGCCCAGGACCTTCAGTCTGGACAGGACAACAAAGCGTTTTGATGACGCGGAGGTCCTAACATGGCAATTTGCTGACATAGCACAGCCTCACCCACTTGAAAACAATATCCTTGGTAGCAATTGCTAACTGCACATGAATCATGTATGAACATAAGAAAAATCCAGGCCCTCTATTGGCCGGAGTATTTGAGGAACTCCGTTAGAGTTTGTGACACTTGCACGGAATGGCATTCGTATGGAGGAGGAATGTGTTGACATTTACACGGAGTCCAGGACAACTGTAGGTGTTCCAGAAGTAGGATACACCGGCCTGTCTGCCGCTGCCTGAGACGTATTCTGGAGAAGGCCACAGCCCATTTCCTGCACAAAGTTCCCCTTCCCCCAGCAGTTCGTAGAGTGCGTGGCTTTCCCTCTCCGTCTTCAGTACTGCAGTTGACCTCTGACTGGGAAGTAGTGTTCTGTGTTTTAGTTCTGACATAATGGAGTTCACCGAGACCACCAAAGGGAAGTCTTTACTGATTTATAATCGCCATTAGTGTGTAGTGGACTATACAAACATACAAGAAGTGACTTACTGGCGTTGTGTAAACCTCAAAAAGAATAAATGCAAAGGACGATCATCCACAAGAAATAAGACAGTTTTAGGGGAAGGTAGCCTCGTTTGTATTCCAGATGAAGCGGCAAATGAAGTGCGAAAACATTTTGTCAGCGGAAAGAAGTGGGCTAAAGAAAGAGGTGTGCAGATTCATCAGTTTACGTTGCAGAAGTAGATAGCCTCTTCAATCAACTCAACGACTTAACATCATTACCATCACACAGCAGTCCGAAACAATCGTTTATCGCATTAGGTGAAAACATATGGGAACTACACAAGATCCCACCGATTCTCGAGGAATATTCTTCCAAGAAAATAATTTACCGATGAATGATTGTACCAATATTTTACTTGCAGGTGATAAAAGGGGAGTGAATGACAGAATACAGGTGTTTGCCAGAGAAAACGAAAAAGCGTGTTTATCAAACTTCTTTGTGTATGGAATCTTCAATAGTTCGAGCAAGCAGTTTGTACAGTTGTTTGTATTCTACTCCGACCTTAATACTTCTTGAGGGGAAACAAACACAATTCCAGTTGTTTGAGAAACCAGTCTCAGGACTGAAGACCACAACAACAACAAAATGAACGTTTGTTGAAAACTATTAAAACTAATGTGCCTGAATGGAACCCTGCATCTACATCTACATCTACATGGATACTCTGTAAAACACCTTCAAGGGCCTGACAGAGGGTTCATCGAGCCAATTTCGCAATTCTCTATTATTCCAATCTCGTATAGCGCACAAAAAGAATGAACACCTATATCTTTCCGTACGAGCTCTGATTTCCCTTATTTTGTCGTGGTGATCGTTCCTCCTTATGTAGGTCGGTCTCAACAACATAGTTTCGCATTCGGAAGAGAAAGTTGGTGATTGGAATTTCGTGAGACGGTTCTGTAGCAACGAAAAACGCCTTTTTTTTAATGATGTCCAGCCCAAATCCTGTATCATTTCTGTGACAATCTCTTCCGTATTTCGCGATAATACAAAACATGCTGCCCTTATTTGAACTTTTTCGATGTACTTCGTCAGTCCTATCTGGTAGGGATCCCACACCGTGCAGCAGTATTCTAAAAGATGACAGACAAGCGTAGTGTAGGCAGTCTCCTTAGTAGGTCTGTTACATTTTCTAAGTGTCCAGCCAATAAAATGCAGTCTTTGGTTAGCCTTCCCCACAACATTTTCTACGTGTTTCTTCCAATTTGTCCGCAGCTCGTCGTCGTGCGGTAGCGTTCTCGCTTCCCGCGCCCGGGTTCCCGGGTTCGATTCCCGGCGGGGTCAGGGATTTTCTCTGCCTCGTGATGACTGGGTGTTGTGTGCTGTCCTTAGGTTAATTAGGTTTAAGTAGTTCTAAGTTATAGGGGACTGATGACCATAGCTGTTAAGTCCCATAGTGCTCAGAGCCATTTGAACCATTCTTCCAATTTAAGTTGTTCGTAATTGTAATACTTAGGTATTTAGTTGAATTTTCGGCTTTTAGATTAGACTGATTTATCGTGTAACCGAAGTGTAACGAGTTCCTTTTAGCACTCATGTGGATGACCTCACACTTTTCGTTATTTGGGGTCAACTGCCACTTTTCACATCATTCAGATATCTTATCTAAATCGTTTTGCAGTTTGTTTTGATCTCCTGATGACTTTATTAGTCGATAAACAACAGCGTCATCTGCAAACAACCGAAGACGGCTGCTCAGATTGTCTCCCAAATCGTTTATATAGATAAGGAACAGCAAAGGGCCTATAACACAACCTTGGGGAACACCAGATATCACTTCTGTTTTACTCGATGACTTTCCGTCAATTACTACGAACTGCAACCTATCTGATAGGAAATCGCAAATCCAGTCACATAACTGAGACGATATTCCACAAGCACGCGATTTCACTATGAGCTGCTTGTGTGGTACAGTGTCATCTCTGACAATGGACTTCGAAACTGCCATTGTCCAAGCAGCTAATGGTTTGTTTCCTGGAACAGAGATTACTGGTTATAATTATCATTTTAGTCAATGTTTCGAGGAAACAAGTTCAGTGCTGTAGCCTCGTTCCAGCATATAGGAAAACGAGGAAATCTGGGAACTTGGGACCAAACTGCTGAGGTCATCGGTCCCTATTTGTAATACCTTACGCCATACTTAATCTAACTTAAAGACAACACACACACACCCATGTCCGAGGGAGGACTCGAACCTCCGACGTGGGGAGCCGCTCGGACCGTAACACAACATCTGAGGCCGTGCGGCTACCCCGCGCTGCTAAAACGAGGAAATACGCTGTCACATAACATGTGTTCTGCTCTAGCACTTCTTCCCCTGGAAATGATGATGATGGTTGGTTGTTTATTCAAGAAAGCCCCCCTCAAAACCAAAAGTCAACCAGTGACTCTATAACGAACATATACCAAGAGAGATGTGGAAGTGCAGTTGGAGACGTCATTACACCATTAACGTCTCAGAAGGATGGCACCGAAGAATAAATACATAAATATCATGAGTTCATCCAAAGATTTACTCTTTAGTGAAAAATTTTAGAGAAGATGAAGTGTACCACGGCCGCCGTGCTGACAAACTAATTTTAAACTTTGATGGGGAAAGAAGAAAAAAGTCAGCAATGAAGACCGACGAAACGTTTGCAATGGCTTTAAATAAACTCCAAACTAATGGGAAGCTAAAATCATTTTGGACTTGTTTTACTTATACACAGAAATTACAATGACGAATAAAACGTCAGATTCATTGCAAAATTTGTTAACATTGAACAGTAGTTTAATCTACTCGATGGAAATCTTATAAATATTGTAAATAAACTCAGTGAGGGATGAAAAGAGACTAGCTCCTCGTGGTGTTCCCTGGAAACGACACAAAGTCGGCTAAATGTCTCTTGAAATTTGTAAAATATTCCGTAATGAAAACTGGCATTTGCCAAAGGTTTTCTAGGAAATAAGCACAGAATTCGACTTAAGAGGTTCTCATAATCAACATGGACATCGAATACGAAATCTTTTTCAGGGCAAACGCAGGCAAATGACGTAATTACATCCATACTTTTGGCTCTAGTGATATCTAAAAGAACGCGATTACCAGGGACACGTTCTGTCTCTACCTGGTCTGAAGGCCAATATGCAGCGATAATTGATGACGTCGACGTCTCTGGTGCTCATATTGAACAAATTGTGTACGCGGCAGAGAATAATAGAATCAGCGTTATATCTGTCTCACTTGTTTGACCTTTTCTTCCCACGTCCCATACCTACTCCGTTATATGTGGAAACATTTCTATGCGTCCTTCTTGCATTCATAGCGCCAGATTTTCACCTGGTGACCAAAATTGGAACTAATTTTTTCCAGCGTAAATCGGCTCCTCATTAACTCTTTAGAATATCTACAGAGTTTCGCTGTCATACGATAATTACAGCCGACTCTGGGTCTCTATGATAGCTACACTTGAATTATAATCACCCAGTGCATTACCGCTAGAATGACCATACATGTCGGCATCTAGAATTATGCAGCAAACAGACTCACTCAGATATTTGCGTTGACTTACGTCGCATACTGTGCCTGCTCTTGTATACACTCGCATGCACGGATTGAAGGGAGACACGTACAGAGGTACGAACAACTCTAACTCGAACACATGTCTCCACTAACGGCACACAGGGCATAGGCGCACAGTAGTATATTGAAGTATGGAAGGAGGTTGGCTGGATTTACAGGTCGCAGCTCATGTCTATACGAAATTTGATTCACCTCACGAAGAGCGAAGCGGTGAATGGTAACTACGAGGGTTGTTTTTTAAGTAAGGGCCGTTCGCGCGTATAGTCCCGTAGTTCGCGCGGACGCCGCAACAAGCCACCGCGCCACTTGCCGGCATCCTTCCCGTTCACACTGATGCAAGTTGCAGCTCTGTAGCTGACGTGCTACTTTATAATGTTTACTATTATTGAATCGCCCGCCGCGTGTGAGATACGGTCAGTGGTACGTTTTTTGACCGTGAGAAGCCTATCAGCTGCAGAAATTCATCGTCAGTTAACAGAAGTTTATGACTTGAATGCAATGAGTGAAGGTAAAGTGCGTCAATGGGTTAGAGAGTTTAAAAATGGCCGTGAAAACGTCCATGACGAAGAACGCTCAGGCCGGCCCTCTGTGATCACTAGTGATTTGGTGGCTGCAGTCGAAACAAAGATTCGTGAGGACAGAAGATTCACAATTTCTACTCTTTCTTTGGAATTTCCAAAAGTTTCAAGATCGGTTTTGTACAAAATTGTGTCTGAAAACCTAAACTTTAAGAAACTGTGTTCTCGGTGGGTACCCAGACTCCTCACAGAGGACCACAAAGGGAAGAGATTTGCCACTTCATTGGACTTTTTGATTCGTTACGAGGAAGAAGGGGATGACATGTTGAGTCAAATTGTCACTGGAGATGAAACATGGGTATCCCATATCACTCATCTTGGCGGGCAGCGCTTCAATGACGACGATGAGGTGAAAGCGGCCGTGCACTCTTGGCTGTCGGAGCAGGCGGCCGAATTCTTTGAAGAGGGAATTAAAAACTTATTTGTACGGTATGACAAGTGCTTAAATAAACAAGACAACTATGTAGAAAAATAGGTAAAAGTGTGTAGAATCAGAAAATAAAAGTTTTTTACAAAAGTATTTGTATCTTTTTTTAAAAATAAAAACGGCCCTTACTTAAAAAACAACCCTCGTAGTACACACATGTTCTAGATCAAAACAAGACAGTCCCTTTCATGAAGGCATTAAATCACCCCACAAAGATGCTCTGGCAATGGACAAAATAAGAGATTGTCCGCAGCTCGTGATCTAGGATCTAGCGTTGCTGCCTCTGGATCACGGGGTCCCGCGTTTGATTCCAGGCCGGGTTAGGGATTTTCTCTGCCCGGGGACTGGGCGTTTGTGTTGTCCTCATCATTTCATCATCATCATCATCATTTGCAAGAGTGACTAGATAGGATTGTGAAAAGAAAATGGAATATGTGAATATGTAAAAATTGGGACTTCGTAGGGACGCTGATGACGGCGTAGTTGAGCGCCCCACAAACCAGACGTCATCATCATCAAAATGAGAGAGGGATGAGCAAACCAGCGTGAATCTGATAAATACAAAATAATCATAAAACAGTTACTCGTCACAGTTCTGCAAGCTTTCAAAATGTTAAAACTAACTTCTATTAACGCACATCGTAGACTACAGCAGGCATGTTGAGGCGAGCAAGAGCGTTCATACTGGCTCGCCGCCTGGGTTGTGAGCGCTCGCGGTAAAATGAGATGGTCAAACGTCGTTGCGTAGCGCAGCACGACCGAATGGTACGGCAGGAGAGGTGCAAACCGTGTGGTGCCTTCAGAGAAATGATCATAATTATCCTAGATAATATTAATGAATGACAATATGAAAACTCTTCAAAACTACTTCCTCCAAAAATTTTATTCACGTTGGTCAATATTTGCGACAAAAATGTTAAAACTGAGCTTATGAAAAAAAAGAATAAAGAAAGAAAGGAAATAAAATTTATGGTAAAAAGTGTATTAACATTTTATCAAAAAGTAAATATTACTACAAGAAACATACCCATTAGAATTCACCAGCACCATAACGTTTCCCCTTTCCCCTTATATGTGGCTTCTTGTAATTTGGAGATCAGAGTATGCATTTTCTTGAATTTTCTGAATAAAAATCTACTCACAGTCCTCTTCAGGAGGTGCAATGATAGGGATATCCGATAGTAAGCCAATGCCCATTTGCTTGGAGCTTGTAGATTGTACTGAACAGTGTATTCCCTAAATTTTCATTCACACAGGCAACACACAAAGTAATTGATATCCAGCGACTGGCTGCCACTTGTTTAACTTCTTTTCCCCAATTTAATCTTATGCCAAGTTTAGAGTAAAGATGGTTCTGTTTGGTGCTGATACAAATAAAAAATTATCTTTGGCATCATTTGCTGTGCTAATCGAAACATTTCTTGGACCTACTTGCATTTTGAAAACAAACAAATAGTTTTGGGACATTAGAGTAAATACTCCAAAAATGTGAAATAGACATTGATTTAAAAAAAAAAAAAAAAACATTGAAGTTTTACAGTCGGGTCACCCCTCCAAATGAGGAGTAGTTATTTTTAAAGGGATGAGTAGTAGCATGATGGTCGGGTTAGAAACTTCAAAGCAGTCAGACTCATAAACATCTATGTATCAATGCAGGACGCCTTGTCTCTATGTTCATTGTAAGTGATGTTGTCTTGATGCGCTTAGTGTTCTATTAATGAACTTCAAAACTTTGAACACAACGAAGAAATTCAGTTTACAACAACATTAGAATAGATTCCATGGAAAATATTACAGACACCTGGTAGAGCAAAAGCTGATGTGCAAAAATTAGAAAAAAGAAAAGAAAAGAAACGGTTTTAATTGACATGATTGAAGAAAGTATTCATCATACGAGAGCAGAAATATAAACGTCTCCATAATTTTCCCAGTATGCCGGCCGCGGTGGTCTAGCGGTTCTGGCGCTGCAGTCCGGAACCGCGGGACTGCTACGGTCGCAGGTTCGAATCCTGCCTCGGGCATGGGTGTGTGTGATGTCCTTAGGTTAGTTAGGTTTAAGTAGTTCTAAGTTCTAGGGGACTTATGACCTAAGATGTTGAGTCCCATAGTGCTCAGAGCCATTTGACCCCATTTGACCCCCAGTATTTCCACTTTAAAATTACATTTTTGTTATCAGGATGAACATTCAACGAATTAATCTCCAGTTAGATCAAGTTACCATACTGCTTTTCAGCTTCCAAAAGGCTGTGCAATTTCACTGATTTTCGGGTGTGTTGACAGTGTGGAAACAAGGCTACTGCTGGAACTTATACACACACAGTGTGACGTATGCGTGATTAGTTTTCATATTTGTTTCCTCAATGTAAGATTTCATGACATTACAAGTCTGCAGCTTCGATTATGTCGATGTTTAGACTTACATCTCGTACATGCTGCTCTTTTTACCCAATGAAGAGAACGAAATCAGCCACAGTAACTCACTGGCAGACTTCAGCTTAAGAGCTTGTCTTCGAATTAGCATTACTAGAAAAGCGGTACCAGACATTGGTCCTTTAGAGAAAATCAAAATAAGTAATATTCATTAACATTCTGTGTTTCTATGTTTAAAGTTTAAATAAAACGGTAACGAAGTATAAATTTGCCAATTTAAATTTCGTTCTAAAAACGCCTTCATCATAAAGCTGCAGCAGTTGTTAAGAAATACCACGTATATTACTTAACTGCCCTTCGTTCTTTGCATCATCAGAATATTAAAAGAACTGCTGAATTTCTCAGTTCTCATTACGTTGAATTTCATTGTCAGTTCTCATTAATACAACATTCTTAAAAATAGATTTCCCACGAAACGCGTGAAAGAGCTATTCTGAAGCGATAGATGGCTGCTCACTGCTGTGGCGTGAGTGCAACTCAGCTAGCACGAGGAGCCGTGCTGAAGTGCTAGAAAGTGGTCCAAATGGCTCTGAGCACTATGGGGCTTAACTTCTGAGGTCATCAGTCCCCTAGAACTTGAGAACTACTTAAACCTAACTAACCTAAGGACATCACACACATCCATGCCCGAGGCAAGATTCGAACCTGCGACCGGAGCGGTCGCTCGGCTCCAGACGGTAGCGCCCAGAACCGCTCGGCCACACTGGCCGGCCTGAATTCCTAGACTTCTTAGTTTACCTGTACCTGCGAAAAGCCGATTGTCCCAGCAACAACCCCAGGCTCTGAGCAAATGTCACTCTGTGCAAATGTAGCTTTGTGCAGTTGTTCCAACCCCACGCCGTAGTCACTGCTCAAGGAGTCTTGCAGCGTCAGTCGAAGCAAGCGGTCACATTTCGGTCACGGTCACATGACACGTTGCAAATGACTTAATTATTGTCAATTAAAGTCAGTGTCATCGTCAACAGGCCACAGAACCGGTTGTGAGAGGGTGACAATCGTAATTATTATATCGGACGTGAATGTGATGACCGAGAATCATGGCGTATTACGAAGTGTGGTAAGGCATTCTTGGACTGATATGCTGTGTGACATCAGTGATTGTAAATTATTTGGACAGTGTATGCGGAAAGACTTGCAGACGTAATTAAAGCTGGCATCCATAAAATTTACTTTAAGTGTTCATTAATGTAGTACTACGTTTCTCACTTAGCAGTAGTTCGATATCTCGGGTACAGCACCTGGTACCATCAACTGTTGCGAAAGGAATGTCATCTGTAGAAGGTACCAAGTAAGATAGCTGTATAGATCCTCCTGGTGAGATGTGACGGATCTGCACATCTCCAAACAGAACTCTCCAGTCTACGGTCGATATGTTACAACTAGATGTCGGGTCATGTACTTACCAAACTAAGGGGAGTGTTGTAAAGTAACTGGGTAAAGTATGAACTTGCAATTACGGGGTCAGACAGCACTATGAGAGGACTGGATCGGTTTCTGCCACATAGTTTCTCACGCGAAGGCAGTGAGATAGCTACCTGTCAGCCAGCCAACTTGTCCGAAGTTTTCTCGGAATGTCATGTGTCGCAAATAGTGGCAACGGAAGGTCCTTCAAATTGAGATTCCGACGCATAAAATTACTTATTTTGGATAGGCCAGGAAGTGTCAATAGCCCTCAGACAAAGCTTCCTAGAAGTTTCTGACAGCACACTGCGGGGGCTGCATTTCTGAAGAATTTTGCGTGCACGCACCTGGCTGGTGCCTGGGTAGAGAATTTTGCACGTTCAGTGAAGTTACCTGCCGCCGAGCGGTCGGGCGAATGCCCCCTGCTCATAGCTGCCCTTCCTGTACAATTTGTCTCTACCACCTTCCCCAGGGACCTCATGTTGCCTACGACAAGCTTTCCCCTCTGCCTGATGTGGCTCACTCACGCATCTCATCGCACAGAATAAAAAATGGAATTCAGATCTATGTTAGTGACTCGATCTTTGCAATCATTGTCATACTCCATGATATGAACCCAGATATCTACCAATCGATACAACATATAAATTGGTGTAATTGCAATGCTATATGAAACTTATCAATTCAAACCTGACTGACGCGTTTCAACTTTAGTAAATAATCATGACAACTAGCGGCCACTCGAGCACTCGACAACCTTGGTGGCACCAGCTGTTGATGTGGAAGCTGTAATGATATGACTATTTACTTTTGCCTAGTAATAACGAGAGACGCGGGGCTCGTTTATTTAGTGCGTGCTGCAGTCAAACAACTGTTTATTTTTAATTGTGAATCGCGCCGCTGGGAAGACCGACACATTGTGAGTTGTAGTTGCTCTACAACGTGTTTGGCAGACACCGCAGTGCAGAGTCTCTCAAGGTTCAAAACTGGTTCAAATGGCTCTGAGCACTATGGGACTTAACTGCTGTGGTCATCAGTCCCCTAGAACTTAGAACTACTTAAACCTAACTAACGTAACAACATCACACACATCCATGCCCGAGGCAGGATTCGAACCTGCGACCGTAGCGGTCGCGCGGTTCCAGACTGTAACGCCTAGAACCGCTCGGCCACCCGGGCCGGCAGTCTCTCAAGGCTCTAATCACTATGGGACTTAACATCTGAGGTCATCAGTCCCCTAGATTTAGAACTACTTAAACCTAACTAACCTACGGACATCACACACACCCTTGACGGAGGCAGCGCGGTTCTGGACTGAAGCACCTAGAACCGAGTGCAGAGTCACTCTGTAATGTTAGTCTCTCTGATATGTAGCTATACAGGATGAGCCAAAACTCCACTGAAGGAACTTTGGAAGTAGTTCAAGGACATTTTATAGGTCTTCTTTATAAGGGAGCCAATGTCTCCGGTGGTTCACTACAGCACATAAATGTAACTGTGATTTATTCGGTTTGTTATCCCAGTTACATTTATTTCTGTGAAAATATCTTTACAACAATGAAAAATGTCTGTAAAATGCAATCACCAAGATATAAAACACAAAATATGTGGTAATGCAACAACTCTTTTACGAAGAACGTGCTCTGTGGTATGGATACCACCGCTGTGAGATCAGCTCACAATGGCGTCGTTGTGCTGCTCTGCTATTGTGTTCATAAAACCTAAACAGCTGCATATCGGCCAAGTCTTCGCAACTAAATCTTCATTAGTCAGCTTCTAGCAAACTGTGAAGGTAAAACAAACCCATGACGGGATCAAGCAGTAGTGCATGCAATGCGAAGACTAAACTTTGCATTACCGTTGTCAACAACAAGTACAGCGAGTGAGTGGAATAACTTTGTTTCCAAGACACACAGCGCATACTGTCAACAATTGTACTATTGTTCTGATACAAGACTGTTGTAATGATGCTCATTCAAAGCACAAGCCCGTATTCATAATGCTACAGAAACGCAGTACACTGGTACCAGAAATAAAGTCGTTTCATACCCTGCACACACTCCACATTTACATACAAGTCAGTTACGGTGTTTCGATACAAGATCCGATTTACGTTGGACAAACATATATTTAACAGCTACTTTTGGCACTTTGACAGCCGTAATCTCATTTATAAATTTCAGATATGACATTCTGAACTTTATCAAAGCTGTAGAACATCATCAACAATAATATTTTAGATTTATGCAGTTCACGTCGAGCTACTGTATATTGCACTGAGGAATGTGTTACGGGTATAAGTGCAGTTGGTAATTGACGACGCGTACTGAACAATATTGTATCAATAATTACCTCATTTGCAAATTAATAACTATAGCAAATACGAGTGGTACTTTTTGGGTTGGTTAGCATCTCAAAATACACAAGGCACTTGCCCGCGAAAGGCAAAGGTCCCGAGTTCGAGTCTCGGTCCGGCACACAGTTTTAATCTGCCAGGAAGTTTCATATCAGCGCACACTCCGCTGCAGAGTGAAAATCTCATTCAAGAAACATCCCCCAGGCTGTGGCTAAGCCATGTCTCCGCAATATCCTTTCTTTCAGGAGTGGTAGTTCTGCATGGTTCGCAGGAGAGCTTCTGTTAAGTTTGGAAGGTAGGAGACGAGGTACTGGCAGAAGTAAAGCTGTGAGGACGGGGCGTGAGTCGTGGTTGGGTAGCTCAGTTGGAATACCCTCGCGGGCAGCCGTGCGGTGCGGACGTACGGAGCGGCTGGTCGTGTTTACTTCGTCGCTGCCGGCGGCGGTCGCTGTGCATGGTGAGTGCGCGCTTCCAGCGTTTACACTAACCTCAGTAATGAATACTCGAACGCAATCATGAATCAACCAGAACGGAAAGACACTCTTAAATTGACATTCGACCCGAAATTTGCTAGACCAATATCCTTTGAGGTAGAATTATTTGTTTGAGATGTTATGAAATTAACGCTTGACGATTTAATTGGCATACACTTATCGATCGTTAGTAGTACCGTCTACTTGAAATTGGTGACGCCTGAAAGATGCGAGCAAATTGTTGAGTCTTGTGGTGGATCTCTTAAGGTCAAACATTCAGACGGAAACGTTGGCGACGTACAAATAACGCAGGCAGGCCTGGGGTTGCGAACCATTAGAATATTCGAATTGCCTTTCGAAGTAACTGCCATGCAGATTAACGCCAAACTACGGGAATATGGTTCGGTAGTAAGCAATGTTGCTGAGAAATGGTCAGGTCAACATATATTCCCCGTATTAAACGGTGTGCGGCAAGAGAAAATCGAGTTGCTGAAGCATATTCCATCTTACATCATTATAAGTGGATACAGGGCCATAGTAATTTATGACGGGCAACCACGGACATGCTCGGGATTTGGATCTACAGCACACGTCGGTGCACAGTGTATTCAAAGGCGCGTATCGCAATCCCGACTGGCGAGCGTGAGCAGCCTGGCCCAAGTGCTACGTTGCCGATCACTTACGTAGCCGCCGCTCGTGTAAACACCGCTCCAGATCTCAGCGTCGATTTCACCCTAAACGCGTACACTGACCACAAAGAGGAGAACATACCAATGGAGACGAGTAATGTACCGGAAACCCGCGGAGCTTCCTCACAGGAAGCTCAGGAGGGAAATAAGGAGACGCAGGGTGGCAGCGAGGGTAGTGTTGTCTCCGGACAGCCGCAAGCGGCGGAAGTTTTTCCCATGGACGAAGACTGTGCCACTTAAGAGAACACTGCTCAAAATTCCAAGTGCCCTTCCCCGAAAAAGCAGAAGAAACGAAGAATCGCGCAATAGGGTGCTGACACAAAAGCGCAACCGCTGCGCGAGAATGCCAATCAGGTGCGTCAGAAGTTGACCGAGGTGACGTCTCAGGTTTCCACTGCAACTCCCCAGACGTCCAAAAAGTCCCGTACTGACGACTCAGAGGCTGACTCCGACAACAGACCCTCCCCATCACAGACGAAGATGATGTCAGTAGATACAGAAGGTACAGGTGGCCACCTGCCAGATAGCAGTGCAGATCCGCGTGAAGCTCACCATCCGCGTAACTGGGCGGAAGACGTCGAAGAATGCTCTCACGACAACGATATGACCGAAGTACAGGGACAACACCGAGAAACAGTGTCAGAAGTCCGGGAAACGGAATCGCAGGGGCAACGGAAGACTGAAACTGCTGTTAAGGCGGTGGATGCCGACCCCGACTTCTTTTAATTGATGCCCCTCCGTCATCACTAAGGGAGCGGCTCACCGCCACGCATACCTCTGCCATCATGTCACCTTTACAGGCATACCGTGTTGCCACGGTCAACATCAACAAGATCAGCAGCACGTCAAACCTAAAGAATCTTACAGACTTCTTATATGCAGTTGATATCGACATTGCGCTGTTGCAAGAGGTCGCCGATATTGATCTGGAACGTATCACAGGTTACAATGTGTTAATCAATCCGGGACATGGCAGTGAACTCGGAACCGCACTTCTGACCAAAGAAGGCATCACCGTAGCCAATGTCGACAGACTGCCAAGCAGCAGAGGTATCGCGGGGACGATCCACAACACCAGATTCATAAATGTTTACGCCCCTTCTTGAACGGGAAAAAAGCGTCAGAGATCGGAGTTTTTTAAGGAGGAGATCGTGCCACTTTTTACAACCCGCACAGGCCAAGTAATATTTGCAGGTGATTTCAACTGTGTACTAAAACCAAAAGACCAAACGCCAAATTTTAACACATCCATAGAACTTCTGGACATTGTTAGAGACTTAAACCTACTCGACACGTGGGAACTTAAACACGGCGACACGCCCGGTTTTACTCACGTCACCAGCCATTCTGCCAGCCGCATTGACAGAATTTATGCAACATCCAATTTATGGCACAATATTTTGCAAGTGGAGAGATGGCCACTTATATTCTCTGACCATGTAGCATATATATGTACCATAAATATGGAGAAACAGGGTACGTATAGAGCAAGAGGCCTGTGGAAACTGAATGTTATCCATTTATCAGATCCAGTGTGCCTCGCCGTCTTCCAACACACATGGGCAGATTGTGAAAGGAAATTTCCACTGTACAATTCGGCTTTCTGGTGGTGGATAAAATGTCCAAAGCCAGCTCTAATAAAAGCTATGAAATGTTACTCTCGCGAGAAATGCGCCTGGCAGAGGACCACAATAGAATTCTATTTTCAGTGCCTATGCGACCTTTATAAAGACGATAATACAGTAGTGGACAATCACATGCAGATTAAAAGAATCAAGGCCACACTCCTAACACTGACGCGAAAACAATCTGAAGGCTATAAAGTGAGAATACGTCTGCAAAATGATGCAGTGCGGGAGGAGACAACATCCATGTACCACGTTATACAAGAGCAAAAAAGAAGAAACAGGAAAATACTGACGGCGCTAAAAACTGCAGACGGTCGCCTTCTCAATACACAAACTGATATTCAAGAAGAAATTTATAAACATTTTACGGCGTTACTAGCTGAAAAACCAGTAGATGTGGCAGCGCAGGCAGTCCTTACGGAAAGGGCGTGGGGGAGACTTGGTCCGGAACAAGCGGAAGAACTCGCCTCAGACATAATCGAGGATGAAGTAACAGACGCCATTCTCCGAAGCCCAATAAATAAATCGCCTGGTCCCGACGGATTACCCGCCGAGTTTTATCGCATGTTTAGGCAACAGTTGACTAGTAAGTTGACTCTGGTCTGTAATGACGCTATGAACATTCGAAATGACAGCCTGAAAGATTTTTGTAAAGAGATAGTGGTGCTAGTTCCAAAAACTCCAGGAGGCAAAACTCTTGAGAATCTCCGGCCTTTAACATTACTTAACACTGACTATAAAATTTTCGCACGTGTCATTATGCAACGATTAAATTCGGTCATTACCAGCGTTACCGGCGACTACCAAACGTGTGTCGGAACAAATAGAAATATATTCCACATTTTAACTGCATATAGAGATCTGATAGCGATTGCCGAAGCCTGTGACGTCCCAAGTGCTCTCGTGTTCCTCGACTTTGAAAAGACCTTTGACAGGGTGAACCACTCCTATCTCGTACGAACCATGGACGTCATGCATTTTCCTCAGAAAATCACTGATACTTTTAAAACCCTCCTGTTGAATGGTACGTCGCGAATCAATGTAAATGGACGTTTAAGCAGGCCGATCAGTATCGCAAGTTCGGTACGACAGTGCTGCCCAATGTCGATGGCGTTGTTTGGCATAGCACTGGAACCATTCTTGTACTCCCTGACGCAAGACCTTCCAGAACTGCTCATTCATGGCCAGAAGATTATTTTCCAGGCATACGCAGATGATGTCAGTTTTGTAGTAACGAAAGACGAGGACTTAGAGAACGCTTTCCACATTGTAACAACGTATGAAGCTGCATCGGGGGCAAAAGTCAACCGTCACAAGTCAGGCTTAATGCACATTGGACGCGGATTAGAACTCGGTGCTGCTGAAAGAATCAGAAGCTTTGAAACGATCACCTGCCTCGGGATTGAATACACACGCAATATTCGCCGCACGGCTGCCTTGAACTATAGAAAACTGCTGGTAAAAATGCGCGATACCATACGGCAACATAGACTGCGAACTCTAAATGCCATTCAAAGAGTGTCTTTAGTTAATACCTACATAATTTCCAAAGTAAATTACGTTGCCCAAGTACTGACATTACCAAAGACTATGGCACAACAAGTATTAGCAGCGCTTGGCCACTTTGTTACCAGGGGTCAGATATTTAAAGTGAAGTATGAAACCCTCACCCTCCCAGTTTGGAAGGGAGACCTCAATTTGACAGATGTCTACCTCAAAGCAAAAGCCTTGTATGTTAGTCAAACATACAAACAGTGGCACAGATCACCTAACATACTGACGGCTCACATTTTGAATGAAAGAGTGCCTCCAAATCTGGACCCACCTGTAGATGTAAAACACATTCTGAACTCGTTCTGTCACTTAAGGTATTTCATCCTAGAACTTAGCTACATACAAAGAAGAATTTCAGAGGCAGACCGACACAAAGTCAAAGCAATTTACGCCACAATGACGGAAAGTAAACCACGCAATATAGTGGAGGAGAAATGTAAAGGTTATAACTGGAAACAAGTCTGGGAGAACATTCACGACCCGCAAATTTCATCTACAGTGCGCTCAACTTGGTACATGGCAGTCAACAGGAAATACCCGACCAATTCGAGGTTACACAAGATTCACCTGGCTGCAACACCGAATTGTATCAGATGTCACTTAGTCGACACAGACGAGCATAGATTTACTTGCGACGCTGTACAGGACATATGGTCCCTCTGCACACAGAAAATTTCAAGCATAATGCGAACATCACCAAGAACGATAACACAGACACGCCTACTCAACCCTGACGAAGCTCCCTATCCCAATACAAAACGACGTGCAGTCAGTTGGCTAAAGGGCCAGACTGTATACTACATCCTATCCGAGAAAGAGAAGAGTAAAGAAGAATATTGGATACATTTAACTATGGAACACCAGACACTGATACGAACGACGAAATATAGAGAAAACTATGCTTGTTTTTTATTAAGAACGTTGACATAGAGTCACTCTATTGCAAGAATCTTTACTTTATCATTTCTTTTAATCTCTATACTAGTTTTTTTCATATCATTTGCCATGGGGAGACATTTTTATTCTTTAATTTCCTTTATGTTATAAAACTAAAACGGTTCCCTGGTAGGATGTGATGGAGACTTTGGTGGCCGGGGCTTCGGAGTGCAGAGAAGCTGAAACCGAAATAACACTTGAGAGAGGGACGAAAAAACGAATGTTCGACAACGTAATACAGAAGACAAACTCTGAAGTCACCAGTATGCTGAAATTCCAGGCGTACACCTACGGAGAGTCAGGGGTACCAATCAAGAAGTATTTTCATTTCCGTCTAATGAGGAGTCATTTAGTTCATTATAATTACAGCTACTGAAGCTAGCCGATGAAGGAAATTTTGGCGAGTGCAAGTGACGGGCTATAAGGGGAGGATGGAAGCAAAAAAAAATAAATAAATAAATAAATAAATAAATAAATAAATAAAAAATAAAAATAAAAAAATAAAAAAATAAATAAAAATAAAATAAAGTTTTAATCTTCCAGGAAGTTTCATATCAGCGCACACTCTGCTGCAGAGTGAAAATCTCATTCTGGAAACATACCCTAGGCTGTGGCTAAGCCATGTCTCCGCAATATCCTTTCTTTCAGGCGTGCTAGTACTGCATGGTTCGCAGGAGAGCTTCTGTTAAGTTTGGAAGGTAGGAGACGAGGTACTGGCAGAAGTAAAGCTGTGAGGACGGGGCGTGAGTCGTGCTTGGGTAGCTCAGTTGGTAGAGCACTTGCCCGTGAAAGGCAAAGGTCCGGAGTTCGAGTCTCGGTCCGGCACATAGTTTTAATCTCCCAGGAAGTTTCACATCAGCGCACACTCCGCTGCAAAGTGAAAATCTCATTCTGGAAACATCCACAGGCTGTGGCTAAGCCATGTCTCCGCAATATCCTTTCTTTCAGGAGTGGTAGTTCTGCATGGTTCGCTGGAGAGCTTCTGTTAAGTTTGGAAGGTAGGAGACGAGGTACTGGCAGAAGTAAAGCTTTGAGGACGGGGCGTGAGTCGTACTTGGGTAGCTCAGTTGGTAGAGCACTTGCCCACGAAAGGCAAAGGTCCCGAGTTCGAGTCTCGGTCGGGCACACAGTTTTAATCTGCCAGGAAGTTTCATATCAGCGCACACTCCGCTGCAGACTGAAAATCTCATTCTGGCACCCAGGAATATTTTCGGACATGAGTGTTTTTGTGGTCCAGTAATGGTGTGCAGAGGCATAATGTTGTTTGGAGGGCGTACTGACCTTCAAAGCTTCCAACTCAGTACACTCATCGGGCAACGTTATTTTGACACTGTACTCCTTCCCCGTGGGCATCGTATCAGGGGTTCATTCGGCTCAGACGACATTTTGATGGATGACAATGCAGAACTGCAACGAACAGCGAACCTGGAGAAGCTCTTAGAATGAGTATATACAGCCTAATGGACTGACCGGCCCGTTCTCCGATTTAAATCTCGTCTAGAACGTGTGAGGTGAATTGGGGAGACGCTTTACAGCACTTCCATATGGACTAACGATCATCTAGCAGTCGTCAGGCGCGCAGGTGGAGAAATGGAACGGCCTACCACAAGAAATCGTAACCAACCTTGTGGTCAGCATGGGAGCACGTTGAAGAGTGTGCGCTGCCGTTTATGGTGATTTTGCTCCTGATTAAGAACCGTTTGCGTTGTTTGTATTATCCAGGTGACCATCTGACTCGCGATGAATTCAGTGTGGGTATTTCCTTTGAATAAAATTGTCGTTTTACTTGTCTCACTGCGAATTTCTATTAGTTGCTTTATGTACTGTAGCAGTTCCTTCTTCCATGATCCAAAGTTCATCGAGCTGTTTCTTGGTGGTGTTATATCATATGAAAGTTACCTCCGTCCTTAAGTTTTGCATACCAGAGTCGTTTGGACATTACTGGTAATTTCTTTAACTTATTGCACTAAGATACTGTAGCTACACGGTCCAGTCACATTAATGTGACAACCGCCTAAGTCAGACACCAACTTGCAATAACCACGCACAGATGGCAGGTGCAACCATGGTGTATAAAGCGTGTCGTAGGTCGCGGAAACAGTACAGTCGTTACTAAAAGTGTAGACTTTCACGGCCGGAAATATCTTGTCCATTATAATTATCCGGGCTGTTATGCCGTGGTCGGTTTACATTTCCTCGATGTGCTTGTTTTTAGAAACGAAAATGGTAGTTTGGGCCACTCAGTATACCGCAAACCCACGCACACGGACCGTTAATTGCACTGGGATTCGATTACCACCCACAACAGAAGCGGGGTGTTATCAAGACGTTAGCGGACAGAGCTAGAAATATTTGTGAACCTGAGTTGCTCGACGCTGAGATGGAACATCTCCACAATGCACTAAAGAAGAACGGATATTCGTCCGCTGAAATAAAACGTGCGTTGAGGCAGCCACGCAGAAATCATACTGACGTACAGGCTACTGCAAAATCTAAGGTTTTCCTGCCGTTTGTTAAAAATGTAACGAAAGAATAGGGAGGATCTTGACGAAGCGGAATATTACCGTAATTTACAAGCCCACCAGGAAGATACAGGAATACCTCAAGCCTGCCAAGGACGCTCGCAAACCTTTGGAAAAAGCTGGAGTGTATAGGATCCCATGCAGTTGTGGTGATGTTTATGTGGGTACAACTAAAAGAACTGTTTCTAAACGTTTGGAAGAGCACAAGGGAAATTGTAGAAGAGGAGAACCGGAACGATCAGCTGTTGCGGAGCATGCTTTCCAGCCAGGGAACCACAATATTCGTTTCGAGGAGACGCAAGTACTAGCGGCCACAAGCGGATACTACGAAAGGCTCTACAGGGAGGCAATCGAAATCGCTAAACACCCAAATAATTTCAACCGAAAGGAGGAGGGCGTGAAATTAAACGGTATATGGATGCCGGTGTTAAAGAAGATGTGTACCACCCGTCCACTACTGGGTGATGGCAACGGCGATCGACGGCGACGGACAGCGGCTAATTGGACTGACGTTTTCAAAAGACGTGACGTCACACCGCGGCGCGGGAGCGCGCGGACACGGAATTTAGCAGCAGTCAGAAGCGAGCCAGTAGGTGTGTTGGACCTTCCATCGACCTACGGACCCCCTTGAAGATGTCCCCCGCAGTCGGAGACGAAACGTTCTGAATTGAGACAAAATTCATCATCCGACCACGGCATAACAGCCCGAATAATTATAATGGACACAGTACAGTCGTTGTCGTAATGCGGAAATAGGGCACGACCGTTGTCTTTTGGGCCAAGGGTTCAAGCATTTTCGAAACGGCTTAGTCTGTAATCTGTTCACATATCACCGTGGTTAAAACATACTGTGCGTGGCAAAATGGCCCTATCCAAGACTAGCGCCGATGCAACTGTGGGGTGTTCCACAGCTGCGGGGATGTGTAGGGGCAGACAGACTTGAACTGCTGAGCAAGTGACTGTTCAGATAAGCCATGGGGTACCATGAGTGTCTCCACAATAACGTTGGTGCGTATGGGCCTCCACAGCACGCGTCTGGTTCATGCACTCATGCTGACATCAGCGACGAATGTTGGAATTTGGACGCCAGTACCGCAAATGGACGTCCACTAGGTGGCGACAGGTGGCCTTTTCAGACGGATCACGTTTTATGCTCCATTAGCGCGGAACGTCCCAAAGTAGACATCCTGCAATAGTCGTCGGAAGGGTCCACGTCGGAGAAAGGATGGTTATTGTCTGAGGAACGTTTTCATGGCAGTCCCTAGGAGGCGCAATGGATCAACACAAGTATTCATGTATACGGAGACCATGACCACTCCTATATGCAGTTCGTGTTTCCTCGACACGATTGCATCTAGCAGCAGGGCTATGCATATTGTCACACAGCTCGCAATATTCGTGCGGGGTTCGAAGAGCACCAGGATTGATTTACCGTACTCCCCTGGTTACCAAACTCCACGAATTCTAACGCAATCGAGAATCTATCGAATCACTTAGATCAGGCTGTTCGTGGTATACATCCTTAACCGAGAAACGTAGCGCATCTGGCCATGCCACTGGAGTTGGCATGGCTCCACATCCTTGTTAGTACCTTCCAGAACGTCACTAACTCTCTTCCTGCACATCTCGCAGCAGGCCGCCGTCCAAAATGTGATTATTCATAATCTTCATAGGCCGCCACATTAATGTGGCTTGACAATGTGTTAGTAACAACCAAGTGATCTGAAACGCAGGAGACGGAACTGTACACTAATACAACAAAACTTCTGAACACACAATTTTAACATCAGTTGACATGGACTGAAAGTTGAAAATTTAGCTGGCCGCTGTGGCCGAGCGGTTCTACGCGCTTCGGTCCGGAACCGCGCTGCTGCTACTGTCGCAGGTTCGAGTCCTGCCTCGGGCATGTATGTGTGTCATGTCCTTAGGTTAATTAGGCTTCAGTACTTCTAAGTCTAGGGAACTGATGACCTCAGATGTTAAGTCCCATAGTGCTTCGAGCCATTTGAACCATTTTTGTTTTGAATATTTAGTTTATGTAAATGGTGTAGGCGCTTAAAAACTAACTGGCACAATTAATAATAGAGGCAAGACAGATTTACCAACGCAGATGCTATAGAAAGGTTCTTAGTTGAAGCCTATCGCGTTCTTAAATGAACACACTCATGCATATTTGTACAACGGTTTCGTAATTTATGTTAACCCATCCAACTTCAGTAGGCAAATGAGGGAAGTTGTTAGTTTTAACGCAGCCTCTCATTCCCGTTCATTTAACGAGGTCGATTTGTCGAAGCGGTTACAGTTGCTTGAACTTAAACAAGGCACACTGTGGAGCGAAGCAGAGCGACAAGGCGCAGTAAGGGTTCAGCCAATAGCGTCATTCTGCTGCATCTCTCTGTAGCGCATAGGAAAATGTACGTTGATTGTCGTGTTAGTTTAGGTGTGCTGAAGGCACTTAACCACTGTGGCATTCACTATTGGTGGAATAAGGCAAACTGAATATATATTTTGTTAAGAAGTAGCAGCGAAACTTTTCAGAGCATACTAACTGTTTTAGGGAGAGTGAGAAGCAGAATCAACAGGCAATATTTGACTTACCACGGCGTTGCCATTGACCAAGGCTGACAACAGTTGGAGTGTGTGATATAGCACAGAGACAGAGAGCACTTTAGAGTCGGTAAAGGTTCTTCTGTCTCTACCCGCACAGAAAATAAAGTATCAACCAGGTCTTAGGTACACACCACTGTAACAGAGGACTCTTCAGGGTCTAATGCAAATTTTAACAAATGCCATATTAATCAATTAGGAGAAACTACTAAACAGCACACACCTATGATAAATGTGTAGAACGCATAAGGAACATCGTAGTACAGTTGCATAACATTTCAAAAATACTCGTGTGCTATAAGCTGATACTTGCCACGCATTTAATAAAGAATTTTACGTGGCTTATCGATGTGATATGCAGTATTATCACAATATCACGCCACAATGCATGTATTAGACGATGATATCCTTCCGAATATGTACTACAACTTTACATTGAACCTAACTGTGGTGTCACCACCAGACACCACACTTGCTAGGTGGTAGCCTTTAAATCGGCCGCGGTCCGTTAGTATACGTCGGACCCGCGTGTCGCCACTATCAGTGATTGCAGACCGAGCGCCGCCACACGGAAGGTCTAGAGAGACTTCCTAGCACTCGCCCCAGTTGTACAGCCGACTTTGCTAGCGATGGTTCACTGACAAAATACGCTCTCATATGCCGAGACGATAGTTAGCATAGCCTTCCGCTACGTCATTTGCTACGACCTAGCAAGACGCCATTAGCAGTTACTATTGATGCTGTAAAACATGTACCATCAAGAGCGATGTTCACCATTTATGGATTAAAGTATTCCACAGCTACGTCCTTTTTTGGTAGTCTAATTTCCTTGACCTGTTCCAGACCTCACGCCAGCCTGCGTGAGCTAAGACGCATGCCTTTCGGCTTCCTCTCACACCGGGTTGGCTCTCTTGCCAATCCACAACATATGGCGACGAGGCCACGCCGCGTTCGTAACTATACTGCCCTGATTTACTTGTGTAATAGCTTCGCCACCATCTCCAGATGTACTGTCCGAATTTTATCGCTTACAGAACCAGCAGACGCAGGCCTTACTGGATGCACTTGGACAGCTCGTCCAGGGTCAACGCGCAATGCAAAACGATGCTGCAGCCGCCGCTCAACCGCAAAAGCAGTCACAAAACGCAGTTGCACCAACTTTTCGTCCTTTTGATGCTGCACTGGAAAGCTGGACGGAGTGGTCACGCCAATTTGGCTTCCATCTCGCCGCCTATGGAATTCAAGGTAATGAGCGGCAGCCTTTTCTCCTTTCCTCCATCGGGGTACAAACGTACCATGTGATAGTCAAATTATTTCCCCAACGCGACATCGCAACTCTGTCCTACGACTAAATGTTGTCTGCATTAGACGCATATTTCAAAGAATCAGTCAATATAGTTGCGAAAAGGTATACCTTCTTTCGTACAAAACGTACGGCAGGTCAGACTAATAGGGAGTGGGTTACAACCCTGCAAGGCCTTACTAGGGATTGTGCTTTTGAGTGTCAATGTGGACTCCCTTATTCAGATACTATGGTACGTGATGCAAATGCACAGAACGTTTCTGATGTTCGTATAAGGGAACATATTTTGAAACTAGTCAATCCCTCCCTTCAACAAGTGATGGACATATTGGATCGGCAGGACACACTTGACTTTGCTCAGGAATCATTTGAAACTTCGCCACCTGTGTATCAGGTTAACCGGCCTGCCGGGCGAGCTTCACGGAAAAGTAAACAGTCCTCGCACCTGGCCTGCCTGGCTCTCAGCCACGTGTACCACGCCGGCAAGCAAATGCATGCCCGGGGTGTGCTACTAGACATTCACGTGAGAATTGCCCGTCACTTCAAGCTATTTGCTTTTTCTGTAATAAAAAAGGACATGTTCAAAGTGTTTGCCAGAAAAAGCTCAGAACGGAAGCTCAAAACCATTCCAGGCCCTTTGCTTCACGCCAGAATCGGAATCGAACCACGGATATTCAGGCTCGTGACACTTCGCCCATGGAAATTCATATAGTTCAGGCCACCCCGCCCAGTGCCACTCTCTCTAACACTGACTGTGTTCGTCCCACAAATAGTGTGCATCAACATCGCCGGAACTCTAGTGAAGTCACAAGTGTTTTTGTACCAGTGTCAGTTCACGTTGCACGAGACAGTCGCTCTTGTCGTCAGCAGGACAATAAACTTTTTTTAGACTTGGACATTAACGGCAAAGTGATACCATTCCAGCTCGATACCGGAGCTGCAGTTTCATTGATCAATCAAGCCACGTACAAACTGCTGGGCACACTTCCGTTGCGTGCCGCAAATGTTAAGTTAAGTACCTATTTAGGTCAGCATATCCCTGTGTAGGACAGTGCAGCCTTCTTGCAACATACAAGGGACAAACAAAACTTGTGTCACTTTACGTCCTTTGTTCTTCTTCTGCAGTGAACTTGTTTGCTTTCGATTTATTTCAGTTGTTTAACTTGTCTATAGTAAATCAGGTCCTATCAGTGAACCAGACTCTGCCTTCAGACAGTGTTTCTCGTCTATGTGAAGAATTTGCAGACATTTTTGCACCGGGCCTCGGTTGCGCTAAGAACTATAACGCACATTTGGAACTGAAAGTAAACGCGCAACCGAAATTTTTCAGAGCGCGCAATGTTCCCCAAGCATTGCGTGATGAGGTCGCAAAACATTACACGATTTGGAATCACAAGGTGTAATTGAACGTGTGCAGGCTTCTCTCTGGGCATCACCCTTAGTAATTTTGCAAAAACCTTCCAGAAAACTGAGACTTTGTGTGGACTTCAAGGCAACAGTGAATCCACAACTAGTGACTGCAACTTTTCCTGTACCCCGCCCGGAGGATCTTTTTGACAAACTGTGCCCAGGTAAATATTTTTCGAAGTTGGACCTAGCAGATGCGTACTTGCAAATACCGGTGGACGAAGAAACCCAGAGCGTTTTGGTGGTTAACACGCATCTTGGTTTGTATCGATTCAACCGACTGCCATTCGGGTGTGCATCCGCCCCTGCATTGTTTCAGCAATATCTACAAACTGTTTGTGTGTCGGCCCCTACTGCAGCAAACTATCTGGACGATATTGTGATCTCCGGAAAGACGGAAGAAGAACATTTAGCCAATCTCAGAACATTATTTCAGGTCTTGCAACAAAATGGTCTTCGCTTGCGGAAGGACAAATGTGTGTTTTTTGCTCGTGACTTACCCTATCTGGGACATGTACTCAATGCCCAAGGCATACATCCCAGTCCAGAGCACCTCCGTGCCATACAAGACTTGCCTTCGCCGCAGAATTTGAAGCAGCTACAGAGTGTGCTGGGAAAAATTAATTATTACCACAAATATGTTCCCCATGCCTCTTCCATTTCAGCTCCGCTTCATCGCTTACGCCGTGAAGGTGTTCCGTTCGTCTGGACGACGGAATGCGAACGCGCCTTTCGCCAGTTGAAATCGGCGTTGATTTCGAATACTTGCCTTACGCCATTCGATCCCCGGAAACCCCATTTGTTGACGGTGGATGCATCGGATTTCGGGATCGATGCTGTGCTTGTGCACAAAGATGGTTCGCACGATCGCCCTATTGCCTTTGCGTCCAAATTGCTCTCGTCTGCGCAACGCAACTATTCAGAGATCGAGAAAGAAGCATTGGCTCTCGTATTTGGTGTTACAAAGTTTCATGATTTCTTGTATGGTCGTCACATTACCATCATCACAGACCACAAACCTTTGACATCGCTTTTTCATCCGACCAAGCCTGTACCTCCACGTACAGCGCAGAAATTCATTCGCTGGTCTATTTTCCTCTCGCAGTACCGCTACGATATCTTGTACCGGTCCACTGCTAAGCACGGAAACGCCGATGCGTTGTCCCGTTTGCCTGTTGCTGAGGATAGAGCATTCGATTCCTCCGAACTTGCTTGCATGTTCATTGATTCGGAAACCGATGACGTGGTCGAATCGTTTCCGATTGATTTTCGTCGTGTAGCTACAGCCACAGCTGCCGACCCTGCCCTTGCTACCGTTCTGCGTTTCGTTGCTACGCAATGGCCCTTGTCAAAGTCACGGATCAGGGATCCGTTGGTTCGCCGATTATTTGCTCACAAGAAGAGACTTTTACTACGACGTGGTGTTTTGCTGTTGCGTTCTGATAATGATCAGTCCAGGGTCGTGGTCCCACGTTCGTTACAGTCCTCTGTCTTACAGCTTCTCCACCAAGGACACTGGGGTATAGTGAGAACGAAACAACTTGCTCGTCAGCACTGTACTTGGTACGGAATCGATGCCGCGATTACGAATATGTGCTCTTCTTGCATGGTGTGTGCCGAACAAGAATCAGCACCACCGCGGAAATTCTTTGCATGGCCAAAAGCCACTTCCCCTTGGCAACGCTTACACATCGATTTTGCTGGTCCATTCTGGAATGCTCGATGGTTGGTTGTGGTAGATTCCTTCAGTAATTTTCCTTTTGTTGTCCAGATATCTTCCACGACGTCATCTGCCACCATCCAAGCGTTATCCGCTATCTTTTGCATTGAAGGTCTTCCACAGACTATTGTTTCTGACAATGGCCCACAATTCGTGTCCGCAGAATTTCAGTCATTCTGCAGGGCCAATGGTATTCAACATCTGACGTCCGCGCCGTTTTCGCCACAGTCAAACGGTGCCGCTGAACGATTGGTCAGGACTTTCAAGTCACAGATGTTGAAGCTGAAAGAGTCGCATTCTCGGGAGGACGCGTTATTGCTCTTTTTGTCCTCGTATCGTTCTCAGCCCCGAGATGGTCGCTCGCCGGCTGAGTTGCTCCACGGTCGCCCTCATCGCACCTTGATGTCTTTGCTACATCCGCCGCATCAGGTTCCTGTGCAGCAAAAGACACTTGCTTTTGCCCCAGGCGACGTTGTCTACTACGGCAACTATCGAGGTTCACGGCGATGGCTCAAAGGGCGCATTCTTCGCTGCCTCGGCCGCGCTTTGTATCTGGGTTTGGGGGCCTCTGGTGAGGTGCGTCGGCATCTCCATCAGCTGCGCCTCTGTTGTCGCACGGGATCTGCCGCTCCCCGCCTGCTTTCAGCGACGGTGCCGTCCGGTCAGCGCCCTGGGTATCCATCTACTGGCACGCCTCAGCCCCAGGTGTTACCGACGCTGCCTTCCATTTTGCCCCATGGCGACGCGCCGCCGCCGCCGCCGCCGCCGCAGCCTGTTCTCCCGCCGACGACGCCCGCAGTGGACCCGTCGCTGCAACCGCCGGGCGCCTCCCTGGGTCACGCGCCGCCGATCGCTTCCCGTGACCCGTTGTCCTCCGGCATGGAACTCTTGCCCGCTCCGGACCATATGTCGTCTTCGGCCGTCGGGTGCCCCGGCCCGATGGAGGTCGACCCTTCGGCCTCTCCGGCGTGCACCCTGGAGCCGGTTTTCAGGCGTTTCCTAGCTCCCCTCGGTCCGAATGGCAGGTTGCGGGTGGCACAACCTCGCCTGTTGTTAGGCTCCCCACCTCGTCGCATACGTCAACATGGGGTCCTCCCCACGGCGGGTGGAAGCCTTATGCCACAACCGTGCACCGATTTGCGGGAGAGGAATGTGGTGTCACCGCCAGACACCACACTTGCTAGGTGGTAGCCTTTAAATCGGCCGCGGTCCGTTAGTATACGTCGGACCCGCGTGTCGCCACTATCAGTGATTGCAGGCCGAGCGCCGCCACACGGAAGGTCTAGAGAGACTTCCTAGCACTCGCCCCAGTTGTACAGCCGACTTTGCTAGCGATGGTTCACTGACAAAATACGCTCTCATTTGCCGAGACGATAGTTAGCATAGCCTTCAGCTATGTCATTTGCTACGACCTAGCAAGGCGCCATTACCAGTTACTATTGATGCTGTAAAACATGTACCGTGAAGAGCGATGTTCACCATTTATGGATTAAAGTTAAGTATTCCACAGCTACGTCCTTTTTTGCTAGTCTAATTTCCTTGACCTGTTCCAGACCTCACGCCAGCCTGCGTGAGCTAAAACGCGTGCGTTTCGGCTTCCTCTCACACCGGGTTGGCTCTCTTGCCAATCCACAACACTAACTTCTTCCATACTGTTGTTCATAACCAATTTCCATGTAGAAACATCTTTAGATATCTTCTAATACTTTTCTTTTACTGCCGGTCGGAGTGGTCGAGCGGTTCTAGGCGCTACAGTCTAGAACCGCTCGACCGCTACGGTCGCTGCTTCGAATCCTGCCTCGGGCATGGATGTGTGTGATGTCCTTAGGTTAGTTAGGTTTAAGTAGGTCTAAGTTCAAGGGGACTGACGACCTCAGAAGTTGAGTCCCATAGTGCTCAGAGCCAATTGAACCTTTTTTTTTTCTTTTACTAAACATTACTTCTTCAGATTATCGGTGTGAGGAAGGAAGGAAGATTTTGGTTTAGCATCCTGTAAATGAAGAGGTCAAACGGAACATAAGTTCGTATTGTGAAAAGACAGGAAAAGAAACGGACTGAGACCTTTTCAAAGGAACTATCTCTGTGTCTACCGTAAGCGATTTTGGAGATCATGTGCCTGGTTGAGTCTGACGTGTGGGACTTGTAGATCTGCTCTCTGACGGAACATTTCATCTTGCGCACAGAGAGTACTATTCCAGATTGCAGCGGAATTGATGGCACTATGATTTTTTCGATCTGCCGCAAGTCTGGCTGGATCTTGGCGACAAAGAGGATCTTCAATTACGCTGAGAACAAAAGGGGGCCGGCAGCGCCGGCTTTAGGGTGGGGCGACTCGGGCGGTCGCCCAGGGCGCCGGGGCCCATGGGGCGCCACGTACTAAACGCATGTAAAAAAAAAATTACAATTTACAATCACCCATTTCGCGAAACTAAAATATTATTCAGTCTCATTCAACATACGTCGCTAATCTCACGAATGCGCGATGAATTCGGGGTAGCAGAAGAGAAATCATGTTGAATGCAATCTTCGTATTGTCTGCAACCATCCATGTTTGACGCGGGCTAGCACGGGCTCTACCAAAGCGTCTCTCTTATTTGTTTCAAGAACTGCAACAAGGAAGAGCCCATGTAGCCGCACCATCTCTCGTTTACAACAGAAACTACCGGTCGCTCCAAATAAAAGAAAATACAGACTGTGAAATATACATTACATTATGATTTAATTAATACGAATGTATTTATATCGAATATTTGTGACTTAATGACTAATGTACATTAATTAATAGATCATGCAATGCGTGCACTGCATTCATAGAGAATTCTCCCCTAACTTACTGAAATAATACAGCGCCACACAATGTTTGTTAGACTGCATATGTTGGCAGCGCTACGATTTGCACCTGCATGTCAGTAATTGTCAGTAAGAGTCGGAGGCAGCGGTCATGTTTTCGTGGCTGAATAATTGTGAGTGAAACGAGTGTCGTGACTGTGTCAACATTTTAATTTTCTGGTAGGTGCGATAAACATTTTTATCTTTCAGTTCAGGTTTTTTTCTAGTTACGTCTACTGATAGGTGAATTTCTTTATTTGTTATAGGTCGAATATTGTGGTCGCGAAATAGAGCAGTGTCCAAGCAATAATTTGTCAAATTATTAAATCATGCCAGAAGAGAAGGAAATGATTAAAAAAAAGTTTTCTGGTTCAGAAAATCGGAAAAGAAAAGCTGAAAAAGAAAAAGTTCTTGAAGAAACTAAAAAGCACATGAATATTTATAAGTACCTTAAAGGAAATTCTAAGGCAAATACTTCAGATATTGAATCAAAAGTCCATGTACAGGGTGTTTCAAAAGTGACCGGTATATTTGAAACGGCAATAAAAACTAAACGAGCAGCGATAGAAATACACCGCTTGTTGCAATATGCTTGGGACAACAGTACATTTTCAGGCGGACAAACTTTCGAAATTACAGTAGTTACAATTTTCAACAACAGATGGCGCTGCAAGTGATGTGAAAGATATAGAAGACAACGCAGTCTGTGGGTGCGCCATTCTGTACGTCGTCTTTCTGCTGTAAGCGTGTGCTGTTCACAACGTGCAAGTGTGCTGTAGACAACATGGTTTATTCCTTAGAACAGAGGATTTTTCTGGTGTTGGAATTCCACCGCCTAGAACACAATGTTGTTGCAACAAAACGAAGTTTTCAACGGAGGTTTAATGTAACCAAAGGACCGAAAAGCGATACAATAAAGGATCTGTTTGAAAAATTTCAACGGACTGGGAACGTGACGGATGAACATGCTGGAAAGGTAGGGCGACCGCGTATGGCAACCACAGAGGGCAACGCGCAGCTAGTGCAGCAGGTGATCCAACAGCGGCCTCGGGTTTCCGTTCGCCGTGTTGCAGCTGCGGTCCAAATGACGCCATCGTCCACGTATCGTCTCATGCACCAGAGTTTACACCTCTATCCATACAAAATTCAAATGCGGCAACCCCTCAGCGCCGCTACCATTGCTGCACGAGAGACATTCGCTAACGATATAGTGCACAGGATTGATGACGGCGATATGCATGTGGGCAGCATTTGGTTTACTGACGAAGCTTATTTTTACCTGGACGGCTTCGTCAATAAACAGAACTGGCGCATATGGGGAACCGAAAAGCCCCATGTTGCAGTCCCATCGTCCCTGCATCCTCAAAAAGTACTGGTCTGGGCCGCCATTTCTTCCAAAGGAATCATTGGCCCATTTTTCAGATCCGAAACGATTACTGCATCACGCTACCTGGACATTCTTCGTGAATTTGTGGCGGTACAAACTGCCTTAGACGACACTGCGAACACCTCATGGTTTATGCAAGATGGTGCCCGGCCACATCGCAGGGCCGACGTCTTTAATTTCCTGAATGAATATTTCGATGATCGTGTGATTGCTTTGGGCTATCCGAAACATACAGGAGACGGCGTGGATTGGCCTCCCTATTCGCCAGACATGAACCCCTGTGACTTCTTTCTGTGGGGACACTTGAAAGACCAGGTGTACCGCCAGAATCCAGAAACAATTGAACAGCTGAAGCAGTACATCTCATCTGCATGTGAAGCCATTCCGCCAGACACGTTGTCAAAGGTTTCGGGTAATTTCATTCAGAGACTACGCCATATTATTGCTACGCATGGTGGATATGTGGAAAATATCGTACTATAGAGTTTCCCAAACGGCAGCGCCATCTGTTGTTGAAAATTGTAACTACTGTAATTTCGAAAGTTTGTCTGCCTGAAAATATTATGTTGTCCCAAGCATATTGCAACAAACGGTGTATTTCTATCGCTGCTCGTTTATTTTTTATTGCCGTTTCAAATATACCGGTCATTTTTGAAACACCCTGTATCAGCAAATATTTCTTCAGACTGTGAACAATTATACACAAAAATATACAATCACCTATTGAAGGTGATCAAATTGACCAGCGCAGTACATCTTTGCATGAATCCTCTGATATTTCTCCAAGTCAAAATCAACACATGACATCTGTGGTCGATGAAAGTATCAACGTTCTTGCAATAAAAGAATACAATGTTTCTGATATAGGTACGTGGCCAAAAGTACTTAATGCTAGAGATATAGATCGCATTATTATATGTGGACCCTCACAAGTATGTCTAAATAACTTTCCAAAAGATGAAAATGGGCGTCATTTCTCTTCAACTCATTACACAAGAAAACTATCAAACGAAGAAACTATCAGACGACGGTGGCTAGTTTATTCTGTATCAAACGACAGTGTCTTTTGCTTTTGTTGTCGACTGTTTGATTTAAAGTCAACTACTAATTTGACTACCACTGTGGGTTTCAGAAATTGGAAATATTTAAGTGAAGCTCTGAAACTGCATGAAAATAGTCCTAACCACAAAAAAGCATTTACTCAATGGACTGAAGCTGAAATCAGGTTTAAAGCTGGATTAACTATTGACAAGGAAGAACAAAAGCTAATTTCTAAAGAAAGTTTACGATGGAGCAATGTGCTTCAAAGATTGATGCACATTACTTTGTATTTGGCTGAAAATAATATGGCATTCAGAGGGTTATCAGATAAATTATTTACCCCAAATAATGGAAAATTCTTAGGTCTTGTACAGTTATTGGCAAAGTTTGATCCAATCATGGAAGAGCACGTCAGACTGGCATTGAATGGTGATTTGGCTGACCATTATTGCGGCAAAAACATACAAAATGAATTAATAGAACTCATGGCATCACACGTTATGTCTACAATCGTATCCGGCATAAAGGGTTCAAAGTATTATGCAATCATAGCTGACTGTACTCCAGATATAAGCCACAAAGAACAACTTTCGATAACTTTAAGATGCGCCGACATAACAGAGGATGGCGTAAGTGTAAAAGAACATTTCATCTCATTTCTGCAAATAGATGATACAACCGGTGAAGGCCTCACAGAAAGCATTTTAAAAACATTGAGTGATCTTGACCTTAACATTAATGACTGCAGAGAACAGGGCTACGATAACGGCGCGAACATGAAGGGGAAAAATAAAGGCGTCCAGAACAGAATTAAGAAGTTAAATCCACTAGCTTTTTTTGTGCCATGTGGATGCCATAGTTATAATTTGGTATTGTGTGATGCGGCAAAATCATCAGTAAAATCCGTGACACTGTTCGGAATGTTACAAAAAATGTCTAATCTATTTGCTGGATCGGTAAATAGATGGAAAATTTTGACCGACCATTTGAAGATATACACCCTGAAAAATGTAAGTGACACACGCTGGGAAGCTCGAATTGATAGCGTCAAAGCGGTTCGTTATCAATTATGCGAAATGCATGACGCTTTGGTTTCCTTGGCCGATGCTACTGAACAAAGCGATGCTGCGGTGTCACACGAAGCGACAACACTAGGAGGACAATTAAAAGACTTCAGCTTCATTGTTTCTCTCGTGACATGGTATGATGTTCTGTTTCAAATTAACGTTGTGAGTAAAGCAAGTCAGTCACCCACAATGAACTTTGTCGAGTTTATGGGAATCCTTGACAAATGTTGCTCTTATTTGGAAACATATAGACAAACAGGTTTCGAACAAGCTATTGTAACAGCAACGGAACTGGCTTCGGATCTTGATACGCAGCCATTATTTAAACCACAAATGCGATTAAGACGTATTAAACGCAGGCCGGGTGAAGAGGCTGTTGATGATCAAATAACTGACCCAAAAAAGAAGTTTAAAGTAGAGTTTTTCAATGCATTGTTGGACACCGTGCACATATCCATGAAAGAAAGATTTGAACAGATGCAAGAATTTTCTGTGATGTGGAGTTTCTTGTTTGACATTAAAAAAAATCAAAATAAAGAAGAACTAATACAATGCTGTTCTAAATTACAAGAAAAGTTAACTGTCAACATGAAGTCAGATATTGATGGACATTTGCTGTGCGATGAAATTTTAGGCCTGCAACACTATCTCGAAGACAGCCAGGCAACGCCTATTGAAGCCTTAAACTTCATAAAAAAGCATAATCTTCAAGAGTTATATCCCAACATCTGGATAACGTTACGTATTTTGCTAACAATACCAGTGACTGTCGCAAGCGGCGAACGCAGTTTTTCCAAACTGAAGTTGATAAAAACGTACTTGCGGTCTACAATGTCTCAAACAAGACTAACCAGTTTGGCCTCACTGTCCATTGCAAATGAAGTTGCAGAAAACCTGGACTTTGCTAATCTGATCAGAGACTTTGCCGACAGAAAAGCGAGAAAAGTAAAATTTTAGTCGTTTATAATTGTTTTTCATTAGGCGTATTATGTTTTGTGTTCAGATGACTGACAGAAAATATAGGTTTATGGCTTACAGTTATATTAAATTCAATAAAAATATGGTACCCAATTCAAAATCAGTGTTTTTTCGTTATACATATTACCTCCTATATATAAAAATCAATTGTTGTGTGTTAGTCTCACCAAAACAAAGAAATGGCTTGACCAATTTGAATAATTTTTGTTTTGTTTTGTTCGCTTTAGTACAGGGGTGCTTCAGAAAAGAATAGAAATATTTGGGATATACGAGCCTGTTTCAACCCCATTTTACGCATCTTTTCTTTGTTTGGAACACGCAAAAACAATTTTCTGGAGTTGTTGTAGATGTACAGTGCAGTACTACGCAATATTTTTAGACAATTTCCCAAAACGTGAATGCCCAAACAATATATCACTGCTATACTGACTGTTACGGCAGCGACAGCAGCATGCTGGACTGACGTCACAGGCTACACAAGACTCACATGGAGCGTCTTAGCGGGCTTTCAGATGATTTGGATTTCATTTCCATTTAAAAAAATAAAATACTCCAATTTACGATGGAAAAAACCATGTTATGATCATAAGATGACGCCATTAACCACTTAAGACGATTTCTAGAAAACAGTCAAATACCGTGTTGCAAAGCACTGCCAGGTTCGCTATTTATACAATAAAGGGCGCCAACTGGACGACTCGCCCGGGGCACCTGGATGGCTAAGGCCAGCCCTGGGGGCCGGCGCAAGCAAGGCTGGGATTTCCCAAACGATTTCTACAGCAAGTGGCGGAATGGCCTGACTTCGCAGCCATAGAATGTTACTCACAATTATTACAAGGAAAAAATCATGAAACTGCCTCCAAAAGACAGGGGAAGTAAATGTGGGTGCCAAATTATGAGTCTTCACGCCATAAGTGTTGTAAGTAGGCTGTTTATGTTTTCTTATTGGCAATGTTACATAGCGCTCTGTATGAAAATCACTGGCTGTGCTGTGGGCAGTCTGTGGCCAGTTTGCATTGTTGTCTGCCGCTGTAGTGTTGGGCAGCTGGATGTGAACAGCACGTAGCGTTGCGCAGTTGGAGGTGAGCCGCCAGCAGTTGTGGATGTGGGGAGAGAGATGGCGGAGTTTTGAAATTTGTAAGACTGGATGTCATGAACTGCTATATATATTATGACTATTAAGGTAAATATATTGTTTGTTCTCTATTAAAATCTTTCATTTGCTAACTATGCCTATCAGTAGTTAGTGCCTTCCGTAGTTTGAATCTTTTATTTAGCTGGCAGTAGTGGCACTCGCTGTATTGCAGTAGTTCGAGTAACGAAGATTTTTGTGAGGTAAGTGATTTGTGAAAGGTATAGGTTACTATTAGTCAGGGCCATTCTTTTGTAGGGATTATTGAAAGTCAGATTGCGTTCCGCTAAAAAATATTGTGTGTCAGTTTAAGCACAGTCATGTATAATTGTTCTAACGGGACGTTTCATATGTCGACCCTTACCCGAGGATATCTCACTGGAATCTTCTGATTTTTTCTTGTAGTTTGTGTAATTAGTGTAGCTTTTGTTTACTGCTAGCGCGTAATTGTAGAGAAAATCTCCTTTGTAGTTGCAGTCTTTCATTGTTGTACAGTAAAACAGTTGTGGCATGCATGTAGATTTGTACCAAGTTTTTCGCAGCTGCAATTAACTAGGTATTATTTTCAGTACTATGTTAATGTGTTCTCTTATTTTTTCTCTTAAAATTGTTCTTTTCTGTGTTGTCATGTGAAATATTGTGACAATAATGGCGTGTGAGAAACGTAATACTAGGCTCCAAAGTAAACTGAGAAATGACAGTGAAGACGAAAGCAGTGTGCTAGCGCCACCGTGTAATGAATTAACTAATGTTCAAAGTAGTAATTTGGTAATTGTACATAGGGAAATGGAGCGGGCTGCAAATAATGGTGTAGGCAGTGAAACAATTAGTGAACAGGGAAGCATTATCGATCGATCGGTCAGCAACAGCTTGCCTCAGGAATCCGAAATGACAGGACATAATCTTGCAGATACTGTAGATTCAGGTTTTGCGTCCTCCCCATTTTCTCAAATAAGTCAAGACACATTTTCTGCTTTTCAAAATGCGAATATTGGCGGGTCAAATGCATTGCCGAATAGCACTGAGGAACATGTTTCATACACCATTGCATTGTTATTACAATTAATGCAACAAATGGGACAAAAACTTCAAAAGTTAGACACAATGGAACAAAATCTTCAAAAGTTAGACACAATGGAACAAAATCTTCAAAAGTTAGACGCAATGGAACAACACCAGAGACAAACACAGCAACAGTTAGACACAATGGAACAACACCAGAGAAAACACAGCAACAGTTAGACACAATGGAACAAAATCAGAGACAAACACATCAAAAGCTTCAAAAGTTAGACTCATTGGAACAAACTCTCGAACAAACACGTGAAGATTTAACTGCTGGGTTACACAACATCGAATCGAAATGTCAAAAAGTCTGTAATGACGTAAAAACACAAATTTGTGAGCATTTCCAACCTATTTTTTCGCGGCATGAAAATGCATTACAGAATCACGAAGCAGCCATTAAAGAACTGCAAACTATTGTTCATGAAAATCATGAGACCTTGCAAGCTAAAACTGACTCAGTTGCATCTACCGATTCGGTTACGCAACTTGCAAAAACTCAGGAAAACTTAAAGGACACAGTGGATACTCTGAAAATTGGTTCAGAAAGACACATGGAGGAAATTAGTTCATTATCAGAGAAAGTAGTTGAACTTTCGGATCAGCTAAATAATTTATCTACGAAGGTAGATGATAATCTGAATGACACAAAACCGGTAGTCTTTAATGACACAGGCGAGTGCGAACAAGTTAGGAAATTCAAACAATATCAGAATCAAATTAATACGCAACACCAAAGAGAAATCCGGGAAATACAAGATCAGCTGATACAGGTAATACAAGAATTACGTATTTCAGAGGACATAGAAATACTGAACAGCCACAAAATAATAACACAGGGCACTTCGGAAATTATGAAAGAAATTGGCAAGGTACACCGAATTTTGAGATGGAACCGCCGAAACGTCGTAACAATGACCGACATGCGACTCGCCGACATGATGATTTCGACTATAAGCTGTTCATTACTACACGTAAATTCAAAACGTTTAAGAATTCTGGCAACAACATTCATCCACAAGAATGGCTCCATCATCAATGGCTCAATTCTCTCATTGTTTTCCTCCCAACTGGTCGTTAGAACAGAGATTAGAATTTATGTGTGGCTACTTAGAGAATGAACCAGCTGTAATCAAGCGATCGGTCATTCACGATTGTCACAGTGAAGGAGAATTTTATCATGCCTTCCTCTCAGCATATTGGCCTCATTAAAGTACGATTGAGGTAGATGACACTATTGAAATGAGCAGAGAATATTTTTAGGTTTTATGGCTGAAAGGTACGACGTTTTTGAGATTTAACTGAGGAGTTATGATGTTATTTTTATGACGACGATGTGTATTATGCTGTTGAGGTATGTTTATGATCAATAAGATGATGCTACCGTATATGAGGAATTTGATTATGCTACGTATTTATTTTGATGAAATATTGAAGAAGTGTCGACGAATATGCATATGAATAATGAGTAGTAGTTAGGGACCCTGATTTGTGGAAAAGGATGTTGGAAATCAAGAATCGTGCTTTAAGAGTTATGAAATGCGTGTAAATGCATGAATGTATCACAATGCCGACGAAAACGTTTTGAACACTATTATATTCATAGGATTTTGTTTCTACACATTTGCAATGCAAATTCTCGACAGGTGAAATTTTTTATATGAGACTGTCACTGTAATGCAAACTGGTGTAAATATTTCAATAAGAAAGTTAAGTGACCACCTTAACGTAATGAGTCGTGGGCACCCTGCTGCGCGACAGTCGCCTGGAAAAAAGCCATTAGTGTGTGCCTTTCAGAGGCACAGGTGAAAAAAAAGGAGCCATTATCCTCGCTATTGACATTCCTTTGTAGAAAGCATCGCAAATACGACACGCTCAAACTTGAAAACATATGATAACACTGTGGAGCTCTTAATTTATGATATTTACTGAAATGCCTAATGAAATGACGAGAAATATTTTTATGTCTATTCACCTCATTATGACTACTGTCTTTCTAGTTGAGAGATTTTTCTACTAACTTATGAAATGCCTCATGACTACTGAATGATGTTCTTATGCTTTACTTTGTACATAGTTGCTTATTTCACTTGATATCTGGTTTCCAGCTGTCTTGCAGCATTGGTTTCATAAAATAAAATTAAATGCATTTGCTAATGAGAACACTTTCTGTCAACAGATCCATTAAATAATTATTTTATGATCCACATTCTTCGAAAAAGGAGCTCTTGAAATGGAGAGAACAATAAGAAGGGACTAATAACAGTAACTGCATATATAATTTTCTTTTCAAGTACTTGGTAATTTTTGTAGAATTAGTTTTTGTGGTGCATCACTCTAATTACATAGACATTACGATGTGAATATACATTTCCCTTGTCTGCATTGTTGTCTTTAGTGTAATGTTTTTATCTGCTTGAGCTATGTCATGTTTAGATATAAGTTATTTCATTTGCTGCTGCTGTTTGCCAGGCATAGTGTTACTGAATTTGACTTTGTGTTACTCTGCTAAGCCAGTTTACTACTGATTTATTTGTCTTGGTTGCTGCTCAATGCCTTATATTAGTTGTAACATTGTTGCTTACTTTGCCAATTTGTATTTTTTTTGTCCTTGCTGTTTGTGTTAATTTGTTATGTGCTGCTGCATTGCCTCGTCCCTTGGTATATATATCTGAGCTCAGTAGATTTAAGTTAGCTTAAGAAGGGGTAGACTATATAAGAAACTAACTATGATGAATTGGAAGAAATGCATTGAGAAGCTATAAGAAAATGGTTTGGCCAAAAAAAGTAGTGCACAGTGCAGAAAAACTATTTTTGAAAGAGGATGTGAACAGAATACAGAAAGTATGCTTGGATAGGATTTTTTTTTTTTTTTTGGCTGGAGCAAATGTTGAAATAAGAGGGACGATATATGGAATGAAGTTTTGGGTTGGACTGCAGTACCAAATATTTACACTGAAAACGAACCCTGTCCTTTCCATTGTGTTATCCCCCTATGTGTTTGTGTACTCTTGTATATTTGTGTTTTTCCTGTCTTTATGTGCTTAGCTAATAAGAGTTATGTCATAGAATTTTTCTGATAATATGTTATTTTCTTTGTAAAGATGTATAGACATTATGTATTCTGTTCTGTTTTAATGCTCATGTGTGAAGTTGATGTTTCGAAAGTTATTCTGATCTTTTATGTATGTACTCATGTCATAATTCCTGTAACACTGATGTATATGGTATTTCGATTCTTTTGTAAAGCCTGTACTACAAATGTTATCTGTATTGTTATGTTCTTTAATGATGTATTTTGTACCTTTGTAATTGTATTCTTATGTTATAAAATTGTAATTGATACCAGTTCATAATATTATTAACTTGTAAGTTCCATTTCACTGCACACGTTTCTGTTGGTCATAGTATATGGACAATATGTGAGAAGTAGGGACTGTTAGTGTTTACACGTGTGGTAATAATTCAGCAAGGGACTGGATAACAGCATTGCTGGTTCTAAGGTCAATTCCAAAAACTTTGTGAGTGCACAAGTGGTGGTTATGGACTTGCTATATTGTCCGCAAGACTCTTCGATGGTGATTGTGCACCTGCACAGTCGCAGCACATGGCTGCTGGCCATCTCTACAAGGACTACATGTGGGTCTACACCTTTGATGATTCATCAATACCAATATTTCTATAAGGACTGCACTGGGTCTGCACCTCTGGTAGCCCACCTATACCATACTCTCTACCAAGACTATAGTGGGTCTGCTCTGTGATGACCTACCTACCAATATTCTTCAAAACGTCGAATGACACTGCAGTGGGTTTGCTCTGTTGTGGCCCATTACCTGTCTGCATGTCTAGAGTCAGCACTGTCTTTCCTTTGGAACGACAACACTACTTCTTCAAGACTGCATGGAAATCCACTACTTCCGTGTGCATTTTCTTTTACTGCTCAGCCTTTGAGAAAAACACTGCAATTTTACTGTGATGAATGATGAGGACTGTCTTTATGGACTGTGAGAAAATTTTAGCTTTTGACCAACATTGTATCAATAAGTGTGTCCATTTGATATCTTTGTTATTGTAATTATGAAAAATTTTATCAAATCATTATTGGCCACTGCCCAAAACAATTTGTAAAATTATTTGTGGGGAGCATGGGGACTATGTAAGTAGGCTGTTTATGTTTTCTTATTGGCAACGTTACGTAGTGCTCTGTATGAAAATCACCGGCTGTGCTGTGTGCAGTCTGTGGCCAGTTTGCATTGTTGTCTGCCATTGTAGTGTTGGGTAGCTGGATGTGAACAGCGCGTAGCGTTGCGCAGTTGGAGGTGAGCCGCCAGCAGTGGTGGATGTGGGGAGAGAGATGGCGGAGTTTTGAAATTTGTAAGACTGGATGTCATGAACTGCTATATATATTATGACTATTAAGGTAAATGCATTGTTTGTTCTCTATTAAAATCTTTCATTTGCTAACTATGCCTATCAGTAGTTAGTGCCTTCCGTAGTTTGAATCTTTTATTTAGCTGGCAGTAGTGGCGCTCGCTGTATTGCAGTAGTTCGAGTAACGAAGATTTTTGTGAGGTAAGTGATTTGTGAAAGGTATAGGTTACTGTTAGTCAGGGCCATTCTTTTGTAGGGATTATTGAAAGTCAGATTGCGTTGCGCTAAAAAATATTGTGTGTCAGTTTAAGCACAGTCATGTATAATTGTTCTAAGGGGACGTTTCAGTGTAATGAAGCATTGCTCGACGCTGTGTGGACTCTAATTTTTGATTGAAACTGTTATCAATATATGTTGATTGAACAAACACTTTAAATTATATGAGTGGCACACAAGCGCTGCTGCAGTCACAATATACAATATCTGATAAAATGTATTCTGACACCTGGCTGAAAATGACTTACAAGTTCGTGGCACCCTCCATCTGTAATGCTAGAATTCAGTATGGTGTTGACCCACCCTTAGCCTTGATGAGAGCTTCCACTCTCGCAGGCATACGTTCAGTCAAGTGCTGGAATGTTTCTTGGGGAATGGCAGCCCATTATTTACGGAGTGCTGCACTGAGGAGAGATATCGATGTCGGTTGGTGAGGCCTGGCACGAAGTTGGCGTTCGAAGACATCCTAAAGGCGTTCTGTATGATTCAGGTCAGGACCCTGTCAGGCCAGTCGATTACAGGGATGTTATTGTCGTGTAATCACTCCGCCACAGGCCGTGCATTATGAACAAGTGCTCGATAGTGTTGAAAGATGCAATCGCCATCCCCGAATTGCTCTTCAACAGTGGGAAGCAAGAAGGTGCTTAAACCATCAATGTAGGCCTGTGCTGTGATAGACACGCAAAACAACAAGGGGTGGAAGCCCCCTCCATGAAGAACACGACCACACCATAACACCACTGCCTTCGAATTTTACTGTTGGCACGACACATGCTGGCAGATGACGTTCACCAGGAATTCGCCATACCCACACCCTGACATTGGATCGCCACATTGTGTACCGTGATTCGTCACTCCACACAACGTTTTTCCACTGTTCAATTGTCGAATGTTTACGCTGCTTACACAAAGCGAGGCGTGGTTTGGCATTTACCGGCGTGATGTGTGGCCTATGAGCAGCCGCTCGACAGTGAAATCCAAGTTTGCTCATCTCCCGCCTAACTGTCATAGCATTTGCAGTGGATCCTCATGTAGTTTGGAATTCCTGTGTGATGGTCTGGATAGAAGTCTGCCTATTACACATTACAACCCTCTTCAACTGTCGGCGGTCTCTGTCAGTCAACAGACGAGGTCGGCCTGTACGCTTTTGTGCTGTACGTGTCCCTTCATGTTTCCACTTCACTATCACATCGGAAACAGTGGATCTAGGGATGTTTAGATGTATGGAAATCTCGCGTACAGACGTACGACATAAGTGACAACCAATCGCGTGACCACGTTCGAAGTCCGTGAGTTCCGCGGAGCGCCCCATTCTGCTCTCTCACGATGTCTAATGACTACTGAGGTTGCTGATATGAAGTTCCTGGTAGTAGGTGGCAGCACAATGCACCTAATATGAAAAACGTATGTTTTTGGCGGTGGTCGGATACTTTTGATCATGTGGTGTTTATGTCAAACTGGAGGTGAAGCTTACAGTAAACACATACTAATCCAGTTTACCTGGATCTTAACGGAGTAACGATGATTATGATTACCACTACTCTCTTAAACTGACTGAGATCAAATCAGTCCACTAAAACACGTACCACGATGCCAATAAGTGTTGACTAAACTTTTATATTCTCCGTAACTGTATCTGTGATAAGTGCCAAACGATGGAATGTGCTGAAAAAGGACACAAATTACATCGGTCGTAATTCGACTTTGGTCAGTGTTACATAAAAACAATATGCACCACACAAAAGAACAAGAATTTGTGCACTGTTTTGATGTGACATATTGTTATAGCCTTCATTCCGAGTATTAGTTTGATGCACCTCTCCATGCTACTCTATCCTGTGCAAGCCGTTTCATCTCCGCCGAGTATTAGTTTGATGCACCTCTCCATGCTACTCTATCCTGTGCAAGCCGTTTCATCTCCGAAAACTACTGAACCTACATCCATACCATCCTGATTACTGTATTCACCTCTTGCTCACCCTCTACAATATTTACCCCCTACATTTCTATCCAATAGTAAGCTGATAATTCCTTAAAATCTCAGAAAGTTTCCAATTAATCGATTCCTTCTTTTAGTCAAGTTTTCTCTCCAATTCTATTCAATAGCTCTTCATTAGTTACGTGATGTACCCTAGGTATCGTAGTGATTAGCCTACTGAACTCTCTTTACAGAGGGAAACGGTTCAAATCCACATCTGGCCATACAGATTTAGGTTTTCCGTGAACTGCTTAAATCGTTTAAGGCTAATAGCGGAATGTCTTTTTTGAAAGGGGAGAATAGATTTTCTTCTCCATACTTTCTTAATCGCTCCTTCTCTATTGATCGCAACGTCGACAAAACGTTTAACATTAATCTTCCTTCTTATAACATCACATTTCAAAAGCTTCTCTTTTCTTCTTGACTCAGCTGTTTGTCGTCCACTTTTCACCTTCGTACAAGGCTACAATCGATACAGATTCCTTCGAAAAAGACTTCCTAGCACTTACAATTTTGTTAGATGCCAACAAATTGCTCTTATTCAGAATTTGTTGTCTTGCCATTACCAGTCTACGTTTCATAGCCTCTCTGCTTCAGCCATGATTAATTATTTTACTGCCCAAATAGAAAAACACATTCACTACTTTTAATGTACTGATTTCCTAACCTATTTCACTCAGCATCGCCTGATTTAATCCGGCTGGATTCCATTACCATTGTTTTGCTTCTGCTGATGTTCATCTTATATAATCCTTTGAAAACACTATCCATTTCGTTCAACTACTCTTGCAAGCTCTTTGCTGTATCTGACAGAACTACAATGTCAACCGCAAAACACAAAGTTTTTGTTTCTTCTCCCTGAACATTAATTCTTTTCCCAATAACTCTTTGGTTTCCTTTGCTGTTTGCTCATTGTACAACAGTGATAGGCTACAATCCTGTCTCACTGCCTTTTAAACCAGAATTTCTAATCTTGTTTTCCAGTCACCATTGTCAAAAGCTTTCTCCAAGTGTAAAAATGATATAAGTTAGAGTTCCCTTTTTTTTTAAACATGCCTTCTAGTAGAAGTCGTAGGGTTAGTATTGTCACGCGTGTTCCTGCATTTCTCTGGTACCCAGATTGACCTTTCGCGAGCTTGGCTTCTAAGAGCTTTTCCATTCATCTGTAAATCATTCGTGTCAGTATTTTGCAATCTGATAGTTCGGTAATATTCACACCTGTCAGCATTTGCTTTCTTTGGAATTGGAATTATCATATTGTCTTAAAGTCTGAGGATATTTCGACTGTCTCAGTTATATCATGGCAGAGACCCGCAAGGATATCAGTTGTTCTAAGAGAATGTCATCTACTCCAAGGGGCTTGTTTCAAGATAGGTAGGTCTTTCAGTGCTCCGTCGAATTCTCCTCGCAGTATCATAGTTCCTGTCTCTTCCTCTTGATCTTCGTTTTCCCTTTCTATAATACTACTTTCAAGTTCATTTCCATCGTATAACCTCTCTGTATGTTCCTTCCACCTTTATTCTTTCTTTTCTGTGCCCATACTGGTTTTCCACCTGAGCTTCTGATGTTCATATAGCTGTTTCTCTTTTCTCAAAGAGGATCTTCCATTTTTCTATAGACGGTATCTATCTTTCTACTAGTTATACGTGCTTTATAGACTTGCATTTGTCCTCTAGCAATCTGTGCTTAGCCATTTCACATTTTCTGTCAACGTCTTTTTTTTAGACACCTGTACTCCCTTTCATTTGCCTCATTTGCTGCATTTTGAAATTTTCTCCTTTCATGAAATAGATGGAATATCTCCTGTGATATCTAAGAATTTCCACTAGGTGTAAACTCTTTGTCCACTGGATCCTCTGCTGCATTTACTATTTCATCTCTCAAAGCTACTGATTCGTCTCGTACTGTATTTCTGTTTCCTGTTTCAGTTAATCGTTGCCTAATTCTCCCTAACGCTCATTCTTTCAATTTATCCAGGTGTCTTCTCGATAATTTCGTACCTTTTTGTAATTCCTTCAGAACATACTTAAGCATATATAAATATTTGTTGATAATTTGTTATTTTATAGGTTGTGCATGATGATACCGTATTATATTTTCATGAAGATTCACTATAGAATGTATGCCATAAGTGACGAGCGAGGGAAGGTGCTCATTTGAGTTTGTTTAGTTTTGAGAAAATCAACCTATATCCAACGAGCATTATTTTAAACATTTTTGTAACAAGTCATGAACAGGACTAGGGTGGTCTCGTTCTCGAAGAGTAACATAGACGGCGCTGCTGCTCCTCGTTATTTTTTTCGCTCAGTCGCTTCTGTGAAGAGCTGGTAGTGAGTCTAGGTAGCGCTCGGTTGACAGTTGAAGTTTCCTGAGGTTCAGCACAGCACCTTCATTTACACACTGAAATTTCATAGGTGACATAAGTCGAGTAGCAAGTGAGGACTTACTTGATTTCACATTGCAGTTGTGCGATTCACACTTTCGCAAATGCAGTACATTCAGCGTAGTAGGAGTGTTTTTATTTTATTTTTTTAAAATTTTTTTTCATGAGGAAGTTAAGTGGACAGTGAAACATCATCAGTCACGATTTTTACAGTTACTTATAGGTGGAAGTTGGACGTTGGTTTTGCTACAGAGTTAGCTGACTTATCTGCGGAATCTCACAAACATTATTCGCCATTCATGCCATCTGAATTTCACGTAGCAACGATTTCAATTGTTCAACTAAAGGTGGAAACCGACACGTATTTAATAATTCTATGTAATGCCATCACATTTCTTTTTGTTTTATTGCGTATACAATACTCATTCTTGAACTTAACTATGTCGTTGTGTGACTACATTATTTTATATGTTGATTCCACTTATTTTCTCATTTTGGTCAGCCTGTTTTACTGTGTGATTACCTCTGCAGTATAGGAGGGCTTCATGTATTTAATAGGTGCTCGTTTGGGATCTATCATAGACAGTCGGCACTGTCATTAGGTCAGAAATGCAGGAGCTGGCGTCGCACCCCTACGACTGCAGAGGTGCGCTTTGACGCTAGCGTCGTTCACTGGCCCGGACTCCAGTAATCCTAGTACTAATCTGAGAACACGGATGCAATTTGTCGTGGTTATTTTGTCAAGTAGGGGGATTGGGCTTGCATTTCGCGGTCTCTTTTCCGGGATTAAGTCATGCCACAGTGCCGCAACGATTTGAACTCAAATAATGCATTCTGCATGGGGGTTCGCGAGCTGTTGCATATTGCGCAGCAGATGCGCAGTGAACAACGTAAGTTAGATTGCCGTTATTGCGCTTATGTAAGGACGTGAAAGAATGTGACGGCGGACTGCACACAGCAGCCACCGACCGTAGCTGCAGACAGCGGGTGCCGACATCCAGCCAGTAGCAGGTAGACATCGTGGAGGCAGCTAAGATAACGGAACATCTCGTAAGTATCGCCGCCGATAACGTAAATGTAACTTGTTTCACAAAGTTACCTTCAGATCTGTATTATGGAGTAGTGATTAGATAATCAGCATGCGTTTGTGGGTCAGAGAAATCGAGTAGTGCTAAATCAGGATAGGGGAGCAAAGCAACTGATCCACTCTCAATTATAATGCAGTCAATAAGAACATTATTTGTACAAATGGGTGGTACTGAAAATAAAATTGGTGGGGTAGAGGTGAAAGTAGGAAATGAAATAGAGAATTAAAAATGTACTAGGATAAAGCGGGGAGATAACTGCGGAGAAGTAGAGTGAGTTTGAAACAAAAATGAGTTGACTTGCTTCCGAAATCAGGAAGGTAAAAACTCAAGTCGATGATGTAGAAAAGACCTGGTGGGTCGTGTAGGTAATCTGAGGCGTGATCTGGGTGGCAGGGCTGATATGGCCTAGCAGAAGCGGACTGAGTTAGGTGACAAAGCTATTGATGAGACTGCGAAGGATGTGGAAGAATATCGTGACGAAACACGAATTTGCAGAAGCAGTCTCAAAGTGGAAATCAGCATCTAGACTGCATACTCAAATGGCTCTGAGCACTTATGGGACTTAACATCTGAGGTCATCAGTCTCCTAGAACTTAGAACTACTTAAACCTAACTAACCTAAGGACATCACACACATCAATTCCCGAGGCAGGATTCGAGCCTGCGACCGTAGCAATCGCTCGGTTCCGGGCTGAAGCGCCTAGAACCGCTCGGGACCGCGACAGGTGACTGCAAACTATAAGAAGTAAAGGCAGCGCTTGTTACGATCGCATCAGGTAAAGCGACAAATTTTCTTGTTGTCGCAATGTGCCAACCGGTAGCAGTGATAACTTTGTTGCGGGGATAGCAAATGCAGCAAAGATAACATATGCTAATCGGCATCTGGACGTTATCGATTTATAATACTCAATCCCAATGCCTATAATTTCTTAGGCAGTAAAACTTTTGGTGAATGTTTTAAACTCTAATTTTGGGGTGATGCGAGGCAGACTCGTTTGTAAAATGAATTTTTCAATCGTCCTATGCCTACAAGTGGTCAGGGCGCTATGAAGGAATTTTATGTGAAAGATTTAAAACGGCTCATGCATAGAAGCATGACAATAGAAGCCTCAGCGGAAATATTAGCTCTGAAAAGTCGACTATCTGAGAATTTTCTGTGGGATCTGGTGCGTCTGGCTGACTCAGTAGATGCTTTTGTAGGTTTTATTGAGAACTTGGACAATGTGTTAAATGGAAATCACGTTGTCAAAAAAATAATAATAATGATAACTTGCGTATTACGGAGGAGAAGCACTGAAATGAGAATAATCAACTAATATGATGCGAAAACAAAAAGGAGCGATTATTCGCAGAGAAAGGAGAATTTCAATCAGAATTCGAAAGACAATAGATACAATCATGATGGGATCTGGCAGAACAGGCAGAAAAGTGATGATCACAGAGATCTGCAATAGGGAAACGAACTTGGGCTGTATCATTAATTCGGAAATGTGGAGGTAAGTGGGCGAGAAGAAAGGTTGGAAACAAAAATAACAGAGGGGAGCAACCAGAGCAAATTAATGATATGGAGATAATTTTGAGCGACAGGTAGTTTCGAGGAGACTGGAGAAATGAAGCGAGCAGTAGAACAAAGAAATTAGTGAAAAAAGTCATAATTTTAAAATTGATCGACTGTTTAGTAATTCAGGAGAGGTTACTGAAAACTGTGTAGAATTAAGTGCAGAATTTTGTGTTCTGAATCGGTGACGTTCGTGAAATTAACTGATGTGAGAATTAAGTATGTGGATGCGTCAGGAGAGATGGGATGTCGTACTAATTTTAATGTGGGATATTTTGTTGATTGCGCGATGGAAGATAAATGATCAAAGAGAACGTGATCTGTAGGGAAATTAAAGTATTAGCGATTGAAGCATGGGCTATGCGACAAGCAAGTTGGCTGGGTGGCCTTCAAAGTGCATACATATTGAAAAAGGAGACGGGGTGTTTAATGATGGGTTGCTGCAAGGAGCAAAACTCGCAAATAATGTGTGTGATGTGTATGGTGATTTGTTAAATACTGCCTTCGATTTCTCAGAGGAAACTATCTGCATATGTGTATCTGTAGAGGGATGTGAGCCCATATGTTGGGCGGTAATGCAGATTCTAGACAGTAATGAAACGAGGTATACGATTTTAGTGTGAATGATTGGAGGTCATGATTGGCGATGAACGAACTATTTATCCCAGGTTGGCGAGAGTAGAAAAAGTACCAAATAGCTTGGGAGCTGGAACTACGCTAAGTGTGAAGCATGGGCTAATGAAGTGTGCGGCAGTTCTGTTGTTTTACTGAACGTTTGAGATTTATAAAGAGAATTCCTACCATCACCTCGTGTGTGTTTAAGTTCAGTCATGATTTTAGTTCTGATAAATTAGGTCAGGTGAACCAAAAGTATTAGGCGCCTAATATGGATATGCCCAAAAATTGTAATGTTCCAGTACAAAAAGCATCCTAGGACATTAAAAAATGCGATGCGACTTCGTTTGGATGTCCTACTTCATATGACAGCGAAATTCCTCTGCTCCATGTACGTGATAATGCAAAGAGTACCCCACTTTAAGTCTCAGAATAAGCATCTCTGCCTAATTCATGTAGCAATCATTACAAAAAAACAAACTACACTCAGTTGAAAATAGATCATGAAACTAGTACATATATGTAAAATAAAGGTTCTCTCTTTGAACTAAACATGTTGCATAAATTCTTCAAGAACAAAAACTTAGTTTTATAACATATGCTAGCTAACGTTTTCTGAATGAAAAGCAATGTTAACATCAAGTACTATCGTTTATCCAGGCCTGATGTAAAATATAGAATTACCTTAGTCTGTAACGAACTGCTGATGTGCACAGAATTTAATCAAATCTTGTATTGGCACAACATCAGCATGTGTTGGCTCCGTGCTGCCCACGTCAGTTTCTCTCACCTAGACTGATCGCGCATCTTCTGTCAAGGCACTCAGCTTGTAATGTGGCGTGGTGGCTCTTACAGTCAAGATGTAATAGATTTTACACAAAAAAAGAAAAATCATAAGAGGATTTTCCTCCAGTTTCAGTCCTTATCCGATGACCCAGCAAAGGCTGTTAATACCCCACCCTCGCTTTTCTTTTTAAATCAATTCTTTAGGGGGACAGTAAGAAAAAGCGAACGTACAGCGAATATAACCAGACTATTACAAGCGTTTAATGAACTGTTCCATGAAGACAAGGAAATCGATACACTGTCAAAAGATTGTTCAAATGGTTCTGACCACTATGGGACTTAACTTCTGAGGTCATCAGTCCCCTAGAACTTAGAACTACTGAAACCTAACTAACCTAAGGACATCACACTCATACATGCCCGAGGCAGGATTTGAACTTGCGACCGTAGCGGTCGCGCGGTTCCAGACTTTTGCGCCTAGAACCGCTCGGCCACCTTGGCCGGCTGATACACTGTCGTTGCAAACATATGTACTAAGCGTGTGGGGATTTGTCAGAAGAAAGACAGAGACATATTGAAGAAAATACACATCAACTCATTGAAATTAATAAAACTGGTGTAAAAACAGGGGTGCAATTGGACTGTGTTGTCTGTAATGGAAGCCTCTATGCTAAGGGTAAAGGAACAAGAGCCTTTAATTTTTCCTGTCATGGGAGGGGAAGAAGAGACAACCACAGGAGGAATGAGACAAGCTATGAATCATGAAATGTTGTTACAATTTCAGAGTGACATCAGTAATTTTTAAATTAGTTGTCTAATTGTTCTGGGCCTGGTGAAATACGTGATACTAAGAACCAATTTCTCGATGCAGGTTCGAACAAATATAAACTGTAAATACAGACCTTTAGAATTGAGTAGCGGTTGGAGTTAAAAACGAGTGAGTGTCCAAAAGCTAGGTTATTTTCACAGGTCACTATATCAAAGGCCCGTAGTGGATTTCCAAGAATTACAGGGAAGAGGGTTTAATCCTCACTATATTTAATTATTTAATTAATTTTATGTTTGTTGGATGGTACATATTGCAGTCTTGGTACACACTGAAACCCTCGCTCCACACTTCCGTTGTACGATGATAGAGGAGCTTAAACAAAATGTTGTTGTCCCTTAATGAACTGTAGTATCGCACGGTAATTTGTTTTCTACATCTGAAGGGGAGAAACACTGCAACAATTCGTTCGAATCTCGGTCCGGCACACAGTTTTAATCTGCCAGGAAGTTCCACTGCAACAATCCATAGTGAGTCTGTGACAAAGTACATCAGTAATACACCATGACATGACACTGTGAGTCGATGGTACAGATGCTTTCATTGTGGTAAAACAAATCTGAATGATGACGAATAAAACGACAACCATCTCTCTAGGAAGAACTGGGAATCGAAAGAGGTGGACTTGGTACTCGAAAACAGTCAATCGCACTCAGAACAACAGTGGAAAAGTAAAAATTCGTCGTGGATCCGTTTTCAACACCTCCATTTTGAACATCAAGAAAGTCACCACCCAGTGGGCTTTTGCTACTGCACACACCCATTCAAACAACCCAACACACCGAGGCACCATCAGCAATGTTGCAGTTGTATCAGATCAAACCAGTGACTGATTTTGTTGCTTAATTACTATGGATGATTGCTGGGTATCTCACTATGATCAACAAACAAATGAGCAAGGGGCGCAATGGAAGCATGTGGATACACCACCGCTGTAAAACGCAAAGATCTAACAATGATTGGTCAAAGAAATTCAGGTTTTTTTTTGGATGGGGCGGGGGGGAGGGGGGCTGCCATGGTATGATTATATTCATAAGGGGAAAACTGTTACAGGTGCACACTGCTGAAATGCCCTGACGGGGTTACTGTAGCCTGTGGAGACGAAGCACCACGGGGAGCTGTACAAGGAAGTGCCTTTGTAACGCAGTGATTTGTGTAAGTACAGATGTCGCCAGTGGCAGGGCCACAGCGGTTGGCGAGACCAGTCCGTACCACAAAGGAATAGAGAGAAATAAATTTACTTTTTAATTTCAATGACAGATTCGGACTTATGAAACAATTCCGAATATTTTAATATTAAACTCAAACCGTCAGTTCATTAATTTGGTCGCCGAACTCAATTACCATTTTTATACTATTAAATTAATCTTGCTATGTCTGCAAATACCACCGACATATTGCCTGCACAGATCATCAGTTGGAGGAAGCGGGGTACTTTTGACATTTCCAGTTTAATTAATAGAGAAATCGCCCAAGGTAGCGAAGTCCAGCAAAGTTCTCTGTCCGCTGTTTTCAAATTTACGTTGAAGCCACTTGGTGGAGGAGGCATACCTGGTCGTCCCTCGTTCAACTAACTGGCGTCCAAACAGTTGTCCCGACCTGAGAAGCAAATAGATCGAGCCACCGCCGCGTATAAGCTGCACTAACGGTTCGTTTCCACCCCCTGTGACAAGGGCTAAGGGAACCAGGCTGTTAACTGCAGGCACATGTCTATGTCTAGATGCTGCATCAGAGGCTAACAAACAGCATGGAGAGTCACTCTCGAGCCCCATTTAGTTCCAGTTTTACACGAGTCTACATCGTGAGAGTCATCGCGCGGCAGTTACAGCGATTTTGTTCCAAGTGTTGCTTTCCATTACGTAGGGAGCAAACATGTGTTGAGCCACACGCGATACGGTCGTCATGATATGCATTAGGAAGGCCGCCGCAGCTACGGTGGTTGTGACTGCTATCGCGAGTTCTTCAGGGCCAGATACCGGCATTGCAAATTCACATCTCGTAACGTGGTAACCACTATCGCCCGACTTCTGTTTTCTGTGACAGCATATGTTAACATGGTTGAGTTCTAACGCTTTTGTGCTTCAATGAGGTTTACTTTCCGCACTGTTATTTATGAAAGTATTTGTAACTTGTAACTTGTCCTGCAGCATGTCAACTGCTCGCCAAGAGACTACTATTTTTAACCGCTACCTTTAAGAAGGCGTCGTGACAGGGCTGCCTTGTATTTCTGTGTTCGTTTATAAACACGTGCCTCCATTACAAGAATATGCTTTCATTGGTCTATAGCTTCCCTGCTGTCCATCTTTTGTTTAATTAATTCATTACTAGCTGACGAAACCCTGTGGCAGGAGGGGAAATCCGACGCTTGTACGGTCCAGGGACCGGAGATCAGCAGGTGAGTGATCTGTTATGGAACAATGACTGTTAGTGCATCTCCGAAAGCCATTTATTCCATCTTTCCACAGATATTTTCTTCCATAACAACGCTGCTGCAGTTCTTTCTGCACAGAACACAGTCACACAAACTTCTTTTTGGGCTATCAGAATGGGCCTCACCCTGATTTCTCCTGTCATTTTACCCAACATCTTTTTGTTTCCTTGAGGGACTTAAAAACTGTGTGACAGGCATTTCCAAAAACACGAAGAGGTGATGTTCGATGGAACTTTTCTTGAACTTCCAAAATGCAGACATCTACAAGTAAAGTCTGCGCCAAGTCATTCAGCTTGGAGAAAAATGTGTCGCATAGAAGCTTGACTATGTAGAGAAGCCCTAAAATCGTAATCATGTTTCATCGTCGCCACGTAATTTTTCGAGATGATAAATAAAATTTTATAATTACTTTATTCCTCGCAAGAAGAATCCAAAAACAAGCTCGTTGGACATTAAATTTTGTCGTTTATATGAGTAGCATGCTGAAGAATATGTATATCCTTGAACTGAACGTGTTAGAGTCGATGGAATGATTACGATGTTTTTTTGTATAAAACAAAGGAAGTTCTTTTAAAGTTCTTCTTGCTACCTCTCCTTCTTCCTTGATGTATGTAAGAACGCCATTTTCGTGAATAATAAGGTTAATATTAGTTAAAATCATTTATTATTTCATTGAATATGTGCCTTAACCATCGTCTGTTATCTGCACACATTTATTCTATGCTTCAGTGGTTTATTTCCACTAGAAAGCGGAAGTCTGATGATGCCACAATTACGCGCCATCAGCGATCTATCTAATGCATATTTTCACCTTTTTTCTTAGAACCTGATCACTGTTATACGAAGTCCGGTTATTCTTGCTACACACTGCGACATAGACTATCCCCGATCAACCATTGCCTAACTTATCGCAGTCCTACAGCAATCTCTGCGTCTGGTTTCATCGTAACAAAGAATTTAAAGGGTAACAACGCGCAGATTCAGGTTCAGTGTTCAGTTTTGTTTAAATCTTATCTCAGTTGCGGACTAAGCATAATCGTTTTTACTCCCGTTTTACATTTTGTGGCTCTTTCTGATCTTAGAATAAATAATATGCTAAATTAAAATGCAGTCTAGTACTCCAGCTTAATTTTGACCAATATTGCCACTCAAGCGGCATTCCTCGTAGGTAAAATGGGATGCTGGAAACATCTGCTGCCGTCCTTGAAAAGCGCATGATAGAAAAATAAGCCGATACTAATCTGTTTATCTACCGCAGTCAGATGAAGACTGTAATTTTAGCAAGATAATGCACTATCCAATTGCACGTTATTATTTCTATGTGGTTCTATAACAGCTCTGGCCGGCCGGAGCGGCCGTGCGGTTCTAGGCGCTACAGTATGGAGCCGAGCAACCGATCCGGTCGCAAGTTCGAATCCTGCCTCGTGCATGGATGTGTGTGATGTCCTTATGTTAGTTAGGTTTCATTAGTTCTAAGTTCAAGGCGACTGATAACCTCAGAAGTTAAGTCGCATAGTGCTCAGAGGCATTATAACAGCTCTACCCTTAGACAGCGGAACACATTTCATCTATATCTACATATACATACATACTCTGCAAGTCACTGTGAACTGCATGGTACCACGAGTCTGAGTTTGTTCCCATTCGAATTGCCAACAGAGCGCTGGAAGAATGATTGCTCGAATACCTTTGTGGGCGCTGTAATTAGTCTAATTTGACTTCATAATCCATAAGGGAGAGGTACGTAGAGGGATGAAGAAAATCTCTAGATTCCTCGAGTAATATTGGTTCTCGAAACTTCGTGAGTGCGATAATATTGGCGTCTGTCTTCAAGTGTCTGCCAGTCAGGATTTTCAACAATTCCTTGAAACTCTCCTGCAAACATTGTGAAGGCGTTCTTTATGTACGTTAAACATCTCATATGGATCCTATCTGGTATCGGTCCCACACTCGTGAGCGATAAAACTGAAAGCAGTCTTCTTTGCACCCAGTGTCTCAGTACCATGCCAATGAATCGAAGTCTTTCACGTGCCTCACGTGCGACTGATCCTGCATGATCGTTTCATTTTACGTCCCTACAAACTGTTACACCCGACTGTTAGTACAAGTCGAATGACTCCAATTACGTGCATTGATGTTGTAGTCATAGAACAGAACTTTCCTACTTTTTATGAAGCGCACAATTTTACAGTTCTGAACATCGGAAGCAAGTTGCCAATCTTTCCACCGTTTTGAAATGTCATCAGAATGTGACTCGATGTTTCTGCAATTTTTCAATAGTACTTCATTATGCGACGCCATACTGGAAGTAACGTGTAGCAGTTTTTTATATTAAAACTCTTAAAACCTTTTAAGACAAACCAAAATTTTTAACATCTATATCTTTATTCTTCACGTCTACATTCTTGCACCCCTCTGCCACTAGAGGGCTCTGAATTGTAGAGTGTAACATGGTGTTGTGTAACGTAACTATGTCGGTACTAGAGAATCAACGTGCTGTAATAGAGTATCGAATTCGAAGAGTTCGTCCACTCGTGGACACTCCTTCAGCACGAAAATGCCACTCCAAACAGGAGGGCTGCGGCATCTGCAACAATCCGACGCTTTCGGTTCACTGTCAGCGATCATCCTCCGTACAGTACAGACTTTGCCCCATCCGATTTTCATCTGTTTCCAAAATTTAAAGAAATACTTTCGAGGACTTTTGATAGTGACGAAGCGGTGAAAGCACTAGTGAGATTGTGGCTTCGTGAACAAAGATAATCATCTTACAGTGACAGTATCAATAAAGTGGCCTCTCTTTGGGAGAAATGGGTTCGTCACCGAGGTAACTGTGTTGAGAAATAAATATTTACATATGAAGAATAGCAGTGTGTTAATAACGTTTGTTTTATTTCAAATGCTTTAAGAACTCTCACAAAAAAGACCATTTGGAGTCATTTCTTTTCAGCACGTCCTCGCAGATAACAGCGTCATCTCCAAAAAGCCTCAGGTTACTATCAATATTCTCTGTCGGGTTATTAAAATACGATATGAACGATAATGGTCTTGCTACACTTCCTTGGCGTTCGCCTAAAGATACTTCTAGATCTAAATCTAGGAGTGTCTTACGTCGTTCATCGAAGTCGCAGCAGTGCTTTTACATTTCGCGGCGAGCGGTTGCAGCTGTAATACTAACAAAGTTGTTTGTATACTGCATTAGAATATTAAATTTAGTAGTTTTCAATGGTTCATCCGTGTATAAGCAGTGTGTTTACATTTCGCAGAGTGCAGTTGCAGCTGTAGTGGTTCTTAAGTTCTGACAAAGTTGTTTATGCATTGTACTCAGTTATTAAATTTAGTAGTTTTCAACGGTGCCTCGTGCTGTTTCTGGCGAAATAACGGTTTAATAAAGTTTCGGAAACTTTCGCCCACTATGTCTCATAGAGTTTTGGCGCTTTGAAGTCGTTTATTAAATTTACTGCGGTAGTTTTCAGCTGACGTTTCTTATTGTTTGTAGTGAAATACAGTATTTCATAAAGCTTTCGTTTACTGTGTTTAATTTCATCGAGTGTTCCAGTGGACGTTTCGATTTTTAGTTTTAGATAGGAAATTGTGTTAGTTTTTGTGGTATTGGTATTAGTAGTGGTTCAGTAGTATTAATGAAAGTAGTTGCTTTCTTAGTAGAGAGCGAAATTCGAGATCATTATTGTTAGTTCTTTAAACAATTCTACTATTGTAACTGAACTTAGATTACGTATACATATAGATTTTTAGTAACTGTTAACATTTTACCATGAGTGAGAAATATGGGCTTCATTGTAGGTTTGTGAATAGCCTGTTGCGGTGTGAGATTTGTTCAAAGTATTTTCATTCGAGGGATTGCAGTGGGCAAGCCAGTGGGCATTCTAGCGAGATCCGCTCCTGTAAATACAGAATTTGTAGTAGAAATAAGTTGATAGAGGGGCAGGAGCGTAAGATCTGGTGCCCACACCACCTATCCCACCACGTGCACGAATAGTTGCAACAGTCTGAAGCCCACATAATTGGTCACAACGTACCAGATACTGTGAAAAGCCAATAATTTCTCTCAACAGTAGGAAGTGCAGCGTTTAGACTCCTACAAATACTTTTCTCTAACGCCACTCCAAATGAAATTTCGTATAAACGGGTTGTAGATTCGCTAGCTAACTATGATGACGACCAACAAGTGAATGTGGTAGTGGCTAGGTATCAATTCTTTAATTGTAAAAAACGGTCAGAACTTATCGCGGGTGGGTAACAGACTTTCAGGGTATGACGAGGAAAAGCAAATTCAAATGTGCTTGTACTACTTTATATTCAGATGTTACATTTCGTGATGCGATTGTGTACAATTTCACCGATTTCAAACTCAGAGAACAGATCTTGGAACAGTCCGATCCATCATTTCAGCAAGTAGTGCAAATACTAGATCAGTACGATTCAGGTGGCCTGTCGGCTGATAAATTTGAGCAGCCAACAATTTGTCGGGTTGACTCCCTTGTTTACGACCGACCAATTCGGCAGCAGCAGCTTGCGCTTTGCCATGCCGTGTAAACAATTCTCCACGTCGTGTAAGCAGCTGGCTAAACAGATGGCTACACAGGCGAACAGATTTAAGTCACGTTCTTGGTGTTAATCACTGCTCTTCCCGATAAGCAAAGTGTTATGCTTGTGGCAAGAAAGGGCATGTACAATCTAGTCAAAAGGCCCATGTCATTAATGCAGTAAATTCGAAGTTTGCAACAGGCAGTACCAAAGCAGGAACTAAGCAGTTTCTTCAGTGCTATACCAGTCCAACAAACTTTTTGTTCATTTGCTTCCATGTGTGAAATTTCAGTGGCTCTGCTACATTGGTGAATCGTCACAAATATGAAATGTCAGGCTCCCCACGCCTCTTTAAAACTAGCACACCCGACGGCTCGTAATGGACAAGACATTCCCGTTCTCAGAAAATGTACTTTGTCTGCCATGTATCACTCGCATATATCAACAGTACCTTTTACGGTGCTACAATCACGTGATTGTGACAACATATTTGGTCTTGATTGATTTGATTTGTTTGGCTTTCACATTCAAGACAATGTGTTGTCAGTGTCTGCAATCCATTCAAAAGACTGTGTAGCTTAATGAAAGGATTCCCAGAACTCTTTTCTGAAGGATTAGGTAAGGCTAGCAATTTTCTTGCGCATATTACTCTGAAAGACAATACTCAGCAGAAATTTTGTCAGGCCAGACCAGTTTCCATTGCATTACAGGACAAAGCCGCTGCTGAAAAAGAATTGCAAGATAGCGGAGATATTGCGGTCCTACAAGCTAGGCAATGGGCAAGTCCACTGGTTTTACTCCCCAAACCTTCAGGCCGCATTCGCCTCTGTGTTGACTTTAAGTCTACGGTCAACCGACAATCCTATCCATTACCAAGCCCAGAGGATCCCATGGACAGATTAGGCACTGGTCGCTATTTTTCAATAATTTATTTGCGCGATTCATGTCTTCAAATATCGCTCAATGAAGAATCTCAGAAACGTGTGTGTAGGAATACTCATTTGGGTTTGTTCAAATATTTGCGTTTGCCTTTTGGCAGAGCTTCCGTACCCGTCATTTTCCAACGGTATTTGGAACAGCTGACTGCTCAAGTGACGAACTGTTCAAACTATTTGGACGATATTGTCGTATCAGGACGTGCACCTGAAGATCATTGCAAATTTGTGTGCTTAGTTTTGTGAGTTATCTGATGCAGGAGTTAAGTGTAGACTGGGAAAGTGTGATTTTTTTAAAAACCTGAGTTGCAGTATCTTGGTCGTGTCATAAAAAGTCAAGGTGTACATCTTCTTCAGTCACATTTGTTAGCCATACGAGATTTTCCACTTCCTCGCAATATCACAGAATTGCAGTCAGTCTTAGGGAAAATGAGCTATTATATTCGGTTCTTACCGAACGCTGCACAAATCGCAGCTTCATTGCATCGCTTGCGTCGCAAGAATGTCCCTTTTGTTTCGACAGATGAGTACCAAGTAGCTTTTCGAAAACTTAAAGATGCGTTGTTCAGTGATCAATGCTTATTCACTTTGGTCCTAACAAACCAGTTGTATTGCAAGCTGACGCTTTCTCTTACGGAATCGGTGCAATGCTTTGGGCGCAGACTTGGTGGTAAAGATAGGCCTATCGCTTTCGCATCAAGTGTTGCCCATAGCTCAGTGTAACTATTCGCAAATTGAGAAAGAGGCTTTGGCTATTGTGTATGGTGTCACCAAGTTCCACCATTATTTTTGTGACAGAAAATTCTACTTAGTAACGGATCACAGGCCCTTGCAGTCCTTGTTTTATCCGACGAAAACGGTTCCTGTACGAATTGCCCAAAAATTGGAAAGATGAACTTTGTTGTTGTCTCAATTCCAGTACGAGATTGTGTATCGTCCGACAGCTCAACATGATAATGCGGACGCACTTTCACGTCTTCCGATTGGCCCTGATACAGACTTGGACGCTTCTGCTGCATCTTGTTGTCACATGGATGCTCAGGATTCTGAATTGCATCAATCCTTCCCGCTGAACTATAGGAAAATTGCACACGTCACGGAAGCTGATTCAGATTCGAACATTTTACTAGCATACATTCGTACATCTTGACGTCGTTCCTTGCATAGCATAAAGATATCTATAGTGCGCTTATACTTTGCCCGTCGGCATAGGCTCTCTATACAGAGAGGTAAAAATTTTTGTTCAAAATAACAGTGGAAAGCCACGTGTGTTCATCTCCAAAGCTTTGCAAAAACGATTTGTTGCAGTTAATTCACCAAGGACATTGGGGGATTGTTCGTACGAACAGTTTGCACGCCGACACTGTACTTGGCAGGGTATGGACACCCAGATAGAACAGATGACGTCACAGTGCCACGCATGTGCGGAAAATCAGTCCACTCCACCACAAAAATTCTCTGTTTGGCCTTAGTCACAATTACCATGGCAGCGTGTGCACATAGATTTTGTGGGACCTTTTTGGAACACTCGTTGGTTGACTGTGGTTGACTCGTATAGCAAGTTTCCTTTTGCTGTGCCAATGAACTCGACAACGTCACATAGCACAATTCAGGCGTTGTCCTCAATTTTTTGCCTCGAAGGTTTACCTGTAGTCATAATGTTAGACGACGGCCCTCAGTTCACATCAATTAAATTTGAAACTGCGGCGTCGATAGTTACGATGCCACAACGTCGGTGCACGCTCTCATAAATGGCTCAAATGGCTCTGAGCACTATGGGACTTAACTTCTGAGGTCATCTAAGCTAGGGACATCACACACATCCACGCTCTCATAAGTTGGCACTACGAGAGAAGACTAACTACGCCGACTACAGTGCCCTCTGGCCGACGCTGTGGAGCTCAGCGCATGCCGTCTTGATTTCATCCCATTTCATCAAGAGCAGACGGCCTGGAAATATCGTTTCTACTACCGAGTGGGCTACCTTGCTATTGAGACTTTGTATTAGTTACGTTCAGTTAATGTTTGGGCAGCAATGAGTATTTGCTAGCTTAGAGATTATACAGAACGGTCATTCACGGGATTAGACATGGATTACAGCTTCACACCTACGTGCTCATGCTAGCCAAAGTTATGTATGCATTTGATATTTACTTGTGTTTTTGACTCTATAAAAAGTGTTGAAGTTACATGCAGTACCGAAGTGCTTCACCCCTCCTACTCATTTTTTTTTATTTTTTATTTTTTTATTTTTTACAGAAGCAGTTCATAGGAGCAGAGCTACGCACCGCCTTTTCAGGCGGGACACAAAATAAACATTATGTGAACGCAATGGCATAACTGGTGCACCGTTCCATCCAGAGTCAAATTGCGAAGCGGAGCCGCGCGGTGTAGCCGCGCGTTCTCGGGCGTCTTGTCACAGTCCGCGCGGTTCCCCCCCCCCCCTCCCCCCACCCTCCCCGGCGGGTTTTCGAGTCCTCCCTCGGGCAATGTGTGTGTGTGTGTGTGTGTGTGTGTGTGTGTGTGTGTGTGTGTTGTCCGTAGCGTAGGTTAGTTTGATTAAGTAGTGTGTAAGCTTAGGGACCGATGACATAAGCAGTTTGGTCCCATAAGGTCTTACGACAAATTTACAATTTGCGAGGCGGAACGTTTAGTCAGAACCTTCAAGCAGTAGATGGACAAACTTCTCACCGCACACACCAGGGATCAAGCCTCATATCGTTCGCACCCACGAGATGGAGCATCGCCGGAGGAATCGCTTCGCGGCCGCCGCTATCGGCCACTGCTCCACCTGCTTCTCCCTCCTTAAGCCGTCGGCACACGGACCGTGCTGTCGAACGTTAACGCTGAGCGTGCAGAGTTCAACGTGCCGCTGATCGCTCAGGAACGATGCGACTTGTGCATACGGTACGTGGGCCCAGACGTGGTATACGCGATCGCAACACATTCCACCGGCAGTTGAGGGATGTTTCTAGTTCGTAAATCTCACTGTTTACTCAACGGGCGCGCGTAAAATTCCCACGTTAACTCTGTTAAAACGCACATTTCCTCCATCGTCCACATAAAGCAAAGTACCATGTGAAATCAATAAGGGCACAGACTTATAAAAGCTCCATTACAAACAGTGCGGTACAAACTTGGAATACTTCTCTGCATAAGATAAACATTATTTCATCATTCTCACATTTTAGTAAAACCCCAAGGCCAGTCTTACTTGATCACTGTTCCTACCCAGTAGCAGAATCTTTGCAACATATGAATTACGAAGCGTAAAAGAAAAAGGAGCAAAATATCTTTATACAAGTAGCGCAAGCTGTCCCGTAGATCAAGCCAATCGAACAAAGTCACCCCTCAAAAAAAGGTTAACTTACATTTACATAACATCAAATATTATAGGCTATACTTAGATTAAAGTAATAATAAAGTATCAGAACCTAATAAAAACGCGAATGTTAGGAAAAAAAATTTGGAAGTCTGAAGACACGAACCATCGACCCAACAAACAACTCGGACAGTAATGCTACTCATTACGCTAAACAAACAACACCCCCCCCCCCCATTGTAACTAATCTTAGTAAATTACCCCTTGCAGAAAACCTTATCGTAGATATGTTACAGATGGAAATTTAATTATAACAAATTGCTCCAAGAACAATGCGTTTTGGGTAGATCTTCAGTGTGTCGCTGCGTTCAAATAGCCTACTCTCATAATACGCAAGTTACAGTACTTCTTTTGCCACGAATATGATGTTTCTCATTATTTTATTGGAACGAATCACGCAACTAACAACGTGTTTTCCAGTGATTCTCAATTTGCTGGTGCTCAGAAACGGTATATATACATATAGGCTTGAAATGAATGCCAATGTGGCGCCTCACAACTCGGTACTGATGGGAGACGGCGTGCGTGTGACGTAGGTGGCGTGGTGCCATCTCATTGTTCAACGCTCAGAATATCTGACATGCCAGATATTGTTCTGCACGTTCGGAAAGACTCCCGAACGCGCTGTTCCACGCTATGACATCACAAACCCGGTACGCTCAACGCTCGGATGCACGGTCCGTGTGCCGACGGCTTTAGCATCCGGCGCCGAAGGAAATCCGCAAGTTTCGCTTCGCAAGTATCAAGTCTTCATATGAAGTACTAGTGTAACAACTGAATTCACTACATCCAGAGATTTATGGCTCTATATGACACGTCCGGTTGCTAAGAGAGTTGCATATAGGGCCTGAAGATTACGTAATGAAATGCTGAAACTGGTAGCCTTGAAAATGAAATAACCTCTTACGTTACACGGCTGTTGGTGAATTTAATTGACACTGACAATTAATGAAGCAGCCGATGTCCCCTGTCCGTGATGGACCAAGAGATTTTCTGCAGAGTGCCGACATGTTGCCATCGCCTGGTCTCCAGTCGAGTGCATGTGGGTCATCATCGGGCAACTACTCAAGAGTCATCGACAAACAGTAATAACCATCCCAGTACTGATCGACCGAGAGCAACAGGCATGGAACTCCCATCCTACAAACTGACATCCGGCACCGTACACCACAAAGTATGCACGTCTGCATGGTTGAATTCAACATTCTGGCGGTTACACCCGCTTTAATTACTAGCATTTCACATTTGCATTGGCTTATCTAGCAGTTACATTAAACTGTGTTCTTTGAATGTGAGTCAGCTAGCTATGTTATCTAGACAATTTTATTACCAAAATTTCAATACTCTACATTAATTATTTTCTGCAGTTTACCTATTTCCCGCCAGCGTATTTAGCAGCGCTTAGTGACTTGTGTCGGTCTTGCTCTCTGTAGCTGACGCCAGACGGACGATACAGGCACATATCCGATGGCTGTTGCTCATGCCGCCGAGCCAGGAGGCGCAGTGACTAGCACACTCATGAACTCGCAACTGGGTGAAGCAAGGCCCACAGTGTTATAGATTTTCCCTCGTTTTCCTAAATCGTTTTAGACAAATGCCGGGATAGGTCCTTTGAAAGAGGCAAGACAGAATACCGTCACTAACCTTTTCACGAGCCTTCGATTTGCCTCTAATGACTTCGTCGCCGATGGGACCTTAACTCTTTTCTTCGTTCCTTTTCTTGCCATTGAAGGCGTGTATCTTCCTTCCTTTTCTTGCCACTGATAGCGTGTTAAGAGTGGATTCTGACTGCAACTGATTAATCTCCTTCACACTTGTATCAAAAAGCTTCTCTTCCATTATTTTACTCAGTACGTGGAATTTTCTGTACACTGTATATGCTGCCTGGACACCATAGACGGCAGATCTAAACAGACTATATCCCAAGCTGATATGCGAGTGCGATCTCTGATGCCTTCACCAAACGAGCGCCCACGATCTTCCCTTGTTGACATCCGACATATGAGGGAGCAAGACACCGCTTCCACGGCCACAGTCTGCTTGGTGTTTGGAAATACTTGTTGACGGGATATAATGGAAGAGGAAAGAAAAATACATCATCTCATATTACACTGTAAATATTTATTATGGTAATTAGCTCTGAATCACTTTAGTCGCTATAGAAACTAACTGTAAAGGTGAAGCCTAGATGAGAGGAACGCGCAAGAGAGAAAAGCACGTATACACTTGCCGTACAGTTGCGCAAAGTTAGCCTAATAATAGTGTGACCATGGCTGTCTTGCACAAAGCCGGCCGCGGTGGCCGTGCGGCTCTAGGCGCTTCAGTCCGGAACCACGTGACTGCTACGGTCGCAGGTTCCAATCCTGCCTCGGGCATGGATGTGTGAGATGTGCTTAGGTTAATTAGGTTTAAGTAGCTCTAAGTTCTAGGGGACTGATGACCTCAGATGTTAAGTCCCACAGTGCTCAGAGCCATTTCAACCATTTTTGCCTTGCACAGAAACAATGGACTGGCCAACATCGCGGCTCTAAAGGACACAGTTCGGTTGAAACAACAGTAATTCATAAGGATGACGCCACAGGTTTGTGGTTCTACTAGTTGAAGACTACCAGTTTTTACTAGGGTGTACTGATCTAAGCCAGTTAAAAATTTGTTACTTCTCCACATTTTGTACTTATATTTGGCATTTTTGGTGTTTATGAAGAATTATTAATGATTTTAAACTCCCCCGCTTGAGCCTTTCGTGTCCATATTTTGCCACATTGCTGTTGGCGTCCTTTACACTAGCTTCGGACGACGACATCGCTGTTCTTTTACGTATTACATCATGCCAACACGACTGGCTGAATCTTTCAAAGATTCACACCTTACAGCCAAGCTGTCCGTCAGCTGAATTGCTGGGTGAACTAAATACAACACGAACTATTTTCACCTTTTTCGTACGTTCGAACGCAAAATATTGCCTTCCAATTTTTTTTACTTTGTGAGGAGATGCTATAGTATTTCAGCTCCCGCTATAGGAACTGTAAAGTTTCTCGTAACAGAAAGAGCGAAGAAAAGGAGATGGATTATGTCAACAGGTACATATGCTACATGCGTAATGAATCACATGGAGAACATTTAGTTTCATTTACTCTGCGATTACTGTATGGCTATAGGAAAAAAGCGGAACGCCATTTATATAACTGCAGCTATTTAATTATTGATTTTAGATATTTCCCTCTCATACGAGTTGAACGTTCCTCCATACCGACAAAAGCCACCACATTTTTCCTCGGCCTAGTTTCCCTGTCATCCGATATCTATCAGATGAGATCAGAGTTTGGGTGCGCAGTGACACAGCGACCGCTTGTTGACGGATACTGGCCTATTGACACAGGCTGATTGGTTTCCGATTCGTCGCCCGTGTTTCGCGTAACCGGCTCACGGCGCGTCTGCAGCGCAAACGACACGCAGCGGCGGCGGCGGCGCTAGTTAGCGAGTATTTGGCGGGCTCGCTGTCGGCACCCCGTGTACGCCGCTACTGAGAGGCACTCCAGCAAGTGGGATGAAGTCCTGTTGTCCGGCGGCAGGTACCTGATCGAATCTTCCTTGCGTTGTAGTCTCCGTGTTACTAATTCCAATTAAACAGCTTTTATTGAATGTATTGTCGATTCTCCTATTTGTGCATCTTGCACGAGGGAATTTCAAAAAAGCAATTCAACACATTTGTGTTCTCGGCCAATTTCGGTTGAAAAAAGGAACACTGAGGAAAACTTCTGCTTCAGTTCCTATAGTTTCTTAAAATTTCGATAGGTGGCCGCGCTGATGTAGCCTTCAAAATGGTGTCCGTAACGCAAGGATGTACCAAACAGAGAGCTGTCACTGAATTTATTTGGTGGAAAACAGAGCATCACAGATATTCACAGGCGCTTGCAGAACGACTAAGGAGACCTCACAGTGAACAAAAGCACAGTGAGTCGTTGGGCGACGTGTCTGTCATCATCGTAACAGGGTCGCGCAAATCTACCAGTCTCCCGCAAGCTGGCCAGCCGATCGCAGCTGTGACTCCTGCAGCTTTAAAACGTGCGGATACTCTTATTCGAGGTGATCGACATATTGCAATCGAACACATCGTCGCCATAACTGAACGTCTCTATTCGTAGTGCTGACACACTCGTCAGGCAGTTGGGTTACGCATAGGTTTCTGCCTGTTGGGTTCCTCACTTCCATACACAAGACCACAAAGAGCAATTAAGGATCATCTGTTCGGTGTCCGCCCCTGGTAGCTGAGTGGTTCTGGGCGCTATGATCATGGGAGGCGGTCTCAAATGCGTCCTCCATCCGCAGGACCAAATGCCTGGTTATTCGACATGCCCGGCGCTGCTCACCTTAATCGAAGATTTTCATTTATTGGACGTTTAGAAGAAAGTTCATAGCAATTCCCCCGGTTTTACCCATTATACAGCACCTTCTGCGAGCAGACTGGACCGGGTTTATGTCTCTACCCACCTTGGCAACGAAGTCTCCCAAGCAGAACGATGGTCCCTTGCATTTTCGGACCATTGCGCCGTCATTTGCTCCCTGGCTATGCCACCTCAGTCAGTATGGCGCAGCAGAGGTTACCGGTAGCTTAATACCTCCCTCCTTAATGATTCACACTGCCGACAATGTTGCCACTACATGGGCGTCTTGCGAAAGACGCCTCATGCAGTACACATCCACGTTCCATTGGTGGCTCAAATGTGCCAGACCTGCGATCAGAAAGGTCCTCATACAATGTGGCAAGGAAGCAGCGGCATGGCATCGAGACACCACAAATTTTCACTACGCCGTCCTCCGTGAGCTCGATGCGCTCCCTCCATCACCTGAAACCCATAGGGAACGACAGCTTACTAAAGCTCGTCTCCTCTCTCTCCAACGTGCACGACTGTATGGTGTTGTGGTGTGTTCCTGACGATAGGACCTCCTCCACGACGAAACGCCATCCACAATTCATGCCGCATCCGACCATCGTCGTTGACGTCGACTTTTTGTTCCCAACATCACGCCCTCCGACGGTGTTCACCACACAACACAGGCGCCAGTGGTGTCTGCCTTTGCTGAACATTATCGCCAATTTTATGAAGACGAACCGATGGCAACACCAATTCCTGATGATCTCCGTCCTTCCCCTGATCGGACCCTCACCGTAGCGGAGTCAACGTCCATGATGTCTGCAGGCACCGCGGAAGAGGTGGTAGAAGCGATCAACAAGGGGGCCAAGAACAAATCACCAGGACCGGATGGTCTCACCGTGGAGTTTTACCGGGCGTTCACCACGTTAATGCTTCTTCGCTGGACGGAAATCATTCAGGAACTCTTTACTTCGTCCTCCATAATTCTACCTGAATTTGTCACCGGCATTCTACCTGTGCCTAATCCGAAGGGAGGGTCTCATTTCTCTGCATATCGGCCCCTTACCTTAATGAATGCAGACTATAAAATCTATGCATGCCTCTTAGCAGTGCGCATACGCACCGTCTTACCTACGTGACCTCATCGCGCTGGCTGCAGTTTGTCGCCTTCGTGCAGCACTGGTATCCATCGATTTCGCGAGTGCCTTTGCTCGCGTTCGACAACCATTCCTTCTCATGGTGGAGACACGTATGGGGTTCCCATCACTATTTGTCGATGCCATTCGGCGGTTACTATTTCCCACGGTCTCGATGGCACAAATCAATGAGAGGCTTGTAGGACCGATTCCTATACGCCGCTCTGTGCATCAAGGATGCCCTATGTCTACTTTACTATATGCCATTGCACTTGAGCCCCTCATCATTGGTCTTAAAATGTTAAAATGTGTTTGAAATCTTATGGGACTTAGCTACTAAGGTCATCAGTCCCTAAGCTTACACACTACTTAACCTAAATTATCCTAAGGACAAACACACACACCCATGCCCGAGGGAGGACTCGAACCTCCTCTGGAACCCATTAGTCTTACCTCTAGACTGCAGGGTCTCACTTTACGTGACTGTACCTTTCACTGCAAGGCTTATGCGGACGACCTCCTCTTTCTCACCTGCTCCTCCACGGAACTCAATGACGCCATCCAATGGATCCACCAGTGTGGATTTTTTTTGGCAGCATTCTTAATGTCCGCAAATCGACTATGATGCACATTGGGCGCGGCCCCGGTTATGGTGCCGACCCCACTCCCAGTCAGTACCACCCTTCGTTACTTGGGTATCGAATTTACGACCTCCACACATCGCACAGTGGCCCTCGCTTACCGGCGGCTTTTGCAGTCGATTCGGCACCATGTCCGCGGTCAAGTGCAGCGTAATTTAAACCAACTCCAACGTGTGTCCTATGTCAACATGTATGTCGCCCCTAAACTGCTACACGTATCCGTTACTCTTCGGCCACCGCATCCAATCAGCCGTTGGATATTTCGTGTCAGCAGGTGCACTTTTCAAAGTCCGCTACAACACTCTAACACTGCCTCCTGCAAAAGGTGGCCTCGGACTCATCAACGTGCGGGCACGCCCTTCTGCACTCTTTGTCCACACTCTGTTGCGGCACTGGCGGGGGTCGGTCCAGTCCTTAACACGCATTCTCTCAGATATCCTCCGACCAGCTTCTCTCGATCCACCGATCAATGTGGCACCTATTTCTCCATTATTGTACCATGTCGCCAATTGTTTCATAGAACTCAGCTACGTTCGGGCCGACCTTCCAGTCACCCGTCCTCCCCATACAAAAGACTATTATCGTTCGTTTATACTGTCCAACCCTTGCGACCCATGGTGCTACAGCACCCTGACATTAGCTGGCGAACGGTTTGGGGGTGTGTGCACGCACCCGTTTTACAGTCGTCTGTGTGTGCACTCTGGTATGTTTTAGTCTATGGCAAATTCCCGACTAATAGCCGACTTTATCGCATAGGACTGCCCCCCCCCCCCCCCCCACTCTGCCCTGACTGTCAGCTCGAAGACACCGACGAGCACCGTCTTACGTGCCCCCTCGAACGAAACGTTCGGCTCCTCATCCAACGAATCGTGGGCTTTTGCCTCCGTGTCCCGCCAACGACGGTGACTCCAGATTTCTTGTTGTTGCCCCAGACATTTCACAACCCTCTTGGTAAGCACCATACACTCATCTGGTTTCGAGGACAGGCTTTAGAATACGTCTTTGAGAGTGGTCCACATACAGTCCTCGACTTCTGGTATAAAGTTGTGACTGCGCATAGCACCCTCACCCGAAAACCATCTTACCGACAAACTTTTGGCGGTTATCTCCGCAGCGTCTTCCTTGACCCCCCTTAAAGCTGGGGTGTGCCATGCCTACCCGTCACATGATGCAACACCCTTATCCACGTTCTCATGCATCGACAAAAAGAAGAGAGAAAATGTTATATTTTGGTGTATTTAATGTCTTTATAATATTTTTGTTTAAGTGACATTGATTTGTGCATGTTTAAATGGTACCTTGAAGAGCTGTTGCATTATATATATATATATATATATATATATATATATATATATATATATATGTACTGTTAGTTTGTTCAATAAAGATTATAGTATCTAAAAAAAAAGGAAAAAATTGGTCAGCGTGACAGAATGTCAGCCCTAAAGGCCCGGGTTCGATTCCCCGCCGGGTCGGAGATTTTCTCCGCTCAGGGACTGGGTGTTGTGTTGTCCTAATCATCATCATTTCATCCTCATCGACGCGCAAGTCTCCGAAGTGGCGTCAAATCGAAAGGCTTGCACCTGGCGAACGGTCTACCCGATGGGGGGCCCTAGTCACACAACATTTACATTTATGTGTGTGGAGTGACTTGCATGATACGAGGCTGATCTTGATAATTTTTTGTCAAATATTGTCACAGACAATGAAAAACTTGTTCATCATATCGAACCAGGAAGGAAACGACAATAGGTGGAGTGGCGCCCCACCACCTCTCCTCAGCCGATAAAGTCATTGCGACGGTCTTCTATAACTATGAATGAAGGGTTATTCTATTTGATATTCTCCCTCTTCGAGCAACGATCGACTCTGAAGTGTATTGTGCTATCCTCGGGAAATTTAAGAAATGACTTCAGCGTACTCGTCGCCACAAAAATGCAAACGAACTTCTCCTTCTTCATGACAACGCCAAGGGTCTCTCAAGTGTGCGTACCGAGGAGGAGCTGACAAAACTTCATTGGACTGTTCATCCTCATCCACGCTACATCCCAAATCTCACACCTTTGTTTGGTTCAATGAAGGAGGCGCCCAGCGGGAAGCAGTACGTGGATGATGGGGAGGTTATTGATGAAGCATGACGTTGGCGCCTATGTCGACCAGTAGAGTGGTAGAATGCGGGCATTCATGCCCTGCCACTAAGGCGGCGTAAGGCCGTCACATTGAACGGAGATTGTGTTGAAAAATAAGGTTTTGTAACCAGAAGAGTGGGAAATAATATGGTATACTGGAATCTTGCTTAAAACCATTTTTTTAGACAAATGAGTGCTGCATTATTTATGAAACGTCCCTCGTAGTATTTTTCCTTTCATTTTGTGCCTGTGTGCTACATGAATTGGAGTGTTAATGCAGTGAACGTCTTAATCTCGATAGCAACTTGGTGTAAGTAGTACTAAAACGTATCTCCTAGTTGCTAGATGACTCAAAATTGTGAGCTAGAGAACTGAATTCTAACCACACACGGTTCAGTTTCACACACACACACACACACACACACACACACACACACACACACACACACACATAGACACACACACACAGCTATGTTATTTCTTATGTTCGTTTCTACTTTTCTATCATTGATATTTCTAAAACGATTTCCGACCGTTTCCGAAAATCACTAACTACGCCAGTAGTCTTTACTGGAGACGAATAACGGTCTTAATTTTACTAGTTCTTATTCTATGTTAATATTACGAATCTGTCGAGAACTCGTGATTTCAGAAGAAATAGGCTTATGTTCATCAAGTAAACCTACCACGAACGTTATTTTGTATTACTTATCTTAAAAGATAAATTACCCGAAAATATCGCCTACAAAGTATGCGAGTATACGGGAAGGACGAAGTTATCATCTCGACAAAATAAAATAGCGTAATAATTTTTTTATTTATCTGCCGGTAAATGTCTGTAATATTCATACTGATATAAATATCCTCAGCACACTATTCTAGCACGTCGCAGCCCAGTGATAAAGTTGAGTATCGTGCAGAAACTGGTTACCTGAATTTGACAGTTAACAACGCAACTCCCTACTCATCAGCATATTGCATCTAGTCACCGTCTAAGTTTGATCCAACGTGCAATAATTACTCGCAGACGGCAAATTGGAACACTATCAACGGAGGGTATAGAAGTGTGAGGGGGACGCAGCAGCAGTTCAATCGTTATCTAAGGCGGGAACGGCACGATTTATCTGACGTCTAAAAGAGCACGATCATTACCTTTCGGGCCAGCGGTGGAAGCATTTCCAAAACTAACTTTGTAAACTGTTCACCTGCGGCCATCGTCAAAGTATACCTTGCGTGGCAAAACAGCGCCATCCGAAGCCGTCGACGAAGCAAGTGGTGCACGGCAAGCCATAGATGACAGGGGTGAACGACGGCTGCGGAGATAACGTCGAATAGACATACAACTGTTGAGGAACTGACCGTCCAGATGACCCAAGGGGCTACAACAGTGTCTCGTCAAACACCATTTGGCGATCTTCGCTGCGACGGGTTTCTGCAGCAGATGTTCGTGAACCCAAGCTGACTGCTGCTCATCGGCGACAAAGGTTGGAATTTGCACGCCAGTATCGCAGCTGGACGTCCACTGAGTGGTGACAGCTGGCCTTTTCACATGAATCACGTTTAATATCCGATTGGACAGATGGCGTTTTGATCGTGTGTCCTGCAGATACCGTCGGAATGGTTTAGCCCGGAGGAATGAATCTACCAGTAGCACAGTACAATGTGTGACACAGCTCACACTATATGTGAATGAATCGAAGCGCGCCGGCATCGGTGGCCTTGCGGTTCTAGGCGCTGCAGTCCGGAACCGCGGGAGTGCTACGGTCGCAGGTTCGAATCCTGCCTCGGGCATGGATGTGTGTGATGTCCTTAGGTTAGTTAGGTTTAAGTAGTTCTAAGTTCTAGGGGACTGATGGCCTCAGAAACTAAGTCCCATAGTGCTCAGAGCCATTTGAACTATTTGAACCATATCGATCGAGCCGTTCGCGCCATGATCCTCGACCGAGAAAGTAGGCTCAGGTGGCCATGGACATGTAGTTGGCATGGCTTCACATCTCTGTCGTTACCTTCCACACCTCACTGGCTCTTCTATTCAGGCTTCTGACAGGTGGTCACATTAATGTGACTGGACCGTGTATAATGGTTAGTTGGCGTAGACGCTTCAAGTGAGGTCAAACAGGTGTGCACGATCAAGAACGAAGTGGTGGACGATCTCTCCGTGAAGAAAGGGGACTGACGAGAAAAGTGGAGCAGCAGCAGAAATGTTGCCAATCTGGGTGACTCCTTTAGACGATTAATCACTTGGAATAGAGCTGCGTGTGCCACCATGGGCCCAAGACAAAGCAGCAAAGCAAAGATGTGGAAGCGAGTGGATTCATAACGGCTGAAAAAGGCGTCGACCCATTCATCAGGGGGTGAAGTGGTGCTGAGTGTCCACTGAGGCTGCCTTAGTGTGGTGCTAAATGATAATTCTCTTAAGGGAAAATCGTCACAAAAGCCCAAGACCGAAGTGTGCAGATGAGGTTACGAGAAGCTAACGATTTTTCCTTACTGGGGACCACAGTCATGTAGAACTTTTTCGTAGAAATTTCCGCCAGTTGACTGTAAATTAATGTTCGTTTGTGAATTTTAAAAGATTCGCCGCGATTTGAATGTCCAGACAAATTTCTGCCTTGCAGGTGTACGTCGTTTAATACTTCCCACGATATTTCAACTGGGCACCTCCCAGTAACTTCAGGTAAGCCATCGAAGACTGACGAAGACTTGCTCCGTTCTGCAAAATAGACAGCGCTGCAGTCCCAAAAACATGTTGCTGTTTTAATAATCATGGTTTTATCATACTCCGTTGAATGCCAAGTGGAAATTCAGTGTTCGTCAATAGTGGACTTGCTTGGTTGCAAAAGGAGAGTGCGGCGTTCATGTTTAGTGCAGCGTTCCTTCAAAATGCGTGTGATCTGTCCTACCTGAGCGGTACGACACCGACAAGGTGTTTTGAAAATTCTGGCCTTCCGCAATAACAAGTCATTCTCCACTGATCCCAAAAGGTCTGCAATTTTGGATGGTGGACGGAAAACCACTTTCACCAGAAATTTATTGGATGATTCTTGCTATTTTAAATGAAATTTTGAGAACGCGCGCAGTGAAATAACGCTGCGCTAACTTTTGTCAGTCTTCGATGTCTCACATGAAGATCACTGGCAGGTGCTCAGTTAAAATATCGTGTGACATATTAAACGACGACCAAATGCATACCTGAAATTTGTTTGAATAACGTTCATTTGCCTAACACATTCGTGATTTGAACTTCATAGCTATTCTCAAATGCAACGTGACGTGTTACAAAATATCCGACATGCCTAAACGACATGTCATCATCGAAATAACATGTATCTTGTATAAACCATTCCTGCTTTTTGTGACATTTCAACTTGCACTTGATAATGGCTATGAGGCCTAAATCAAGATTTTGTGAAGTAAATGAATTAACATTCACACAGTGAAAATATCAGTAATAACATCGTTAATTTAGGGCATTTCTGGGTGAAAAGCAACTTCATTGGAGCTATATATGAAGCAAGCAGAAAGGTACTGAGGCGCTGATACGCAATTTCACAAGCGAGACTGTGCAAGCTTCCGACACTTTCATTTGCAATCAAGTCTTGAACAAAATGGGAAAAGTAATGCTAATCAGAACACTCGGAAGAGTTGTGGTCTAAATAACAAATGATTTAACATCACATGATAGAAAATGTCTAAAGAAACGCCACACAAACATTTTTATTTGACAAACGCTTTCAAAAATTTGCACTCTGTGGTCGGCGAAGTGACCAGCTGGGGATCAACGCACAACACTAACCAGAACTAATCGCTTTATCTGACTTCATAAATATGAATCCATGGTATGGCCCGAAAACTACACTACTATCAAGCATCTATGGTTCCAAAGGAAAGGGTGCCGATAAACATATATTGGAGCCCAACGCCGAAGCAGCGAATACTTTACCCCTCTTCAGGTCAGGGCGGCACACCACGACACGCTCGCAACTGCAGTCACGGACAGTGACCCTGGAAATACGCAAGTATGCGGTCTCGCTGATTCGGAATGCAGATACTTCCCTACCAGCCTCTGAAACCCTGGTGGATTCCAGTGAGCAGATGGATCCATTTATTGGTCTGCCATACCTATTTAACTCCATGACAAAACTATGCATGATGGAATATGTCAACTTTTTAGATGGCCAACTCAAAACAAATAAGTACACACATTCATAACTTGTCGTGTGTGTGATGCAAGAAGCAGTACCTCTGATGGTTCAGATGATGACTGGTTCAGGCTCTAAGTGGCACACTAGCAAAGGACACAAGTCTCATTGTCTAGGTAAAGACCTGCCGTTCTTTACTAGCAAAGTGCCAGTACAAGAGTGTTCTTGTCTTTCTCTACAGCTTTCTTCTGCAGCTCGGTAGCATAGCACATTTGCATACTTACACTACTCCCACTTTAGCACAAGCCAATCACGAGGTGGAGCTTGAGATTCGAAGCTCGGAGACCGCCTCCCTGATCCCTGGTATGCATACACAGATTTGAGCAACCAGCTAGTTTAAAAATTAATTGGGAGGAAAGGAAAAAAGACACAACTTTGCGCCCTCTTTCCCATATGTTCAAGCCGTGTCTTTGCTAAAAGAATGACTTTGATGGAACTAAAGCCCTCCATAAAAAGATTGTTATCTATCCTGTTGTGTCCATTTTGAACTTTTCAAAGAACGGCCATAAACTCGCTAAAAGCCTCATGCCCTCACAAATATGTTTTGTAGCAGAGTCTGGACACCTGGGTGCCACTGCCCTGTCCCACGGAGATTCGCAGGAACTGACAGCCATCTCATCCGCTTTTTACCTAGCCAAGTACCCATCTTCTGTTTTATTGCCGGTTATCAGATCTACAATGCGCCGCTCATGGCTGCACTGACTCCTCGGCGGTAGTCAGCCTACCTGGACGCGTCTGCCGACCGACCAGAGCCACTAAATGTGTCTGCACAATGAGACCGAGGGACTTGGCTGCCAGCAAACAACATACAAGTGACATAAAACAAGTGAATCTTTACAGAAAACGAAAAATAATTCATGAGTTCATTAAGAGAAAACAAAGCTTGGTAAGAAAATTCAGAAAATACATCTAATCTTGAAAAAATCAAAACAGCAAGACACATATGCGTAAAACAAATTAATAGAAAACAAGAAATACCTCCTACAGCTCCCTTCTCAGAGGTCTTTAGGGAGTCCATTTTTATTTTAAATTACAATTGTCACATGAATAAACATGACACTACACACGTCATGTAACAGGTTAGATGTGGCAGCTATGAGGGATGAGATTGCCAAGATGGGTTACCCCGTTTACTTGGCATGTAGTGTACAGACAGCAGCCTTGGTGTGACAGGACCTCCTCCATGTGTGTTGGCAGCAGTCACTGGTGTCTCGATTACTGACCATCCTGGATGATGTGGCATTCAGAAATGTGTTGCCATTTTAGACGACATTAATGGGATGAGCCAGGCAGCACGTGGGCACAGGTTTGAGGTGAATCACAACTTTCTGTCGCCGTCTGTGTCGCCCCATGTCTCCAGAGACGTAAGTACCTCCATTCAGCACTCCGCTCCTTTGGCCACTCTCGCCCTTCCATTCAGTGGTAGGTCCCACACGACCTTGGAATCCAGAAGCAGTGGTGAAACCGCTCGTGTGCCACCAGGGCAACAGCCTTTTGTTGACAGCTCGTGGTGCACAGAGGCTTATCCACATCTGCTTCAATTCACATAGCCCGAAGACATCATATCGACCAGCTGTCCTGTTGTCAAAATGTGGGTCGACGCTGCCTGCTGCGCCAACCCCGGCTCACAGGGCTGGTGGACAATCTTGACTGAGCCTCCTTTGTGTCCCGTCAGCCCAGTTTCTGTGTCAGCCCCAGTGTCATCGACCTCTCCAACTGCTAGATATGTCGCCGTTCACTCAGCTCCCATAGTTTGCACAATGCTTACTTGTGGGCTTAGTGCCGCTTCTTTTTTTACAAATATGTTCACAAGATAAATACAGAGAGAGTTATAACGAAATTGTAGGGGATTGCTTTACACGACTACTAAAAAAAATAAAAAATAAAATGATTAACAGAGCTCTTTTGACAAAAATAAAATCTGAGACTATTCCATAATTATCCTTTGATTGTATTACTGCAATAATTTTGAATGATTAATTTTCTGTGTCTAAATCTATATAATATTAAGTGGTGGTGAGGTCATGATGTTGTGATGTATGGTAGTGTAGTGTTAATTTCCCACAACTTTTCGTGCAACTCAAAGAGGTGGCTTAGACTGCACCCTCACTAGTGACTCTCACACCATCTAGTGAAGGTACTAGAGATTACTTCCCCATTACTTAGTCGTTACAATGACACTAACGCTGGTGTATGGCGTGAATCTCAGCCTACTTACATAGCCCCCATGCTCCCCACAAAAAATTTTACAAATTGTTTTGGGCACTGGCCAATAATGATTTGATAAAATTTTTCATAATTACAATAACAAAGATATCAAATGCACACACTTATTGATACAATGTTGTTCAAAAGCTAAAATTTTCTCACAGTCCATAAAGACAGTCCTGATCATTCATCACAGTATTATTTACAATTTTATGCACAAAGTCTGGGCAGTAAAAGAAAATGCACAAGGAAGTAGTGGATTTCCATGCAGTCTTGAAGAAGTAGTGTTGTCCTTCCAACAGAAAGATAATGCTGACTCTTGACATGCAGAAAGGTAATGATCCACAACAGAGCAAACCCACAGCAGAGTCTGTCGAAGTTTTGAAGAATATTGGTAGGTAGGTCATCACAGAGCAGACCCACTGTAGTCCTGGTAGAGATTACGGTATTGGTGGGCAACCAGAGGTGCAGACCCACTGCAGTCCTTGTAGAAATTATGGTATTGGTGGGTTATCAAAGGTGCAGACCCACTTCAGTCCTTGTAGAGACGGCCAGCAGCCATCTGTTGCGACTGTGCAGGTGCACAATCACCATCGAAGAGTCTTGTACTATATAGCAAGTCCATAAACCACCAATTGTACACTCACAAAGTTTTTGGAATTATCCTTAGAACCAGCAATGCTGTTAACCAGTCCCTTGCTGAATTATCAACACATGTGCAAACACTAACAGTCCCAACTTCTCATATATTGTGCATATACTATGACCAACAGAAACGTGTGCAGTGAAATGAAACTTAATTTGAAGAACTGGTGTCTATAGAATTATAAATTTACGACATGAGAATACTATTACAAAGGTACAAAACACATCATTAAAGAACATAACAATACAGATAACATTTGGGGTAATAAGGGCTATACAAAAGAATCGAAATAACATATACATCAGTGTTACAGGCATTATGACATAAGTAAATACATAAATGGTCAGGATAACTTTCGAAACATCAACTTCACACGTGAGCATTAAAACAAAACAGAATAAATAATGTCTAAACATCTTTACAAAGTAAATAACATATTATAAATGCAAATTATATTTGAGCATAACAGTATTCCTCATCATAGTGAATGTAGCTGAGTATTAGAAAGATTCTAGAACATACATCTTATCGGATAAACACATAAAGACAGGAAGAACACAAATACACAAGGTACACAGACACATAGTGTAATATCACAAAGGGCAGGTGAGGGTTTGTTTTCAGTGTGACATTTGGTACTGCAGTTCAACCCAAAACTTCATTTCATAGATATTTCCTCTTATTTCACTTTCTTTAAAACCTTGTCAATGCATTTCTTCCAGTTCCTCACAACTCGCTCTCTTATATAGTCTACCCCCTCTTAAGCTAACTTGAATCTACTGAGCTCAGATGCTAAACTAAGGGACGAGGCAATGCAGCAGTACAAAACAATTAACACAAACAGCAATGACAAAAAAATGCAAATTGGAAAAGCAAGCAGCAGTATATCTAAATTAGCAAAGCAAATGCAACATTACAACTACTATAAGCAATATGCAGCAAATAAGAAAAATAAATCACTAGTAAAACTAGCTTAAGAGAGTAATACAAAGTGAAATTCAGTAGCACTATGCCTGGCAAACAGCAGCAACAAATGCAATAACTTATATCTAAAGAAGATGAACCCACAAGAAGAAAAAATAGTACACTAAAGACAACAATGCAGATAAGGGAAATGTATATTCACATCTTAATGTCTGTGTAATGAAAGTGGTGCACCACAACTTATTCTACAAAAAAAAATTACCAAGTACTTGAAAAGAAAATTATGTATGCAGTTACTGTTATTAGTCCCTTCTTATAGTTCTTTCCTTTCCAAGTGTTCCTTTTTCGAAGAATGTGGATCATAAAATTATTATTTAATAGATCTGTTGACAGAAAGTGTTCGCATTAGCAAATGCATTTAATTTTATTTTATAAAATCAATGCTGCAACACAGGTGGAAAACAGATATCAAATGAAATAACCAACTATGTAAAGCAAAGCATGACAATATCATTCAATAGTCATGTTGCATTTCATAAGTTAGTAGAAATTCTCTCAATTCTCGTAGAAAGACACTTGTCATAATCAGGTGTGCTGATGTAAGAATATTTCCCATCAATTCATAAGCATTTCAGTAAGCAGCACAAAGTACGTGCTCCACAGTATAATCATATGTTTCCAAGTAATAGCGTGTAATATTTGCGATGCTTTCTACAAAGGAATGTCAATGGCGAGGTTAATGGCCTCTTTTTTCTCCACCTTATGGCTTTTTCTCCAGGCAGGTGGCACAGTTGGGCACCCACGACGTGTTACGTGAAGGTCACTTAGCTATCTTACCGAAATATTTACGACAGCAGTAACAGTCTCATATAAAAAAAATTTCACAGGTTGAAAATTTGCGTTACAAATGTGTAGAAACAAAATCCTATAAATATAACAGTGTCCAAAAAATTGTCGTCGGCATTGTAATACATTCACGCATTTACACACATTTCATAACTCTTAATGTACGACTCTTGGTTTCCAACATCTTTTTTCACAAACCACAGTCCCTAACCACTACTAATTATTCCTTACTTTATTACACATATACATATTCGTAGACACTTTTTCTATATTTCATCATAATAAATACATAGCATAATCAAATTCCTCATATAGTATCAGCTTATTGATCATAAACATACCTCAACAGCATAATACACATCGTCATCGTAATAATAACATCATAACACCTCAGTCAAATCTCAAAAACGTCGTAGCTTTCTGCAATAATTTCAAAACGTAAAAAAAATTCTCTGCTCATTTCAATAGTGTCATCTACCTCAAATGTACTTTAAAAATCATGATCCCATACTAAATACATCATTCAAAGCTCTCATAGTATCACAATGGTTCCGAAAAAATATGAACAGTTCACAAAGTACAGACAAAATACAATTTCATAAGCGTGAAGTTATCCAACGGTGTAATTGCGTAAACATCTGTCACTGATATAGTAAAATAAATGTTTGTCTCTCTTAGTTAAATCATCATATAGCTGTGTAATTGATGTGTTAGAGAAATATGATACCGATGTGTAAAGTTGTATAAGCAAATACCATATTAGCTAGGGCTCATTGAGCATGCCAAACACATGGTACACAAAGTAAGTGTGTATCCCCCTGAGGATTAATGTAATTATAGCATCACGTGTTACAAATTACAGCAATGGAATGAAATGTATCACGGAAAACCTTTGTATCTTTGTAATTAAAAAATCTTTAAAAATAAATGTTTTAAGTACAAAATTAATCACTCAAATACGTGTACCGCCGCGCTAAATTGTGCGTCTTGTTGTAACATAATCTCTGTCATTACTTGAGGGTAAAAAATGTGCCAAGTGTCGTAATTATCGTCGTCTGTAAGCAAAGTTCTGTGGAAGTCAATGTACTTACCTCGTGGTAAACAAAAGCGAAATGCTATGCGTATAGATATCGTAGTTATTACGTACAGTACTGTGATCAAGAAAGTACTGTAATGTAATGCATTGTTGTGTTATGGAAGAGGCGGTCTCATTGTAGCTATACCACAAAAGTTACTACTAAAACATGTTTTACTTTCCATAATAATACAGAAAAATTGTGCAGATATAAAACAGATACACCGCAAAAGCAACAGTGTAAATTGTGTCACACATTAGTAGCGTCGTGATATAATCGTGCAGCTGTCAAAGAAACCAAATGGCAAGTCATCTATAATCTCACAGAATGTACTTCAAATAAAGAATATCTTTTGAAGAAAAGCAAAGTGTTGCATTAAAATTTCTTTAGCAGTATATGTTCTAAGTATGTAAGCCATATATTCGTTATGTAATAGTGCACCTAACAAGCAAGAATGTACAAATAACAACACTGTGTCGTCTGTTCACTATAACAATGCATTCATAATTTCTGTTTAAATAAAAGCATACTAGTAACGTGAAGTGAACTGTTTTATGGCAAAGACAAAGTAAAAAAGCAGATTATCTTTCAATAAACGGTTTTACATGTGAAATGTGGTGTAAACCTTTACTCTTCCTAGTATGCAGAGTTACAACTTGAACGCAATTATCATGTTGTATACGTCGGTAAGGAATGCTAAAATTTTTCTCAAAGTTAGCGTCTATGTTATTTTTCGCTGAGCCAGCCAGCACACGTGGCTGCCTACGGAGTGAGTCATTGTCTGTCACTTTGTTGGCGCGCGTCGTTATTGTGATTAGGAGACCTAACTTCTACAAATTCACCTTGTCGAGAGGACCCTGCTCTTTTTTAATCCCGTCAGTTTTGATGAAATTCAAGTCTGTCGTTTTGTCGATAGTTTACATAGTTTCTTTTTTGTCGGTCATGTGGTGGAGAATTTCTCCCGGAATCGTAACTGCACGGTGGACCGTTGCGTCTGAAGTTATTCTGTCTCCCTTGATAATAATTATTTTGGTTCCCATATTGTCTGTTTCTCTGATTGTCTCTGTGATATTCATTACTACGGAAATGTGATCTTTCTCTGTAACTATTATTCTGCCAACGGTTGTCATACGGGTGGTGTTTGTTTTGATCACGATCTGTGTTGTGAGAATAGCCTTGTCGTGTCCAGTTATTTCTTTCATCGGGGAATTGTGACGGTTGTGACCTGTAATTGTTGTGTTCCTGTTCTCGCGTTCCGCAATTGTCAGTGTCAATTTCCAATTCTTGTAACAGTCGCTGAAAAGCTTCAATGTCGTCTTTGCAACATCCTGCCAAAATAATATGTCGTAAATGTCCAGGCAATTTGATTCAGCAAATGCGAATGAGTTCTGAGGGGCTGTATGAGTTTGACAGGTACTGATTCTTGTGCAACATGTCTTCAAAATATTTGACAAGACTAGAAAATTCCGATTGTTCGAAATGTTTCATCATTATGATGCTATGTCTTACTCTGTCTCGTGTAGCTTGAGACCAATATGTTGAGAGGAAGGCATGATGAAATTCACCTTCACTGTGACAATCGTGAATGACCGATCGCATTCTTACAGCTGGTTCATTCTCTAAGTAGCCACACACAAATTCTAACCTGCGCTCCAATGACCAGTTGGGAGGAAACACAATGAGAGAATTGATGAAGCCATGCTTGTGGAATGTCGTTGCCAGATTTCTTAAATGTTTTGCATTTACGTGTAGTAATGAACAACTTAGAGTCAAAATCATAATGTCGGCGAGTCGCATATCGGTCATTGTTACTTCATTTCGGCGGTTCAATCTCAAAATTCGGTGTACCTTGTCAATTTCTTTCATAATTTCCGAAGTGCCCTGTGTTATTATTTTGTGGCTGTTCAGTATTTCTTAATCACTCTTCCCGTGTTGGAGCGGGACTCTCCTCTGAAATATGTAATTCTTGTATTATTTGTGCCAATTGATCTTGTACTTCCCGGATTTCTCTTTTGTGTTGTGTATTAATTTGATTTTGATTTTGTTCTAATTTTCTAATTTGTTCATACTCTTCTGTGTCAGTGAAGGCTACGAGTCTTGTGTCATTCATAGCATCATCTACCTTTGTAGATAAGTTAGTGAACTGATCCGAAAGTTCTACTACTTTCTCCGATAGTGAAGTTATTTTCTCAGTGTGTTTTTCTGGACCAAGTTTCAGAGTGTTGAAATCGTATCTACAGTGTCCTTTAAGTTTTCCTGAGTTTTTTCACGTTGCGTAACCGAATCGGTAGATACAAATGAGTCAATTTTAGCCCGCAAGTTCTCGTGTTTTTCATGAACAATAGTTTGCAGTTCTTTGATGACTGCTTCATGATTCTGTAATACATTTTCATGCCGCGAAAAAATTGGTTGAAAATGCTCACAAATTTGTGTTTTTACGTCATTACAGAATTTTTGAAATTTCGATTCGATTTTAAGTAACTCAGCTGTTAAACCTTCACGTGTTTGTTCGAGCGTGGTGTCTGAACGTACTCAGACATTTCGCTCTTTACTTATTCTGATCAACACTAGACTGACAGCCAATATTTTTAGCGCAACGCAATCTGACTTTTAATAATCTCTACAAAAGAATGACCCTGACTAACAATAACCTACACCTTTCATGAATCACTTACCTCACAGAAATCTTCGTTACTCGAACTACTGCAATACAGCGAGCGCCAATGCTGCGAGCTAATAAAAGATGCTAACTACTGAAGTCACTAACTACTGATAGGCATAGTTAGCAAAAGAAAGGTTTTGATAGAGAACAAACTATGTATTTACCTTAAAAGTGTTCAAAAGTCATAATATATATATAGCAGTTCAGGACATCCAATATTACAAATTTACTCTTTCTGATGGACACACGTCCAGATCGTCCGCTCTCAAAATTCCGCCATCTCTCTCCCTACATCCACCACTGCTGGCGGCTCACCTTCAACTGCGCAACGCTACGCGCTGTTAACATCTAACTGCCCACTACTACAATAGCGAATATTACAACAATGCCACCCAGACACAGACTGCACACAGCACAGCCAGTGATTTTCATACAGAGCGCTACGTGGCGTTACCAATAAAAAAACCTAAACAGCCTACTTACAATACTTTCACAGTGCAATTCTAACAGTGCCTAACTCTAACGACTAGCAGTAGTGGGAGAAGTTCCTATGCTAATTACAATGGTGAATCACAAAAAAATCTAAAGATATGACCGTTGTCTTTAACACTATCATAAGTAAACAAAACTTATGCTATCTGCTGGAGTCCCGGTTAGGCACACATTTTCAGCTGTCCCCATCGAGGTATATCAACAACACCTGTCGGCAGCTGAGGGTTTCAATTAATTATCATTTGTGCTACTATGCTTATCCTCGGCTGTTTCCGACCATTAAACTATCTGTAGCTTGTTCAGGATAAGAATCTTCTAGCAACTTTTCTTCAAGATGGTCATATCTAATAACATTGATGAAGCTAGGTCCGAGTTCAACTGCAATGCGTTTTGTGTCTCCTCTGCATATTCAACTAGTTATTCATGTTGGTTGTCATTTCCTCGCGCCCCTCGTCCTGGGTTCGGTCCCTGAATCTCAGTTTCCTCAGTCTGACCTCCATTTCTGTTTCCTACCTTTTTCATTCATGGACATCTTCCGTTGTCATTTGTAATGGTACTTGAATTACGTAACCATTACGGCACCTTACCTCAACCTCTCGATACCAGCAATATTCTACTGTGTTTCTGTAAAATAGTTAACATATTTCTGTGACAACTTTCAGATTTGATTACATTAACGTAGAGGTACTTCGATACATTGATATGTATATATTGCAATGATATTATTCTTATGTGTATTCTTTCTTTTGTCACTATGATCTTTGACGTACTTGTAACTCTGATTTTCGGGCGCGTAAGCGATTATTAGAGAGTCAAGCTTTGGTCGTCATGTTAAAAAGACGCAAATTGTAGTCAGTTTATGAAATGTGAACTTTAACAGTGAGGAAGATATTTCCAAGTATGTTTTATATTGTGAAGTGATGTTTTGGAACGAGTTACGTGATATTGCAACAAAACTAATAAAAAAGAAGTGTAACTTAAATTCGGAGTGCTGATTACTTTTCTACATCACCATTGTCCTAACTTGTAAATGTTTAATCTTCAAGAATGGTTTACGAAACACATGTATAAAACTTTTGAATATCGCAGAATAACACCTAGGCCTCTTTGCATCTGAACTTGGAATCACCACTACCTAGATTTTCGACGATTGAGCCATGATTTGACAACGAGACCAGCGTGGGAAACACGAAAAGATGAGTGCCTAGTTTATCCATTATTTCAAGAAATGGCTTTATTAACTGTGCTCTAATGACACCTGCCACATAATATAACTTTTTTGTTGCCCGAAAATGCAATATTTAGCAGCATGAGCAACACTACAGTCATAATTAATTTTTGACCTTTGTTGTGGTAGGGTTGTTAGACATTGAAACCGGATCCATGGTTTCGCCATCTGTTCTTTTGTGGTCCATATCCTTCATTCCTCCTTCCATTCCAGCCTATGTTGCAGAATCCATAACTATTGCGGCTCCTATTCCAGTCTCTTCGTTGTTCCTCTTCATTACTCCCGAAATTTCCCGACCATGAATAGTTTGCGTAAGGCGTTCCTTTTCGTACATTTCCGTTCATATTATTATAATTATAATGTTGTGGACGCGACATAGGGCCTGCGACGTATCTGTCAGATTTTCGTCTGTGTTCTCTGATATTATCTGCTTGGAATGCATACTCTAATTCTGAAGGAGTGTTACGGAAAGTACTGATCTCAACATTACACCTGCCAGCTAACAGTTGTTGGTATGCTGACGGACATTTTGTGTAACAGTGACGTATGATTTCACGGGTAGAGCATGGTACGTCAAGATGCTGGTTCTTGTCAATCATTGCATCAAGGAACTTGACTGGGTTTTTGTAACCTGAACTCTCGAAATCTTTGCCAACAATCAACTCCTACATTATGCGCTATTGGACCAGCACATATTAGGAAGCTGTCCTGGAACTCCTTGTAACTCCTACACGTCGCTGATATTCCGAGCATTTTCTCCGCATCTGACACTTGCGAGGCCCGCAAATATGTTTTAAAGGCCAATTTGGTGGTAAAAAGAGGTCAGATTGTGATATCCAAGTGAGTGGGTGTGTAAAATTACCCTCATCTCGGAAATTTTCAAATTTACGGACTTGTAAAAAGTGTTGAAAATCGAATGGCATTTCGTCGACAACTTCCGTCCTACGGAAAATATCAGTCCTTTGGATGTTCTCGTTCGACGTCCCCTCATTTGTGCTGCCCACACGGCTTCGAGAAAATGGAACGTTCACCTCACCAAGTCCTCTGCTCGCTGCTAACTGTATGCAGTTATCCGTGCCGTTCAAATTTGTTTCTGGTTCTGCTGCGTTCACGCTTGGCCACATTTGAAATTGTCCCCTTAGTGTCTCCTCCAGTTTCTTCTCGATACGCGTGTTGATAGCTTCCTGTTGAGATCTGAACGCAAGAAGAGTCCGGACCTCTTCAGTCTCGCTCACTGCAGTTGCAATTGCAGTTTTCACGTCCACACTAGTCCCTAATTTGCGTAGCTCAGACTTTTATTTGTCCATGGCCACTGTCGCAGGAAGATACGTAGCTACACGTAGTTTTGTGTCGATACGGCACTCCGCGTCATTTTGCCGCTTTTCCACTTCTTGTTCAAATTGATCATTGCCTCTCGTCCTTGCAGTTCTGTGCGTTTACTCGATTTCTATGCTTCAGCTGCTTCTCGCCTTGTGGAAGTTGCTATTGCCCTGGCGAACTCTGCCATCTTATTAGCATCATGTGCAATCTTTAAACTTCTGATTGCTTTGATGTTCACTTTACTTAAGTTTTCCTGGAGTTTATTTGCCCACGACATGTGTTCCTCTCGCATGTGATCTACCTGAGCACCGATATTTTTAATGTCCGTCCTTGAATCGTTATTATCTCGTACTAACTCATTAATTTTCTCCTCCATTCCTTTTAGTCCATTAATAATCTCCTCCATTCCCTTTAGTCTAGTCTCAATTTAGTTCAGTCCATCAATTTTCTTCCCCATTCCCATTAAAAATGTCACCAGATTGAAGTCCTCTTCCTTTTCCTCAGTATAGTGATCTACCGAACTCATACTTGATTTCTGCGGTGATGTTTCCGCATCATTGCGTTCTGATACCTCCCTGTCTTCTCTGTTCGGACTTCTAATAATCACCTATGCTTCGATATGTTGGGTACGCTCACATCTTCTATCACGCGCGATCTGACACTATCCATCCTCTCAGGATAAGCCACATCGCTTTCGTCTTCCCGATTTCCTTGCTGCACGACATCGTTATTGCTAACATCGTTCAACAGCAACGCCTCCCTACGTTCACACTGTGCCTTCACCGCTTCATTGCGCCCTTCCTGCATGACGTATGCTTTATTTTCCCGCTCCCAGTCTACTTGTCCCCCTGCCCTACTTCTCGTTATCATTCAAATTCTATATCAACAAAAAACTTCAATTACCCGTGCAACATGTGAACAACCATATTGTCTAACTCACAAGATGTACGCTGTACAATACAATGGCGTCAAAAAAATTAGCAAAGCAGTATGCAGCCCGAGACTACAACAATAATACACGAGATCTAGAATCAACAAACAACCAAATACAAAAAAATACAATAGTAAACACCTAAAAATAATATGACAACGCCGTTAGCAACGACGGGAAACGGTCGACAAGTGACACAGAAGTCACTGACACAAATGCACTGCAAATAAAACAAATAAAGACATAAACAACACAATCAGAGAAATAAGTATCTACAACATACTACTGAACCATATTTTTCTTTTTCATTTCAACATAATGTGGCCTTGTTGATAAGGACGTTAAATGACAGCATCACAGAAGTGCCAAGGATCTAGATCCAGGCAGCATTTCGCCAACTGCAAGCTTCCGACTCTTTCAATTGCAGGCAAAACTTTAATAAAATGACAAATCGAAATGTTAATCATAACACTGGGAGGAGTTGTGATCTAAATAACAACTGATTTATTCATTCGTAACATCACATGACAAAAAATTGGTATAGAAACGCCACACAAACATTTTTATTTGACAAACACTTGCAATATTATGTGGTCTATTGTCAACAAAGTATCAGCTGGGGATCAACACACCACACTAACAACAACTAATCGCTTTATCTGACTTCATAAATGTGAATCCCTGGTATGGCCCGAAAGCTACGCTACTATCAAGCATCTGTATTGTAACATGTCGAATAATTAGGTCTACTGCCGAATGTTTGTGTCGCTCTGGCACAATATTTCGGCCACGTAACTCGTTGCTTTCTTCAGGTGCCACCTGAGACTGCCGTATTGGAGGAGCAGCGGGCGCGAACCGCGAACGTAACGCCCGACACAGGACAGGCCTCAGACAGCTGCCACAGATGGCGACCAAGTCGGGCGCAGACGTCCGAGGGAGCACCGGGGAACAGACAACGCATTACAAGCAGCGTCAGGCGGGCGCGGACGACAGAGAGAGCACCCAGCGCCCTCTGGGCATCAATACTGGACAAGATCCTCCAATACGGCAGTCTCAAGTAGCATCTGAAGAAGGCAACGAGTTACGTGGCCGAAATATTGTGCCAGAGCGACACAAACATCCGGCAGTAGGCCCGATTATTCGACATGTCAAGATCTAGCCGGGAAAACCTGAAGAGTTACATCTGTATTGTACTTTTCCATGAATAAAAATATGATTCGCAAGACTAGGGTGCTGAGAAGCATATACTAGAGCCCTACTTCGTAGCAGCGAATAATTAACGCTTCTGCAGGTCAGGACGGCACACCACGACACGCTCGCGACTGCAGTCACGGACAGCGACAAACTGTTGTTAACGGTGCGCGCCCGGAAATTTGCAAGTACGCAGTCTCGCGTTCGGCTGATTTGGAACGCAGATAATTCCCTATGAGCCTCTGAAACCCAGGTGGATTCCAGTGTGCAGATGGACCAGTTTATTGGTCTGCCAAATCAGTGACTCCGTGACACCACTATGACGGAATATATCAAACGTTTCGACGGTCGACTCAAAACAAGTAAGTACACCCACGCATAACTCGTTGTGCGCGTGATGCAAGAAGCAGTACCTATGATGGTTCAGAAGGTGACTGGTTCAGGCTCTAAGTGGCACACTAGCAAAGGACACAAGTCTCACCGTCTAGGTAAAGACCTGCCGTTCTTTTTACTAGCAAAGTGCCAGTACAAGAGTGTTCTCTTTATCTACACCTTTCCTCTGCTGCTCGGTAACACAGCACATTTGCATGCTTACACAACACCCACTTTAGCACAAGCCAATCACGAGCTGGAGCTTGAGATTCGAAACTGGGAGACCGCCCCCATGCTCCCTGGTGTGCATACACAGCTTTGAGCAACCAGATAGTTTAAAAATGAATTGGGAGGAAAAGAAAAAAGATTCAGCTTTGCGCCCTCTTTCCCACATGTTCACGCCGTGTCTTTGATAAAAGCATGACTTGGATGGAACTACAGCCCTCCATAAAAAGATCGTTATCTCTCCTGTTGTGTCCATTTTGAACTTTGCAAAGAACGGCCATAAATTCGGTAAAAGCCTCATGCCTTCACAAATATGTTTTGTAGCAGAGTCTGGACACCTGGGTGCCACTGCCCTGTCCCACGGAGATTCGCGGAAACTCCCAGCCATCTCATCCTCTTTCTACCTAACAAGCACCCATCCTCTTGCTCATTGCCAGTCATCAGATCTACAATGCTCCGCACATAGCTGCACCGACTCCTCGGCGCTAGTCAGCCTGCTTGGACGCGCCTGCCGTCCAACTGGCGCCACCCAATGTGCCTGCGCAATGTGACCAAGGGACTTGGCTGTCAGCAAACTTATTCACCAGGTTCCGCAGAAAAATAGATGCTCCCCTCGGCCCTCAGTCACCATACGCTTTTACTTCAATCAACTTACTCGGCACCCTCTTTCTTCGAATGCAGCTAAAGCGTACTCCTATGCCTTCATTAGAGTACACAAGCTAGAATGTTAACTAGCTCAAATGGTTCAAATGGCTCTGAGCACTATGGGACTTAACTTCTGAGGTCATCAGTCTCCTAGAACTTAGAACTACTTAAACCCAACTAACCTAAGGACATCACACACATCCATGCCGAGGCACGATTCGAACCTGCGACCGTAGCGGTGACGCGGTTCCGGACTGTAGCGCCTAGAACCACTCGGCTACCGCGGCTGGCAGAATGTTAACTACTGCCAATCATTTCAACATACGAATGAAGTCAGAACGTATCAAATATAGCAACGAAGTAATAAAGATCACCTTCCCTTTGAACATTAAGCAGCATGGCACCGTAACAAAAGTGAGAGTGCCCTGCAATCACTCAACTTTTTGTCCAGCACAAGGTGGCCAGGCTGATATGCACAATCGTGGTGACATTGCTAAAAGGTCATGCAACTATGAATTGACCTGTGGAGCATTTCCATACCAGTAAAACACAGACGTGTTGATCTGTACTTGTCTGGAAGAAACGTAACGGTGCAAGAAACATGTTATTAACCACTGTTATGTGCAGTCTGGCATTGCCCTCCACGACACTCACAGTCTCCATCACGTTATGGGCCAGCCAGAAGCTGATGCCTGAGTTCGTAGCCAGCGCCACCAGACCAGTCCACAGTTCTAAAACCACTCCCATGGACATAGAATGACATGGCGGATTATCGGTCCCCAGGATCCACTGTTGGAACCAAATTCTTGCTTTGATAAACATCGGTCCACAGCCAGGGAGGCGCAGCCGCCATCCATCCGTAAAAGGACGAGTTTCTAATCCGGTAGGGGTGGACACATATGAAAATTCAGTGGACGTTCGCATCGCTGACGCTGCTCGCTCAGGGACAAATAGTGCTCTCTAAGGCAAGTGCTGCCGAGTGGGGTAAACAGTAGCAGTAAAAGCAGGACGTGGATGTAACGACCACCGCGCGTCACAGCCTTCCAACGTCAACGGTGCTACCGGTAGACCACATGTCTAGGACAGTCGCAGCATTTCAGCATTGTAGCTGAAGGCTAAATAAAACATGTTACATCTTGCAGTGGAGTTTTCCTAGCCACGCCTGGCCAGCACCGCCTCCACAACCTTCCACTCCACCACCTCTCTTCCGTAATGGCGCAACTCACCCTGCAATGCTATACAGTGACTAAGTCCATCTTTATACAGTTAGTTCTCGGACCTCGGCTATTCAGTATAGAGTTTCGAACCAAAATATCTTCAGCCATATAAATCTACAGTTATTACACTACTGGCCATTAAAATTGTTACACCAAGAAGAAATGCAGATGATGAACGAGTATTCATTGGACAAATATATTATACTAGAACAGACATGTGATTACATTTTCACACAATTTGGGTGCATAGATCCTCAGAAATCAATACCCAGAACAACCACCTCTGGCCAAAATAACGGCTTTGATACGCCTGGCCATTGAGTCAAACAGAGCTTGGATGGCGTGTACAGGTACAGCTGCCCATGCAGCTTCAACACTATACCGCAGTTCATCAAGAGTAGCATTGTGATGAGCCAGTTGCTCGGCCACCATTGACCAGACATTTTCAATTGGTGGGACATCTGGAGACTGTGCTGGCCACGGCAGCAGTCGAACATTTTCTGTGTCCAGAAAGGCCCGTACAGGACCTAAACATACGGTCGGGCATTATCCTGCTGAAATGTAGGGTTTCGCAGGGATCGAATGAAGGGTAGAGCCAAGGGTCGTAACACATCTGAAATGTAACGTCCACTGTTCAAAGTGCCGTCAATGCGAGCAAGAGGTGACCGAGACGTGTAACCAATGGCACCCCATACCATCACGCCGGGTGATATGCCAGAACGGCGATGACGAATTCACGCTCCCAATGTGCGTTCACTCCGATGTCGCCAAACACGGATGCGACCATCATGATGCTGTAAACAGAACCTGGATTCATCCGAAAAAATTACGTTTTGTCATTCACGCACCCAGGTTCTTCGTTGAGTACACCATCGCAGGCGCTCCTGTCTGTGATGCAGCGTCAAGGGTAACCGCAGCCATGGTCTCCGAGCTGATAGTCCATGCTGCTGCAAACGTCGTCAAACTGTTCGTGCAGATGGTTGTTGTCTTGCAAACGTCCCCATCTGTTGACTCAGGGATCGAGACGTGGCTGGACGATCCGTTACAGCCATGCGGATAAGAGGCCTGTCATCTCGACTGCTAGTGATACGAAGCCGTTGGGATCCAGTACGGCGTTCCGTATTACCCTCCTAAACCCATCAATTCCATATGATGCTAACAGTCATTGGATCTCGACCAACACGACCAGCAATGTCGCGATACGATAAACCACAATCGCGATAGGCTACAATCCGACGTTTATCAAAGTCGGAAACGTGATGGTACGCATTTCTCCTCCTTACAAGAGGCATCACAACAACGTTTCACCAGACAACACCTGTCAACTGCTGTTTGTACGAGTATATGAGAAATCAGTTGGAAACTTTCCTCGTGTCAGCACGTCGTAGGTTTCGCCATCGGCGCCAACCTGTGTGAATGCTCTGATGTTCTGAAAAGCTAATCATTTGCATATCAGAGCCTCTTCTTCCTGTCGGTTAAATTTCACGTCTGTAGCACGTCATCTTCGTGGTGTAGCAATTTTAATGGCCAGTAGTGTATTTTATTTCAGCAATTAGTTTCAGCTCTACATTACCCCTACTCCAGGCCCCCTGACCAACGTGACTGGAGCAGAGATGAGACTCTTTCTAGACGTCTTTCAGGTGGTCTGAAGATGACGTAGCGCTGAAACTGATTACTCAAATTAGTTAACAAATGAATATTTAGACGACTGAACGTGTTTTGATTCGACACGCTACAGAATGGTCTCAGAAGCATTTTGGTATCAATGGTATGTCATGTTGACGGAATGGATTCCGGGCACACTAATGAAGATATCTTTCTGAAATTAGATTGCTTTACTCCTCGAGCATGTCCACAAGGAGTAATAGGATAATTTTTTTAATTTATTCATCCGTTATCGCAAAAATCGTAACAAAAACACACGACAAATCTACTTCTGTGTTTCAAAGATTCACCATTTCACTATTTTTTTAGATTTCAAATATACGTTATTGCTCCTTGTGGAATATCCTATAGATTAAGAAAATTTTTATTTGGTCACGGACTCATTTTGGACAGAGCAACTTCAGCCCCTCTGGTGGAGAACTTAATAACGAATGAGTTTTTTAAAAAATAAAAGAAATTGTCTAAGAATCAATAAATTACGTGCAAGTTCAGGTAACATCCTATCTCCTGGCTACATCTGTCCCTCCTACGTCAATTTCATTTTCGTTACTGTCATAATTACTTTTTCCACAGCAGTCTGTTTTCTGATTCAAGTGTTTATTTTACGAAATGCCTCCTAATAAATCAGAAGGTGCATCTCTCGATTTCTCACTGAGCAGACCCAATCCTTTGAATGGTGTACGTTTTGCCAGACTCATTCGAAGTTGAGCATTATAAACTATTTAATTTACCAAAAGCACTCTTGTTTTATTTTACTCTTTATTTTCATATATTTATTACCATCCAGTTTTAGGCTTCAACTTTCCAAAATAGCGAATCTCAGCAACATTGTGGCCATACACTGATTTAGTTTTTTCTAATGCCCATTGTATATATTTTCAGCAATGCAATACAGTGTTATCATCAAAACGAAGTGGTTCTGATATATCCTGCTAATACATATTCCTTCTCTTTTTTTAAAACATTTGCGAATATGAAAATGTTCTGTAGGACTGCAGTAAATACAATAGAGTCTGTGTGGATACATTCTGGAATCAAGATTGCAGTAGAAATTGAATGTGGAGTTACTGTCAGTGAAAGAAATGAATCGAGCCAAATGCCCTGACTAGCGAGATTAGCAGCTATCTGATTGTCCCGCTACGACATCAGGCTTGCTTTCTATTCCAAAGTGCAAAGTGGTAATGCAAGACACCTGAAATACGCTAGAATGACAGTAACTCGCTACGGCTTCCTACAGCAGGTTCCTATCATGTGTTGTGCCTATAAGTTGCAACCTTTTCATTGTAGCAGCTCTGTCATACAAGTTCATAATTGGAAAGAAACTAATACTGCCTACAGTTTTAACACGCCTCATTGACAAAACGTGATTGCATACGTAAAGCGATTGTTTTACATCTGCGACTACCAAGTCCTCTCTACTCTGTAAGTGAAGTAATACACACTGCCCTCCTTAACACTGATCTTTTAGAGCTCGCAAAAATGACTTTCTACATAATGCGAAAAAGTTCCCTGGTACGTTGACCTCGGTAAAGTTCAATCATCAGAACTGCTCTCCCTAACGTGGAATATATCAAGCAGCTATAATTGTCTAGCCCTCCATTTGCGACAAGGTATTTAACACGAACGCTGTTACGGGGGACCCACTCCATTTGCTACAAGGTATTTAACACGAATGCTATTACGGGGGACAGTCATTCACATTGACTCACTCGACTGTTGCAACTGTTACAGCGACCTACTAACGACTACTACAACAAAACAGACAATTATCAGAATATCAAATACAAGTAACTGTACAAGGAATTTGAGGGTTGGTCGACCACCTTGAACTAGTACTAATCCATAAGTAGTTCTCATTGAATCTATTAACAGAAAGAAGGCTTAGGTGTGGGTAATAACATGTCAAGCCTCCTGGCTGACATATTAATCAACCACGTGGAAAATAAATGTTTTTAAGGGAACAATAAAGTTTCAAAAAACTGTTTTTCACAGAAGACATGTGGGTGACAGTTTACTTCTATTTGATGGCATGAAAGATGAACTTGACGAACTTCTTACGTTATTCGATTCATTCCACAATAAAATAAAGTTCAGAACTGAACATGAAACAAATCAGTCCATCAATTTCTTAGACTACATGTTCATCAACAGAAAGGACATAATTTTTTACATTTGCAGAAAACCAACCCACACTTATCACAATGCAGGAAACACACAAATATGCTGCATTTAGATACATGGTGAACAGGGCACACATATTACCTCTGAAATCCAAAGCATTAACACAGGATACTGACATAATGAAAGCAGTTGCAATAAATAATAGGTATTCTGAAAAATCAGTTGACAAACTATTCAAGAAAATACAGGCCACTATCAGTAATAGAAGCACTGCAAGAATAAGAACTAACATAAGACATTTATTTGCAAGCATTCCCTATTTACCCACAGCATCACTAACTTGTTTAGAAACACCAGTATTACAATATTCTGCTCTACAAAAAACAAACCTGGACACCACTTACCTCACACAGTAAACACAAATATGCCAATAACACAACACATAAATTACAATGTAAAAGTCGTACCTGTATTTTACATTGGCAAAACAGAAATAATTTTCCATACATGCCACAAGGAACACAGCGATGCTTTTAGATTTAACCACTTTCACAAATCCACAGTAGTTAACCACATGCATTTTAACACACACAGTCTAAGCGACATCCATAACAGCGTAACTGTACTCCACAGAGCAAAATACTTGATCTATTGGAGCAATTATAAATAAAGTTGCACAAAGGAAAATCTTCTGAAAACACGCTGAATGAACAACAGCCACAGTTTTTTTCATTAAAGTCACAAGCTTATTTTCACTTAAAGAAGCCAATGTTTTATTGCGTAATTTAATAAAATGCAGCCTGGTTTAAGGTATTCACAAATATTTATCTTATAGCTAATACCTTTGTATAATTAATAATGTAATAACTTTGTACCTTCCTTGAAAAATTACACCTGTGTATTTGTGGAAATACAACATCTTTACTTTTGATATTCTTTCGCTTATTTCAACTTGTATTTAAAGCTGTGCTGTAGAACTAAAAGTGCATATTTGTACATAAAAGTGTTTACTCATACTGTGCTTCAAAATCATGTATCCACTATAGGAAATGCTACGCTATTTTTCGATTTGTCTTAGTTTTGTAAATTTACGTTCACAATGTGCCATTTTGTAATATACCATTGGAATCTTGTTAGAACTAGAATGAACCTAAATCCAAACATTGATGAAGACTGTGAAACACTTGAAAATGCTTAGTGCACTGAAATAAAATGACGATTGTGATTAAGATGGGTTATTCTTTATTTTACTGATGTTACAACATACTTCCGAGACTCTATGTCCAATGTAAATCACTCCGAGCACTTAGCGGAGTTCTGTAACAACATAGGCAGAGCGCAGAAAGACGTAGAGACTGCATTGACTAACTCACACGGTTCCTTTCTCGGCGGTCCACAGGTGAAGATTTCCTTCTCAGGCGCAAACAGCATAGGTAACACTCTTCTGTGATCAGTTAGTGTCCGCAGCTGCCTCCAGTAATCTTACCCCTTTTGATTATTAAAATTACTCTTTGCCTTTTTTCCCGTTTTGAATTTTGTAACGATAAAATAATTTTCTACTGAACACTATCTTCTCCACAGTTGAACCCAGAAGAACATATGACCCTGCCTTGCGAGACAAACCCCAAATAACTTGTGAAGAAAAGTTCTCGAGACTCCAACCGTGCGGCAGCGATATCACAACATTTCGAAGGATGTCAGACTCATCCCTTGCTTGCAAAGTGATGTCCCAGTATCTATACTATTAGTAGTCTAATCTCTGCACCTGGCTGCAGATGGCTGGGTCCTGTGCGGCCACCAGGTGAGGAAGCGGTTAGGGGTGCTGTGTTGGGGTCGCAGCGGCTGTACGCTCCACTCAAATCATCGCACGGGCATTGCAGATCCCTTTTGCTCGCTGGACACTGGTAGGCAACCTCTCGTCGTATTATAGCTAACACGAGTTCCATGACGAACCGAGGTGGTAAACTTGGTTCCTGTTGGCAATATTCTTGTGGATCTTTATTCTTGCGGTGTCGGTACATGGCAGACAGGCGCTGAACGAGTTTTTTCGACCCCCTTAGCAGCATCCGTCAGAACGTTATATTCACTATGGAAGTAGAAGAGAATGGATGTCTCCCTTCCTTGCCTATACTAAAAAAGGAGGAGTCAAATGGTACACTACGGAATTCAATGTGCAGCAACAAGAATTGAACATACCTGTACTTCCATGCAACCGTAGTCCACCACTCAGCGCGACAGGCAGTTTTTACCACCCTGGTACATTTGGCGCTCCTCATCTGCGACAAAGCAAGATTTAACCGAGCTACAGCATCTGAAGGAAGTACTCTAAGAAAACAGGTGCACTGAAGCACAGTTTAGAACGGCGTACAAGAAAAGAAAAGAAATGGAGCAAACCGGGAATAGGAGAAAGAAAACAGAAGACTCGATATCCTTCAGTACTTGGGGCCGCTCTCAGCCAAACTTGAGGGACTCCCTAGGAAACATAACATCGAAACCGTCTTTCGACCACCACCTAAGGCGAAATAGTGACCTGACTCTTCAAAAAAAATTATCTAAACTTAATGTACTGGTGATATATAGCATCTCTTGTGAATGCGATTGCAGGTGCAGTTTTGTGTCTCGATACGCCTCACGTGTGTGGGTATGACTGCGAAGCCAGGGTTTTTGATAGGCTTACAAGTAAGTCGATATAAATAAGGATCCACAAGAATCTTGTCAGTAGGAAGGAAAGGTTAGTGAGGCCTGGAATCCACCACCACGACAAAGCACGCCCAGCACCGTCCAACAGGTAATATGCATCCGGAACTACCACGCAGAGATTCCAGCGCAGCTTCCGGCGCATCCGCCACATCTATCAATGGACCACGACCCCCCTCTCCACCTGCCTGCCTCACGGAACCCAGCTGCCCACAGTCTGGTGGAGGGGGCTCACCGGTATCTCGACACTTCGTCTGAATATTGTGAGAAACTTGTTAGTACTTTACACAAAGGGATGAGTATTTTGAAAGATTCCTTTCTACGTTTATTGTGGCAAAATTATTTATGTTACAACTGTCTAAAACTAAATCACATCGTTAGTTGCTTGTCTATTCAACGCACTAAATTCTCAGAATTGAAAGTCCAAACCGAAACTGACTAACCTATAAGTTTCTTCTAAAATTTGCATATCACTAGTTTTTAGTCAAATTACTCAATCGAAGTTGTAAACAAAGAAAGAAGAATAAAATAAATGACAAATTACAGACGCTCTAAGGAGTTGTAGTCCACATTCTTCAGAGAGTGTACATGTTTCATTAATAAGCTTATACAGTTTCCTAAACAAAAAAATTTTAATGAAAGAAAAATTTAACCCCTGAACCGCAATTTTCATTATACGAATAAAGCATGATTACTAGTTTCGGCTGCTTTCTACTAGCCTCTTCAGATCTTTAAACAAGTAAATGAAACATAGCCTAAGAAAATTTTGTACAATAAAGTAGGGTATAAAACAATGTATAACAGCCGAACAATATATACAGCGTGAGTCACCTAACATTACCGCTGGATGTATTTCGTAAATCACATCAAATACTGACGAATCGATTCCACAGACCGAACGTGAGGAGAGGGGCTAATGAAACTGGTTAATATAAACCATACAAAAATGCGCGGAAGTATGTTTTTTAACACAAACCTACGTTGTTTTAAATGGAACCCCGTTAGTTTTGTTAGCACATCTGAACATATAAACAAATACGTAATCAGTGCCGTTTGTTGCATTGTAAAATGTCAATTACATCCGGAGATATTGTAACCTAGAGTTGACGCTTAAGTACCACTCCTCCGCTGTTCGATCGTGTGTATCGGAGAGCACCGAATTACGTAGGGATCCAAAGGGAACGGTGATGGACCTTAGGTACAGAAGAGACTGGAACAGTACATTACGTCCATGGCTCTGAGCTCTATGGGACTTAACATCTGTGGTCATCAGTCCCCTAGAACTTAGAACTAATTAAACCTAACTAACCTAAGGACATCACACACATCCATGCCCAAGGCAGGATTCGAACCTGCGACCGTAGCAGTCGCGCGGTTCCGGACTGAGCGCCTACAACCGCTAGACCACCGCGGCCGGCCCATTACGTCCACATGCTAACATCTTTTTATTGGTCTTTTTCACTGACGCACATGTACATTATCATGAGGGGTGAGGTACACGTACACACGTGGTTTCAGTTTTCAATTACGGGGTGGAATAGAGCGTGTCCCGACATGTCAGGCCAATAGATGTTAAGTGTGGTGGCCATCATTTGCTGCACACAATTGCAATCTATGGCCTAATGAATGTCGTACACGCCGCAGTACATTTGGTGTCATGTCGCAGCAGGCTGCCACAATACGTTGTTTCATATCCTCTGGGGTTGTAGGCACATCACGGTACACATTCTCCTTTAACGTACCCCACAGAAAGAAGTCCAGAGGTGTAAGAGCAGGAGAACGGGCTGGCCAATTTATGCGTCCTCCACATCCTACGAAACGCCCGTCGAACATCCTGTCAAGGGTCAGCCTAATGTTAATTGCGGAATATGCAGGTGCACCATCATGCTGATACCACATACGTCGACTTGTTTCCAGTGGGACATTTTCGAGCAACGTTGGCAGATCATTCTGTAGAAACGCGATGTATGTTGCAGCTGTTTGGGCCCCTGCAATGAAGTGAGGACCAATGACGTGGTCGCCAATGATTCCGCACCATACATTTACAGTCCACGGTCGCTGTCGCTCTACCTGTCTGATCCAGCGAGGATTGTCCACGGACCAGTAATGCATGTTTCGTAGATTCACTGTCCCGTGGTTTGTGAAACCCGCTTCATCGGTAAACGGGTAGAACTGCAACGCATTCTCTGTTAATGCCCATTGACAGAATTGCACTCGATGATTAAAGTCGTCACCATGTAATTGCTAATGTAGCGACACATGAAACGGGTGAAAGCGGTGACGATGCAGTATGCGCATGACACTACTTTGACTCAGTCCACCGGCTCTCGCAATGTCCCGTGTACTCATGTGTAGGTTCATGGCAACAGCAGCTAACACACCAACTGCACCCGCTTCTCCTGTGACGGGCCCGTTACGGACCCGTTTACGTGCTACGACCATACCTGTTGCATACAGTTGGCGGTAGATGTTTTGCAATGTGCGGCACGTTGGATGCTCTCTGTCCGGGTACCGTTCTGCATAGACCCTGCAGGCTTCAGCTGCATTTCGTCGACACTCGCCGTAGATGAGTATCATCTCCGCCTTTTCACAGTTCGAACACACCATGGTCACAGTTCCTACAACACTACACTATCACAGACGTCTGGTAACACGGTGTACTACAGTTGGTCTGCGTGCGGAGACTAATGCAGAATAACAATAGCAGCAAGCGCTACATGCGGACACTGCGACAGCTAGACCAAACCAGAACAGTGCACTACAGCCACACTCGTAAACACGGTCGTCATCGTAAACATGTCCCTGCAGATGCTGCTCGCCGACCGTGGCCCGTGTTTGTTACGACACGCAACTGAACGTCGGAGGTTTCAAGCGTCAACTTTAGGTTACAATATCTCCGGATGTAATTAACATTTTACAATGCAACAAACGGCACTGATTACGTATTTGTTTATATGTTCAGATGTGCTAAGAAAACTAACGTGGTTCCATTTAAAAAAAAACGTAGGTTTGTGTTAAAAAACATACTTCCGAGCATTTTTGTGTGGTTTGTATTAAACAATTACACTAGCCCCTCTCCTCACGTTCGGTCTGTGGAATCGGTTCGTCAGTATTTGATGTGGTTTACGAAATATATCCAGCGGTAACGTTAGGTGACTCACCCTGTATATAAGGAAGGCCAACTCCAACAGTAAAAGTGAATATGTAATAAATCCACTTAACAAATTCATTTAAGAGTGTTTTGTAAGTAATATGTTACCGTTTTTAAGACAGTCTACCTATCAAGTCGTAAAAATGAGTGAATATGTATTGAAGAACGTCACCATTAGCTTGTCGTAATACCGCTAATGCTGGATTCCAGCTGCATTCGTATTATGGGCCAACAAGACTATGACACTATGTAGTTAAACGTTATGGTGAACTAGCCAGACTGTAAACTTTACGAAAAACTTTAAGACCAAACGTCTTAAACAGCTTTTACCTAAACCCAAGTAATTGTAAATTAATAAAATTAACAAGAAAAAGTTAAAATTATAAGGCAAAGAAGCTCTGTTTTATAGTTGTCTGGCAATGTGCCGTATGTAAAAGGCAACTACGTAACTGTTAATAATTTCATAAAAGACAAATCCTACGTAACTGTAAAAAATTTAACACAAAGTCTTTGAAAATTTGTACTTAATTTCAAACAACTTCAAAACTATGAAAGCAACAAGTTAATATACAAGACGGGGAAGCTGCATGATATAGTTAAATGGTGAAAAGCCATATATAAAAGACAAATCCTACGCAACTGTCAAATGATAAAAAAACATCAAATTACAGCGCAGCGCTAAATATATGAAGATAATACCATAATCTCACAACATGCAGTTGGCACAGGACACCCAAGACAGCAGGTGATATCTTCCAGATGATGTTTACGAGTACTTCGACACCAGATGCGGATCTATCGTTAAATCATGATATTTTATTGCAGGATGCCATGTTCTTGTTGCGCAGAGTATTATGTCATCTATTGCAAGTGGTCGTCGTTATGCGAGGACGATCTTCTAGTTTTTTATGGCATTTAACTTGGCGTGCCAATCTGTAGTCCATGTTTCTACCTCTATCCAGACGTCCTGGAGTCTTCTTCTTACAGCATTTGGTCGCCTGTGCCTGAAGATAAGCATAACGTCGTTAGTTTATCTATTACTTCCGGGTGCGAGGTAACGGCGGAAGGTCTGCGGTTTAGACACAGTACATGACAGAGCCTAACACGGAGGATTGGGGCACTCCTAGAAGTGGTACTCTACATGTCCATGTGAGGTGTCCGAGTCGTAGCGACGAGGTATCGGTTGCTGGCGAGCAGCTAAACTACGGAGATTGGTATTCCCTGTGTTAAAAGGTTATAAATCAGTCTCCCATGTCAGACACTATTTAATGCACGGGAGGTGTCTAGTAAAATCATTACGCTTAGTGTAGTTAAATGCCAGGATGACTCTTCGACGACTTGGAACAGTTGGAGGGGCTTGGAATTTCCTTAGCGGGACACAAATCGTTCTTCGGGCACTGCAGCTTCACTAGTGAGCGGTAAGTCGAGTTGTTTCAACTAGAGATGGGCAAAACTGTTCTTTTCAGAGATCGGATCAGAACTGTTCACTCCCTGAAATGAACTAGCTCTTTTTCATGACTCACCACTCACTCACAATAGAAAATAAATGGAAGGCACATTGCCCTTTAAACTTGGTTTATTCCAGTACTATACCTGTATTTTGATATTATTTGGTCCTATTTTGAAGTAACACAGATAATGAATAAGAATTTTGTATTGTTTATTGAAATTTCCACGATATGACCAAGTTTTTGATTATTGATTTATTTTGCACTATCGTGGTTTTTTGGGTGATCGGAAAATGTTGTAACTTGAGATTTACATTAACAATATATTTGGCTATAATGTATTATAATTTCATTAACCTCGTACAAATACATCGCAAGCCATATATTTTTAAAGTGAACGTTTCCTTCTGAAGACGCCTAAAATCGCAAAATCCGTACCAGAATAAGAAAAATAATTGACTGTAAGACTAAAGTGCTGCATATAGCCTTACGCAGAATAAAACAAGGAAAATATTGATGTATCACGTTTTGCAATACCTTTATCGGTTCGCTTGTAATTAAAGCGTAAATTCGAGTGTCCATAATAAAAATATTATAGTAAGAGGAGTCGTCAGGAACCTAATATGATCAGTTTAAACTAATAAAAATAAAATAAAAACAAATGATGTACACATAACATAATAATGTAATATACATAGTGGTATTACTATGAAGAACAATATCCAGTAGAGACGAACTCTGATGCAGAGGCGCTGAGTCAAGCAGGTCGAGCCCCGAGCTGTATTACTGCGTGAGCTGAGACCGCAGAGACCAGAGTGACACCTGAGTTGCTTTGCTCAAAGCTCTGGCTAGAGTCGAGAACGGTAGGATGAGCGTTGAGCGGGTGAGTTCCGAGGGTGGGGGGAGCGGTGAACGGCCACCAGTCACCCGCTCCGAGACAAATTGTTCTCTTGCGAGCAGGTTGTTGCAAGTAGTTCTTATGTTCTCCGCTAGGAGGCTCTCTGTCCTGTTGTTCGCATCAACTGCCCAGAGGGCAGGACGTGCGACTGAAACGATCGCCGACGGAGTGCGATGCTAAGTTAAAGCTGCGCCAGACACTGCATGCGGCAGAGGAAGCACAGAGACGGCACGGCAGATGTGAAACACAAAATCCAATGGGGCACTGCACAATGCAGGCAACCAAGGCAGAAGCAGGGCAGAGGCCGGCGCTGGCTGTGTTGTGTGGCGTGCAGTGTGCTCCGACCAGTGGAGGCCCCGCTGATCTGCTCCGACTCTCTCTCTCTCTCTCTCTCTCTCTCTCTCTCTCTCTCTGCTGTGGGAAACGTTTGGAGATACTGTTCTTTTTTTTCTGAATCACTGATTGTTCACTCCTTTGAAAGATTCAACTCTTTGAATCAGTTCAGGAGCGGATCCCCCATCTCTAGTTTCAACAGGTTCCACTCGGAAACCCTAGCTCAGAGTAGAGCAGAGAGTCGGCTGATAGGCCTCCAGTTTTTCGATTCTGCGCTGTGTTTTCCTGGCTTTGGTACTGCTAGGACGGTAGTTCTCTTCCAAGCTGAGCAGCAGGTCTGCTGAATATTCGAGTTCCTTGTGTGTTTGTGTTGGTGCTAGACGTTTAAATAGTACGCTGCGACGTGAAAAAGCCGTTCCTCTTCTATGTGGTCCTCTTGTACACAAGGAACGCTCTCGTGTTTCTCGGGTGCACGAAAGATCATCCAGTGGCGTGCACATCTTGACTCGTTTCCGCCAGGCTCGGCGAGACGCGGTGTTTGTGTTGGCGCCTTTGTCTGCACTCCGGCTGCTGCTGCTGCTGAGCGGGAGCCGCAGTTTGTTTGGTGCGCGGCCGCGGCACATACCAGTTTAATTACTCCGCGTATGACGGGCTGCGCGCTGCGACACCGCTGTCAGGTCGGCCTGTGGGCGGGCGTTGAGGCGTAATTACTGAGATGGAACACGGCGCAGTGTAACTGCGAGACAGCTAGTGTCGGTGGGTCGCTTCTCGCTACTCGAAGGGAATTTATCTGAATCTAGGTGTTGTCACTACGAAAAGTACGAATGGAATTCCATACCAGCTTTACTACTGCAATTTGTTATTGGCTATGTACGATGTAGGAGATGCCGCTGAGAATGACTTCCGTCCAGCAGAAGAATCTAAGGCCGCCAGCACACACAGAGGGTTGAAATTAAGCTCACTGCCTCTTTATCAGCAGCTGCTGAAGATCATGACATACTCCAGAAAGTATGCGTCTGATACTTGAACTTACGTTCAAGGATGTATGGATAGTGGAAAATTTTAGACTGATTTCAGTTAGATAATAAATATTAATAACGGTATATTGGTTAAAAAAAGAATTCGATAGGAATAGGCAGAGGTCAAATGGCAATGAAATCACACTACGGAGGGTGGACGAAGCGGAAGACGAGTTCATTTGTTACCATAGGATACCATAGTTTCACACGATTTAACAGAAAGCAGGCAGAAAGTTAAGTACATAAGAGATAAAGCCAGCGTCCTTTATCCCACCGCATCTTGGTCAAATACTTGTAAATAGAGAGAACGCAACCTGTCAAAGACACGACGCTATTGGTGTATATCGTTTCAGTCGTGACAACTGACCTGCCAGCTATGTGGTGCAGACTGGCGGAGACTTTGGTATTAGTTTTAAACATGGCAGTTTCTTACCAACCGTATATCTTACCAACCGCTGGCATGCGCCAGCAAGCAACTTCTGACGTCACGTAGCGACCCGTCGCAGTCGCTAGTGTGCGTCGCGTCTTGGACAACGTACCTTTAGGCAGCTGTACGTCGCACGACTTGTGATGGAGTTAAAGCTTGTTGCGTGGAACCGCTGCATAAGAACAAAAAAATAAGATTCGTGACTGGAAGAAGAAAAGACGTCAGCTTGTTTACTCAACATCCTTGCTGAAATAATTTATAACGGAAGATCCAAGAAGTTCTTTTAATTATCTTAGAATGGCACCAGAACTGTCCACATTTCTTCTAAATACAGTTAATTATGCGATAAAGAATAAAGGTACTGTGATGCATGAAGCATTGTCGCCAGAACTGAAATTGCATATCATATGGCGTGCATTACAATCGAGAACACTCGGCATGCTATAAGATACGGTTTTTGTTGGTGATGACGTTATTTCATTAACACCAATAATTATTAACATTAACAGTAATAATTATTAACATTAGCAACAGTAACTATTCGAAGTAGGCCACATTAAGAAGAGAATGGTTTGCAAAATACTCTCTTGAAGATAGATCTGTACAGTGGCAATGTCTCAAAATTCTAACATATGTGAATGGGGAGCACTGCAGCGACGTTTTAAATACATGAATACTGAATAAAGAATTCAACTGCTCGAATTTGTATAGCCTTCCCTCCTGTCAACAATTTTCTTTAACAAAGAGTCGGCCAACTCGAAAGATGGGATTTTAGTCTTGTAGGCGAGAGCATTGCCACAGCTGGAATTACACTTGCTTGCAGCCGGCCGGTGTGGCCGTGCGGTTCTAGGCGCGTCAGTCTGGAACCGCGTGACCGCTACGGTCGCAGGTTCGAATCCTGCCTCGGGCATCGATATGTGTGATGTCCTTAGGTTAGTTAGGTTTAAGTAGTTCTAAGTTCTAGGGGACTGATGACCACAGATGTTGAGTGCCATAGTGCTCAGAGCCATTTTTTACACTTGCTTGCACTTTCCTTAATTCAGTCGTATATGCGCTCTTAACTCAATAAATTTTGCCCTGCAGCTCAGATATTGTCAAACCATCTATGTTATGATCGCACATGACGGTCTCAGTGGCAGCGATATGTTGCTTATTTTTGTACTCAGCATCACTGAAATCCCACCAACACCTATGCAAAGCATAGATATCCAAAAAGCGAACATTATTCTCCGTTCCCCACTTCATATTTGTCTACAGTCCACGAACACACATAACCTCAAAACTCACGCAACTAGTGTCGCCAAAGTTGGAACACGCCGAAAGTATCAAGTTGCGCCAACGAGTTGCGCAAACGCGCGACGCGCATGCGCAGTGGCCGGTAGCGCAATTGCCTACAACCTAGTGTCCTCGTGTAAACTAGGATGTACACTGCTACCACGAAAACAATACAAACTGCGCCGCCTATTGGCAGCGGGGTGACATGTGCCCATTTAAAAGATTATAACAGAAATAATTGAAGAAAAGACAATTAATTTTAAAAACAAAATGCAAAGGAAGAGAGTTTAGCGTATTTTTGAAAATACGCCGTAGTCAAGCAGATGAAGTATAACTAAGAGCCATATACACTCCTGGAAATTGAAATAAGAACACCGTGAATTCATTGTCCCAGGAAGGGGTAACTTTATTGACACATTCTTGGGGTCAGATACATCACATGATCACACTGACAGAACCACAGGCACATAGACACAGGCAACAGAGCATGCACAATGTCGGCACTAGTACAGTGTATATCCACCTTTCGCAGCAATGCAGGCTGCTATTCTCCCATGGAGGCGATCGTAGAGATGCTGGATGTAGTCCTGTGGAACGGCTTGCCATGCCATTTCCACCTGGCGCCTCAGTTGGACCAGCGTTCGTGCTGGACGTGCAGACCGCGTGAGACGACGCTTCATCCAGTCCCAAACATGCTCAATGGGGGACAGATCCGGAGATCTTGCTGGCCAGGGTAGTTGACTTACACCTTCTAGAGCACGTTGGGTGGCACGGGATACATGCGGACGTGCATTGTCCTGTTGGAACAGCAAGTTCCCTTGCCGGTCTAGGAATGGTAGAACGATGGGTTCGATGACGGTTCGGATGTACCGTGCACTATTCAGTGTCCCCTCGACGATCACCAGTGGTGTACGGCCAGTGTAGGAGATCGCTCCCCACACCATGATGCCGGGTGTTGGCCCTGTGTGCCTCGGTCGTATGCAGTCCTGATTGTGGCGCTCACCTGCACGGCGCCAAACACGCATACGACCATCATTGGCACCAAGGCAGAAGCGACTCTCATCGCTGAAGACGACACGTCTCCATTCGTCCCTCCATTCACGCCTGTCGCGATACCACTGGAGGCGGGCTGCACGATGTTGGGGCGTGAGCGGAAGACGGCCTAACGGTGTGCGGGACCGTAGCCCAGCTTTATGGAGACGGTTGCGAATGGTCCTCGCCGATACCCCAGGAGCAACAGTGTCCCTAATTTGCTGGGAAGTGGCGGTGCGGTCCCCTACGGCACTGCGTAGGATCCTACGTTCTTGGCGTGCATCCGTGCGTCGCTGCGGTCTGGTCCCAGGTCGACGGGCACGTGCACCTTCCGCCGACCACTGGCGACAACATCGATGTACTGTGGAGACCTCACGCCCCACGTGTTGAGCAATTCGGCGGTACGTCCACCCGACCTCCCGCATGCCCACTATACGCCCTCGCTCAAAGTCCGTCAACTGCACATACGGTTCACGTCCACGCTGTCGCGGCATGCTACCAGTGTTAAAGACTGCGATGGAGCTCCGTATGCCACGGCAAACTGGCTGACACTGACGGCGGCGGTGCACAAATGCTGCGCAGCTAGCGCCATTCGACGGCCAACACCTCGGTTCCTGATGTGTCCGCTGTGCCGTGCGTGTGATCATTGCTTGTACAGCCCTCTCGCAGTGTCCGGAGCAAGTATGGTGGGTCTGACACACCGGTGTCAATGTGTTCTTTTTTCCATTTCCAGGAGTGTATTAGGCGGTTCAGAAATTACTATTGCGTAAAGGTCGGAAAAATATAGAAAAATATACAAAAAGCTATACAATCCAAAAAATACTTTAGTAGTACACATCTGTGAGATTCGAAGAAAATGATGTTTCGGAACCAGAGACAGGAAAATATAGCAAAAAAAAAAATAGAAGAATCAAAGTTCCGCAACTAGTGGATTAAAGCCATGGAAAAAATCGTTGTTACGTAGTTGTAACTATTCGTTGAAGATGAGGTCATCGCTCTTAGAAATATGTTTGAAAATCTCCAGTCTAGTACGCCGAGTCCAAGGGCTTTCTTTTCTCTATGTAAAATGGCAATTTCTTCAACGCTTTTTGGTTTGTGACCGGAATTAACGGATGATCAAAATTGGAATTGTGTTCATTAGTGCCTCTTTTTCCAATAAATGTTCCTTGTACCCGACACTAAAAGATCTTCCAGTTTCTCCTATATAATAAACAGGACACATATTGCCAGTGATTTTATACACTCCTGAATTGTGTATAGCGGCAGCTGTGGACTTGAGAGTGTGAAGGAGAATTTTTTACAAGTTATTGTTAGTGAAAAAGGTAACCTTGCATCCATATTTTTTAATTAGAAGACGACGAATTTTATACGAGATAGGGCCTAAAAACGGAATCGAGGAAACATTTTCGTACTCGTTTCTGTTAGAAGCAGCGCTGACGCCTGAAGTAGTCACTTTAGCGTCAGTTTGGAATTTGAAGATCTTGTCAACTAACGTGGGATCATAGGTATTTTTAACTGCAATAGATTCATTACATTCATCTGTTCATTAAGCTTGTCAGGTGACAAAGGTACAGAACACCTGAGTCTGAGGAGTTCAAAGTCCACTTTAAATAGCCCTTTATTGATTCAGGCCACTCCAAACAGGTGTACCTAATAGTTTAAAAGTCCTACACAGAGAAGTAAAGGGTGAGACCTTAAACATTCTGGAAGAGACTGAAATTATGCAGAGTCTAAAGCTATCCCCCCCCCCCCCCCCCAACACACCCTCAACAATCAGATGGAGTTAAGACATTATAATATACTGTCGAACTTTGATCACATTTCAAGGACATAATGTCATAGTTGTTCAACCGCAGCCTAGGCGCTTCACTCACGAACCGAGCAGCTGCTTCAGTCGCAGGTTGGAATCTTACCTCAACTCGGACATGGATGGGTGTGATATTCAAAAAATGGTTCAAATGGCTCTGAGCACTATGGGACTTAACTTCTGAGGTCATCAGTCCTCTAGAACTTAGAACTACTTAAACCTAACTAACCTAAGGACATCACACACATCCATGCCCGAGGCAGGATTCGAACCTGCGACCGTAGCGGTCACGCGGTTCCAGACTGAAGTGCCTAGAACCGCTCGGCTACCCCGGCCAGCGTGTGTGATGTCCTGGATGTGTGATGCTCAGATTGCGAATCTAACAACATAAATAAAGACAATGGGAAATGAATTAGGCGTCCTTCCTCTTCCGTAACATCAAATATATTTTAGTCTTCTGTCTTAAATGAACTGCGCAGAATATCATTCACCAGAAGTGAATAGCTTTTTAGCAACACCAGATGATGTTAACAGCTTTCCGGCGCGGGTTAGCCGTGCGTTCAGCGGCGTCATATCGCGGGCCGCGCAACTGCTTGCGCCGTCAGTTCGAATCCTTCCCCGGGCATGGATGTGTGTTAGGTTAGGTAGGTTTAAGTAGTTCTAGGTCTAGGGGACTTATGACCTAAGTAGTTTGGTCGCATAGTTCTTAGAGCCATTGTTTGACCTTTCACTTAAATTTTCTTTGCATAAACGGCCGTATCTTTAGATAGAGTTGACATAGAAGCTCACTTTTTTACACCACCAAGGGACCGTATACCGCAGAAAGTGCGATACATTTCCGCTTATTACGCCTACTCGTATTCGAGGTAAACGGGTTTTAAGGGTTCGGTAGACAGATAGACGGTCAAGAAAGTGAAGCCAGTAGGGTTCCATTTTTACCGCTTTAGGTGAAGAAATCCTAACAACGAAAATAGCTACGACAGTTACTGAAGATGAGGGCCGCATAAATAATTCCTCCTACTCTTTATTCGAAATGTTCTAGTTGCAGTTGATACATCAGCATATTAATCGTAGCTACGCTTTCGATCCAAATCACGTTTACAGGAATGCAAATAAAATCAATTTGCCTATACACGTGGTAATTCAGAGCCCAGTATTAATACCATCGCATTTTAGAAGCGCGAACATTACCATTGCTAGTTAGCTTAAGGAACGCTTAGGCTAATGAACGTTTTCTGGCCGTGGCGAGTCTAATGAAGAATTCGAAACATTGTAGAATACGTTTGGCAGCTGTGTCACCGTTTATTTCCTGGGGTGGTGCTGAATTATCCTACTAAATTTACTAGCTGATAACAGTATTTTGTTATTTCGATAAACATCCCGAATGATTGTTACATAAGCGGTGACATAAAGGCAGAAAATGCATGTTTTTGAGTCGAGAAAGCTCTATGCAACAGAAACTGCAGATCATTTTGCTATTTTCATTGCGGAATTGCCGGCTTATTCATGTATGGGTTAATAATAGAGAGCTGTTTGCCTGGGTTGTCTGCTGGCGTAGTGAAAGGTGTTTGCTACTGCAAGGGAGGTCTAGTTTGTCTTCGGTTCTAATCTCCATGGAGGCAGAAGGGCTAGCAGTAAAGCAATTTTAAGAAATTCTCGCGCCCCCAATACGTTTTATTGCTACCTTTATTCTGTATCGGCGCCCTGTGGATGTCAATATGAAACTCTTGTAGAATTTCATACTTGTTACTGCCAACATTTTCCGTTTCTGTCAATAATTGAATTGACTTAAGTGTGGCACTGACTGATTTTTAACTGAATTTCGTTATGAATCTTCACGCATTGATAAATTTGCACACTTTCATGGTAGGTCAGCAACGGTAATCCAGTATGACTGGTCTGAACGTCGACACAGACCGTTTAGCGGCCGAATGCGCATAATATTTTGCTAATTCATAACGATCTGGGGTACTTTGTCTAACTAAAACAGTTATGTTATCTCGATAATCTGAAATTCATTTTTATTAGTACAGTTTATACTAATTAGCATTTTTTCTTTCATTTATATCTTATATTTGCGTGTCGTGTTTAACACACTAATCAGCATTAATATAGTCTTACACTTATTAGAAAACAGTCTGACAAAGTTCGGTTAGTTTTTCAATTTCACGCCTGTGCATAGTATGTTGGTAGCACTTCGTCGCCTTGCCTGTTATGCTGTGTAGCAGACTTTAAACTTGTGCACATCAGCATAACGAAGAGGCGAGGGGTCTCGTTTTGTGCACGACTGCACATTGATTCTCGTTTTCTTGTAGTAATAGTGGGACGTGCCATAACGCTGAAACACTCGCTATCACTGTTCGTGGACACCCAGGCAGTTTCTTTTGCATATACGAGTAGTGCTGTCTGCTATAAATATGAACCATTCTTTGACGTGTTGTTGGCCTTGTATCAAGCCCACAATTCTTATTATGCACCATCAACACTGATTTCGTTCTTACAGAATAGCTTCAGTACACGTAAACATACACATAATGCAGTGAAACTTCTTTAAAACTACGCCTTATCAAAAGACAATGTACTTCCTTTTTTAATTACCTAGACGGGTTTCGACACCTATGTGTCTTCTTCCCTGAGTCCACATTTGTTTTTGCCAAAATATCATACGAAGTTGTTTATCTATTTTTGAAACACTTTTTCGTGAGTAGTCACTGTGTGTGTCACTGTACTTACATTTTTCGTTCGACTGTGCGTCTCTGGTGCATTTTTCTTTCCTGTTGCTATTTATTACACTGTTTTCCAACCTTCCTTATATTTCAGTCTCACTTTCTTTTCACGCGTATTTTAAACGAAATGGGAGACGAGCAAACACTTACGTCATCGTACTCGTAATAGGTGTCACGTTATCCTGGCCTCTCACCTGTTTATCGTTCTGTTCCTGTTCAGCGTGGCGCTTAATTCGAATGCTTGGTGAAAACTATTCCGGTGTGACTCCTATGGGAGAACTTACATGATCTACGCGTACTAGATGCACGCATGTGGCGCACGTGCGTGTATGTATGTACGTACGTGTGTGTGTGTGTGTGTGTGTGTGTGCCTGTTGTGGCGTCGTGCAGTGTTATTCAGATTGCGTGTGCTTTTAGTAATTTCAGTTTTCTGTCTAAGCACCTACCAATTACCACCCCAGGCAGAACGCATCCAGAGACTGGCAGTACACTATGTGATGGGCTTGCTAATCCGTGGCCATCTTGAAGCAACACTTCTGATTGCACATGCACGTAGCGCAGCACCGAGCCGGCGTAAGAAGACGCCGCAACGAGGCTAGCGCATTCTACTGACAGTCTGCTTGCGGAGTCAACCGTAAGTTCACCTGTGGTATAGTAGGGTTCCTATACTGTGATTAATTACAACGACTAGGCTCTGATTACAGACTCTCTTCGATCTGCTGTACAAAAGGTAGGGGAAGACGATGCTATTCAGATAACGGGTGCTTCTAATAATTTCTGCTTTCTTTCTAAGCTTTCTCGGCATCAACACTTGGAGGATGCAACGTATGTGTGTGTGTGAACGAAAACAAAACGATGAACAAGTGAGAAAAGTGAGAAGAGAGAATAGCGTTTGCCTCTCTATGAATATGGAGACGTAAGTGTCTGCTCAAACTTCGTTTTGTGTAAAATACGCGAGAGAAAAATATAGGGATCAAATATAAAAAAGAGTGGAAAATAGTCTGTACGGTAAAAGTACGAAAATAAAATCGACCACGGATGCACAACTGGACGAAAAAAGTAAATACAATCAATAAACAACCACCACTCTCGAAAAATTATTTTCAAAATAAGCGAATTTATTCACTACTACTTTACTCATGGCATTCTGTCAAAAGATAACAAAGGCATAAAACAAGGCCACCAATAAAATTTCACTTCCACAACTAACGTAATGAATGTGAGCACTCGTAACAAATTAAACATAATGCACGTATTATATTTTTAGGCTTAAGATGTGAAACAACCATAAACTTTGTACGATGTTTACAGAAATAAATCGAGAGTCTCAGAATATTACACAAAGATGTTAACCATGTCTGGCTCAATAAAAAGGGAATAAACTCTGTTTTGTGTTAAGTGGAGTTTAAAGCAAAATTTTAAGTCCCAGACACGGGTTTCAATCCGAAATCTATGCTACGTATTGCAGTGGAACTGGTTGAGGCTCTGGACTGAAATACGAAATCTATAAAAATTCACATTTTTAGTGCTTCAGTAGCCTTTACTTTAATTTACCTCGGTGTGTGACATTACCACATTATTTAGTGTAGCACATTTTTTGCCAGGTGATTAGAAGGCGGCCGGCCAGTGTGGCCGTGCGGTTAAAGGCGCTTCAGTCTGGAACCGCGTGACCGCTACGGTCGCAGGTTCGAATCCTGCCTCGGGCATGGATGTGTGTGCTGTCCTTAGGTTAGTTCGGTTTAATTAGTTCTAAGTTCTAGGCGACTGATGACCTCAGAAGTTAAGTCGCATAGAGCTCAGAGCCATTTGAACCATTTGATTAGAGGGCAAAATGGCGTCATTGTGGCAGAAAAATTTTGTCTTACTTGAAGTACCCAACAATTCTTGGGTTTCTGGCAGTGTCAGGCAGCTTTTCTTCCAAGAGCTTTCCGCCAACTACTCTGTGGCCATTGTCCAGTGATAACTGACTGTCCTGTGGCTGCCGGTGTCGTGTTTATAGAGCACTGACTTCACTGGTCCTGGCAGTCCCACGTCTGCCGCGCCCTGTTTTCACGCTGTGTTCACTTGAAAACCGCCGCCTTTATTGGCGTTTTACTAGCTGTTTTGATCTACGTAGTTTCTTTCATTATGTATCCTAGAAATAGTTAGCACTCGTGACTATACAAGTGTCGCTGAATGCAATTTTATGTCTGTTTTGCAATGCTACATCAGCCACTGCCGATTCCTCTTGATAACGTAGTCACAGACACTTCCATATGGTGTTGTTCTACAGTGAGCATAGTGTACCAGTTTTAGTGCTGTTCGCACTTCCACAAAATTCTATAAACACTTGGATTTTTGAGGCCTACAGTATCATACACAGCCCCATGAGTTGGCATACTTTAGCTGAAGACCTGAGGTTGACTTAATGTTACTTCTCTTCGGAGGCTAGTTAATCTTCCTCATCACTTAATCATAGGACAGAAAAAAAAGTCACAAGCTTTTCAGTCTTCTCCTCGGTCGCGTTCTGCCTGCATATACCTCTTGCATTTTCTTTCGATATTTGTTTTTTGGTGTTCCTAACGCCAAGGAAGCCTTAAAGCAGTTGGTTCAGCTCTTGTGGCAAGTTTCGGCACCAGAGATGGCTTCTGTTCGATAAACCAACGTGCTTAGAACAGCATGCTTTTGGATTGAATGGTGGTGGGTGAAAGGGTGAAGACACCAGTTCGTAGAAGTGTAATTTCTGTACACATTGTGGCTGTGATACCTCTGGTACCACGCGCCGCGGGTTTTGAATCCGCGCCTGACGGCATGGACGATGAAGACCCCTAGAGGTTTCTGCGCCGTCGCGCCGTAAGACGTGGCGGCGCGCGCCTCCGGGCACACATTTAATGTGAGGGCGCCACCGTGGAACACGTGGTCCCAGCGGCCTAATAGCGGCGTCCCCGATCACATATTTCAGCGCCTGCTTCTCTCTCCGCCAGTCAGTCTATTCGTTGCGTGCGTCTATCGACATCTCTCCTCAGACAGCGTATTTACGTTACTTTGTTCCGTGTACGAATGGACATGGTTCATTGGTGTGATTTTCTTGCGACTACGTTGTCTCTTGCTTATTGTTCGTAGGGTCTCCCTTGGTTGTCCTTCGTTATTGTATCGGTCCTCTCCCGTTGTGTTGTTCACGGGCCGCTTCGTGCGTCCCGCCCCGCTTTCCCTCACGCGAACCCCGCGACCGTTCCGGACGCGGTTACAACAACACCAACGGGGTTTTCGGCCAAGAAGGAGATAAAGGAAACGCAATCTTAATAGTCAACGCGATGTGGTTATGAATAGTGTTGAAGAGTTTCAAGAACACTTCCAGCTTTTCACGTACATGTGCCCAGACGACGAAGCTTTACAAAAGTCCAAGGCGATATCCTCAAACTTCTCCTAGAACAGATCACCTATGGCTGAAGATAACGGGTTTCTTGACGCGTACCACCCGTGTGATCGAAATACGAAAAAATAAGGCATCAAAGTGTATTTGAACAAACACACTTGCGTGCTATCAGAGAACTGTCAGAGGAATTCGACAGGGTCTTTGATGACAACACACATGAATAATGAGATCACATGATGTACAATCATAGAAATATATTATTTTTGCGATTACTTGCGGAAACGAGCCAGAATAAATGAAAAGCTGAGCGAATGTTCAGACGTAATGCCATCCTCAACGACGCAATACTCAAATGGTTCAAATGGCTCTGAGCACTATGGGACTTAACATCTATGGTCATCAGTCCCCTAGAACTTAGAACTACTTAAACCTAACTAACCTAAGGACATCACACAACACCCAGCCATCACGAGGCAGAGAAAATCCCTAACCCCGCCGGGAATCGAACCCGGGAACCCGGGCGTGGGAAGCGAGAACGCTACCGCACGACCACGAGCTGCGGGCGACGCAATACTCATTAGTTAATTTGTACACCACTTTCATACATACATTACACAATGAATCGGTGAACAAGATTTTGATCTGATACTTCTAGTCAACGATTAATTTGTTTGAAAATCTACCATGTTTCCAAAAGACAATATTTTGGAACAAAAACCGGTTTTACTCGCTGAAACTTATAAGAATTACTTAGAAAGGAAAAAGAAAGAACGGATAAACTTTCAGAACAAAAAGTAGTGTGTTTCTCATGTTCTGCTGCAATCTCCGTTGAAAGTAGATCACGGTATATGTGTGATGATCATACGAGAAGTACTTCGACGACCCATAAAACATGAAATACTAAAATATCAGGCGACACGCAAACGAAGAGTAATGTGTGTCATTCGTTGTTCGCATAGTTTGAGTCGTCCGAGTCATGTTCCACGGACATTGTTGACAAGGAGCACGAATTCACAATTGAAATCAATTGCACTGAAATGCTGTGAACGCCACAAGAGACCCATACCGCTTCTACATGTTTTCTACTCTTATCCACCCGTCTTCTACATCTACATCTGTATCTACATCCAAATCTGTACACTGCAAACGACCGTATGGAGCGCGGGAAGAATAAATGTTTGAATGTCTCTGTGCTTGCAGTAATTAGTCTAATCAAATCCTCATGATCCCTATATGACTGATAAGTATGAGATTGTAGTATATCCAAACAGTAATAATTTAAAGCTGGTTCTTGAAACTTTATTAATAGACTTTCTCGTGATAGTTTACGCCTGTCTTAAAGTGTTTGCCAGTTCAGCTCCTTCAGTATCCTTTTCGTGGTGCAAAAATTAACAACTCAGGTCGAGACGTAGACATCACGTATCAACGTCACTCTCCGAGTATTTTGATGGGACACACGTTAATAGCGTTCGATTGATATCAACCAAAGCTCTATTCACTTAAAAAAGAAAAAAAAACACATCTAAGACTGCTGAGATTTAGTATACTTTCAAGAAATATTACGTACTTGTACGCCGGTCGTTTCTCATGAAGCAACGATATTATTAGTACGTCTTATGTACATTCCGTTCGGAACCAGCGACTGTATTATTTGCAACCTGAGAATTCATCATTGTTATTCCAATGTTCCAAGTCTATTACGAAACTATTCTTTCGTAATGTTTCCTCTCTAAGTATTTGTACTATCTTTTGCTTTGCAAATCTTTCTTCTTTTGCCCTAATCCGACTGAATACAGTTATTATTACGTGTTTCTCAAAAAAAACAAATAGCTAAATCTTTGGTTTTCTACGTCTACGTAATATTATATTCTTGGCCATTGCCAAGTCCAATAAGTGGTATTAACTTAAGTTTAATTAACTCTCCCTAAAGCAGCTCTAAACAATCAACTTATCTCTCTGTTTCTTTCTTTATCTTAGTCTCTTTATCTATTTGTTTCTCTTTACTGAAAAAATGAAAACTTTCTTTAGTACTATTCTCTACTACAAATGACGTACGCAGAACACAGTTTTAAACTTTCTCTTAGTTAAACTATTTTAGTTTTCTCTTGAAAATCTCAATGGTCAAGTGCTGTTTATAAGTTATTTACCCTCTAATCAAAGACAATCGTTCTTGATTGGACTGTTTTCTGCCCTGACTCTATCAAACATATAGGAAGACAGTCTGTTTCAAAAGACAATGGCAATATATGGTATAGTATATTAACGTACAATGACAAAAGGTTGTGCCTCCGGACCTCTAAACCACAAGTCTCACCTCAGTAGGTGGTCGTGGGGTTCTCAAGCGTTGTACAAACACCTTAGAACACGCAATAATAATAATAATCTCAATTGGCCGATACTCGCTCCGTATTCCTCTACACCCGCTATTATATCAGCTGTCTCACCCTCTAAGGTGTACGCGATCAATACTCCAAACTTTCCAAAATATTGGATAGTTAACGGATGAGTCCTCCAACATTCACATAAATCCCTAACTAAAAAAAAAAAAAAACGTCGTAACATCTAATAGACGATACGACCAAATATTCTTCAAAATTCATCAGCAAATCTACCATATAATCGCAAACGGTATTTACGTACTCATTATCCACAGTGCGTAGCGTTACATGCACGCCCATCTAGCTGTCCTCCGAATCTAAATTATCATTCGCTTGTGGAGCAGTCACGTTCAGCTGCCACACAGACACCAGACTTCTCAGTACACATCCAGTAGATTGAACTCACGACCTCAAGACTGGCTGCCGAATCTTGAACAAATAAATTTCAATTAACTTGTCGGAGTATATCCTTATTGATGACGAACGAGAATTCAGAATCAAACTATGACACATCAGTGTCCTGTTATACATCATTACGACCGACCGCTACCCATCTGCCTCCTAACAGCGACTCCTCACTCTTCCTTCTCGAGAATCGAACTAAGAACCATTTTTAGAACAAACTTAGAACGGTGATTATCCCCTGTATATGTTACGTTCATTCTTAGTGGCCTTTGGTAACGTTTCTGGTAGCCAGTTGCAGTAGTTGCAGCGTCGCTGACTCGCGCTCTGATGATGGAACATCTCTGATGGCGACTTGGTTTCGTAAGCTTTTTTCACTCGGTCTTTAGATACTATAACACGTCAAATTAATACAAATCAAAACATAGCTTTTGCAAAAGTTTAAACATCAATTTTTTGTCGAGATTAAGTTGAGTCGGCTCTATTACGTAATGCGAAACGAAAACATCGTAACAAAAGTTTTTGGCGCATTACACTCTCCTACGGGTTAAACAAACCTGTGGACATTCGTATATGTATACGTTCAATATCCCCTGTTAGCCCTATCTGTTACTATCCCACACAATTGAGCAATAGTGTAGAACCGCTCGCACGAGTGTTTTGTAAGCAATTTCTTTTGTAGACTGAATGCACTTCCATAGTATACTACCAATAAACCAAAGTCTGCCTCCTTTACCCACGACTGAACCTATATGATCATTTCACGTCATATTCCGACAAAGCGTTCCACGCCGATTCCAACGGTGACTCATTGATATTATAGTCATAGGATACTACTTTTTATCGTTTTGTTAAGTGCAAAATCTTACATTTATGAACATTTAGAGCAAGTAGCCAACCTCTGCACCACGTTGAAGTCTGATCAACATCTAACTGAATATTTATGCAGTTTCTCTCAGATACTACACTATAGATAACTGTATCGTCTGTAAAAAGCCTTAATACTGTCTGCAAGGTCGTTTAATGCACAACATGAACTGCAAGGGTCCCAAAACATTTCCGAAGCTACTTACACATCTTACGATGACTCTCTGTCCAAGATGAACGTGCTGTGTCCTCCCTACCAAAAAGTCCTCACTCCAGTCACAAATTTCACTTAATACCACATGTGATAGTACTTTTGACCATAAGCGTAGGTGCGGTACTGAGTCAAATGCTTTTCGGAAATCAAGAAACACTGCATCTACCCGTCGTGTTGATACAGAGCTTTCAGTACGTCACGTGAGAAAAGTGCGAGTTGGGTTTCACACGATCGATGTTTTCGAAATCCGTGTTGGTTGGCATCGGGAAGGTCATCCTTTCAATATACCTCATCATGTTTGAGCTCAGAGTACGTTCTAAGATTGTACAGCAAATCGATGTCAAGAATCCTAGACGGTAGTTTCGGGGTCGCTTCCACTACCCTTCTTGTAGACGGGTGTGACCTGCGCCTTTTTCCAAGAGCTGGGCACGGTTTCTTGTTCGAGAAATCTACGATATATTATAGTTAGAAGAGATACTATCTCAGCCATAAATTCAGTACAGAATCTGAAAGGGATTCCGTATTTATTTATTTCATCTTTTTGTGGTGTGGGATTAAACTCGGAAATTTTCTTGGGTTTTCCTTAGTAAAGAAATATCTGAAAACAGAGATAAGCAAATTAGCCTTTGTTTTGGTACCCTAAATTTCACTTCCTGTCTCCTCCGCTAGGAACTGGACACTAACTTTGGTGCCACTGAGAGCCTTTACATACGATCAGAATTTCTCTGGATTTTGAGAAATATCATTTGACAATATTCTGCTACGGTAGTCACTGAAGGCACCTCGCATTTCTTTCTCTCTCTACAGCCAAACGCGTTTTTTCTATCCGTAGCCCTACGCTTTGTTTTACACCTATAATGCAGTAATCTCTGTTTCTTTAGAAGTTTCTTTACAGTGACTGTATGCCATGGAGATTCCTTCTCATTATGAGCTATTCTACAAATTAAATTGGAAGGAACACTTAGAAAATGTTGCGGGGGAGGCTAAACAAAGACTGCGTTTTATTGGCAGGGCACTTACCGAAAATTTAAGGGGCTCCGGAACGCCCTATACTTGCAATGTTAAAATAACGCTTATAAATTACATCTTTCCTCACAAAGTATTTGAGGTAGGAAGTTGAATTTTTTACAGATTATTTATTGGAATATGGGCTACAACTTAACACAGGTATTTTACAAAATTTTAGTTCAGTTATTAAAGATGATTTTTTTTCAATTGTAATGAAAATTCACAACATTTTTTTGCAATTTTTTATTTATATATTCAAAAATGTACAGTTTTTTGGAAAAAGGCTGTGTTAAATTATGCAGAAGGTACTGTGTAACATATACTGAAAGTTTGAAACAAATATGTTTGGAAGATCCTTAGAAAACATGTAATTAGTATGAGAAAATAAAAGTTTTGGGAATCGAGCGACAAAGATTGGATTAACTTTTTAGTGCATTCCAGGTCCATAGGATGAATTATCTTCATCCTCTGCAAACTCCTCCTCCAGCTTCCTCTTGTTCCTCCTCCTGTTTACTCTTGCGTGTATTTCTAGACTCTTTACAGCCCTGTCTGCAGCCCGAAGGCGTTCCTTGTCTAAAGCAAGCATCGCTCGTACCATGTTAGAACCTATCTTCATTCCCATATTTCTAAATACCTTGCACCTTACAATGTTGCCATCATTGAAAGTCGCAACAGCAACTTTACTTTTACTCATTATTATACTTCAACAAAACAGAGATTCAAGAAACAGAATTAATTACGAATATTTTCGAGATAACGACAGAGTAAATAAACATGAAACAATCGACAATCACACCAGCGATATATATTGAACCATCACAGGTTAGCCACAACACATACTTTATCTCACATCACTAAAATGTACGTGATGAACACGGACGTTAATAATAACACCATTTGACAGCAGTTTAACAGCGCCACGTCACAGGTTAGCCACAACACATACTTTATCTCACATCACTAAAATGTACGTGATGAACACGGACGTTAATAATAACACCATTTGACAGCAGTTTAACAGCGCCACAGTGGGTCACGCCCATGTAGAACACATTTCAAAAAAAATTTAAAAATAGTTGTAGTCTTCGGAATTGAATAAATTATATATCTATTAAAAGGTAATAGTCTGCAGATTCAGAAAACGCAAAAAAGTAAAAATTGAACTTTTCATGATTTTGAGCCTTTCCGGAGCCCCTTAACAGCTCTATTAAGGAGACTGCCTACACTATGCTTGTCCGTATTCTTTTAGAATACTGCTGCGCGTTGTGGGATCCTTACCAGATAGAACTGACGGGGTACATCGAAAAGTTCAAAGGAGGGCAGAACATTTTTTATTATCGCGAAAAGGGGGGAGAGTGTCACAGAAATGATACAGGATTTGTTCTGAACGTCATTAAAAGAAAGGCGTTTTTTGTTGGGACGGAATCTTCTCACGAAATTCCAATCACCAACTTTCTCCTTTGAATGCGAAAATATTTTGTTCACTCCAACCTAAATAGGGAGGAAAGATCACCACGATAAAATAAGGGCAATCAGAGCTCGTACGGAAATGTATAGGTGTTCATTCTTTCCGCGCACTATGCGAGATTGGAATAATAGAGAATTGTGAAGGTGGTTCGATGAACCCTCTGCCAGGCACTTAAATGTGATCTGCATAGTATCCGTGTAGGTGTAGATGTACATAGCTACCCAGTGTGAGGTCAACTATGCTTTTAACTTGAGTCAGAGTTCCTCTACATGCTCCTGACCTGTGCTGAAAGCCTCACGTTCCTCATTGAGATATGACACTACCGGCATATCATCTCGTTTACTGAACGTATATATCTTTCTCCTTGGTTTAGTTGTCCTTTGTACTTTAGTAATCATTGTTGCCACAACCGCGTCTTGGTCACTGATACCAGTTGCGATGTGGACATCCTCAGAGAAGTCAGGTCTATTTCTTGCCTTTAGATACCACATGTTTCCATCATAAGTGGGGCTCCCAACCGTCTGTTCTAGGTGGTTTTCAGAGAAGGCATTTAGTAAAGATTCACAGGATGTGTTATCATGCCCACCTCTAACGAAACTGTAATTTTCCAAGTAATTGTTGGGTGAGTAAAGTCTCCACCGATGATTACAGTATGATTGGGGAACTTATGTACAAGTGAACTGAGGTTTCCTCTGTATCTACCTTTAAGTCTTTTCTTATGTCTTCGTATACAGGAGACAACTTACTTGGTTCGTACAACATTCAATTTCCTTGTTACATGCGTCCCTCCTATGTCCGTTTCATTTTCGTTACTATCATAATACCCAATCAAAATATCCACGGGTGTACTGCCGGTCTACAGTGTCCAACGGGCACAATATTTCGGCGATCATACATGTCGCCATCATCAGGTGAACTGACCGACTGAGCTCCTGTGGCACGTTCACAGGAGCTCAGTCGGTCAGTTCACCTGATGGTGGCGACATGTATGATCGCCGAAATATTGTGCCCGTTGGACACTTTAGACCGGCAGTACACCCGTGGATATTTTGATTACCAAATACGCCGGGAGAAACTCAAGAATCATATCATAATACCGTTTTCCACTGCAGTCTGTATCCTGACCCGAGAGTTTGTTTTACGAAATTCCCACCAATAAATCCCAACGTGAATCTCACGAATGCTCACTGAGCAAACGCAATTTATTAAATGATTTTCAGTTTGCATTCTGGCCGTAAGTTTCTTTGCCAGAGAAATAGAAAGTTCAGCTTTATAAATGAAATTTAGTTTACCAAAACCACTATGCTCTGTTTTGCTCTTTATTTTTATTTATTTTTCTGCAATCCGGTTGTAGTATTCAGTTTCCCAAAATAGGGGACCTCATCAACATTGTTAGCTCGCACTAATTTAGTTTATGTAGAGTCCATTGTACGTGTTTGCTTACACAGTTTAAGTGTCGTTAGGTACAGTACAATGTCATCATCCAAACGTTGTGGTTCTATCATGTTCTGTTAAGACGCATTCCTTATTCGTTTTTTTAGTAATTTTTTAGTTTTAGAATCTGACACTCTGCTCTAGGACAACAGGAAATACAATAGAGTCTGTGGAAATGCGATGTGGGCACGGGATGGTAATTACCTGACTAGTGAAGTTCACAGCTATCTGATTGCCCAGCTACGACATCTTAGTTACTTTCCACTTAACACTGGCAGCAGAAGACACCTGAAATATGGAGAAAACAGTGTCGCGCTAAGGCTTCCGAAAGTAGACTTTTCTGTAAACTCCAGCTTCTCCGTTCAGCAGCTCTGTAAGACAAATACATAGATGGAAAGAAACTAATGATACTGAACCGTGACTTTACTTTCAAAAACCTTTTCTTAAGAATTTACTTTATTTACTAGCGATTCATCAAGAACATTAACACATTTAATCACACTATGTGAGCGTGGAAGTAGTTGCTAATTGGTAACTGACGAAACAAATTACAAAAACTTTTTTTTTTAATAAATGGAATTTTTTTCCTAAAAGCCCTTTTTTTTCCAAACATTCAAAATTATAATCAGAAAGCACCCCGTAAATATCATGTTACAATTTATTCAGAGACAGAAATAACAATTTTTATTATAGTATGAGCTTTCGGGCAGAGAACCTTGCCACTCCCTTTTAACACGGTCGTAGTCACGACCCCTCACAACAACCTCTGAAAGACTACACTGGTGCAAATCTGCAACACACCAGATTACTTTAAACTAAAAATTTTAACAACTCACACAAACACATAAACTATGTACCCCGTAAGAGGGATGGAAATGGTACAAAACACTCACATTAAAATTATTTGCCACCGAAAGTGCAACTTGTTTTTAAAATAACTCTTACGGTGGAAGGGTGGCAACTTTATGTACTAAAATGACCATTTAAATAAAATCCATGAAATGCAGTTTTACATTAAATGTACCAACATGCTCTATATTACACATATACCACCTCTCAAGATGATAGACAAGATAAAGACATATTTCAGTAATTCGGCCTTTACACCTTAAGCAATAAAATCCTTAACACCGAATACGACAAACAACGTCACAGAGGCAGCTATTAACGTATTACAGACCGACAGACAGACAGACAGACACTAACTGCCTAGCAAATGCGGACGGGAGACAGACGAGCAAGCTGGTGACGAGAGACTGACCAAGAAAAGAAGTAGAATTTAACTAGTAAATAAAACAACATATCACGAATCACTTGACTTCTAATTAACTGCGATGCCTGGCGGAGTCCTGGCGTAGCACCCCCAAAACGCTCTCCCGAACCGCCCGCTGCCAGACGCTTCAACGGACGCAGGAAGGCGCGCCGATTTCCCGTCTCACAGCGTCGCAGCTCGCGCCGGCCAGACCGACGTCGTGGGTTGACTCCTGTTATGCTCGTGTCGGCCGCGAAGTCACTACCCCTCGCTATACGGCGCGGCCCACTGGACTCACGTGGCGACCTCACATGCGCCGATGCTCAAGCCAGACCAGTCCTAGTGCGCGACCGACCAACCGATCGATCGATCCGACCGCCAATGCCCATTGCCTGAGCGAGCTCGAGCAAACTGGCGGCCTAACATATACTAGCACTCCGGACGACAGACAAACACTGCGGCACCCTCTTCAAAACAGCAATTTTTACCACGGCTCAACTACCAATAGCTTTAACACAACTCACTGATAAAAGGTGACTGTATACTTAAAGCGACTGTTTTACATCTGCGAATACCAAGTAATATACACGTTCCTCTTCAACAGTGATCTTTCAGAGCTTGTAAACATGAACTTCTTAAAATGGTTCAAATGGCTCTGAGCACTATGGACTTAACATCTACGGTCATCAGTCCTCTAGAACTTAGAACTACTTAAACCTAACTAACCTAAGAACATCACACAACACCCAGTCATCACGATGAACTTCTTACTTAACGCTAATAAGTTGCCTGGTAAGTGGCCCTCGGTAAAGTTCTATCCTCAGAATTGTTCACCCTAAAGGGAGATATATGAAACAGCGATAATTTTCTGAATCGACACAAAACACTCCACTTACCATTCGCCATTTAACTCGAACGGCACTACAGAAGATAGCCAATAATGAGTTCACACTGCCTCACTCGACTGTTACAATATAGGAGTCACATTGTACACTAGGCAATGCAGTATGCAGGAAGAAGAACTGCACATACTTGTACCACCATGTAACCCGCCGCGCAGCTGCAGTCAGTTGTAACCGCCCTGGTACATTGGTGTGCCGACACAATAGACGGAACTGTTTCGATGCATTTGAACCCCCGCGCGCGCCTCCGCCGCTGTTGTGTGGCGCTGTGGGCAGCTGCCTGCCATCTGCCGCAGAGTGACAACACGACTTCTCTTCCGACAATTTGGAAACCTACAGCGACCTTCGGCGGAATCTTTCCCGCTGGAGACCTAGCTGAACATGTTTGTTTTTTGGGGCTCCATCTCGTCATTGGTAGCACCCACCAACAGATGATCCAGTGTGATAAGGGTCGCCACTCTGTGTTCGATCCCTGGTGCACCTCACTGCATGTGGGCAAGTTTTAAATGGCTCTGAGCACTATGGGACTTAACATCTATGGTCATCAGTCCCCCAGAACTTAGAACTACTTAAACCTAACTAACCTAAGGACAGCACGCAACACCCAGCCATCACGAGGCAGAGAAAATCCCTGACCCCGCTGGGAATCGAACTCGGGAACCCGGGCGTGGGAAGCGGGAACGCTACCGCACGACCACGAGATGCGGGCTGTGGGCAAGTACTACGTGGCTTGTTTGTTATCGAGAAAGGTTCTGGCCGTGACTATCAGGAAACAGTTGGTGCAGCTTGCCAAAGGCAAGCTCTCTGTCTTACGTTTATGTGATCGGAGCTCACTTTGCGGGCAGTTGTTACAAATTTTATTGACTGTGTTAATAAGTGTGGATCATTGTTTATGTCAAGGAAAATGTTTCAAATTTTTAATCTTATTAGGCTGAGCGTCATTCATGTCACAGCAGTATTTTTCCATGCAATGGTTCAAATGCTCAAATGTGTGTGCAATATTATGGGACTTAACTGCTAAGGGCATCAGTCCCTAAGCTTACACACTACTTAATCTAAATTATCCTAAGGAAGAACACACACACCCATGCTCGAGGGAGGACTCGAACCTCCGCCGGGACCAGCTGCACAGCATGCAAGGGTAATAGGGGATTTATAAATTTTTTATTGAACTTGTTTTAAAATCGTGTCTTTCACAGGTTATTATAGTTGCATTTTGTAACTGCTGAGGTATTTGATAAAGTATACTAGTTTGGTTGTTTCAAATTACATTACTTTAAAATTTAGTGAAGGTTAGAATATTGATTTCTTTTAATGGGTGCTTTAGGAAATAACGTTGCAATTTGTTTTGAAGAAAGGAATAACACTCATAGCAATCTAACCTTTTCACTTACTTATTTCATAACATATTGTCTCAGCTCATCTGCGATAAAGAAAGCCTTCCTACTGACCCTCACACGTAACGATATTATTCTCTAAAAACAGGTACAGTGAATCACACAACGGCGTGCAAGGAAAAAAAAAGGAAAAGACAGGACGGGACAAAAGACTCAATTTCCTTCCTTAATTGGGGCCGCTCTCATCCAAACTTGAGAGGATGCTTGGAAAATACAAAATTAAAATGGTCTTCCGACGACCATCTAAGATAAAATAGTATCTTGTTTCTGCGAAAAATTCACGACAAGTTACCGTAGCGGTGATATACTGCATGTATTGTGAATATAATTGCCAATATGTCAGGCAAACGCAGTTCTGTGTCTAGAAACGCATCAAGGAAACCCTCATGTGAGTATTATTACGATACACAGAGAAATCAGTAGTGACAGGGCGCAGCATTTTCATTTTGGAAACACCAAATTACTATTCCAAGTAACCGGCTATTTTGGACAGGCTTATAAATAAGTCCATATAAATAAGTATCCACAAGAACCTTGTCAATAGGAACGAATGTTTCCTAGTTAGTGTAGTATGCAATCCCACATCAGCGGTAACACGGCGAGAGCGCGCCCAGACCCGTCAAGCACGCCATCTAGAGAGATTCGAACGCAGCTTCCGCGTCACCCGCCATCCCCCTCCCCATCTGCCCGACTCCCAGAACCCAGCCAGGTGAAGGGGGCGCACCATAGTATAAATACCAGGGTATCCGCATTACTTCCACACATAGCCGGAAGACGATGAGAAACTTTCAAGACCTTTACACAAAGGGATTAGTGCAACGAATTGTCGCTGCTCTGTAGGACTTGTTCGACAGGACTGACACCACACGTATCTACCATAAGCGCCAAAGAAACTGGTATAGGCATGCGTATTCAAATACAGAGATATGTAAACAGGCAGAATACGGCGCTGCGGTCGGCAATACCTATATAAGACAGAAAGTGCCTGTCGCAGTTGTTAGATCGGTTACTGTAGTTACGATGGTATGTTATCAAGATTTAAGTGAGTTTGAACGCTGTGTTATAGATGGCCCACGAACGATGGGACACAGCATTTCCGAGACAGCGATCAAGAGGGGATTTTCCCGTACGACTATTTCACGAGTGTACCGTGAATCTCAGAAATACGGTAAAACATCAAATCTCCGACATCGCTGCTGCTGCAAAAAGAGCATGACTGGGATGCCTTGCAACGTGCTGTTCAGAAGATATCCCCACTCCTAGTTACTCGTACAGATTTATGAACAGCACTGCAGGATTCATGCTGTCAGTTCCCTCCCGCACTACTTCAGGCATTAGTCGAGTCTATGTCGCGTCGTGTTGCGGCACTTCTGCGTGATCGCGGGGGCCCTACACGATATTAGGCAAGTGTACCAGTTTTTTGGCTCTTCAGTGTATGTCACCTAGTGAACTTTATTCTCCTGATCTTTGGCAGCATTAAACGCGATGTGCCTTCTGTAATACGTGTTTTTGTATTTCTGCAGGCATCCTGGAGTCTTCTTCTTGTAGCATCTGGTTGTTTATATGTGAAGCGTCGTATCATATGCTTTTACACTATTTTATCAAAAGTATCCGGACACCACCATAAACATACGTTTTTCATATTGGATGCATTGTGGTGCCACCTACTGCCAAATAACCGACCTCAGTAGTCATTAGATGTGAGGGAGCAGATTGGGGCGCTCCGCGGAACTCAAAGGCCTCGACGTGGTCAGGTGATCGTGTGTCACTTGTGTCATACGTCTGTACACGACATTTCCATACTCCTAAACATCCCTAGGTCCACTGCTTCCATTGTGATAGTGGAGTGGAAACGTGAAGGGAGACGTACAGGACAAAAGCGTACAGGCCGGTCTCGTCTGTTGACTCACAGAACCCAACGACAGTTGAAGAGGTTCGTACATCTACATCTACATCTACATCTACATCCATACTCAGCAAGCCACCTGACGGTGTGTGGCGGAGGGTACCTTAAGTACCTCTGTCGGTTCTCCCTTCTATTCCAGTCTCGTATTGTTCGTGGAAAGAAGGATTGTCGGTATGCCTCTGTGTGGTCTCTAATCTCTCTGATTTTATCTTCATGGTCTCTTCGCGAGATGTACGTAGAATCGTTCAAATGATCTATGGAACATGCAACTAATTAAGGAACTAAATAATATCCTCTGTCCGGCCTCTGCAAAACATTGTGTGTACATGGTTTCTACCTATTTATTCTGAGATTGTCTCCGATGGCAATGATGCCATGGGTGAACGTGGATGGCATGTGACTCTTAATATGCACTGATGACAGAAAACGTTACGATCATTGCCCACCACGAGGTTAAATGACGTCTTGAGGCGTTCCGGAAACATGACGTGGTAAGGAAAGTTTAAGGGGTAAACAAAAAGTTTCACTTCTAAGTTCGTACAGTCAAGAATGGGCATTCCAATCAGTCAAAATTACTGTGAGCATTGAGGCAATCATCCCACCGACGCACCAGGTTGAAAATACCCGTTTGGTAAAGCATCGTGTCCTGCTGCGTGAAGAAGTCCGTAACTGCCGGCTTCACATTCTCGTGCGACAGGAATCGACGGCCCTTCTAGGCCTTTTCTAAGGGCTGAAGGCGTGATAATCACCTGGGAAGAGGTCAGAACTGTAGGACGGGTGCCTTGAGTGTTTCCCACTTGGGTTGTCCTCCCTCCCGCTCAGCTCGACCGACGTCTTGTGACGAATCGCGAACTTGGTGCACCATTCCACAAAGGTGGCAGTCGACGCACATGCTGCACCATACACCTTCTTCAATCTTTGATGAACGTCTACCGGTGTTTGTCCTTCTGCAGCCAAGGAAAGAATAACAGCAGGTTGGTCCTGTTTGGAAGCACTTGGCAATCAAGTCAGTTATTGTTTCCGCATTTACTGCACGCACCTCGGAAAGATACGAATCCACACTAATCCCTTGCTTACACGTCGGTTCTTATAGATTCGCATCTGAGTCCTCTATGTTGCATATACGCTGTAGCAACACCACTTATATATAAGCAGGGCAGAAACGGTTGGAGAATCACTCTAAAACAAACAGAAACGTAGTGACAGCTATACACAAACTGAAATAAAGTACGATCCGAAGATCGGAGAAACAGCCGAAAGAGGTAGTCTTCACCACACTCTGGGGAAGGTAACCCAGAAAAGATCTTTTGGCTGCTGAATGGAGAATCATTCTTGTGATTATACAGGCCGCAGATAAGGAAATCTACTGTAATAAGTGATGTTGACAAATGACAAACCGTTATGACAGGCACCGCGGAATAAGCATCTCTAAAACGCCGAAGCCGGTCGGTTGTTCTCGCGCTGCTGTCATGTAAAGCAAGATAGGCAACAATATGTGGCAGATCTGATGACAGAGTATAATGCTGGTGCATGCACAGTGTTTTCGGTTTACGCTTGGCAGTGCATATTGTTGAACAGAGGACTCTGTTACAGACGACTTCTATGTGTTCCCATTTTGACCCGACGACATCATCAATTACGACTGCAGAAGACATGGAGTCATGAAGATTCTCGATAGATCACCGACTTTCTCACCCGAAATCCGACCCTCCATCATGCTCCACCGTGGCGTCACACACTGGCTCTTCATACGTTCTTCATGAAGTCAACGAACAAACATTAGACAATGGCTTCCAAATACTTCAGACTTACATTCGTCCTTGAATAGCACTTTGGACCATAGCTGCACGCTAAAGTTCTTATGTTGCTGTGCCCACTTCAATCTTTTCACTTTATTTAGCTTACGTAATAAAGGTTTTCTGGCCCCTATCCACTCCTTTGAATCTTGTTCACAAAGACTGCGTTGCCCTGTTGAGTATCGTATGAACATCATCTGACAGATAAACACAACTATAGATGCACACAGTGTACTGTAAACTAATGTGAACTGATTGCTACACAGAGATCAGAAGGAATCAGGACTATTTGAATGGCACCGTCTTAGAAAACGGCATGTCACTGTTGTTGTGGACTCTCATAAGCGCCCTTCTAAGTGAACGTCCAGTCAAATACACAACATAAGCGCTTATTCGTTACAAGTTTACATTTGTTCTATTATCAGAACGAGGATATGCATCAGGATCCACTGGAAGTACTATGACAGTTAGACGGTAGGTGAGAAAACTTGGATTTCATGGTCGATCGGCTTCCAATAAGCCACACATCACACCGGTAAATGCCAAACGACGTTTCGATTGGTGTAAGGTGCGTTAACATTGGACGACTGAACAGTAGAAAACACTGTGTGGTGTGACGAATCACGGTATACAATGTGGTGATCCGATGGCAGGGTGTGGGTACGGCGAATGTCCGGTGAACGCCGGCCGTGGTGGCCAAGCGGTTAAAGGCGCTACAGTCTGGAACCGCGCGACCGCTACGTCGCAGGTTCGAATCCTGCCTCGGGCATGGATGTGTGTGATGTTCTTAGGTTAGTTAGGTTTAATTAGTTCTAAGTTCTAGGCGACTGATGACCTTAGAAGTTAAGTCGCGTAGTGCTCAGAGCCATTTGAGCCATCCGGTGAACGTCATCTGCCAGCGTGTGTAGTGCCAACAGTAAAATTCCGAGTAGGTGGTGTTATGGTGTGGTCGTGTTTTCCATGGAGGGGGCTTGTGCCCCGTGTTGTTTTGCATGGCCCTATCACAGCACCTTCTTGCTTTCCACTGTTGAAGAGCAATTCGGCGATGGCGATTGCAGCTTTCAACACGATCTAGCACCTGTCCATAATGCACGGCCTGTGGCGCAGTGGTTACACGACAATAAAATCCCGTTAATGGGCTAGCCTGCACAGAGTCCTGACCTGAATCCTGTAGAACATCTTTGGGATGTTCTGGAACGCCGACTTCGTGTCAGGCCTCACCGACGGACATCGATACCTCTCCTCAGTGCAGCTCTCCGTGAAGAATGGGCTGCCATTCCCCAAGAAACCTTCTAGAATCTGATTGAGCGTATGCTTGCGAGAGTGGAAGCTGTCATCAAGACTAAGGGTGGGCCAACACCATACTGAATTCAACCATTACCGATGGAGGGCGCCACGAAATAGTAAGTCATTTCCAGCCAGGTGGCCGGATAATTTTGATCACATAGTGCATGTTACCTGCTGACATGAGTTGATGACGGAAGGTCTACTGTGTAGGCAGAGTGCAAGAGAGAGGCTAGCACCGAAGGTTGAGGCAGTCCTGCAAGTGGTACTCTACACGACCATGTGACGTCTTCAACCCTGCCGACGAAGGATCGGTGGTGGTAAGTTCCTATGAGACCAGCTGCTGACGTCATCGGTCCCTAGGCTTACACCCTGCTTAATCTAACTTTAACGACAGCACACACACCCATGTCACAGGCAGGAATCGAACCTACGATGGAGGCACGAAGTATCGGTTGCTGGCGAGTAGCTTGGTATTCCCTGTGTTAAAAGTTAATAAAGTTGTTTCTTTTGTCGAATATCATCAAATGCACAGGAGATATCCAGTAGAATCATTCCACACTGCCATATGTGTTTAAATACTAGGATGAGTTCCTGTAGGACTCGGAACAGTTGGAAAGGAACGCAAATTGTTCTTCGGGCAGCGCTGCTTCGCCGGTGGGAGGTAGGTTGTGCTGTTATAGCAGATTCCGCCCAGAGGTCTCACTCAGCATGGAGAGTAGGCTGATATGCCTGTAGCTTTTAGGATCTGCACGGTTTTGCTTCAGCTTTGGCGCTACTATGATGTTAGCTGTCTTCCAAGCTGAGGGATAGGTCTACTAAATATTCGAGTTACATGTGTGTTGGTGTTGGCACGCGACGTTAAATACACTAAAAAAAAAACAAACAGAAAAACGCAGTAGTGCACAGTTTTAGAGATTTCCAATTCAATCAGTCTTTATTGTTACAACAGTGCATATGGACTACATGAAATGATTACTTGTACAGATCTATAGCACAACAAACGGTTCTGAGGTATCAGATATCCTTCCATGCTGAAAAACCCAAATCAGTACATCGTGTAGCCTCCACTGACATTGCAGGGGCTGACTCTGGCAGTCAGTCAATCGTGCAAATGGTGAATAGTAGCATGGTATACGTTATCCCTTGTCAGCTCGAGTGGTAACGTTTTTCTGTAAGATTTGTTGTTTGACGAATCTCACAAGTCCCGTCCTCTCATATCCCACACGTGTCCGAATGCAGACAAGAGCGTGGATCGTGCTGGCCAAGCAGGTTGCTGCATGTCTTGCAGAACACGTCGAGTTTCACGGGCAGTGTGTGGGCGATTATTACATTATCTTCGAATTTTAAGAAGATCGCGTGTAACAACATTTTGCACGTATCGAGTGCTGAATAGCGTGCGCTCCAGAAAAACCGAAGTTGGCACAGAGTTGTAGTTTATCGCACACCAGACCATAAGGCATGAGGCGGGGAAAGTGTGGCAAGAACGAATGCCGTTTACGACACTGCGCTCCTCGGTTCTACGTCATACTTGCAAATGACCTTTGCTTGCATGTAGGCAGACTCTGCTTTCATCGCTGAAGACGACGGCGCGCGATTCCATTTTCCCAGCGATGCTCTGATGGCACCAGTCGAGTCGTGTACGGCGATGCTGCGACGTGAGTGGGAGACGGGCTAGAGGTGTGCATGTCCGTCGTCCGACTGCTAATAACTTTTTTCCTACAGTTCGTGTAGACGCGTCAGAGCTCACAAGCCGTCTAATCTGTGCTGTTTAGCTGTATGACCTGCCACTGCTGCCCTTACAGTACGTGCATCTGCATTGCGTGAACGTACAGAACCTCGTCTAGTGGTTTGAAAATATTCGCGTGACCACTAATATCAACATCGTTTTACAAGAGACGCAACACGTCCAACTAGTGTGGCAGTTCTCATTCCGCCACTCGCAAGGCCACAGTTTGATCGTACTTGTTCACTTGGCCGTAGGAGGCGCGAGTGAGGCTTCGTGGCATAGCTGCCTGCTTGTTTCACACACCTGCACAACTTTGAAGCTTCTGGCTATGAACATTCCCTATTAAAGTGTAGACACAGATGGCAATGTGGTAGCTATGCCATTACACTATCTTTTGGCTAAGGACACTGAAACTGTTATCAGTACTTCTACTATCTGCCAGGTGGCTTATGCCGCTATCGGATCAAGCTCGACGTCATTTTCCAGGTGTATTAATTTCCAACAGTATTATACACACTGACGTGAAAAAGCAGTTCATCTTCGATGTTATTCTGTAAACGAGGAACGCTCTCGTGTTTCCCGGCTGCACGAGAGATCATCCAGTGGCGTGCACATCTTGACTCGTTTCCGCCAGGCTCGGCGAGACGCAGTGTTTGTGCTGGCGCCTGGCGACGGGAATCGCGCCCCGTCGGCCATTGTCTGCACTCCGGCTGCAGCTGTTGAGCGGGAGCCACAGTTTGTTTGGTGCGCGGCCGCGGCTCATACCACCAGTTTAATTACTCCGCGTATGACGCGATGCGCGCTGCGACACCGCTGTCAGGTCGGCCTGTGGGCGGGCGTTAAGGAGAAATTACGGAGATGGAACAGGGCGCGCTGTGTCTGCGAGAGAGCTAGCGTCGGTGAGTCGCTTCTCGCTATTCGAAGAGAATTTATCTCAATTTCTATGCTGTAACTACGAAAAGTTTGAATGAAATATATTGCACTGGAAAAGCATTCCATACCACTTTCGCCACTACAATTTGTTACTGATTATGTACACTGCAACAGAATAAATTCCTTCCTGTAGAAGAACCACAGTACCATCACCACACACTGAGGGTTTAAATTAAGCTCACTGGCTCTTTAGCAGCAGTTGCTTCAGACGAAGACGTATTTCATCAAATATTCATCTAATACACGAGTTTATGTTTAAGAGTGTCTAGATAGTGGCAAATTGTTAAGCGTATTGCACTACAGGGACTTCAAGTCGTTTAGTAATACATGAAAATGAGAATACAATAAAGAAACACAGATGTCTGTTTACATAAACATAGTTAAACATTCAAGAGTAAAATCTGGGAATTTAGAATGCAAAATAAGTATTCGTCTGTAATACTGCAACGAAATGTCGTATGGCTAGTGCCCCCCACCGGATACACCGGTCGCCTGGTACAAGTCTTTTGATTTGACGCCACTTAGGCGACTTGTGAGTCGATGGGGACGATATGATGATGAAGAGGGGAGAAAAATATCCGAGCCAGCCGGTATTCGAACCCGGACCCCTTTGCTCAACAATCGACCGCACTGACCAATCTTCCTAATTCAGCGTACCCCCATCGGAAGTTCGAGTCCGCCCTCAGACATGGGTGTGTGTGTGTGTGTAGTCCTTAGAATAAGTTTAAGTTAGATTATCGTGTATGCCTGGGGACCGACGTCGACAGCAGTTGCTCCCATATGAACTTATCACCACCGATCCCTCGTCGCCAGGTTCAGAGACGTCACATGGACGTGAAGAGTAACACTTGCAGGACTGCCTGAGTCCTCAGTGCTAGCCTCTCTCTTGCGCTGTGCCTACACAGTAGACCTTCCGTCATCTGCCCGTGTCAGCAGATAACATATAAGCTGGCGATACTACGCTTCAGATACATACCAGATGCTGCAAGAAGAACAGGATGCCTATAGAAATACAAAAACACGTATTAGAGAAGGCACATCGAGTTTAATGCCGCCAAAAATCAAAAGACTAACGTTCACTTGGTGACATACACTGAAGAATTAAGAATACGGCACACCTGCGTGTAGGGCCCACGCGATCTCGCAGAAGTGCCGCAACACGACGTGACATAGACTCGACTAATGCCTAAACAAGTGCGGGAGGAAACTGACACCATGAATCCTACAGAACTGTCCATAAATCTGTAAGAGTAACTAGGGGTGGGCATCTCTTCTGAACAGCACGCTCCGAGGCATCCCAGATATGCTCTTCTGCAGCCGCAGCGATTTTGGAGGTTTGAGGTCTTACCGGATTCCTGAGATTCGAGGTATACTCGTGAAATGTTCGTACGGAAAAATCCCCATTTGATCGCTATCTTGGACAAGCCGTGTCCCATCACTCGTGTGCCATCTATAACACCACATTCCATCTCACTTAAATCGTGATAACCTGCCAGTGTAGCAGCAGTAACCGGTCTAACAACTGCTCCAGACACTTGTTATTGTATATAGGCGTTTCCGACCGCAGCGCGAATTCTGCCTGTTTACATATCTCTGTATTTGAATACGCTTGCCTATATCAGTTTCTTTGGCGCTTCAGTGTTATATTCGATGGGCTAACAACGTGGGCTCCGCTTGCTAAACATCTTAGTTGAAAACTAGATCATCAACTGTCGACGAAACATCACGCAGACTTCTTCTGGAAGATATCATCTGCTATCTTGGATAACCCTATATTAAACGATTAATGAAAGATGCACACTCTCTGAAGGATACAGATAACAGTTTCTCACTGTCCATACTTTTTCATTTGTTTTATTCTCCTTTCTTACAGATTGGAACGAGTAATTCGACTAAAACTAGCGATACACAGATTTTAGAAAGATACTGGTAGATAACTACTTTTTTGAGTACTTTTTGTTTGGACTTCTAATGTTGAGACTTTAGTGTGTTTTATAGTCAAGTTGTTAGTTGTCGACTAATGTAACATAGATATTTCACATGAATAACTGAAGCAAAAGGAGTGGAAAGGAAACTGTATGGGAAGGGGATATGAAAGAAATAATGACTGCCCGCTGCACAGGGCATTGCAACACTGCTACAGCGAGAGTTGAAAGTTTGTGCCGGAGCGGGCCTCGAACTGCGATAGTCTACTTCCGTAAAACGGTTGCCTAATCTGCCTTGGCCATCCAGATACGATTTGCATTATACCACAATTCCCAACTTGCCGCACACCGCACTGGAACGACCCCCGCCCATTAATCCCCTAATCGCATATTGATTCCCGTAGGAGTTTACACTTTGGTTGAGCATTGCACTGAAACTTTTCCATGAGACAACTATCGCCCTCACAGAATTATACGTTTAAGAGCCGAATAAACTGGTACACCTCCCTAATATCGTGTAGGGCTCCCGGGAGCAGGCGTAGGTGGCGCAACACGACGTGGCGTGGTCTTGACTAATGTCTGAATTAGTGCTGGAGGGAATTGAAACCATGAATTCTGCATTGCCGTCCATAAATCCGAAAGAGTACGAGGGGGCGCACATCTGTCCTGAATACCATGTTTTAAGGCGTTACTGCCTACCACGCAGGGAGCCCGGATGTTGTGTGTCCTTCATCATCATTTTCAGCATCATTGACTAGCAAGTCGAGGATGTGGGGTCACTAGAAAGGACTTGCAATACGGTGGCCGAACTACCCCGAATGGGGCCTCCCAGCCAACAATGTCATACGATCATTTCCATTTTTTTTTTGTCTTTGCCAAAGTCCATCTGAATACACAGTGGATATGAATGGAGGCAGGTGACCAGACACGATGCTCAAGAATATGTCACCTGTCAGAGTCGTATTTAGACGTATCAGGCGTCCCATATCAATCCATCTGCATACACGCCACACCATTACAGGGTCTCCACCAGCTAGAACAGTCCCTTGCTGACATGCCGGGTGCATGTATTCATCAGGTTGTCTCCACATCCCTACACGTCCATCCGCTAGATACAATTTGAAACGAGGCTCGCCCGATCAGGCAACATGTTTCCAGTCATCAACAGTCCAAATGTCGGTGTTGACGGGCCAAGGTGAGGTGTAAAGTTTGTGTCGTGTAGTCCTCAAAGCTACCAGACTGAGCGTTCTGCTCCGAAAGCCCACATCGATGATGTTTCGTTGAATGGTTCGCATGCTGACACTTGTTGAGGGCCCAGCATTGAAATTTGCAGCAATTTTCGGAAGGGTTGCACTTCTGTCACGTTGAACGATTCTCTTCAGTCGTCGTTGGTCCCGTTCTTACAGGATCTTTTCCCGACCGCAGCGATGTCAGAAAATTGATGTTTTACCGGATTCCTGAGATTCACGGTACACTCGTGAAATGGTCGTATAGGAAAATCCCAACTTAATTGCTATCTCGGAGTTGCTGTTTCCCACCGCTCGTGTGGCGACTATAACACCACGTTCAAACTCATTTAAATGGTGATAACCTGCCATTGTAACAGCACTAACCGATCTAACTACTGTACCAGCCACTTCCTGTCTTATATAGGTATTGCCGACCGCAGTGCCGTATTCTGCCTGTTTACATATCTCTGTATTTTAATACGCATGCTAATACCAGTTTCTTTGGCGTTTACGGTAGAGAAGAGTGGCGTCGGTACTGTCGAATATGACCAACAGAACAGACACCACACATATCTGTAAGAAATGTTTTAACCACAGTTCCCATAGAAAGGATTTTCTCATTGCACTAATCCCTTTGTGTATAGGCCTTGAAAGTTTCTCATCGTCTTCCGGGGATGTATGGAAGCAGTGCAGATCCCAATATTTATACTATGGTGCGTCCCCTTCACCTGGTTGGGTTCTGGAAGTCGGGAAGGGGGGGTGGAGGGAGGGAGATGGTGGGTGCACCGGAAGCTGCGTTCGAATCTCTGCATGGACGTTCCGGAAGCGTCCTGCGTCCTTGACGGGTCTGGGCTGGCATTCATCGTATTAGCGCTGATGTGGGATTGCATACTACACCAATTCGTTTATATTGACAAGGTTCTTGTGGACTTATTTATAAGCCTGAACCAATAGCCGGTTACGTGGAATAGTAATTTGGTGTGTCCAAAATCGAAAGTGCGATAATCGCTTATGCCGTGCAATGTCACTGCTGGTTTCTCTGTGTATCGTAGTAATACATACATGAGGGTTTCCTTGATGCCTTTCGAGACACAGGACTGCGTTTGCCTGATATATTGGCAACTATATTCTCAATAGATGCAGTATATCATCGCTACGGTAAGTTGTTAATTTTTCGCAGAAACAGGATACTCTTCTTTCTTAGATGATGGTCGGAAGACCGTTTTAATGTATTTTCCAAGCATCCTCGCAAGTCTGGCTGAGAGCGGTCCCTATTACTGAAGGAAACTGAGTCTCTTGTCCCCTCCTTCCTTCCCTTCTTTTTTCCCTAGCACGCCGTTATGTGCTTTACTGTACCTGTTTCTAGAGAATACTATATTTAAAAAAAAAATGGCTCTGAGCACTATGGGACCTAACTTCTGAGGTCATCAGTCCCCTAGAACTTAGAACTACTTAAACCTAACTAACCTAAAGACATCACACACATCCATGCCCGAGGCAGGATTCGAACCTGCGACCGTAGCGGTCGCGCGGTTCCAGACTGTATCGCCTAGAACCGCTCGGCCACCCCGGCCGGCAATACTATATTTACGTGTGGGGGTCAGTTGAAAGGCTTTCTTTATCGCAGATGAGCTGAGCCCATATGTTATGAAATAAGCGACTGAAAGGGTTAGATTTCTATGAGTGTTATTCTTTTCTTCAAAACGCATTTCAACGTTATTTCCCAAAGCTCTCATTAAAATAAAAAAGAAAGCAATATTCAAACTTCCACTCAATTTAAAAGTAATGCAATTTTAAAACAATTAAACTGGTATACCAAAGCAATTACAAAATGCAGCTACAATAACCTGTGAAAGACACGATTGTAAAACAAGTTCAATAAAAAAAGAATTATAAATTGCATGGAAAAATACTGCTGTGACATGAATGACGCTCAGCCTAATATGATTAAAAATTTAAAACATTGTCCTTGACATAAACAATGATCCACACTTATGAAGACAGTCAATAAAACTTGTGACAACTGCCCGCCGACTGAGCTCCGATCACGTAAGCCACAGATAAGGCTGGACGCACCATAAACATAAACTTAAGACAGAGGTCTAGCCTTTGGCCAGCTACACCAAATGTTTCCTCACAGTCACGGCCGGAACCTTTCTGGATAACAAACAAGCCTGGCAAAACTTCTCCACATGCAGCGAGGTGCGTCAAGTTTCGAACCCAGAGCAGGCGGCCATTATCACACTGGTTCATCCGATGGTAGGTGCTACCAATGGCGATATCAAGCCCACAAAAATCAAACATTTTCATCTAGGTCTCTGGGGAGTAGGACTCCGCCAATGGTCGCTGCAGGTTCCCAACTTGTGGGAAGAGAAGTCGTGTTGTCACTCTGCGGCAGATGGCAGGCAGCTTCGTTTAGGAGGCGCCGCAGTGACGCTGCCGACAGCACCACCCAACAGCGGCGGAGGCGGAGGCTGTGTTCCATAAATGAACTGCATAGAGACAGAATTGGTAACACTTTCTGCAGGACCTGACCATCAGTTTGCAGGACAATGCTCAAGCACGTACAGTGCAAGCTGTTACTGATTTGTTTGACTGATGGGGCTGCTAAGTGCTATACCACCTACTGCACTCCCCTGACTTAAGCCCTCGTAAGTTCAACTGGATTTGTAAACTGAAGGAAACAATTGTGGGTTTTCAAATAGAATGATGTGGTGTGGCCCTCAACTACTTCCCCCTCAGACTCACAGTTGAAATATTAAAAGTTTTGGCTGGTTTCGTTGTCTACGGGCTGGGATACATAGGTGCCGCATTACGGGCCAAATACTGCTGAGTCTACAGTATATAATATGAATGTACACATGAATCGAATGATCGAAGTTTACTATCACTCGGCAATTGCGAATTTCGAATGAATAGACATTTATAAATGAAATATTACAATTAAATAAAATCTGCAGGCGCTATTTTTAACGACTTTAAATGATGAGTACGATAGTAGACATATAAGAATGCCGTTTATTACTACAAAACACTTAATGGTGTCGATGGTCCAGCAATTAAATAAAATATAACTCGAATATCGAGGAAACTAAATTCCTGCTTCACGTAATTAGTTATGAACAACAAATAGCTCGCTAGATGATCACTTCGTAATGAATACTACGTCTTCACTGCAGAAGCCATGGAAGTCTCACAAGTGCACAAGTCGGCACAAAGAAATATTCGTATGTCCCGACCATGCGCAAAAACTCCACTCTCCACCGTAGTTTGGGCGACCGGCCGTTGTGCCTTCCCGTCCAGCACTCTCCCGTGTCCTCTTCCGTACTGTCCAGAACTCCCCTTTCCTCTCTCGAAACGACGCTCTTCCTCCACTTCTATACAGTCTCTCCACGTGTCCTTTATGGAACGATCTCTGTGATTGGCTAGAGCACTCCCGCCCTGTCTCTAAGCTAACGCACACTCACAAATATAATGAAAGCACGTTCTAAATACTGCATTTACATTGAAATAACTTGAAATTAAATAAATATTCCTATGGCTGGACCAAAAACACACTCTAACGCACATTATTAAATACATAAACAAATCAAATAAACATACGAGGTGCATTCAAGTTCTAAGGCCTCCGAATTTTTTCTCCGGACTGGAAAGAGATAGAAACATGCGCATTGTTTTAAAATGAGGCCGCGTTCATTGTCAATACGTCTCAGAGATGGCAGCACCGTACGGCAGATGGAATTTTACCGCCAGCGGCGAGAATGAGAACTGTTCTAATACTTAAAATGGCGACGTTTTCCTTACTTGAACAGCGTGCAATCATTCGTTTTCTGAATTTGCGTGGTGTGAAACCAATTGAAATTCATCGACAGTTGAAGGGGACATGTGGTGATGGAGTTATGGATGTGTCGAAAGTGCGTTCGTGGGTGCGACAGTTTAATGAAGGCAGAACATCGTGTGACAACGAACCGAAACAACCTCGGGCTCACAGAAGCCAGTCTGACGACATGATCGAAAAAGTGGAGAGAATTGTTTTGGGAGATCGTCGAATGACTGTTGAACAGATCGCCTCCAGATTTGGCATTCCTGTGGGTTCTGTGCACACAATCCTGCATGACGACCTGAAAATGCGAAAAGTGTCATCCAGGTGGGTGCCACGAATGCTGACGGACGACCACTTGGCTGCCCGTGTGGCATGTTGCCAAGCAATGTTGATGCGCAACGACAGAATGAATGGGACTTTCTTTTCGTCGGTTGTGACAATGGATGAGACGTGGATGCCATTTTTCAATCCAGAAACAAAGCGCCTGTCAGCTCAATGGAAGCACACAGATTCACCTCCACCAAAAAAATTTCGGGTAACCGCCAGTGCTGAAAAAATGATGGTATATACGTTCTGGGACAGCGAGGACGTAATCCTTACTCATTGCGTTCCAAAGGGCACTACGGTAACAGGTGCATCCTACGAAAATGTTTTGAAGAACAAATTCCTTCCTGCACTGCAACAAAAACGTCCGGGAAGGGCTGCGCGTGTGCTGTTTCACCAAGACAACGCACCCACACATCGAGCTAACGTTACGCAACAGTTTCTTCGTGATAACATCTTTGAAGTGATTCCTCATGCTCCCTACTCACCTGACCTGGCTCCTAGTGACTTTTGGCTTTTTCCAACAATGAAAGACACTCTCCGTGGCCGCACATTCACCAGCCGTGCTGCTATTGCCTCAGCGATTTTCCAGTGGCCAAAACAGACTCCTAAAGAAGCCTTCGCCGCTGCAATGGAATCATGGCGTCAGCGTTGTGAAAAATGTGTACGTCTGCAGAGCGATTACGTCGAGAAGTAACGCCAGTTTCATCGATTTCGGGTGAGTAGTTAATTAGAAAAAAAATCGGAGGCCTTAGAACTTGAATGCACCTCGTATATCAAAGGAATAGAAACAAAGAGTGTGTCAGTAGCCTATTGCCTCTGTGCTTTCTAAAACACAGTAAATATTTAACCAATTTCTTCATGAATACTATATATCGGATATAAACAACATAGATGAATAAATATATTTATAAGCCTGCTGCTACCGTTTTCTTCGTGCAACTGTGTAGTACTTATGGCCTGATGCGATCGATAGTAATCGGCCACTTTGACTTCTAATAACTCGTGTACTGTTCAAGTTACATGCCCGTAATTCATATCAATTTAGGTTTACACTAATAGCTTACTAAAGATACGTCGATCGACAAAATCGCATGAACCGTTTAGATTTTGGAAATTCATTGCTGGGTGTTACTTGTATAATTTACGGTAAGATACTAAACTTTGAACTAATAAAGATATTGAAAAACTGATTACGTTATCAGACTGGTCATGCAAATAATCGTAATGTACATGTTTATTTTTAAGGGATCATCGTTCCTCTGGCTATTATTAATTTCTACATAAGCTGTGTAATGTCTGCCATTATGGTTTCACAAAGTCCACCATCTTTGACACTCCACGGCATACAAGTCTCCTGCAGTGACACAAAGCCCATTCCACAACACAGCGTTAACATGGACTTCCCAGCCACACGGTCGGCCTGCACCACGCGCTGGGGCTGCCCCTCTTGCTCCGGCTGAGGTATGGCACCACGCAGTCCCTGACGAGCCCCAGCTTGCCGAGCGCCCCGTGCGGCAACGCAAGCTCCGAACTTAGAATATTTTCAGTGCGCCACAACTCACCCGTTACCTCACACACTTCACAGCATTCGCTTCACAACTGCTACAAATTCGTTGGGCAATAGACCACACTTCTCGACCTTTCAACACAACTGGAACTGCAAAGAGTATCCTACAACTTCCAAGTCGCTGGCAAAAGGTTATACACAATGCTAGTGACTGCTTTGAAGGTCAGTAAAACATTGAAACACGTTTCTATTTTGTACAAGCTGTTAATAAATAGTTGCCACTATTAAAGTTCCGACCCTCGTGTGTGTGTGTGTGTGTGTGTGTGTGTTGGGGCTTGTGGGCGTTCAATGTCGAGGTCATCAGCGCCCTTACACAAATTAAAAGAAACGAATGTGGACAAATTTAGTAAAATGGAAGCATACAAGCAAAGAAAGCGGGAAAATACGCAAAATGCTGTGTAAGAAAATAAAACTTAAGTAGGACGAGAAAGGAGCGTCGAAGATGCCACAGGAAATCGTCACGGCTGGCCACTTACATAAAATATGGGCGAGCCAGTCATCCTGTGAACAAATTAAGACTCTCTCCCTAAAACCTTGGTCAAAACATTGGACAAGTCGCAGAACTTTAAAACTTTAACCACATTTGTTTGAGTATTTCCTAAAACAGATTGCAGATCCGCCGGCAAGTCAGCCACTGCCCGCTGGTCAGAAAATAAAACGCAATCCAGTAAAACGTGACGCACAGTGACCTGGACGCCACAAGTACCACACATTTAAGGGTCCTCTCGCCGAAGCTGGAAGCCAACCATCATGGGACTGTGGCTTATCCGAAGCCGAATGAGGAGAACCTTATCCTGTCTATGGGGCTAGAAAGAAGTACATCACACATGCGTTGTGGCCTTGACTAAACGAAGCTAATTGTCTGTCATTTCCAGCCACTCATCCTCCCACCGATGCATGACTCATGAGCTCAGTAGTGAGGTGAGCGCGTGCAGGGGAATAGCATACTGAAATACTTGTGGATCGAGATATGCCTCCTTGGCTGTGAGATCTGACCTTTCGTTCCCAGATATGCCGATGTGCCCTGGAACCCAGCAGAAAACGACTTCCTTCCCCAGTCGTTGTAGTTGGAGGAGGGCATCCTGGATGTTCTGGACTATTTTATCTGCTAGACACAAAAGTTGCAAAGGGCACTTAGTGAATCGGAACAGAGAAGAAATTTAGGACGGGGAGAGCATCTCATCTGCTCCAGTGCCCGCAAGATCGCAGACAATTCTGCATCAAAGACAGTAAATGCTTGAGGCAATGTGACCTTGAGAACACGATCTGGAAAAACAACAGAGCAACCAACAGAGTCTTCCTGTTTTGACCGACCGTAAAAACAGCTACACAGTCGTGGTGCTCCACTAAAATGGCAGAAAATGTTGTATTACAAACGATGACAGGAGTGCAATCTCTTCTGTACCGCACCAAATCTAAAATCACTCTGGCCCTCTCTAGTAACCAGGGTGGCAGGCGGTTAAAACCCTTGATTTGGGGCTGTATGGACTCCATACCAAGGGACTCCAGCACACATTGCACACGGATCTCTAACGGCATCGTGGCTCGTGGACAGTTGGAAAAAAGGGACTTCAGAGGCAGACGAGCCACAATATGGTGAGTGGGTGAGGTTGGAGCTGCAATAAATTTACAAGCCTGGCGCGCCAACAGGAGCTGCCGCACGGATGTTAAGTGGCGGTTCTCCCGCCTCAGCACAGAGGCTGGTTCTAGGACTAGTCCGATAAGCATCCATGGCCAGTCGAATCCCCGCATGGTGGACAGCGTCAAGGATCCGCAAATATGAGGAACTCACTGACCCATTCACCGTGCACCCGTAGTCCAGCCGCAAACGCACAAATGTCCGATAAAACTGGAGAAGATGCGCCCTGTCCGCTCCCCAAGACCTGTGGCACTTGAGGATGTTCAGCGCCTCAGGGTTCTGGCTTTCAAGTCTCAGAGGTGTGACAACCATGACAATCTGGAGTCAAAAATGAGGCCCAGAAGCCGCACTGTGTCTCTAAAATGTTGGATAGTGTCCCCTATATGCAAGGCAGGCAAATTACAAGACGACGAAACGATTAAAATGAACACGCACACACTTATCGGCAGAAAACTGAAAACCCATCTTTACAGCCCACTCCTCTAACCGCCGCACTGTAAGTTGCAACTGATGGCTCACCGTTGCAACACTGGAGGAGGAACAGAAAACAGCAAAGTCGTCCAGAAATAAGGAGCACTGTACTGGACTACTTACCGTAGATGTTATACTGTTGATGGCTATAGCAAAGAGGGTAACACTTAAAGCACTGCCCTTGGGGACACCATTTCCCTGCTCAAATCGATCAGACAGTGTGTGACCAACTCGGGTCCGAAAAAACCGCTGAGACACGACAGACCGAATGAAAATGGGGAGGTGGCCACGAAAGCCCCATTGATGCAGTTGTGCGGGAATACTGTATCTCCAAGTAGTATTGTACGCCTTACTGATGTAACAGAATATGCCAGTACAGTGATGCTGACGGAGGAAAGCCTGCTGAATAGCCTTTTATAGGAGGGTCAGGTTGCCGACCGTGGACAGAAACTTTCGGAATCCACACTGAGAGCGGCTAAGGAGTTGCCTGGTCTCCAAAAGCCAGACTAGACGACGGTTAATCATTCTTTCCAGGGTCTTTCCCACACACAGCTCGTCAAGGCGATACTCCGATAACTACTGGGACATGTGCGGTCCTTTCCTGGTTTGAGGAGAGAGATTAGAATTGCCTCCCTTCACGAGCTGGGGAAGACACCTGTCTGCCATATTAGATTAAAACATCCGAGGAGGATTTCTTTCGACGCCGCTGGCAGATGTCGAAGCATGCAGTATCGAATGTGGTCGTGACCAGATGCAGTGTCAGAAGTCTCAGTCAGTGCTGATTCGAGTACGCACATCAAGAAAGGGGAGTTGTAGGCCTCAGAACTGTTCGACCTAAAGTCCAACTTTTCCCTCTTGACAGTTGTGCGGTAGTGACGAACCACTGTATCCTGGCTTGCATTGACAGTAGTTTGTGGAAAATGCTCGGCCAGCGACTTAGCAATGTTTCTAGGTGTTGTTTGGAGGCACCCCTTGTTCAACACTGCAGCTATCGGCAAACGGCTGTTTTTACCGGAAATCCTCCGGATGGCTTCTCATACTTTTGAGGAACAAGTGGAAAGATTGATGGAGTTCAGGAACTCATGCCATGATTGCTTTTTTCTCTCTTTAATGACACGGCAAGCCTTGACTCTCGCGATTTGAAAGGTTGAGAGATTGTCCACTGTCAGGCGGCATTTAAACTATCGAAGAGCCACACGCCTGTTCCATGTGGCTAAATGGCACTCTTCTGTCCACCAAGGGACAGGTCGCCTCTGAAGAAGGCCGGAAGACGTTGGTATGGATAGATCATCAGCATGATGGATCACGTGCATGATGTGATCCACCCATTCCTGGACGCTGTCATGGTGTTCAAACATAGCCAACTGGCCGAATAGCGTCCAGTTAGCCCTGCCAATCATCCACGTTAGTGGCTTCTGTTCTAGCAACACACCATCAAGTATCTGAAGGCAGATGAGGAAGTGGTCGCTGGAATGAAGGTCGTCAATGACCTCCCAGTGAACAGAGTCGGCGAGGGCTGGAGAGCATAGAGAGGTCTATGGCTGAAAATGACCCAGTAGCACCACAGAAATGAGTTAGAGAACCAGCGTTTAGGAGGCACAGCTCTCAAGATGTCAGGAGGCTCTCCGAAACTCGACCCCGATGGCAAGTACACGTTGAGCCCTACAGGACATGGTGGGTGTTGAAGTCTCCCAGGAGGAGAAATGGTTGGGGGAGTTGCACGATAAGATCTGTGAAAGCCTCAGAGTCTACTACATCCAGTGGAGGTAAATAAAGAGAACAAACTGAAAGCCGCTGAAGTGCAGAAATTTCGACTGCAACTGCTTGCAGGTCAGTATTCAGGGGATGTGTAGAGGAGAGGTGCCCATTATTGACAAACACAGAAACACCTCCTTTGGCTCTTTCCCCAGTCAGGTTATCCTTGCGATATCGGGTATAGCCCCACTGTGTAGGGGCATCAGATGCTTTGAAATGTGTTTCCTGCAAATACAAGCACAGAGAGCGTTGCTGCATTAACAGTTTCAGTTCCTCCACGTGCGTACTGAAACCATTCATGCTCCACTGTAACATGGGAGCCATCTATCAGGGGGATAGTACTTTCATCCTGACTTTACGACGGGAGGGGAGCCCACAATGGGTCGAGACACAGGTTTGTAGCGAGATGGTTGCCCCAATCCGACATCAAGCTCCATAGCCTCTAAAGAAGAATCTACTGAGATGTCAGAGAGGTCAATGTCGACATCGTCGCCGGCGCTGTGGCCGAGCGGTTCTATGCGCTTCAGTCCAGAACCGCGCTGCGGCTATGGTCGCTGGCTCGAATCCTGCCTTGTGCATGGTTGCGTGTGACGTCCTTAGGTTCGTTAGGTTTAAGTAGTTCTAAGTCTAGGGGACTGATGACCTCAGACGTTAAGTTCCATAGTGCTTAGAGTCATTTGAACCATTTTTTCGACATTTTCAGGCTGTTTTCTGCCCGATTCCGCCGGTGTTTGGCGTTTTACCTTGTATTTTTTTGCCTTTGTAGACTTTGCAGCCACATCTGCGGTTGAGGTTGTGACAGCATTTGACAGCCTACCAGATGGAACCTTTGGAGACGCAGGGAGCTCCACAATGTCAGCAACCACAGCTTTTTCTGAAGTTGTTGGTGGAGGGACAGGCTTAGACACAACTGCAGCAACACAAGTGCAGGGACACACACAAGTACTATTGCCGACACTAGCAGCCTCCGTTTATGTAGCAGTGTCAGTTTTCCGCGTGGGCTGTTTAACAACTGAAGTGAAGAAGGTGGCAAAATACGGGGGCAGCATGGCTTTATATAGATTTTGCTTCAGAATAGGGGATATGCTTCATAGTTTTAAGCTCCTGTGTCTTTCGTTCTTCCAGATTCATGCTGCAGTCCCAAATCCAGACAGGGTGAGGTCCAGAGCAATTTACACACTCCGGTGGAGACGAACAATGGACTCTGTCAGGGGCGACCTGACCGCACTTGCCACAAGTAGCTTCTCCACGACACCCAATAGTAGTATGCCTAAAGCACCGGCATTTGAAGCATCAAGTTGGGTTGGGTACATAAGGCCAAACACTTAAGCGAAGGAAACCTGTTTAATATGCTCAGGGAGTTTCGTGCTATTAAACGTCAGGATAAAAGAAGACTAAACAAGAACTCCATCCACCTTCTTCATGATATTTTGCACATCAACTATTCCTGGTGGAGCACACCTATCTTTCAATTCCTCTTTGGGAATGTCCATCAGATCCCTGCATGTCACAACACCTTTGCTGTAATTGAAGGTGGTGTGCAGCTCAGTTTCGATGGTGTATTCCCCAAGGGATAGCACATTCTGTAGATTCATAGCTTGTTGGGAACTAGCGGTTTCCACCAACAGCGTGCCATTACACGATCACGTAACAGATATCAAACTGCCAGCAATGTCCTCGAGTCCTTTTTGAATATAGAAAGGTGAAACTTTCTCAAAGCTGCCCTCTTTCCTTTTAACGATTAAAACACATTCTGACCACCAGCATGTGTTCTGTTGGCAACCACCAGCGTGTGTTCCAGTTGGCAACACTGCCCCGACGCGGACTCTTTGAGTATTTGCTGCACTAAATTATTATAAAAAGCGTTGTTTTTAAGCTATTTTGAAACGTGTACAGGTGTTATAAATATAATATAAGTGTTGTTGAATTAGTGGAAGTGTTAGTGAAGTATAAAATAAGATTTAACGCGGTAAGAAGCGTGTTTTTCTTTTCGCGTCTGTAGCACGAATCCTAGGCCGAATTTCACGCGCGCGAATCGTAAGTAAGCAGTGAATTAAACTTACAGGCAAACGTTTCCAGTTGGTATAAATATAATATAAGTGTTGTTACATTAGTGGAAGTGTTAGTGAAGTGTTAAAGAAGATTAAACTGGGTAAGAAGTTTATTTTCTTTCTCGCGCCTATAGCATGGATTTTAGGCTTAATTTCACGCGCGCGTATGGTAAGTAAACAGTGACTTAAACTTATATGTAATCGCCAGTTTTTTTACTCAGTACTCTTTCAATTTATTTATATCTGCCTGAATAGTTTCTAGGGTCCTTTGTTTATGTTTTAGTCAATACTTAAATCAGTTTATACAATTTCTGTTTTTACCATGAATGAGAAGTGTGTGACATGCCGTAGGATCGTTAGTTCTGGGGTATGGTGTGATGGGTGCTGTAGTTTCTTTCATTGGGGCGAATGTAGTGGCGTGAGAAATGGGGACATAAATGAGGCTCACCAGTGGTATTGTAGGATCTGCAGTAGAGATAGGAAAATACTGGAACAGGAAGGGAAAATTGCAGCTCTTCAAGCTGACCTAGACAAGGCAAGGGTTAAAGAGGGAGAAGGGTGAACAGAGGTGGGAAGTGGCAACAGGTAATAGGGGGAACAGGCAAAAGAGAGTATCAGACAGCTTTGTCATAAATCTTGAAAATAGATTTGACCTGTTGCCTCAGTCAGAATCGGATGAGCCTCATGTAGCTGAAGCTGTAGAAAGGGCACAACAAGCTTTCAAGGACTTGAAAAAGGTAGGGAAATTTGTAAAGAGAAAGAAAGTTCTGTTGTTAGGTAGTTCCCATGGTAGAGGTGTTGGCCAACTACTGCAGGAAAATCTAGGTCCAGAGTACCAGGTCACAAACTTTTTCAAGCCTAATGCAGATCTGGGTCAGGTAACAGAGGATGTAGGTTCGTTATGCAGGGATTTCACAAACGAGGATGCCGTGGTTATAGTGCGTGGTCCGGGAAATAGCGTTGACAGAGACTCTGAATATTCCATAGTGTGTGACCTGGTGAAGATAGCATCAGTAACGAAGCACACGAGTGTGGGATTTGTGTCTGTGTTGAGACGCAATGATCGGCCTCATTTGAACTCTTCCATAGGGAGGCTGAACTTGGAGTGTCTGCTTAGGACGGATATAGGGTCCCATATTGGTTTGATTCCTGTGGATGCTATCCATAGGTGGGACTACACTAGGCATGGCCTTCACCTCAATAGGAAAGGGAAGGGAAAACTGTCTGGGTTGACTGCAGAAAACTTAAGGGGGGACACTGTCACAAGTGGTAATATACCAGTGGTCACAGGTGTCAGAGGGATGCCTTTTTTACGATAGGGAAGGGGGAAAGAAAATGACTGTTAAGAGAGATTGGCAGACACGCTCATTTTGAGAAAACAGATAAACAGGAGTCAGATTTTAGCATACAGCCTCCATTTAAACAATGTTTAACAGAAAGTAATCAGAAACTGCCATTTCATTTCGCCAAAGCAGTTATAATCCCATTAGTATGCAGTATCACTTATCTTTATTACACCAGAACATTCTGGGACTCAGAAATGAAGTTGATGAACTACTCATTTGTATCGATGAAACGAATTCATCGAACCAAATTGACATAATCTGCCTCTCTGAACATCAAGTGACCACTGGTATAGATATGTTAGACATTTCAGGATTTAAGCTAGCTTCCTACTACTGCATAGTACATATGGATGGAGGAGGAGTTGCCACATTTATTGAAAACTGCCGTAAATTCAAGAACATTGACATTAATAGATTCTGTTTAGAGCAGCATCTAGAAGGATGTGCAACAGAAGCAGAGTTCCATAACAGATCCTATATCATAGTAACTATTTACCGAGAACTGGCAGGAAATTATAATCTATTCACAAATCATCTAGAAGCTCTTTTGGGTTATTTAACAGTAAGAAACAAAGAAATTTTGATTGCTGGTGACTTTAATTCAGATTTTCTAATGCAGTCTTCCAATAAACATTTACTCCAGTTAGTAATATTGTCTTTCAATCTAACTCACACTGTGAACTTTCCAACTAGGATCACTATATCCTCAAGGACAGCCATTGATAACATTTTCATAGACGAATCAAAGGAACTAAATCATATCAGAAAACCTGTTATAAATGGACTATCAGATCATGACATGCAGCTCCTTGTTTTGGATGTAAATCCGAAGCAGATTACCAAGACTGCTAAATCTGAGTACAGGAGAGTAGTCAATCAACCAAAAATTGAGTGTTTTAGAAAACTGCTCAAAGGTATGAACTGGAAAGATCTTTATCGTCCTCACGACATGAATGAAAAATATAACACATTCATGAACAATGTCAGTACCATGTTTGAAAACTGTTTTCCTCTAAAAGTTACTCAAATTAAACAGAAGTCTATAATAAAACCATGGATTACACAAGGAATAAAGATTTCCTGTAAGACAAAAAGGAAAATGTATCTGTCAACCAAGAATAGCTCCAATGCAGATGATTTAGCTAAATACAAGGAATACTATAAAATATTTAAAAAAGTAATTCAGACATCCAAACAAATGCACTATGAGAAGAAGATAGCAATACCGGGGAAAAAAATAAAAACAATATGGGATATAGTGAAAGAGGAGACTGGTAGAACCAGAAACGAACAGGAGCAAATAGCACTAAGGGTAGATGACACATTAGTAACCGATGGGCGTAGTGTGGCAAATGTATTTAACAAGTACTTTATATCTATTACTGATAGAATGAGATTGTCAGGATCAGTAAATAATTCTCTTGAATATCTGAAACTAGCCTTTACAAATAGCTTCAGGTACATGAATATGTCACTCACTTCACCAAAAGAAATAACTTCCATAATAAAATGTTTAAAAACAAAGCATTCTAGTGGTTACGATGAAATACGAACAAAGTTAATTAAGGCATGTTCTTATGAGTTTAGTACAATTCTAAGTTACTTGTGTAACCAGTCAATTATAACTGGGACATTTCCTGACTGGCTAAAATATGCAGATGTTAAGCCTCTATTCAAGAAAGGGGATAAAGAGATACCAGCAAACTACAGACCAATTTCACTTTTTCCAGCATTCTCAAAATTTTTAGAAAAAGTAATGTACAGGCAGCTTCTCAACCATCTAACCACAAATAACATATTATCAAGAACACAGTTTGGATTTCTGAAGATTTCTGATATCGAGAAGACTATTTACACCTACAGTGAAAATGTACTTATTTCATTAAATAACAAGTTACAAGTAGCAGGTATTTTCTGTGATTTGTCAAAGGCATTCGGTTGTGTGAACCACGACATCCTTTTAAATAAATTAGAATTCTATGGTGTCACGGGCAGTGCTGCAAAATGGTTCAAATCATACCTCGCTAACAGGAAACAAAGGGTGTCAGTGCAAAGGACTAGTGAATAAAGTAATCAGCCATAATCAGAATGGGAAGAAATTACATGTAGTGTCCTACAAGGATCCATCTTAGGGCCATTGCTTTTTCTTGTGTACATTAGTGATCTCTCATCAGTTACACATGCGAGAAGCAGAGTTCGTTTTGTTTGCAGATGACACAAGTATTGCAATAAATAGTATGTCAAGTGTAGTTCTAGAAAGATTTGTTAATGATATTTTCATGGATATTAATAAATGGTTTAAAGCCCACTCACTGACATTAAACTTCGAAAAGACTCACTGTATGCAATTCAGAACCTGTAAGAGGTTTCCATCCAGCATATGCATAAAGTATGAAGAAGAGCAGATAGAAGAGGTTGACAGTCTTAAATTCCTGGGATTACAACTTGATAATAAATTCAGTTGGGAGGAGCACACCACAGAACTGCAGAAAGGCCTTAACAAATCTGTATTTGCAATTCGAGTGTTAGCAGACATAGGCGACATAAAAATCAAAAAGCTTGCATACTTTGCCTACTTTCATTCCATAATGTGATATAGTATAATATTTTGAGGTAACTCTTCAAGTCAAACAAAAGTTTTCAGAGTCCAAAAGCATGTAATACGTATTATTTGTCGAGTAAATTCACGGACATCCTGTAGAAACCTCTTCAAAGAACTGGGTATACTAACTACTGCCTCTCAGTATATTTACTCCTTAATGAAATTTGTCCTACATAATATATCTCTTTTTCCAACAAACAGCTCAGTTCATACATACAATACCAGGAACAAAAATGATCTGCACAAGGACTTAAAAGCACCTACTATAGTTCAAAAAGGGGTCCACTACTCACGAACACTCATCTTCAATAATTTGCCAGCACACATAAAAAATTTAGTTACAAATAAAGATCAGTTTAAAAGGAGCCTGAAAGACTTGCTAGTGGCCAACTCCTTCTACTCCATTGACGAATTTTTTAATAGAAACAAATCACGTATTGTATATATTCATACTATTAGTATTGTTATTTCAGCTTAAAAATTGACATGTTCCACATCCATGAGGATCTCCTCAGCACTGATCTATGGAATGAGAAACTAATAAAATCAAATCAAATCAAGTTACTAGTCATGGTCCCCTGAGATTTCGCTCCTGAGTCAGGAAGACTGGCTACACGCACTCTGTTGTTGGATTGGGTGTTGTTACCTACCAGCAGCCCACCCTTTCCACTGGGAGGAGGCAAAGAAGATTTAGAGGGATCCATCTCGGTCTTACGAGCAGCTAGGGAACCAGAGGTCCACCTAGACAGAGCCCCATGTGCCTAGGTAAGCCTTATACAACTGAGGTGCGGCAGGTTCCCCAGAGGTTGCCCGCTAACGACTGTTCCACCTCAACAGCTATTCATCTCATCAGTGCACAGCTCACCTTGAGAATGAGGGTTTTTTTTTTTTTATAGAGGATTTTTCCACCATCGCGCTCCGGACGGTCAAGCCTAGATCCCCATTCCCTGAGACACACAGCATTCCACCGCTGCACCACATGGTGGTCGCTGAAGTATGCCCAGAGTTTACGGTGACAGGGGACTGGCTGCGCTTACGAGTCCCAGCTCAGGAACCTCGGGGTCGCCAAGCCTGTACTCAACAAATGAATGCCGAGCCTCTGGCGGCCCGACCCTCGTATATGCCCTGGCCGTTCTTGTGTGAAGCTTTATTTACCCATACCAATGTTCTCTTTACATGTGTATTGGCGGCAAACAAGGTATTCCTGTTCCCTGGGCCCAGAGCAGATGCGTGTTTGTTTGTTGGTGCGGCGGCACTCCCGCCATCGCACGGTGTCTGGGTTGACCGGTAATCTGCAGCCCCTACCAGTCGCATCATGGTGGATCAAGTTAAGTAAAGAAGGTCGTTTCATCCGCGCCACGGCGGAATGTATCCGTTTGTGCTGGTAATAGCTGGATGAAAATTGTGTGTTGAACGTGCTTGCAGCCACGCCCAGTTGATGTGGCTTTTCTTATTTTGGGAACTCTGTACTTCCGATTTTCCTGTCATGCTCTTAATGGTGCAATTGTCAAGGTTGTTTTCTGAAAATTTGAGCCTGTTCAAGCTCTGGTGACAATTCTAAAGTTTTTAATAAATTTTAAATTGTAAATGTTGTTGAAGGTAATAAAGTGTATTACATGAAACAGCAAATAACAAAATATGTGGGTCCACTTTCCATGTTTTTCCCTTAAAGTCATCCAAAACCTAATTGTGACGTACGAGTATCAAGTGTGACTTCTTAATTTGCGTCGAGGACATCTTTTGAGTGAGCAGTACCTCTACAACAGCAAGAAATACGGCACAGCTCTATTAGTGAAAGATCTTAAAAGGAATTCCTGTATTAATGAAGTTATTCTGAACAGGCAAGCAACATTCAAAAACCACTAGCGAGAAAATACTAGTTTTCAAACTTTTGCGACTTTAAATAATGTTGTTTAGTGTACTGATCTTTGGAAAGTGACTCATAAATTATTACACTGAAAGAAGTGCTTTACTCGCAGTCAATGAAATTTCAAACAGTGGTAATTAATTCCTTTAAAAGTGATAGCAAGGGATCAAATCGGTAAAAATAAATCACTTAATAATTCAAATTATAAATTGAAACTAGTTGTACGCAAAGCATTCGATCTTAGTACATCAACTTTACTACAAATCATAACACCTACGGATGGCTACTAATAACTGACGAAATGTTCAAAGGTGTTCTGAAGCCTATGAACTACGAAGAACTGAAGAATATCGAATATTTGATTCTACAGAGAAAAGTTAGAGGCTCTGCCAGTGAAACTGTCGGAAATATTACGTGGAAATATTACGGAACAGTTCAGTTGGAATCTGTGCTTTATAGATTGCTGATGCAATGCGTCATTGCTTTTGAGAGAACATTCACAATTTACGCTTCATCGATGTCTTGCATTAAATTTATGACGCAATACATCCTCTTCTATGCAGATTAATGGCCTTGATCGGTATTTTAATAAATATTTCACCCATTCGCAGTTACTAGGAGCACAAGAACATAGCATGCGGCGAGGAAACTGAAGACTTCTTCCAGAAATCACGGTATGCCCGATCGCATCCTAAATATCTGCAGCATATTCACCTTGACCAAACCAATAAGTCCGCTATCGCCGAACACTTTGTATCCATTGGTTATTTGATTGAACAGAATGAAACAAAAATTGTCAGCCATACGTCAAACTTTCGGCGCTCCATCAATAAAGCAGTGGAAATACGACTGAGTCTCTTATCAATCGAGACAGCGGCTTCCTGTTAAATTCTGCATTGCATCCTGTAATAGGAAAAGTTCCTGCTCAGCGTAGCCGGTGTCGTTCTTGCGATCTTACCGCAGAAGACAATCGATTGAATACCGATGAGGCGAGCTTCCACCACGGAGGGCGTACGGCGAAGCGCACAGGCTTGTAGTGGAAGTTCTTGTACTCAAGCAGCGCATGCGCAACGCCAGCTGCATACTCCACGCATGTTCTGCGCGATCTTAAATCCGGGACGTCAGTGCATTTTCATCGGTATGCACCTGAAGATGGCCAGAAGACTCTGCTCCGAAATATAGGGACAGCAAGTTGCTGACATCCGGCAGTTCGCTTGGAATTTTGTGGAAAGATCTGCTCGCCGGGAAAGTTTTAAATTTCGCAACATAGAGTTACATTTGTTTAATTCCTTAGGCTGGAGCTCTCTTCGACTACTCTGGTTGATTCTTCTGTTGTGATGCGCCAGCCGTGGTGGTCTAGCGGTTCTAGGCACTCAGTCCGGAGCCGCGCGACTGCTACGGTCGCAGGTTCGAATCCTGCCTCGGGCATGGATGTGTGTGATGTCCTTCGGTTAGTTGAGGTTTAAGTAGTTCTAAGTTCTAGGGGACTGATGACCATAGATGTTAAGTTCCATAGTGCTCAGTGCCTTTGAACCATTTTGTTGTGATGCAATTCCTCATTCGTGTCCAACGGATCTTTGACAGTGGCCATCTTTTGACATCCAAGTAATTTCTCCCACTTCGCCTGCAGTGACTAAAGACCTCTCAATTTCCCCCCCCCCCCCCCCCAGCTCCTTTGGGACAGACAATAAAAAAAACCGCTGCTATGGGTAGCCGCGCGGTCTAGGCGCCTTGTCACGGTTCGTGTGGCTCCCCACGTCGGAGGTTCGAGTCCTCCCTCGGGCATGGGCGCAGGTGTTGTCCACACTGTAAGTTAGTTTAAGTTAGATTAAGTAGTGTGCAGGCTTAGGGACCGATGACCTCAGCAGTTTGGTCCCATAAGACTTTACCACAAATACGCAATTTCCAAAAAAGTACCTCAGCCAAAGTTGCGAATCCGTCTAAGATACTCACTGGTTTCATATATCCGTTACGTTTTCCTTAAATCAGTTCAAACGTCTGTCACGGCGGTAGCTGATTACTTTCTTCATTCATTTAACTGAGGAAGAGATGCAAATTTAATCCTCGAGCAGGCGTGCACATTTTCGTAACACGAGCCGGCGCGCGGCGCACATTGTACACATGTAGTCAAAAGCTGTCATTATTCTATCAAGGGAAACATGTATGAGCTAAATCACAGTTTAATTTTAGTTTATTTAAACAACAATACAAGAAACTTACTAATATATTACACCGATAATTTACTATTTGATTACACAAATAAGAAACATTCATATCATTCTAATGCCGCAGTTGACATATCAATCTATTCCAACACTTTTTTAAGCACATACAGAACAAAAACACTCTTTCATTGCAATAGAAAAGGACAAGGCTTTATATACTGAAGAAGTATCAGTGTCACAAAGTTCCTTCCATCTATACAATTAATTTTTTTTGCACATTTTCGGAAAATGCTTTACACTTCTCACATGTATGCACTGTTTTGAAATGTCCTTTGCAAACAAAGATATGGCATAGTTCCATCTTATCGTAGTAGATGTGTTTCTTGCTCGTCCACAAGTCGCACACCGACCTCTTTTCTTTGTGGTAGACTTCTCAGTTCTTTCAACACGTTGATCGTATTTCACGAGGAAAGTTGCAATGTCGGCAGGAAGTGGAGGAATAGTAGCTCTTTCCACTAGTTGAAGCTTCATAAGAGAAAGTGCTAAATCTTTCAAGAAAATTATTCTCTTCTTTTTTGGTTTTGCCTCATTTGTACGAAAAATTATTTGAGCATTGATTCCTGCTATATCCATTAGAGCATAGAATACAACCAATGGCCATCTACTTGTCACCCGTGCGACGGAATACGCACCTCCCAGATGATCGGCTGTGTCGACTCCTCCCTTTGTTATATTGTAATACGAAACTATCTCTGGTTTTCCTGTAACTTCGTCAGTGGTTCCAAAATCGTACGTAGTTGAAAGTAATATAACTGCCTTGTTTTGTTTTGGCACATACGAAACTAGCGTCATATCATTCTTAAAATCAAATAAACGGGGGTGGATAGTCCTACATTTCCCAGGTAAAAACTCTTGAGGGATCTCGCGTTTGTTTTTTCTCAACGTCCCGATGCATGTTAGTCGCTTTTACAAAAGGGTGTTGGCTAAGGAGTAGCTAGTGTACCAATTATCCATTGTACAGTTTCTATCTGAGCCTTCAGTGTGAGTAACTAGCCTTCCTACAATATCACAGGAAGAATTAGTAACATCGTATGGTCCTTCAGGTTGTTTTTCACAATATACTTTATCATTATTAGTGAATAATGTTTTAGCGTCTGCTAAAATAGAAATTGAATGTATATGTTCGTGTATTTTACAATTTCATCAATTTTTTCCAGGCGAAGTATTGTCCATAAAGCCTCTGTTTTACGTGTGACCCCTCCGGCAACACGTGTAGGCCCAGAGCATATTTTCACAATATTCTTTCTTTTTGGTTTCGAAGTCACACTAGGACATATTTTTTTCCTTTTATACATTTATCCCTCCCAATAAAGAGACCTTCAGTGGAGAGCGACTCTTGAGAGTCACCATCTGAATCGTGGACTTGATCAGAATCGGAATCTTGGTCACTTCATGTAATCAGTTCCTCTTCTTCTTCTTCAGAGTCATCATCTTTTCATTGTCTGGTATAAAGTTGAAGTCTGCATCCTCGTTGGGTAACCAATCAAGCTCGTGGTCTGTCAGCTTCGATCTCGCATTGCACAGTGGTACACTCGCTTGTTACGTGTTATCTTTTGATTCAATTAAAAAGAAACGAAATAAAAGTGAAGGAAAAATTACTTACATGACCGGGCGCATGGCGCACTTTGTACACTAATATGACATATACACAGTCTATTTTAAATTACTGTAGGTCACGTGAACCTATGAAACACAACTTCTCACTGTGCTAATTGAAACAATAATGCAGGAATAGGTAGGGGCTTGCTATCGTAAAACAAAAATGGAACTGCGCACGACAATGCTATTTGCGGTTGGCGCACTTTATACAAAGGTGCGCCCGCTCGAGGGTTAATAACGATGCCGTCGATCGGACGTTTAACTTCCTCGCCTTTTTGTTTTTTTCTGCACCCAAAAACTAAGTCAATCCGCAATCTACTAGTAATGCTGTATCCTTCATGGTGATGGACTCCTATGCGTTAAGTGTGATCTGGAAAATGAAATGACTCTGAAAAAATTGGACTTACTTGCGCCATTTTAACACTGAAAATGTAGCAATACTCTGGTACAAGTTGTCGAGACAGCGGTACCTCTCATAATAAGGAACTCAGCTACAAACGTTTCAGTTCATTGTTGCCCAGTCTGTGTATACACAGTATTATTTTTTCCATTGTTAGTTACATTATTATCCGACTCAGGTGCGAATTCAAAACAGGGAAAGGGGGGGGGGGGAGGGCTATGACACCTCCTTCCGAAGAATACGTTTTAGTGAAACCGTTTACATTTTTACCTACTTCTGTTTCAGTATTTATAGGAGTAACTTTTGGAGAACAAGCTAAGATTGCAGACTAACATTCCCGAAAGTGGGAAGAAATTCTACCATTGATACAGCATAGTTTGTAGCTGCTTGCGTGAGTGTTTGCTGACGTGGATGGGGTGCCTAGTGACATCCCAGCCACCTAAAGTTACATGTTGACAAACTGAACTGTACCTGGTGTCAGCAACAAACTGTCAGTGGAGCAAGGGCAGACAGAAAGAGAAAGACCTTCTACAAAGGAAAAAAAATTAACAGAAAAACTGATTTCTTGAAGTTAAGCCAAAAACGGCTGAAAGCAACGGGATTCCCCCATTTACACGCTTGTATAGTCATATTAGGGCTTACTGAAATACTGATAACGGTGAGTGCACACTTTGATTTTACATCGGAATAGTCAAAGTTGTGAGAATCTGTTTTGCTGTTGTTGTGGTTTTTAGTTCAAAGCCTGGTTTCACGCAGCTCTTTGTGTTACTCTATCGAGTGCAAGTCTCATTATCTCTGAGTAACTTTTGCAACGTGCATCCTTCTGAATCTGCTTACTGTATTCATCTATTGGTCTTGTAACGTCTACGCTCGTGCGTACGTTAACACTTTAAAGCCTGTACTATGGTAAGTTGACGGGCTTCACCTTATAAGAAAGGATTTTAGTAAATATGTTGACCGCGTGTACCTGAGTGGAGGCAAAATCAGACTTACACCCACTCAGTAACAACAATGATACATCAAGCAAGTCTAAAGTGCAACTACACGTTAGGACGGGCAAGAAACATACACAGCAGATGCTACCAATTGTTAATAATACGGTCGCCAGCCTAATTAGGCATTAACTGAGTTTTTTCCCTGTACATGTGGATGTACGTGCAAGCATAACAACACGTAGTAATACTGCATTATATGGTAAATTTTAGAACCAGAAAAATCTACTGATCTAATATTTTCACTTTCTGTACTAATTTGGACAAGCTATAAATACACAACATTACACTATAATGATTACTACAAACTGCGTTTTGTCTATTGATCCGACTGAAATCGGGCATAGGTTACCCTAGAAATAGCACTTTTGAAACACACATACAATGTCAATTTTAAGAAGGGTAAAACACTGATAAATTTAGGTTTTATATTGACTTTAACTTTGCTGGTCAAATCAGTTCAGTACACTTCAGAATTCAAATAAAATAGAAAAGAAAAAAAAGGGGGGACCCTGAAACTATTATGATCACTGTAGTGAAAGTTTGATTATTGAGAGCATTAAGCATTCAAGATTTTCAAAATATGATTTACCACTCTTTTTGTCTTATTTCCTGCTCATTTAACTACCGTTATTTTTGTCTCAATTTAAATAAACTTCATTACTAAACCAATTCCAACATTATCTTCCAACTTTGTCATACCTATATTATTCGTCCAGTATTCATTAACAACAAAGTTCTTTAAACATCATTCTAACATAGATAGGTCCGCAGGTAATTATTATTAACATAAACTTTAAATCTTCATCTTGGGACACTCTGATTGCACAACATGTGAAAAGGACCCTGTATAGGTTAGTTGTGAGGATAATTAATTGATAGGACAGTTCTGGTAAAATTTAAGTTGTTATTGAACAATACGTAGCAAAAGTAACACTGGTCCACACGAATACAGTACTAAAAGTTTCAACCTGTTCGTATCGATGAGGCGGTCGGCAAGCGGCGAGATGGCGAGGCGCAAAGCACACATGCAATTACAGCAATGGCTCATGAAATATTGGCACTTCACTTCTTCATAGCGTCGCAATACTTTTCCATTTAGTGCCTATGGAATATTGCCATAGGCGTCGGAAACAGCGTATCCGAGGCTCAACAAAACCACTTTTTCCAGGAGAGCCTCTTCGATCCAGCATGTGTTTCTCAGATCGATGCCCAACTCCGACTACTACTGCTGAGCCCGTTATGCCGTACTGCGCCCGTGTGCATTTTCCCGTGCTTGCCTGCCTCCACCTTTTTCCGCTCCCCTACAGACAGGGTATTCACCAAAGGTTTTACATTCTACTTATCCTAATACATTGCCTACGTATGGACCAGGCATACAATTACAACTTTCACATCTTACAGTAGTTTCAACATTAGTTTCACTTCCCTTCGATTACAACTTTACTTGAAATTGAACATAAATATTAAAATTCACATCGAAAATTGTTCATAGCTTCTTTAATATAATGGCATGAAACAAAAAAGAAATGAAATCAGAACATCGATTAGTCTAATTTATTGAAATTCAGGGGAAAAATTTATTACACGTACAATAGTATATTGTTATTGTTGTTACAGTCTCCATCAACGATTTTTATCCCCCACATTTTCCTCCAGTGGTAAACTGGTGATCTATCGATGTCTCAAAATGTGTCCTGTCAACTAATCCATTTGCAAAGTGGTAGCAGAGCCCATAGGCTGCTGGAGTAGTAGGACTAAGGCCAACTGAGGATATAAAATAAATTTAAAACTTTATTTCTAAAATCATAGCACTGAATACATACTCTGTTGACAACTCGTATAAATTTCATTAAGACAAATTTATTATAACAGACACTCGCTCAGAGATTGTACCCTGAAAAAATTTAACATTAAGATTTAATATTACAATTGTGCAAAATGTGGATTAGATGATTCAAAGAATGTCAACCAAAGTGACAGTAAGTTGCTGCACCGAAAACCTTTACAAATGAAGCACAGAAACACATTAATTGCATTGGGTTAATCAATAGGCAAATCTTTGATTTAATTACAAGAGCTGACCAGAAGGGCCACCGCTCACTAATATGCTTCAAATATATTAATAAACAAAAGAAATGTATCACAGGAATTCAGATCGGCTTAACAAGTCATCAGGTTTAATTTAATTTGAATAACTGCTTTAAAATTTTGTCTGTTGTACCCATTTCGGCCTGATGGACCAGAAAACCAAATTTAATAATTTCTAAGGTAAATCAATACATTATCTTTACAATTATTAAAAAACACGAATAAAGTAACAGTAACAAAACACTAAGATTTTACGGTGGAGCGCGTCTTACAGTGCGTCATCCAACTGCGAGGAGGCTCTCACGACTATTCTGGTGGCAACATCACCAGCCATAGTATCATACACACAGGCCAAATTAGATGTACTCTATAACATAAAGAACAGATATTAATTACAAGCCAAAAGAGGTGACATTGTTAAACAGTTACAGTTACACCAGCTTATCTAGATGGAATACACCTTTAGCTCTTTAACATAGACCCTTAGCTTAACTGACTGCCTGACTGCATGACCATACAAGTGAGCTATTTTGAAACTCCAGGCCAGTAATAACTCGAGATTTTAAGAAAGTATTAACTAAGGTCGTAAACGGAAACCAGTGGTTCTACAAATCAAAATACATAAATGTATTTATCTGCAACTTAGAGCGGCGCAGAACATATTGTGCAATATTAGGATTTGTAATTTGGCACTGAGAACTTTAAGTTTCATCAGAAAGAGCATTTGATATACAACAATGAAGTTATTAAGTTTCTTGAAACACTTTCAATAAATACGTGCCGCTTTCTTGGGTAGCAGAAGGGCTCGGGTTTGATCACTTGAGCGAAATGACACACAGCTTGCAGATACTGACACCGTGAATAAGCAGTCACCGATGCCTAACACTATTTTGCCGTCAGAGAGTTGCACTACAAGCTTGAGGTGCTCACCAAATAATCCCAACGACCGCAGTTATTGCGAAGGCGTCAGACACGCGGCGTATGGTTGCAGGCCACGTATCCGCGTGTACCAGCGCGATGGTCCGTTGACAGCACGGCTCCCACAGCGGCCACTGCTAAACCCAGTTTCGCAATACCAGAAACTCCCCTTATGTCCGCCGTCCAGACAGGTGCGTTCAGGCTACAGTGCGGCGAGCGCGTTGCCTCTACCTGTCCCACTCGGCAGCGCTGCTCGTCAGCGACTTAACCAATTCGGCCGCAGCGACACAGCCCCCTCGAGGATAGCTCCGGCACCCTCTCCGCCACGCGATTCTCCTCGAACGTCCGCTGCCTGTCAACGGCAACTTCCTCACCAAACAGCAAATGTCCGCCAATCGCGAGCCGTCAAAGATGACTTCGCCGGCAAGAGCGATCACAAAGACGAAACCATCGAAGTTCTATGGCGCCACTGCTCACCCCTCTTCTAGTCAGGTTGAACCACAAATTTCTTTTCTCTCCAATTGTATTCATTACCTCCTCATTAGTTACGTGATCTACCCATCTAACCATCAGCATTCTTCTTTAGTGACACATTTCAAAAGCTTTTGTTCTCTTCTTGTCTAAACTATTTATCGTCCATGATTCATTTCCATACATGACTACACTCCACAGAAATACTTTCAGGAAAGACTTCCTGATATTTAAATCTGTACTCGATACTAACAAATTTATCTTTTTGAGAAATTCTTTTCTTGCCACTGATAGTCTATGTATTACATCCTCTCTACTTCGGTCATCAACTGTTACTTGGCTGCACAAGTAGGAAAATTCATCTACTACTTTAAGTGTTTCGTTTCCTAATCTAATTACCTTACCATACCTCATTTAATTCGGCAACATACCATTATCCTCCTTTTGCTTTTCTTGATGTTCATCTTATATCCTCCTTTCAAGACATTGTCAGTTCCGTTCAACTGCTCTTCCAAGTCCTTTGCTGTCTCTGAAGGAACTACACTGTCATCGGCAAACCTCAGAGCTTTTATTTCTTCTTCGTAGACTTTAATTCCAACTCCAAATTTTTCTTTGTTTCCTTTATTGCGTTCACAGTGTAGAGATTGAATAATATCAGGGATAGACTACAACTCTGTCTCACTGTCTTCTCAACAAGTGCCTCCCTTTTATTCCCATCGACTCTTATAACTGCTGTCTGGCTTCTGTACAAGTTGTAAATTAGCTTTCATTCCCTATATTTTAGCTCTGCTACCCTCAGAATTTCAACGAGAGTATTTCAGTCAACATCAACAAAATCTTTCTCTGAGTCTTCAAATGCTAGGAACATAGGTTTGCCTTTCCTTAACCTATCTTCTAAGATAAATCGTAGGGTCAGCATGGGGTCAGTGTTCCTACGTTTCTCTGGAATCCAAACGGATCTTTCCTGAGGTCCGCTTCCAACGGTTTTCCAATTCCTCTGTAAAGAATATGTGTTAGTGTTTTGCAACCATGAGTTATTAAACTGACAGTTCAGTAATATTCACACCTGTCATCACCTGCTTTCTTTAGGATTGGAATTATTATATTCTTTTGAGGTCTGAGGGTATTTCGTCTATCTCATACAACTTACTCAGTAGAAAGGAGAGTTTTGTTATGGCTTTCTCTCCCACGGCTATCAGTAATTCTAACGGAATCTCATCTACTCCCGAAGCCTTATTTCAACATGGGTCTTTTAGTATTCTGTTAAATTCTTCTCGCAGTGTTTCCCATCTCATCGTCATCTATGTCCTTTTCCATTTCTGCACTATTGCCCTTGTATAGATTCTCTATGTACTCTTTACACCTTTTATCTTTCCCTTCTTTCCTTAGGACTGGTTTTCCATCTGAGCTCTTGATATTGATACACATGGTTCTCTTGTCTCCAAGGGCCTCTTTGATTTTCCGACGGGCGGTACCTATCTTTTCCCTAGTGATGTACGCTTCTAAATCCTTTAATTTGTCCTCCACCCATTGCTGCTTAGTGATTTTGCACTTTCCTATCAATCTCATTTTTAGACGTTTGTGTTCCCTTTCGCCTCCTCATTTATTGATTTTCACATTTTCTCCTTTCATCAACAAAATTCAGTATCTCTTGTGTTATACAAGGAGTTCTACTAGGCCTCGTCTTTTTACCTACTTGATGCTCTGCTGCGTTCACTATTTCATCTCTCGAAGCTACCCACTCTTCTTTCACTGCATTTCTTTCCCCTACTCTTGTGAATCGTTCCCCATTGCTCCCTCTGAAATTCTGGCTCTTGCAGTTTATCCAGGTCGCATCTCCTTAATTATCTACCGTTCTTGAATTTTTTTCAGTTTTAATCTGCAGTTTATAGCCAATAAATTGTGCTCAGAGTTCACATCTGCCCCTGGAAATATCTTACAATTTTAAAATCTGGTTCTTAAATCTCCTTCATAAATAGAGGTACCTGTATAATTTTTTCAGACGTATCCCTAATCAAAAACTCTATTTCAGCGGTAGCAGTTTCTACTCCCGCATGTCAGATGGGCATCATCCGTTTGTAATAAAATGAAATACGAAAAGGAGAAGGATGTAGGGACGAAAGCATAGCAAATTTTCCAGTCAGTGGTTATTAACCAAAGAATACACAATTTTCTGAGATATAGTCTGAGACGTTCTTTAGGAACTGATACGATTAAAGTAAAATCCACTAGGCTTGCAGAACGAAAATGACGTAACACAACTCACTATGGATGTTCTCTTGGCCACGTTATCATCATAATAAAAACATAAAATGTAGTCCTTAATTACTTGTCAGTTGACGTCTGTCGCTTCCCACTACAGCACTGCCACATAGGCTGCCGCCTGCCGCTCGGTTGCAGGCAACAAGCAAAAGCTGTGGGCCACGTCACAAGTGCTGTTAGGGGTAACGTGGTACATTGTTGGCTCTGGCAGAAGAGAGGTTTGACTGCAACGCGAGTGCTCTGTCCACTGCTGATTTTAAGTGTCCAGTGATTAAACTACGGCAGACGGATTTTGTAGCGCTGGATTTAAACCCATATAACTTAAACACATCCTCGTGTCATGTCGTAAGCTAAACACAACCTCGTGATAGGCAATGTATCTGAGAAACTGGCGGTTGAAAACTTGCGCCAGGACTATTAATCACACTCGTTTTGTTCAGGGAGATTAAAGCTAACCTCTATGTGTAACCTCGAAAAGAAAAATTTCATTTTTAACACAATAACTGTAATTTTCGATTTCAATGGTTGCCTGAAACTATCCTCAAACTAGCTACATGAGCTGATGCGTTACACACCGATAAGCAGACTGGTTAGCATCCAGTTACAAGTTATAGGCGACACACAAAGGTTACAAACAAAAAGGAATGATAGGAAGAAAATTAAGACAAAAAAGTCAATATGATGATGGAAAAAACCAGACAACTGCGAGTAGGACTCGCGCTCTGAGGGCTCCATACAAACTTAATTATGTACATAAATAATAATAATGATAGCTTTGAGTGGCCTGGTGCAAGTCTTTCTAGTGGACGCCACTTCGGCGATTTGCATGTTCTTAGTCTACCTTGGTTATCCGGCCGATGAAAGTGGCCCTGCAATTCGACGTGGAAACTGAAACATTTATTGTTTCTGGCGTTCCCCACACTGTTGAAATTTCCTGTTGAGAGAAGAAGGCTAGGTCAAAACGAAGAGTGAAAAATCTGGGGTCCGATCGAGATTCGATACCACGACCTCTCTGTTTCCAGGCAAGTGCCTTACCGTCTTTTTTTCTTATTTTTTTCGACTTACCACTTTTTTTCAGACGTTACCCTCCCCTTTTCTTCCTCTCTGGGGGACATTACCTTGACGAAGCACTGTCCGTACAGGTGGAGAGGCTTGTATATCCACGGGAAGCTGAGGGCTATGCCGAAGGTAGAGGACCTACTGCCGGAAAGGCCTCAGCCGATGGATCAGACTGAGAGTGTCCCACAACGTCCGATCTTCCCTATCCACTCCTAGTCTTACCCTATTCCCTGACCCAACCCAAGGTGTCATGAGATCCGTGCTGAGGGGTGCGTGGCACATGGGAAGATGTGTCGCAAACGGAGCCTCAGTGATACCGAGTGACCTCCCTGAGTAATTAGCCTCACACAGCGTGGGGTGTTCGTGGTGTGGACCTTCTAGATCCCCAAATCTCATTGGACCAACATGGACACGACTACAGAATAAGAAAAAGAAACTGAGGGGCAAATTGAGACTTCAGATACCCAAACATTGAGGACTGATGGAAGGCATTTCCACTACTGAATCAGGGTCTAGGCCTGAGCCAGAAGTGGGAACTGTAGCCGAGAAGCTAGACCAGATTGAGATCAAAGGCTTGTCTGGGGCTCAAAGGAGGAAGCTGCTCAGGAAGGAAAAGAATGGCTTCCTAAACACAAGTGGAGGGAAGTAAAGGGACTAGAAAACAAGACCCCCAGAAAAAAAAACTGTTTCAGGTTGAAGGGGACACGCAGACCCCCACAACGTCAAAGACAGGCAGTAAGCGGATAAGGGAGGAATCAGAAACTCCCTCCTCTCTGTATAAGCAAGTCCAGAAAAAACCGAGGCAAGAAATAGGGAAACAGACCTATAGTACCGCAGTCTCGGTTTTTAGGATGGCAGTTATCCAGGAAGGTTATGCACTGGTGGCCATCACCTCACAGCAGGAGGAACTAGTACAGATGGCCCTCATTGAAAAGATTGGGGGGGGGGGGGGGGAGGGACACTGGCCCAAGTTCCAACTTCAGGAGGGTCTATGTACAAAAAAATGACCGGTGTATTTGAAACGGCAATAAAAACTAAACGAGCAGCGATAGAAATACACCGTTTGTTGCAATATGCTTGGGACAACAGTACATTTTCAGGCCGACAAACTTTCGAAATTACAGTAGTTACAATTTTCATCAACAGATGGCGCTGCAAGTGATGTGAAAGATATAGAAGGCAACGCAGTCTGTGGGTGCGTCTTTCTGCTGTAAGCGTGTGCTGTTCACAACGTGCAAGTGTGCTGTAGACAACATGGTTTATTCCTTAGAACAGAGGATTTTTCTGGTGTTGGAATTCCACCGCCTAGAACACAGTGTTGTTGCAACAAGACGAAGTTTTCAACGGAGGTTTAATGTAACCAAAGGACCGAAAAGCGATACAATAAAGGATCTGTTTGAAAAATTTCAACGGACTGGGAACGTGACGGATGAACGTGCTGGAAAGATAGGGCGACCGCGTACAGCAACCACAGAGGGCAACACGCAGCTAGTGCAGCAGGTGATCCAACAGCGGCCTTGGGTTTCCGTTCGCCGTGCTGCAGCTGCGGTCCAAATGACGCCAACGTCCACGTATCGTCTCATGCGCCAGAGTTTACACCTCTATCCATACAAAATTCAAATGGAGCAACCCCTCAGCGCCGCTACCATTGCTGCACGAGAGACATTCGCTAACGATATAGTGCACAGGATTGATGACGGCGATATGCATGTGGGCAGCATTTGGTTTACTGATGAAGCTTATTTTTACCTGGACGGCTTCGTCAATAAACAGAACTGGCGCATATGGGGAACCGAAAAGCCCCATGTTGCAGTCCCATCGTCCCTGCATCCTCAAAAAGTACTGGTCTGGGCTGCCATTTCTTCCAAAGGAATCATTGGCCCATTTTTCAGATCCGAAACGATTACTGCATCACGCTATCTGGACATTCTTCGTGAATTTGTGACGGTACAAACTGCCTTAGACGACACTGCGAACACCTCGTGGTTTATGCAAGATGGTGCCCGGCCACATCGCACGGCCGACGTCTTTAATTTCCTGAATGAATATTTCGATGATCGTGTGATTGCCTTGGGCTATCCGAAACATACAGGAGGCGGCTTGGATTGGCCTCCCTATTCGCCAGACATGAACCTCTGTGACTTCTTTCTGTGGGGACACTTGAAAGACCAGGTGTACCGCAAGAATCCAGAAACAATTGAACAGCTGAAGCAGTACATCTCATCTGCATGTGAAGCCATTCCGCCAGACACGTTGTCAAAGGTTTCGGGTAATTTCATTCAGAGACTACGCCATATTATTCCTATGCATGGTGGATATGTGGAAAATATCGTACTATAGAGTTTCCCAGACCGCAGCGCCATCTGTTGTTGAAAATTGTAACTACTGTAATTTCGAAAGTTTGTCTGCCTGAAAATGTACTGTTGTCCCAAGCATATTGCAACAAACGGTGTATTTCTATCGCTGTTCGTTTAGTTTTTATTGCCGTTTCAAATATACCGGTCATTTTTGAAACACCCTGTAGATCGTGGTGCACTCATTTCTGTCTGTGAGGCAGTGCACACAGTAGAATGGCTCAAGGACAAGGTGCCCCTGATATCCCCGTGGGAAGATGCGAAGCTGCTGGTCAAGACGGCAGTAGAGCTTTTTAAGACTGCAAAGATATCATTATGGGTACCCAAGATCCTTAAGGAAGTCTCTCCCAAGACTCTGTTCGGGAAAATAGGGACCCAGAACCCAAAAGTCCCGTCAGAAGACTGGAGAGTGATTAACCAGAAGATTGCTCCAGAAGGATGAACCCTGGTGGTGGGGGTTGGTGAGAAGTCCCTGAAGGCGATGCAGGAGCAGGACCTGAAACTGTTTTTAGGGTTCTCGCAGCACCGTCATGGTTTTCAAAGACCTCAAAGATGGCAGTAAGACGGAGCCTGGAGGCGCTGCAGATTAATCTGCAGCACAGCAAAGGGACCTCTGCTGCCCTGAGCCGATGCCTGGGGAGACAGGAAGTGGACGTGGCCCTGATACAAGAACCCTATTTATACAAAGGGGGTGTATTGGGCCTCGAAGGCACTGGAGGTAGCTGATCTATGCTAGGAATCTAAGAAACTCCAGAACATGCATCTATGTTAGAAATGGCATCTCTTGCATGCCAGTGATGGATTTCTGCTCTAGGGACTTAGTGACCATAAAAATGCAGCAATGTGAGGAAGGTATCACGAAGGAAATTCTTTTGGCCTCAGTATACCTTCCTTATGAAGACAGTTCTCCCCTCCTCCCTTGTCATCGGCAAAGTGACCAACTGCTGGTGGGGTGCGACGCCAATGCCCACTACCTAGTGTAGAGCAGCAAGGACACCAACAGAATAGGTGAGTACCTTCTTGAATTCCTCTCAGCTAACAACTTAGAGGTCCTGAATAGGCACAATGAACCTACATTCAGGAATAGTAGAAGGGAAGAAGTAATTGACATAACATTTGGTTCCATGGCGATGGGTAGCTATGTCAAACAATGGCATGTGGTGCTGTAGCCATCCTCATCGGACCACATGTACATTTAATTCAAGGTTGAAATGGGAATCAGACAGACCATGACTTACAGAAATCCCAGGAAAACAGACTGGGAGGCATCTAGGACAGACCTTGACTTAGGCTTATCGGAAATTAAAACCACGATAAGGAAGCCAGTAGAATTTGAGGAAGTAGCAGAGGCTGTTACCTCTGCCATAGTGACCTCATATCGGGACAACTGCACTATCACCAGGAAGTGCACAATATTCAGTGGGTGGTGGGAACATTCCAACCGTTCAAGTCACCTGGCCCAGATGGAATTTTTCCAGCTCACCTGCAACAGGCAGGAGGAAAGCTTATAAGAGTCTTATGCAGGCTATTTAGGGTTAGCTTAGCAGTAGGAATCATTCCCAATGTTTGAAAGGGGAAGACAGGTTGTCTTCATTCCAAAGCCAGGGAGAATTGATCATACCAAGGCCAAGGATATGAGACCAATCAGTCTGTCCTCCTTCATTCTCAAAACATTGGAAAAACTGGAGGCTAAGCAGGCTCCCTCTGCACCTAAACCAACACGCATACCAACCAGGTAAATCATGTGGGGCAGCTCTCCACCAACTCTTTGGGAAGGGGGAAAAAGCACTTCACTTCCAAGAAAAAGCCCTCTGCATATTCCTGGATATCGAGGGGGCCTTTAGTAACACGACCTTCGATTCCATGGTAAGGGCAGCAGAGGTGCATGACCTGGGGATCTCTATATGTTGGTGGACCAGAGTCATGCTTGGTGGAAGGAAGGTAGAGGCTACCATGATGAATGAAAAGATGGTAATTAAGACCACTAGAGGTTGCCCACAAGGAGGAGTTTTGTGGAATCTAGTGGTGAACGAACTCATTGAGGAACTAAATTCCAGACAATACTTCTGCCAAGGATACACAGATGACCTTGTCATAGTAATACTTGGCAAATTCACTTACACAGTCAGGAATATAGCACAAGGAGGGTTCGACATTGTGCAAAAATGGTGCATTAAACAGGATCTGAGAGTTAATCCTAAGAAGAATGTTGTGGTGCCATTTACGAAGAGACATATTCAGCGTGCTAGTTGGAATCTAAAGCTCTTCGATGAAACTCTATCTGTGAAGGGGACAGTGAAATATCTAGGGGTAACTTTGGATGAGAAGCTAACTTGGAACCCTCATATTAAGAGTATCTGCTCCAAGGCAAAAAGCACTGTAGTGAGTACTAGGAGGGCTTGTGGCAAAAAGTGAGGCCTAAGACCCAGGGGCATGCACTGGATATACACCACAGTGGTTAGATCTATTATTTCCTATCGGTCCGTAATGTGGTGGAAGAAGGTAGAACAGTGGGTTGCTGCTAAAGAGCTTGCTAAGGTGCAGAGATTGGCCTGCTTAGCCATAATGGGCGGAATTAGCAGCACACCAACCTCTAGAATGGAAGTCGTACTGGATATGCCTCCACCTTTGGGTTAACATGGAGGCAGCAGCTGGGGCACACAGACTTAAAACTGGCCAAAACTGTGTCTCATTCGGTTATCCAGACTCACACACTAACATACTGAGTGAGGTAAATATAGGCATGGCTGGGGAAACGACCGCCGGCTATATAATAACTCCTAACTGCTTCGACAAGCCGTACAACATACAGTAAAATTGGAAGTAGGGAGCAGTGGGAGAAAACAGTTCGACACCGCACGGGGGACATCGTTTGGTTCACCGATGGGTCGAAAACAGATCAAGGCGTTGCGGCAGGGTTGTATGGGGTTCATCCAAGACTGGAGAGCAGCGTCTCTCTAGGAAAACTGGCCTCTGTATTCCAAGCCGAAATTAAGGCAAGCAGGGCATGTGTGGAGGAGAATATGAGTAGGTGCTACAATGACCGTAGCATCTACATCTATTCAGACAGCCAGGCAGCCCTGAAATCATTGGCAGCTCCTGCAACAAGATCTAAGATTGTTGCAGATTGCAACAGAGCTCTGGTGGAGCTAGATGGAAGCAATAGGGTGTACCTAGTGTGGGTCCCTGGCCACTCAGGGATCTGTGGCAATGAACAAACCGATAGATTGGCTGGGATGGGGTCAACAACTCCATTTATTGGACCGAAACCTGTCTTGACAATCACCAAGGCTATGATCAAATTAGAACTACGGAACTGGCTTAGGAAACAGCACACACACACAACACACACACACACACACACACACACACACACACACACATGGTAAGGTAATGATGCCCAAGACATGTTTTAAAAGAAGCTCTGCAATCCTGGGATTGAACAGGAAAGAGATCAAACTCATGACTGGACTGATGACCGGCCATGGGAACTTCAAAAAACACCTACACACAATGGGTATAACGGAAGAGGACCCTAAATGTAGGATCTGTGATGAGGGTGAAGAAACTACATCACACCTAATCTCTGAATGCCTGGCATTGGTGAGTAAAAGATACAGAATCTTCGGGACAACCAAACTTGAAGAAATTGTGTCTAACAAAAAACTGGTAGAGGGACTCCTTGCACTATATAAGGGCACTGGTTGGCTTTATTAGATATACAGGGAGCGATACGGCACAATAAATCTAGTTTCGATGTGGGCAGTACCAGGTCAGACCTAAGCTATTTTAGCTCTCCTGTTAAAATCAATCAATCCCCTTTTCTTTCACATGACTATCTACTTATCTAATTAAGTTTAATTTTTTAAAGAAAGCAAAGCCACCCTTACTCGACACCGCCACTTTCACCCTAGCATAAGAAAATGAAAGGTTCCTCTTCAAGAGTTGCCCTAATTGTTGTTGTTGTTGTGGTCTTCAGTCCTGAGACTGGTTTGATGCAGCTCTCCATGCTACTCTATCCTCTGCAAGCTTCTTCATCTCCCAGTACCTACTGCAACCTACATCCTTCAGAATCTGCTTGGTGTATTCATCTCTTGGTCTCCCCCAGCGATTTTTACCCTCCACGCTGTCCTCCAATACTAAATTGGTGATCCCTTGATGACTCAGAACATGTCCTACCAACCGATCCCTTCTTCTGGTCAAGTTGTGCCACAAACTTCTCTTCTCCCCAATCCTATTCAATACTTCCTCATTAGTTATGTGATCTACCCATCTAATCTTCAGCATTATTCTGTAGCACCACATTTCGAAAGCTTCTATTCTCTTCTTGTCCAAACTATTTACCGTCAATGTTTCACTTCCATACATGGCTACACTCCATACAAATACTTTCAGAAATGACTTCCTGACACTTAAATCTATTCTCGATGTTAACAAATTTCTCTTCTTCAGAAACGCTTTCCTTGCCATTGCCAGTCTACATTTTATATCCTCTCTACTTCGACCATTATCAGTTATTTTGCTCCCCAAATAGCAAAACTCCTTTACTACTTTAAGTGTCTCATTTCCTAATCTAATACCCTCAGCATCACCCGACTTAATTCGACTACATTCCATTATCCTCGTTTTGCTATTGTTGATGTTCATCTTATATCCTCCCTTCAAGATACCATCCATTCCGTTCAACTGCTCTTCCAAGTCCTTTGCTGTCTCTGACAGAATTACAATGTCATCGGCAAACCTCAAAGTTTTTATTTCTTCTCCATGGATTTTAATACCTACTCCGAAATTTTCTTTTGTTTCCTTTACTGCTTGCTCAATATACAGATTGAATAACGTCGGGGAGAGGCTACAACCCTGTCTTACTCCCTTCCCCACCGCTGCTTCCCTTTCATGTCCCTCGACTCTTATAACTGCCATCTGGTTTCTGTACAAATTGTAAATAGCCTTTCGCTCCCTGTATTTTACCCCTGCCACCTTTAGAATTTGAAAGAGAGTATTCCAGTCAACATTGTCAAAAGCTTTCTCTAAGTCTACAAATGCTAGAAACGTAGGTTTGCCTTTCCTTAATCTTTCTTCTAAGATAAGTCGTAAGGTCAGTATTACCTCACGTGTTCCAGTATTTCTACGGAATCCAAACTGATCTTCCCCGAGGTTGGCTTCTACTAGGTTTTCCATTCGTCTGTAGAGAATTCGTGTTAGTATTTTGCAGCTGTGGCTTATTAAACTGATTGTTCGGTAATTTTCACAACTGTCATCACCTGCTTTCTTTGGGATTCGAATTATTATATTCTTCTTGAAGTCTCAGGGTATTTCACCTGTCTCATACATCTTGCTCACCAGATGGTAGAGTTTTGTCAGGACTGACTCTCCCAAGGCCGTCAGTAGTTCCAATGGAATGTTATTTACTCCGGGGGCCTTGTTTCGACTCAGGTCTTGCAGTGCTCTGTCAAACTCTTCACGCAGTATCGTATCTCCCATTTCATCTTCATCTACATCCTTTTCCATTTCCATAATATTGTCCTCAAGTACATCGCCCTTGTTTAGACCCTCTATGTACTCCTTCCACCTTTCTGCTTTCCCTTCTTTGCTTAGAACTGGGTTTCCATCTGAGCTCGTGATGTTCATACAAGTGTTTCTCTTATCTCCAAAGGTCTCTTTAATTTTCCTGTAGGCAGTATCTATCTTACCCCTAGTGAGATAAGCCTCTACATCCTTACAGTTGTCCTCTAGCCATCCCTGCTTAGCTTGCCCTAATTATTCCCAAAAATTCTCAAACTGCGTACGATACACAGTGTTATAACTACTTTTTGTTATTTTTTTTTTATTTTTTAATTACATGACTATAACCGTAAACGTGTACATATGAAAAAATAAGACACAAAATATAATGTCACAAAAAATATTATTCAAAGAATAAACAAAAATAACATTTGTGTATTGCTTGTGAATTTCATCTAAGATAATCATTTTCAAGAAATGATGTAACTGGATTTTTCTTGTCTACTATCACTGGCGTTTTCTGTCTTCAAAATTACCATGTAAAATATGTACAGCAGACTCATCCTACTTTGATAACGCGTTAATGAATGCAACTTTCCATTAATCAACCAATCTCATTCCTTCCTCACTGCTTAATATTCAGGCATTGTGTCTTCAGTGAGACGCTGTGTGAAACGTCAAACTGAGCCTGCCACTCCTCTACTAGGGTGGTTAACGGAAACACTGCGTAAATAATTTGCGAAGAATGTGCGTTTGAGACATTGGAGCGTTTGGAAAGTACCAATCAAGCTCCACTTTCTCCCCTTTACTGAAGATGTAGTCGATGGTCATTCCCTTCCCATGCAAGTGCATGCTATTTTGCGGGGGAAAGTAATAGTCATCCATGTGGAGGAGGGTCCGAAGTTTAATCACATCAGTTGTGACGCGCATGTAACAAGCTAAGATCTTCTGTGTCAGTCGTCAAATCCCGGACGACGACACCATGTTCGTTGGTGTCCAGGAGGCGACAGTCGGGTAAAGGGGACTGTCCATTAATTAGACAGCGTGGAGCCAATGTGCCAATGTCTCGCCGCACATTTGCTGACTTCAAAGCCGTGCGTACGGTAGTGGGAAGTCTTAGTGTAACGCTTGCCTCACTCGTAGCCAATGGACAGTGGGGTACTTAGTTGCCACCATGTTACGTGGCATCACCTGCAGAGTGTCTCTAGAGGGCGCATTGCGGGTTGATACGAGATCACATAGAAGTATTCGATAATGAATGTGAATACGCGAGAGAGGCTCGATACGTTGGATAGCTGTGTCGCGACGTGCGTCAGCGACACCTTTGGGAGGTAAGAGCCTGGTATCAGAACTTCCAATAGGCAACCGATGAGGGAGGAGTGTTGACTGGTCCATCGTTACCACATATTTCTCATGTAGAAGGCAGTTACTTGTGCCCCGACCTTAACCAGTCCCAGCCCTTCATCAAGCCGGGGGTGAGTGAGAGCGTGGTTACGTACTTTCAATAAGTGTCCTGCAGATAGGAAATAACCGAAGGCCGCCTGCAGTCTGTGATCTATCGCTGCCGTGTAGAGGTTAAGATATTCCACATGTTGTAGTTGGTTGAAGTCCTGGAGCAGGTTCTGGCGCACCATCACGTGTACGACCTGTAGTAACCGTCGACAGCTTGCCGCGGTAATTCCAAGCACATTCTTCGTAAACGAGACTCCAAAATATCTCACTTCAGTAACTGGCGGGAAGGGCTCGACAGCGTCCAATCGGACACCGCATCCGGTATCTAACGCCACTGACTTGTTGACATTCAGAAGTCTGCAAGCAGCCCTTTTGTATTGCTCGATCCAGTTTAGTATGGCGCGGATGTCACCAGTGGAATGAAGCAGCAGTAGCAGGCCGCCGGCATAAGCATTATAGCGGAAGATGATGTGCCACAGTCGGGTGCCAGAAAGCCTGCAGTAGAGACTCCCGAGGAGTGGCTGGAGCGCTATTCCACAAAGATAGATAGAAAGAGGGCAACCTTGTCATAGAGACCTCTTAATGCGTACTGGGCCCACCGTCTATCTGTTGACCTGGACCGGAGAGCTGACGGCTGCAGATTGTCGGTGAGGCTCGGGAGAAATCCCATACCGTTCGTCACTTAATGGACGAAATTATGATGCACACTGTCAAAGGCCTGATCGAAATGGATGGGGACGATGGCCGTTCTCATGTGGCACGCCGAGGCGATCTCCATTACGTCCCTGCAGTTGCTGTTGGCCGTGTGTATGTTGGCATTTCCCCTCCTGCAACGTCTCTTCTGGGGTGAGGACCATCGGCAACGTCGCCTTAATGCGGCTTGCCAGGCGCTTGGCGAAGACTTTGAAATCGAAATTCAACATTTTAAGTAGCCAATAGTATTGATGGATTGCCTTCCCGGTGGCTTGTGTACCAACTTAAGAAGTTCTTAGACTAAAGCAAGCTGCAGAGTACAGTCCAAGGACACCAAAGGATACGGCGCCACGTATCAGCTACATTTATTGAAACTGGCATTTGACTTCTCACTTACAAGTAAAAAAAATACGTGCTACAGTATTTTTGGAAATTCAGTGCCTATGGGGGTGAAATAAGGGATGAGAGTTTGCATGGAAATGTTTCATTACCCAAGTATTATTGGCGCGAATTTTTTATTTTATTTACAAGTGGCAAGGGCGTTATCGACCATACGCCTGCTCTACAAGCCTCTTCCATTTCCTTCTGTTTGTCCTTTCAGTCTTCGTGGTCGCCCTAGTTGTGTCCTCACGGATGTTATCTCTCCACCTACTTCTGGGTCTTCCTCTTCCTCTCGTTCCATCTATTGTCCTTCCGAATGCTATTTTAGGTAATCTGTTTTTGTCATTCTTGCTATATGGCCTGCCCAGCTCAATCTTCTCTTCTTTAGCACATCTACGGCGTTACGACATTTGTACAGCTCTCTCAATTCTTAATTTTTTTCTCCATTCCATGTTTTCTAAATCATATTTTGGACCAAACATTTTTCTTAGTATTTTTCTTTCAAATATTAAGTTTTTCTTCATCTTTCTTTCTAAATATTAATGTTTCACATCCGTATAGCATTACTGGTACAGTGGTTGATTGATATAAGAGAATTTTGAAGTTATTACTAAGTGATCTTTTCTATAAGATTTTTATAAAACGAAAGAGTGTTTTGTTCGCTGTTGCTAGAAGAGCATCCACTTCTGTATCCACTCCATTATTGTTACTAAACAGACTCCCTAAGCACCTGAAGCGGTCAGCTGTTTTGAAAGTGAATCCCTACAACCAAAGGTGCATAACTTTGGTTTTTCTTACTTAAAACCAGAAATTGTGTCTTTTCTTCATTGACATGTAATCCTGCTTTCTCAGTAATTTTGTAATAATTTTGCATCATTTTGATTAATTCTGTTTTGGAATTACTTATTAATACTGCATCATCTGCTTAGGCAGATCTGGTAATATTCATCTCCTGCATTTGGTTCAAAATGGCTCTGAGCACTATGGGATTCAACATCTATGGTCGTCAGTCCCCTAGAACTTAGAACTACTTAAACCTAACTAACCTAAGGACATCACACAACACCCAGTCATCACGAGGCAGAGAAAATCCCTGACCCCGCCGGGAATCGAGCCCTGGAACCAGGGCGCAGGAAGCGAGAACGCTACCGCGCGACCACGAGCTGCGGACTCCTGCATTTGGATTAGTTTTACTAAATTCTCTATTGATCTTCTCTAAGACGAGGTTAAATAAAATAGGTGAAATGGCGTCTGCTTGTCTCAGTCCAGTGAACACCTTAAAGTTATCTGTTTCTCCTACAAGTGTCTTGATGTGACATAAAGTTTCAACTGTACAGTTTTTAATTAATATGATTAGCTTTGATGCTATTAGATTCCCTCATTATATTTAGAAGTGTCTGTCGGTGTATGCCATCGTAGGCCTTTTTCAAATCTACAAATAATATGTGTGCATCTACATTGAATTCCCATGCGTTTCCAGTTACCTATCTTAGAGTAAAAAGATGTTCTAATGTGGAACTATTTCTGCGGAAACCTATTAATTCTTTTGTAATTGGAATCAGTCGGTTTAATAGGCAGGTCGATAGGATTTTATACGTGACATCCAGTAAAGCGATTCCGCTATAGTTGGCGCACACAAGGGGATCATTCTTCTTAAATATGGGGCATATAATTGCGGTTTTCCAGTTTTCAGGTATGGTTTCTGTGTTCCAAATTGTTTCTGTTTAAGATTGTAGTTCTACTTCCAGTTGTGGTCCTCCATTCTGTAATAATTCAGCGTATATCTGGTCTTCACTATAAGTAACTTGTACATCGACTGCATCAGGTTCTTCAAATTTAAAATAAGACTGTGGACTATTGCAGTTGAGTAATTGTGAAAAGTATGTCTTCCATCTTTTTTGAATGTCACTCTTGTTGGTCAGTATTTTCCATGGAGTTTCTTTATAAACTGTTCTCTTTTAGTAAATTTACCAACAGATTTTTTAATATTTTGATATATCTGCCTTGCTCTGTGGTGCTTGAAATCATCCTCTGCTTCTTTTATCATATTGTTGTAGTATTCCCTTTTCTCTTGTCTTAGGCTTCGTTGTGTTTCCTGGCGAATTTTGTGATATCTTTTTTTCAGCGTCATATTGTTCCTTTCTTTAATCCGCACTTTTCTCTCATTTCTTCTCTCAAGAAATTTTTCCTTGGCACTTTTCGTTAAACCAAATTTTGTTAGGTCGTTTTATTTTTCCTATAAGTTTGGAAGATACTTCCTGAATACTGTACTTCAGGTGTCTCCATCTGCTTTCGACATCTTGTTTTTCCCTGTTGGACAGTCTAGTTTTTGTTAGGTTGCTTTCCATTTCTTTGGTAAAATTTTCTTTTGTAGATTATTCAGGCAGATTTCCTAGGTTATATCTAGCAATTCCCGCTCTATTTCCATTTATTTTTCTTTTTAATTTTATTTTCATTTTCGATATGATTAACATATTGTCTGCGTCAGAATCTACGCCCCTAAAAGCTCTAATATTTTTAATACTGTTCTGCAATCTTTTCTGGATAGCCACATGATCAATCTGATTCACTACTTCTCCACCTGATTATATCCATGTCCCGAAGTGAATGTGTTTGTGTTAAAATTTTGTGCCTCTTAACGTGAGATCATTTGTTATTGCAAAGTTTATAAGTCGCACCCCATTATCCGAAATTTTCTCGTGTAAGCTGAAATTGCCGATGGTTGGTTTCTAAATTTCTCCTTTCCTACTTTGGCATTAAAACCTCCTAACATTACTTTTACATTATGTCTACTTATTGAGTTGTACGTGCTACCAAATTGACTGTAGAATTCTTCTTTCATATCATTATCCTTATCTTCAATCGGTGCATGTGCATTTGGAAATGTAATATCTAACCACTGAGTCTGAACTGTGATGTATGAGATTCGACTATTGACATGTTTGAATTCCTTTACTGAGTCATTCATTGATTTATGAATGTAGCATCCAGTACCAGATTCATGTCATTGACCGCAGTCTCCATAAATTATAGTACCGTCTCCTGTTTTCAGTGAGCATGTTCCTTGCCATTTTACTCCTTGGAGAGCTACCAGTTGTACCCTATATTTCTGTAGTTCATTTATTAGTATTTGGGCACTTCCAGGGCAGTATAGACTTCTGGTACTCCAAGAACCAAAAGAGAAATCCTTGTAGCTTTCCCAACTTTTGCTCCAGTATATTCTCTCCTGAAACTTCCTGGCAGATTATAACTGTGTGCCCGACCGAGACTCGAACTCGGTTCGAGTTCGAGTCTCGGTCGGGCACACAGTTTTAATCTGCCAGGAAGTTTCATATCAGCGCACACTCCGCTGCAGAGTGAAAATCTCATTCTGGATATTCTCTCCTGTTTCCGAGGCATGCGTTGAGTATCCTGACCAGTCAGCATTTTTACATGAGTGGGTTGGTAGCCCTCAGCACAACCCCCAACGTTGAGGATCAAGAGTCTTGTTTTTGGGGTGCTCTATCCCTAGGTGAGTTGCCTTCACCATGGTTTGGCGAAACTCTTCTGCCCGTGTTAGTTTTTACCCACCCCGGGTATTTTATTTCCCCGGTACCGACCATGTCTGGAGAGATTTTCCCTATCCTCCACCTGGGGAGGCGCCCGATAGGGGACTAGCAAACACGACGCGGAAGGTTTGGAGCCAAATTAAGAAAATTTTAATTGGGTCCTCTGCTAGAAATAAAAAGGTGCACAGTTCACTGTTTCTGGAAATTCAGCCCCTAAGGGGCTGAAATGTTTTATGGAAATGTTTAGTTGTGGGATCATTTTTAAAGCTAAATCTAAGAAAATTAGTATTTAGCTTCTCCGTTTTAAATGAAAAAGAAAAAGACATGTTTCACTGTTTTGGGAAATTCGACGCCCAACGGGGTGAAATAGCACTAGTGTGATTCACTGACTCATCAACGCCCATCGAAAACCGTTAAAGATGGAAAATTGAAGTTTAGAGAGGGTTTGGATCTTATACTGCAGGCATCGCTTGAGAAGGGATTGTTCGCAATTCTACTCTAAGGGGCTGAAAAATGGGATGAAAGGCTTTCTTGAAAATTTGTCGAAAATCAGACAATTTTGAAGCTAGACCTACAAAAACTGGTATTTCAGTGGCTATGGAGCTTCGTTTGTGAAAACTAGTACTCGTCTTCTCGGCTACAAATATAAATGTACGTATTTCAGTGTTTTTGGAATTCCATTCTCCTAATGGAGTGAAGTAAGGATTAAAAGTTTTATGAAATTATTTAATTTTGAAAGCATTTTCAGAGCTAAATGTATGAAAATTTGTATTTGGCTTCTTTCTTTGGAATAATTAGATATGCATTTCATTGTTTTTGGAAATTCAGCCCCTAAGGGGGTAAAATAGAGGATGAAAATTTTTGAGAAAATATTTCGTTATATTAGAAAAAAATGTTTAAAGCTAATTCTATGAACACAGGTATTTCATTTGTCGGTTAGCTGCAGAGAAATTTACGTTAGTGGATGAACGTTTGCAATATAGACTTAATCGGCGTGAAAAGTTTAGAGAGAGTTGCGGTTCGTGAACAACATAAAAATTCGATTAAACAAAAATAAAGAGAAATCTGTGCAGATTGTACAGTGTACGCGAGCGAAGTAGCGGACGCTAAGATAATTATAAATAATATTAAGTTAAAGATGAACTCAGACTGTACATAAATGATTTCTTTCAGATACTTAATTGCAGAACAACACAGTAAGTGCATTTCACATTCTAATTAAAGTTTTACAAAATTATTAAAAAAGCCGGCCACATCCCGACAACACACTACGTACATGATCATTAACACTGTGCCATTGTAATTAGCTAAACAATGGAAGAGAGCTGACCACTTGTTGTGGCAGTTTGACAACGGTAGTTCGCGCACGAAGCTGAGTGCTGTGGTTGGAGGAGACGATCTCCGCCCCGTGAGGTGTCAACCTGCAAGTAATTTTAAACAGACTGTAGAACGGCGGATAGGAAGCATACCTCGGGAAGATGCGGTGTTTCCTTCCTTGTCCCTCACCGCTGGCTGTTCGTAATGTTGACCTTGGCCACCTCCGGAAATTGATACGCTCCGAGTACACTTCTGCCGTGTTTACACCGGCACCGTCTTTTTGCCGTTAATGATGTTTGTTGACTGACAAACAGCGCCGCTGTCCACAGATCAAAGCTGGCCGCGAAACGGGGTCCAAGGGGCGACGTGGGCGCCGGTTTAATATCGGGCTCTGAACCCTCTAACTGTCGGGATATTAAACTCGTGGCGTGTGTGACTTTGGGCGGCAAACTCCGGGACGACAGTCTGGCGAGCGTTCCATATTGTGAGGCACCACCCGAATACAGATGACGCTAGTCTTTAGAGGCTGCATCAGCGCGCTACCTCACGCCACGATACTCTGAGGAGGGGTGCGAGTCATTTCACAGTTCGTTTACTCAAGCCCTGGGGAGCCTCCAATTACAAGCTAAAGTTATCGTCGCCGTAAGGTGTAAAGATTAAAATCCGGCGCATCATAGGTCACACAGTGTGATCTGCTTGCTAAAACATCTTGCCTAGCCTGAAAAGCGACGCTTATGTAAGAAAACTAAGTGCACAGCGGACACTGAAAGGGGTAACACATATTGCTTGATGTTTCAGTTAGTCGCACACTTCATACAGATAAGAAATGCGGTGGCTCTTTCTTTCCTCGTGTCTGCGAGATGATTGTTTTCCGGTTTCACGATTAGAATTTTCCCTTTCTTCATTTCAAATACAGTGAAATTTATGCATCTAGGAGCCAGTTAATTAGTCGCATACTTTAGCTGATCTCTTTAGTTTCCAAAACATTGTAAGAATTTAAATCTAAATGTGTAAAGGACTGATTTTAATGATTAATGAAAACCATTTCATCTGTTTATTGTGTTACGGCTAGTTTCATTCTCAGAACAGTATGCCTCCAGTTACATAGAACAAGACATTACGCTAAAGCTACAGCATCTTGACAAATAAAACAACTCACTTTGCCAATAATCTTATACCTAATTCCCATCGAGTTGTGCTAAAATCTTCTTGCCATACTTCCACCACGCCATCGGCAGATTGTTAATGATCACTGTTTCTGGTTTAATCATGTGATAACCACTCAATTTATATCATGATTTCAGCACAACTCGGTGAGAATTTGGTATAAGACTGTTGACAGCGTGAATTTCTCATTTTATTCGTTAATATGTTATAACTTCAGCCTAATTTGCTGTTTTGTTGAACAACCGGAAACTTAAAGTTCTCAGAACGAAACCGGTCGTAACACGATAAACGTGCAACAACAGAACTGAGATGGTATTCATTGATTTTTAAAATAAGTGTCAATTCAGCTGTGGTGATCAACGTGCTCGACGTACAGAGGACGTAGCACGTAACAGAAAATTAAAATTTTGCACTCAGTATTTTTAAGTTTACCTATTGGTGACCTACAGACCAAGTGACAATTTCAGTTCATTTTCATTGGTCGTTCTTCTCCTCCAATAGTCTTTCATTTTCGTCTACTCACCATGTTTCTCCTGTCTTCCAACATATCTCACATTTTCTCTTACTGCTTCTCCCTTCTAATCTATATACTTTTCTTCTCTAGTATTTCCGGTGTCACGTTCGAGGTCCGATCTGACAAGTGATGAGGAAGGAAGAGGTATACCAACCTCGCATGAAAGACATCAGTCCGTATGGCTCCGGACGGTAGTACCCAGTAAAGGTTCCTGCCTAGGGTTACAAGTGGAAGGGACCATCAAATTCAATGGCGGAGCGCGGATCTATTTCTCGTTCATCAACAATTCACTGTTTTTATTATACAGGTTGTATCAAAATGTATCATCCAATCTGGCACATCTATACTTCTGAAACTAGTAAACATATACAAAGAATTTTCTTTTTTGATTAACGGGAAACTCAAAAAAATTTTTTTTCATGCCTTTTCATAGGCGTTCAATATTCCTCCCTTGAGATGCACGGCATATGTCAATGCGGTATTCAAATTGTTCCCACACTTCAGCGAGCATGTCTTGAGTCACAGCTTCCACAACATCCCTTGTGCGATGTCTCAGCATTCATTATTGTTGGTAATAGACGCACATAAACATAGTCTTTTATAAACCCCCACAAGAAATAATCACCTGCAGTCAGATCTGGTTCAGTAACCTTTTGATTTAAAAATTCCCTCACTTTCAGGTGCAAGTGTGGCGGACCTCATTCTGTTGGTAAATGAAATTGTTTGAATCAGTCTCGAACTGTGGGAGAAAGTTCTCAAGTATATCGACATATGTGTTTCCGAGAAAGAAAAATGGACCACACACCTTTTCCCGTGAAACTGCACTAAACACTTTACATTTTGGAGAGTCCCTCTCATGTTGTACAACTTCATGTGGTTTTCCCATACCCCATTATCTCACATTATGACGGTTCACCTTTCCATTTAAATGGAATGTTGCCTCGTCACTTAACACTAAGCATGGAAGAAAACAGACGTCCTCCATCTTACCAGGAACGAAATTACAGAACTCGACACGTTGTTTGTCACATTCACGAAAAGCTTGCAGTAACTGTCGAGCTGCACGGCGAACGGATTTCTGCGGTCTACTTCTGAAAGTATGCCAGATGGAATCGACGACTGTGTCAGACAACCGGGTACGGCCTGGCGATTTGCCTTTACTCACACAATCTGTTTCTCGGAATTGTTCATGCCATCGTCTAATTCTCTGTGCCGTAGAAGGACCTACACCATCTTTCTTTCTTTCTTTCACTGGTGCCATGTCCCGCGCTGACGCAGGGTCGGCATTGTTAGAAACGGATTTGGCAAGGTTAGCGGAAAGGGGTGGCCGGATTCCCTTCCTGCCACGAACCCATACCCCCCGGGACAGAATTAGTGCACCCCTGCTGTCTGCATCTAGTGTAACTCATGGAATAGTGCAAACGTGTTCAGATGTGTGCGAGTCGGGTAACTGAGGCGGAACGTGGGGACCAGCCCGGTATTCACATAGTGGATGTGGAAAACCGCCTAAAAACCACATCCAGGCTGGCTGGCACACCGACCGACGTTGGTAATCGGCTGGGCGGATTCGATCCGGGCCGTTGCGCCTACCCAAGTCCAGGAAGCTGAGCATCTGCGCTCTCGGTTAACCAGGCGGGTAGGAGCATCCACACCATACCTAGTACGAAAGTCACGCTGAACAGTTATTACTGGCCCGCAATGGGCAAAACGTAGAAAACAAAAGGCTGTGTGTTGTCCCGACACCATTTTTGCTAGAACTAAAATGGGCGCACGCTGCTGCTACCTAGCGAGAACCATGTAAAACTCAAGAGTTCGCTATTTCCAACAGTACGTTGTTGACGCATATATCTCAATTAACATAACAGTTATGATTTTTGAAAAGTATAATGATTCTTTTTGGAACAGCCGTTGTATTTGATACTAGCTTAGCGCCCACTGCTTTGCTCGCGTAGACTATATGGCCTGCAGAGATTTTTGTGTCTACAAACTGCAACATCTTCTAAGCTTTTCACGCAAAATTAAGGCCATATAGCTTTCTGAATTTTCTTCTGATTAAAAAGCGATTCTGGTAACTGGAGTCAAAACTTTTTGTTAATCACGCCTTTTCAATTCTTGTGGGGATATTCCCATAGCAACTTTCGTCCCCTAACAAATACTTCTTTACATCTAACCAAGAAGTGAAATAACAAATTTTCATAAATTTAGCTTAAAAATTTTTTAATGTAACGAAATATTTTCTTAAAAAAGCTTTCAACCACTATTTTACCCCTTAGTGGTTGAATTTGGGAAACCAAATACCATTTTCCGTAGTTCTAGCTTAGAAATTCTCTTAGTTGCTAAATACTTACAAAAGGTCTTGCATCTCCTATTTCACCGCCTTAGGAATGGAACTTCGGATAACCATTTATTAAATAATGTCTACAATATAAGATCCGCACCCTCCCCACACCTCAAGTTTCTATTCTCAGCGGTTTGAGCTGGGCGGTGATGATTCAGTGAATCAGTGTGACTCTATTACATCCCCTGCGGGGTTGAATTTTTCAAAAACAGTGTAGCATGTATTTTTCATCTTCAATCGAGAAACGAAACGCTTTAAAAATAATTTCATAATAAAATATTTTCATAAGAAATCTCATCCCTATTTCACCCCTTAGGGATCCAATTTCTAAAAATTTGTAACCGAGAAGTCAATGTTCATAATCATTTAACAGTTATTTAATAATGATATGGTTTCAAAACCATTTTCACCAACTATTTCATTTCCATAGGGCTAAATGTGGTTCCTGAAGAGGGGCAGCAGCCATTTCAGTAGTTGCAGCGGCGACAGTCTGGATGATTGACTGATCTGGCCATGTAACATTAATCAAAACGGCCTTGCTGTGCTGGTACTGCGAACGGCTGAAAGCAAGAAAAACTACAGCCGCAATTTTTCCCGAGGGCATACATCTTTCCTGTATGGTTAAATGATGATGGTGCCCTCTCGGGTAAAATATTCCGGAGGTAAAATAGTCCCCCATTCGGTTCTCCGGGCGGGGTTACTCAGGAGGACGTCGTTATCAGGAGAAAGAAAACTGGCGTTCTACGTATCGGAGCGTGGAATTTCAGATCCATTAATCGGGCGGGCAGGTTAGAAAATTTAAAAAGGGAAATGGCTAGGTTAAAGTTAGATATAGTGGGAAATAGCTGAGTGTCAGCGCGACATAATATCAATCCTAATGGCCCGGGTTCGCTTCCCGGTTGGGTCGGAGATTTTCTCCATTCAGGGACTGGGTGTTGTGTTGTCCTAACCTTCATCATCATTATTTCATCCCCATCGACGAGCAAGTCGCCGAAGTGGCGTCAAATCGAAAGACTTGCACCCGGCGAACGGTCTACCCGACGGGAGGCTCTAGTCACACGACATTTATTTTTTTAGTGATGTTCGGTGGCAGCAGGAACACGACTTTTGGTAAGGTGAATACAGGGTTATAAATACAAAATCAAATAGGGGTACTGCAGGAATAGGTTTATTAATGAATAAAAAAATAGAAGCGCGGGTAAGCTAATACAAACAGCATAGTGAACGCACCATTGTAGCAAAGACAAACACAAAGACCACGCCTACCACAGCAGTACAAGTTTATATGCCAACTAGCTCCGCAGATGACGAAGTGATTCATGAAATGTATGATGAGATAAAAAAAATTATTGAGATAGTGAAGGCAGACAAATTTAGTAGTCATGGGTGACTGGAATTCATTAGTAAGAAAAGGAAGAGAAGGAAAAGTAGTAGGTGAATATGGAATGGGGGTAAGGAATGAAAGAGGAAGCCGCCTGGTAGAATTTTGCACACAGCGTAACTTAATCATAGCCAACACTTGGTTCAGGAATCATGAAAGAAGGTTGTATCCACAGGAAGAGACCTGGAGACACTGGAAGGTTTCAGATAGATTATATAATGGTAAGACAGAGATTTTGGGACCAGGTTTTAAATTGTACGACATTTCCAGGGGCAGATGTGGACTCTGACCACAATCTGTTGCTTATGAACTGTAGATTAAAACTGAAGAAACTGCAGAATGGTCGGAATTTAAGGAGATGGGACCTGGATAAACTGAAAGAACCAGAGGTTTTAGAGAGTTTCAGGGAGAGCATAAGGGAACAATTGACAAGAATGGGGGAAAGAAATACAGTAGAAGAAGAATGGGTAACTCTGAGGGATGAAGTAGTGAAAGCAGCAGAGGACCAAGTAGGGAAAAAGACGAGGGCTAGTAGAAATCCTTAAGTAACAGAATGCATATTGAATGTAATTGATGAACGGTGAAAATACAAAAACACAGTAAATGAAGCAGGCAAAAAGGAAAACAAACGTCTCAAAACGGAGATCGACAGGAAGTTCAAAATGCAATGATGGCTAGAGGACAAATTTAAAGATGTAGAGGCATATATCACTAGGGGTAAGATAGATACTGCCTACAGGAAATTAAACAGACCTTTGGAGAAAAGAGAACTACGTGTTTGATTAGTAAGAGCTCAGATGGAAACCAAGTTCTAACCAAACAAGGGAAAGCAGAAAGATGGAAGGTTTATGTAGAGGCTCTATGCAAGGGCGATGTACTTGAGGACAATATTATGGAAATGGAAGAGGATGTAGATGAAGATGAAATGGGAGATATGATACTGCGTGAAGACTTTGACGGAGCACTGAAAGACCGGGAGTAGACAACATTCCATTAGAACAACTGATAGCCTTGGGAGAGCCAGCCCTGGCAAAACTCTACCATCTGGCGAGCAAGATGTATGAGACAGACAAAATTCCCGCAGACTTCATGAAGAATATAACAATTCCAATCCTAAAGAAAGCAGGTGTTGAAAGATGTGAAAATTCCCGAACTATCGGTTTAATATGTCACGGCTGCAAAATACTAAGACGAATTCTTTACAGACGAATGGAAAAGCTGATAGAAGCCGACCTCGGGGAAGATCAGTTTAAATTCCATAGAAATGTTAGAACACGTGAGGCAATACTGACCCTACGACGTATCTTAGAAGACAGATTAAGGAAAGGCATTTGTAGACTTAGAGAAAGCTTTTGCCAATGTCGAATGGAGTACTCTCTCAAAAATACTGAAGGTGGCAGGGATCAAATACAGGTAGCGAAAAGGTATTTACAATTTGTACAGAAACCAGATGGCAGTTATAAGAATCGAGGGGCATGAAAGGAAAGTAGTGGTTGGGAAGGAAGTGAGACAGAGTTGTAGCCTACCCGTGATGTTATTCAATCTGTATATTGAGCAAGCAGTAAAGGAAGCTAAAGAAAAATTCGAAGTAGGAACTAAAATCCATGGAGAAGAAATAAAAACTCTGAGGTTTGCCGATGACATTGTAATGCTGTCAGAGACAGCAATGGACGTGGAAGAGCAGTTGAACGGAATGGATAGTGTCTTGAAATGAGGATATAAGTTGAACATCAACAAAAGCAAAACGAGGATAATGGAATGTAGTCGAATGAAATCGGGTGATGCTGGGGGACTTAGGATAGGAAGTGAGACACTTAAAGTAGTAAATGAGTTTTGCTATTAGGGGAGCAAAATAACTGATGATGGTAGAAGCAGAGAGGATATAAAATGTAGGCTGGCAGTGGCAAGGAAAGCGTTTCTGAGGAAGAGAAATTTGTTACCATCGCGTATAGATTTAAGTGTCAGGAAGTCGTTTCTGAAAGTATTTGTATGGAGTATAGCCAGGTATGGTAGTGAAACATGGACGATAAGTAGTTTAGGCAAGAAGAAAATAGAAGCTTTCGAAACGTGGTGCTACAGAAGAATGCTGAAGATTAGATTGGTAGATCACATAACTAATGAGGAGGTATTGAATAGAATAGGGGAGAAGAGAAATTTGTGGCACAACTTGACTAGAAGAAGGGATCGGTATATAGGGAATTTTCTGATGTATCAAGGGATCACCAATTTAGTATTGGAGGGCAGCGTGGAGGGTAAAAGTCTACTTGTAGGGCTCGAAACTAAGAAACTATGGACGTGTATAGGGCTTATTATTAGAAAACTTAAATCTTGTAGAAACGATTTATGTCAGTAGCATTTGTTCAACGAAAACCGTAGAGACTGCAGGTCAAAAATCATGTGCCGTAATTGTTTATTTATGATACTGCAGCACCAAACCATTGCCTACAGTGTAGTCTTTGTAGCGTGCACTTCACGGGCAAGTGGACTGGTGCTCACTGAAGAATTTTCTCGTACACGACCTGAAACCATCTCCTCAATCTCTACGATCTGGCTAAATTGGCGAAGTCGGCCTCCGTCTCTCGAGGAGCGGATACCAAGCAGACGATCAGCAGCATCGTACCCACGGTGGTCCGATTGTTTGTCGATTAGCCTTAGCAACCTACCTATGGCCTAAATGGCCGTTTCTGGTAACTTTCTACTCATGGAGATAAAAAACTTCCTCCAATCAGGATGAAGCATGTTGCTAAATATTTCTCTGTGATCTTGTTTGGCGGACACTAGATCGTGCAACGTCTCATATTTTATAAGGTAGTGTCCATTGTGAAAAACAAGCTTTTCTTGAACGCATCCTACATTCAAGACCTCGTACCACCAAAAATATTTGTTCACGACCTTTTATACTTCAAAATATTTATTTTAGAACCTCTACCGTCAGTTTAATTTTGACGCCAAAAACTTGGGATCCTCTATGCTTATTACGTTAACTGAAGGTGGAGAGGGGAGAAAGGAAAGGAAAGGGATGAAGCAACTGGTATCAGCTGCATCGGTATTGTACACAGTGCGACGACGACTGAAAATTTTGCCAGTCCAGTATTCGAAGACAGGATCGCCAGGTTAATAGGTAGTTACGTTAACCACTGAGTCATCCAGACACAGTGCTTATCGGAATTCCGCGGACTGTCTCGGCACGCCACCCCGCCGACCCACGTTCCTACCTAGCGTCATCTATCTGCAGCTCCTATCCATGTCCTCATGCTTGCTACTTTGAGGTTCCCAAGGGAGATGAACGTAACTGTGCACCTCCACAGAAAGTAGTGCCCATCGAGACGAATCAATGATATGAACGTGTGGTGTTCACGAAGAAAAATTTATGAGCTTGTCTCATCCTCATTGGAGGAAGTTTTTTTTATCTCTGTGTGTAGAAAGACACCGTGCATTCGTATAACTCGATGGTTAGTTTTGGGGAGAGCCTATTTAGGCACAAACCTCATCATATTGAGCCTACGCCATCGTTGCGGAGAAAGCGTTTGATGGGAGGTGTAAAGCAACATCCCAAGAAGTACTGCTTGCATATATGAGAGTAGAACAGAATATAACATGTCCTCTTGATGCTGTCGATGACTAGACGAGAATTGAATAACTGGGTGCTGACTGTCAGAAAATAGCGGACAACTTGATGGTAGGATGGCATGTGGATGAATTTACCCACAGTAATAGAAAGGAAGAAATCGTGTCATTTCATACCAGCAGAAGGATTATGCACTTTTGGCGGGACATGGACTTTATCCAAATAATGTGTCCTAGATAGGTACACAAGGGATGAAAGACGTCAGTGCATAAAGGTAGGAACTGGCGAAAATGAAACGTAGTGGAAAGAACAACACAGTCAAGAGGGATCACCAGAAGATAAAGAAGATAAACCCAGAAGAGGGGGCGAAACCTCGATTATTTACGGAGAGGTTGAAGAGAAATATGTCACGGCCTTACAACATAAAAGATTTTACCTTCAATACAGAAGCAGCTACAAAATTTGGTGGCAGAAAGAAAAACGCAATCCTCTGCTAGCATTAGAAACGGAGTAAATATTGTAGGAGGCCTTAGCATAATTAAGAATAAAATATGTTTTCAAAATAAAACTGAAATTCTAGAGCTGTCGACAGAATTTTATTTTGAAAAAAATATATCCAAAATTGATCGAAGAATGACAGTTGATCAAAGAATGACAGCTATGAATAAAATCATAAAATGTAACATATAATATAAAAGGCATCCAGTCATTATTGTTTGCAGAGCAAAGATTTCATTTCGTGTGTTGATACTCTAGTTACTATGTGCTTATATATCGATTATTACTTTCTTAAGTTCAGATTGTGAAGTTGTGCGTGAATGTACGTAACTGAATTTTTCATCAGAGATTGTGATTTGTAGGTCAATTCAACTGTCTCGTATTTACAAATGCTGAGTATGCTGATATGGTATTTGTCCATTGTTTTTGCTAGAGACGCTGCTGATTTTAGAGAATACTGTTGAAGGTTTCCTAGCCACAGAATACTAGACCCAAGAGTGTCCGCCTATATTTTCATTAAACTTTGTGAGCCTGGTGCAGTTCACAGAAGTTATATCTCATATGATCGTGCCAATGAACAGAGTGTGGGCGAAGTAGTAGGTGCTCTAACTTGGTAGAGCGTAATTCAACAAACTCCTCGCCGTCTGAACAGGCAGCCCACGGTACCGACCAGCCACCGTGTCACCCTCGTCCCACAGGCGTCATTGGATGCGGATATGGAGGGGCATATGGTCAGCACACGCTCTCCCGGCCGTATGACAGTTTACGATCCCCACAAGGGCTGAGTGCACCTGTAAGGGATCCGTGATCCCACGAACATAGGGATTAGTATCGAACACCCAGGTCGATAGCAGACAGGTGTCGATTGTCGAGCGCTGCAGGAGGCTGTGAGATAAGTGTCGGGTGAGCAGTGGTACTGGAGAGACGGACAAGAATGGTGGTCGAGTGAGTAGTAAACGGTAAAATTCACCGGAGTATGACAAATGAGCGCGTCCCCCTGGTCGTCGTGGGGTTGACCCTCATCGATACCTAGAGATATAAAACCAAAAGTGACAAGTGCCGAATTACGTGTTTCGCGTGAACCGCGTCGGTCAGCAACAACGTGGACTGCAGTGAGGATTGTTGTGAATGTTAACCATCATCATTGCGTGTGACGAAGTACTTCAAATCAGCAACCAGTAAAAGATATGACTGTAATTAAACGTGTAAGGCGAAGTTAACAACTGCATCAGGACTTGTGTGTTAGTAGAAAATACATATCAGTTAGTACATCGCAACCTTTATGGTCTTTAATAATAGACAAACTTTCAATCATTAACTATTCCGTCTCAGAACAGCCGCACTCGGTTGAAATAGCCCCGAAACCACAGGCCGATAGTCTTTCATCCATTAAGCACACAGTCATATAATCATAATAATTAACTGTTTGGCGGCTTCGATAAATCACACAAAACCCAATAAAGGACATAACGGGGGTGTTTCACAGTCCGCTTGCCAACAGCGCTCGGCAGACCGGATGGTTACCCATCCAAGTACTAGCCCAACCCGACAACGCTTAAATTCAGTGATCTGACGGAAACTGGTGTTATCACTGCGGAAACGCCGTGGAGAATTTTTGCACCTACTGATGTTCCACGTAGGACAATGTGGGTGATGGATACGGGCTCTGCCTTTGTTATTTACATCGGTTTCAACGCCTTCAAAAAGGCCTGTATGTGTGTGTGTGTGTGTGTGTGTGTGTGTGTATGTTTGACGTTTACGGTGCTCAATGGCATCGCTGTCAGCGCCCTTACACATATCAAAAGAAACGAGTGTGGAAAAATGACTAAAACTCTTGTCACACAGACAGGAGGAAATTTATAAAAGCCGGCCGGAGTGGCCGAGAGGTTCTAGGCACTACAGTCTGGAACCTCGCGACCGCTACGGTCGCAGGTTCGAATCCGGCCTCGGGCATGGATGTGTGTGATGTCCTTAGGTTAGCTAGGTTTAAGTAGTCCTAAGTTGTAGGGGACTGATGACCTCAGAAGTTAAGTCTCATAGTGCTCAGAGACATTTGAACCAAATTGATAAAATGACAGTCACTCACTCACTCCCATCGCACTTGCGTTGACACTCACAATCACTGTATCTCACAAAACGTCACGCAACGGACTAGGGTGAAAGGTGCTAGACGTGGCATTAAAAGAGAAGTAAAACTACAGAAGAGCTAAAAGGAAGCCACAGGGGAATGTGACTGGCTAACCTCTGTAACGGGACATCCTCCTCTAGCATTGCTTCTCCTTAACAGTATTTATCAATACCAATATTATTTTTCGAATTCCGGACAGGTGAGTATTATCTCAGTTACTTTTCTGAAAACTTGCATATAATTTTATACACTGTATGTTATAGTACAAGTTAAAATATATGGAAAGGAATTACTTTATGAATTATTTTAGTTTCGATGTTAAAATCGATAAGTGCTAGTTCTGAATGTACAGTTAAATGATTTCTTTAGAAACGTTTGAAATTACGTATTATTGGCACACATAAAACATCTATTATCAATTACGCAAGCCTGTACTCTTTACTATATTTCTGGATTCATTTATGAAATAGTAACCGAAATTAATAATGTGTCGGAAACTAGCAGAAATTGGAATATTGTTAATTCTGTAGAGTGTAGGAGTAGTATTATTTCTGCAGAGTGTGGGAGTAGTAAGCATGCCTCTGAAGTGATCGATAGTATTTTTGTGCGCACAATGTAATTTTGGCTTTATTAACGTTAAAAATCAAAATTCTGCATCAAATACTGAAACGTGAGAAAATATATTTAGGCAAAAAATGTTGCAACAAACAATCTTCAGATTTATTTAGCTTAAACCACGCGTGAGGACCTTATTTGAAATTTTCAGCTTCAAGAACCAGACCCCCTATACAAGAAGAGCTGGAGCCATATCAACATCACAAGCTGAGTAAACTAGAAAGTTTATTGTAAACTTCGCACCTCTCACATCTTCATGAAAGACTCTGCTTATTAATTACTTGGACAGGAAATTGTTTAATGTGGACTATAGATGGAAGTAGGGAGGAGGGGAGAAATTACACCACTTAGAAAAAGCATAGGTAACACGTTAAGAACATCGCCCAAAAATTTTAGGATACAAGTGGAACGAACCATAGAACCTTAAAATTCTAACCACATTCATATGAACGTTACTTAAAATAGAGGTAGATCTATCGGGAAATCTGCAACTGCCCTCCTGTCGGAGATAAAAAAAATAAAAAAATAAAAAAAATAAACGTCTAACAAAATATGGTGTATTGTAATCTGTCACATTGGAGGATCTTCTCACCGGAGCGACAAGCCATGTGTCATAGGGCTGTGGCCTATGGAAAGACGAGTGAGGAGGACCTCGTATCGTCGACGTGACCGGAAATAGGTACCCCACGGCCGCGTTCTCGGCTTTACTAGACGGAGCTTATTGTCTGTCACTTCCAGCAACTCATCCTCCCATCCTTTACCTGCTGCGTACGAGCGTTGTAGAGTGTAAAGGGCACTCAGAAAATCGGAATAGACCAAGAAGATGGCTCTTTAAGAACGTTTCATCTACTCCGGTGCCCACAAGACAGCACATAACTTCGCGTCGGAGACACTGAAGTCTCGAGACAGTCAGACCTTAAGGACACGATACCGGAAAACAACAGAGCGACCAACGGAATGCCACTGATTACACTCACCCCACAAAGACAGCCACTTAGTTGTGGTGTTCACTAAAAATGTCATAAAATATCGCGTTAAAAGCGGAAGCAGGAGTGCAGTCTCTCCTGTACTGCACCAATCTAAAATTACACTGGGTCTCTGCAGCAACCATGGTGGCAGGCGGTTAAAATCCTGGATTTGAGGTCGTATGTTCTCCACATCAAGTGACTCTAGCACGAGCTGCACGCGGATCCCAAGCGGCTTTGTTGGCGAAAAGCGGTGCCAGAGGTAGACGAGCAACAGTGTTCTATGCAATTGTAGTCAGAGTTTCGACGAATTTGGGTGCCTGATGCGCCATGAGAAGCTGCCGCCGGATGGTGAGTGGCGGTTCCCTGGCCTCAGCACAGAGACTGTGTGCGGGGCCAGTCCTGTAAGCACCTCTGGCCAGCCTAATACCCTCATGGTGGATATCGGCAATAATCTTCAGGTAAGAAGGACTCGCTGACCTGACACTGTGCATCCACAGTCCAGTTTCGAACGCACAAGGGCTCTATAAAACCGGAGCAGACGCGCCCTGTCTGCTCCCAAAGACCTGTGTCTAAGACACATTATGATATTCAAGGTGTTCTGGGTTCTGGCTCTCAGTTACGTTAACTACCAGAGTTTGGAGTAAAAAATGAGGCCCAGAAACCTGACGTGTAAAATGGTGTTCCTCATATGCAAGTGAGGTAAATTAAAAATACGACGAGAACGATTAAAATGGACACAAAGACACACACACACACTAATTTACAGAAAACTGAAAACCTGTCCCTGCAGTCCACTATAACTACGTCATTGTAACTAGCAACTGACCGGTCACTGATGGGACAGAAAACAGCAAAATCTTCCACAAATAAGGAACACTGTACAAGACTCCACAATGTGGACGAGATACTTTTTACGACAATGGAAAGGAGGTAACATTTAAAACACTGCCATTCTCGCACCTAGAAAAGCGCTTGAACAGGAAGGAGTGTATGAAGATGAGAAGCTGGCCACTAAGGTCCCACTGATGGAGTTGCACGAAAATACTGTCTCCAAGTAGTGTCGTATGCCTTAGCGACATCAAAGAATACACCAATACAGTGAAGTTTACAAAGACTGAATAGCTGCCTCTAGTAGTGTCAGGCCATTGACAGTGAACCGAAATCTCCGTTATGCCTACTGAGAGCGGCTAAGGAGTTACCTGGTCTCTGACAGCCTGACCACTCCAGTGTCTTTTTTACACAGTGCGTTAAGGCGATGCAGTAACTACTGGGACGTATGCAGTCCTTTCCTGGTTTGACGAGAGGTGACAGCATAGCTTTTGCACAAGAGATGGGAAACTGGTCTGTCTATCACATAAAATTAGATCATTCGAGGAGGATTTCCTTTGTCACTGCTGGAAAATGTCGAAGTGCGGGATTTTGTGGTTACTGGGTGCGGCATCACGAGTCTCATACAGTGGCCATTCTAGGTTCCACATGGACTAAGGTCAGTTATAATCCTCAGATTTGTCGATCTGAAGTCCAACTTTCTCCTTTTCGCAGTCGCACGGTAGTGGTGAAACGCCGATCCTGCGTGGCATCGGAAGCGTTCACTGCAAAATACTCTGTCATAGTCTGAACTATGGCTCTGAGCATTTTTTGGAGATAACCCTGTTTCAGCACTATTGCTATGGATAAACGACTGTATTTATTGGAAATCTTCGTGATTGCTTCCAGTACTTTTGAAGAACAAGTGGAACGCTTGATGGAAGCCAAGAAAGTTTGCCATGACCTTTGTAAGTAGCCTGTTTATGTGTTTCTACGTTGGCAGCGCTATGCAGCACTGTAGACTGTATTAATATCTCTGACAGCGCTGTGCGTCCTCCTTAACAGACTCTGTGGCTTGTCGGACTCGCGATTACAAGATAATAATTAGCAGTGATGGAAATTAGAAGCAGTATTAGCGCGAGCGGATAGTGTGGACATGTGTCCGTCATGGAGATTTAATATTGGTTGGATATGGATTGTAAAATGTGGGTAATGGAATTATTGACGATTATATAATTTTTGGAACTGGATGTCACATGATTAAGGTAAAACCTGCTAAATACATTGTTTGCTCTTCAGCAAAATTTTTCCTTTGCTAACCACATGCCTATTAGGAGTTGGAGCCTACAGTACCGTAGTTAGAATCTTTTTATTTAGGTGCCTGTATACTTACTGTATCTGCTGTAGTTCGTGTCATGGATATTTTCTGTGAGGTAAGTGACTTATGAAATGTATGGGATATTGTTCTTCTAATTCAGGGCCATTCTTTTTTGTTAATTAATAGTCAGATTTCGTTATCCTTGTACATTGTGGGTCATTGATGAACAGAATGAGTTTGAGCTGTATCTTTCAGGTAAAATTCTGTAGGTCAGTGTTGAAACGATAAAGACAAGCAAAGTGACAGTAGCCGGCCTAAGTGACCGAGCGGTTCTAGGCGCTACAGTCTGGAACCGCGCGACCGCCACGGTCGCAGGTTCGAATCCTGCCTTGGGCATGGATGTGTATGGTGTCCTTAGGTTAGTTAGGTTTAAGTAGTTCTAAGTTCTAGGGGACTGATGACCTCAGGAGTTAAGTCCCATGGTGCTCAGAGCCATTTGCACCATTTTGAACCAAAGTGACAGTACATCAGTTTCACTCAGCAGTTTCGGAATTAAATAAAGTAGTTTCACCCTTTCTTACTCTCCTTAACGCCACATCCAGCCTTGTCCTCCGCGTCCCGAAATGCTGTGACTTTTTTTGGGATTAGGCGGCATTAAAAACCACATAACATCTGTACGCCTGTCCCATATTGTTGAGCAGCACTCACCAGTCTACCAAGGAACATGTTGCCTTCTAAGATGTCCTGAGAAATTTGGAATGGATACGTCAGTGGCATGACGGATCACTCGTGTGATGTGATCCGTCCATTCATGGATGCTGTCACGGTGTTCAGCTACAGCCAGCTGGCTGAACAGCTCCCAGCTATGCCTGCTGACCATCCATTTCAGCGGCTTCTCCATCGAGTAGATAGATCTATAGTAGGAAATGATCTCTAGAATGAAGGTCATTAGTTGCTTCGCACTGAGCTGAGGTTAAAAATGCCACTCTACCTACTTCCGAAAAAGAAATCGACAATTAACGTCTCTTCAGTGTAGCCAATAATAATAATATGTGCGATGTTCGAGTACAAGTCAACACAGAACTTTTCGTAGTGTTATCTATTGTTCAAAGCGCCCACATCTCGCTACTGGTGAAATAAAACGATACTCGTCGTCTACTCGTGGGCGGAAAACAACGGCAATGGGTGGAAAGTTCGATTCCTGGAAGGAAAAACTTTTTCGTAATGTCATTTAAGTTTCAGTTGTCTTGCTGTAGTTGAAAAAAATTGGTATCTGACATGCTATTGTGATTTGTGTAGTGGACTGACAAGACAGCTAGTCCACAGTGACGGGTAACCGAAAGGCACGCGTTTACACACGCCGGCTGGCGTTAGGTCTGAAACAGGATACGTAATGAATGCTATAAAGAAAAGTACGTAGCTGCTGGAATACTTAACTTTAATCCATCATTTGTATACAGCATTGTTGATGATACAAGTGAGACTCTCTCTAGAAATGGTTAATGGCGCCTTGCTAGGTCGTAACCATGGACTTAGCTGAAGGCTATTCTAACTATCTCTCGGCTAATGAGACAAAGGCTTGGTCAGTGTAGTCGCTAGCAAAGTCGTCGTACAACTGGGGCGAGTGCTAGTACGACTCTCTAGACCTGCCGTGTGGTGGCGCTCGGTCTGCGATCACTGACAGTGGCGACACGCGGGTCCGACATGTACTAATGGACCGCGGCCAATTTAAAGCTACCACCTAGCAAGTGTGGTGTCTGGCGGTGACACCACAATTTGTTAGCAATTCGTCCAGATGCTAGGATTTGAATACCCATCTAACACAACTTTACGTTACTTTGACTTTAGACAAACGCACATTTTGTTATTTGTGAGTGAAGCAATATTTCAGTTGCTTGGTAGGAGTCCCATACACTAGTCGAGCGCAGAAACTTTCATCATGTACTGCTTTTTGAAATATGTCTGATTGTAGTATATCTGAGTTTACAAGCTTTAAAAACTACGTAATTTCTAATATTTTGTGTCCTGACATTTGCAGATGTGAATCAGGCGGAGCGCAGTTCAGATCGCTTACATTCTTTTGAGCATGATTGTATAAACGTAAAATTCATGAAAGAAGAGCAAGCATTCAGCAGCACTGGATTAAAAAAAAAATCACGACTCCCAAGAATTGAGGCTAATATGAACAGTGCTCTCTACAGCGGAGTTCTGGTGGTACTGTCCATCCTTCAGGGTATTACACTTGCTATATTTCTGAAGAACAATGTCCAGTCGTATATGGCCATGAAACCTACAAACTTTTTCCGATGAAGTATACCACTGCGTCCTAGGACTGCATGTTCGACTTGCACGTCCTCCATCGAACACGTCTGCAATGTGGTTGGTGGGCAACTTGATTGCCACGATGTTCCACCTACCACTTTTTGAAGCTTGGGAGAGTCGCACACAAACTGGGTGATTACCAGGAAATATACCCAGCCTCTCAGCGATTCTACACCACCACGTTTTGGCTCTCAATAAAGCATGTTAGGGCTCCACCCTGTACTGAATTCTGGAAGGCAGAAGTTATGTGCATAGATGCAATCCTAATCTTTTTATGGGTTACCAAGTAGCTTCTCTGTGGCACAGAGTTTGTGTCAGTTTCTTGAATCGTTTATGTGTTGTAATTTTAGCAAAAGTTATTGTTTTTTCAGAGGTGACAGCCTTTAAACAAATTTCGGTAATTCTTTAATGCTGGTGCATAAGTCAACGTAAATAACAAATGGGAAGTTGTATAGTGGTAATGAGACTTCACCGATCATGAGATGGCCGTATCCAGGCTCCCTCAGCTCAAGAGAACCGTTACTACAACCTGTGACGAACGGCAGCTGGATGTTGACCCACCGCCCCTACGAACTTAGTCATCTCAGCAGAGAGGATTTCCCGGTATTCGGAGGTAAGGGTGTGAGGGAGCTTGTGGTTTCGCCTTTACGGGACAGCGAGAACTACTTGGCGTGGCTCTCAGCAGCTTATAGTTGGCTGGTCGCCCATCAATTTGCGTGAAGTCACGATCAAGTTCGATGCCACTCACATTAATCATTCCGGGACTGACAGGCTGACGACCCGACTATGCTACTGCAAGTGTCGAGGAACTTATTAAATGCATACGTATCGTTTCTCCCGAATGATATTTATTCTACGATCGTGTCGAATATTGTTTCTTAAAGACATGAGATATTTCTCTGTTATATAATAATGAAGTTCATGGGTTCAAAAAGAAGAGGTGAGGGAAGAAAGTTAGCAGCAGAAAGTCTCACAAAGCACATAACTTCGCATTTCACTGACATCGGTTTATTTAAATCCGGAAAACTTTGCAATCAGACGCAATTGGTGATTATAGATATTTTTTTTAAATTTAGTGTTACCGGTGATGCTTGTCATCGTTCTTGTTGCTCTGGTCTTCGTCCTAAGATTGTTTAGGCGAAGCCCCCACGCTGCGTTATCCCATGCAAGCCACCTCATCTCCGAACAACTGCTGCAACCTACATCAATTTGTATCTGCTTACTATTATTCATTCCATGGTCCTCTCCTACAACTTTTACCCCCTCTTCCCCAATACATATTCCCTCCAACACCAACAGTATGGTTCCTTGACACTTCAGAAAGTGTTGTATCGGCGGACTCCTCCTTTTAATCAAATTGTAGCACAAATTTATTTTCTCGTCTCCATTAGTTACGCGATCTACCCATCAAATCTTCAGCATTTTTCTCTAGCACTACGTTTCAAAACTTCTATTCTCTTATTTTCCATGTTTCATCTTCGTACAAGTTTACCCTCCAGACAAACAGCTTCAGAAAAGACCTCCTAACACTTAAATTTATGTTCGATGTTAACAAATGCTCTTTTCAAGAAATGGTTTTCTTGCTTGAGCCACTTTGCATTTGAAAGCTCGCTACCTCAGCCATCATCAGTTCTCTGCTGCCCACATTGCAAAACTCATCAGTTACTTTTAGTGTCTCATGTACTAATCTAGTTTACTCAACATTACCCGCTTTAATTCAGCTACATTTCACAACCCATGAATTATTTTAGTTGATGTTCGTCTTATAATATATTTTCAAGACACTATCTATTCCGTCTGTTTAAATGTTCTTCCACGTCTTTTGCTGTATCTGACAGAATTACTGTGGTATCGGTAAACATCGAGGTATTTATTTCTTGTCCACGAACATTAATTATCCAAATTTTAATTTCTTCTCCTTTACTGCTTCTTCAGTGTTCAAATTGTACAATATCGGGGTTAGACTACAATCGTCTCTCTCTCTCTCTTCTCAACCATCGCTTTCCTTTCGTATCCATTGACTCTTGCAGTTCCATTATGGTTTCTGTCCAAACTGTATATAACCTTTCGCTTCTCATATTTTATCCCTGCTGCCCTATGAATTTCAAAGAGTTCCTTCGGTCAACATTGTCATAAGCTTTCTCTATGTTTACAAATGCTGTAAACGTAGATTTGCTTTCCTTTAACCTGTTTTCTTAGATTGTTCATACATGCAGTATTGCCACTCGTGATGCTATATTTCACCAGAACCCAAACTGATATTTTACGAGGTGGGCTTCTACCAGTCTTTCTATCCTTCCGTAGGTAATTCGCGCCATTAGTTTGGAACCATGACTTATTAAACTGATGGTTCGGTAGTATTCACACCTGTCAGCACTGCTTTCTTTGGAATCTGAATTGTTCCATTTTTCCTGAAGTCGAAGGATATTACGCCTCATACCACTTGTACACCATTTGGAACGGTTTTGTTATGGTTGGGTTTCCCAAGCATCTAAACACTGCTGATGGAATGCCGCTTACTCCAGGACTTCGTCTCAGTTTTCTGTGCTTTGTCAAATTGTTCTTGCACTGTCATATCTCCCATCTGATCTTACTTAGTTTCGTCTTTCCTTTCTATAATATTGTCTCAAAGTTAATTTCCCTGGTAGCTATATCCTTTCCAACATTCAACTTTACCTTCTCTCCTAAGTACTGGTTTATCTGAGCTCTTGATGTTCATATGGTTGCTTCTTTTTTCCACAAGTATCTTTAATCTTTCTGTAGGCGATATCTATTTTTCTCCTAGCTATATATGTTTCTAGACCCTTGAATTTGTCTTCTGGCCATTCCTGCTTAGATATTTGCACTTATTGCCAATCTCATTTTTAAACGTCACTATTCCCGTTCGCCTGCTTTATTTGCTGCATTTTTAAAATCTTTTCTTTTCCGCAATTAAATTCAATGTCTTCCGTGTTCCCAATGTTTTCAAAGAGGACTTGTCTTTCACATATGTGATCCTCTGCTACCATTACTATTTCATCTCTCAAAGTTACCATTTGATCTTTTATTGTATTCCCTTCTTCTATTTCAGTCAGACGACGACTAGTGCTCCCTTTGAACCTCTCGATAGTCTCTGGAATCTCTGGTTCTTACAACGTATCCAGGTCTAATCTCTTTAATTTCCTACCATCTTGCAATTTCTTGAGTTTTACGTTACAGTTCACAACTATGGAATTATAGCCAGAATCCTCATCTGCCCTTGTAAATACCTTACAGTTTAAAATATGGTTTCGAAATCTTTCCTTTACAGCCATACAATCAACCTTAAGTTTTCCAGTGCCTCCAGCTCTCATCCACGAATACATCCTTATTACAAGTTTCTAAAACCAAGTGTTGGCGATGATTAAATTGTACTCTGTGCAAAATTCAACAAGGAGGCTTCCTCTTTCTTTTCTTCACCCCGGAATACATTCTCTTACAATTTTTCCTTCCGTGTCTTTACCTACTATCGTATTCCAGCCCCCCATCGCAATTAAATTTTCGTCACTCTTAACTATCTTAGTAATTTCGTTTATCTCATCATACATTCTTTCAAACTGTTCATCATCTGCGTTGCTAGTTGGATGTAAACTTGTACTATTGTGGTGGTTGTTGGCTTGCTTTCTGTCTTGTCTACGATAATGCATTCACTATACTGTTCATAGCAGCTTACCCACATTGTTATTTTCTTGTTAATTATTAGACAAGCTTCTGCATTGCACCTACTTCAATACATATTTATAACCCTGTACTCACCTGACCAGATGTACTATTCTTCCTGCCACCGCATTTCACAAAATCCCTCTGTATTTAATTTCAACCCATCCAGTTCTGTTTTAAAATTCTCTAACCTACTTATCTGATCAAGGGCTTTAAATGATATGCTTTGACTGGTAGAATTCTAGTTACGTTTTCCCTGATGAAGACATCCTCCTGAGTATTCCCTGCCCAGAAATCCAAACGGGGAACTGTTTAACCTCTTGAGTATCCTATCCGAGAGGATGCCATCATCATTCAACCACACACACAGGAGCTACAAGCCCTCGGGAAAAATAACGGCTGTAGTTTCCAATTCCTTTCATCCGTTCCAGTACCAGTACAGCAAGCTCACGTTGTCTAGCGTTACAAGACCAGATCAATCAGTCATGTAGATTCTAGACTGTTGTCCCGGAAGATACTGAAAAGGCTGCTACCCTCCTTTAGGAAACATATGTTTCTCTGGCCTCTCGACAAATATCCATCAGTTGTGGTTGCATATACAGTACAGATGTGTCTATCGCTGAGGCACTCAAGCAACCCTGCCTCAACAAGCTCTATCAAATGGTATACCTTTCATAATATTTGTTTGTAGCATCGCGGAGTCGTTGGGTGGTTGCGGCTGTGGCAAAATAGAAAATGTCGAAACCAGTGAACACTGAAATCATTTGGAATTGTTCACATCATAATGTCGACTTATTGACAATACTTGCAGTTATGTGTATACATAAGTTAATGTTGTTGCACAAGTCACTTTGCAAAACACAGTTTATGTTTTACATTTATGAAAACTGAACAGCCCTACAGAAATTATTTCTTTTAGTGCCCATGTGGATGACCTTGGAATACGACGGTTTGTGGACCACAAGCCAGCTGTACCGTGACTTGTGCTAGTTGCGGTCTTCTTCCCTACCGTCGTTGCGTAAAAAAAAAAAAAAAAAAAAAAAAAAAAAAAAAAAAAAAAAAAAAAAAAAAACTGGTTCAAATGGCTCTGAGCACTATGGGACTGAACTGCTGTGGTCATCAGTCCCCTAGAACTTAGAGCTACTTAAACCTAACTAACCTAAGGACATCACACACATCCATGCCCGAGGCAGGATTCGAACCTGCGACCGTAGCGGTCGCGCGGTTCCAGACTGTAGCGCCTTGAACCGCTCGGCCACTCCGGCCGACCGTTGCGTAGCGTCTGTGTACTGAAGTGTGAGCTTAATATTCATATAGACTCTCAGCTAGCTTTCGGGAGAAGTAAATAAATGGCTTTTACACGACTGATATCCTGAAGTCCAAATAACGTGGTAAAGTACACAGGTATTTGAAAGAACTTTCTGACTTCTAATTCAGTAAAATTCAGTTTGAGGAACAGTCTTTCAAAGCACCATCACATCCACTTCATATTCATCTCAGTAATAATTTTAACAGCACAGATTACTGGTAGATAGGTCCAACAAAACGATTTTTTCATAATGCACGGTATTAGAAATATTAGTCCCCAACCTCTTCGCAATAAAAAATTGTTTCTGTCGAGCTGTGTGTTTGTCAGTGATTTTTGCACCAATATTAACCCCACGTATTCAAATAGCTCTAAGTAATACCATCAAGTTTACACTATGACGCAACTAATTCAAAATATTTCGCCACATACGGTTGTCACTTGTTCAGATCTTTTCTGTCTTTCCACAGCCACACATCGACCACACATCGACTCCCACAGGGCTACAAAAAAACATGAAGAAATTCTACTGTCATAAGGGACCATGTTATGTAGATAATCGGTAATCAGGTTTGCTCCACCACGGATGCTCACGATATTTCTAAGTTGGTTGATACCACTGCAGTGTGGGCCCTCGTTATGTGCAAAACATTTTAACAATATAAATTGGTTGATAGATCTTCAGTTCTAAATGTGGGTTGCTGATAGCACTTTAGCAGTAGCATCCGTCAGCTACCTTGTTGTAGAAAGAGGACTACCACTGTCGTACTGCGAAATCCTCCAGTTGGGTACAGGAATGGTGAATGCTTGTTTTCCGCTAAATGAGGAAAGAATAAAGTAAATAAACAGTTGCCCGTGAAAAAATATGATCGAATTTGGCGTTAGCTCTACTTGGGAGTGATGTTTTCGAATTAATTTCGCTGTTACACCGCTTATGCCAAAGGCGCTATTTATACGTAAGGGGTTTACTATGTTAAACAGCGTTTTCTCACTTTCTGTTCATCATAAAGTTAGCTGGCCGGAGTGACCGAGCGGTTCTAGGCGCTGCAGTCTCGAAGCGCGCGACCGCTACGGTCGCAGGTTCGAATCCTGCCTCGGGCATGGATGTGTGTGATGTCCTTAGGTTAGTTAGGTTTAAGTAGTTCTAGGTTCTAGGGGACTGATGACCTCAGAAGTTAAGCCCCATAGTGCTCAGAGCCATTTTTGAACCATCATAAAGTTACCTCAGCCAAATAGCTACGATACAACTCTCTTTAGCGTCGTATCTGTTTAACTGGCTACCGACTTTCATTGCGGTCCAATACGAAACAAATAAAAAGCTAATTCGTCCTCTAATTTAGCAGATCTATGTACTTAATTCTAAGAAATCTCTTCGTTTCAGTAATTATTAAAACTGTTATTTGTTAAGTGTGTCACACAGATAAGTTACTGGAGAGCGTTTCTTCATGAACTCAGTAACTATGGTGAAATGACGTAAAATTAGATCATTTTAGCACTCATTTTTCTTTCTGCAATGTTCAACAAAATATAAGATACGACCGCTGTGTTAAGTCTTGATCTTAGCCACTGTATTATGCAAAATGAGTCATCGTACGGAAAATGTCAACACGAATGCTACAATTTGTAACTGAAATGCAGTATTTTACACTATTTCTGTTCCGTTACACTCTCTAACAGCACGCGAGAAATACGAACCCCTAAATCTTTCCGTCCGAGCTCTGATTTCTCTTATTTTATTACAATGATTATTTCTTCTAATGCAGGTGGGTATCAACAATATATTTTCGCGGCTGGAGGAGAATGTTGAAAATTGGAATTTCGTGAAAAGATCCTGTCGCAATGAAAACCGTCTTTGTTTTAAGGATTGCCACCACATCTCGCGTATCACATACCTGACACTCTCTCAACTAATACGCGGTAATACGAAACGAGCTGATTCTCTTTGAACTTTTTCGGTGTCCACCGTCAATATTATCTGGTAAGGATCCCATACTGCACAGTAGTACTCTAGCACAGAACGGACAACGTAATGCAGGCAGCCTCTATAGTAGACCTGTTGCAGCACCTAAGCGTTCTGCTAATGAAATGCACTCCTTGACTTGCCTTCCCCGCAACACAATCTGTGTGACTGTTCCAGTTCAAGTTATACTTAATTGTAATTCTTAGGTATTAGCTGAATTGCCAGCCTCTATATTTGTGTGAGTTATTGTGGAAGTGAAATGTAATGTATTTCTTTTCTTACTCATGTGTATGAAGTTTCACTTTTCCTTATTCAGAGACAACTACAACTTTTCTCACCATACAGATACTTTGCCTTAATCGTTTTCAAATTTGTTTTGATGCTGTGATGATATTACTATACGGTAAAGGACAGCAGCAGCTGCAAAGAGTCCAAGAGGGCTATCCAGAGTGTTTCCTAAATCGTTTATATAGATTAGCAACAGCAGAGAGCCTACAGTACTCCTTGGGTAACGCCAGATTTCATTTTCTTTTTACTCGATGACTTTCCGTCAATCACTACGAATTGAGACCTTTCCGACAGGAAATCACGAACCCAGTCACACAATTGAAGGGGTACTCAATAGTCGCTTGTGAGGATCGGTATCGAAAACCTGTTGGAAAGCTAGAAGTGTGAATCAGTTTGGTATCTCCTCATTACTTTGTGTGAATAGAGAGCTAGTTATGTTTCACAAGAACTATATTTTCCAAATCTGTGCTCACTGTACGGCATCATATTTTTTCTTAGAGTTAATTCATAACCGTCACACACAATAGATGTTCCAAAATCCTGCTGCTTATAGATGTCAGCGATATGGCTCTGTAATTCGTCGGATTACTCTTACTTACTTTCTTGAGTATTGGTGTGACTTGTGCTACCTTGCAGTCTTTATGAACGGGTCTTTTGTCGAGCGATCGGTTGTATACGGTTGATAAGTACGTAGCTATTAGATCAGCATGTCTGCCTCCATGTCTTAGTGATCAGCGCAGCAAAATACCAATCGAGTCAAATGTACTGATGTGGTAGCTACTCTTGATTTACGTTTCGTTTACTGGGTAGACCTACATGAAATTTCTGTTCCTTTTACAAGAAGCAGCTTATTGAAAGCCTTTGCAGTAGAAAACAGAACTGAAAACTATTCACTCGGGGTGAAAATGATTGCGAAAAGATACTTGAAGTCTTAACAATAAATAATCCCTAGCATTTAGGGAGCATTATGGCAGATAAATGATTAGTGGCAACAAGCCAGAGATTTTATCCGCTCTGGGACTGGATTTTATGTTGTGTTCATCATTTCATCCTCATTGTCACACTGGTCGCTGAATTGGCGTCAACTAAGAAGACTTGCACGAGGTGACCGGTTTACCCGACTGGAGGCTCTAGCCTCACACACACTCACACGCACATTTCATTTGTATGAGCATACTCTGAAAAGGCTGGTTTATAAGTGATTCAAGCTGCTTCTCTGCAACCAGGATATCTAACTCGCTCATGTTGGCAGCAGTTCTTGATTAGAATTCTGGAATATTTACTTCGTCTTCTTTGGTGAAGTAATTTCGGGAAACGTAATTTAATAACTCCACTTTAGTGCCACTGTCAGCGATAACATTATCATCACTATGGCACAGCTAAAGTATTAATTGTGTCAAACCGTTGGTGTACTGCACATACGACAGGAATCCCTTTGGATTTTGTATCTTATTTCGAGATACTTTCGTTCTGGAAACTATTAAAAAAGGATCTCATACTGAAGTTCTATCTAAATTTCGCGCTTTTCTAAAACTGCTCCAGTCTTGGGGATTTTGTCGTTGCTTCTGCAACAGTGTTCTGATCTGTTTTGTGTACCATGGGGATTAGTTCGGTCTCTCATTAATTTATGGCTGTTCATTGCTGTCGGTACTATTTCTCTGAATTTAAGCCACAACTGGTCTACACTTTCATAGTTCAGAAGGAATGGAGGCTGTCTTTTGGGAAGGCATGAAGCAAATTTTTATCTGATTCTTTAAATAGATACATTTTGAGTTTATTTTTGATATGTTTGGTTGCTACGGTATTTAGTCGCATTGCAACGATCTTGTTGCCCCTAATCATTTATCTGCCATAATGCTCCCTAACTGCTCAGGATTATTTATTGCTAAGATAAGAGATCAAGTATGTTTTCGCAATCATTTTCACTCCGAGTGAATAGTATTCAGTTCTCTTTTCTACTGCAAAGGCTTTCAATAAGTTGCTTCTTGTAAAAGGAACGGAAATTTCATATAGTCCTCCCCAGTAAACGAAAAGTAAGTCAAGAGTAGCTACCACATCAGTATATCTCCCATACGTTAGATTATCTGTAGTAATCTGATGTTCAAAATCCATGTTAGTAATTCAGTGCGTAACACACTGAGCGAAAAATGCTTTTGGTCTTATAACACACTAGTACGCTAATTATTTAGCTTTAAAATTGCCGATAGAGCGACACAAGGTAGAAAAAATGCTTGAGTAGATGCATATAGCAACTGGAATGACAGGATTTTATTATTATTGTAAGGGGCGTTCAAAAAGAAACGAACCGGAGGCATGATTACAGAAAGTGTAAGTACCCTGTTTCGGTTTTTATATTGGTAATGCCACGTAGCGCTGTGGCTGTCTGGCATTGTTGAAATATTCCCTATTGTAGTGTTGGGCAGTTGGTTATTAACAGCGCGTAGCGTTGCGCGGTTGGAGGTGAGCCGCCAGCAGTGGTGGATGTCGGGAGAGAGATGCGGAGTTTTGAGAGCGGATGATCTGGACGTGTGTCCATCAGAGACAGTAAATTTGTAAGACTGGATGTCATGAGCTGATATATATATTATGACTTTTGAACACTATTAAGGTAAATACATTGTTTGTTCTTTATCAAAATCTTTCATTTGCTAACTATGCCTATCAGTAGTTAGTGACTTCAGTAGTTAGAATCTTTTATTTAGCTGGCAGTATTGGCGCTCGCTGTATTGCAGTAGTTCTAATAACGAAGATTTTTGTGAGGTAAGTGATTCATGAAAGGTATAGGATATTACTAGCCAGGGCCATTCATTTGTAGGGATTATTGAAAGTCAGATTGCGTTGCGCTAACTAGATATTATTTTCAGTGCTATGTTAATGTCTTTTCTTAATTTTGCTCTTCAAATTGTGCTTTTCTGTGTTATCGTGTGAAATATTGTGACAATTATGGCGTGTGAAAAACGTAATACTAGGCTCCAAAGTAATCTGAGAAATGACAATGAAGACGAAAGCAGTGTGTTAGCGCCACCGTGTAATGAATTAACTAATGTTCAACATAGTAATTTGGTAATTGTGCATAGGGAAATGGAGGGCGGCAAATAATGGTGTAGACAGGGAAACAATTATTGAACAGGGAAGCATTATCGATCGATCGGTCGGCAACAGCTCGCCTCAGGAATCGGAAATGACAGGACACAATATTGCAAATACTGTAGATTCAGGTTTTGCGTCCTCACCGTTTTCTCAAATAAGTCAAGACACATTTTCTGCTTGTCAAAATGTGAATGTTGCCGGTGAAAATGCACTGCCAAAAACACGTGAAGGTTTAACTGCTGAGTTACTTAAAATCGAATCGAAATGTGAAAAAGTCTGTAATGACGTAAAAACACAAATTTGTGAGCATTTTCAAACTATTTTTTCGCGTCATGAAAATGCATTACAGAATCACGAAGGAGCCATGAAAGAACTGCAAACTATTGTTTATGAAAAACACGACACCTTGAAAGCTAAAATTGACTGAGTTGTATCTACCGATTCGGTTACGCAACTTGCAAAAACTCAGGAAAACTTAAAGGACACAGTAGATACGATTTCAACACAAATGGACATTCTGAAACGTGGTTCAGAAAAACACACTGGGGAAATTAGTACACTATCGGAGGAAGTTGCCAAACTTTCGGATCAGTTCACTAACTTATCTACAAAGGTAGATGATGATATGAATGACACAAGACCTGTAGCCTTCACTGACACAGAAGAGTCTGAACAAATTAGAAAATTCAAACAAAATCAAAATCAAATCAATACACAGTACAAAAGAGAAATCCGGGAAGTACAAGATCAGTTGACACAGGTAATACAAGAATTACATGTTTCAGAGGACACTCGCACCTCAATACAGGAAGAGCGACATAGAAATGCGAAACAGCCACAAAATAATAACACAGGGCACTTCGGAAATTATGAAAGAAATTGGCAAGGTACACCGAATTCTGAAATGGAACCGCTGAAACGAGGTAACAATGACCGATATGCGACTCGCTGACATGATGATTTTGACTATAAGCTGTTCATTACTACACGTAAATTCAAAACATTTAAGAATTCTGGCAACGACATTCATCCACAAGCATGGCTCCATCAATTCTCTCATTGTTTTCCTCCCAACCTGTCATTGGACCACAGGTTAGAATTTATGTGTGGCTACTTAGAGAATGAACCAGCAGTAAGGTTGTGATCAGTCATTCACGATTGTCACAGTGAAGGAGAATTTTATAATGCCTTCCTCTCAGCATATTGGTCTCAAGCTACACAAGACCGAGTAAAACATAGCATCATAATGAAGAAACATTTCGAACAATCTGAATTTTCCAGTCTTGTGAAATATTTTGAAGACATGCTGCACAAGAATCAGTACCTGTCAAACCCATACAGCCCCTCAGAACTCATCCGCATTTGTTTAATCAAATTGCCTGAACATTTACGACATATTACTTTGGCAGGACGTTGCAAAGACGACATTCAAGCTTTTCAGTGACTGTTACAAGAATTGGAAATTGACACTGACAATCGCAGAACACGAGAACAGGGGCACCACAATTACAGGTCACATCCGTCACAATTCTGCGATGACAGAAATAATAACTGGACACGACAAGGCTATTCTTACAACGTAAATTGTGACCAAAACAGACACCACCCGTATGACAACCGTTGGCACAGTAGTAAGAATTACAAGGAAAGATCACCTCTCCACGGTAAGGACTATCACAGAGACAATCAGAGAAACAGACAATATGAGAACCAAAATAATTATTATCAAGGGAGACAATAACTTCAGACCCAACGGTCCACCATGCAGTTACGATTCCGGGAGAAATTCTCCACCATGTGACCGACAAGAAAGAAATTATGGACTCCACCGACATGACGACAGATGATATAATCGTAACGACAGACCTGAACTGCATCAGAACTGGCGGGATTCAAACAGGGCAGGGCCCTCTCGACAAGGTAAATTTGTAGAAGTTAGACCTCCAAATCCCAATAACGGCGAGCACCAACAAAGAGACAGACAATGGCTTGCACCGAAGGCAGCCATGTGCGCCATCTGACGCAGAGAAAAATAACATAGACGCTAACCTTGAGAAAAATTTTAGCATTCCTTACCGACGTATACCACATGATAATTGCGTTGAAGTTGAAACTCTGCATACTAGGAAGAGTAAAGGATTGCACCACATTTCACATGTAAAACCGTTTATTGAGAGATAATCAGTTTTTTAACTTAGTCTTTGACATAAAATTTTTCACTTCACGTTACTAGTACTCTTAGAAACTGAAACTAGTACACTTAGAAACTGTTAACATGCAACTATGTTTTAAAATTAACTATCCAATCTAGAACCTAGGGAACATATATAGACAGTAATTTCGAATGCATTGTTATAGTGAACAGACGACACAGTGTTATTGTGTGTGTACATTCTTGCTTGTTATTTGCACGACTAGGTAATGACTATAAGGCTTACATACTTAGAACATATACCAGTACTGCTAATGAGATTTTACTGCAACATTTTGGTTTACTTGAAAATACATTATGGATTTAAAGTGCTTTCTGAGAGATACCAGATGACACAGTGGTTAGTTTATTTGACAGCTACACGACTATATCACGACGCTACTAATGTGTGACACAATTTACATTGTTGCTTTTGCGGTGTATCTGTTTTATATCTGCACAGTCTTTCTGTATTATTCTGGAAAGTAAAACATGTTTTAGTGGTAACTTTGTGGTATGGCTACTATGAGATAGCATTTTCTGTAGCACAACAGTACATTACAGTACAGTACTTACTTCATCACGCCAATAAGCGTAATAACTACGATATCTATAGGCAAAGCATTTCACTTTTGTTTATTACAAGGTAAGTACATTGACTTCTACATGACTTTGCTTATGGACGACGATAATTACGACACTTGGCACATTTTTTACCCTTAAGTAGTGACAGAGTTCGTCTTACAACAAAACGCACAGTTTCTCGCTACAATACACGTATTTGAGTGATTGATTTTGTACTTAAAAGATTTAGTTTAAAGATTTTTGAATTACAATGATACAAAGGTTTTCCGTGATACATTTCATTCCATTGCTGTAATCTGTAACACCTGAAGGTATAATTACATTAATCCTCAGGGGGGTACACGCTTACTTTGTGTACCATGTGTTTGGCAAGCACAAGGAGCCCTAGCTAATATGGTATTTGCTTATACAACTTTACACATCGGTACCATATTTCTCTAAAACAGAATTACACAGCTGTCTGACTATTTAACAGAGAAACAACCTTTTTTTTACAGTGTCAGTGACACATGTTTACCCAATTACACAGTTGGATAATTTCACTCTTATGAAATTGTATTTTGTCTGCACTGTGTGAACTGTTCATACTTTTTGGAACCATTGTGATACTATGAGAGCTTTGAATGTCGTATTTGGTAAGGGAGCATGATTTTTGAAGTACATTTGAGGTAGATGATTTTATTGAAGGTCTTGAAATTATTGAAAGAAGCTGCGACGATTTTTAGATGTTATGATGTTGTTATTACGATGACGATGTGTATTATGCTGTTCAGGTATGTTTATGATCAATAAGATGATGCTACCTTATATGAGAAATGTGATTACGTGTTTATATGTATATGAATAATGAGTAGTGGTTAGGGACTCTGATTTGTGGATAAGGATGTTGGAAACCAAGAATCGTACTTTAAGAATTATGAAATGTGTGTACATGTGTGAATGTATCACAATACCACCGAAAATTTTTGGGACACTGTTATATTTATAAAGTTTGTTTTGCTAATTTTGTTTAATATCTAGTTTCTAGCTGCACTGCAGCATTGGTTAAAATAAAATTTAATAGAGGTACTAATATAGTTATTTTATGCCTACAGATCCAGTAAATAATAATTTTATGATCTACTTCCAAAAAAGCGAGGGTGCACCAAAAGACATTTCCACTTCACAGGAACTGCATACATAATTTTTGACAATGACTTGGTAACTTGTCTACTAGAGTAATTTATCGTGATGCATCACTCTGGTGTTAAGATGTGATACCGGTATTAAACATAGCCATTTTTTTCTGTAATATTTTTTTCTGCTTGAGCTTTGTCATGTTTAGGTGGATGTTATAGCATTTGATGCTGCTGCTTGCCAGGCATAGTGATATAAATTTCACTTTGTATTACTCTTTTAAGCCAGTTTTACTACTGATTTATTTTTCTTTTTGCTGCACACTGGCTCATATTAGTGATAATGTTGCATTTGCTTTGCTAATTTATATATATTGCAGCTTGCTTTGCTAATTTGCATTTTTTGTCATTGCTGTTTGTGTTAATTGTTTTGTGCTGCTGCATTGCCTCATCCCTTAGTGTAGCATCTGAGCTCAGTAGATTTAAGTTAGCTTAAGACAGGGTAGGCTATATAAGAGAATGAGTTGTGATGAATTGGAAGTAATGCATTGACAAGGTATAAAAAAAGTGAAATAAGAGGAAACATCTATGAAATGAAGTTTTGGGTTGGACTGCAGTACCAAATGTCACACTGAAAACAAACCCTGTCCTGTCCTTTTGTGTCATTCCACTATGTGTCTGTGTACTTTGTGTATTTGTGTTCTTCCTGTCTTTATGTGTTTATCTGATAAGACTTATGTTGTAGAATTTTTCTAATACTCAGCTACATTCACTATGATGAGAAATACTGTAATTGTCTAGTATAATTTGCAATTATAATATGTTATTTACTTTGTAAAGATGTTTAGACATTACTTACTCTGTTTTGTTTTAATACTCATGTATGAAGTTGATGTTTCGAAAGTTATTCTGATCTTTTATGTTTTTACTTATGTCATAATTCCTGTAACACTGACGTATATGTTATTTCGATTCTTTTGTAAAGCCCGTATTATGACAAATGTTATTTGTATTGTTATTTTCTTTAATGATGTATTTTGTACCTTTGCAATTGTATTCTTCTGTTGTAAATTTATAAAACTGTAATTGACATCAGTTCATCAAACTAAGTAGCTTGTAAGCATTCATTTCACTGTACCCTTTTCTGTTGGTCATAGTATATGCACAATATGTGACAAGTTGGGACTGTTAGTTTTTGCACGTGTGTTAATAATTCAGCAAGGGACTGATTAACAGCATTGCTGGTTCTAAAGACAATTCCAAAAACTTTGTGTGTGCACAAGTGGTGGTTCATGGACTTGCTACATTGTCCGCAAGAGTCTTTGATGATGATTGTGCACCTGCACAGTCGCAAAAGATGGCTGCTGGCCGTCTCTACAAGGACTACATTGGGTCTGCATCTTTGATGGCCCACCAATACCATTATTTCTACAACGACTGCAGTGGGTCTGCACCTCTGGTGGCCCACCAATGCCATAATCTCTACCAGGACTACAGTGGGTCTACTCTGTGATGACCTGCCTACTAATATTCTTCAAAACTTCGACTGACTCTGCTGTGGGTTTGCTCTGTTGTTGTTTGACCTGTTTGCTGTAAATCGAGGCGGTGAATGGCTGTCTCATAAAATCCCCTTGGCTGCGATATTAACCAGTTCCTCATGTACAGCTGGACGCCGTCGTTCTAGGTGAATCGTTATGCTGACATTCTTGTTTGACCAATATGGTCCCCTTCTGATTCGCTTCCTGCAACACGGGACAACAGTGAATGCCCAGCGTTACTTGCAAATCTTGACCACCCTTCACCAAACGACCGAATCAAAACGACCAGGCAGTGACACACTTGGGTCCATTCAGCTCCACAACAATGCAAAGACTCATACGGCCAACACAGTCACGGCACTCCTGCAGAAATTCAAATGGGAGGTTCTCGGTCACCCTCCATACAGTGCGGACCTCTCTTCCTCAGGATATGCCATTTTGGTCCCATTAAAAAGGCTCGGTGGGGCGAATGATTCACCTCGGACTACGGCATCCAGCAGTACGTGCGGAACTGGTTAACATCGCAGCCCCGGGAATTTTATTAGACAGCCATTCACCATCTTGTGTCACAGTGGGACAAGTGCCTCAACAGCCAGGGCCAATGCTTCTAACATACAGATACTGGTTTCTGTAATTATGCCTCCAGCTCGTTTCTTTTTGAACGCCCCTTATATTATTAGTATTACTATTATTTTCAAGGATTTGTATGTCATCGGTAGACACAGAATGAGATGTGGCTGTTTTACTGTTGGCGGCTTGGCACACCGCTGGCGCCACTAACTACTTGGTTTGTCGATATCGATCTGGTCTATGTCGATAACTTAGATATTTGGTCGAGGTGTGTGTTGTTGTTTGGGGGGTGGGGTCAAGAGACGGCAGTTAGCTGAAGGGCATGTGGTTGGCAAGTTGTGGCTTTTGAGGGACTGTGATTGTCTAGTACGGACCTCGAATAGTCGTGAGTGGTTAAATCGGTCGGAGGCAAGCGTTGCTGGCTAGCTTAAGGGCTGGTAACGACGTGTTGCGGGAAGAGCAGCGGACGCCACGTGCAGCCCGAGCGACAAGTTCCCGTTGTACTTTGCAAGCTTAAATTTTGCAGCATCTCGAAGATCGCCTGTATGGCTGGAGGCGATAACACCCCAGCAGTATTAATTGTCTAACGCTAGTGTATTGCAAGTGCGACCGGAATTCCTTTGGCTTTTTTACCATATTTCGAGACAGTTTCGTCTTTGGAATCCTGCAAGGTACAGCTCCTTCACACTTGAGTTGTCACATTTTGTTTCCTTATTTTTTAGGTACTTGATATTGCAAAGCCATGTCTGTGCTACATGGAATTGGACATGTTATATTAATGTACCTATGAGTGATTGTGTGTATGGACATCGGTCAGTGTAACTTATCGCAATTCATATCCTAGGTGTGAGGTAATGGGCGAGTTGTGGCGCCCTGGAAATATTCCAGGTTCGGAGTTGGCGCTGCCCCACGGGCCACACGGCAAGCCGGGGCCCGGCAGCAAACACGTGGTGCCGAACGTTAGCCGGACGAGAGGGGTAGCCCCAGCGCGTGGTCCAGGCCGAGCACGTGGCTGGGAATTCCTTGGTGACACTGTGTCGATGAATGAGGCTTGTATGTCAAGAGTGCCAAAGATGGCAGACTTTGCAAAACCATCAGGGCAGACATTTCACAGTTCGTATAGAAATTAATAGTAGCCAGAGAAATCATGACACCTTAAAAAGAAACATGTACATTACCATTATTTGCACGACGATTCTGATGGTGTAATCAGATTTTCAATATCTTTATTAGTTTAAAGTTTAGTATCTTACTGTAAATTATAACAGTAACACCCAACAACGAATTTCCAAAATCTAAACGGCTCATCCGATTTCGTCGATCGACATGTCTTTAGAAAGCTATTAGTGTAAACCTAAATTTGTATGAATTATAGGCATCTAACGTGAATAGTACACGAGTTTTTGCAGGTCAAAGTGGCCAATTGCTATCGATCGCGTCAGGCTATAAGTACTCCACAATTACACGAAAAAACGGTAGCAGCATGCTTATAAATATATTTATTCATCTATGTATTTGTTTATATCCGATATTTATGCAGAAATTGGTCAATTATTTACTGTGTTTCAGAAAGCACAGAGATGTTAGGCTACTGCGCTACTGTGGCTTGTTATTCCTTTGATATACGTCTATTTAATTTTTTATGTATTTAATAATGTGTGTTAGAGCGTGTTTATGGTCCCGCCATAGGAATATTTATTTAATTTCAAGTTCGTTAAATGTAAATCCAGCATTTCGTATGAGTTTCAATACGTTTGAATAGGCGTTGGCTTGGCGACATGGAAGGAGCGCTCTATCCAATCACAGCGCTCGTGAATGGGGAGACTGGATGGAAATGGGAGTAGAGCATCGTTTCGAGAGAAGACAGGGGATCTGGGACGGTACGGCGCGAGGGACGCACAGTGGCGAGAGAGACTTGGAGTGTGGAGCGGTTTGCGCATGGTCGCGAGAGATAGAAATACTTCGGAGTGCGTACTTGTGAACTTGTGAGATTACCGAGGTTTCTACGGTAAAGACATAGAATGCGTTTAGAAGTGAATATCTCGCGAGCTATGTTGTCGTTCATAACTAATTACGTGCAGTAGGAGTCTATTGTTTTCCTGTTATTCAACTTTTATTTGATTGCTGGACCATCGACACCAGTAAGTGTTTTGCAGAAATATACCACATTCTCAAAAGTATTTCTACTATCGTTCTCATCATTTAAAGTCGTTAAGATAGTACCTGAGGATTTTATCTATTTGCAATCTTTCCTTTATTAATTTTTCGTCACATTCGCAATTGCCGAGTGATGGGAACCTTCGACAGTTCGGTTCATGTGTGTATTCATATTGTGTACTGTAGACTCAGCAGTAATCTGGCTTGTAATGCGGCAACTACGTATCCCAGCCCCTAGACAACGAAACCAACCAAAACTTTTAATATTGCAACTTCGAGTCTGAGGGTACGTAGCTGAGGGTCGCCACTCATCACATTTTTCTATTGAAAGCCCGTACAGACCACATTCCGTGTAAGTGTATGAGTATTCTTTGTTACAATTTCAACGGACGGAATTAAATTTGTAACATAATCTGTGTCGGAGGCAAAGCATCCTTTGTAGATAAGTATGCCTGAATTATTGCATTAGTAGGCGCTGATCTTCCTGCTTCTGCCGCCCGCGGTGGTCTAGCGGTTCTAGGCGCTCAGTCCGGAACCGCGGGACTGCTACGGCCGCAGGTTCGAATCCTGCCTCGGGCATGGATGTGTGTGATGCCCTTAGGTTAGTTAGGTTTAAGTAGTTGTAAGTTCTAGGGGACTGATGACCACAGATGTTAAGTCCCATAGTGCTCAGAGCCATTTGAACCATTATCTTCCTGCTTCTAAGAACGAGTAATTGCGTGATTAGTTCAGATTTTCTACATCTTAGGCATTCTCGTCTGTAGCCTTATTTGCGCAAATTACTGTTCCCTTTTGATGTGTGGTGGCAGAGTAGGTTTGGCAGCCGATGACGCAGTCATGTTCCCTGGGCCGCAGCGGAGGCGTGTAGGCTTACTGCCGCGGCGGCACTTCTGTCGTCGCACGGCATCTGGGCTGGCTGACAATCTGGTGCCTCTACCAGCCGCGTCGTGTTGTCTCGAGTAAAGTTCTACATCTACATTTACATACATACTCCTCAATCCACCACACGGTGCGTGGCGGAGGGTACCTTTTACCACAAGTAGCATCTTCTCTCCCTGTTCCACTCCCCAAAAGAACGAGGGAAAAATGACTGTCTATATGCCTCTGTACGAGCCCTAATCTCTTATCTTTGTGGTCTTTCCGCGAAATATAATTTGGCGGCAGTAAAATTGTACTACAGTCAGCCTCAAATGCTGGTTCTCTAAATTTCCTCAGTAGCGATTCACGAAAAGAATGCCTCCATTCCTCCAGAGACTCCCACCCGAGTTCCTGAGGCATTTCCGTAACACTCGCGTGATGATCAAACCTACCAGTAACAAATCTAGCAGCCCGCCTCTGAATTGCTTCTATGTCCTCCCTCAATCCGACCTGATAGGGACGCCTCCACTGTGCGGCACATTCCGCACTCCTCTTTAATGGCCCAATATGTTTAATGTTCCCATCCGACGGATGGAACAACGTCATCCGTATCACATGCCTCCACAGCATGAGACTCTGCAGAGAATTGGCCCACTAGACAAAATATTACTCACTCCGTTCAAAGAGCGCAGCGGTCGCTTTGGAGCACGGTACATGGTGCAGAACTGCTACCGAGTGATAATAAAACCCTCCAATGCTGACGAAAGTTTCCTGTCCAAGTCATCTTGTATCCTCCTACAGTCACTCAACGACGACACCTTCCCGTACACCACAGCATCATCAGCAAACCAGCCGCACATTGCTATCCACCCTATCCAAAAGATCATTTATGTAGATAGAAAACAGCGGACCTACCACACTTCGCTGGGGCACTCCAGATGATACCCTCACCTCCGACGAACACTCACCATCGAGGACAACGTACTGGGTTCAGTTACGTAAGAAGTCTTCGAGCCACTCACATATTTGGGAACCAATCGCATATGCTCGTACCTTAGTTAGGAGTCTGCAGTGGGGCATCGAGTCAAACGCTTTCCAGAAGTCAAGGAATACGGCATCCATGTGATACCCTTCATACATGGTTCGCAAGATATCATGTGAAAAAAGGGCGAATTGCGTTTCGCAGGAACGATGCTTTCTAAAGCCGTGCTGATGCATGGACAGCAACTTCTGTCTCAAGGAAATTCATTATATTCCAACTGAGAATATGTTCGAGAGTCCTGCAACAAACCGATGTTAAGGATATTGGTCTGTAATTTTGTGGATCCGTCCTTCTACCCTTTTTATATACAGGCGTCACCTGCGCTTTTTTCCAGTCGCTCGGGACTTTACGTTGGGCAAGAGATTCGCGATAAATCCATCGTTCAATGGCTGCCACGGTGGGCTGTCACCCATTAATCGAGAATCAGTAGTCTGCTATGTCAGGTGAATTTAATAAGCTTGTGACGTTTAAAGCATGTTTTGAAAGCCCAAAGTTCCTCCTCTCTATACTTCTTTAACTACTCATTTAAACCTTCCACCCTTATTGCTACTTCTGAGCGCGTTACGTTTCAAGCCTTTTACTTATGAATAAAGTGTTGAGCCTTTCCTTTCATCCACAGTCATTAGCTAACTCCTCTCACTGCGGAACTTGCTTGCTTGTTCCTTGTTGGCTTGATGGCTGCCTGTAGTAGTTCTCGGCTTACCTTGAATTTTAGGCAATTGTATATTCATTAGAGGTCATTGTCAGCGTTTCTGCTGGTGTATACCAGTTGGAAATAACATTTACATTGCATGTCCTCCCAGCGTATCTTGTATTTTAGGCAACTGTGTTTCTATTAAGGATCATTTTCACCGTTTCTGCTGGTGTGTACGAGTCGGGAGTCACATTTAAACTGCATGTCCTCTCAACTTATTTTGTATTTAGGACATTTCTATATTTTTATTAACTGTCATTGCCAACGATTCTGCTTGTGTGTACCAGTTGGGAGCCACATTTAATTGCACGTTCTTCCAGCTTATCTAGTATTTTGTACAATTGTATATTTATTTAAGGACGATTACGAATGTGTTGTTGTTGTATTCCAGTTGGGATTCACATTTCAATTGTATTTCTTCGCTGTTTTGTGTGTGTTTTGGGGACTGTGCATTTTTTGCTTAAGGCATTTTCAGTAAGGTTTATACATTATCAAGCGGCTTACCAACAGCCACAGTCAGTGGCTTTACATGAGTCTTTCTGTATTTCGGATAGGCGTTATCCACTTACGTAACGAGTTACCCAAGTTTAGAAATTTATAATACCGTCAGCGGCTGACATTGTAATTCATTTTGCTGATAAAATATTTTGTTGAACGTGCTTGCAGCCACGCCTAGTTGGTGTGACTGTCTCGTTTTTGGGAACTACATACTTCAACTTTCAAGCCCTGCCTTAAGGGTATAAATTGTTAAAATTTGCTTTTAATGAATTGAGTCTGTTCAGTGTTTTTAAAACTTGTGAGCGTTTTGATTTTTTTAACAAGGTTTTTCAAATTGTAACTGTAATGCAGTATTTTTGTTACCCAGTAAAGAGTATTATACGAAACAACAAATGACGGAATATGGGGGTCCATCTTCCATGTGTTTCCCCAGAGTTATTAACCCAAGTTGTGAGGTATCACAGACACAAAAATCTGTGAAAAATTTTAATTCTTTGTGCAGACTAACTTAATTCCTGGGTCTGAGTTTCACGTACATGTAAGTGCTGTACATTTCCTTCATAAGTACAATAATTAAACTGTTCGTAAAGCGGTTTAATGTGTTCCTGCTATTACGCAGCATATAGCTGGCAATGTTTTAGCTTTCTTCACACTGTCGGTTTTTGTGGTTGAATTAAGATATGGGCTTTGAAGTAACAGTTGAAACAGATGCAAAAGGGCCTCACAGATATTGGAAAAACACTATCACTTAAAATGGTTCATAGTTACAGGATACACAACAGTTTTCGACATGTAAATAAATCCACTATTTGCAGTAATTACACTACTTTCATTCACAATAGCTTCTATGGAACATTTCTGTATGTACCTAGTGTCAGTGGTTGTGTGTGTGTGTGTGTGTGTGTGTGTGTGTGTGTGTGTGTGTGTGTGTGTGTGTGTGTCTCCTCGCGCCCCTTCTCATACCACGTTCCGCATTCGGGCAGCTCTCTGTCTCTGAGCTGGGAGTCTTGTGTTCTTACAGCAGCAGAGTAACTTCAGATATGTAGAGAAATTACACAGTCCTAATGTTGTCACTACTAGAGCAGGACCTCTGGATCGTACAACTCATTATATATACTTTTTGTTTACAGGTATACCATATACTTTCAGAAGGACGATGTTCCTTGGAAAACACAAATTTGTAATGAAATGACAGGACAATTATTAAGTGCTTCGCTCAGAAAACCACGTTTAAAGAGAAGTACAGCTCCATTGTTATTCTGAGACTATTGTTCCTACCTCTCAAAAAATAAAAAAATAAAATAAAAATAAATAAAAAATAGTAAAAAAATAGAGCAGATGTGAAGGGCCAGAGGAGAAATGCTGAGGCTTTAAAGTAAATATCTTGCACCACCATTACAGCATATTCTGTCTACTCAAAAAGACTATGATCATGCTTTCAGTTTCAATTCTTTAGCAGTGAAACATATTCTGTTTCAGAATATTTCCTGTAAGTAACTGTTACAAATTGATAAATGAATCATCAATTTGGAATTATGACATTTCCTGTCTACATACCTTTCAACATACAGAATTTCATTTTGCATTGGTTCACACTAGATGATAGTCCCGCCACCCTCCCCTCCCCCAAAAAGAAACATTCACGCATAAATGTTTACTCCTGATACTTTATTTTCAGATTCATTTTACTGGTATATTACTTATTTTGTCACAACGTTTAACAATTTTGAACGATATTTTTAATGTAAATAAATTGACATTGTTTCTTTTATTTTACCTTGATTGACTATGAAATAAATTACATTTTGACATTATGTAAGTAACACATAAAATGAATCTTTAGCTTCCATATTTACTGAGAAAAGTTGCTTATACATGAAAAAACAAATGCATTGAAAATGGATATCACTGTTTTGTTATACATTTAACGTAATCCTGTTCCATGAGCTGGGATTTCAGACTCACTAGATATTCACTCCCAACGCTTAATTTTTACTTCTTTCATGCTTTGTTTGGCTTGACTCTTACGTTACCTTACGTGCACTTTTATTCTGAAATCATGTTCAAGAACCAGGACACTTCTGAAACATGTCCTCTGTAATACAGATTTGTGAAAAGCGGCATTATAATGCCCAAAGGAAGTTATAGCAGCCTATGACGTCGTTTATGAACGTCCTATAAATTGATACGATTTTTCCACAAGCTGCATTGTTATTTTTGTACTAAATTGGCCTAAACAAATGTGCAGTAAATATTCAAAGCCTGCGTGCCTAGCCATTTCGCAGAAAAACATTTTCAATTTGTCCTGTTTCATATATTTCGACAGTGGTTGCACTCTACCAGGAAGGAAATAACACCGCAAAAAAATCACGATTTGCAATTAATTTTTAAAAAGCACGTCACTTAAAGGCCTGTAAACATCTCTTTAGGAGATGCATATGTTTACATCTTGGTTGAATTTTTGTTCAGTGCAGTCCAAATAAATTGCCAAATGGAGGTAGCTATTAGTTTTTTCACCATGATCTCCTTAACCCTTCCTTATTGTGTTGAGCCTTCACATGTTTTTCTCAACGTTGTTTTCAGATGGCGTACAATTTGTACTTCAGCACTTCAGCAGCTTACTTTTACAACCTGCAGTTGGCATTATTGTAGTTAAAATCAATTTCGCTTTATTTGTGGAGGAAAAAACTCATTTTTCGTCTGTTCATTATCTAATAAACATTTTCTGAATTTACCTTGCAGGTTCAATTTTTGTGGTGTAAAGAATGCTTAAATCTGGCACGAACATAAATATTAGGCTACGCTGTAGGTCATTCTTTGGCTACAACCTTTCTCGCATTAGATTTCAATGGTTACACCAACTCGGTATCGAATTATTACCTTTCAACCTAACATAGACTTCGGGCTAAACTAAGAAACCGGATTTCCCGAAGGGGGGGCAGGGGGTCTGTCTAATATCACACTTAACACTCTAGCCAAACACATCACTATTACAGCCTGGTAAAACACCAAATGTAAGACTTTTGTGAGAACAAATTAGCATCTAGACTCATTTCCTCGACCATAGGTAGGTTATACATTCATAGCGTGAGACACAATGCCCTTCAAATGAAGTTTGAACGTCGGTCAACAGAGGGCACGTGACGTTGAATATCACACCGAGGTGACGAAAGTTGTGGGACGCCTCCTAATATAGTGTCGGGCCTCCTTTTGCCAGGCGTAGTGAGGCTACTCCACGTGGCATAGACTGAACAAGTCGCTGGAATCCCCTGCAGAAATATTGAGTGATTCTGCCTCTATAGCCGTCCACAATTCCGAAAGTGTTGCTGGTGCAGGATTTTGTGCACGAACTGACATCTCGATTGTGTCCCGTCATTGTTCGACGAGATTCAAGTCGAGCGATCTGGGTTGCCAAGTCGTTCGCTCGAATTGTCCAGAATGTTCTCCAAACCAACCGCAAACAAGTGAGACCCGGTGACATGGCGCTTCGCCAGCCATAAAAATTCCATCGTTGGTTGGGAACATGGACCTCTTGAAAGGCTGAAAATGGTCTACCAGTAGCGGTAAATAACCATTTCCAGTCAATGATCGGTTCAGTTGGACCAGAGGACTCAGTACATTCCGTGTAAACGCAGCCCACAGCGCTATTGAGCCACCACCTGTTTGCACAGTGTCTTACTGACAACTAGGGTCCATCGTTTCATGGGGTCTGCGCCACACTGGAACTCTACCATCAGCTCTTACCAATTGAAATCGGGACTCATCTGACCATCCCACGGTTTTCCAGTCGTCTATGCTCCAACCGATATGGTAATTAGCGTAGGAGAGGCGCAACAGGCGATGTCGTGCTGTCAGCAAGGGCGCTAGCGTCGGTCGCCTGCTACCATAGCCAATTAACGCCAAATTTTGCCACACTGTCCTAACGGATACGCTCGTCGACGTCCCACATTTTTTTCTGCTGTTGCTTTACGCAGTTCTTGTCTATTAGCACTGACAACTCTACGATAACGCCTCTGCTCTCGGTCGTTAAGTGACGGCCGCCAGCCACTGAGTTGTTCGTGGTGAGAGGGAATGCCCAAAATTTGGTATTCTATTTTCGGTAAACTCTCGGCACTGTGGACTTCGGAATACTGAACTCCCTAACGATTTGCCGGCCGCGGTGGTCTAGTGGTTCTAGGCGCGCAGTCCGGAACCGCGGGACTGCTACGGTCGCAGGTTCGAATCCTGCCTCGGGCATGGATATGTGTGATGTCCTTAGGTTAGTTAGGTTTAAGTAGTTCTAAGTTCTAGGGGACTTATGACCGCAGCAGTCAAGTCCCATAGTGCTCAGAGCCATTTTGAACCCTAACGATTTCCAAAATGAAATGTCCCATACGTGTAGCACCAATTACTATTCCGTGTTCAGAGTCGGTTGATTTCCATCGTGCGGCCATGAAATGAAATGTCGTGTGGCTAGGGCCTCCCGTCGGGCAGACCGGTCGCCTGGTGCGAGTCTTTTGAGGTTACAACACTTCGGCGACCTGCATGTCGATGGGGATGATATGATGATAAACACAATACCCAGTCCCTGAGTGGAAAAATCCCCGACCCAGCCGGGAACAGAACCGGGGCCCCTTTGCACAGCATTAGGTTGCCCTGACCAGTTCTTTTTTTTATTACAGGGCGTAGCTAACCCTCTGACCGAACAAGCTGAGCTACCGTTCTGGCTCTGCTCAGCTATCGAGGCGGACCGTGCGGCCATTATCACGTCGGAAACCTTCCCACGTGAATCACCTGAGTGCAAATGACAACTCGGCCTGCCATTTTATACCTTGCGTACGCGATTCTGCCGCCATCCGCATATGTGCACATCGCTATTCAATGACTTTGGCGCATCTCAGTGTATAATGCTACTTCTAATTTTTATTTTTGACCTAGTTGTGACTGAAATCGCAGCCAGATACTGTAAAGTTGTTATTGCGAAACTGCTACTTTTCAATCACTGTCCTTCACAAATATGTGATTCCTTGCCCACACCTAGTCTGAAAGGTGTTCCATACTGAGGAAGACGTTGGATGAAGGCTGTTTGCTCCAAATGTCACATGTAAGCGAACTATACGGTACAATTGAAATTAGGGACAATATAAATTATTTCCTTACGTTTCACAATGTGAGCGATCATAAAAAGGAAACATTATCTCTTCCTAACTGATTTTTACTTCCAGTTCCCTTTACTGAGTGGTCTGAGCTACGACCGGCTCGGACAATGACGAGATGACGTCAAGGACTAACTCATAGAGGTTTTTTCTTTTTTTTGCGAGCTGTTGATCGAACTGAGCCATAAGCAGCGTTGCGAGACCAACAGCAGTTTGCTGTGTGGATGGAATTCAGGCAGAGAATACCCATAAGAGGAAAACTCGTAGCACCTTAAGAAGACGGCTGGATCATTCTTCGAAACTTCGTACATAAAATGCAACCAACAACTTGGCAGAACGCACGCAAACACACCGTTATACAAAAGTGATTTTTTCTGAGAAGGTGAGTTCTGAGGGAGTGAAATGTAGGTAGACTGCACTAGCTAAGAGCTTCGGTAAGTGAGGAAGGCATGTTTGGAAGGAAGGGTACTTCGATGTAATGGGCTAAAGATTCCTTACAGGAACAAAGGTTGACGTTGTTTCTTTAGTAGACATGTTATTAACTGTCTTTTGAGACTTGAAATGTTATTCAACCCTCTGATGTAATGGAGATCATTCCACTGCCGGGTGTGGGCTGCTTCGAGAGTGATAGAGAGTCAGAAAGTGTATTACTCTGGTGCGTTACTGTTGGTGTGTTGTCCGTGCCGACTGCACGTAGCCGGGATAGCTGTGTGTTGATGGTGAAATACAACCAAAAAGTCCAATGGCACCGACATATCGCAAGCAGGGGCTTGTCACTGGTTCCAAGCTCTGTGTACATTCATGGGAGAGACCTTGCAGCATAACGTCGCTGTAATCAGCATTCGGAAGAAGAAGTGAGTGAATAGTTTTCTTTTTTTTTAGGTCAAAAGGGAGGAGTTTTGTTACTTTTGTAGGATATTGAGAGATGGTGATGCCCTCTGACGTGAATGCATATGAAATGGAGGTGATCGTGACATTAGCCGGGGAAGTAAAAGGTAAATCTACATAAAGATATGTACTTTGGAAGCCTCCTTACTGAGGGTAGCAGGGTTACCCCTATCATTTCCTCCCGCCTATGTTCCATTAGAGAAAAGTGCCTGGGGAGGAAGAATTTCGACAAAGGTTCGTTTGAGCTCTACTTTCTCTTATGTTTTCGTCGTTTTCTTTTGGTGAGACATATGTGGGAAGAAGTAATGTTACGCAACTGTTCTGCGAATGTAAGCTCTCGGAATTTCAACAGAAACCACCTTCGTGATGCACAACCAAGGAAGTTTGTAATATTCCTGCTGCGGGTCAGAGTCAATCATTAAAAAATGTTTACTAACGAAACTGATGAGAGCAGCAATATTATAAGGAAGACGAGACGTTCTGGTAAAGAAAATAAAGCAACTAAGACTGTGTTTAAAATCAGTATATCTGGTTTTAGGGTCAGTCATTAATAGGGTGATACTCGACTGTGTATCTTCAATGAAGGCTGGAATTGCCAATGCTGGCATCCATAGAAAAAGCAAACAACGAACTGTAGTCTGACTTCGCGGGCCACGGTGACCGAGCGGTTCTAGGCGCTTCAGTCCGGAACCGCGCTGCTGCTACGGTTGCAGGTTCGAATCCTCCATCGGGCATGGATGTGTGTGATGTCCTTAGGTTAGTTAGGTTTAAGTAGTTCTAAGTTCTAGGGGACTGATGACCTCCGATGTTAAGTCCGATAGTGCTCAGAGCCATTTTTGTAATCTGACTTCGTATGTCATGAAAAGGTAATGAAGACAGGTTCTATGATTGATCGAGCAAATTTGCATATAGGCCATTACAATGGCTGCCGATCAGTTGCATCACCCTATCAAGAATTCCACTTGCCACGTCTCAAACTGGAACCGAAACAGATAAATACGGGTTAGGACAAGGTAGATACAATTGCTTATTTTAAATAAGAACACTGAGTAGCTTAACTGATACACTGTCGCAAAATATGTATACATTAAAAATGCCGCATCTCCTATCAAAGTGTGCGTCTACATCGGAACCTAAGGCAAAAGAGTGTTTGGGGTGTGTGAGGGGGACAAGATTCCTCAGAAAAGAAGCTGTTATCATTTCTTTCAACAGGGATTGAGACGCATTTGAAGAGTCACACATTACTTTTAGATAAATGTTTCGTCGTTCCACCTGTGGAGCGGTAGGTTGGCCAATTAATTTAGAAAAAGAAGTATCACAAGTTCTTTGCTAGATTCAAATACTTACGAAAAGACCGCGAAGACGATCTAACTGAAAGTGGGTAGGTTACACCAGAAAATGTACTGGAGGGGAGTGAATATGTGTGACAGTCGTAAAGCATTGAAAGGACTTGAACAGGAATTTATCCAACAGTGGATGACGTATGGCTGATTTTTCATAATGTTGAGCATTGTTCACTGTCGGTGGGGGTACGGTGTCCTGAATAATACAGTAATGCGCCGTCACTCTGTACGTACCGTAAGACATTTTGGAATACTAATCGCTCTTCGATGTGCTCATCTTCTGTTGGCGTCCGATTTTTAATCAGCGGCCCGAAATGAGCGGGCGCTTTCTTTGCCGAGCACTTGAAACTCCGGGCCGCCCAGATTACGCGCCGAGTGCTTCAAACTCGGCCGGCTCGCGCTTAAACCCCGGAGCCGCCCGCCCGCCCGCTCGGCCCTGTTGCTTTTGTTCAGTGCGCTGCGCTGGCGCACTTCGTTCTGCGGTCCGCGAAAACACCGCCTCCCACCCCAGCCGCTGCCAGAAACACGGCCGCGAGCGGCGGGGGTTCCGGCTTTTTGCTGGCACTCCCGCGCACGTCCAACTAGTTGAGCAAGAATTAACCCTCTTCACGCTTTCTGCCTTCTCACTCAATCCCTTCTCACTTTAAGCGGTTGTAATGCGCCGACTTAAACGGGTTATGTCTAATTTTAATCTGTGAGGCAAGAGGATCTGTGTTACTTTACGTCTGAAACAGCCACACGATTTCAGTTACAGGTTATCTTTTTAATGGCCTCCAGGTCTAAAACAATAATTTGATTTTCAGTATGTCGTGTAAATATTGACCGAATTTAAAAATTTAAAGTGGTGTCGTAATCTATTCGTTAAGTCCTACAATTTTACATTAAAAACTTAGCACAATAAGTCAGGTATTAAGGTTGGGTACTTGTCTATATTTTATATGAATGCTTGGTGTCAGTTCTTTCGGACATATCCAAAACGACATACGCCACAAATTGATATAATTGATTCGTCTTGATAGGCAACGAATCCACAACCTTCAGCACAGATGTACATTAACGTTCGACTTCCAGCGGGAATCTAAAATTGATGAGGATGGAGTACACAGACGGTGACTGCGGTTGGGAGGCACTTGGTGGGAACGTGCGTCGGACGAGAGGCTTGCGAGATAGACCGCGTATTTACGACCAACATTATGCCCGGGTAGCGCAGTAGTTAACGCAGCAGCCTCACGGGTTTGAGTCCTGGTCTGGCACACAGTTTCACTCGTCGTCGCCAATGATTCCGGACAGAGCCCCAATGCAGCTGACATCAATAGTCCTTCCTCCCCCCCCCCCCTTCAATTATTTATATAATTAACAGGGCTATATTTATCCAGTATTTGAGAACAAGACTTAGAGGCATCGAGCAACATTTACACATAATTTCACACATTTTTGGAACATTTTCTCGCTGCCGCCACTCACAAAATGCGAAAGGAAAAAAAAAATTATCGCCTACTACATTTTAGATGCTCATGCAGCACAACTTTTGCGTTAGACTTGACGTTTGCCGGCCTAGGTGGCCGTGCGGTTCTAGGCGCTGCAGTCCGGAACCGCTGGACTCCTACGGTCGCAGGTTCGAATCCTGCCTCGGGCATGAATGTGTGTGATGTCCGTAGGTTAGTTAGGTTTAAGTAGTTCTAAGTTCTAGGGGACTCATGACCTAAGATGTTAAGTCCCATAGTGCTCAGAGCCATTTGAACCATTTTTAGACTTGACGTTTTAATTTATTACTTCTTTACTACTAACTCTATTCGCAACAAATTTGAATACAGTATCCACACATGTCGCTCCATGTACAGTTGGTGACAGAATTCGTGGGACCCATCGTCTCATCGTTATGATGAACTGCACAGCTTTACTTTTTGTTAATGCAGCGTACCATGCAAGGAGACGTGATCCTACAAACATGTTTGTCTACAGGCGTGAAGTCGATGTATTATCAGAACACTATCAGACTCTTTTAGATAATGTGGGAGACTACAGTGCTGCTGACTGATTTATCTGTTATTTTCATCTGATGTGACCAATAAACTAACGAGAGTACGCTATCTAGTACGTGCTGCATTAATACAAATCAGTTACAACTTATCATGGTAACGTCATTGAAAGGTCTTTTTTTAATAAAACAGTATAGCACGTATTGTCACGAGTTAACAGGATAATAAGCATTTTCAGCTTAAAAATCGTCTGTGTCTGTGTTCAGTCCACAGTCATACTTAAGTAGTGCTAGAGGACGACCACAAAAGTATGCGTATCATATGGATACATAACAAAATTCAGTTAACAGTTTTTCAATGCCACATTAAGTCGATAAGGCTGACAGAAGATCTACAGGGTACAGAACGAAATAGCAACAAAACTGATGGCGGAGAAATTGTCTGAAGATTTTTTTTACTGATTGTGGATCTGCATGCTTGTGGCTCTTTCACAGAAGATATAAAGATCTAAAAAAATGGTTCAAATGGCTCTGAGCACTATGGGACTCAACTGCTGTTGTCGTAAGTCCCCTAGAACTTAGAACTACTTAAACCTAACTAACCTAAGGACATCACACACATTCATGCCCGAGGCAGGATTCGAACCTGCGACCGTAGCGATCGTGCGGTTCCAGACTGTAGCGCCTTTAACCGCTCGGCCACTCCGGCCGGCGATAAAGATCTTTTTTCCAGCGAAAGTAGAATCGAAAACTAACGAACGCAATCTGAGGTCTGAAGGACAAACACTTTATCGCTAAGCTAGAACACAAACACAGAAAACAGCGCTTCCTTGCTGTTCCAGTGCATGCTAATATGGAGAATTCGCAATGTAAATGGCAAAATAAGATGTATTTCTTGTTGGAACGAGGTTCCTGGACTCGAGAACATAAGTTTGGTACCTCCATATAAGTCAGAATATTTAATATAAATGACAAGAAAATATCGAGTGAATTTACGATGATAATTCTGAATCATTCCGCAAAGTAGATTGGTCACATAGATGCTAAACATATTCTAGTGTTGACAATTCTCCTTTAGACTGTTGACGGGCAGAATGCATTTGCTCAATCGATGTGTTTCTTGAGCTGCCTGGCAAGGGTAAAATTGCCCTTCGATGACGCGGCTCCGCCAACTGGTTGTATACTGATTGAGAGCAGAAATACATAGTACAGTTCCGTAAGTTTTACTCGAAGTTCTGTAACCATGGTTTGAGTCTGAAGCACAGTTACGAATAATATCCAGATGCACCAACTGCAACTCGAGCATAACACATAAGGAGCACAGACAATTGTTTACGCAGTTCTCCTGTTCAGTAGCTGCCATAAGTATTTTTCCTTTCCGCCTTAAGCGAAGAGCAAAGCAGAAACTCATTCACCGGAAGCGATTCGCTTCCTTAACATCACCAGACGATATTTACATTACCAATAAATAACTTCGATTTCAATATTAAACGCCTGAAAACAGATGTCCTTAAGGATGCTTGCAATGACACCACCTCTAATACGTAATAGCACCAACGAAAATACAAAGTAACATTGTTTGTGGATGTTGGCGTTTTGTAATCAAATTTAATAATCTTAGAATAAAATATAGTTTTATATTACAAAATCAAACTGTGCAAGATAATATTTCGCAATGACCTAAAATTAATACTAAAAATACGAGAAGGAAATTGCATCATTGCAGCACAAGTTCGACTCCAGATTCTGCTAACATGTCATTCACGCAATGAAAACCAAAGAGACGAATTATGTTGTCTACTCGTAATGGTTACAATATAAATGCCTTTGATGTGTTGTCAATGAAAGTGAAAAGCGCCTGATGAAAGAGCTTTTCAATTTGCACACAGCGGAAGACTGTGAGGGACCAAAGTAACAAGGAAAGGTTACTCTAGGTGAGCATGGGACGTAACGTCCATGCAGCACCTCGCAGTTGGCACATTTTACTTGTCTCTGTATGTCTATCTTTTCATAGATGGTTGCGGCACTCGGCTGTCGAATTAAAAACCTTTCACCCTTCCAGTTTTCAAACTTATTTTATTTGGCTTCCTGCACGTCGGTCAGGGAACTGAAGATGACGTAGCAGATCGCCGAAACTGGTAGCCAAATAAAATAAGTTTGGAAACTGGATCGCTGAAAGATTTTTAATTTGACATCCTCCGTTTTACTTGCAGTTTATTTCCAGTTGTTTCACATTGACGACCCTTCTGGGCTATCACCATATTCACATGAAAATTATCGAGGTGTAATTGTTAAATATTACGGCACTTGCGGCCGAATGTGACTCTGCGAACAATGCTAACGGTAACCTCATTTCATCTGCGAGACTATACGAAAGACGTAATAACACTTTTAAGATAGTCCCTGTGCACGTCAACTTGTCTCTGATAAAACTGCTCATTGGCTCTCGTTAACTAAAAAGTTGTGAGTCAGGTAAATAGGGTAAACCCACAAGGACCAATAAAGATGGAAACGAGACATCCTGCTCTTTACATCACCATGGAATAACCTGACAAAGTTAACTTTGTAATGGCAACGAATTCATTTGAAATGAAAATTGTGAAATAAACATTTCGAGATCAAACCTATACTATTTCTTCCCTAAGTATTTCCATGTTGAAATCGTCCCTATACAACTCACAAACTAAAATGCCTGTAATTGAAGACCACTTCGAGGACACGTTGGGGCATGTCCACCACTGGATACTCTCGTCACCTCAGTCCCGGTTTATTGACTTAATTGTGGCACTGAATGACTTGTTGACTGAATTTTGCTATGATCTACCCTTTCTGCTACATTTGCACACTTTTGTGACAGTCCTGTAATGCTACTTCTGCACACTGTGGGCTGATCGTAGACATAGATCGTTATGAAGCCGAAAGTGCATATTGTCCAAGTAATTCGTGACAATATGGGATACACTGTTTTATTAAAAATGACATTTTTAGTAACATTATCATGATAAGTTGTAACTGATTTTTACTAGTACAGTACACACGAAATAGCGTTTTCTCGGTTGTTTATTAAACACAGCAGATAAACGAGAGAGATAAATTAATCAGCAGCATTGTAAACTCCCATATTATCTAAAATAGACTGAAAATGTTCGGGTGATTTTTCGACTTCACGCCTGTAGACAATATGTTGGTAGCAACTAGTCCCCTTAGATGTTACACTGTGTCAACAAACACTAAAGTTGTGCAGTTCCACATAACGACAAGGCGATAGCTCTCGCTAATTCTGTCATTGACTGTACCTGCATAAATATATCATCGTACGTCACATAGTTCGGGTGTATGACGCCAGAGTTCTCTTATTTAAAGATTGGGTGGTTGGTTGTGGGGTTACTAGTATTTACGAAGAGGACTTTTTCTCGCCCAGGATTTTTGGGTTTCCTGGCGTATGATGTATTTGAAATCTCTATGGGTGTTCTGTCGGATGCCCAACTTCGTCCGTGAAAGTTGTACACGTTAACACACACACACTCACACTATTTCGACAGCTGACTTACTGACATCTTCAGACACCTTCTGGACAACGCCACCCGGCTGAATACCCGAGGGTATTTCAAAATCAACATAGCTGTCGATATATGCAGGAAAACCATCTAATTTCCAGTTCTCTGTTCTTTAAATGTCTTAGACGGTAGGATGAGGAATCCTGCTATTAGAGTATTTGTAGGTTTAGGGAGAGCCTTTAGTAATGTTGAGAGGAATATACTCTTTGAAGTTCTGAACGTGGCAGGGAGAAAATGGAGGAAGTTAAAAGGTATCTACCTGTACAGATAAGACTTAGATAAGAATGGAAGGAAATGAGAGAAAAGAATTAGGGTTATAGCCTATATTTGATGTAATTCAATTTATACGTTGAGCAAACAGTTAAATAATCCTCGGAGAAATTCTGAAAGGGAACTCTCTTTCAGAATCGGAGTGGGATAAAACAGACGTTTGCCGATGACATTGTAATAGTGAACAACTTGGATGAGTTGTTGAACGCGGCGGCTACTGTCTTGAAAAGACTTATAAGAGGACAGTGAAGCAAGCGAAATATAACGTAGTCGAATTAAGGCAGACGATGTCGTGGGAGACACTAAAAATAGATGAGTTTAGTTGTTTGAGGAGCAAATAAGTAACGACTACCGAAGTAAAGTAGCAACACGAAGACATGCATTTCTGAACAATATAACTTTTTTAACTTCGAATATTAATTTAAACGTTAGGAAGTATTTGTTGAAGTAATTTTTCTACAGTTGAAACTTGCACGAAACGGTACTGATAAGAATAAGACAATTCTGATGAGAACAGATTCTCTGAAATGTGATGGTAAAAAAGAATGCTGAAGATAAGTTGGGAAGATCGAATCATTCACGAGGAGGTGTTGAGTCGAATTGGGGCAAAAGAAGTTTACCACATAACTTGACTAAAAGTTATGATTGTTGTGTCTCCATTGGTTTCGTAGTCTTGTTTATATTCAGCGTTTTTCACTTAATATCCTATAGTCTCAGTACTCTGCTTTATAAAACAGCTTGGCCTGACATTTCAGAAGCAATGCAATAGCGTAATTAAATTTACATTCCATAAACCGTGAAAAAAGCTTTAAAATGAAGAGAACCTATAAAGCGAAATTATGTAACTTGTACAACACATGCCAAAAGATAAATGAGTAATGGTAAATAATCAGAGTACGGACAAAGAATTTATGTTGAAACATAAAACATCTGCGAAGTGTCTCAAACGGATGTTTCAGTACTCGAACGATGTCAGGAGAATGTAATGGCCGCTCTGTACGTTGATTTGCTTACTGTTAGCTAGTTAGTTAGATGTTCCATAGGCCATTTGAACTATTCTTTTTTCGAAATGAGGGGAACGATTTTATCTGCAGAATACGTACACGGTTACTGTTAGACTCCTTATGTAATCAGGATCACAAAAATATAGGATACGTCTATGATCAAACAACTGAGGGCTCTTAACATACCTGTTTTGCCATTAAGCAAACAAATATTGTTAAGGAAAAGTCATTAATGGCATAGCTTAGGCTTTAAACGTTCGTGCCGTAATCTATAAACACATTTAAACAATGAGGCATCCTAAGGATGTACGGTGCTATAAACGAAATATGGACAGGAGGACATTCATTTCATTGTAGAACGAACAGAAAAACACAGGCTATTAGAGCTGTTAAGCCTTGGCGTGTGCGGGCGAGCGTTATCTTGCTCAAATATAAGCTCTGGACGACTTGCCGTGGAGGGCAACAAAGCGATGTACCGCTATGCTGTAAGGTTGCCGCGGATGACATTCGAAAGGGTCCTGCTATGAAAAGAAACTTTACTTCAATTTAGATCGTTGAAATATACGGGTTCTATATTCAAAATGCATTCCGCTTTTAGGAGCATCTAACGAGTGCTGAAATCTGTTTTGTGTCTTCGCTTCTCATCGGGGCTCAGTTCGAAGCGGTACTCATTACTGACGACAGTTATACTGAAGTCAGTGAGATTACAGGCAGAAGATATGTTTGGAGACGCCTTGGATAGGGGTGGGATACAAGTCTGACTGTCGCCGGCCATGCGGCCCGACATCCAGGATTGATGATCTGCAGTGCTATTTGATTTCATAGGAGGTCCCCTTTGGTTGTCATCCTCGACACCCTTACAGCACAGCGGTACGTCGACAACAACCTACGCCCCGTTTTGTTGCCCTTCGTGGAAAGTCATTCTGGGCTTACATTTCAGCAAGATAATGCCCGTCCGCACACGGCGAGACTTTCTATTGCTTATGTTCGTGTTTGCCGAAATCTGCCTTGGCGACCACGGTCGCAGGTTCTCTCCCCAATTGGAAAAGTTTGGAGCACTTTGGTAAGGATCCTCCAAACATCGTGGATTTTGACGATATAGATCGTCATTTGAATAGAATGTGGCATGATATCCCTTAGAAGGTCTCCCGTCAACTCTATTAGTCAATACCAAGCTAAATAACTACTTGTTGAAGAGCCAGATATGGACCATGTGTTGTTGACCTGATCAATTTGCAGAGCTCTTTCTCTTGAATAAATCATCCAATTTTTGTGAAACTACAATCATTTTCTTGCCTGTACATGTACACCACTATTACCAATTTCTGACCCATTCAGATGATTCCTTCGTGATGCGTCATGTCCTTTGTCTCATTGTTAGTGTACTTACGGCTTGACGGCCCGACGCAAATGTTTACTAGTCGCCATTGATTCATTTCAGTACCAAGTGCGGCCGATGTCGGAATTTCTTTCATTTCTGTTTCCATGGTGAGATCATAACAAATAAGAAAAGTTATAAAAAAAACATTCACCACATTCGTAATTATTCACTTGTGAATTCATCTTTAGAATGAAAACAAAAATATTAGTTTGTTAACGTAAGAAGTGGAGAAGACTACTAATAAATGGCCGGAATACTCCGTAAGTATGAACTGTCGAGAAGAGTCACACAGTGAGATACAAGAAGATGAAGAAATGGAGAAGAAAAAAGATTGGAGATGAACGTCACGTCGACAAGGCGATCATTAAAGACACAGCCAGACTCGGATTGGAGAAAAATGCGGAACAGAATCGGCTGGCTCTTCTCAAAGGAACCATCACGCCACTCATCTTAAACGATTTAGGGAAATCGCGGAGAGTCTACATATGTACGGCAGGACGGGGATTTGAACCACCTTCCACCCGAACACGAATCTAGTGTCTCACTACTGCTCCACATCGCGCGGTTTGGTGGGAAGAAATAAATGATGAACTAATTTGTTCAGATTTCGACACGCCTGACTAATTTGTACTTCAACAAATCATCAAGAATTTCTAAGCAATCTGATTTCACACAATTGTCTATGAAGCAGGAGGCTTACCATCGCGTATACAAAAAAGCATTATTGTCGTATATCCGAAGAAGGTATTGGCGCACAAATGTGAGAATCGTCGTTAGCGTTATATTCTGATATGTGTTACTTGGAGAGCACGTTGTCCTATTTCCATGAATGTGTCGTTACTATTGTTTTTAATTTCCACAATCATCTTGCAGAGAGTCACAAAATATTTCTCGTCCGCAGCTATGGATTTGCAATTTCACAGTGTGTCACAACATACCTACAGAACAGAACTCATTTATATCTGTCGCATAAGTTTGAATCTCATAACCACTGCTTCCGTGTGCAAGGATTAGCACATGGTGCGTTATTTTCTCTTGTGACATCATAACGCACTATGAACTCACCGTATTACAATCTCTTTGCTTCTCTGACGGCGGTTTCTTCTTCGGCACCTACCACTGTAAATGGGTGGTTACACTGCCAATTTACTGGATGGTATCATAGTTTGTCAATACTTAAAGCTGAGTGAACAATTCGGAAGATGGGAAGAAACAGCTTATTACAATAATTATTGTTACAAAATCGCTGGTACACACATGCACTCGGAGTTTACTTTCTTCGCCAGTTTTAACAGTCTTGCAAGAAACTGTTCACCTGACGGTTTTTACTGCAAGATATTTTGCATGTAGTGCCGGCGTAACAAATTAAGTTACATTTCTAATTAAACTGGAAATAAAGGGGCCTCGCGGTATTCTGGCAATAGCGTAATTTTGTATCAAAATGAACTTGTAAAAGTCAAACTTCCCAGAAGCTGTTACAGCTAAACGATGACCTATAGACGAGCTCCATCCTTTGGAAGTTTTCGTTCTGCAAGCTCCACCCTCCTCTGTTCCTTCCATTATCGAATCAATTAGTTCCGGCTGGCTTTGGAAAGTCTGTTACCGGCCTCTTGTCCCTCTGGCAAGATTTTAAGAAGAAACTTCCTTCTCGCCCTTCGAATCTAAAACTTTTTCATTTCGTTTTATCGATAAGTATGCTTTTTATGAGTTTACAGAGAAGAAGATGATGAATACATCACGCTGTACTTGTTTGAGACTTATTGTTGTTCACCAACACATTGGGGCTGTGTTGATGCAAATACGTTAAGCAGTGATGGTATAGAGAATACATTAAAACATCACAAAATGGCTCCTGAAGTACTGCGGTTAAAAAATATCGGAAAAGACTAAAAGTCCATTAATAGCATGGCGTGACATAAAAGTCCATTAACATTTGAAAATTCATTTCTTCACAGAATAATGTAGGTAAAGAGGTAAAAATGGAGACGCATGTTCAAACGACATGGGGTGCCCAAAACGACGAGCAGTTGGCGCTTCACATGCTAGAAAAGCAATAATTAATATAACAATTAGTTCAGATGGCTCTAAGCACTATGGGACTTAACTTCTAAGGCCATCAGTCCCCTAGAGCTTAGAACTACTTAAACCTAACTAACCTAAGGACATCACAAACATCCAAGCCCGAGGCAGGATTCGAACCTGCGACCATAGCAGCAGCGCAGTTCCGGACTGAAGCGCCTAGAACAGCTCGGTTACAGCGGAAAGCTGTATTGGCCAAGGTCGACTTGCTACAGGCTGCTGCTGCTCTGGGCAGCGGTGGCGTTGGGACACCTGAAACGAATGATGTAGCTCAATGTCGCCTGGGATCCATGATGTCGCAGCGCCTCTAGATTTTCGCGTCCCGCTTGGTCGACACCTACCTGCCGGTGAATGGCGAACAGTGTCGGGGTCGTGAATCTCTGTGCGGTTGGCAATTGTGGGTTCTGGCAGCACGGCTGTACCTCTAGGCCACAAATAGAGGCCAGAATGGGGCGCTTCGCTTGTTGCAACTGGGACCAAACCTCCTGAAAGGTCCAAAAAAGCGCAGAGGGTAGGATTGCTTGTCACTGGGAGCTCCTGAAAGAAATAGTAAGCAGGTCAAGGAAGAATGCCTGTGTCCACTCCGTTTGCTTGATTTGGGGGAGCGGGGGAGGGGCGTCTCGTGCGAGACGTTGTGGAGGCTCTATCGGCAGCGACTGAGCGCACTGGGTGCACTCGGCTGCAGACAGTGGCTCATGTCAGCACTGCTGCCGCCTGGGTTCAGGGGTCGACGTCGGTTCATACAAGCGGATTTTCGCTTTGATGAAGACAGTTAGCCTCGCTCGCGGGGTGGAGGCAGAATTAGCGCTTAGAAGCATTGATTCCAGTAGCGATCACGGTCTTCTGGTTTGATGCCGAATGGAAGGCTTAAACCAGAGGCTTAGACGCTGTCGCATGCGAATTTGCCGACCTCCGCTACCGGGAAAGTTACAGGACGTCTTAACAAGTGAAGCGTGTAGCATGTACAGGAAGCGGTAACTAGGGTGGCGGTCCATGTGTTTTCGGGTAGTGATATTTCCCCATATGCCCGATAAGGTGCGTTGAGATGTCAGACAAAGAAGAAATTAAATAAAGAGAGTTGGCTACTCATGGTACGTCAAGATAAGAAAATTTTAATATCGCATTAGTTAAATGCAAGAACGCCTTTGGAAACCTCCCAAAACTAGTCTCACTTATAAATGACAACAATATTCACATAGTACTAGGGACTGAAAGTACGTTGGAAGCAGAGGTTAATAGCAATGAAATTCTAAACATATACTGCAAAGGGGAGGCACATTTATAGCAGTAAAAAATTCGATAATATATAGTGAGGTTAACACAGGTTTCGAATGAGAAATAATTTTACTGAAGATAGGTGTTAGAGGTGGAGGAAACATGGAAAAAAAAATGGAAATCAGCGTTTCGTGTCAATGTCCGGGAGGCCCCTTGCGGGGCAGGTCCGGCCGCCTTGGTGCAGGTCTTATTACATTCGACGCCACATTGGGCGAGCTGCGCCTCGGATGGGGATGAAATGACGACGAAGATGACACAAGACCCAGTCACTGAGTGGAGAAAATCTCCGACCCAGCCGAGAATCGAACCCGGGCCCACAGGACGTCAATGAGTGACGCTGACCACTCAGCTGTCGGGACGGACGAGGAAATATGGTCATCAAATGTTTTTATACATCCACTACTTGAGGAGTAGTAGCGGTGTAAAATTTAGGGAAAACTTATGAATTAGCTAAAATTTTCTAATCATGTCATACAATTTGGTAGCGATTTCAACCTACCAGCAGTAGACTGTGAGACTGAAATGACGAAGGAGGAGCTTACGAGCGTTCAACGCTGAGGTTACAAGCGGGGAGACTGAAGCGGTAAAGGCGGGTAGTACGGACAGGAAACCATGTGAAGTTCTTCCAAATGTGTTATTCGATAAATTACCTTGAGAAGCTAACAGGGGACCTATTCGCAAAAGGAACAATTACATCTGCTAATCACCTATTCGATCCTGTCGGCGTAGTAAAGGAAATAAGTGATTCTAAGGCCGTTACAATGCCACTGAATGTGACGGTAAGTAAGAACATAAAGAAAGGTGGGAATAAATTTCTGCGTAGTAACGGCGGCAGGAAACACATTTAAGGTTGTCTCAGCGGTCAGCATGAAAATTTCATTTCCAACACTGACAACGTTGAGCATCAATGAACAAAGTTTAAGAGTATTGTACAATACATCTTATACACATATGTGCCGAACAAAGTTGTAAGGGATGGAAAATACCCGCCATACTTCTATGGGCAGTTAGAAAGCTGATACGAAAGCAAAGAGAACTTCACTGCAAATGGAAACGTAGCTGAAGCCACAAACGTAGACCAAAATTGAACGAAGCCAAAATTAGCTAAGGAGTGCCATGCGTGAAGCGTTCAATGAAATCGAAATAAAATTCTATCAACTGTCTTGAGAGAAAATCTTAAGAAGTTGTGGTCTTAATTTAAATCAGTAAACGAATCAAAACCGTCTGTCCGGATACTCAGTGACCATAATGAGTAGAAACACGCTGTGACACAGAGAAGGACGAAATACGAAACAGCTTTTTCCAGAACTGATCAATGAGTAAGATCTCACTCCATTTTCTCCTCTAAACCATTGCATGATCGTCAGAATGGCAAATATTGAAGGAGGTGACCATGGATAGAAAACTTCCGAAGCCGCTTAACAAAAGGATAGCCACTGGATCTGAGGGGATGCCAGTGCAGTTCTAAGTAGAGTTTTTCTTTCTTTCACTGGTGCCTTATCCCGCGTTGTGCAGGGTCGGCATTGTTAAGAACGGATTTGGCAAGGTTAATGGTGAGGAGGTGGCCAGATGCCCTTCCTGCCGCCACGCGGTACCCCCTCCCCCCTCCCCCTCCTGGGAAGGAATTCGTGTACCCTAGCTGTCTGTGTCTAGGGTAATCCATGGAATACTGCGAACGAGTTCAGAAGTCTGAGAGTCTTGTAACTGATGCGGAACGAGGGGACAAGCCCGGTATTCATATAGCGGGATGAGGAAAACAGCACAAAAACCACATTGAGGCTGGCCAGCACACTGACCGACATCGGTAATCCGCCAGGCAGATTCGAGCCGCGGCCGGCGCGCCTATCCGAGTCGAAGGAGGAGTGCGTTAGCGCTCTCGGCTAACCTAGCGCGTTAGAATTATAAGTAGAGTATGTGAAAGATTTTGGTTCGCTTCTAGCAGCAGTGTATCATATGTCTCTGGAATAGAGAAGCATTCCTGCTGATTGGAAAAAAGACGCAGCTCATTTCCGCTCGGTACAGCCAGGGATTTTACTTTGATGGGATGACTAGACTAGAGTACACGCAGACCCATGGCGCCGATTCAGGAGCTGCTTGGATGAGAGATGTAGCGGCTCCCAGGTCTGTGAAGCCGACAACGACCGAGAGAGTGGTGTGCTGGACCCACGTCCATCCATCCTGATTGACCCGTCTGCATGAAGATGGCTGAGCTTTCTGACGTTGGTATCTTCCAGAAGTTTATGCTCGCGTATTATGACGTTTCTGGTAGCTGATAAATTCCTGATAAGGTATCAAGAAGGGTTCCAATAATAACGATCGTGTGAAAACCACTGAACAGAAGAGTTTCAGCGGAGAGAAATCTTCATGCCATGGGGCTGTTATACTAGTATATTTTTTCGTAATGTATGTAAATGACCTAGTGCAGGACTTAACATCTCGCTGATTTTGGGAATGAGTACTTTTGCCTGCACAGGATCTTGTTGGGTAGCATAGCACGTGCGGCGTGTTGGCGGATGAGGGAATTTTGCACGCACCATGTAGTTGCGACAACACGGAAGTTGCGCGAAGTATGAAACATGGGAGGGTCAGTTTTGATTGCGGCGCCATGTGATAGCAGAAATAGCGAATTTACAGTGTCTTCTCATTCCAATACATAGTGGTAAGAATCTTATCTCCTTACACAAAAATGGGTTCGTAAAAAGTTTATTAATAAGACATCGAATACTGAGCCGGTCCGCTATCGATAGGCAAAGATCTGCGCCTGCACTCGAGACTGGTACGTCGGTGCCTCGCTAAGAACCGGCCGAGTCGTGTGAGTCCGAAGGAAGGATCACAAGCGGCCCGTCTCTGAGTGACCCGTCCGCCAGTGTCTTTCCTACGACTGGGATTTGGGTGGCAGCGCTTTCTCTGGCGAGTCAGTTGCTGCTATCTCCATTCGACAGAAGAGCTAGTGCGGGCTGTGTGGCGTCACTCTAGCTGATGAGATCCCCCTGCGGGTCCGGGGTAAGAATAGGCCCGAGGTATTCCTGCCTGCCGTAAGAGGCGACTGAAACGAGTTTCAACCGTTTCGGCAGGTATAAGATAATGACTGATAGAATAAAATTCATTAATGATAAACAACCAACACGGCATGGCTGTGTAATACATGCAGTTGCCACGAGAAAATTCAATTGATGCAACTTCGTTATATACGAGTAGTACAAGTGAGCCAAACATGCTGTAGCTGCCTGCAAGTACTGATAAACCCCCTTGGGGTTTGACCTCCATTTTTCAAAATTCTACAGAAGTACGAGCCTTCTGGGGAAGGACGCCTTACGTGGTGTACCACTGGTCCTCAGTGCACTAAGACCTTGGCACTCAGCATTTTAACGGCGTTGTCACCATACCCACTATTCCTCAAATTGGGCCTAAACGCCTGATGGGTTGCACAAGTTACACCCATAGTGCGTCCCCATCTGCACCTACGATCATGATGGACTTTCCATGGCACCCAAAATCCAGCACGGTAGCCAGCCTGTTGTGGTGGGGTCGTCATGTACCCTCTAGGTTGTAGCCCCCTGACAACACAGGGATCGTACTGCCGATACCTGAGCTGCACCCTCCCCATGTCGGCCAAGGAGTAGATGCCCGTCTCCTTGGGGCATCTGGACTCCCGGCAACGGTCATCCTGCCAGGTGGCCCTTGCTGAGGCTGGGTGGCGCCCATGGGGAGAGCCCCTGGTCGGAGTGGGTGGTATAGGGGGGGACGTTTCACAGATGAAACGTCAACACGTATCAGGTCGCTCTGCGGCCGAGTCTTTCAAAAGGAAAGGTACTGTCTCTGGTTCTGGTTCTCCTGCCCTTTCCCCCTTGGCCACTCCCTGGGAGGAGGGACAAGCCCGCCGGCTTGGGGCGAAGTACTTCCCCCGCTATTAGGTCTGTTCTTGAACCGATGGGGGGACGTTCGCCAACTCCAAGCCCATGTTCTTTGTTCAGCACATCGAGGACATCTTCGGGGAAATCGAGGCTCTCAGTAAGATGCGTTCGGGGTCCGTTCTTATAGAGACCACCTCCGCCACACAGTCGGCGGCGCTCCAGGTGTGCGACCGACTAGGGGACATCTCAGTGTCCATTGTCCCGCATCTGGCACTGAATAGGACGCAGGGGGTTATTTTTCATTGGGACCTCCTGCTGCAATCTGATGAGGAGCTCAGGGCCAACCTGGAGCGCCGAGGAATGCATTTCGTCCGGCGAGTCCAGCGCGGTCCCAAAGACCATCGCATCGACACCGGGGCCTTTATCCTCGCCTTCGAGGGAGATGTTCTCCCAGAGAAGGTAAAGGTGATGTGCTACCGGTGCGACGTGCGACCTTATGTCCTGCCTCCTATGCGCTGTTTTCGGTGTTTGCGCTTTGGGCACATGTCGTCACGGTGTGAGGCTGAGCCCCTTTGTGGCGATTGTGGATGTCCTCTTCGTGAGGAACATACATGCACCCCACCACCTCGGTGCGTTAATTGTCCTGGCATCCACTCGCCTAGATCCTTAGACTGCCCCGCGTATCAGAAGGAGAAGAAGATTCAAGAACTCAAAACTTTGGATTGTCTCTCTTATTCTGAGGCCAGGAAGAAGTATGACCGCCTCCATCCCGTGACGTTGACCACTTCGTTTGCCTCAGTCGTGTCCACTCCTTCCACGGTATCCTCACCCCTATCCGGTCCCCCCTCCACCTCCTCCCCCCATCCGGGGTCTCTGCCTCCGCCTCCCAAATCCCTCCCTTCCAAATCCTCCTCCTCCGCGGCCCCCGCCCCCTCTGCCCCAGGGGCCCCGCTTTCTCCCCCTCCCCACCCCGCCGCCTGAGAAGCGATCCTCTTCTCAGGCGTCCATCGGGGAAATGTTCCGGACCCCAGCTTCCGAGATCCGGCGTTCCAAAACGGACCCAGCGCGTGAGGACCTTCTTCGGGTCCAGCCCACCATCCCTGGGCCTCCTCGGACTTTTTTTAGCGCAACGTGTGAAAGGTACAGGTTAATGTTAGTCAGGGCCATTCCTTTGTAGGGATATCTGAAAGTCAGATAGCGTTGCGCTAAAAAAATATTATGTGTCAGTTTAAGCACAGTCTTGTATAAATTGTTCAAAGGGGACGTTTCATATGGCGGATATTTTTTTAGCGCAACGATATCTGACTTTCAGATATCCCTACAAAGGAATGGCCCTGACTAACATTAACCTGTACCTTTCACAAATCACTTACCTCACAAAAATCTTCGTTACTCAAGCTACTGCAATACAGCGAGGGCCACTACTGCCAGCTAAATAAAAGATTCAAACTACTGAAGGCACTAACTACTGATAGGCATAGTTAGCAAATGAAAGATTTTAATAGAGAACAAACAATGTATTTACCTTAATAGTGTTGAAAAACCATAATATACATGTTCATGACATCCATTTTTACAAATTTCCAAACTCCGCCATCTCTCTCCCCACATCCACCACTGCTGGCGGCTCACCCGCAACTGCGCAACGCTACGCGCTGTTAACATCCAGCTGCCGCTGCCCAACACTACAATGGCAGACAACAATGCAAACTAGCCACAGACTGCACACAGCACAGCCAGTGATTTTCATACAGAGAGCGCTACGTGGCACTTCGTGGTTCATTACGTGATTAGTCTAGTGTAATTTTTAATTCTCCATTTGCTGGCTCACTTATTCTAGTACCGTTAATTTTTCTGTAACCGCCACTTAGGGGCAATGCTAATTGAATTGTCTCGTCATGACTGTGTTTTGAACTGTCTTACCGCAAGATTCATGCTCAGCTGTAAATTGTGATTGGTTTGAAAGAGCTAATTATCTTGAACTGAGAGTACGAGGCAATAGGTTTTCCATTTAGTTTGATTTTAGTACTTTAACATGTTTTAAAGGAAGCTTTCTCAGGAGTTTCCTTTTGTAAAGACTTCTAATAATCTTAAACAAGTCACTGCACGTTTGCCGGCGCTTCTTTTAATAAAGAGTAAATGGTTCATTTATTGATTGCTAACTTTTATTAGCTGTAGTTCCTTTTAATTACGGGAAGGTTGGACGAGTAAATTTTGGTCTCATTAAATCATTTTTCTGGTTTCTGAATTGCGGCGTTACTGAGCGCTTCATCTGTTAGTGCTAATTTGTGTCAGATTTCTCCTGAGCCTTGTATTTGTCAATGTATTTATAAAGGCAGCTCTCACGAAGCCGGAGACGCCGTTTGATTGTGAAGGCAATGCCGTCCATTTCATCTGTAACGCCAATGTCATTTAAATTTATTGTAAATTGCGGACGCTGTGATATGGAACATTTGTTTATTCTACCTTTCAGATTTATTTAAAATTTATTGTTAAATAAATGTGTGAAATTTACTTGTGATTTCTCTCGGATTGTGTCTACGATCCCTCCATGTCCTAATAAAGCCTAATTGGAAATTTAGTTCAATGATATTAAACCTGCAGCTCATTTTCTTCATTTAAATTGCACACATTTATTTAACAGTAAATTACTAATATATCTGTAAGTTACGAAAAGAAATACACCATACTCGTATCATAGTTAACATAGCTCACAAACACACATAAAATCATTACAGTTCTTAGCATTAACAGTTGAAGTGTTCAGTAACATCACAATTCTAAAACAAGATTACTGCTTTAGAAGAATCAAAACTTACTTGGCCAACGTTGCTACAGTAAAAAAATTAAAAGTAATAAAACTTAGAAATCAGTAAATGATGCATATAATCATTACCAAAAAATCTGTGGGCAAAAGTCCCATGACTTTTAAAATAAAATTAAAATTCTTTTAATAGGAAAATCCCAAGATAGGTTTCCGTAAAACAGATTTTAAAATACTAAGGTTAAAAAATGTAAAACCCACTAGCTCTTATTCTTGGCTCAAAATAATCAGCCGATCCAAATCAATCAGAATTTACATCTGTCTAGAATCGTTCGGTAAGACTTACTTCAAAGCGCAGTCATGAACAAACAATTTAATTTTCATCGCGCTAAGTGGCGGTTACAGAAAAGTTAACGCCAGCAGATTAAATGAGCTGACAAATGAACAATTTAAAATTACACTAAACAAACCACATACTGAATCATGAAGCATATTTTTTGCCATTCATAAAACAGTGACAAAATTACTAAGCATGTGAGTGTCTTATGCCCACTGAATATACAACCTGGAGGCAAAGTCACTCACCACAACATCAAACTATTACTGAGCCTCTAGTCCCAACACAAACCGCAACTCTTTACACACAAACATAACCCTGACCATTTCATGAACTGAAGTTTTGATTGTTCTCCACCATAAAAATCCATCAGTCATGCATCAGAAGTACCCAAACCTGAAACTAGTAGCGGCAGTGCTTGCCAACTGCTTCTGATCTGGCCTTTTGCACACAAATAACACGTCTATTAACGGACCGTATTCGCCGACCGTACACTTGGGCTACAACGGCCGGTCCCAAACAAGGTGCACTTTTCGGCCACCAAACGACAACTACACTCACGCTCATAAATTAAGGATAATTGCAGAATGTGGTGCCACACAACGTGGCACTACACAAAACTGGCGCTAATAGCATAGGCACACAGGGAACACACACGACACAGATCTGTAAGTCCACGGTATTGGTGATAAGTTGAGAAACCCGTCCTGAAGTACATGTGCTACAAAACGCCACTGTTTTCTGCACATGGGCCCCGACATAAATATGGGATATGATCACCATGCACATGTACACAGGCCGCACAACGGGTTGGCATACTCTGGATCAAGTGGTCGAGCAGCTGCTGGGATGTAGCCTCCCATTCTCGCACCAGTGCCTGTCAGAGATCCTGAAGTGTCGTTTGAAGACGAGCAGCGATACGTCGAACGAGAGCATTCCAGGCGTGCTATATGGGCTTTAGGTCTGGAGAACAGGCAGGTCACTCCATGCGCCTGATATCTTCTGTTTCAAGGTACTCCTCCACGATGGCAGCTCGGAGGGACCGTGCGTTATTATCCATCAGGAGGAAGGTGGGACTCACTGCACCCCTGAAAAGGCGGACATACTGGTGCTAAATGACGTCCCGATACACCTGACCTGTTACTGTTCCTCTGTCAAAGACATGCAGGGGTGTACGTGCACCCAATCATAATTCCACCCCACATCATCAAACCACGACCTCCATACAGGTCCCTTTAAAGGAGATTAAGGGGTTGGTATATGGATCCTGGTTCATGCCAGATGAAAACCCGGCGAGAATCACTGTTCAGACTACACCTGCACTCGTCCGTGAACTTAACCTGGGACCACTGTTCCAATGACCAAATACCATGTTCTTGACACGAGGCTTTATGGGCTCTCCTGTGACCAGGGGTCACTGTAATGCACCTTGCAGGTCTCCGGGCGAATCAACCATGTCTGTTCAGTCGTCTGTAGACTGCGTGTCTGGATACAACTGTTCTAGTGGCTGTGGTAAGGTCCCGAGCAAGGTTACCTGCAGTACTCCGTGGCCGTCTGCGAGCACTGATTGTGAGATATCGGTCTTCTTGTGGTTTTGTACACTGTGGACGTCCCGTACTGTAGCCCCTGGACACTTTTCCTGTCTGTTGGAATTGTTGCCATGATCTTGAGATCACACTTCGTCGAACACGGAGGGCCCATGCTACGACCTGCTGTTGTTGACCAGCCTACAGTCGCCCTAGTACTACTCCTCATAACATCAATATGTGTCATTTGAGCCATTTTCAACACAGTCACCATTAGCACATCTGAAAACGTCTGCACACTTAGTCGCTTCACCGTACTCTGACATGCACCACCACACCTCTGCGTATGTGGACTGCTGCCAGCGCCACAGTGCGACGACCGCAGGTCAAATGCACCACATGGTCATACCCCGAGGTGATTTAAACCCGCAAAGCGCCCACCAGAGCGTTGTTTCACCATGTATGAGCATTATCCTTAATTTATGAGCATGATTGTATATGAAAATTCCTGGCAGATTAAAACTGTGTGCCGGACCGCGACTCGAACTCGGGACGTTTGCCTTTCGCGGGCAAGTGCTCTACCAACTGAGCTACCCAAGCACGATTCACGACCCGTCCTCACAGCTTTACTTCTGCCAGTACCTCGTCTCCCACCTTCCAAAAGTTCTGCAAGATTCATAGGAGAGCTTCTGTAAAGTTTGGAAGGTGGGAGACTAGGTACTGGCAGAAGTAAAGCTGTGAGGACGGGGCGTGAATCGTGCTTGGGTAGCTCAGTTGGTAGAGCACTTGCCCGCGAAAGGCAAACGTCCCGAGTTCGAGTCTCGGTCCGGCACACAGTTTTAATCTGCCAGGAAATTTCATATCAGCGCACACTCCGCTGCAGAGTGAAAATCCCATTTGGAAATGGGTGTATATGTCCATCAGCTAGGGCGAAGGCGCACAGCCTGCAGTAGCTCTTTCTTCGAACAGACAACAACAACTGACCAGCCGGCGAAGGCACCACCAGCCAGGCCCTCGTGTACAAGACACTGGCAAATGGAACACTCAGACTCCTCATTCAGCTGGATCACATGCAATCCTTCATTCTGACACATGTGAGTTGGCCACCTCCTAGCGAGGAGCCGACGTAATGAAACCTCAAGCATGGCCGCGGATCTATACCTATTGATAGGGGTCCGGTTCATCCTCCCCACTTAAACTTGGGTAATCTTTCGGATGATTTTACCCGGCCCTATAAATCGTACCATCTTCTCTGCTACGCTCGCAAAGGTTCTTCATATACACCAGTTCTCTGAAGCGAAGGGAAATTCCTTGGTTGTACTGTTTTGTCTGCTTTTGATGCGCGAGATAAATATGCAAAAATAAAGTGAATAGTAGAGGGAGTATGAATGAAAACAGAGGCGTATTTAAGTTTGCAAAATTATGACAAGTTTTATTAAGCTTTTAATAACTACAACTAGCTGATAAATGTTACAGAAAGATGATGAAATCAAATCAGATAAGGAACACTGTTTCACGGGCAAAGCGTACTTTGGAGTGGAAGCTAAACAATTTCTCCTTTTTACAACGCAATCTGACTTCGTTTGTATGAATCCACAGTGACGCCCAGTGCTATTCGAATGGAATGAACAGCGATCAACTACAACGCAAATTATGGTTCACCTGAGAGCAAGGAGATGTGAACATCATTCAACAATACTACGCCAGTGCAGCAGATTTTAACCTTTCACGTTGATTCAGGCGGCAGCAGAAAACGGCGCGGTGTGGGGAAGGAGCGGTCGCTGTGGCAGCTGTAACGTTCTGACGCGTCCACGAAAATATCCGAACTACGCGGTCTGGCATTCTCATTATCAGAACGAAGGAAACTTCCCTATCAGAGCCCTGAAAACCCGGCAGACTTCAGTATGAGGTGCACCCGTTCGCTGATCTGGCCAAACCGCTTTGACTAACAGACACGACAGTATTTGCTGAATTTCCAAACGTCATACGGCCGACTCAGGACGAACAAGTTCGCCCTCGTGACACACGATATAGCCTAGATGGTATTAGTGCTAGTTGGGCCCACCTTCTCAGGCAAGAGTCGCTGATCAGCCGAAGATTACTGAATGGGGAATTGATGGGTTAAGGCAGCATAAGCTTGGCAGGTTGAGTTCGCGGTCTCAGTTGGGAGAACGCCGATAAGTGACGGATTACTGATTGGGAAACTAGTGGGGTAGACGAAGATGAAGTTGGCCAGTGTGGTTTCATGCATCTCACGAGCTGCGTGTTAAAAGCAAAGGCCTACCACCTGACCAAGCTATCCCACTGTGACTGATTGTGAGAGTGCTAAATAATTAATCTCGACTTCAGATTCCAGTCGATGCATTCAGGATGGATGGATTTGGGAAGTATCATAGTCATATGAGAAGTAACGAAATCGAAACAGACTCTCTTAAATTGGCTGGAAAGAAGTGCTTCCATATCGTCTAAAGCCAAGACCTTTGGTGGACCAGAATTTTGAAAATACCCATAAGATGTCATTTGCTCCCATAGCCTTTTAACGCCAAATTTCGCGGCACTGTCCTAACAAATACGTTCGTCGTACGTCACACATTGATTTCCGCGGTCATCTGACGCAGTGTTGTTTGTCTATTAACACTGGTGACGCTACGCAAGCGCCACTGCTGTCGGTCGTTAATTGATGGCCGTCACCACTTTCCGTGGTGAGAGTTAATGCTTGAAATTTGGTACTCTCGGTAAACTGTGGACCTCGAAAAATTAAATTCGCTAACGGTTTCCGAAATGGAATGGCTCATGTGTCCACCTTCAAAGTCTGTTAATTCCCGTCGTGCGACCATAGTCTCGTCGGAAACCTTTTCATATGGATCACCTGCTTACAAATGACTGTTCCGCCTTTGCCCTGTCCTTTTATACCTTGTGCACGCGATACTACCGCCATCTTTAGATGTGCGTGTGGCTTTTTCCATGACTTTAGTCATCTCATTTTATGTCCACTTCAGGTAGAAAAAATTTGCATGGTGCTGTTATAGAACATGACAATCGTGCATTTCAGTCAGGTTGTTGAAGACAACGTTCAGATCTAGCTATCAAAAGTTTTGTTAAGTGTTTGTTCCATACCCTTTAGCACTCTATGAACTTATAGATATCACTGGATGGCAACTGGATGTGAGACTCTTAGCAGTGTTGAACAAATCATCGAAAATGTTAGTTTCTCATAGAATTTATTGGTTTACGTGTCTACAGACGGAGCGCAAGGAATGTTGGGAAATAAATCAGGATTCATAGTGCATGTGAATCTGAAAATGGAAAACTTTGCAGTATACAATACGTGATAATCAGCAGCTTCAAGCAACTGATCTGAAGTGCGACAGGAAAGATTAAGACATTGTAGATTTCTACAAGAATTTGCCTGAGGATCGAGTTCCTCGTTTACATATTTCACCCTATTGCCTGTGACGATTGAGGAAGTATAGTACTCGCTGTTCGCAGGGCTGCGCCCACCATCTGCTCGTGGAACACGTTTGCTGTCCATCCCTGACATAATCGATAACGCCATGAGGCTCTCGCGGATGATTCTTTTATACACAGAGAAATCGCAACGCTAGAAAACTGTAGCGAATTAAAGGAAGACCAGTAGATGATCGACACTTTGTCCAAGGATTGCAACACTGAGAGATTTCTGTCATATACTTCCATATCTATTTATTTTTGTAAATTGTCATTGGCGTTTGCCACTTCCTAAACGTTTTCAGATAAAACCAACCTCTCGGAAAGAAGTGTGCCGCTGTATTCTTTAGGTTAGCATGTTTGATAAATGATAATTTGGGTCGCCGCTCCTGACTCCTTTCCAAATGCAGCTAGTACGAAAATCCAATCTGAGATAGTCTGCAAGTATGGAATGTGTGCTGGCGATTTTCAGTGCTCTTAAATTTTCTGCATACCTTGTCGTGAAATTTCTACATGTCCTTACAATATAAACTAAATTATAGGCTTTTTTGGTGGTGTTAGAAATTTCTGGAGTATGGTACTTGTTCTATATGCCACATGTAATCTGATTTTCTCATAATTTTTCCTGTTCTGCATGTTATTGTGCCATCAAATGTCAGCATGTGGTTTCTTCATCTTGTGTACTTCGCGGGTTCCCTATTGTGTGGCTGTTATTGGTACGTTGTGTGGTGGTACTATGGTGTGTATTCGGTATCAGATGTGTTTTTATTATATTGTTCAGTTTGTCAATGTGCAGTTTCCTCTATTTTCTATGCCAACCTGTCCCTTTACGTTTAATTCTTGTGTTCATCTATCTTTGTCCATTGGAATTCTGTTGAGACTGTATAGCAGATACCTGAGATTGGTCTGCTTGTAGGCTTTGGGTGGTTTGACCTGTACTGTTTGATATAGCTTTCCAGTGTATTGAGAACCTGTGTTTATCGTTTTCCTCTAGGAAATGTATTTTTCTGCCAGATTCAGTTGAAAGGGTGAAGTGAGCTTTTGTATTGACAGAATTGATGTCTCTGTGTGCCTGAAGTTTCTGGTCATATATTTCATTTGCCAAGTGAAGTGTGTCATTAACACAATGCTACCAAAATATTACTTGATACTGTTTTGGTTTTATTATTTCATCAAAGATTTTGTTTCCAGTGTGATTAAGCAACATGTCGGCCAGTTGGCCACTTATGAGTGATTCCATATCATCCTTTTGGGCGTATAATTAATCAGTAAATTTGGAGTAATTTTGTCCTGTAATAACTTTGAAAGTTGTAGCGATTTATTGTGTCTGTATTTATACGATGTGTACAGTGATGTGATGTCAAATTGGAGTAATGTAGCAATGTTAGGTATATTCATTTCTTTGGTTTTGTTGGCTAGATCATTGGTGTTTTCTAGGCTTCTGTTGTTCGTAAAAGTGTAGCGTTTTTGTAAAATGTGTAGATGCGTATTGCTAAATGGTACGCTGATGCAGTTCTGAAATCAATCACAGCTGTGATTCAGAACATCAGGTTTGTGAATTTCCAGTAAACTACTGAGTGTGTGTGCTCTGCCGTTCTTTTGTGTGATTCTTTTCATCTGTCGTTGTATGGATTTTATGTTTTAATAGTTTTTAATTGTCTCTTTTGAATCTTTGATTAGGGTCACTTTTTAATTTTGCTATTCGGTGTTTTGTTATGAATTTTGGTGCTCTCTCAGTATGGTCCCTTTCTTACATGATCACCAATGTTCTTTCCTTCTCTGCCTTTGTGATCATTGCATACTCTCCCTTCAGTTTTTTGTGTACGTCTTTGGCTGTTTTATTGTCTGTGCTTATCTTCTTATTACTGACAGTATTTTTGTTCTAACTGATCAGCTGTCTGATTGTCTCGAAAACTGGCAGAAAATCCCAAGAGATTCTGTTCGTATGCGAAGTAAGTTAGCGGCAAGAAACAATCAATGCCTTCTCTGCGCGATAGTAATGGAGATACTATCGAAGGCAGTGCTGCCAAAGTAAAGTTACTAAACACAGCATTCCGAAATGCCTTCACAAAAGAAGATGAAGCAAATATTGCAGAATTCAAATCGAGAACAGATGCTAACATGAGTAACGTAGAAGTAAATATCCTCAGAGTAATGAAGCAACTTCAATCACTTAATAAAAGCAAGTCTTCTGGTCCAGACTGTATACCAATTAGGTTCCTTTCGGAGTATGCTGAGGCATTAGCTCCATACTTAACAATCATATACAACCGTTCGCTCAACGAAAGATCAGTACCCAAAGACTGGAAAGATGCACAGGTCACATCAATATTCAAGAAAGGTAGTAGGAGTAATCCACTAAGTTACAGGCCCATATCGTTAACATCGATATGCAGCAGGATTTTGGAACATATATTGTGTTCAAACATTAAGAATTACCTCGAAGAAAACTGTCTATTGACACACAGTCAACATGGGTTTAGAAAACATCGTTCCTGTGAAAGACAATTAGCTCTTTACTTACATGAAGTGTTGAGTGCTATTGACAAGGGATTTCAGATCGATATCATATTTCTGGATTTCCGGAAGGCTTTTGACACTGTACCACACAAGCGACTTGTAGTGAAATCGCATGTTTATGGAATATCGTCTCAGTTATGTGACTGGATTTGTGATTTCCTGTCAGAGAGGCCACAGTCTGTAGTAATTGACAGAAAGTCATCGAGTAAAACAGAAGTGATTTCTGGCGTTCCCCAAGGTAGTGTTATAGGCTCTTTGCTGTTCCTTATCTACATAATCGATTTGGGAGACAATGTGAGCAGCCGTCTTAGGTTGTTTGCAGATGACGCTGTCGTTTATCGACTAATAAAGTCATCAGAAGATCAAAACAAATTGCAAAACGATTTATAAAAGATATCAGAATGGTGCGAAAATTAGCAGTTCACCCTAAATAACGAAAAGTGTGAGGTCATCCACATGAGTGCTAAAAAGAATTTTTTAAACTTCGATTACACGATAAATCAGTCTAATCTAAAAGCCGTAAATTCAACTAAATGCCTATGTATTACACTTACGACCAAATTAAATTCTAAGGAACACATAGAAAATGTTGGGGGAAGGCTAAGCAAAGACTACGTTTTATTGGCAGGACACTTAGAAAATGTAACAGATCTACTAAAGAGACTGCCTACACTACGCTTGTCCGTGCTCTTTTAGAATACTGCTGCACGGTGTGGGATCCTTACCAGATAGGACTGACGGGGTACATTGAAAAAGTTCAAAGAACGGCAGCACGTTTTGTATTATCGCTAAATATGGGAGGGAGTGTCACAGAAATGATACAGGATTTGGGCTGGACGTCATTAAAGAAGGGGGTTTTTCGTTGCGGCGGAATCTTCTCACGAAATTCCAATCACCAAATTTCTCCTCCGAATGCGAAAATATTTTGTTGACACCAACCTACATAGGGAGAAACGATCGCCACGATAAAATAAGGATAATCAGAGCTCGTACGGAAAGATATAGGTGTTCGTTATTTCCGCGCGCTATACGAGACTGGAACAAAGAATTGTGAAGGTGGTTCGATCAACCCTCTGCCAGGCACTTAAATGTGATTTGTAGAGTATCCCAGTAGATGTAGATGTAGATTTCTTCTACTATCAGTTTCTTAGTAGCCCCACTCCAAAATTAATATAAACAACATTCATCTTCGTTTATTATAGGCCATTTGCATGCGGAGGATACTTCATTAACAGTGGAAACATACAACTTAACACAACAATTCCTGCCGCATGGAGACAGCACAAAAATTGAGCGTTTACACCTCGAACGACATCCTGAGCTAAGTCAGAAATTGCCAGCATGCTGATTACGAACGAAGTTGCGACCGCTGCAGACTCAGCAGCGCCAAACGTGTTTACTAAATTCATGATAACTAGCGTGGTTTGGCTAAGAGGTTTTCGAAAATGGTCTGAATTGTAGGAGAAGATGTGAGCAATTGCTCATATCTTATAGGTTAACGTCGAGACAAGAACTCTCACTGGCAGCTAATATGTGGCGTGAATATTACTGAGGCCCGTAAGACAAGTGGAGGGGAAGCTTGTGGAAAATTTTATCTTTTCTGATGGTTCAACAAAAAACGCATGAGCCCTGGTAGTCCAGTCAAATAGTAGATATACCTTGCAAAAGGTGGGGTAGAAGAGTTTATTTTTTCAACTCGTTCATATGGTTGGAAAGATTAGAAAACCGAATTTTGCCAACAAAATTTCGCTTGGGAAAACTTTCGGCAGTCAAAAACCTTCGAAAATTTCGGACTTTTCAGTTTTTTCAAAATATCTGTTTCATTTGCTCCTATCGCTTTAACTTCTATTTTCTTTTTTAAAGAGCACAAAATTCTCTACAAATTTGATTCTTGCCATTTTTTTCTACTCCCAATATCTAAGGCGCTACAGCGCCTCAAAATATACCAATTTTTCAAATTTTGAGCATAGTGGCAAGATACCTTATTTTTGAACACTATTTTTTCAGTTTCTGTTTGTGCAGTGTAAATACATTATCATCATGTTATAAGTTGGAATTTACCACCTCACTTTCAGATATTCAATTTCTCTGTATACAACATGAGGATTGCTGGGCACCCAACTACTGTGATTCTTACATCACAACCTGAAGTTCACTATGGACCACCTCAGCCCTGCTATTTATAAAACTATAAATATAAAAATACATTATTAATACACACACACACACACACACACACACACACACACACACACACACACACACACACACACACGCACACACGCACACAAAATAAATTGTCTCAGGAAACTGAACTATTATAAGCTGCAATAGGCAACCTAATTAGGTAGGTAATTATTCTTGTGTATAAAAGCCACACAGTTGACATTAAAAATAAGTAGTTTTATTACAATTAAAATGCATTGGCCGTTACTAAAAAATGTTGACAGTTCTGGGTGTGTAATACTTGCAATATCGCACTTTAGCGCACTTGACACAGATATGAGCATCACTTCCAACGTTTTGATGGGCCAGGTTCCTCAGTGTCACCAGAAATACCTTGAGTTACGGATTCAGGGTGTGTACATAGAGTTGATCCCAGATTAACCTCTTCTTTAAACAGCGAGTCAGCCTCAGCAAGTTCGTTGATTTCGTCAGCGGTTTCCTCAACATCCTCCATAACATCTTCTTCACTGTCTTCATATAAAAATTTTTGCACGTTTTCACAGTTGACCCCAATACATTTCATGCAAATTGAAGAATATTTCATACCCGATTTTCTGCAGGAGCACGCTCCACCACAGTTCAGCTTTCATGAGCATGAAACAATGTGAAGAAGTGCTTCAGGTGCTGGACCTTGGCTCATTATACCGGGTATTGGACCGTGGTCACTGTGATTCCAGCCCCATTTCTCAGGAGGTTTCCAGTTTCCCATTCAACTTTGGACTTGTTGGTAAGGCCGCAACGAATGATGTTGTGCAGCATATTGTGTAGGTGGCAACCGTGCAAGATTCAGTTTGCTTTTTGTGGCAGACTTGGCGAATAGCTGGTACCGCAAATGGTCTAGTGTGTGGGCACTGCTGACACCTCCACTATACAATGCGATAGTAACCTGTTCTCCTACTGTTATTATTTCTTCACGGGTAGCATGTGGTTTATTGAACGTGCAAAGCGCTGAGGTTAGGTGTTCATTATTCGCAACAATATTGCAGTACTTAATTTTTGCTTGACCAAAAAAGCGAATGTTGTATAACATCCGCGAAAGGCGTGAGTGAACAGAATATATTCACTGTCAAATTGTAAGATGCAGTGGAAAACCAGTTGTCTTCTGCATTTCCTCTTCCTGGCTTTAAGAAAAATAAGTTTTCAATGCCTTGCCTCAAACCGGTCATGAGTACAAGCAGGTCAACATCTTCTCCTACAATGACAACACTGCCAAAATCTTTGGTTCTTGAAATGGCAGATGTTACAATTATAACGTCAGCATCTTCTTGTGCCTGGTGTACTTCAATGCTACACTCCAGAAATTCCATTTTAAGAAGTGTGGTTAAACGCATTTTGTTTCGTTCGTTGTACAAGAACTTGTCCTGAGGGACTTGGTTCACCATCTCCACAACGTCAAACGGAGAATGTTGTTTGGACCTACGAATCCTCTCAGCACTCTTTGTGCTACATTTGTATCCCTCACATGGATACCCATCAAATACAAAAGCAAATTGAGATCCAAAATGACGTTGCAGGTAAGAAACATAGCTTTGGGCTATTGACTTGAAGCAAACATTTCGAGTCCAACTCACTTTGTGGATAAGGTACCCTCCATCAATGACAAAAAATTTGCTCGGTCCACCTGACTTCACATCTTCCACTGGAACGAAGGCATTGTAGAATGAAGATTTTGTTCCTTTTCGCATGCCTTTTTGTGAGAATAGGGACATTGAGTGAGGGGCAAGTTTATATTTCAGAAAGGCTTTTAACTCTTCTTCACTTTGTTGCATTAAACAAATCCTTTGGAAAAGAGTTAAAGGATCAACAGGAGTAATTTTAGTGCTCCCAGCTTTTACAGAATTGAACGCAGAAAGGAGAGTCACAACTTTATCTTTTCTACGGAAATTGTCACGAACTATTCTTTGCTCGAAATTTGAAAAATTGGTATTAGATACTGGGAGTAGAAAAAAATGGTAACAATCAAATATGTAGAGAATTTTGTGCTCTTTATAAAAGAAAATACACTCCTGGAAATTGAAATAAGAACACCGTGAATTCATTGTCCCAGGAAGGGGAAACTTTATTGACACATTCCTGGGGTCACATACGTCACATGATCACACTGACAGAACCACAGGCACATAGACACCGGCAACAGAGCATGCACAATGTCGGCACTAGTACAGTGTATATCCACCTTTCGCAGCAATGCAGGCTGCTATTCTCCCATGGAGACGATCGTAGAGATGCTGGATGTAGTCTTGTGGAACGGCTTGCCATGTCATTTCCACCTGGCGCCTCAGTTGGACCAGCGCTCGTGCTGGACGTGCAGACCGCGTGAGACGACGCTTCATCCAGTCCCAAACATGCTCAATGGGGGACAGATCCGGAGATCTTGCTGGCCAGGGTAGTTGACTTACACCTTCTAGAGCACGTTGGGTGGCACCGGATACATGCGGACGTGCATTGTCCTGTTGGAACAGCAAGTTCCCTTGCCGGTCTAGGAATGGTAGAACGATGGGTTCGATGACGGTTTGGATGTACCGTGCACTATTCAGTGTCCCCTCGACGATCACCAGTGGTGTACGGCCAGTGTAGGAGATCGCTCCCCACACCATGATGCCGGGTGTTGGCCCTGTGTGCCTCGGTCGTATGCAGTCCTGATTGTGGCGCTCACCTGCACGGCGCCACACACGCATACGACCATCATTGGCACCAAGGCAGAAGCGACTCTCATCGCTGAAGACGACACGTCTCCATTCGTCCCTCCATTCACGCCTGTCGCGACACCACTGGAGGCGGGCTGCACGATGTTGGGGCGTGAGCGGAAGACGGCCTAACGGTGTGCGGGACCGTAGCCCAGCTTCATGGAGACGGTTGCGAAAGGTCCTCGCCGATACCCCAGGAGCAACAGTGTCCCTAATTTGCTGGGAAGTGGCGGTGCGGTCCCCTACGGCACTGCGTAGGATCCTACGGTCTTGGCGTGCATCCGTGCGTCGCTGCGGTCCGGTCCCAGGTCGACGGGCACGTGCACCTTCCGCCGACCACTGGCGACAACATCGATGTACTGTGGAGACCTCACGCCCCACGTGTTGAGCAATTCGGCGGTACGTCCACCCGGCCTGCCGCATGCCCACTATACGCCCTCGCTCAAAGTCCGTCAACTGCACATACGGTTCACGTCCACGCTGTCGCGGCATGCTACCAGTGTTAAAGACTGCGATGGAGCTCCGTATGCCACGGCAAACTGGCTGACACTGACGGCGGCGGTGCACAAATGCTGCGCAGTTAGCGCCATTCGACGGCCAACACCGCGGTTCCTGGTGTGTCCGCTGTGCCGTGCGTGTGATCATTGCTTGTACAGCCCTCTCGCAGTGTCCGGAGCAAGTATGGTGGGTCTGACACACCGGTGTGAATGTGTTCTTTTTTCCATTTCCAGAAGTGTAGATGTCAAAGCGATAGGAGAAATGAAACTGAGATATTTTGAAAAAACTGAAAAAAGTCCGAAATTTTCGAAGTTTTTTGACTGCAGAAAGTTTTCCCAAGAGAAATTTTGTTGGCAAAACTTGGTTTTCTAACCTTTCCAACAATATGAACGAGTTAAAAAAATTAAATCTTCTACCCCACCTATTGCAAGGTACAGGCTTTTTTTCTGACAGTTTCACTGGACTATGGCTAACTGTCACGGGTTTCTAGCGGAAGATTGGCGCATTAGGATGACATGGAGATATTCGGTGGTTTTGATTCCTTTTTAGTGAGGATGACTGTCTGATTTTGAGGTCTTATTGATTACCTCTAAGTGAAGATGGCATTGTGATTATAATGGCTAAGTTTATGTTGTAGTGATTAAGTTACTTGAGTTGGCTGATTCTCCTTCATGTAGAGATTTCTGTGAGACAATTTTTTCTAATTATGTTTAGTGGATGTACACGGGCAGTAATCAAGAGGGGCCACACAACAACTATTACCTGTTCCATATGTTACTGTAAGTGATAAGTGAATAATTTGCTTCCCTTAAATAAGAGGATCGTGGCCATTACTGGATTTTATCGTGGGCTACGATGAGTGCCAGTACCTGAAATGTAAGGACTGTGTACACATAGACGAAGTTTATGGTGAATAATTAATTTTGCTTGCCTAAAATAAGAGAAACGGGACAGTTGTTAAAGAGTTTGTAGATTAGACGCTGGTGCAGGAAGCATTGCAGCTGTTTGAGGGAATGAGGAAGGGAATTGTAGCCTGAAAAGGATGATGAAACTAATTGTTTCGCGTAGACTTTGATGCGATTTTGATTTTTATGCACTTTTAAATGAAGGGTTCTAAAAGAGGTTTGATATTCAGATGGAGGCTATTTTGGAATGTTAAGATGGACGTGATATGAGATGTGAAGCAAACCACCACCAGATATGAAAATTGATAAGGATGGAGACGGAAATATGTCAGATTGCTGGACTACAGGTATAGGCATCCTCCCACAGAAATATTATATGATAAAGATAGAAAATGAGGTATCGAAAGTAAGGATAGTGCAACGTCATTAAACCTTTCTTCAAGGACATGTACATTGTTTGGGTACTCTCGGTAATGCAAAGGAACAGAAATATGATTATGTGCAATAGGAAATGCAGACAAACTTAAGAACTGTTTCTGAATCTTTTTCAGCGACGGTAATAAAACTTAAAATAGTAGTTCGCATTCGCACTATATCAGACTATTTGCGAGCGTGCGTGCGCGCGCATGTGCTGTCGCGCGCGCGCGCGCGCGAGCGTGCGTGTGTGTGTGTGTGTGTGTGTGTGTGTGTGTGAAGATATTGTACGTAGGAATAAACTCCCGTGGGTGGAGCGAAATAGTAAATAAAAAGTGAGACATAGGTTATATAATCCTTGGTCACTGAAAGTACAAACGAAAGTAAAGGGTAAGTAAAGTTAGATTAGTTAGAGTGAAAATGCGATATATAAATTAGATTTGAATCACAGTTTCTTTGATTATTAGATTATTTGTATGTGCTAATGTGACTTCTAAGTTACAGCAAACAAGAGGGACTGTAACGGCAAAATGAAAATTTATGAGTAATAGGACACGCTACCAGACAAAAGGGAGCATCTCAGAGAAGGAAACAACGGAAAGATGGCACTAAAGGTACAAACGGATGAAGGGATCCCTGAGGAAGAGAGCTATTTGTATGTAGTTGATTTCATATTCTTACAATCATAGTTTCTTGTTAGAAGCAGGTTGGATGTTTTTGTCTGTCCATAGACGAGTTCTTTGGAATATAAGTGTAGTGTCTGAGTGAAACTGAGAAGTTAACAGAATGTGGCTGCATGAGTTGAAGATTTCGTATGTAGTTGGGGTAATGCTGTGAGAATGCTGTCAGGACAATAATAATTCATGCACGCTCTGGTATGTAGATGGTTACGATATATGAAATTTATTGTAGTTTTTAATGTATATTATTGATTGGTACTTGTGCATAAATTGCTTCTCTAACTTTTTATAATCAGTTTCCTTTGCACATTAGCTTCAATATGTGCACTAAATTGCGTTGTTATGTGTTTTGTGTCCATTGGTGAGTTCAGCTTCTTAATATGATTGTATGCACTGTAGTCTCCTTTTGGTACAAATATCTAGTAATTTCCTTTTGCTTCCATTAAGCCATTTCTTGGCCAGTTCAAAAATCTAACTCAACAATAACTTTTTCTATTTATGACTTAGGCCACCTATGGACCGCATACAACTTAAGATGTATGGTGTTACTTTTTCTTCCTTTCTTCCCAATACATTTTCTCTCCAACTGCTCGTCTCTGATCATCTGTCCACACTCTCTTTCGCTAGGATTTGGCTTATATTCTTCATAGGCTGCGTTTTCTATTAGTAGCCTTAAGAGATTGCTGTTACGCATTATTTCTTCTGTAACACCCATTTTTTTGCATCTTTCTTCACTGCTCCTGTCCATCCTACATTTTTCTTCAATTTATGAATGTAATTAAAAATTTTCTTTGTAATTCCTGTTTATTCCACTCTTTCTAAAGTCTATACAATTTTAGCTGTCTGTTTCTCATTGTATCTGTGATTTTCTTTAAATTTTTATATAACTTTTGATTTCTCCTTTTAATCAATATATTTTGATTGTTTTCTCTGGACCTATAATTTATCTTGTATTTTCCTCTCTTTTTTCTAGTTCTCTTAGTTTGCCTTTCTTCTTCAGTGTTAGGCACTCTGATACATATATTGCTTGTATGCTAGTAACTGAATTGTAATGTCTAATCTTCGCTTGGATGGCTATTGATTCTTTATTGTAGTAGTTTTGTATTAATTTGTATACAAATTCTAACTTTTTTGTCATTTCTTTATTTGTTGTGTTATCCAGTCGATTGGCTGCAATCCATTCCATGAGGTGTTTAACTCTGTCAGATCTTTTAATTTTTTCATACTTTGTTTTCATAATTTTTTCTCTCTTGTTTTGTGTTCTATATACTTGATTTTTTCATATTTTTAGCCCAGTGTTTTGAGCAATCTCATGTAATCGATCAAACATAACAGTTCCATCTGTTCAGTTTTCAGTTATCAATGCTATATCATCCGCAAAGGCAAAATATTTTACTTCAAACAACTGTGGGTGCACATTTTAAACTTATTCTGAACTATGCCTGAAGACATTTACTCATATAGCTGATGTCACAATTGTTGGGCGTGTATTGAGGGTTTGTACTTAATTTAATAGACCAAGTTGATGAAATGTAAAGACATCTGTTGTAAGTGTGTCATGATCTTGAGGTCACTGTGGTGCAAGCAAATAATATTTTCTGGAACTAACTTTTCACTGCAAAAATAGTTACAGCACCTTTATTTTCTTTTTGTTGTGTTGGGGCCCTGAGAGAGAGAGAGAGATCTGTCACATACACCTCACATCCTTTTACTTTTCTAAATTCTTCATTGGCTTTTGCCAATTGCTAAATCTTTGCGAATATAATCAACCTCCAAGAAAGAAGTGTGCCATTGTGTTCTAATCTGGTTCCACACTTGTCGCTCCTTTCCTAATCCAACTAATACGAAAATCCCATCCGATAGCAGACAACTGAGAGATAGATTAACAAAAGGAACATGGGAGATGCTGATGTGTTTCACACTACTTACACTTTGACTAAGACATCTGCCAACTGAACTTCACCTAAGATAAATTTCTGTCAGTAATTTCGGTGTGAGCCTAAGCAGAAAATAAGCAATTCCAGTCACTCTTGGAATTAGATCCTTTTGATAGAATCTAGGCAGACTATTTGATACTCCTCTTAATATATCACAGAATAAGAAAGTCAGACTTGGAAGAACAAGTTTCAGGTATGGGTCATGTGCCTCCTCCAGCTAGGTAGAACCTGTGGACACTAGAGATTTCACATACTGTTTACACCATAACCTCTGCCTTGGGCGGTCGCGTTAGAATTCCTCCAGGGCTTTGTAATGGCTCGATGTTGGTAGTGTACTACAGGAACGACTTTTTACTAATATATGTTGGAGAAAGGCCTCCTGTTAACGCGAACATGGAGACTGTTCAAAAATTCACGATTGTTTATTCCATCAAGTGACATGCTGACGACAATCGAGTGTTGACAGCCTGATGTTAGGAACGAATAATGACTTAAGATTGGGTCTACATTTTGTAAGTACTCAGTTACAATTTGATTTAATATCCAAACATGTTTGACCACAGACGGTTTTTTCTTTTATTTTTTCCTGAAATATCTACATACAGATTCAATTCATCTTGGGAAATATGTTCCATAGAATTTAGTTATTTAAATTACATGTGTACTTTACGTTCTATTTGGCTGCCAACCGAAATCAGCCACAGGTTTAAATTAAAACATCATAACATCTGAAAAAATTAGGGATGTTAGGATACTATCTGCATTACATTTTTGTCTGTAATCCAACCTTTGAGCTATGTGTTCCGGTAAAAATCGTGGCTTACGTCCATTTTTTGGCCATGACATTGCTGTATTTGAGTTGTCCTGAACTGTGGCTGCTTCGTAATTGTGTGCCAAAGGCTTTTTTTTGTTTTTGCGGGCATTCTGGTGTGGTTTGTTATTTATGGATTATGTTTCGTATTTTAACAGCTATTATCCATGTTTCCCCTGCTCATTTGTTAATTCTGCGTCTTTATATGTTCGTGTGGCTTCGACACCCGTTTCATTCCACAATTTACGTTTTAAAAGCTCTTTTTTACTGTTGTTTGTAGCACTGTTGTGGGTTTGTTTGATGGCCACAAACTCTGAAGTTGTTCCTATATTTTCATTCTCTTTGTGGTCTCTCTCTGTCTGTGTGTGTGTGTGTGTGTGTGTGTGTGTGTGTGTGTGTGTGTGTCTGTCTGTCTGTCTTTTATTTTGTGTTATCTGAGAGTTCGTTTGGAGTGCTCAGTAATCTTTTGGTGCGGAGTACTGTTTATTTATTGCTGATTTCTTTGCCCTACGTAATACCGTTTTGGATGTGGTAAAGTTTCTTATATTGTTAAAAATGGTACAGATGATTACCATGTTTTAAGATTTGGACGTTTATTTCTTTGTCACTGGGGTGGCAGTTGTTTCGAATGTGGTGGTCTGCAAATGTGAAATACATACCGTTACTTTTCAGTGCTCTTGACCTGTAACTACAGGTGTGAGTCATATGACACCACACTATTAGATTCTCGGCAATTTCACCTTTTTGTACATCCGTTAACCGCATCGTACTGTCAGTACCTTCAAACAACCTTTTGTCAGTCAGCATATGCAGCGTCGTGACCCTGCAATTGTTTCTCAGTAAGTTTTTTGTTGCTGAGTTTAGGGATGAGCTTCATAGAGTCAATTTGATTCCACACCCGTGACTAAGTGAGAAAAAATTGCTAAGTCTTCCTTAATTTATGTAGCTGCTAAAAGATTTTAACTATTTAGTTGCTATAAAATCTCCTTAAGCCTTAAAACTCATATTCGCCGGAAACTGAGAACATCAATCAGAAAGGTTCTTGTTAAAGAAGAGGAGCAAAAGGTACCAGGTGAAGAAAAGCTGGCAACTAGAAAATATTGCTTCTATATGTCCCAAAAACAACTGAAAAGAAAAACATACTCAATATGCGAATATTGTTATCGTGTAATCTATGGACAGTGCTCATCAGCTGTGTATCACAGTTGTGTTTGACACAACATTTTTTTTTCTAAAAGAGCTTCCTATATTACATTATTTACATCTGACATAGTGAAGAAGAACGTTTACGAGTACTTTCTAAGGAAGGAATACGTCAGTACTTTAAATTCCTTTCTGAAAACTGTTTAACTGTATAGCTCAGGCATCAGCTTTTGTGTTTTATAAATATTTTAGTGTTAAATATGATTTTGACTTACTAAATTTAGTAACTTGTTTCTGTAATTCTTTTAATTCTATATAAAATAATGTCTTGATTATAAAGAGTAAAAACAAACGGAATATAAAGAGTCAGTTTGACTCCATGACTGTAGTTATGTAACACGAATTCAGGACTGTAGTTATGGGTTAAACGTTCTGTGTATCTTACCCTGAAATTTCTACATATCTGTCCAACATACAGGGTGGACCATTGATCGTGACCGAGCCAAATATCTCACGAAATAAACGTCAAACGAAAAAATTACAAAGAACGAAACTCGTCTAGCTTGAAGGGGGAAACGAGATGGCGCTATGGTTGGCCCGCTAGATGGTGCTGCCATAGGCCAAATGGATATCAACTGCGTTTTTTAAAATAGGAACCCCCATTTTTTATTATATACTCGTGTAGTACGTAAAGAAATATGAATGTTTTATTTGGACCACCTTTTTCGTTTTGTGATACATGGTGCTGTAATACACACAAACGTGTAAGTAAGTGCTATTGCGTAACATTCCGCCAGTGCTTCGTGATACGTTATCCGTATTAAAATGGACCGTTTACCAATTGCGGAAAAGGTCGATATCGTGTTGATGTATGGCTATTGTGAGCAAAATGCCCAACGAGCGTGTGCTACGTATGCTGCTCGTCAACCGGGACCGTTCGCCGGATAGTTACGTTATTTAACGAAACAGGAAGTGTTCAGTCACATGTGAAACGTCAACGACGACCTGCAACAAATGATGATGCCCAAGTAGGTGTTTTAGCTGCTGTCGTGGCTAATCCGCACATCAGTAGCAGAATCTGAAATCTCAAAAACTTCGGTTTTGAGAATGCTACGTCAACATCGACAGCACCCGTACTATATTTCTATGCACCAGGAATTGCATGGCGACAACTTTGAACGTCGTTGTACAGTTCTGCCACTGGGCACAAGAGAAATTACGGGACGACGATAGATTTTTTGCACGCGTTCTATTTAGCGACGAAGCGTCATTCACCAATAGCGGTAACGTAAACCGGCATAATATGCACTATTGGGCAACGGAAAATCCATGATGATGACTGCGACAAGTGGAAAATCAGCGACCTTGGCGGGTTAATGTGTGGCGCGGCATAATGGGAGGAAGGAATATTGGCCCCCATTTTATGGATGACAATCTAAATGGTGCAATGTATGCTGATTTCCTACGTAATGTTCTAGTGATGTTACTACAAGATGTTTCACTGCATGACAGAATGGCGATATACTTCCAACATGATGGATGTCCTGCACATAGCTCGCGTTCGGTTGAAGCGGTATTGAATAGCATATTTCATGACAGGTGGATTGGTCGTCGAAGCACCATTACCATGGCCCGCACGTTCAGCTTATCTGACGTCCCCAGATTTCTTTCTATGGGGAACGTTGAAGGATATTTGCTATCGTGATCCACCCACAACACCTTACAATATGCGTCAGCGCATTGTCAATGCATGTGACAACATTACGGAAGGCGAACTACTCGCTGTTGAGAGGATTGTCGTTACACGTATTGCCAAATGCATTGAAGTTGACGGACATAATTTTGAGCATTTATTGCATTAATGTGGTATTTACAGGTAATCACGCTGTAACAGCATGCGTTCTCAGAAATGATAAGTTCACAAACGTACATGTATCAGACTGGAACAACCGAAATAAAATGTTCAAACGTACCTACATTCTGTATTTTAATTTAAAAGAACCTATCTGTTACCAACTGTTCGTCTAAAATTGTGAGCCATATGTTTGTGACTATTACAGCGCCATCTATCACAAAGCCAAAAACGTGGTCCAACTAAAACATTCATATTTCTATACGTACTACACGAATATGTAATAAAAATGGGAGTTCCTATTTAAAAAAAAAAACGCAGTTGATATCCGTTTGACCTATGGCAGCGCCATCTAGCGGGCCAATCATAGCGCCATCTGGTTTCCCCCTTCAAGCCAGACAAGTTTCGTTCTTTGTAGTTTTTTCGTTTGACGCTTATTTCGTGAGATATTTGGCCCAGTCACGATCAATGGACCACCCTGCATACTGAACCATAGACTTTGCAGGCTAGCTAGTATCTACCTCCTTTGTTTAATTTTTCCGTGGTGGTGTTGGTTATTTTTAATCTTTTCTGTCATATGCTGTTTGTTTCTATGTGTCACATATATACCCTGTTTTTTTCATAATGTTTCCTGTTAACGTGTATTATTTTGTTGTTAAGTGTCAGTATATTCCATGTTTTCCTGTTATTTGCGGTTTAATCATTTTGTGTGCTTTGTGTGTTCTCTGTTGTGTAGCTGTTACTGGTGTGTTTTGATACTATTCGTACTTTGTGTGTACAGTCTCAGCTGTGTTTTTATTTTATTGTTCAATTTGTCAACAGCGTTTCTTTTATGATCATTTTCTGTGGCAGGCTTTATGATTATGTTTAGTTCTTGTATGTAGCTACTCTTTTCATTGGAATTCCCTTGTTTCTCTAGGAGGTATCTGAGGCTGGCATCTTTATGGACTATTGGGTGGTTTGACCTACTGTGAATAATTTTACTGCTTGATGTGGGCTTCCTCTCTGCTGAGAACAGGTGTTTGCAGTTCTTGTTTTCTCTTGTGATGTCTATAGAATTTACTTTCGTGTCTGTTTCAGTCATGTGTTTCATCTACTGTCAACGTAGTGGTACTAGTATATTACTTTCTACTGGTTTGGTTTTACCATTTCTTCAAAGATTGTGCTTTCAGGGTGATTAAGTAAGATGTTGGCCAGCAGCTCACTTATGGGTGTCCTCATGGTCTGTGCTTACTTTTGGATGTAGAATTCATCTGTAAATTTGAAATAACTTTGCCCTGTGGTTACAGTTGTATGGTTGAGACTCATTGTATCTGCTTGTGGACTAATATTTATTTGTCTTAGTAGTCTTTCAATTATTTTAATTGCTTCTTCAGTTGTTATGTGAATGTACATTCATTTCATGTAAAATGAGGGTAGTGTAATTGTTTAGGGTATACTTGTATCCTTGATATTGTCAGTTACACCATTGGCGTTTTCCAAGCCTCTGTTGTTTCTATAAATGTAGTGTTTTTGTTAAAATGTGTCCGTGTGTGGCTAAACGATAAGGTGGTGAAGTTCTGTAATCTGTCACAGGTCGGATCACAGCATTGGCTTTGCGAATTTTTGATACTTAGTGTGAGCATCCTGTGTTTGCTTTTTGTCCTTTTTATTTGTCTTTTTGAGAGGTTCATCTGATGTTCTTTAGTAGTTTTTGTATGGCTCTTTGCAATCTTTAAGTGGAATCAGCTTTAGTCTTATTATTTTCTTTTCTATTATGAATGTTAGTGTTTTCTCTGTATAGTCCTTTTTATACATACATATATATATTCTTACAAGCTCTTGTGACATTTGCATATTGTCCCTTCAGTTTCTGATGTACGTCTTGTGCTGTTTTCTCGTCTGTAGCGTTGTTGCTATCAATGACAGTATTTTTGTCCTCTCAGATAAACTGTTTGATTTATTGTGTTCTCAGTTCTCTGGTTAGCTGCGCATTGAAATTAACGTAAACAACATCTGTCTTGTTTATTCTCGGCGGTATTCACTAGGGCAAACACTTCTCTGATTAATTATGGAGGCTCGTCTCTTGCAGACATGACGGCTCCAGAAGCAGGGGAACAGGCGAGAAACTGACAATCGCTGACGGCTCCAAGTTACGTACTGATGCCAATCTAGAGCTGAAAGCAGGCTGATTATGTAGTAAGTTACGCACTCGCGAGTCTAATATCTCTGGCAGACGCACATTTTAGACTAGTGCATTTACCTCTTCCTAGGCTATCTATTGAAGGTTTCGCTTTTCTGAGCGTATTTAGATGTAAAAGAAAGTATTTCGTAAAGACCGATAGTCGTTAGTTTTGTTTACATTTTTGGCTTAAATTTCGGGCGAGTGTAGATCTTTATTTATTTACTTATTTATTTTTTTTTTGAGATTTAGCGGTTCAAAGTTAAATGAATTAGCGTCTGTGATACAGAGTTTATGTACTTAATTAAAACTTTCGAAAGTAAGGGTAAAAGTTTGTTTACAGTACTGTTTATTTACGTATTAGTACAGGCTACGAAACTTCAGTGCTCTTGTGTCAAGTTATCCTCTGCATTTGTGTAAATTTTGTGTAAGGTTTTGTGTAAATATTTCTTTATAACCTTGTGTGACAAATGTGGTAGTTGCCGTAAAAATCTGAAGCAGGGGTTGTTCTTTGAAGACTGTAGGTTATGGTTTCATTGGGGCGAAGGTAGCGGCGAGAAAACGGGGGTAGATAATGAGGCTCTTCCATGGTAATGTAGGTTATGTAGAAAGGACAGAAAAATCGCTGAACAGGAGGCAAAAATTTATGCCCTTTTGGCTGATTTAGAAAAAGTGAATATGGAAGTAAGTAGGCTAAGGGAGGAAAAAGAGATGAGGTACTGGGAAAAGGTAGCAAGCAAATGGTGAAATAGGAAAACTGTTAAAAATCTTTAGAAATTCAGTTAGTAGATCAGTCTGGCTTGCTGTCTGAAGTAGTGGAGGGAGGGCCTCATCCAGATATAGTTTAATGTAGGCTGAAGCAGAATATTAGCTTAAAGGAAAACGACAGGTCGGGGTCAAATCAGAAAAGGAAAAGAAGAATTCTGCTTCTAGGTAGCAGTGATGGGAGTGATGGGAGGGGTGTAGGGCAGTAGCTTGAGGAGAAATTAGGTGAAGGGTACCAGGTCACAAGCCTTAGCTAGGTGACAGGAAACTTAGGTCAGCTATGCATGGACTTTGAGAAGGAGGATCAAGTAATTATTGTTGGGTGGGCAGGAAAGAGCCTGGCTGTGAGTCCAAGATATAGGATTAGGGGGGGGGGACCTGGATAAAATAGGAGCACAAACTGCGCACACAAATGCGGGATTTGTGGAGGCATTCCAGGGCCATGATAGGTCCTGGGTCAACACTTCTGTAAGGGATGTTAACACTAAGCTGAACAGGATGCTCCAGACACCAGCAAAATCTCACATAAATGTTGTTCCAGTTATGCTGTTGGTAGGTGGGGATACACTACACATGGCCTGCACCTTAATAGGAAGGGGAAAGATAAGTTAGCTTCTCTATTAGCAGTTACTGTAAGGGGGCCACAGTCACACAAGGGATGATCTGTGTGGTTAATGGGACCAGGCAGACAATCAAGAAACAATCAAGAAAAATATAGTAAAAGAAGCTTTATGTATAGTAAATAGGGATAAAGCTAAGGGGCAGTATCAGTTTACTTCATCAAAATAGCAGAGGAATAAAAAATAAAGCAAATGAGCTGTTAGTTGTTAAGATTTTAAAAATAAGAATGAGACTGATATAAAACTTCCTGGCAGATTAAAACTGTGTGCCCGACCGAGACTCGAACTCGGGACCTATGCCTTTCGCGGGCAAGTGCTCTACCAACTGAGCTACCGAAGCACGACTCACGCCCGGTACTCACAGCTTTACTTCTGCCAGTACCTCGTCTCCTACCTTCCAAACTTTACAGAAGCTCTCCTGCGAACCTTGCAGAACTAGCACTCCTGAAAGAAAGGATACTGCGGAGACATGGCTTAGCCACAGCCTGGGGGATGTTTCCCGAGTTCGAGTCTCGGTCGGGCACACAGTTTTAATCTGCCAGGAAGTTTCATATCAGCGCACACTCCGCTGCAGAGTGAAAATCTCATTCTGGAGACTGATATACTTTGTCTGTCTGAACACCATGTAACTGTGGGAATGGAAAGTGTCAGTATAAATGGGTATAATTTAGTAACTTACAATTTCAGATCTATAATGAATAAAGGAGAAGTTGCCATTTACACAAAACAAGTGTATAACTGTGAAATAGAGGTAAGTAAATTTTGTGTTGATCAGCATTTTGAAGTTCGTGCATGTAAACTGCAGTAGATAATGTAGTGTTGATGTTAGCAGCAATGTACAGCTTCCTATTAGGAGATTGGGAGATATTCATAATAAAGTTTGACTCTCTGTTATACTGTCTGTCAAACAAAAAGAAGTTATTAATCTGCGGTGACTTCAGTGTAAACTTTCTAAGCAATTCTGATAGGTAAAGTGAATTAGAATTGTTATTAATGACATATAACTTATAATCAGTGATCAGTTTCCCTACATGTATAGCTCAAGACAGTAGCACTCTCGTAGATAATGTATTTGTACAGAAAGACAATGTAAAACTAAAACATGCTTTTCCTCCGATAAATGGATTATCAGACGATCCTGCACAACTGAGTAACTTACAACACCTAACAGAGTGTACAGTTTAGAAACCATTAAGTGAAAGTGTGAGGTTGCTCAACCCAATATCGATTCAGCACTACAGAGAAAGTTGAAGAAATGTTAATTGAGCAGACATATATAATGAGCCAAATGCCAATATAAATGAAACATATTTCTTAATAAATATGGTTCATTTCTTAATACCTCCCATGAACCATGGACCTTGCCATTGGTGGGGACGCTTGCGTGCCTCAGCGATACAGATGACCGTACCGCAGTTGCAACCACAACGGAGGGGTATCTGTTGAGAGGCCGGACAAATGTGTGGTTCCTGAAGAGGGGCAGCAGCCTTTTCAGTAGTTGCAAGGGCAACAGTCTGGATGATTGACTGATCTGGCCTTGTAACACTAACCAAAACGGCCTTGCTGTGCTGGTACTGTGAACGGCTGAAAGCAAGGGGAAACTACGGACGTAATTTTTACCGAGGGCATGCAGCTTTACTATATGGTTAAATGATGATAGCGTCCTCTTGGGTAAAATATTCCGGAGGTAAAATAGTCCCCCATTCGGATCTCCGGGCAGGGACTACTCAAGAAGATGTCATTATCAGGAGAAAGAAAACTGGCGTTCTACGGATCGGAGCGTGGAATGTCAGATCCCTTAATCGTGCAGGTATGTTAGAAAATTTAAAAAGGGAAATGGATAGGTTAAAGATAGATATAGTGGGAATTAGTGAAGCTCGGTGGAAGGAGGAACAAGACGTCTGGTCAGGTGACTACAGGGTTATAAACGCAAAATCAAATAGGGGTAATGCAGTAGTAGGTTTAATAATAAATAGGAAAATTGGAATGCGGGTAAGCTACTACAAACAGCACAGTGAACGCATTATTGTGGCCAAGATAGATACGAAGCCCACGCCTACTACAGTAGTACAAGTTTATATGCCAACTACCTCTGCAGATGACGAGGAAATTGATGAAATGTATGATGAAATAAAAGAAATTATTCAGATTGTAAAGGGAGACAAAAATTTAATAGTCATGTGTGACTGGAATTCGGCAGTAGGAAAAGGGAGCGAAGGAAACGTAGTAGGTGAATATGGATTGGGGGTAAGAAATGAAGAGGAAGCCGCCTGGTAGAATTTTGCGCAGAGCACAACTTAATCATAGCTAACACTTGGTTCAAGAATCATGAAACAAGGTTGTATACATGGAAGAGGTATCAAATAGATTATATAATGGTAAGAGAGAGATTTAGGAACCAGGTTTTAAATTGTAAGACATTACCAGGGGCAGATGTGGATTCTGACCACAATCTATTAATTATGACCTGTAGATTAAAACTGAAGAAACAGCAAAAAGGTGGTAATTTAAGAAGATGGGACCAGCATGAACTGACTAAACCAGAGGTTGTACAGAGTTTCAGGGAGAGCATAAGGGAACAATTGACTGGAATGGGGGAAAGAAATACAGTAGAAGAAGAATGGGTAGCTTTGAGGAATGAAGTAGTGAAGGAAGCATAGGATGAAGTAGATAAAAAGACGAGGGCTAGTAGAAATCTTTGGGTGACAGAAGAAATACTGAATTTAATTGATGAAAGGAGAAAATATAAAAATGCAGTAAATGAAGCGGGCAAAAAGGAATGAGATCGACAGGAAGTGCAAAACGGCTAAGTAGGCATGGCTAGAGGACAAATGTAAGGATGTAGAGGCTTATCTCACTAGGGTAAGATAGATACAGCCTACAGGAAAATTAAAGAGACCCACAGAGAAAAGGGAACCAATTGTATGATTATCAAAACTCAGATGGAAATCCAGTTCTAAGCAAAGAAGGGAAAGCACAAAGGTGGAAGGAGTATATAGAGGGTCTATTCAAGGGCGATGTACTTCTGAACAATATTATGGATATGGAACAGGATGTTGATGATGATGGAATGGGTGATATAATACCGCGTGAAGAGTTTGACAGAGCACTGAAAGACCTGAGTCGAAACAAGGTCCCAGGAGTAGACAACATTCCATTAGAACTACTGCCAGCCTTGTGAGAGCCAGTCCTGACGAAACTCTACCATCTGGTGAGCAAGATGTATGAAATAGGCGAAATAGCCTCAGACTTCAAGAAGAATATAATAATTCCAATCCCAAAGAAAGGAGGTGTTGACAAATGTGAAAATTACCGAACTATCAGTTTAGTAAGTCACGGCTGCAAAATACTAACGCCGATTCTTTACAGACGAATGGAAAAACTAGTAGAAGCCGATCTCGGGGAATATCAGTTTGGATTCCGTAGAAATGTTGGAACACATGAGGCAATACTGATCCTACGACTTATCTTGGAAGGTAGATTAAGGAAAGGCAAACCTACGTTTCTAGCATTTGTAGACTTAGAGAAAGCTTTTGACAATGTTGACTGGAAAACGCTTTTTCAAATTCTGAAGGTGGCAGGGGTAAAATACCGGGAGCGAAAGGCAATTTACTATTTGTACAGAAACCAGATGGCAGTTATAAGAGTCGAGGGACATGAAAGGGAAGCAATGGTTGGGAAGGGAGTGAGACAGGGTTGTAGTCTCTCCCCGATGTTATTCAATCTTTATATTGAGCAAGCAGTGTACGAAACAAAAGAAAAATTCGGAGTAGGTATTAAAATCCATGGAGAAGAAATAAAAACTTTGAGGTTCGCTGATGACATTGTAATTCTGTCAGAGACAGCAAAGGATTGGAAGAGCAGTTGAATGGAATGGATTGTGTCTTGAAAGGAGGGTATAAGATGAACATCAACAAAAGCAAAACGAGGATAATGGAATGTAGTCGAATTAAGTCGGGTGATGCTGAGGGAATTAGATTAGGAAATCAGACACTTAAAATAGGAAAGGAATTTTGCTATTTGGGGAGCAAAATAGCTGATGATGGTCGAAGTAGAGAGGATATAAAATGTAGACTGGCAATGGCAACCAAAGCGTTTCTGAAGAGAAATTTGTTGACATCGAGTATAGATTTAAGTGTCAGGAAGTCATTTCTGAAAGTATTTGTATGGAGTGTAGCCCTGTATGGAAGTGAAACATGGACGATAAACAGTTTGGACAAGAAGAGAATAGAAGCTTTTGAAATGTGGTGCTACAGAAGAATGCTGAAGATTAGATGGGTAGATCACATAACTAATGAGGAAGTATTGAATAGGATTGGGGAGAAGAGAAGTTTGTGGCACAACTTGCCTAGCAGAAGGGATCAGTTGGTAGGACATGTGTTGAGGCATCAAGGGATCACCAATTTAGTATTGGAGGGCAGCGTGGAGGGTAAAAATCGTAGAGGGAGACCAGATGGGTAGATCACATAACTAATGAGGAAGTATTGAATAGGATTGGGGAGAAGAGAAGTTTGTGGCACAACTTGCCTAGCAGAAGGGATCAGTTGGTAGGACATGTGTTGAGGCATCAAGGGATCACCAATTTAGTATTGGAGGGCAGCGTGGAGGGTAAAAATCGTAGAGGGAGACCAAGAGATGAATACAATAAGCAGATTCAGAAGGACGTAGGTTGCAGTAAGTACTGGAAGATGAAGAAGCTTGAACAGGATAGAGTAGGATGGAGAGCTGCATCAAACCAGTCTCAGGACTGAAGACCACAACAACTACAACAATTTCTTAATAAATTTAAACCTCTTTTTTTTAACATTGTTGCACCAAAAAACTTAATAAATGCAACAGCAAACAATTTTCAAAGAAATCCCGGATTACTGCCAGTATTAAAGTGTCATCAGAAAGAAAAGAAAATGTACGAAGCAGCAAGAATTATTAAAGACCAAGAAGTAATTTTACACTATAAAAATTATTGTAATATACTGAGAAAAGTTGTCAGAAAATAAAAGTTTTATGTATATTAGAGATGAAATTAACAGTGCAGGCAACAAAATCAAATCAGTTAGGAATATTGTTAGAAGAGAGACAGGCAAAGTAATCACTGGGGTAGGTAGTACTACTATTAAAGAGAATGTGAGATCTTAACCGACAATACACAAGTAGCTAACGTATTTAACAACCATTTCTTAAGTGTGGGTGAAGAAATTGGTGAGAATAGTTCAAAAGAAAAACCAAACATTACATGGAAGAATCAGTTTTGAGAAATCCTAGTCAGATCAATTTTCATCTAACGACCTCTTATGAAATAAGGAAAATCGTCAAATATTTGAAAGACAAATGGTTCTTAGGAGTTGATGACATCTCCAATGAGACATTAAAACAATGTTGAACACTTACAGCTGATGTTCTGAGTCACATCCTTAATGCATGACTAACTCAAGGTATTTTCCCAGACAGGTTAAAATATGGCATTATCAAGCCTCTCTTCAAAAAAGGGGACACCACAGATGTCAGTAAATATCAGCTAGTATCCTTGCTTACAGAATCCTCAAAAATTGTTGTGAAAATATTGTACTCAAATGGTTAGCCATCTCAGCAGCAACAGGATACTTAGTAAATCACAGTTTAGATTTAAAAAATTCTGCTTCATTGAGACAGCAATATACAGTTTCACTGCCAACATAATAGTCTTTAAATAGCAAAATATCACCAACAGGACTTTTCTGTGACTTATCCAAAGTGTTTGAGTGTATGAACCATGACATTATGTTACAGAAATTACAATTCTATGGTATATACGGAACAATGTATGATTGGTTTAAGTCATATCTACAGAACAGGAAGGAAAATGTTTCTTTATATGGTTTAAGCAATTTAAGGAATTTTCATACTTCATCTACCTGGGATGAAATTACATTAGGTGTTCCATAGGGTTCACACATGGCTCCCCTTCTGTTTTTGATATATGTGAATGATCTCCCTTCTTATCTGAAACAAGAAACTAAACTGACACTGTTTGCTGATGATACAACCATCATTAATCCAGTGAAAGAAACTCCAATAGAAAAGATACAAATAATGTCTTTGGAAAAGTTATTGACTGGTTTTCCGTGAATTGGCTTGCTCTGAACTTTGAAAAAAAAAACACAGTACATCCAATTTTCTACTACAAGGAGTACAGTTTCTTCAATAAATATAACACATTAACAAAAGTCAATAGCCAAGGTAGAGCATACAACGTTTTTACGTGTTCATATAGATGAGAATCTTAACTGGAAAATTTCTATTTTGGATCTCCTATAGCAATTAGGTCAAGCAACTTTTGAAAATTGCTGGGTTTGAGCATATAGAAATTAGCAAGCTAACATACTTCACATTTCATGCCATTTAAGGGAATGAGGTAGATAATAAAAATTTTGGTCGATTTTTTAAAATAAAAAAACCTAGATTCATGTGTGCATTTCTCATACACTTGGCACGTTCCACAACATAACGGTTACAGTGAGATTGATCAGTGAAACATGTAGCTAACATACTAACTAACTGACTCAGCAAAGCCAAAGAACCACAAGAACTTTTGTGGTTTAATTACGACACTTTCGAAAATAGTCTGAATGGTAGGGCATGATGCGACTGTTATATAAAAAATATATAAAGTATAAGACGTAAAAAAATTATTGAAAAGAAATTCTAACTGTTTGTAATAAGTATTTATAAACAACAATTTTCATTTTGTTAGGCAGGATATACAAGGTGTTTCAGGAATGGAGCTCAATATTCAGGGATATAAGAGGAATGATCATTCGAAATAAAGTCATGTAAACATGGGGTCTAAAACGCATACCCTTGATCTTCGATACTGTGAAACAAATCTCTTCTACTGCAAGCTCTTGCTTTCTATATTTTGGGAAGTGGTAGTATGGACCAAAACGAGAAAAAAAATGTGCAGTAAACGTGTGCTCGAAAATGCATACCTTAAAAGTTATGAGCACTTGTTCATTAGAAGTGTTGCTTAAAAATAGCGAAGACTAACAAGTGCTCATAGCTCTTTTCTTTCTATTCTTTCTTCACTGGGAATTTTCTTTTGAATATTAAAGTTGATATCGTCGACAATCTTATTTTTAGTTGCTAAAATTGCCTTTCAAGCAAATGGTATACGATGTTTGGATGAATTTGGTCGATGAGTTCGTTTTCAGCAGTAGCTAACTTGCCGAAATCATTGTTGATTTTAATGAGGCCAGTCGTCTTTTCAGTAGGATGTGTGCATTCGCTCGTCTGTAAAAGTTGTTGAGCAAAATGTGCTGTTGTGTCGTCTTTCGATAGTTCAACTCTCATATTTCTTCTGTATGTGTGGCCAGAGACTGATTCTTTTTAACATGCATTGATCTCTTCTACTGGTGTTGATTTGGGGATAAATGGAAGTGTTTGTCGGAAATCTCATGAGAGTATGAGTAGAGCTCCTCCCATCAGTTCAGAGGTTCCTCGCTAGTCTTGTAATGTTCTGTCCATGGCTTCGAGTGATTTTTATGTGCCATTGTGTATTCGTCCGATAAGACAATTTTAGCTTGCTTTAGAAGTGCACCGCATCCGGATGCTCTTGAGATCTTACATGCTGGGTAGTTGTAGAACGGAATAGGCAGTTCATCCATCTTCCATAAGTGTGGCTACAATACCGGATGATGCCACTGCAAGCGCAACGTGTTGTTCAGAACGAATTCCCCAGCAATAGATTTATTATAAACGTTTTCTCGGTGCCGCCAGGTGCTTGCAAGTAAATAATTGCGCTAGGGTGGTTGTCGATCCGGTCCATGATAACGTTGTAAATTTCTTTTTTATTGTCACTGAGGAGTGGTTTGGTGTGAGCAATGTACGGAAGTAGTTCGCTGATGTTGTAACTTTTTCCTTTGTAATATCGAAGTTCATCACACAGATAATTTGCTTTCGTGTTGCTTGCATCCCAAGTTGTACTAAGGTCTGGTTGTTTATTGCGAAACATTTATCTTAGGCGAAGGAGTGTTTCATTGAATACGTCGTCTTTGAAGTTGATGGTCAATTCAGGACGTGTTTGTTGAATTGGTACGGTTTGTCGTCACTCATACTCTCTTTGCAGGAGTCCCATAGCTGTTTTGGCTTCGATGGCTTACGTGCTACTAGAATTATGGCGAATAACTCAAATTTGTTCAGCTGAAGATGTGAATGAGCCTTCTTGCTGTGTTAATACCCGTTATTGTCGTTTTGCTGTAGTCTCCCCAAGCATTGGCGTTTGGGAAGTAAACTCTGCCCATTCTTCAGATATACTACTAGATGTTGCACAGTTGGTTTGCGTTCATGTAAGGGGCAAACCGAAATCCGCCGTGCTGCATTGTTACTGTTGATGTATCTTCCCATTTGCTACATCAGGGTCTCATTGTTTCTGTTTTGTTGTTCGCTGTCTTTGGCTAATTGCAGTGCTGGCATGTCACTGCCTTTGTTCACATACTTACAGACGTACTTCATGGATTTCACAGAATTGCAGTATTTTATGTTTATGTGTGCTTGGAACATTTTGGAAAGTAGTGTGTTATATGGTACTATCCACTGATTATGTACACTCCTGGAAATTGAAATAAGAACACCGTGAATTCATTGTCCCAGGAAGGGGAAACTTTATTGACACATTCCTGGGGTCGGATACATCACATGATCACACTGACAGAACCACAGGCACATAGACACAGGCAACAGAGCATGCACAATGTCGGCACTAGTACAGTGTATATCCACCTTTCGCAGCAATGCAGGCTGCTATTCTCCCATGGAGACGATCGTAGAGATGCTGGATGTAGTCCTGTGGAACGGCTTGCCATGCCATTTCCACCTGGCGCCTCAGTTGGACCAGCGTTCGTGCTGGACGTGCAGACCGCGTGAGACGACGCTTGATCCAGTCCCAAACATGCTCAATGGGGGACAGATCCGGAGATCTTGCTGGCCAGGGTAGTTGACTTACACCTTCTAGAGCACGTTGGGTGGCACGGGATACATGCGGACGTGCATTGTCCTGTTGGAACAGCAAGTTCCCTTGCCGGTCTAGGAATGGTAGAACGATGGGTTCGATGACGGTTTGGATGTACCGTGCACTATTCAGTGTCCCCTCGACGATCACCAGTGGTGTACGGCCAGTGTAGGAGATCGCTCCCCACACCATGATGCCGGGTGTTGGCCCTGTGTGCCTCGGTCGTATGCAGTCCTGATTGTGGCGCTCACCTGCACGGCGCCAAACACGCATACGACCATCATTGGCACCAAGGCAGAAGCGACTCTCATCGCTGAAGACGACACGTCTCCATTCGTCCCTCCATTCACGCCTGTCGCGACACCACTGGAGGCGGGCTGCACGATGTTGGGGCGTGAGCGGAAGACGGCCGAACGGTGTGCGGGACCGTAGCCCAGCTTCATGGAGACGGTTGCGAATGGTCCTCGCCGATACCCCAGGAGCAACAGTGTCCCTAATTTGCTGGGAAGTGGCGGTGCGGTCCCCTACGGCACTGCGTAGGATCCTACGGTCTTGGCGTGCATCCGTGCGTCGCTGCGGTCCGGTCCCAGGTCGACGGGCACGTGCACCTTCCGCCGACCACTGGCGACAACATCGATGTACTGTGGAGACCTCACGCCCCACGTGTTGAGCAATTCGGCGGTACGTCCACCCGGCCTCCCGCATGCCCACTATACGCCCTCGCTCAAAGTCCGTCAACTGCACATACGGTTCACGTCCACGCTGTCGCGGCATGCTACCAGTGTTAAAGACTGCGATGGAGCTCCGTATGCCACGGCAAACTGGCTGACACTGACGGCGGCGGTGCACAAATGCTGCGCAGCTGGCGCCATTCGACGGCCAACACCGCGGTTCCTGGTGTGTCCGCTGTGCCGTGCGTGTGATCATTGCTTGTACAGCCCTCTCGCAGTGTCCGGAGCAAGTATGGTGGGTCTGACACACCGGTGTCAATGTGTTCTTTTTTCCATTTCCAGGAGTGTATTTCCGTTAGTCGCTGCCTCATATTCGTATTTTTGTTGTGAAGCCACCGTTTTAGGGCCGTCGTCTTCTGTATTTGGAATAGCCATCAACTCCGGTTTGTGTGTCGACCAACTACGGTTTTGGGTACTTCGTGTAAATTTTCCATTGCTCATAAACAGCTAATTGGGCCATAATGGTCCGCATGGTCCTTCAATCATGTTTTTCACTGCTGTATCGTGCAGTTCCGGATCTTCTCGTGGATTGGGAAACTCAGCTTGGATCATTTTGTCGATATCCGTTGAATGAGATTGTGTGAGTGAGGCAGTCCTCGTTTTTGTCATTCGATTGTGTACATCCAGCATGTAACAATTCCAAAGATGTAATATTTTGTGATGACTTCAATAAATTTTATTGATTTTTGTCGGAAAACTCGGGCTATTATGTTGTTTTGATGCATGGGGGCTAGTCCGTATCTTAAAGTAGTTCTTTGATTTCTGGCCACAACGAGTTGCGTGTGAATATTATGAAGACTCCGAGTCGTCCATATTTTGTTATGTATGTCATGGCATCTTGAGTGTATTTCTGCATGTGTCTAGGAATTACTATGTACGATCTTATATGAATGGTGTCTCTACAATGCCTTGTAGCCCTTCTTTTCTTCATCGTACAATTTTGTCACGCATTGTGTTTTCACTGCCCACAATTACGATGGTAGCTTCCTCTCTCTCGGGTGCAGTAAATCGACGCTCGTGTTCTACAGGTGGTCTTAAGTCGGTTCGAATTATGACTTTAAAGTCATCACAAATCATTTGGTCTAGTGCTGTTTTGAATATATGACACAGTTGACTGTCTTTGTGTAAGATCCTCTGTACATCTTGACTGCTTCTAGTCTCAATGCACTCATATTTTTGTATCGTTGATCAGTTTCTGTTTCTTCATTTCTGATTAAATACACTTGCCGAAATTTATGGTCTTCGTTGGATGGTGGTAGTAATTATCCCACGTATTGACAGATTTGTCCTAGGACGGGAGAAAGATAATCGATTTCATCTCTGTTAATGTTGACCGAAGTGACACCAAAAGAAGTAATTTGGATCTATTAGGCGTTGTACGCTTTTATATTTTGAAGAAAGTATTTTGATTGTGGTTGTTCCCCGGTCATGTCATGTAAACATACCTACGGAGGTGCTTCCAGTGGTGGTAATCGAATTTTTCCATTCATGCAACGGCCTCATGTTGTTTTTCTACTGAATTATTTCGCCTTGCGAAACTGGCAGATGTTATCAATTTTTTCGATTACAACGTGTTTATGTTTGTTATATTCTTCCGTCGGGTCGTTCTGGAACTCCTCATTTATTAGGTAGTATTATTTACTTGTCCTCGTCCGCGCTTCTCGAAGAGTGATATTTTCATGGCTGGGTTGAATTCGCAGTCTTTTATTATAAGACTGTTTCTCAATTCTCGATTTTTCAGTCCGTTCATTTCATTGTTATTTGGTATTTCTGCTCTCACAGCGTTCATTCTCGTTCGTTGGGAACTTAAACTCTTCGTCTGTTTTGTTTTTCCCCGTTCTTTTTCTTTCGCCCTTTTACTCCAGAACTGGCAGGGATCTCCTTCTCTTTCACGTTTGGACATTACATAAAATATAAATAAAATCAACTTTTCATTAAAAAATACAAACTTTTTAGACTTTATTTTCGATTTATATTCAGTCACTATGCGACTTTGAGTACTCACACTTCACTGATTGTTTTTATTCATTCACTGCACTACTTTTTCGGTTCTCTCTTCGTCACTGATAAGAAACTGACGTTCGAACCCACGACGGATTCTACTTTATATACCCGTACCAATGGGTAGCTCCACCAGAGGCGAATTCCAGAACATACAAAAAGGCTTCGAATGGTCCACTATGTTTCAGAACATTTCACATAATTCGAGGCTGTGCTGGAATGCTTCACAATGACCTGGGATGTTCGGGGATGTTTCCGAACATTCTGCAATCTTCCCAAATGTTCCAGACTACTCCTGACCATTCCAGAAACAAAACGGGTCAGTCTGAACATTCCGGAACATTCTGGAATGTTTTGGACTGCTCTCGAACACTCACAATGTTCTGGAACGTTCTAGATATTTCTAGAGGGCGGGATTGCCCAGACTTTATATCTTAAAAAGCACGCTCTTCAGGTAGAGACGGAAACCTTCTTAATGGTTGGGAGGGTAAAGGCCTACCACACCATATAACTTCCTTGATCGTACTGGGGCTCGCTTCTGAGTTTTAGCGGCGCGCACATTGTATACTAACTTTTATAGTATACAGGGTGTTACAAAAAGGTACGGCCAAACTTTCAGGAAACATACCTCACACACAAAGATAGAAAATATGTTATGTGGACATGTGTCCGGAAACGCTTACTTTCCATGTTAGAGCTCATTTTATTACTTCTCTTCAAATCACATTAATCATGGAATGGAAACACACAGCAACAGAACGTACCAGCGTGACTTCACACTTTGTTACAGGAAATGTTCAAAATGTCCTCCTTTAGCGAGGATACATGCATCCACCCTCCGTCGCATGGAATCCCAGATGCGCTGATGCAGCCCTGGAGAATGACGTATTGTATCACAGCCGTCCACAATACGAGCACGAAGAGTCTCTGCATTTGGTACCGGGGTTGCGTAGACAAGAGCTTTAAAATGCCCCCATAAATGAAAGTCAAGAGGGTTGAGGTCAGGAGAGCGTGGAGGCCATGGAATTGGTCCGCCTCTACCAATCCATCGGTCACCGAATCTGTTGTTAAGCGTACGAACACTTCGGCTGAAATGTGCAGGAGCTCCATTGTGCATGAGCCACATGTTGTGTCGTACTTGTAAAGGCACATGTTCTAGCAGCACAGGTAGAGTATCCCGTATGGAATCATGATAATGTGCTCCATTGAGCGTAGGTGGAAGAACATGGGGCACAATCAAGACATCACCAACAATGCCTGCCCAAATGTTCACAGAAAATCTGTGTTGATGACGTGATTGCACAATTGCGTGCGGATTCTCGTCAGCCCAGATATGTTGATTGTGAAAATTTACAACTTGATCACGTTGGAATGAAGCCTCATCCGTAAAGAGAACATTTGCACTGAAATGAGGATTGACACATTGTTGGATGAACCATTCGCAGAAGTGTACCCGTGGACGCCAATCAGCTGCTGATAGTGCCTGCACACGCTGTACGTGGTACGGAAACAACTGGTTCTCCCGTAGCACTCTCCATACAGTGACTTGGTCAACGTTATCTTGTACAGCAGCAACTTCTCTGACGCTGACATTAGGGTTATCGTCAACTGCACGAAGAACTGCACGAAGAATTCCCCAGTCGCGAGTCATAGGCTGGAATGTTCCGTGCTCCCTAAGACGCCGATCAATTGCTTCGAACGTCTTTCTGTCGGGACACCTTCGTTCTGGAAATCTGTCTCGATACAAACGTACCACGACACGGCTATTTCCCCGTGCTAATCCATTCATCAAATGGGCATCTGCCAACTCCGCATTTGTAAACATTGCACTGACTGTAAAACCACGTTCGTGATGAACACTAACCTGTTGATGCTACGTACTGATGTGCTTGATACTAGTACTGTAGACCGATGAGTCGCATGTCAACACAAGCACCGAAGTCAACATTACCTTCCTTCAATTGGGCCAACTGGCGGTGAATTGAGGAAGTACAGTACATACTGACGAAACTAAAATGAGCTCTAACATGGAAATTAAGCGTTTCCAGACACATGTACACATAACATATTTTCATTGTGTGTGATGAATGTTTTCTGAAAGTTTGGCCGTACCTTTTCGTAACACCCTGTATATTGATTAATAAGAGATAGGCTCCAACATACAAAAAATGGAACACATTGCGCATCAGTAGACAGAAAGACCCATTATTGTCTCATTACACGATTGCTGAACAATCACTGTAACCAGTTACATCAATAAAAACTGGAAGTATGCTTATGAAACTACTTAAACTGGAACGACTACATAAAACTACTTTCAGGTAAGGCTTATACCAGACTGAAATTTATTGGAAGAATCCACAGGTAGTGTAGACCAAGCAGAAACGAGGTAACTTTCAAAAGAGTCGTAAGGCCAATACTTGAATATTGCTCATCAGTCTGGGACATTTACCAGACTGGACTAATAGGAAAATAGAGAACATTCAAAGAAGAGGAGCACGTTTCGTTACAGATTAATTTAGTAAATGCCGAAGGATCAAAGAGAAATTCAGTCAAAGATAGTGGCAAACGAAGCAAGAAAGGCATTGCGCATGCAGTTCACTGTCAAATTTCCTGTAGGATACATTCCTGCACGAGCAAACCAACATACTCATACTGCCTACGAAATTTGGAAGTGACAGTGATAGACAGAGTACTCATCGCCACATACCATAAGGTGCTTGCGGGGTGTAGATGTAGATGCGGAAATGGGAAAATTTCAATAACCAACTTACCAGTTGGTTGAGACCACATATGTTTCAACTCAAATACATTGATCCCCAAGTTCCAGACTGTAGCGCCTAGAACCGCTCGGCCACTCCGGCCGGCAGCAGGGTATCCCATCATCGACATATTTTGGAGTGATACTATGAAGTTAACAATTCAAGACCTCAACACAGAGTATACAGGGTGATTCAAAAAGAATACCACAACTTTAAAAATGTGTATTTAATGAAAGAAACATAATATAACCTTCTGTTATACATCATTACAAAGAGTATTTAAAAAGGTTTTTTTTTACTCAAAAACAAGTTCAGAGATGTTCAATATGGCGCCCACCAGATACTCGAGCAATATCAACCCGATACTCCAACTCGTTCCACACTCTCTGTAGCATATCAGGCGTAACAGTTTGGATAGCTGCTGTTATTTCTCGTTTCAAACCATCAATGGTGGCTGGGAGAGGTGGCCGAAACACCATATCCTTAACATACCCCCATAAGAAAAAATCGCAGGGGGTAAGATCAGGGCTTCTTGGAGGCCAGTGATGAAGTGCTCTGTCACGGGCTGCCTGGCGGCCGATCCATCGCCTCGGGTAGTTGACGTTCAGGTTTCATAACTAACCTTTTTCGTAGGACTCTCCATACAGTTGATTGTGGAATTTGCAGCTCTCTGCTAGCTCTGCGAGTCGATTTTCCTGGGCTGCGAACAAATGCTTGCTGGATGCGTGCTACATTTTCATCATTCGTTCTCGGCCGTCCAGAACTTTTCCGTTTGCACAAACACCCATTCTCTGTAAACTGTTTATACCAACGTTTAATACACCACCTATCAGGAGGTTTAACACCATACTTCGTTCGAAATGCACGCTGAACAACTGTCGTCGATTCACTTCTGCCGTACTCAATAACACAAAAAGCTTTCTGTTGAGCGGTCGCCATCAACTGACGCTGACGCCTAGTCAACAACGCCTCAAGCGAACAAATGTACAACTAAATGAAACTTTATAGCTCCCTTAATTCGCCGACAGATAGTGCTTAGCTCTGCCTTTTGTCGTTGCAGAGTTTTAAATTCCTAAAGTTATGGTATGCTTTTTGAATGACCCTGTATTTCAAGTGTGTAAGTGTGGCACGCCTGTGTGTGTTATATGGTGCAATATAGGTCACCATGGAGAGGTTCAGCCAGTGACAAATGTTTATTAAACTCCTCTTCGTTGATATTATCATATTGGAACACGAAATATTAGATGATGATGAGGAGGATTTACATGTGTGTATAGGTGTGCATATATCTGGCATTCCCAGATCTCCTATATTACTACTACACACAGAAATTCCACACAAGCATAGTTTACAGACAGCATTCTGAAATCTATTGGTGTTACAATTGATTTGTGTAAAATACATGCTGAATTTAAAGGAAATATAGAAAAACAGCAATTCGGAAAATATTGCAGAGTGATGAATATGTTTGCTGTAGAAACAAAACAATGACGCTCTTTTAACTATAGTGATATATTTTCCATAATTCATGATGTACAAAATACATATAAACAATTTATAAAAAATCTAACAAAATGTGTATCAGATAATGTATTTACAAACTGCAATACGTTTTTATCCCAGCATACATATACCCCATGAGATTTAACAGTTCAGCTGTTTGAGATTCTTAGTAGTTCATACGTTTACAGTGCAACAAATTTTACAGGCGAATTTTTGCTTTATTCAATTTTTTGATAAGTTGACAGGACTTGACAACATCTAACGTGAGAATGAACTTAACGGTTCAACTGCTACAATGTCAGAAAGAGATTTGACAGCCATTACATTTTCAGTCCTTCTCGTCATGTTAGAGAGAAACTTAGCAGTCCATTTTGTAATTGTTGTAGAAATTAGCTGTTGATTACCACAAGAGGTAAAACGTGTGTGGAGTCTGAAATATGAAACTTGGAATTTGTAACACTATCGACCATTTTATAGTCGAGAGAGTTTGCACTAATGAAGGAAAGAATGAGATTAGTACAGTGAGCAGCGTATAAGAAGGTCTGGAGAAGACAATATTCTTTGACTGTGTGAAGTTTACTGCTTATATGTAATTAAAAAATGTTTGTAATGTTATGTAAGTAACAATAAGTATCTTTTATTTAACTATGTATAATTGTTTGTAAAGTGAAGTCAGCACCAGCTGAGGGCTAAAGTTAAATATAGGTGAAACCCAGTAGGGATTTACCGACATTCTGGAAGGTCGGAAAAGGTGGAGATTTTTTGCTGCTAACGGAAGCAGGTAGGAGAGGGGAGAAGTGGAGCAGGTCAGACAGGCGCAAGACACTGTTGAGGCAGGCGATGAAAGCTGATGCGCACTGTACTCCGCAGTATTGTTTAAACAAAGCTAAAGTTTAACTGCTTAATAGATGTGAGTGAAGGGGAAGTGCTGAGGTACAAGTTCGCAACGCTTTATAAGAGATATAAAATTACGTTTGCAACGAGTGTTTGTTCCTGGATGTGGAATGGTCTAAGGTATCTATTACTTAGACTGACGCAGATCCCCAGGAAAGCCAATATTTGCGGTAGTATAAGTCCATTATTCGATGCCACGAAGATAAGTAATAATCTCCGTCGCTGCAAAACTGTACGTGCCTTCAACGCACCTAAATCTCCAGCAACTGTGCTGACAACGATAATACTGAAATTAACCGCCCATAGTTCTGTATACGAGCTGTTTTGGCAAGTTTTTGCGTGTTTTGTTCAATAACCATTTAATTTTCTTACACAAAATTACTCATATAACCTAAAGTGTTCCAAGTAGGGATCCTTTCTAATACTAAAGAGAATGAAACCGAGAATTCATTGGCGTGAAACATTATTGCGCAACTGACTGTTTTCTTGCAAAGTAAATTTAAATTATCACTCAAGTGCAATAATAAAAGTAAATTTGAGAATTGTAGATTGTCTTGAAAGTAAGTAAAGTAAATAACAATTCTACCTGGCGTCCAAGAAATTATGTAAAGTAACTATTTCAATAAAACTGTGGAAAACCAAGCATAAAACATTTTGCAATCATTTCGATACTAACAAAAGTATTCTAAAAATATTTCTTGTGTATAATACATGTTTTCAGAAGCAATGTTGCTGATCTTACCTTCAGAAACGTAAGCAGGCATTTTTGTCGTTCCGGCGTTGTTTTCATGGACCAAAACTTTCGAAGTGTGTGCGTGTGACCAATTTTGAAAGCAGTCATTATTCAGCTATCGATCTGCAATAGCCTGTTTCTTCAGTGACAGAAATTACTAAAAGAGAAAAAGTTTTGATAAGAACCAAAATATAGTAAACACCAAATTCAGTGAATGTGTTGAATAACGTCAATCGATTCGTCATTTTGGCTGGAGACCGTGTTTCTCAGTATTATTATCACTCGCAAGAAGCAGTCTGACAAAAAAGAAAAGCTTCAATCAAGACTATACGATAACTTCACATTTGACCGACCATTACAGATTATGCGGCAGCTGAGGTCACTAGCGGTTGTTAAAAAGGTAGTTGTGCTTAAGTGCATTAATTACCGAAGCTAGAATAACATCCATGCAACCGTTATAACTTAGCAGACCGTATTTTTCATGGTTAGAAGAGTGAAAAAAATTATCGAATGTGAATGCTCGAAAAAAAAAAGTACGAACAGGTGACGTGGGAGCAATGGAGGCTCCTCCTTACGTACAGAGGAATCTGCTGCTACCACCTTACTGAATTCGACATGGGTTCACAGTTTAAATCTACTGAACCTACTAACATCGGTAATACTCTCCCAATTCAGCATATCGATCCACATTTCGTATGAACTATTATAACACATTTTCCTGTACAAACATCCTTAAAATTCATCATACATGATTTAGAAAACCCTTGGAAAAGTTAAATGTAAATGTGAGTCGTTTACGTACATTGAGATGTATGACATTCGCTTTCCAGATCAAAAGGCTACTCTGCCATGTGTAGAACTATTTGTAAGTACATCACTTTAACGCTACTCCTGCTAAGCTACAAAATAACCCTTAGATAAGCGGCTATGTGGACCACGATTGCTTTAGGTTAGACACGGACGCCAGCTGTCGTTTGGTTCTTGAGCTGGTTTTGCACTCGCTAAGGAAAAAGACGGAGCTTACAAGGACAGGACGCCTACTCATCAATGCCGAATTCGTCAAAATTTATGGTACATGTAGAACGTGGTGAGACAAAAGAGTGCCCCAATTGGAAATTCCATATGTTCAAGCGATTAGAAAATACAAGGAATTTTGATATGGATCAATCAAAATGTGCAAGTTATCAATTGCCCCTGTGAGAATGTGTTTACAACGCGGGGTTTGGCTCAGCGGAAAGAGATCTTTTGTCACTGTTTTTGCGGAATAAAAAAAAGAGCTGCTATCACAAAAAAGAGATAGGATTCACATTGAAAAGGTCGCAGGATCTACTCCGCCCAGTAGCAATTATTTTTGTGCTCCTTGACAAAGCGTAGACTACTGACATCACAATTAACAGCAACATCATATAGGTTATTTTATTAATTTGTACAAGCACAAAAAGTGTAGACATAGGATGAAATTCGGTGACTGCAAACATTCAAAAAGGGATCGTAGTTAACGGGTGCACGGGAACGTCGTGTATGTAAATCGATGTTCCCATGCACGTGTAAACTACAATCCCTTTTTAAATGTTTGCAGTCCCGCATTTCATCCTATGCCTATACTTTTGTGCTTTAATAAATTAATAAAATAACCTTTACGACGTTGCGGTTAGTTGTGATGTCAGCAGTGTACATATTGCCAAGGGGCACAAAAATGTTTGCCACCGGGCGGAGTCGAATCTGCGACATTTTTATTGCGCTTCTGATCTCTTGCCGCTTTTTTAAAAAATGTCATTTTCTTAGTTGCATTTGTTCGGAGCGGTCGTCCCATGACACATGTTGAAATTCTTTGTTGATCCATTCACTCAGTTGTTTTTATTACAGAGGGCAGCTAACTCTCTGACCGACCACGCTGAGCTACCATGCCGGCAAAATTTATGCTCCATCCCGGTTCGAACCTGGACCTCCTGCTTACTAGGCAGACGCGCTTACCACAGGACTATCGGCCCACAACACCACTGAGCCAAACACCGCTTCCTAAACGCAGTCTCATAGGGACAATTGATAAGGTGCACATGGTGATAGATCCGTATCAAAATTCCTTTTATCTGCTAAACTCTTGGCCTTCTGGAGTTTCCACAAGGGGCACTTTCTTGTCTCACCACGCCCTACTTGTACTACGAATTTGAACGAATTCGGCGATGACGAGTAGGCGTCCTCTCCTTGTTAGGTAAATGAAAGAGTGGTATAAGAAGAGAGGAAGATTGGTACGTGAAAATTTACTATGTGACTTGAGGATAAGCAAATCAAATGATGGTCATAACTTTCTGATGATTGGCTCTCGCTCCATTGTCGTACTTTTGAAAACGGTTACGCATATCACTATGATTATATCTGTATAATGTTTATTCATTTCAATTTAGTTTTCTTTAAATTCTAGAAGTACATAAATAAATTGCACTGAAATATTTCTTGCCCTTGTAAAAAGTTCATGGCTTCAGAGTACCAAAGTGTTCGCTCCATTAGGTGGAAAGGCTCCAGCTACGCTTTTCAATGCACTCTTAATTTTTTTTCAGTTCTTTCCTATAATTTGCCTCCAATGAATTTAATTTCTTTACTAATTGAAACTTACCTACTACCAGGTAAATTTCCCTATATTTTGACAACAGCTGATCGTATTGCTCAGTTTTCTTTTGTCCGTTACTGTATTTCTTTCATATAACATACGATAAGGTCGCTAACATCCTGAAGCTTAACGTGCGTTACGCTACTTTTGAAACCATTTCCACTTCACAGCTCAAAAGATTGCACAAAATAAATTGATCAGCACACGGACAGAGTGCATAGTATTAGCCAAAGACTATACAGTTTAATAAATACGCACAGTTTCCAATTTCAGTAAATCTCTCAATAAGAGGGGCGTTTAGTAAGTAAAGCATCATATCTTTTCTGAAAGCAGATTGGTTTTATTCCGAATTCCAATACACCACGTTATTCTCCGCTCTTTTGCTACAAACCCCTATTTTTCAACATGATCTCCGTTCAATGAGACGGCGTTACACCACCTTACTGGGAGGGCGTGTATGCCCGCGTGGAACCACTCTTCTGGTCGACGTTTGGAGCAAACGTCTTCCTGCATTATACGGCTCTTCAAACTTACATGAAAAGATGTTGTGGTGGCCCTCAACTACGCACCCACAGGCTCAGAGTTCCAATATTAAAAGTTTTGGCTGGTTTCGTTGTCTAGGGGCTGGGATACGTATTTGCCGCATTACAGGCCAAATACTGTAGAGTCTACAGTATACGACAAGAATACACACATGAATCGAATGGTCAAAGGTTTTTATCACTCGGCAATTGCGAATTATAAACAAAACATATAAGTTTATAAATGAAAGATTGAAATTAAATAAAGTCTGCAGGTACTGCCTTAACGACTTTAAATGATCAGTACGATAGTACAAGTACTTCTGAGAATGCGGTGTATTTCTGCAAAACACTTATTGGTGTCGATGGTCCAGCAACTAAATAAAATATAGGTTGAATAACAGGGAAATAATAGATTTCTACTTCACGTAATTAGTTATGAACAACAACATAGCTCGCGAGATATTCGCTTCTGAACGAATACTACGTCTTCACTCCAGAAGTCATGGAAATCACACAAGAGCACACGTTGACACTCCGAAATATTTCTATCCTCCGCGACCACGTGCAAAACTCCACACTCTACTAATCTCTCTCGCGACCGTGCGTCCATCACGCCATCGAGTCCAGCACTTCCCTGTCCTCCGTCCTCTCCCGTACTGTCCTCTCGCTTCCATCCAGTCTCCCCATTCACGAGCGTTGTGATTGGCTAGAGCGCTCCCACCATGTCTTCAAGCCAAAGCACATTCACGAACATAATGAAACACATTCGAAATACTGGATTTATATTTAAATAGCTTGAAATTAAATAAATATTCCTACGACTGGACCATAAACATGCTCTAACATACATTATTAAATACATAAACAAATTAAATAAACATACTCATATATCAAAGGAATAGCAGGCAAAAGTAGGGCAGTAGCCTAATGTCTCTGTGCTTTCTAAAACACAGTAAATATTTGACCAATTTCTTCATGCATAGTATATATCGGAGATAAACAAAGACATAGATGAATGAATATATTTATAAGCTAGCTGATACCGTTTTTTCTTGTAACTGTGGACTACTTACGGCCTGACACGATCGATAGTAATTAGCCTCTTTGACCTCCAATAACCCATGTACTATTTAAGTTACATGCCTGTAATTTATACCAATTTAGCTTTACATTAATAGCTTTCTAATGACACATCGATTGACGCTATCGGATGAATCGTTTAGATTTTGCAAATTCGTTGCTGGGTGTTACTTGTAGCCGGCCGCGGTGGCCGAGCGGTACTAGGTACTACAGTCTGGAACCGCGCGGCCGCTACTGTCGCAGGTTCGAATCCTGTCTCGGGCATGGATGTGCATGATGTCCTTAGGTTAATTAGGTTTAAGTAGTTCTAAGTTCTAGGGGACTGATGACATTAGAAGTTAAGTCCCATCGTGCTCAGAGCCATTTGAACCATTTTTGTTACTTGTATAATTTAGTCAGATACTAAACTTTAAACTAATAAAGATATTGAAAATCTGATTACACTATCAGAATCGTCATGCAAACAATGGTAATATACATATTTCTTTTTGGGGTATGATAATTCATCTGGCCACTATTAATTTCTATACGAACTGTGAAATGTCTGTCATTAAGGTTTCACAAAGTCCGCCATCTCTGGCACTCCGGGCATGTCTCTTTCATCAACACAGCGTCACCAAAGTATTCCTAGCCACGTGCTCTCTGGACCACACGCTGGGATTACCCCTGCTGATCAGTTAACGTTTAGCACCACGTGGCTGCTCCCGGGGCCCCGCTAGCCAAGCAGCCCTTGTGGCCATGCCAACTCTGAACGTAGATTATTTCCAGGGCGCCACAAATCGCCCGTTACCTCACAATCAGTAACCTCCCCCAAATCCATGTACTGCTTCCCGCGGATTGCGTCATTCATTGGGTCAAACAGACGGTAGTCTGAAGGTGCGAGAACCGGACTGTAGGATGGATGAGGAAGAACAGGCCAATGAAGTTTAGTGAGCTCCTGTCGAGTGTGCAGACCTGTGTGAGGTCTTGGTGAAGGAGTTATTTCTTCAGATTCCTGAGGGTAATACAGTCATGTGAAACCGGCCGGCACCCGGGAGATCGGATAGGTTTGGGCGACCTTGTTGCGGTAGTATTAGACGCCTCGGCCAACGACTCGCAGTCCTATCATTCACTGCGTGGTCTCCGCAGATGATCTGCAAGCGTCTATGAGTACCTGACACTATCTCCCATGTTTCGCGATAATACAAAACGAGCTGCCCTTCTTTGTACTTTTTTTATGTCATCCATCAGTCCCACCTGATTCGGATCCCACACCGCACAGCAATACTCCAGAATAGGCCGGACAAGCGGGGTGTAAGCAGTCTCTTTAGTAGACCTGTTGCACCTTCTAAGTGTTATGCCAATGAATCGCAGTCTTTGGTTTGCTCTACCCACAATATTATCTATGTGATCGTTCCAATTTAGGTTATTCGTAACTGTAATCCCTAATTATTTAGTTGAATTTACATCGTTCAGATTTGTGTGACTTATGGCGTAATCGAAATTTAGCTGATTTCTTTTAGTACTCATATGAATAACTTCACTCTTTTCCTTATTCAGGGTCAATTGCCGCTTTTCGCACCATACAGATAACTTATCTAAATAATTTTGCAAGTCATTTTGATCATTGATGACTTTACAAGACGGTAATTGACAGCATCATCTGCAAAGTATCTGAGACAGCTACTCAGATTGTCTCCTACGTCGTTAATATAAATCAGGAACAGTAGAGGGCCTATAACACTTCCCCGGGGAACTCCGGGTATTACTTCTGCTTTACTCGATGACTTTCCGTCTATTACTACAGACTGTGGCCTTTCTGACACGAAATCACGAATCCAGTCGCATAACTGAGGCGATACTCCGTAGGCATCCAGTTTGATTAGAAGACGCTTGTGAACAACGGTGTCGAAAGCCTTCTGGAAATCTAAAAACATGGAATCAATTTGACATCCCATGTCGATAGCACTTATTACTTCATGAGTATAAGGAGCTAGTTGTGTTTAACAAGAACGATATTTTCTGAAACAGTGCTAACTATATGTCAATAAAACGTTTTCTTCGAGGTACTTCATAATGTTCGAATACAGTATACGTTCCAAAACCCTACTGAAGTCGACGTTGGAGATATAGGCCTGTTATTCAGCGGATTACTCCTACTTCCCTTTTTGGCTATTGGTGTGACTTGAGCAATTTTCCATCTTTAGGTACCGATCTTTCTGTGAGCGAGTGGTTGTATATAATTGCTAAATATGGAACAGTAGGGGCTGAAGCGGGAATATTCGACAATGTCCCACAACAAATTCCGCATTTTTTCAACCGAAATTGGACGAGAAAAAAATGTTGAAATATTTATTGAAAGCCCCTCGTGGTATTGTACAATATATTGCATAATTTTCGGTTTTATCGACAGATGCTCAGTAACACTGCACACTACGAAATACTGCACAATGTTATTGACAATCTAGCAGCCGGTTATGGGATAAACAACCAGATATTCAATGGCACACTTTAACGAAGTAAAAAATTCCGGTGTGTACTCTGAAGCAAGTGCCCAGCGTCGCCGCCTTGGAGTTGAGTGAATTGCCAGCACTTGCCGTGAGCTGCTAACAGTTTTTTCTGCCGCAGCCAGCTCTAGTGCGGGGCCACTCGCAGCGGGCCCCGCCTTTTCCGGCCAGCTCATCCGGAAAGAGGCCGCATTAAGTTTTCAAAGAAAACAGCTGCCGCTCTTAAGCGCGGCTGTCAGTTAAGCCGCAAAAAAATACGCCGCGTCTCTCCGGTCCCTTACGGAGCGCAGTGCAGTGATGTGTGTGGCGCCCGCCGACCGCCATTCCTCACGGGCTCTGCTCGCCAACCATCCGGATTGTCGGTTAGAGAATTCCGCAGTGATTCGATCCGAAATATATCACAGCCCCGGCGGGACCTTCTTCAGGTCCTGTATAAAACTCAAAAGTATAAACACACCGACAGCTGTAAGGCGAACCGCTCTCATTTTACATACAGTTCCAGGATTTTCCACCAAATTCAATTTTATCAGTCAGCAATCTTCTCGAAGATCTGATGTGTCCTACCCCAAACTCTGCATCTGAGAGCAGCACTTGCAAACTTCGTCCTCAATTATTTGTTGGATGTATTCCAGCCTCTGTCGTCCTTTACAGTCTCTACCCTCGACAGCTCCCTCTAGTACGACAGAGGTTACTCCTTGATGTCTTAATACATCTCCTATAATCCTGTTCCATCATCTTATTAGTATTTTGAATGTGTTCCTCTCTTCACTGATTCAGCAAAGAACCCCCTCATTCCTTCTCTTATCAGTCTACTTACTTTTCGACGTTCTTCTGTAACACCGTATGTCAATCGTTTTGATCCCCTTCTATTCCGATTTTCCCACTGTTCATGATTCATTACCACACAATACCATGCACCAAACGTATATCCTCATACATTTTTTCCTCAAATTAACGCCTATGTTTGATAACAGGGCTGGCATCTTTGCCTGTGGTAAACTGCTTTTTAAATCCTCCACGCATCCTCTGTCGTGTGTTATTTTGCTTTCAAGCTGGCAGAATTCATCTGCTCGTCACCACTAATTTTGTCGTTAAGTGTCTCGCTATTCCCGTTTATAATGCTTCACATTACCTTTGGTTTTTTTTCGGTTTACTCTCAATCCATATCCTGTACTGCCTAAACTGTTTATTCCATTCAACAGGTTCTGTAATCCTTCTTCACTTTCACTGAGGACAGCAATGCCATCCGTGAATCTTTACTCTGCTATTCTACCCTGAATTTTAATCCCACTCTTGAACGTTTCTTTGGTTTCCGTCATTCCTTCTTCAGTATATAACTTGAAAAATAGGGGCAATAAGACTGCGTCCCTGTCTTAAACAATGTATACATCGAATCGTTCGCTCTTATTCTTCTAATCTTAATGTTCACTCTTGGTTCTTGAACATATTGCATATTACTTACCTTCCCTGTAGCTTACTCTTATTTTTCTCAGAATTTCGGACACCTTGCGCAATTGTACATTGTCGAAGGATTTTTCTAGTCCGATAAATTCTAAGAACGTCTCTTGATTTTTCTTCAGTCTTCCTTCCATTATTAAGGTCGACATCAGAACTACCTCTCTGGCGCCTTTACTTTTCCTAAATCCGAACTTCGCTCGGTGATTTAGAAGTTCCGATGGAATGTTATCTATCCCTTCTGCCTTATTTAATCGTAAGTCTTCCAGCACACTTCTAAATTCTGACCTTAATTCCCTATGTCTTATATATCGACTACAATTTGTTCTTCTGTCACGTCACCATACAATCCCTATCCGCTCGTAGAGGCCTCCAATGTACTCTTCCCGCCAATCCGCTCTGTTTTTTGCGTTTAACAGTGGTATTCCCAGCGCACTCTTAACGTTACCACTCTTGCTTTTAATTCCACTTAAAGTTGTTTTGTCCCTTGTATTGCTGTGTGAGTCTCCCGAGTAGCATTTGATTTCCGATTTTCACATCTTGCCTGCACCATTACGGCTTGGCTGTCCTGCATTTCCTATTTATTTCATTCCTAAGCGACTTACATTGCTATATTTCTGTATTCCCCTGAAAATTTTAGTACGTCCTACTTTCGTCGATCAATTAAAGTGTTTCTCCTGTTACCCAAGATTTTTTCACACTTACCTTTTTGTACCTACACTCCTGGAAATTGAAATAAGAACACCGTGAATTCATTGTCCCAGGAAGGGGAAACTTTATTGACACATTTCTGGGGCCAGATACATCACATGATCACACTGACAGAACCACAGGCACATAGACACAGGCAACAGAGCATGCACAATGTCGGCACTAGTACAGTGTATATCCACCTTTCGCAGCAATGCAGGCTGCTATTCTCCCATGGAGACGATCGTAGAGATGCTGGATGTAGTCCTGTGGAACGGCTTGCCATGCCATTTCCACCTGGCGCCTCGGTTGGACCAGCGTTCGTGCTGGACGTGCAGACCGCGTGAGACGACGCTTCATCCAGTCCCAAACATGCTCAATGGGGGACAGATCCGGAGATCTTGCTGGCCAGGGTAGTTGACTTACACCTTCTAGAGCACGTTGGGTGGCACGGGATACATGCGGACGTGCATTGTCCTGTTGGAACAGCAAGTTCCCTTGCCGGTCTAGGAATGGTAGAACGATGGGTTCGATGACGGTTTGGATGTACCGTGCACTATTCAGTGTCCCCTCGACGATCACCAGTGGTGTACGGCCAGTGTAGGAGATCGCTCCCCACACCATGATGCCGGGTGTTGGCCCTGTGTGCCTCGGTCGTATGCAGTGCTGATTGTGGCGCTCACCTGCACGGCGCCAAACACGCATACGACCATCATTGGCACCAAGGCAGAAGCGACTCTCATCGCTGAAGACGACACGTCTCCATTCGTCCCTCCGGTCACGCCTGTCGCGACACCACTGGAGGCGGGCTGCACGATGTTGGGGCGTGAGCGGAAGACGGCCTAACGGTGTGCGGGACCGTAGCCCAGCTTCATGGAGACGGTTGCGAATGGTCCTCGCCGATACCCCAGGAGCAACAGTGTCCCTAATTTGCTGGGAAGTGGCGGTGCGGTCCCCTACGGCAGTGCGTAGGATCCTACGGTCTTGGCGTGCATCCGTGCGTCGCTGCGGTCCGGTCCCAGGTCGACGGGCACGTGCACCTTCCGCCGACCACTGGCGACAACATCGATGTACTGTGGAGACCTCACGCCCCACGTGTTGAGCAATTCGGCGGTACGTCCACCCGGCCTCCCGCATGCCCACTATACGCCCTCGCTCAAAGTCCGTCAACTGCACATACGGTTCACGTCCACGCTGTCGCGGCATGCTACCAGTGTTAAAGTCTGCGATGGAGCTCCGTATGCCACGGCAAACTGGCTGACACTGACGGCGGCGGTGCACAAATGCTGCGCAGCTAGCGCCATTCGACGGCCAACACCGCGGTTCCTGGTGTGTCCGTTGTGCCGTGCGTGTGATCATTGCTTGTACAGCCCTCTCGCTGTGTCCGGAGCAAGTATGGTGGGTCTGACACACCGGTGTCAATGCGTTCTTTTTTCCATTTCCAGGAGTGTATAAAGCCGCGGTGCGGACGGCTAAGGGAATGCCTGATCAAATCGGCTCTCCCGACTAGCCGCTGGCCTAGTAATGCACCACTTTAAGTTATTGAATAAATCATGGCTTCCTTTGCTGATGGCCGATGAGGCTCTCAATTTAAATGTGCATTTAGCACACAGGTAAGTAATCCTAATAAAAGTCTGACGTGGCTAAGTCAAATATTTTGGGCGAGAGAATTAATTTAATTACACTACACGCAGTAGATGAGCTCTGAACTTGCCCTTTGGAGATACGCTATCGCTATAGTTTTATAGTTATTCAGTTGAAACTTCTCACGTCTGTATGATTATAGCGGATCTCCCTTCTACTTAAATTTAAACATCCTAGCCTTTTTTATTAGCCTACTTAATCTATCTTGCTACTTTAATTTTTAAGACAAAAACCAGAAAATTATGAATTTCCACTAAAATTTTAATTTGTGAGATCCAAAGTACTGTTTCTATTAAATTATTATGAAAAAGGAATCTAAATATAAATTTTTAAGTCTCTAGCTCTTTTCTGTTGCGCCAATGATTTTTACAGAAAAACGTCCAAATTTCGAAAATGGTTAAAGTTGTTGAACTGACATTCAACACAAATTGATTTAGTATTACTCCTGACATGTTAGAACCGTTTCAGGTTATTTACTTGATTTTTAAAGTATTGCGCAACATTTATGACGTCAGAGCTTGTTGCAGCGGACTAGGCTGGCACACAATGGAAAGACTGATGAGAATTTTATAAGGCGTGAGTAGGCTGCTTCCCTACACAATGGAGACACAACAATCATAATTTTTAGTCAAGTTACGTGGTAAACTTCTTTTGCCCCAATTCGACTCAATGCTACCAGTGTTAAAGTCTGCGATGGAGCTCCGTATGCCACGGCAAACTGGCTGACACTGACGGCGGCGGTGCACAAATGCTGCGCAGCTAGCGCCATTCGACGGCCAACACCGCGGTTCCTGGGGTGTCCGCTGTGCCGTGCGTGTGATAATTGCTTGTACAGCCCTCTCGCAGTGTCCAGAGCAAGTATGGTGGGTCTGACACACCGGTGTCAATGTGTTCTTTTTTTCATTTCCAGGAGTGTATATTTGTATGTCCTACAACTGTTATGACCTTTCCAGAGATGTCCACTCCTGTTCGTCTGAACTGCCTACTCTGGTATTCCTCATTGCAGTAGCCTCATCCTTAACGAACTTGAAACGAGTCTCATCATTCCTCAGTACTTCAGTACCTCACGTCCTTCCACGCCGTTTCTTCCAGGTTATTTTGTTAAACATCAGTTTGTTTTCATCGTTACCAAATTGTGATCTGAGTCTGTGTCTACATCCGGGTACGCCTTGTGATACAATATCCGATTTCGGGATCCCTGATTGCCATGATATAATCCAGCTGCAATATTTCCCTGTCTCCATGTCTTTTACAAGTATACCTCCACCTCTTATGATTCTTGAACAGAGTATTAGCTATTAAAATCTGAAATTTATTACAGAACACAATTAGTCTTTCTCCTCTCTGATTCCTACTGCCAAACACATATTCTCCAGTAACACATTCTTCTGCTCCATGCCTTACAACCGCCTTCCAATCCCCCACGACAACAAGATTTTCACTTCCCTTTACATACTGAATTATCCTTTCAGTATCCTAATGTACATTCTCTGTCTCTTCATATTCTACTTACGATGTTGGCATGTATACCTGAACTATCGTTGCCGGCGCTGATTTGTTGTCGATAAACACCCTATCACTGAACTGTTCGCAGTAGCTCTCTTGTACTATACTTTCCTATTCATAACGAATCGCACTCCCGTTACATCGTTTTCTGCTGCTGTTGGTATTACCCTATATACATCTGACCACAAATCCTTACCTTCCTTCAATTTCGCTGCACTGGCACCCACTATATCTAGAAAGAGCTTTTGCATTTCCAATTTCACGTTATCTATCTATCCCAGTACGTTAAAACTTCGGACATTCCATGTTCCGACTCGTAGAATGTTGTCCCCTCAGTGGTTATTTCATGTTTTTCTGATGGCCACTTTCCCCTTGGCAATCCCCTCCCAGAGATCTGATTGGGTGACTAATCGAAAATCTTTTGCCAACGGAGAAATCATCATGACATTTATTTTTCAGTTACAGGCCACGTATCCTGTGGATACGCATTATGTGACTTTAATGTAGTGATATCCTGAACCGCTGATTCATCCCTCTTTTCGGGGCAGTTTCTCATCCCAAGTGGAAGAGAATGCGTTGAACCTCTGTCCGTTCCTGCGCTCTCTTTGACAAGGACTTTCTCATGCCGAAAGTCTTCGGCCACCATTGTTGATGTATCTGAACACAAACAAATACCAAACAGATTTAATTGACCAACAAATTTGATTATTTATTTACATAGTTTACGCCCATTTATACTTCTTTAAACCAGTTGTTTTTTGTCTTATTTTTCCAAAACTAGTCAAAAAATGTTTCTGAAGTCTAGTACTCGGTAAGTGAGAAATGGGGGCAAAACATGTAACCCTTTGTTTTCGCATTGTAACAACAGTGAACTTACTTTCTTGGGAAACCACCAAATTGCGTAAGTCTTCACTTACCATTAACTTGGTGTTTTTTATTGATAATCGTTCGGAGTATTCTTCTATCAACTTCTGCAGTTTATCAGTTGGTGCTTGAGTGTTTGGTGTAAACGGTGTTTCACTTGCACGTGTAGCCTCCGGTTTAGCGACGGAGGAATAATGTCGAATTTTAGCATTTATTGAAAGAGATTGTTTATCATTTTTCGTAAGCTTCCACGTAATTCTCTGTGCTCGCTGTAGTGGTAATATTTTACTGTTTGTTGGTGCTCTTTCACTGATATTTCAGAATACTTAAACATTTTTACCACATTAATTTTTTGAGCATTGAGGAATATAATATGGGATATGTCAAATGGGAAGCTGGACATCTTTTCAGTTTTCCCAGAAGAAATTTTTGACCCGAACTTTGCCGATAATCGTTTTGATTCTTATACCTGAAACCTGGCTTCATCGATACTGTTCGCTAAGAACAGCAAATCACAAATGCAAGACAGTTAAACTAAATATTAATTTGTTGTTACATCGTTTGAGACGTGAATATTTCCGTATTGTCCTCTGGTTCCGTATTGCACTCTAGTAAACATAAACTCCCCGCAGCGAAATCGATTATCGCTTGTACGTTTACCAAACAAGACAGTGATCTGTCAGTTTACTGTAATATGTGTGTAGAGGGCGTGATTACCATGTATTGATTACGTCAGTTAATACGTCTGCAGTGACATTTGGTCTGGACTGATTGACCTGAGCTCTCTAATGAAACTCTCTAATCGCTGATCTGCTTACAGCTCTACTGACTCACTTGTTTCTAAACGCTTACAACAATATTTAACACAGTACCCCACTGAAACTTTAAATTCGATGTGTGACATTAACTTCGTCGGCAAATACAAGCGTTGCAAAATTTGTCTCTGAGTCCTGCACGTTTCAGTTTGTTGCCACCTGACTGGACAATTTCTGTCTACTAATACATAATAAGGCGTAAAAAAACTACGTAAACCTAATTTTAGCGTTTAGAGGAGATAAAAGAAACACTTTTGTATGTGACAAAAACGTCACAGGCGCACCGTTTCCCCACCAGGCGTACATACAGGTTCTGATGCAAGTAATGCCCAGAGGGTTATTTGGTAACCGTGATAGCGTTACGGAGATGTTTAACAAACTCAAGTGGCAGACTCTGCAAGAGAGGCGCTCTGCATCGCGGTGTAGCTTGCTCGCCAGGTTTCGAGAGGGTGCGTTTCTGGATGAGGTATCGAATATGTTGCTTCCCCCTACTTATACCTCCCGAGGAGATCACGAATGTAAAATTAGAGATATTAGAGCGCGCACGGAGGCTTTCAGACAGTCGTTCTTCCCGCGAACCATACGCGACTGGAACAGGAAAGGGAGGTAATGACAGTGGCACGTAGAGTGTCCTCCGCCACACACCGTTGGGTGGCTTGCGGAGTATAAATGTAGATGTAGATGTAGACGCTGTTTAAACTGTAGTTTGATTTACAATGTTCTGGAGCTGTTGCTGACGTACTATCGATGAAGCGTTTCGCTTATGAGTTACCGATAGGCACTCCAGAAGAGCTGGGTGCTCATTTGGATGAAGGTGCAGCCGTAATTTGTGAAACGCCTGGTAGATCTAAGCGTTTAGACAGACTTTAACACGCAGATTGCAGTTGTGCATTAACGTAAACGGATTACATTTTCAGCTACGTCTCTAAAACAATATACATCATACAGCAATTAGAAAACCGTCCCATATTATCACTAAACAACCCGGACATAAATCTGGCTTCGTCACAAAATATACAAGCTAACTGTACGACATAATCAGTCTAGAGCTCACTAGTTTAACTGCACCATTACAAATTTTAATTGAAAATCCACGGTGCCAGTAACGTGACTATCTGTCAAAAGCCTAAGTAACGACATTTTGAAGCGCAAACCATTACGCGATGTACTGACATGGGTGTGGAACAATGCCGATCCCAGTCCTGTGGTCAGCTGCGCTGTTTCTCGGTTGAGAATGCATGACGCGAACAACCCGATCGAAGTGGTTCCGCAGGTTAAACCCGTGGAGTTTGGTGGCCAGGGGAGTAAGTTAACTCAACATGGTGCTCTATGAACCACTCACGTAAACTGCGGGCTGTGTGGCGCGCTGTATTGTCCTGCTGATATACACTCCTAGAAATGGAAAAAAGAACACATTGACACCGGTGTGTCAGACCCACCATACTTGCTCCGGACACTGCGAGAGGGCTGTACAAGCAATGATCACACGCACGGCACAGCGGACACACCAGGAACCGCGGTGTTGGCCGTCGAATGGCGCTAGCTGCGCAGAATTTGTGCACCGCCGCCGTCAGTGTCAGCCAGTTTGCCGTGGCATACGGAGCTCCACCGCAGTCTTTAACACTGGTAGCATGCCGCGACAGCGTGGACGTGAACCGTATGTGCAGTTGACGGACTTTGAGCGAGGGCGTATAGTGGGCATGCGGGAGGCCGGGTGGACGTACCGCCGAATTGCTCAACACGTGGGGCGTGAGGTCTCCACAGTACATCGATGTTGTCGCCAGTGGTCGGCGGAAGGTGCACGTGCCCGTCGACCTGGGACCGGACCGCAGCGACGCACGGATGCACGCCAAGACCGTAGGATCCTACGCAGTGCCGTAGGGGACCGCACCGCCACTTCCCAGCAAATTAGGGACACTGTTGCTCCTGGGGTATCGGCGAGGACCATTCGCAACCGTCTCCATGAAGCTGAGCTACGGTCCCGCACACCGTTAGGCCGTCTTCCGCTCACGCCCCAACATCGTGCAGCCCGCCTCCAGTCGTGTCGCGACAGGCGTGACCGGAGGGACGAATGGAGACGTGTCGTATTCAGCGATGAGATTCGCTTCTGCCTTGGTGCCAATGATAGTCGTATGTGTGTTTGGCGCCGTGCAGGTGAGCGCCACAATCAGGACTGCATACGACCGAGGCACACAGGGCCAACACCCGGCATCATGGTGTGGGGAGCGATCTCCTACACTGGCCGTACACCACTAGTGATCGTCGAGGGGACACTGAATAGTGCACGGTACATCCAAACCGTCATCGAACCCATCGTTCTACCATTCCTAGACCGGCAAGGGAACTTGCTGTTCCAACAGGACAATGCACGTCCGCATGTGTCCCGTGCCACCCAACGTGCTCTAGAAGGTGTAAGTCAACTACTCTGGCCAGCAAGATCTCCGTATCTGTCCCCCATTGAGCATGTTTGGGACTGGATGAAGCGTCGTCTCACGCGGTCTGCACGTCCAGCACGAACGCTGGTCCAACTGAGGCGCCAGGTGGAAATGGCATGGCAAGCCGTTCCACAGGACTACATCCAGCATCTCTACGATCGTCTCCATGGGAGAATAGCAGCCTGCATTGCTGCGAAAGGTGGATATACACTGTACTAGTGCCGACATTGTGCATGCTCTGTTGCCTGTGTCTATGTGCCTGTGGTTCTGTCAGTGTGATCATGTGATGTATCTGACCCCAGGAATGTGTCAATAAAGTTTCCCCTTCCTGGGACAATGAATTCACGGTGTTCTTATTTCAATTTCCAGGAGTGTACGCCAATGTGCTGAGTAAAAACAAATTGTATGTAGGGGCCGACGTAGTTCTCCCCCCCCCCCCTTCCCCATCCTCAGTATAGATGCATATGTGTGTTGATCCATTGCTCCTTCCAGAATGACGTGATCACCCGCGAAATGCCATGTAAACATCCCCCAGACGATATAGCTCCCTCCTCCGGCCTGTACCCTTTGCTTTCACACGTTTTATGCCGTACAAGCCAACGACCATCTTCCTGATGGAGCATAAAGGGTGATTGATTTGAAAAGGCCTCTTGGCGCTAATCAGTGGACGTCCTTTAGGCATACTGGAGTACAAATTTCAGTCTTCGTCGCCGGTGGACAGCAGTCAGCATGTGTTCATGCTGGTAGATCTAAGCGTTTAGACAGACTTTAACATGCAGATTGCAGTTGTGCATTAACGTAAACGGATTACATTCTCAGCTACGTCTCTAAAACAATATACATCATACATTTTGAAGCGCAAACCATTGCGCGATGTACTGACATGGGTGTGGAACAATGCCTATCCCAGTCCTGTGGTCAGCTGCGCTATGTTTCTCGGTTGAGAATGCATGACGCGAACAACCCGATCGAAGTGGTTCCGCAGGTTAAACCCGTGCAGCTGCTATCAATGAGCAGCATTGAACAGTCGTTGAGGAGACACTGTTGGTAGCCCTTTGGTTCATCTGAGCGGTCAGCTGTTCAACAGTTGCACGTTTATTCACTGTTATACATCTCGGCAGCCGTCGTCCACCCCTGTCATCTACGGCTTGTGGCGCACCACAGTTGCCGCGGGCCGGCCAGAGTGGCCGAGCGGTTAAAAGTGCTACAGTCTCGAACCGCACAACCGCTACGGTCGTAGGTTCGAATCCTGCCTCGGGCATGGGTGTGTGTGATGTCCTTAGGTTAGTTAGGTTTAAGTAGTTCTAAGTTCTAGGGGACTTATGACCACAGCAGTTGAGTCCCATAGTGCTCAGAGCCATTTGAACCATTTTTTGAGTTGCCGCGGGGCTGGTTTAGGATAACGCCATTTCGCCATAATCGGTATACTTTAAGAACCGCGACACGCGAGCAGTTTAGAAACCTAGCAATTTCGGAAATGATCCCACCCTTGACCCAAAAGCAAACGATCATGCCCTTTTGGACATGAGCTAAACCACTCCGTTTGCGCATTACAATGAATGCATGTCTTTCCACGTCCTCCCGACACACTTTATATACCCTCCACTGCTAGTGGTACCACCTGCCGCATGTGAGTATTTATTACACGTTAACGTCGAACCTAGGCGATGATCACATTATCGTGACCGGAGCGTCTAGTAAAAGCACCTCAAATATTTAAGTTACCTTTTACAAAGATGGATCAAAGGCAAAACACATTTGGGAACGAACCTATTCAGGGAACAACAGCATTCTTCCCCTCAGCCAAATAAGAGAGCGTCTTGCTTTGGCCCGCAGAATATCCCAAACGGATATCTTTGGGACGGATATCCAATTACAGTATGTACCTTACAAGCAAGGGAATGAATATTTTCAGATTAATTCTGAAACGATAGGTTCCACATAGAAAATTCATGCCTAGAGTCTGTCAAAGCGTAATTACAAATTATGAGGAGTAATGGAGACTACAGCAATCTACGAGGTGCATTCAAGTTCTAAGGCCTCCGATTTTTTTTCTCCGGACTGGAAAGAGATAGAAACATGCGCAATGTTTTAAAATGAGGCCGCGTTCATTGTCAATACGTCCCAGATATGGCAGCACCGTAAGGCAGATGGAATTTTACCGCCAGCGGCGAGAATGAGAACTGTTTTAAATATTTGAAATGGCGACGTTTTCCTTAGTTGAACAGCGTGCAATCATTCGTTTTCTGAATTTGCGTAGTGTGAAACAAATTGAAATTCATCGACAGTTGAAGGAGACATGTGGTGATGGAGTTATGGATGTGTCGAAAGTGCGTTCGTGGGTGCGTCAGTTTAATGAAGGCAGAACATCGTGTGACAACAAACCGAAACAACCTCAGGCTCGCACAAGCCGGTCTGACGACATGATCGAGAAAGTGGAGAGAATTGTTTTGGGGGATCGCCGAATGACTGTTGAACAACTCGCCTCCAGAGTTGGCATTCCTGTGGGTTCTGTGCACACAATCCTGCATGACGACCTGAAAATGCGAAAAGTGTCATACAGGTGGGTGCCACGAATGCTGACGGACGACCACATGGCTGCCCGTGTGGCATGTTGCCAAGCAATGTTGACGCTCAACGACAGCATGAATGGGACTTTCTTTTCGTCGGTTGTGACAATGGATGAGACGTGGATGCCATTTTTCAATCCAGAAGCAAAGCGCCAGTCAGCTCAATGGAAGCACACAGATTCAGCGCCACCAAAAAAATTTCGGGTAACCGCCAGTGCTGAAAAAATGATGGTGTCCATGTTCTGGGACAGCGAGGGCGTAATCCTTACCCATTGAGTTCCAAAGGGCACTACGGTAACAGGTGCATCCTACGAAAATGTTTCGAAGAACAAATTCCTTCCTGCACTGCAACAAAAACGCCCGGGAAGGGCTGCGCGTGTGCTGTTTCACCAAGACAATGCACCCGCACATCGAGCTAACGTTACGCAACAGTTTCTTCGTGATAACAACTTTGAAGTGATTCCTCATGCTTCCTACTCACCTAACCTGGCTCCTAGTGACTTTTGGTTTTTTCCAACAATGAAAGACACTCTCCATGGCCGCACATTCACCAGCCGTGCTGCTATTGCCTCAGCGATTTTCCAGTGGTCAAAACAGACTCCTAAAGAAGCCTTCGCCGCTGCCATGGAATCATGGCGTCAGCGTTGTGAAAAATGTGTACGTCTGGAGGGCTATTACGTCGAGAAGTAACGCCAGTTTCATCGATTTCGGGTGAGTAGTTAATTAGAAAAAAAAATCGGAGGCCTTAGAACTTGAATGCACCTCGTATAACGTGAATATCAGTTTTCCACTCACTTGCTATGAACTTTGCCTAGGTGGAATTGCTTGCATGCCTGAATGATACACGCACAAGCCATAAGGGAGAGCTATCAGTGGAGAGATATTACTGACATATGGTTCCTGGGAATGGACGACAGCCCTTTCGATATTTCCAAGGCCAACAATATGAATGACAGACTCATCTGGCCTTGTAAAATTAGTCGACACGATCTTGCGTAAAAGTAAGGGAGACAACAGCCTTCGTATTTCCTGAGAGCATGGATCTCTATTGTATACCTTACTGATGATGACTTTCTCTTGGTTAAAATATTCTGGAGGTGATACATTTCTCCACTAGGATCTGAGCGCGGGAACTTCTCAGGACGATATTGCAGACAGCAAAAACAAAAACGGCGCTTTATGGGTCCGATCACGGGTCTGTAAACAATTCGTGTCATTACTGTGCCATCACCGCCTATTAAACCGTAGTTCGATAATATTCACACCAGCTAGTAGATACCTTTTCTGGAATTGCACTCCAACATTAAATCTATGGAACTATAATAGCAAAAGGAGCCTCTATCTGTGGTCAGAACCATGTCTCGGGTAGACAGCAAGCGCAGCTGACGTCGGCTTAATTGCTACGGCAGAGGTCGTCAAGAATTCTGTTCTCGCCCTGAGGATTCTTTCCGAGGGCAGCTTATCTGCATATTTCCAGGTCGTTGCGGAACATATGCATTTGCCGGCCCCTATCTCTCTCCCTCCCTCTCTCTCTCCCCCCCCCCATCTCTCTCTCTCTCTCCCTCCCTCCCCCCTCTTTCTCTCTCGCTGTTACTTACACTCTCTTCCTTCTCTTTTCCTAATCACATTAAATGTCTATGTTTTTAGCAGTTTCTTTCCATCTACGATTCTCTTCCCAATGTCTCTTGTTTATTTACATTGATTACACGTAATTGAATTCCATCATTAAGACGATGGTGAAATCTGATAGCTTAGTCGCGAAGATTAACTTCTATATCTGAGTAGCTACTGGTTTTGTTTACTACTTTGACCATATTGTTGGGTATCTAAGTCCCTTGACGTGCAAACTATTGGATTATAAGATGTTGGTCGCGCCCTGGGAATTTCTACTTCAATAGCTACGCTAACGCACAGGGATGACAAAACCCGGATGTGGGTTCCAATTCTTCCATTTTTCATATGAACCTCACATCTATAATAGCAGCACCTGCACCTACTATGGTCGTGCAGGACTCATTAGCGGTGACATCAGATGTTGCCTTCTCCTTTTAGTTTTGTGAGGAATATGACATGCTGGTAGCATAGAAGGTTTTACTGTGTTGATAATGCCTAAATGGGCGAAATTAGCTAATAAAATAAGGTGGGATTTCAGAGTAAAGGAAGAGCACATGCAAGAAAGTGAGTACCTGTAAGAGTTTTTATGCGCTGAAGTGAAAATTAAGTTAATATAAGGTGGAGTGGGTAAGGGAAAGCCAAGTTTTTTGGCGCTAAACTCAAATACCCTTTCACATTCGTTAATTGTGTTTGTCTGCAACCACTATTTTCATAGCAGAAAATGAGTAACTTAGGCATATGCATGGAGCCAAGAAAAGTTTTCATTTCTGCTGCCTAACAATGGGTATGGGGCAACTGTGATGCTGATACTCTGTCAAACTACTTTCTAAAAATCTGTGCATGACTCAATGATCAGCTGCAAATTACTGAAGCGAAAAGATTAAAAAAAACGAAACGAATTAGTGATTCATAACGTACGTAACGCAGCCAAAACTGTCTTATTACCCAACGCTATTCGTTCGGAAGGCATCTGTCATGTAACCAAGAGTGCGCAGAACCTCTTTTTGCTATTGTTACTTATCATCTGGACAAGGACTCCCATCAAGTTCTGATATAATAAAGATGGAACTTGTTTTCGTTCTTCTTGGAACGATGTGAGTACTGTTGTATATTTGACGAAGTGATCTGACATCCAACAAAGACTGTAGTTTACCCAAATGATGTTCCAAATCCCCTAGGTAGGTGCCTCGACGAAGCCTGTCCTAGTCCAGCTAAAGGTCGAAATTTGAAAATACGATGTAGTGGTAATTCTTCAGTGGGCAGAGGCAATGTCATGCTGGTATAGAAAAGAAAAGCTTGATACTGATGAAAATACTTTCCTAATCATCTTCATGTACTTTGCTAGTACCCAAAATTAGTACTTCAGCATCAGTAGATGTGCTAAGCAGGTCCTGGCACAGATAGCATTGTTGCCATATTCCCTCCCTCCCTCCCTCCCTCACCTAACCCTCCTCATCCCACTAGCCAGCTCTCTTACATAATCAGTGATAGCATTTGTTGTTGCCATACTCGCCCACTTCCTGATGTCTTAGTCCATTGCCTATCTATAAGATGGTGGGAAATTCAAAAAATGCTTTGAAATTCAAAAAAGCCCAGTTGCACTAAGTGTAAAATGTTGTGATATTCACAAATTCCAAGATGGCGGATCTGGGGACAGCCCCTATGGTGTCCGAGTCCAAGACAGTGGACCTGGACTGCCTGTGTGGTTGCCTGGTTTCCTGGGTTCTCACCAGCCCCATCACATCATATTCCACGGTGGTGGACCTGTTAAATACTGACACAGCCTACATGGTTGCCATATCACGTCTCCTAAGTATATAATCAAAGATGGTGGACCTAGTGTGTAGTGGAACATCCTTCATGGTTGCTGGGTCAATTGTGCTGAGTTTCGAATCAAGTCATAAATGTAAAAAAATCAGAAATTCAAAACCCCAATTCTCCTAGGTGTAAGTCCACTTGTGCTTCATTTATATTTATTGCTTAAACAATTACAGCTGCTTGCATGGCATGATAGGATGGGAGAGTGTATTTACTTAAACAAATGTAGGGAAAGCCCCTTTTGCAGTCCTTGTTACAGCCCCTGCACTGCTGCACTGACAGACAAGTCATGTGCTTACTGCCAATGGCCTTGCACAGCACCAGCTAGGTTGTCATGAGTCCTACCAGCACATGCATCCACAGCAGTTGTGAAGACTTGAGTGCATGTGTACTGTGCTCAACACAGTTGCATTCCAATGTGCCCAGGTAATGTGATATCAGTGGTTCAGCTTACTCTAACAACCAGTTAATGCTATAAAGTAGCATTTACATACATGCAATTTCAAGGGATTAATCAGGCTGCTGTTTTAGATCTGGACAATGGCTACATCACACGATTCATGCTCTCTAGTACATCACACTGGCATGCATCAACCTCTGCAATGAAATCTGCACCATACCAGTCTCATTGATATGAAGCCATTTCAATTCGTCAGTGATGCACCAGTATGGAAATGCACTAAAGCTGCGTCTAGGTAACAGTTGATTAGCTGTTCCTAGCATTACCCAGTGCCAGTCCACCCAAAGAACGGACAAACATTCAATTTTCAAGAATGACATGCAGATTTCTGACAGAATAAAAGTTCGTTAAGATATGCAGACTGCGCTGTATTCATAGCAGTACCCACCAACCAGCCAACCAACACGAGTGTGCCCAGGATGCTTCATACTGTTAATTACTTCAGCAGGAATGTGCGAAAGTGACACTGTTTCTACAAGAAATTAGGTTTCTGCAAACTCCTGGCGATACACTCAGATGTAAAACAGTCGGTATATCCAATGATGTAAGTTTTCCCAAGTCCAGTCCCCCACACAGTCAAACAGACCATCCACTCACCTTTACAAATAAACAAATCTTGCCTGGAAACTCTCTCCCATATTGTAGCGCAATTTTGCGTTGTTTGTTGGGGCTGGATAGCAATTTTAAGGATGAAGTCACTCTCAGATTCCAGTTCGGGCATTGTGATTTTACATCGTTCTGATAGATTGCATGGTATTGTCGAAGTGTTGGGGGTATGGCTGTCAGTGAAATGTCTTTCTTGGAGAGCAACACATGTCATAGAACAGGAGGAAACTTGGAAACTTAAGACAGATGAAGCTTCAATACAGTAATCACATAAGCAAAACAAGCTCATAAAGCTTGTCATTGTAACACATAGTGTAGATTCGTGCCATCAGTTTGAAACAGATTCCAAACTAGCTGTAGTAGTAGTAGTAGAGTCATACCACAAGTTAATATAGAATCTCAGCTAGCTGTACTGTAATGACAGTGCACTTCTATTGATAGATGGCGGTACTATTTTTTAATTAACTCTGATCTTCGCTGAATGTAGGCTTTAGTGTGATAGAAATTTATTACTAGTAGTATCCAAGGAGAGTTCTAGGTGGATAGTACATCTAGTAGTGTAACTGTTGATAGTAATCAAAGTGCACACTTCAGGAATAAATATCTTTTTCCTGTTTGGAATGCTGGCCACTATTAACAGGTGCAGTTTCAGAGCATTTCATTAGTTCTGTCCCACAAAGACCATTCATTCTGTAGCCTCCAGTCCAGCATTACCAGATTAAATAGCCAAGGAATCTGTGTTTGGTCGACTCATACATGCCACACGGCTAACACCACACCAGACTGACCATGTGACTCTCACCATTACTGTGGAAGACACTTAGCAGTCTTCAATGACGCTTCTACAGAGCACAATCACACAGTTTGGAATGCCAGCATCTAACAGGTATCTCATGTCGTAGCTATAAATAGATGCAGTGTTAGAGTTTTCATGAATGTCAGTTGTGTGGTACATTTGTTTGCTTGCCATCTCTGCAGTATCTCCTGCAAAGACGAAGTCGCCATCCATCAAAATGATTGATGGAGACACCTTCTGTCAGGACATGATCACTCGTTAGCTCCTGACTGTCGCCACACATTATCATTATGGACCTGATGGTGGTTATCAGACATGTCAGTGGAATGGAATCTTAGATTAATAAACCTCACCTAACTCTTATGTTGTGTTCTACAAAAAAAAATGTGTGTGAAATCTTATGGGACTTAACTGCTAAGGTCATCAGTCCCTAAGCTAACACAATACTTAACCTAAATTATCCTAAGGACAAACACACACACCCATGCCTGAGGGAGGCCTCGAACCTCCGCCGGGACCAGCCACACAGTCCATGACTGTAGCGCCTCAGACCGCTCGGCTAATCGGGCGCGGCATGTGTTCTGAAACACCTAGATATTATTCGTATGGAAAAGTTCCACTCATTGTCTGGAACTACTGCTATTATGAATTAGTCAGTGCTCTAAGTGACGTCATACGGCTGTCAGCAGACTGAGTATGCCAGCGAATCGGTTCTGCAGTGAATTCTTTCAGGTTTCCAGAAGTAAGTGGCATCATATGTATCCACAATTTCCGTAATTTTCGACATCGAAAAGCGTCCCAGATGTGCTCAGATCAAACCAATATGGCGGTTATGTCGATGTGGCGTCCATATAGTTCTTTCAACAAGGTCAATGCAAATATGTACCGTAATCAGTGGAAGCTAGCGTTTTGTCTCTTATGATATTCATGTAGATGCCATATCAAACTCCAGCCACCGTTCCAATAAACAGGAAGTGGTCTAGTGTTCAGGCTAGCATTACATGGTTTAGTGGTTCTGAAACTGAATCAGTTATTATGAGAAGGACATGAGTCCAATTTTTAACAAATTCAGATTTCAGTACCTTTGTGTACCCCATCTGTAGACGCATGCATCTGTGTTGAGAACGTCATGAGTTTCTGCCTTTAAAGCCAAGAAAATCGTTGCCAAAATTTTTAGTTCGTATGAAAAGTCATGAGTCCAGGGCTCATGACGTTTTCATAGTACATCATCTCATTAGTTTTATGTAATATTTTTTAAATCACCGGAAGTAGCCTACAGGTTATGTCCCTACATTAACAACAATCAAATTTTACCAGTTCCGATTTCATGATCTACTGATGCCATCACATTGTAAGACAAATCTTGCGTGGTTGTTGTCTAATCTTTCATTAGTAGAGGCAATTTAATCAGAAAAGAGAGCATGGACTAAAATGAAGAGGGTAAGAACCATAGCAAGAGGGAAGGCATACAGCATTATGATAAATACAAACACATCATAATAAAGAAGGAAAGATTATGAGGAGAAGCGCACATTAACTACAAAGGACAAAACATTCCTACAACTGGTACCTTTGAAAAAAATTTTAATTGCTTTTCTATGCAGGGGCACTCTTTCCTACCTTATGATAGGGTGTTTGAGGGTATAAGAAGAAAATTACGACAAACTGATAGAGTTTATACTGTGAAAGAATATATCGAACTTATTCTTCATTCTGCGAATAAAAAGAACTGATTCATTGTCAACTACCTTGAGGATAACAACATTGTTAAGAACTATGAGGAATGGTGGCCAGATCTTTTTAAATGCAATTCCCAGAGTTTAGAAACAATGGGAAAAGACAGTTAAATGAAAGTCAACGTCAGTGTTTCACAGTATAATATTTATGAGTATGACAGTGGTCTAGTGTTGAGGCTATTATTATATGGTTAAGGGGATTTTAACATTACTTTCTTGATCTTTTCGTCTTTTCCTAGCATTATGTTCACTGAAAGCAAATTCTAATTCACAAACCATGTTTTTAAATGCTTCAGTATCTTTGCTGCATTGTCTCGCTTGTACGTTCTCGTAATTAGTCATCAGTTTCATGAAGCAGTGTCGAATTATTTTGCCTGGGCTACAAGTAACATTTAAGAATTGATTGTATCTGACTATAGCTCCAAAGGAGTTCACATGGCTCTTAAAGCCAGATGCTGCTAAATCCATGCACATTCTCTTCTCACGTTTTACTCGTTCCTGCATCTCAGGTGACTAACAATCCGTGAGGAAACCATGTCTGAATTCTCTGTATGAGGTACAAGTGACAGCATTTCCCTCATCTTTTCCTCTGTTTCCCCTTTGACGTATGTGCAAACGAATTCTGTCTTGTATGGAAAGAGCATGAAGGAGGTAAAAATAGATCGAAATGAGCACTCCAGGTTTTGGGGTGAAGCGTATCACTATTACTCTTTATAATTTTGAAACATTCAGATAGAGATATAATGTTAGGAGTTGAACAGTTCCACTTCTCTTACGCCTGAGCTAACTGTAGTTTACAATGTGCTTACTTCTTCATTTTGGGAGTCATCATGACAGTTCTCGCTATTGTTGTGCCTAGAACTAATTTCACTTCTGCCTTGAGCATGGCTTCTGCTCAGTGGTACAAAATTATGTGTTTCTCTTGATTCCATTTCCCAACCAGCGGCCACACGTTCTTTTAAAGTCTGTTGTAAGTCTTATGTGACTCATTACTTTTCATTGGTGCTTTCTTTTTTCTTGTTAAATGCAGACAGCAAGCAGTGACTGTACATGCTGGATTTCTGCTACTGATACGAGGAAGGCAATATCTGAAACTACATCTGCTTTACATAATTCTTCCTCTACTACCTCACAGTTTTGAATCTGTGATTGATGCAGGAAATCTTCTAACATATTGTCTGTCTGTTCTTTACTCTTCCCAACTCGCTCCTCTGTCTTATCAACACATTTTTCAATATTTTGCTGCCTCTTGGGCAATTTCATTTGATTTTTCCAAAAACCTGAAAACTGATTTGGCATTCATGCAACCTTTCCAACCCTTCAAGTTAATTTCTTCATCCCATCACAGGGTTACTTCATTATTTATTCTGTTTGATCGATCGATACTTGTACTATTATCCTGGCCTCTTGTGCTTCTTTCAATGCTTGCCCTATTTCGATTCTAGTGTTTCCTACTTCGCCTTTTACTTTCTCTCTTACTCCATATGTCCTCTTCTATATCTTCTCGTCCATTTCTTTACTACTTCTGTATTCCACAATTTTCGTCTCTTTTTACTGCCCATCTATTTGTCTATTAAGGCATGTGAACTCAACTGAGCATCTCTTCCATCTGACGTGCATGGCCTGTCAATATTATCAAAAATGCTTCAATGTGCCAGAAATGACCGCATCTTCATCCTATCCAGTCGCATTATTTAGCTTAAATAAATGAAAGCTATGCATTGCTACCTTTAAAACTAAACACTTATGCCCTATCGTACTATGCCCGTAGCTGTAAATGTTTAAACATAAAATATGAGCATAGCACAAGTGGACTTCAACCTAGGACAAATGTGTTTTTGAATTTCCTCTCAGTTTACACTTAGTAAGTGTTTGTAACTTAGCAAAAGTGACCTGGCAATCTTACAGGTTGCGCCAGAAGCTACTAGCTCCACCGTCTTTGATTCTACACTTAGGAGAAATGATCTGGCAACTATATAGGCTGTGCCAGTATTCATCAGATCCACTATCTTGGATAGTAACACTGTAGAGCTGCAGAAAATTCTCGAAATCTGGCAACCATGCTGGTTGTACCATTATACACGTGGACCACCATGTTTGATTAGATTTCGTGGGGTTCGGGAAACTAAAGAAACCTGCCAAACTTTAGACTACGCTAGTAACCCCACATCCGCCATCTTGGATTCTGGAACCATTAATGCTGTAGATCCGTCATCTTGTATATTACACTAAGCAAAATTAGACTATTTTGAGTTTTCAGGCGTTTTTTTAATTTTCTGCCTTTTTATACATATGGTAATTGGCCTATGTCATTAGAGACGTTATAACACTTCTGGATATTAGTATTTACCCAAAATGGTTTAAGCTTGCACAGTATAGTGTTACCATCTGGGAGGATTTTTGAGTTTGACCATGTGTTACCTAACAGAAAGTGGGTATCGAACATGAAATTCTTAAGGGTGGCAGTTGGTAGACAACAGAAAGACTAAAATGTGGTAAGAAATTACGGTAACAGCTTTAATATAAATGAAATAATAAAACGGTCGCCAGGGTAATTAGGCATAATAATGTGAAAACATCATATTCAATGGATTTGGATATACTCTTGTAAAAGTGACATTAATAGATTCTTTCTCAGAAAAGTGCAATGAACACCTACAACAACCAGACGAAACTACACAGTGGGTCGCAGCAACAACTGCAAAGACTAGCAGTCACAGAAACAAAATAGAGACTTCATCCCTGCTGACTACAATCACTACTTCAGTCTTTAAATAATTCAGCACAAAAATTGTTCTCAAATCTAAAACGAGACTAATCAGCATCTGACCAGAGTTCAATTTAGGTTAACACGCCTATACATATGACAAATTCAATGAAATTCACACTACTCACATTTCATATGCATTTCACTTTGTGAATGTTTCAGGTTCCTTTTCGTAAATTCAAGTAAAATAAGATAGATTAATATCAGCGTTTCGTGGACAAGAAACTCGGACTTAAATACTTTGAGGGAAGGACCCTGCTTCGTTGATTGAAGAGGAAAATTTCATCGTTCAAATACCAGTTTTTGCACCATCTGGATTACGATTGCAAATTTAAACACACACAAATACACTGGTTCATACTGATATACGGTTCTAAGCTCCTGAAGTTGCTTGAGCAGTGGCGCAATAGCGGTGCTGAGCACGTGGCAGCTACCTGGTGTCTGATCTGGCGAATTATTGCCCTATTTCATTTCTTCTTAGCTGCGTAAATATTAATTTTAGAGCCCTTCCCAAGGCGAGAGCACCCTTTTACAGCAGCAACCACATCCGAGGCCGTTCCATCACAGATGAGGATACCGAACGCCTCACTCGGCACCTGCAGTTCTGACTCCACAGCTGCTGGCCACTGACTGCCTTGTGTGCTCTGTCGCTTCCCGCTCAGCCTGACCGTCACTTTCACCTTTTCTTTGCGCGCCAAACCACTTCAGTAGTAGAGGGGAATCACTATGTCTTTCATATTATACAATACAGTGTGAACCAGTTTTTATATTGCAGTTTCTCATACATAAAGAAACATATTTAATAAAATTTGATTATTTAAGCACACTGTTACGTTAAACCATTTATACATCATAAAGTACCAGCTCCCTCCAATGATCCAAAGAACTTAACTAGTAACGCGTAAACACTTCTTAAATAAAGTTGCTCTGTACCGATTTCTCACAATCGATGATTGTGGTGTTACAACATTGGGGACGGGGGGGGGGGGGGGGGTTGGGGACAGAGTGAGGGAGAGAAATATTGCAGCTATGTTTGATGTAGTTGACGATGTTAGAAGGTTTTGGGGAGGTGGAAAGTATGGGCGGAGAGAATATCGCAACAATGCAGCGTGTGCCAGAACCCACTTAGTCCCCTGGTAATGTCCTGTTGATGATTAGGTCGTGTGAGGCGGATCTGTGTCTTGCATTGGGAAAGGAAATCAGATGTCAATTTTAATGGAATCATTTTGAAATTTACCTTAATCGATTCAGTGAAACCATGGAAAACCTAAGTGTGGATGACTGTAGAAGCAGCTCAGCTGCTGTCTCCGAATACATTTCCAGCTCCACGTTTATTCGGTAACACTGTAACATGTTATGCCCACAAAAATATTCTCATCTAGCTGTAGGTATCTGAGATGTATATACATTCTCATCTGAATGCACATCACACACATTGGCTTCTTATTCGTTATAGCCTTGTATCATTATCTACTGACAAATGACAACATCACAACAGAAAGAGCTATCAACCAGGTTTAATTACACCTCCGTAATTAGTACTTCCAACACTAATGGCTTCTGTAATGCTACAGTAGTTGAGGAAGTGATTATAATTCAGTTCTCTGTGGTATTAGACAGCAGCTTTGAGACCAAACTAGAGTCGACTTGGTGAACTTTCAAGTACAGTCGTGGACAAAACGAGTGAGACCCTTCGCCTTTTCGTTATGCTGATCAGCACAGCTTTAAAGTCTGATACACAGCACAACAGGCAAGGCGACAAAGTGCTACCTACATACTATGCACAGGCGTGAAATTGAAAAACTTTCCGAAATTTGGCACACTGTTTTCAATCATGTGTAAGACTATATCAATGCTGATTAGTGTCTTAACCACAACAGCTAAATATAAGATATAAATGAAAGAAGAAACGCTAATTAGTATGAACTGTACTAATAAAAATGAATTTCAGCTTATCGAGATAACATAACTGTTTTAGTAAGACAAAGTATCCCAGATCGTTGCGAATTAGCAAAATATTATGCGCATTCGGTCGCGAAATGGTCTGTGTCAACGTTTAGACCAGTCATACTGGATTACCGTTGCTGACCTACCATGAAAGCGTGCAAATTTAGCAATGCTTGAAGATTCGTAACGAAATTCAGTTAAAAATCATTGTGCCACACTTAAGTCAATTCAATTATTGACAGAAGCGGAAAAAGTAGGCAGTAACAAGTATGAAATTCTACAAGACTTTCATATCGACATCCACGGGGGGCGGTACAAAATAAAGGTAGCAATAAAACGTATTGGGGGTGCGAGAATTTCTTAAAATTCTTTTACTGATAGTCTATTTGCCTCCATAGAGATTAGAACCGAAAACAAACCAGTCCGCTCTGCAGTAGCAAACACCTCTCACTACGCTAGCAGACAACCCAGGCAAACAGCCCTCTATATTACCACAGACATGAATAAACCGGCAATTTCGCAATGAAAATGGCAAAATTATCTGCAGTTTCTGTTGCACAGAAGTTTCTGTACTCAAAAACACGAATTGTCTACCTTTATGTCACCGCTTATGTGACAATCATTCGGGATGTTTATGGAAATAACAAAAAACTGTTATTAGCGAGTAAATTTAGTAGGATAATTCTGCACCACCCCAGGAAATAAACAGTGACGTAGCTGCCTAACGTATTCTACAATGTTTCGAATTCTCCATTAGACGTGCCACAGCCAGAAAACGTTCATTAGCCGAAGTGTTCCTTAAGGTAGCTAGTAATGGGGATGCTCGCACATCTAAAACGCGGTGGCATTAATAGTGGGATATGAATTACCACGTGTATAGGCAAATGGATTTTATTTTCATTCCTGTAAACGTGATTTGGATCGAAAGCGTAGCTACGATTAATATGCTGATGTATCGACTGCAACTGGAACATTTCGAATAAAGAGTATGGGAAATTATTATGCGGCCCTCATCTTCAGTAACTGTGGTAGCTATTTTCGTTGTTAAGATTTCGTACGTAAATCGGTAAAAATGGAACCTACTAGTCTCACTTTCTTGATCGTCTATCTGTCTGCCCCATTTACCTCGAGTACAGGTGGACATAATAAACGGAAATGTATCGCACTTCCTGCGGTATACGGTTCCTTGGTGGTGTAAAAAAGTGAGCTATTGCAACGCAGTCTAAAGATACGGCCGTTTATGTAAAGAAAATTTACACGAAAGGTAAAAAAAATGGCCCTAAGAACTATGCCACCAAACTACTTAGGTCATCAGTCTCCTAGTCCTAGAACTGCTTCAACCTACTGAACCTAACACACATCCATGCCCGGGGAAGTATTCGACCTGACGGCGCAAGCACCCGCGCGGTCCGCGATATGACGCCGTTGAGCGCACGGGTAACCCGCGCCGGCAAGCTGTTAATATCATCTGGTGTTACTAAAAAGTTATTCACTTCTGGCGAATGATTTTCTGCGCAGTTCATTTAAGAAACAATAACTAAAATATATTTGATGTATGAAACGTCCCCTTAGAAAAATTATACATGACTGTTTAAACTGACACACAATATTTTTAGCGCAATGCAATCTGACTTTCAATAATCCCTACAAGATAATGGCCCTGACTAAATTAACCTATACGTTTCACAAATCACCTACCTCACAAAAATCTTCGTTACTCAAACTACTGCAATACAGCGAGCGCCAATACTGCTAGCTAAATAAAAGATTCAAACTACTGAAGGCAGTAACTACTGATAGGCATACTTAGCAAATGAAAGATTTTGATAGAGAACAAACAATGTATTTACCTTAATAGTGTTCAAAAGTCATAATATATATAGCAGTTCATGACATCCATTCTTACAAATGTGCTGTTTCTGATGGACACACGTCCAGATCATTCGCTCTCAAAAATCCGCCATCTCACTTCCCCACATCCACCATTGCTGGCAGCTCACCTCCAACTGCGCAACGCTACGCGCTGTTAACATCCAGCTGCCCAACACTATAATAGCCAACAACAATGCAAACCAGCCACAGACTGCACAGCACAGCCAGTGATTTTCATCCAGAGCGCTACGTGGCGTTACCAGTATAAAAACCTAAACAGCCCCCATGCTCCCCACAAAAAAATTTACAAATTGTTTTGAGCACTGGTCAATACATATTTGCAAAAAATTTTTTCACAGTTACAATAACAATGAAATCACATGCACACACTTATTGATGCAATGTTGGTCAAAATCTAAAATTTTCTCACAGTCCATAAAGACAGTCCTGATCGTTCATCACAGTAAAATTGCAGTGTTTTTCTCATAGTCTGAGCAGTAAAAGACAATGCACACGGAAGTAGTGGATTTCCATGCAGTCTTGAAGAAGCAGTGTTGTCATTCCAACGGAAAGACAGTGCTGACTCTTGACATGCAGGCAGGTAATGGGCCACGACAGAGCAAACCCACAGCAGAGACAGTCGAACAATATTGGTAGGTAGGTCATCACAGAGCAGACCCACTGTAGTCCTGGTAGAGAGTATGGTATTGGTGGGCCACCAGAGATGCAGACCCACTGCAGCTCTTGTAGAAATAATGGTATTGGTGGGTCATCAAAGGTGCAGACCCACTGCAGTTCCTTGTAGAAATAATGGTATTGGTGGGTCATCAAAGGTGCAGACGCACTGTAGTCTTTGTAGAGACGGCCAGCAGCCATCTGTTGCGACTGTGCAGGTGTACAATCACCATTGAACAGTCTTGCAGAGAATATAGCAAGTCCATAAACCACAACTTGTGCACCCACAAAATTTTTTTTTGAAATGTCCTTAGAACCAACAATGCTGTTATCCACTCCCTTGCTGAATTATTAACACACGTGCAAACACCTACAGTCCCAACTTCTCACATATTGTGCATTACTATGACCAACAGAAACTTGTGCAGTGAAATGTAACTTAATTTGAAGAAGTGGTGTCCATACAATTATTCATTTACAACATAAGAATACAATTACAAAGGTACAAAATACATCATTAAAGAACATAATAGTACAGATAACAATTGTAGTAGTACAGGCTTTACAAAAGAATAGAAGTAAACAGATACATCAGTGTGACAGGAATTATGACATAAGTAAATATATAAAATAATGAGAATAGTTTTCGAAACATTAATTTCACACATGAGCATTAAAACAGAACAGAATAAATAATGTCTAAACATCTTTACAAAGAAAATGACATAGTATTTGAAAAATTCTACAACATAAATCTTATTAGCTAAACACATAAAGACAGGAAAAATACAAATACACACGGGTACATAAACACATAGCGGAATAATACAAAAGGAAAGACAGGGTTCGTTTTCAGTGTAACATTTGGTACTGCAGTCCAATCCAAAACTTCATTCCATAGATCTTTCCTCTTATTTAAACATTTGTTTCCACAAAAAAAAATCCTATCCAAGCACGCTTTCTGTATTTATATGTTCACATATTTCTTACCTCATTATTTATTTTCCATTATCTTACCTCATCATTTATTTCCAAGAAAATCCTACCTAAACCTGTTGTCCCTAAACCCTACTTTTTTGTTCATATCCTCATTCAAAATACTTTTTTGGCCAAACCATTTTCTTACAGCTTCTCAATGCATTTCTTCCAATTCATTGCAACTCGTTCTCTTATATAGCCTACCCCATCTTAAACTAATTTAAATATAGTGAGCTCAGATGCATAAACTAAGGGACGAGGCAATGCAGCAGCACAAAACAATTAACACAAACAGCAATGACAAAAAAATGCAAATTGGCAAAGCAAGCAGCAGTATATTAGCAAAGCCCATGCAACATTACAACTAATATAAGGCAATGTGCAGCAAACAAGAAAAAATAAATCCGTAGTAAAACTGGCTTAACAGAGTAATACAAAGTCAAATTCAGTAACACTATGCCTGGCAAGCAGCAGCAGCAAATGCAATAACTTATATCTAACCATGACAAAGCCCAAACTGGAAAAATATCGGAGTAAAGATAGGAAATGTGTAATAACTATGTCAGATCTTAACATTAGAGTGATGCATCACCTTAACTTACATTACTGAAAAGTTACCAGTCATTGACAAAAATTATGTATGCAATTCCTGTGAGGGGAAATGTCTCTTTGAGCTCCCTCGTTTTTTTTTAAGTAGATCATAAAGTTATTATGTAGGCATAAAATATCTATATTAGCACATCTATATAATTTTATTTTAACCGATGCTGCAGTGCAGCTAGAAACTAGATATTAAACAAAATGAGTAATCCCTCATCTAGAAAGACAATAGATGTAAAATGTTTCTCATCATTTCATTTGGCATTTTAGTAAATATCATAAATTAAGAGCTCCACAGTGTAATCATATGTTTTCAAGTTTGAGCGTGTCGTATTTGTGATGCTTTCTACAAGAAAATGTCAATAGCGAGGATAATGGCCTCTTTTTTTCTCCACCTAATGGCTTTCTTTTGTCAGACGACTATCTCTCAGCTGGGCGCCCAAAACTCATTACGTCAAGGTGACCTACCTTCCTTACCGAAATATTTACGACATCAGTTTCCACTGCAGTGACAGTCTCATATAAAAATTTCACAGGTCGAAAATTTGCGTTACAAATGTGTAGAAAAAAAATACTGTAGATATAACAGTGTCCAAAAAATTTTCGTCGGCATTGTCATACATTCACGCATTTACACACATTTCATAGCTCTTAAAGTAAGATTCTTCGTTTCCAACAACGTTTTTCACAAACCAGAGTCCATAACCACTAGTCATTATTCCTTACCTTATTACACATATACATATTCATCGACACTTCTTCAATATTTCATCATAACAGATATGTAGCATACTCAAATTCCTCATATAGCATCAGCTTATTGATCATAAACATACCTCAGCAGCATAATACACATCGTCATCGTAATAATAACATCATAACGCCTCAGTCAAATCTCAAAATCGTTGTAGCTTCCTCCAATAATTTCAAAACCTAAAAAAAATTCCCTGCTCATTTCAATAGTGTCATCTACCTCAAACGTACTTTAAAAATCATGATCCCATTCCAAATACATCATTCAAAGCTCTCATAGTATCACAATGGTTCCAAAAAAATATTAACAGTTCACAAAGTCCAGACAAAATACAATTTCATAAGTGCGAAGTTATCCAACTGTGTAATTGCTTAAAAATCTGTCACTGATGTAGTAAAATAAATGTTTGTCTCTCTCAGTTAAATGATCAGATAACTGTGTAATTCTGTGTTACAGAAATATGGTACCGATGTGTAAAGTTGTATAAGCAAATACCATATTAGCTAGGGCTCCTTGTGCTTGCCAAACACATGATACACAAAGAATGCGTGTACCCCCCTGAGGATTAATGTAATTATACCCTCAGGTGTTACAGATTACAGCAAAGGAATGAAATGTATCACGGAAAACTTTCTTTGTAATTCAAAAATCTTTAAAAATAAATGTTTTAAGTACAAAATTAATCACTCAAATGCGTGTCCTGTAGCGCTAAATGTGCGTCTTGCTGTAAGATAATTCTGTGGAAGTGTCATAGTTGTCGTCCTCTGTAAGCAAAGTTCTGCTGAAGTCAATGTACCCACCTCATGCTAAACAAAAGTGAAATGCTATGCGCATAGATATCGTAGTTATTACGTACATTACCATGATCAAGAAAGTACTACACTGTAACGTATTCTTGTGCTACAAAAAAGGCTGTCTCATTGTAGCTATACCACAAATGTTACTACTAAAACATGTTTTACTTTCCAGAAGAATTCAGAAAAACTGAGCAGATATAAAGCAGATACAGCACAAAAGCAACAATGTAAATTGTGTCACATATTAGTAGTGTCGTGATATAATCGTGTAGCTATCAAAGAAACCAAATGCTAAGTCATCTTGAATCTCACTGAATGTACTCCAAATAAAGAGTATCTTTTCAAGTAAACCAAAATGTTGCATTAAAATCTCATTAGCAGTATAAGTTCTAAGTATGTAAGCCTGATAGTCGGTACGTAATTGTGCAACTAACAAGCAAGAATGTACAAACAACAACGCTGTGTCGTCTGTTCACTATAACAATGCATTCGTAATTTCTGTTAAAATAAGTTCTCTTGGTTCTTGACTGGATATTTGACTTCAAACATTGTTGCATGGTAACAGTGTCTTAAGTCTGACAAAGCATACTAGTAATGTAAAGTGAAAAATCTTATAGCAAAGACTAAGTTAAAAAGCAGATCATCTTTCAATAAAGAGTTTCAACTTGAATGCAATTATCATGCGGTATACGTCGGTAAAGAATACTGGAATTTTTCTCAATGTTAGCGTCAATGTTATTTATCTCTGAGTCACCCGGCGCACGTGGCTGCCTGCGGTGCGAGTCATTGTCTGTCTCTTTGTTGGCGAGCTAACTTCTATAAATTCACTTTGTTGAGAGAGCCCTGCCCTGTTTGAATCCCGCCAGTTATGATGCAATTCACTTCTGTCATTACGATCATATCGTCTGTCGTCATGTCGGTAGATTCCATAGTTTCTTTCTTGTCGGTCACGTGGTGGAGAATTTCCCCCTGAATCGTAACTGCATGCTGGACCGTTGCCTCTGAAGTTATTCTGTCTCTCTTGATAATAATTATTTTGGTTCCCATATTGTCTGTTTCTCTGATTGTCTCTGTGATTGTCATTACCGTGGAGAGGTGATCTTTCTCTGTAATTATTACTACTCTGACAATGGTTGTCATATGGGTGGTGTCTGTTTTGGTCAGGGTTTATGTTGTAAGAATAGCCTTGTCGTGCCCATTTATCATTTCTGTCATCGGGGAATTGTGACGGATGTGACCTGTAATTGTTGTGTTCCTGTTTTAGGGTTCCACGATTTGTCAGTGCCAATTTCTAATACTTGTAAGAGTCCCTGAAAAGCTTTAATGTCGTCTTTGCAACGTCCTGCCAAAATAACATGTCGTAAATGTTCAGGTAATTTGATTAAGCAAATGCGGATGAGTTCTGAGGGGCTGTATGGGTTTGACAGGTACTGATTCTTGTGCAACACGTCTTCAAAATATTTCACAAGACTGGAGAATTCAGATTGTTCGAAATGCTTCATCATTACGATGCTATGTTTTACTCGGTCTTGTGTAGCTTGAGACCAATATGCCGAGAGGAAGGCATGATGAAATTCTCCTTCACTGTGGCAATCGTGAATGACCGATCGCATTCTTACAGCTGGTTCATTCTCTAAGTAGGCACACATAATTCTGATCTATCCTCTAATGACCAGTTGGGAGGAAAACAATGAGAGAATTGATGAAGCCACGCTTGTGGATGAATGTCGTTGCCAGAATTCTTAATGTTTTGAATTTACGTGCAGTAATGAACAGCTTATAGCCAAAATCATCGTGTCGGCGAGTAGCGTATCGGTCACTGTTACGTCGTGTCGGCGGTTCCATCTCAAAATTCGGTGCACCTTGCCAATTTCTTCCATAATTTCCGAAATGCCATGTGTTATTGTTTTGTGACTTTTCCGTATTTCTAAATCCCTTTTCCCATGTTGGAGCGCGAGTGTCCTCTGAAATATGTAATTTTTGTATTACTTGTGCCAACTGATCTTGTACTTCCCGAATTTCTCTTTTGTGTTGCGTATTAATTTGATTCTGATTTTGTTTGAATTTCTTAATTTGTTCATACTCTTCTGTGTCAGTGATGGCTACAGGTCTTGTGTCATTCAGATCATCATTCACCTTTGCAGACAAGTTAGTGAACCGATCCGAAAGTTCGGCTACTCTCTCCGATAGTGTAATTATTTCTGCAGTGTGTTTTTCTGAACCAAGCTTCAGAGTGTCTACCTGTGCCTTAATCGCATCTATTGCGTCCTTTAAGTTTTCCTGAGTTTCTGCAAGTTGCGCAACCAAATCGGTAGATGCAACTGAGTCAATTTTAGCTAGCAAGGTCTCATGATTTTCATGAACAACAGTTTGCATTTCTTTTATGGCTGCTTCCTGATTCTGTATTGTATTTTCATGCCGCGAAATATAGGTTGGAAATGGTAACAAATTTGTTTTTACTTCATTACAGACTTTTTGACACTTCGATTCGATTTTACGCAACTCAGTAGCCAAATCTTCACGTGTTTGTTCAAGCGTATGTTCCACTGAGTCTAACTTTCGAAGCTTTTGTTCCATTGCGTCTAACTGTTGCTGTGTTTGTCTCTGGTGTTGTTCCACTGTGTCTAACTTTTGATGATTTTGTTCCATTGTGTCTAACTTTTGAAGATTTTGTTCCATTGTGTCTAACTTTTGAAGATTTTGTTGCATTGTGTCTAACTTTTGTAGCCTTTGTCCCATTTGTTACATTAATTGCAACAACAATGCACTGGTGTCCGAAACATGTTCCTCAGTGCTTTTCGGCAGTGAAGTTGCACCGGCAACATTCACATTTTGACAAGCAGAAAATGTGTCTCGACGTATTTGAGAAAACGGTGAGGACCCAAAACCTGAATCCGCCGTATTTGCAAGATTGTGTCCTGTTATTCCCGATTCCTGAGGCGGGCCGTCGCCGACCGATCGATCGATAATGCTTCCCTGTTCACTAATTGTTTCACTGTCTACACTATTGTTTGCCGCCCTCTCCATTTCCCTATGCACAATTACCAAATTCCTATGTTGTACATTAGTTGTGACTGCTACGGTCGCAGGTTCGAATCCTGCGTTGGGCATGGATGTGTGTGATGTCCGTAGATTAGTTAGGTTTAATTAGTTCTAAGTTCTAGGGGACTCATGACCTTAGAAGTTAAGTCCCATAGTGCTCAGAGCCATTTTTTTGAACATTAGTTAATCCATTACACGGTGGCGCTAACACACTGCTTTCGTCTTCACTGTCATTTCTTAGTTTACTTTGGAGCCTAGTATTACGTTTTTCACACGCCATAATTGTCACAATATTTCACACGATAACACAGAAAAGCACAATTTGAAGAGCAAAAATAAGAAAACACATTAACATAGCACTGAAAATAATATCTAGTTAATCGGAAGCGCTGCTACGAAATACTTGGTGCAAATCTACATGCATGCCACAACTGTTTTACTGTACAACAATGAAAGACTGTAACTACAAAGGAGATTCTCTCCACAATTACGCGCTAGCAATAAACAAAAGCTACACTATTTACACAAACTTCAGAAGATTCCAGTGAGTTATCCTAGGCTAAGGGTCGACATATGAAACGTCCCCTAGAAAAATTATACATGACTGTGTTTAAACTGACACACAATATTTTTAGCGCAACGCAATCTGACTTTCAATAATCCCTACAAGAGAATGGCCCTGACTACATTAACCTACACGTTTCACAAATCACCTACCTCACAAAAATCTTCGTTACTCAAACTACTGCAATACAGCGAGCGCCAATACTGCTAGCTAAATAAAAGATTCAAACTACTGAAGGCAGTAACTACTGATAGGCATACTTAGCAAATGAAAGATTTTGATAGAGAACAAACAACGTATTTACCTTAATAGTGTTCAAAAGTCATAATATATATAGCAGTTCATGACATCCATTCTTACAAATGTGCTGTTTCTGATGGACACACGTCCAGATCATCCGCTCTCAAAAATCCGCCATCTCACTTCCCCACATCCACCACTGCTGGCGGCTCACCTCCAACTGCGCAACGCTACGCGCTGTTAACATCCAGCTGCCCATCACTACAATAGCCAACAACAATGCAAACCAGCCACAGACTGCACACAGCACAGCCAGTGATTTTCATCCAGAGCGCTACGTGGCGTTACCAGTATAAAAACCTAAACAGCCTACTTACAGATGTTACGGAAGAGGGAGGACGCCTAATTCATTTCCCCTTGTCTTTATTCATGATGTTAGATTCGCCATCTGAGCATAGGTACTATCCATAACCACACTTTAGATTCAAGTCATAGTCACAAATATGCGAATATAACACAATGGCTTATACTTGAGGTATTTCGTTTTTCACGAAGTGGTGGCAGACGATGCTGTGGCGTCTTCGAAGCGCGAGTTTCTCCAGTGCTAGCTATCTCAGCCCATCAGCTGAGCGAACTTGCATAGGATGTTGGTGGCACTTCGTCGCCTTGCCTGTTATGCTGTGTAGCAGACCTTAAAGCTGTGCGGACCAGCATAACGAAAAGGCGAGGGGTCTCGCTCGTTTTGTCCACGACTGTACATGGGAATCTCGCTGTGTGCTACCATCTGCAATCGTCTGTCCGACGACTAGCGATGATTGAAGCAAGAAGGCAAAGGTCTTTTGCGATGGTGAGAACAGTACAGTGACATCAACTTAGAAACATTTCAGAATTTGAGTGTGCCATAAGCAAGAGCACTAGTTTTAAAAAAGAGTGGTTTATTGGTATAGGTGGGTAATTAGGTGGTAACAGAATTTTTTTGAGACTACTATTGTCTCAAGGAAGATTAAAGTGACTACCTAAAATTTTCTCCCTAATAATTGTTTGATATGGCTTTACCCTAGGTTTCTGTGACAACCGATCTATATGACCTCACAGAATGCGGCAGCAAGCAAGGTGCGTAAGTGCTTTACTTTGAAAATTGACGTTGGTGACGTTCCTGTGCACTTTTATCTGTGATCTTTTCTCGCAATAAAATTCTGATACCTCACATTCAGTCCTACAAGTCGTTCAGAACAGGCATCAGATTTCTTTGTTCATTTTCTTCAAAGTCTTCTTGCCATTCTCCGTGAAATATGGCTACTCGTTCGCTGCCTGATCAGCGTGGTACATCTTCGTCATTTGTGAAGTTTTTACCAGTGAAGGGGGATTAGGGCAAGAGCTGTGAAAATTCACGTTACATAACCTCAAGTGGGTGAAGCAAGTTGTGAACTCGTTTGATGCGATGGACTCACAACAGAGGATCATTGTTGGATGTGTTGCTTCTTTACTCCTGTCACATCCAACTTGATGGACATATGACTACATTACTAAGTAGTCTCTTACTTCCACTTTGCATCTCCACCAGTATCTGCACAACTTGCGACTTCCTGCAACTTTATTGCAAGAGTTTCACAGGTTTAATATCTCATCTTCATCATCATCATCATCATGATAAGGCCTATAGGCAGGGTTATGATACCACTGATGTCTCCATCTTATTCTGTTCGGGGGCAACTGCTGCATAATCTGATACCTTCCTTTTTTTAACTCAGCACTTTTATTCTTCTCCTTCCTATATTCTTCTGTATTTTGACTATACCGTCGACGGCTGTTGTTAGGATATCTTTTTCTCACAGTCTCACTCAGTTTGCTTTCCTTTTGTTAACTGGGCTTAGGAGAGTTATTTGTTCTTTATTCATTCCATAGCTTCACAGCTCTGCATTTTATGCACCCATATTATTTTCTCTATTTTCTTCGAAACCAACATCTTGAATTCCTCAATTTTATCTCTTTCTCTCTTCTTTTGTGTCTAAGTGTCACGTCTGCAGAGAAAACCACAAAAGGAGAAATTTCTGAGAAAGTGCTTTTGGAGCACAGCATTGTTTGACGATTCATAATAGACTGCGGACAAACCGGAAAAGAAGATAATCGAGGAGTGTGAGAAAAGGGCCTGTTGATGGATTTTGAAAATTAGGTGGGCAGCTTTGGTAAGGAAGGAGGAGGCTCTTCGCAGTATCAGCGTAGAAAGGAGGATATAGACAACCTTGATAAGAAGAAAAAACGGGATAAGTCATATGTTAAGACATCAGAGAATAACTCCTATAGTACTAGAAACAGCTGTATAGGGTAAAAAGAGTGTGGAAAGGCACAGATTGGAATATATCCAACAAATAATTGAAGGCGCGAAGTGCTACTCTTAGCTGAAGAGGTTGGCACAGGAAAGGAAATCGTGGCAGGCTGCATCAAACCAGTCAAAGGAAAAGTGACATTGCAATAACAGCTACGACAAGTGTGGTCCTTTACTGGTTTTGTGGGGTATGACGACCGTTCCTCTCTAGAAATGTGATACCTGTCCGTTGTGCCAAGTTTGACTGAAAAGACTGAGGAGGATATTCTTTGGCTTGGTTTTAAAATGACCGTCGGGGGCAGTTAGACAGAGTAAACTCCAACGCCCATATGGAGGAAGGGCAGTTGTTCGCTTCGATGCTGAAAATTAAGTGCCAACTGCTTTGAGCCGACTAAAAGCTAGAGTCATGATTGCTATGACTGTTACACTTGCATAGTGTCTGCTACAACACGCTATACGATCTAAGCTCTTGACCTGGGCTCTATTTTGTCGGTGCAGCTGATGTTGACGACTTTGATTCTATGTTGGAAATTCTACTAATAATTTCTAATACTTTAGTAGAGTCCGTTGTTTCTTTCATTGAGTTCAGGATGAGAGGTAGCAATCGAGCTGTACCTTCCTTCTGGAATGGTATCATGTATCTGCATCAGTTGGGCTGCTGAAAGACAGATTGCTCCCAGAAGAACTCAGGTGAACAATAAAATGTCATACAACGGACTTTAATTGCTGCTGTTAAAAAGTAGGGTTGGCCCTGGTACTGTGTGTCGGGTATTGACGCTCCCGGTATTGACACTCCCATAATTCAATATTAACAAACTAGATGAAAAAGAAATTCACTTCCTATGGATTTCAAAACTTGGTCTAAGTAAAGCCAAGTTTTTATTACAGAATATTCACAGCTCGCAGATTAATTAGAATATTACACAGAATTTAGTCGAACACACGACAGAGTACATCTGATTGAAACAAGAAAATAAATTATGATCACCACTGTGTTTGGTAAAGTTACCTACAAGAAAGTGTTGTTGGTAGTAATCACCTTCCTAAGAATACTAATTCAGCACAACGTAGCTGCAGATGGATAACACTGATTGTGCGAACGTACCGGATAGAGAAGTGAAAACAATCATGCAACTATGCCTAGCCACCTGGTCATGAGTGAGCCCACATGGAGTTTATGAAATATTTGAAAACGCCTAACTTCGTTCTTTCCTAAGCAGCCAATGCCGCCCAATATTCTCACCATAACAGTTGTGTTTGACTAGGAGATTATGGATAGTGCAATCCGATGCCACAAGGATTGATGTATCAGTTGAGTTTACTTCACAAGCAGCGGCAGGTCACCGAGAGAAGAGTATCTGTCGCTATCACGTCTTCACAGTGAAGAAGAGTGTCTTGTGTCTCTCTGCCTCCAAGAGTAGTCATCGGGTCTCTAGCACCAACAGAAGTCTCAACCGAATCTCTTGTGTCTGCTCTGCTCCAAATTTTCATCTGAAATTCATCCACCACTGAGAAAAATTCTCAGTTCTCAGCTCTAACCAATGGCGTAATTGTTACGGCACTGTAGCCCTCCCACCAAAAAGCTCGAAAAATCTTGCTCAAAAAAATCTGGGCTTTCAATCCCACTTTTCCGAGAATTTCGAACTCGTGAGGGTACTGGTACGCCATTATTTCGCTTCTTTATGCCACCAATGCACGGTCTCCCCGTTTGTTTAGAACAACCGACGCGTTTTCCTCTTGTCTATGGGCGGGAAAAAAATGTCCCGTTTCACTGGCTCTTGGCGTCTGTTTATCGCAACCCGCTTTCACCAAGCGGTTAAAATACGCGCAGTCCGAATGGTTTAGCTGCTTTCAGGAGTGCCAGGCAGAAAGCAATATGTACAAATGGGTCCGCATTCACCAGAGACCTCAGCAGAAAGTGCTTTATGGAAGGGCGTAGCCGTAAAATCGCCATTTATTTGCTGTGTCGAGCATCCAAAGGTCACTTTTATTAGCGTTCTGCTGGACTCTTCCATTGTGCACCGTTTTCTAAAGCACGAGGATATAATTTGCTACGGCTGACTGGCCGACGCCCCTGAGTCGAAAACATACGGGCCAACGGCGTGCCCGCCAAGCCCGGTTGGCTCAACATCTCCTTCCACCGACAGGCGAGCTCTTCACAAGTCATCCCAGGCGCCTAGAGAGTAACACAGCGAGGCTTCTCGGCTTGCGTGAACTGATATGTCTAACTGCTGTCTTTCAAAACCCCCTGCTCACGCAGGCGAGAAATTTACCACTGCAAGTACAGAAATTCAATTATAATATAGAGAAAAAGAATTAAAGAAGATGGCTAGGCCATTATACTCACTGTTACTAAACACGCAACTCAAAAAATGAAAAAAAAGCTGACCGATATAAACGTAACTTTAATAGATGATGAACCCTCACTATAACAAGTTAGGTGTGGGGAGAGGAAGTACTTTATGCTCAGCTCTTCAAAGTCCCGTAATCTAGTTTCTTACCTTATATTTTAAAATTTTGAAGGAAAAGCTTATTTTTAACGAATTCTTCTAACAGATTCCATACATGTTTTAAGTTTTTCAATAAAACTAAACTCAAAAATTTAACGCTCCCTAGTAGATGTCACATTCCCCGATGAATGTCATAACATTTCCAGGTTTAGGGCCTCAGTATCGTTTCTAAAAATATGTTGAGAGTTAAAGTCAACAACAATGAAATAAATGCAAATGTTTTAATTTTTTTGTGGTGTCCCTGAACTCGGTAGTACATATTACTGAAATGCATTGATACTGATAAGAGTAGCCTTAAAGTTATTTTCAGGTTCTGGACCCTACTTACACATCAGTAGCTATTTAAAAAATATATTGGTAATATAATTCAACAACAATGTTAAGGAAATTTTTCTTGCGAATGTGCATAAAGTGTCGACTCGTCATCCCCCCCCCCCACCCCCATGGTACTGGCCGTTATGGAAAATTCCTTGGTATAGCTAGGGTTAATTGGATTTGTTTATTAAAAAGTGATGAAATGAGAATTTTCAGGTCGTGAACGGCTTGACGCTTCTCAAACAATTACTCTATAACCTTTTACTGCTCACTTTGATGCTTTTACCCTCTGCTAGGCACTGTATTGTGAATAGCAGATTGATCACACAGATGTAGATGTAGATTTTGCTTTTGCCCTCGTAGTTTCGAATCTTGCGAGGTATGTTATGTGTGTAAGGCTTACGGGTTTACTTTGCTTAATTTGGCTTTGTTTGATGCGTCTGCATTTATTTCGTTGTAGATGGGCGGCGGGGGTGGGGGGGGGAGGAGGAGGAGGAGGAGGGGAGGAGGATACTTCACTGACCCCTTCAAGGCGAGCAGAGTGAGCGTGGAGTCGAGCTCGTGATCTGGAAATTTCTGAGCTGGCAAGCCGGAGAAGTACCGAGCAAACAGGCTGTTGTGTCAAAGCGACATGGTGCGGCCTGCGAGCCCTTTAAAACCAGCGCTGGGGAGGCTCTTGGAAGTTTGTTTTGCAACTCGAACGTCTGTTGCTGTGTGAAGTGAAATATTACCTCCTAATACTAAGACGGGTTCCACCCCGAGGGTTAAGTTACAGATATTAATCTGAGTACATGACTCTATCGGGTGAAACAAGCTAAAGTGATAAATAAAAGAATATTTATTTGATAATAATTTACTTTCCATGTATATTTAGTTAGCAGTCACTTCGCCAGGTTTGTACGCTTCGTAGGGCTACATTCAGACGCTTATCTCGCTTCAGTAATCTTACACGCGAACACGTTCTTATAGAGATTTGAATGGAAATGCCACAAGAAGCCCCGACGTAAACACATTCAATGTTGGAACCGGAAAATCGGAAATACGCAATTACTGAGTGTGCGAACTATGGTCCTTCGGTGCTTCAGTGTTAAATTGGTGAGGAGCAGGACGAGAAGATCCATTTTATGGCATCAGCTGTGTTTATTGCGCAGCCTTTGTATGAAAGTTTGTATCTGTGTGTGAGAGAGAAATTAGTCCTCTGGAGGGCGGTAAACGCTGACTGAGCCACAAAGCTCGCTAGTTGCAGCTAAAGCCGCCTTTGTTTATGGCAGGCCATGATAGTGGAATATAGACACTGTTGAGAATTTCTGTTATAGTACGGGCTCACCCGAGGCGTACACATGGGTGCTTGTGGGAATTTAGGTCTGCCTAATACGTACACAACCAACCTCTTTACTACCTACACATCATCGACTACTTTTATTCGAATATGAAAAATACAAACATGTTTTAAGGAATAAGCACCATGCCCCGCCTTTTGTGACGTCCAAGAGACCATAGAGTCACGAGTTAGGAATCTTCGACATAACGGCATTTCCCGTTGTAACGCAGCCCTTTGTACGGTCTTTCGCGCAGGGTTACGCCAGAAAGCCGCTAGAGAAGCGATTCACGCCATAAGAGGAAACCAGTGTCTGTCAAACTAACGAAACTATGAAGCGTGCCCGAAACTGTGCAAACGAGCGGAGATTGCCTGTGAAAAGCAGAGCACTCTGTGCAGTCGGCCGTTTTCTGCGGGACGCGAAGTCTTAAATATCTCCCACAGCGAGTACTCTGCATCACTGGGACCCGAGTTCTACAGGCACCAGAGGTCCGTTAAAAGACTGCCAGCTGATCTTCTTCCTACTGTGTCTGAAGTTCAGTTTAAATGTATATAACGGATAACAGCAGTTATGCTTCTGAGTTTTGTGTGATTCCCAAACGTCATTAATAAATTAAAAAAAAAGAGCAGTTAACACCTGCAGAAAACACGACTACATCTCTGAGACCTTAACTTTTACATTTGCTTTCGCGTGTATAATTACATGTTAATGATCCGTTTACGTGCAAAAGAGAAAAATAGCAGTCATCATTTAGGTTAATTTTTCGAATCATTGGCAACTGACGGCGTAGAGTGTTAGAATGTAAACAAATTTTGAAGAAAATCCCTTGTTTAGATCCTCCGTGTTATACTCAGTCCTCTGCTGAAGTTTAGGCGCAGTGGAAGAGAATATCCACTCTCTGCAATGCATAATGTTTGCACGATTTTGAAAATTGTTGTCTTTTCTACAGGTTGCTACGTGTTACAAAGGACTACATTTTCCACTGAAGGGTGCAGGTTATGGGAACTCCCACGTATTGATTTATATCTTCACTTAGAAATTTGGTATGAAATTAAAACATCGCAAGAAATATTCGTCTGTGTTCCATAGAGACTTAGACATAATTCCCAAAAGAAGGCCAAAAGAAGGTTTGTGCTTTGAAAAACGGGACTGGACATATTACCTCCCTCGATTTTAGTTTATGTTTAGTTCAAGAAGGAAATGTTGATGCGTACCATTGTCTTCATTTCAGATAATTATTAATAAACAGCTCTGAAAGAGAAATGGAAGAAACAGTTCGTTTCTTGTTAATGTTTCAGATGCGTGCTGCAAATGTCGTAAGACGTCGCTACAACTCACAATCCCTGTCACCCTAAGACCATCAAACTAATCATATTCCTTGGTGATGCTGTAATTGTAACGGTTACCTGCATTTCCACCATGTGACTGCGTCACGCGAACCAGTCTGAAAACTTAAATCGATTGTGCGTGCGAAAGTCATATCACCCCATTAACTCACAGTCCCGACATAGGCGTTTCTGCACTGTATTGGGAGCTTCGATATTCTGTTTGCCAGCAAATTGCAAATTGTAAGACAGGTGTATGCCTTGCAAACGCAGAGAGGCGTCGTTGTGTAGTTAAGTCCGGGTATTGGTTATGTTGTTCAGTGATAAGTGGCCCTACCCTTGTATTGATAAGACAATTTTTGTGGCATAATCAGTGCTGCTGAAACTTTGAAGTATGTCTAACGTTCTTGATTTCTTTCACGGATTTTGTCTTGTAAAACGAGGACCATGTAACTTATTTTATGGCACTGCTTTGTGCACGTCACTTACAACATCACACTCCTGTCTCCTTTATTTTGGCAAGAAACCGATACTTTTTACATGGCGATAGACAGCTGCCTTCCTGGTATTGTTTTTCACACAACGCCGGTGACTTAAAATTTCGATATTATGGGTACTCTCGATATTCGATATTATTCATTATATTGTGACTGTCATCAGATCATTAGAGTCTCTAATACGTGTTAAGTTATGAGATTATTGTTTTAACTGAAAAATGAAAGGTTTTTACATAATAGTCTCCTCCCATTTTTCCCTGGTGGTTGCTACTGCCTGACAAAAAATCTGTATCACCCAGGAGACGTGGTCGGATGTCGGCTTCAGGAACGTGCACACCGTCAGTGGGTATGTAAATTACCAGAGTTTCAATTCCCTGTGATAGGCAGAATGGCCATTAGAGTACATAAGTGTTGTTAGTATCTACTGTTGTTACCAGACCTGGTATAGTTGAAACGGTCCTGAACACTGTGCTGGTGTAACCCGTCACCAGCACACCACGTGCCAAAGAGGTTGCGATAAGATCGATAACAGGCACAAGAAACGCGCGTTTCAGGAGAGAGGCCAAAAACACTCACAGGCAAAGCGCCGCCAACGCCCTCTCGACCGCCAGTATTTACACTCATGCTCATAAATTAATGATAATGCTGATACATGGTGAAACAAAGCTCTGGAAGGTGGTTAGTGGGTTTAAATAACCTCAGGGTTTGATCATGCTGTGCATTTGACCTGCGGTCGTCGCACGGTTGCGCTGGCAGCAGTCCACATACGCAGAGGTGTGTTGGTGCATGTCAGAATACGGTGCAGCGAGTAAGTGTGCAAACGTTTTCAGACGTGCTAATCGTGACTGTGTGTTGAAAATGGCTCCAAGAACATATATTGATGACGTCATGAGGGGTATAATACTAAGGCGACTGGAGGCTGGTCAAACACAGGAGGTCGTATCACGGCCGTCTGTGTGCCACAAAGTGTGATCTCAAGATTATGGCAACGATTCCAGCAGACAGGAAACGTGTCCAGGCGCTACAGTACGGGACGTCCACAGTGTACAACACCACCAGTGCCCGCAGATGACCACGTAGTACTGCAGGAAGCCTTGCTCGAGACCTTACCGCAGCCACTGGAACAGCTTTCTGCAGATACACAGTCTACAGACGACTGAACAGGCATCGTTTATTCGCCTGGAGACCTGCAAGGTGCATTCCACTGACCCCTGGTCACAGGAGAGCACGTAAAACCTGGTGTCAAGAACACAGTACATGGTCATTGGAACAGCGGTCCCAGGTTATGTTCACGGACGAGTCCATGTGTAGTCTGAACAGTGATTCTCGCCGGGTTTTCATGGGGCGTGAACCAGGAACCAGATACCAACCCCTTAATGTCCTTGAAAGGGACCTGTATGGAGGTCGTAGCTTGATGGTGTGTCTTTGACAGAGGAACTGTAACAGGTCAGGTGTATTGGGACGTCATTTTGCACCAGTATATCCGCCTTTTCAGGGGTGCAGTGGGTCCAGCCTTCCTCCTGATGGATGATAACTCACGGCCCCACCGAGCTGTCATCGTGGAGGAGTGCATTGAAACAGAAGATATCACGCGAATGGAGTGGCCTGCCGCTTCTCCAGACCTAAACCCCATCGAGCACGTCTGGGATGCTCTCGGTCGACGTATCGTTGCACATCTTCAAACCCCTAGGACACTTCAGGAGCTCTGACAGGCACTGGTGCAAGAAGGGGAGGCTATATCCCAGCAGCTGCTCGACCACCTGATCCAGAATATGCCAACCCGTTCCGCGGCCTGTGTACGTGTGCATGGTGATCATATCCCATGTTGATGTAGGGGTACATGCGCAGGAAACAGTGGCGTTTTGTAGCACATGTGTTTTTGGGACGGTTTTCTCACCTTATCACCAATACCATGGACTTACAGATCTGTGTCGTGTGTGTGTTCCCTATGTTCCTATGCTATTAGCGCCAGTTTTGTGTTGTGCAACGTTGTGTGGCACAACATTCTGCAGTTATCCTTAATTTATGAGAATGAGTGTAGATCGCCGCCGCGGGCTGGGGAACCAGTCAGTTACAGCCAGTTACAGCCCAGTGGGAGTCGCAGTCGCAGTTGGCTCAGCCGCTAGCTCAGTGTCAGTCAGTACGTAGCGACCAAAGTAGTATACATAGCGGACTTATGCTTCGCCAGCAGTGAGGCTAACATGAACTATTACGGAGGGCTTGTACCGCAACGCCTGGACTGTCTTAAGTTAAGCAGCTTTCTTATTCTTATGAATAAAGAGCCCAGTTAATATAAGCGTGCAGTTATGTTATAGAAAGAGGCCAGTAAACAACGTCCTCTCCTTGCTTCTCATGGTACAGGCCTACAGAGACAACGAGACGACACAAAACACAGCGTCACAGTGATTACTGTGAAGGACACGGAGATCCTAGGCACCCGTGTGAGACAAATTTATAGTACCTAAGTGGGTTTGAAATTCGCCTCACTGTGGAACTCCGTGTGGCCGGCTTGTCTAACTGTGCAATATCTAGATTTCTGAGACATTCGGATGTGACAGTGGCCTATATCGTACTGCGTGGGAACGTGACGGCAGCCATACTCGTTGTGAAGGTTACAGTCGAAAACGTCTGACCACCACAAGGGGGTATCGCCATATTGTGCACCAAGCACGTCGCTTTCACCCCCAGTAACAATTAATGGGTCCCATGCAACATTCTGTTACATCCAGAACTGTTAGTCCAAGACTAACAGCAGCCAGAACTTGGCATTACCGTTTCATGCGTACACTGCCCTTAATATGGCGAACCAAACGGTTCTATATGGGGTGTTCTCGTGATCAGAAAGCATCTACTGCTCATGAATAGCGTCCCGTTGTGTTCGGCGATTATTCGCGGCTCTGTACGGCTCTAGATCATAATCATCGGCGAGCATGGCGCCGGCCTTTGAAGAGATTCCATTGTTCCAAGGTTTTCAAGAGGCACAGCAGTGTTACTTCTAGCATCATAGCAGAGTTTGTGACATTCTTTTTATTTTTCACTAGTTAAAGCGCGTCCGGTTTCGCGCTCTTACACGGCCCTCATTCGGTGTCACGCTGAAAATAAACAAGCGACCGGAGCTAATAATAGTTTTTACATGCAGTAGTAATATTAAAAAGAATAATGAATTTCCATATAACATTTCAGAAAACAGCGGTCGGGCTAGGTGCCGTAAAACCTAAGTCAATGGCAAAGTGACACCGGACAATTCTACGCACGACTTCCTGGGTAAAGGAATATGCAGCGAACAGGACACTTCCACTTCGAGCTATGACGCCGAGCTCGGCGGTGGGCGAGTACAAGACACGGTGTACCACCAGTGAGCGCAGAAGATGGGGTAGCGACCACGAAGGGGAAGCAAACTGGTAAACCAGAGTGGCAGCCGCGCCGGGTAGCCATACTGTCTTGGGCGCCTTGCCACGGTTCGTGTTCGTACGGCCCCCCCCTCCCCCCACCCCTGTTGGAGGTTCGAGTCCTCCATGGGGCATGGGTGTGTGTGTTGTCCTTAGTGTAAGTTAGTTTAAGTTAGATTAAGTAGTGTGTCAGCCGAGGGACCGATGACCTTAGCACTTTGGTCCCACAGGAACTTACCACAAATTTCCAAATTTTTCCAGAGTGGTATAAGTATTGCCATCTGTTGACGAGAAGAGCAACGCGGGGATAACTAGCCCGGAAGTTCACAATTTGTTTAGTGCTTTACATTCAAAATGAAAAAAACCATTACATAGAAAGTTACATGAAAAGCGTTAAAAGTACATTATGAGTGGTAGAGGAACATGCTGGACAGGTGACGTACAACCCTGTAATAAAACTAACTGGAAGTCGGTCACATAAAATTTGGGTACAAACCGTAAAACACAGTGAACTCGAAAGCCGCTTCTGATAATCGGTACCAGACTATCCTATCATCTACCACTAATGACAACTCTAAAAATGTTTTTGCAGGATCCCATGCGTAGGTTTTATGTTTAATAGGATCAGGAAATAGCTTAGAAAAGAGGGGGCTATACACGCCTTCTATACCCCAGATAAGGTCGGGCACCTATTAAATCACAACGAAACCAGGAAGGACAAACGCTACGCACAATCGTGTGTCTAGCGCATCCAGTGTAGTGACTGTCCTTCCATCTACATGAGCCAAACTGGCTGCTCCTTTAACATACGCTACAGACAGCATCAGGAAGGTACGAGGGAAACTCCCCATTGCACCCCACTCAGTGGTAAAAGGGCCGAATGGACAGGCAGTCAAAAACTGAACAAAGGTCAACCATGAAAGCGGGAAGAAGGTGTACTAAGTTGTGAAAAAAAGGAATTAGAAACAGCGAACGGTCCAAGCATAAGAAGAGGAACATAGAGCATTTTGCAACAGCACTGTTGTCGCGGCAGAGTGGTCACAACGGTGATCGATTGCGACGCACCCGAGCAGGTTTCAAAGCATCCTGGTGTCAATTTTTTATTTTCGCTGTTCACTGTATTCAAATTTGTTCGTGTCATGGTGTAAAATCCGTTTGCTACAGCGAGGTGTAAGGAAGGGACGTATAATAAAAGTTGATTCCGGACAACTTCTCTATGAGCAACCGAAAGCAATCTATTTTCGAATGGGGACCGCAAACCTTTGATGACAAGGTGAAAAGTCAACTGAATCCTCCACCAGAAAATACGTCTGCTGTTTCATATACGGTACTAGTGACAGTACGTGTGTCATATGATAAGAATCTCTTATTGGCGCGCCAGCCGCAGTGATCCGAGCAGTTCAAGGCGCTTCAGTCTGGAACCGCCCGACCGCTATGGTCGCAGGTTCGAATCCTGCCTCGGGCATGGATTTGTGTGATGTCCTTAGGTTTGTTAGGTTTAAGTAGATCTGAGTTCTAGGGGACTGGTGACCTCAGATGTTAAGTCCCATAGTGCTCAGAGCCATTTGAACCATTTCTTATCGACGCACCTAATTTGTACGCCTGGTGGGTGAGTGAGATATGCCTCCTTGCCCGATTTAGTATGAATGTGAATGTGATCACTCCCAAGAAGATGACGAAAAACACAATAGTTTGTCAAATACAACAAATGAACGCAACTGTTTCACAATCACACAGTTTTTCTGTGCTCTGTCAAAACTTACATTTTTAACATATTTGAAGTTGCGTTCGGTTTTGGAAGTTGTGACTCCTGAATTCTTTTGTTGTAACATAGTTCACACCGTTTATTTGTTGTCTCCATTTCTGTGAGACGTCTGTGTGGTATCTCGACTGCTCTCACTATTTATCGCATTACTTGAGACGGTAATGTATGCTTACCACATGATTAAAGAAAGAGAACAAACATTTCAGTGACCAGACGGACGTTCATAATGTTAGCAAATAAAAGGTAATGACACAAGATAGTTTAGAACCCAACTCGCGCGTATTACATTCTAACACAGTGACCACTTCACCGCGACGCTGTAGCTCGGTGTTGCACTTGTTAAACTTGGGCCGTTGATTGTTTTTCTTTTCCATCTTTCTTCCCAGTTCAGTACAGCTTTTTCATGTTTCCATGCTTGATCTGTGTCCAGTTTTTGACGGGCTATCCACTGGGCCATTTTACCACTAAATCTGGATGGGGGGGGGGGGGGGTGCGATGGGGACTTTCCCTTGTTAGCAGTTCTAAATCCGCCCTCACTAACCACCTCAAGGATCATGATTATTCCATTTCAGATATAAACACGAATTGCAGCATTCAACGTAAGGGAACTGTTTTAAATATTTTAGAAGAGACAGAAATTATCTATAGGATTAACTGTGATCCGGCAGGCATGTCGAATGAGCAAATTTTGCTTAAGGATGCAGTCCTGCCGAATAACGTTTCTTTTTTGAAGCATCGTCCAGTGCTATTTCCTTCTCCTTCTGTTCCTGATTGTTGCACGTTACACATGTATGCTTCTTAACTGGTTTTTTGCCGTTGCTTTGGCGGCCCTTAATTAGCTACTATACGGCATACACCCATCTTCTATATAGTGTAGTCCGCAGCTCGTGGTCTCGTGGTCGCGTTCTCACGTCCCGAGCACGGGTTCGATTCCTGGCGGGGTCAGGGATTTTCACCTGCCTCGAAATGACTGGGTGTTTGTGTTGTCCTCATCTTTTCATCATCATTCATGAAAGTGACGAATCTGGACTGAGCAAAGGCTGGGAATTTGTACGGGCGCTGGTAACCGTGCTGTTGAGAGCCCCACAAACCGAACATCATCATCATCATCCTATAGTGAAGACAGAAGGGTCGATCCAGTATACTGTACAAAGCGGTGAAGCTCCTCTTTAAATAGAAGTTCATACATTTTTAATGTTTTAATCCTATGACTATGGTGCACTATTGTGCGTCATTATTTGTTTTCTCACTAAATTAAAATTTGTTTATCGTCTTTGATGTAAAATTTGTCTCAGCTCTTATCTTACGTAAACAACGTTAAGTCCTTGACTTTTAGTTAGCAGGTTTTGAATTGCACCTACTTTTAATGTGTGCGTTTAGTGCTACTCCTGCAACCTGTTAATTGGTATGGTAGTTCCTGACAGTGTGGACTTGAAGGTTTTGCTACCTCTCGTTTTGTTCAGTAAAGAGACGTTTTTTAATAGGAGTGGCATATGTGCACTTCTTTCAATGCGTGACTGTGGCACGTAATTCCACGTCGCCATATGTATCCCCACTATTTTAAAAATTTGCTTGCCACTCGTGGAAAGGGAAATATCTTCATTTTGTTTTACGGTTTATACATAAATTTTATGTCGCCGGCTTACAATCAGTTTTATTACAATTCTGTACGGACCTTGTTCTGTTCCTTTACCACTTTTAACGCTTTTCGTGTAACTTTCTATGTAACGTTCTTTTACTTTTTTATTTTAATTTTTTTTATTTTTTTCATTTTTTGCACTTGAATGTAAATCACTAGTTCAAACCGTGAACGGCCGGGCTAGTTGGCCCCGCGTTGCTCTTCCCGTCTACAGACGTCAGCACTTTCGCCACTCTGCTTTACCAGTTTGTTTCCCCCTGCGTGTAGGCTACTCCGTGCTCTGCGCTCGCTGTGACACACTACGCACTGCGGCACTCGACGTCGTAGCACAAAGCGTAAGTGTCCTCGTGTTCAGTGCATATTTCTTTACCCGCGCAGTTGTGCGTAGTATTGTCTGGTGTGACTTTGCCATTGACTTAGGTATTACCGCACCTAACCAAACCGCTGTTTTGCTTTTTTATATGCACCACAGCCTGTAAAAACTATTATTACATCCGGTCTCTTGTTTACTTTCAGTTTAACACCTGATGACGTGCATTTAAGAGCCCGGAACCGGTCGCGTTTTAACTATTGAAACATAAAAAGAACCGCACAACTGAAAAAGTATTTTCACCTCTGCCATAATGCTTAGTTGGGGATGTTCCTCCAGTAGCATTGATACTAGCGTCATGGTCTGGAGAACCGTCAGGTATGACTTCAGTTCTCGGCTGGTGGTGACTGAGGGAATCCTGACGATGCAACAGTACGTGACGGCCATCCTGCGTCTTCACGTGTTAACTCTCATGCGACAGAATGATGCTGTCATTTTTCAACAGCACAATTTTCTTACACCCATGGCAGGTGTCGCTGCACTATCCTTATGACGTTGAGATTGTCCTGTGGCCAGGTAGGTCCCCAGGAGAACATGTCTAAAACCACTAAAACCATCTCGAAAGTCATCTCCGTGCCAATTTCAGTACCCAGGCAATATAGGACGAACTCTACATCTACATTACTCTGCAATTCACAATTAAGTGCCTGGCAGAGGATTTATCGAATCATGTTTAACCTTGTTTCCAGGGCTCTCCAGTGTCCTGCCGGATACGATCGTTAAAGTTCCACGACATTTCGGCGAATAACCTTTCGCCATCTTCATGGCGGAAAGGTTATTCGCCGAAATATCGTGGGACTTCAACGGTCGCATCCGGCTGGACAGCCGAGAGCCCTGGAAACAACATGTACGCCAGGAAAGCCTCCGATCACATCTTTTAACCTACTTCTCTACCATTTCATTTGCGAACAGTTTACGGGAAAAATGAACACTTAACTCTTTTCCTTAATTTGCTATATGATGATTTCTCCCTATGTAGGCGAGCGTCAATAAAATATATTCACCCTCTGAGGAAAGAAATGTTGATTGAAATTTCATGAAAAAATTCTGACGGAACGAAAAATTCCTTCGTTTTAATAATCGATATCCCAATTCGCGTATCATAAACGTAGCAATCTCTCTCCTATTACGTGATAACAGGACACGAGCTCCTCTTATTTGAACTTTTTCGATGTCCTTCGTCACTTCTATCTGATGCAGATTCCATCACAGAATTACTCCAGCAGAGGACGGATAGGCGGAGTGTAAACAGCCTCTTTTAGTATACCTATCGCATTTTCTAAGTATTCTGCCAATGAATCACAATCTTTGGTTTCCTTTGCCCACAACATTATCTATTTCATCGTCCCAATTTAAGTTATTCGTAACTATAATTCTTAAGTATTTAGTTGAATTTACTACCTTTACGTAGATTTTATCGTGTAACCCAAATTTAGCCAATTTCCTTTAGTACTGATGTGGATGACTGCACACTTATTATTTAGTCACTTGACACTTTTCGCACTATACAGATACCTTGTCTCAATGGTTTTCCAATTGGTATTGATCACCTGATGACTTTACAAGATGGCAAATAACAGCATCATCTCCAAACAATCTAAGAGGGGTGTTCCGATTGACTCTTAAATCGTTTATGTAGAGCAAGAACAGCAGAAGGCGTATAACTGTTTGATATTATTTCCTCTTTGCTCGCCGGCCGATGTGGCGCTTCAGTCAGGAACAGCGATGCTGCTACAGTCACAGGTTCGAATCCTGCCTCGGGCATGGATGTGTGTGATGTCCTCAGGTTAGTTAGGTTTAAGTAGTTAAATAAGTCTAGGGGACTGATGACCTCAGATGTTAAGTCCCATAGGGCTCAGAGCCATTTGGACCATTAAAACCTTTTTGCTCGATAAAACTTTCCGTCAATTATTATGCACTGTGACCTTTGTGATAAGGAATCACGAATTCATACACAGAACTGTGACGATACTCCACTGATTAGAAGTCGCTTGTGTGATTTCAAAAATATACCGGAAGTCTAAAAACACGAAATCAGCTTGGCATCTGACGACACCACTTATTACTTCGCGAGGATAAAGAGCTAGTTCTGTTTCACAAGCACGATATTTACTGAATCTGTGTTGACTATTTGTTAGTAATTCGTTCTCTTTGGAGTAATTCATAATGTTCGAACACAGTAATTGTGAGCTATTTCGTCTCCGGGGAGGATAAAACGGCTTTATGACACCCTTCTCGATCGAATCAGTGCATATACAGGGCAAACGGGCTGCAACGCCAAACTGATTGGCAGGCTCGTACTACCAAAGTCGTTGTAGGTTGGAGTTTATAATGTGATCACTGAAATAATATCACATACACTCTCAACACCTAAAGTTCCGTCTCATTTCCTTCTGCCCCTCTGGGGAGATTCATGAACGGTGACAGCATTACGGCGACGTAAAATTTAATCGAAGAATATTCAGTAGATGGCTGCGAGTTGTACAGTGTTCCCAATATTTTTGTGGACACGTTAGAGAATCCACGTTGATAAAGCAACAAATTGTGCAACACTCAATGAGGACGACACAACTCGTTGAAAACTAGGGATGGGGTATAACCGACGTTCAAAATCGATACCGGTATTTTAGTTCCGAATAACAGATATTTTTTCGGTTTTCTTTTGGTCTCGATTATAACAGGTATTTTTTTGCTTTTTACTAACAACAAAGTGAAAAGCTGGCATATAAATTTGCCGTAGCAAGAGCGCTAAAATTGTTGGAGTTCAATAAACTTTTTTTGCAAAGAGTAACAGTACCTATCTGTAAAATTTCCATTGCTTTCAATTATTGGGTTATTGTAGAATACGGGAAAAGCGATCAGTGCTATTTCAATAACAATGGCGACATTTAGTAACTAGCAAAAAACACATGACATAAGAATCGGTACAACATTACTGAGACAATAACGTATCTGTTGCCATGGGAAGTGGTCTATTAGACAGTACGCGTGTATACGTAGTGTGCAAGACTTCCCCCACGTCATGTATACGACAGTTTCTCGCTGTCGTCCTCAGACGTCAGCTGTGGTTCAAAATGGTTCCAATCTGCAGTCTAAAAGTTCCGGGGGATCAAAAAGTCAGTATAAATTTGAAAACTGAATAAATCACGGAATAATGTAGATACAGAGGTACAAATTGACACTCATGCTTGGAATGACATGGGGTTTTATTGGCACCAAAAAAATACAAAAGTTCAAAAAATGTTGGACAGGTGGCGCTTCACCTGATCAGAATAGCAATAATTAGCATAACAAAGTAAGACAAAGCAAAGATGATGTTCTTTACAGGAAATGCTCAGTATGTCCACCACCATTCCTCAACAATAGCTGCAGTCGAGGAATAATGTTGTGAACAGCACTGTAAAGCATGTCCGGAGTTATGATGAGGCACTGGCGTCGGATGTTGTCTTTCAGCATCCCTAGAGATGTCGGTCGATCACGATACACTTGCGACTTCAGTTAACCCCAAAGCCAATAATCGCACGGACTGATGTCTGGGAACCTGGGAGGCCAGGCATGACGAAAGTGGCGGCTGAGCACACGATCATCACCAAACGACGCGCGCAAGAGATCTTTCACGCGTCTAACAATAAGGGGTGGAGCACCATCCTGCATAAACATCGTACGTTCCACCCAGGCTGGGGATGATGCGATTCTGTAACATACCGGCGTACCTCTCAGCCGTCACGGTAGCACTTGCAAAACCATTATCACGCCTTTCCTCGAAGAAAAAAGGCCCGATAACGGTAGATGTGGTAAATCTAACCCATACCGTGACTTTCTCGTCGTGCAATGGAGTTTCCACGACAGTTCTAGGATTTTCGGTAGCCCAAATTCTGCAGTTGTGGGCTTGACAGACCCTCGGAGCGTGAAATAGCTTCGTCGGTCCACAAAACGTTACTCACCTAATCGTCATCTTCCGCCATCTTTTGAAACGCCCCATCGCAAATGCACTCCGCTTCGCTAAATCGACAGGTAACAGTTCATGATGCCGATGGATTTTGTACGGATAGCATCGGAGGGTAGGCCTAAGTGCCAACCAGCCAGTAGTGTATGGAATGCCGGTGCGACTTGCGACTGCACGAGCGCTGACTTCCCCCTGCATAGACGAACCCGCTACAGTCTCCATTTCTTCCTGAACTGTCTCAGCAGCATTACGCCTTGTGCTCGATCGGCCACTACGGAGTCTATCGTCTGAACAACCCGTGGCTTCGAACTTCAAAATCATTCTAGCCACAGCAGCATTTGTCAACGGACCTTTACCCGTTCGAATCCCCTACCTATGGCGATAGGATCGTAACGCTGAAGTAGCACATTCCCCATTGTGATAGTACAGCTTCAGTAAAAGCGCCTTTTCAGGGAACGTCAACATGCTGCGACTGCTGGCGCATCTGATTCTCTCTTTTTTTTTCTTTATTGTTATTTTCAAACCTGGGTACAGGCAGGCAAGCAGCAGCATGCTACGCCGCTCTTTGGCCTCAGAGATACACACAAGATATAAAGAAAGACATCGAGAGAAAAAACATGGTGGACATAGAAACGGAGACAATCACTATTTAAAATACATGGAGCCGTTAACGGGCGTAGAGTCCAAGATAAAATTTGTTCAGACATTTGGACAGAGACGAATATTGTCACACGTGAACAGAGGTGCACAAAACGAATAATACAGAACCACTTAAGCACAAAACGACGATACACACAGAACACGAGGCATAGATCTCCGGCGCGCGAATGTTCACTAACCGTGTACGAGTTCGGGGACCTGCCAAGAAAGGAGGAGGGGGGGGGTGGGAGAGGGAGAGGGGAGAGCAGATGCCAAGGGCAGGGGAGACGGCGGGAAGGGAGGAAGGGGGAGGGGAAGCCCGGGGGAAGAGGGGAGGAGGGAGGAGACAGGGGAAAAGGAAAGAGAAGGGAAGGGAAGAGAAGGGAGGGAGGGTGCCGAAAGGAAAGGACACAGGAAGTGAGGGGGAGGATCAAAGTTGGTAGGAGGGGTAGATGGAGGGGAGGAGGACATCATCAGGGAGGGGGAACTGGTGGAAGCCACCTTGGGAGAGGGTGAGGAGGGTGGAGAGATGGAGACCAGGTGGGATGTGGGAATACAGGCGCGGCAGTGGGTGGGGGTGGGAGAGGATGGATGAGACAAGCGGATGAGGAGGATCGAGTTTGCGGGAGGTGTACAGGATTCGTATCCTTTCAAGGAAAAGGAGGAGGTGGGGGAAGGGGATGAGATCATACAGGATCCGCGTGGGGGAGGGGAGACAGATGCGATAGGTGAGGCGGAGAGCATGGCGTTCAAGGATTTGGAGGGATTTATAAAAGGTAGGGGGGGGGCGGAGATCCAGGCTGGATGGGCATAACAAAGGATAGGGCGGATGAGGGATTTATTGGTGTGGAGGACTGTGGGGGGGGGGGGTCCAGACCCCACGTACGGCCGGAAAGGAGCTTGAGGAGACGGAGTCGGGAGCGTGCCGTGGCTTGGATTGTCTGGAGATGGGGAGTCTAGGAAAGGCGACGGTCGAGGGTGACGCCAAGGTGCTTAAGGGTGGGAGTGAGGGCGATAGGACGGCCATAGATTGTGAGATAGAAATGAAGTAGGCGGAAGGAAGGTGTGGTTTTGACTACAATGATCGCCTGGGTTTTGGAGGGATTGACCTTAAGCAACCACTGGTTGCACCAAGCGGTGAACCGGTCAAGATGGGATTGGAGAAGGTGTTGGGAGCGCTGCAGGGTGGGGGCAAGGGCAAGGAAGGCGGTGTCATTGCAAACTGGAGAAGGTGGACGGGGGGTGATGGCGGCGGCATGTCCGCCGTGTACAAAAGGTACAGAAGGGGGGAGAGGACGGAGCCTTGGGGCACACCGGCGGAGGGGAAAAAGGTGTAGGAATCTGTGTTATGGATGGTGACATAGGAAGGACGGTGGGAGAGAAAGGAGCCGATCAGACGGACGTAGTTAATGGGAAGGGCGAAGGTTTGGAGCTTTGAAGAGGAGACCGGAATGCTATATGTGGTCAGAAGCACGTTCGAGGTCCAGGGAGGGGAAGATTGCGGAGCGACGGGAATTAAGCTGGTCAGAAAGGAGATGAGTGAGGTGAAGGAGAAGATCGTCGGAAGAGAAGGACGGCCGAAAGCCACACTGGGTAATGGGTAGGAGGCGGTGCTGGTGGAGATGATTCTCTCTCTCTCATTACAACTCCTTTTATACACGATTGTCATGCGCAGTCACTGACATTATGGTGTCCAGCGCCATCTGTCGGACATTTTGTGAAGTTTGTTTCTTTTTTTTTTTGGTTCAAATAAAACCCCATGTCATTCCAAGCATGTGTGTTAATTTTTACCTCTCTATCTACATTATTCTGTGGTTTATTAAGTTTTCAAATTTATACTGCCTTTTTGATCATCCGGTATATAACGAAGTGTGACAGCAGTCGAATACAATGTTCCATTTGCTCTAAAATATAAAAACGAGAGGAGGCCCAGCAAGCTTGTGACATCATATTAGAATAAAATGTCCCTTGGAACAGAAGTTAAATTTGATTGACGTATCATGCTATAAAATTGGAAACATAACTGAAGTCAAAATTTTGTGGCTGCTTCATGGTGAAAACTTGCTATCATACGAAAATGACGACGCAGGAAAGTCATAAGTTGTGACACTTTGCTCTCGCCGTCTCTCCGGCCTCCTCCCTCACCTCCGTCACCTTTACTAGCGCCACAGATTTATTTGTGTCATACCTTCAACTTCATATCGATCGAGATGTATTACTACTTTACATTCATTAGAATTTCTTAATCTTTGGCGGTAGGCTACGGTTATTACTGAGGATAACAGAAATGTACAAACCCAAAATCGGTTATTTGAGAAACCGGTTATTTCGAGCTGTTTTAACAGTCAGGTAAAACTGAAGACGAAAAAACCGGTGTGACTGAAAACGAGTTGTTTCACCTATACCAACCATTTCCAGGTGAAATACTTTCTTGCTAGTAGTCGAAAAGTAGAAAAAAATTTCTGTGTAATATCGGACTTTCTCAATTCTCTTATTAGTATACTGCCCATTATCAGTGTTCTGCAGTGTTCAGAAAATTTGCTCCTAGTATTTAACGCGTAAAAACACAACACTGAATAACGCTGACTTTGGTTGTAAGTAATCGTCTCTACGCTTTTACCGTCGCAGAGGCCTTCATTAACCTCACCACTCCTTATCGTTAGGTTAATGGACTTGCAAGCCAGCCACTGGAGGTGGAGTTCCACCCACAAAAAAAGGTATGTCGCCCGGGGCACTGCGAGCTCGCTCGCAAGCTGGTCTGCCAATTTCAGCCAATTACTTATTTAGAGGTATTACGTAAGCCCTTTGTGCATCTTTTTCCAGCTGAAAAGCGCACCCGGACGGAAATGTGGCGCTGATGAATTATTTCCTCGCTGTGAAGCGTTGGCGGGATGCAAACTAGCTGGCAGGGTATTCGTGACACCGCTCCAAATATTTACAGCGACCGAATCGCCTGTGAAATCAAAGAACGGAAACAGGAAGCTTGCAGTTAGCTGTAGCTCACCAGTTTTGGCACGTTTGTGCAGACAACTTTACATTATACTCAAGTCTAATGAGAAACGACAGAGATGAAACGCTCGCTGTAGCGTAGTTTCGAGGTATGGTACGGCTGTTTGTACTTCATGAAATTAATACACTCAGCACTTACAGCTCCCCCACACAACATAGTGGACTGCAATTGATACTTATTTGATAATATTTTCTAAAACAGAAAGTCTGTCTGTACCTTTTTTGAAGTCCTGTTTTTCCTTTTATTTCCATCGTTATGGGAAGATGACCATTTATGAAATGCAGTTTCCTGCTTCTTTTCCAGCGTGGAACGTTTCTGAAGTCGTCTTCTACACCTTTTGCTTACTACTTCACTCAGCTGTGCACTTTTTCCCTATTTCTGTTGTTATTTCGATCTTCCTCTTTACGTTCATAGATTTTATTATGTTGAAAACTGTCCAGGTTATTATGTTTCCATATTTCTGTTCGATCTACAATATTAACTTATTTATACAATTTTCTTACCGTTATTTTGTTTATCTGACAAGTAACAGTTCAATATGTTGCAAAAATGCCATGTCAGCCTATTAGGAATTATTCGTAATTTCATCGGCTTTGTTGTGTGACGCAGGAAACGATGGCAGTAGAAAATGGCTGGAGGATGTGAGGATGTAAACACTTGACAAAATATAAACCCAATTTTTAATCAGTATTAACAACTCAGAGCGTAAACACAAGAAGGAACAATAGAAGGAATCACTTCGCAGTTCATCATAACGCCACTTAATATCTAATACAATGTCATACACCCTTAAATAACTTGTCTTTGGATTCAGTCGACTTTACAATAAGAGCACATGGATTGAAGTACCAAAAATAACAACCTCAATACCTAATATTACCATAATGGGGTGACATACTGTAACGTCTACGCTCTCGCGTACGTTAACTCTTTAAAGCTTGTACTATGGTAAGTTGACGGGCTTCACCTTATAAGAAAGGATTTTAGTAAATATGTTGACCGCGTGTACCTGAATGGAGGCAAAATCAGACATACACTCACTCAGTAACTACACGTGCAACTACACGTTAGGACGGGCAAGAAATATACACAGCAGATGCTACCAATTGTTAATAATACGGTCGCCAGCCTAATTAGGCATTAAGTGAGTTTTTCCCTTGTACAAGTGGATGTACGTACAAGCATAACAACACGTAGTAATACTGCATTATACGGTAAACTTGAGAACCAGAAAAATCTACTGAACTAATATTTTCACTTTCTGTACTAATATGGACAAGCTATAAATACACAACATTACACTATAATGTTTACTACAAACTGCGTTTTTGTCTATTGATCCGACTGAAATCGGGCGTAGGTTACCCTAGAAATAGCACTTTTGAAACACACATACAATGTCAATTTTAAGAAGTGTAAACACTGATAAATTTAGGTTTTATATAGACTTTAACTTTGCTGGTCAAAGCAGTTCAGTACACTTCAGGATTCAAATGAATAGAAAATAAAAAAGGGGGGGGGGGGAACCCTGAAACTGTTATGATCACTGTAGTGAAAGTTTGATTATTGAGAGCATTAAGCATTCTAGATTTCCAAAATATGATTTACCACTCTTTCTTGTCTTATTTCCTGCTCATTTAACTACCGTTATTTTTGTCTCAATTTAAATAACTTCATTACTAAACCAATTTCAACATTATCTTCCAACTTTGTTAGACCTATATTATTCGTCCAGTATTCATTAACAACAAAGTTCTTTAAACATCATTTTAACATTGATAGGTTTGCAGGTAATTATTATTAACATAAACTTTAAATCTTCATCTTGGGATACTCGGATTCCACAACATGTGGAAAGGACCCTGTCTAGGTTAGTTGTGAGGATAATTAATTGATAGGACAGTTCTGGTAAAATTTAAGTTGTTATTGAACAGTATGTTGCAAAAGTGACACTGGTCCACACGAATACAGTACTGAAAGTGTCAACCTGTTCTTATCGATGAGGCGGTCGGCAGGCGGCGAGATGGCGAGGCACAAAGCACACGTGCAATTACAGCAATGGCTCATGAAATATCGGCACTTCACTTCTTCATAGCGTCGCAATACTTTTCCATTTAGTGCCTATGGAATATTGCCATGCTGTATAGACGTCGGAAACAGCGCATCCGAGGATTAACGAAACCACTTTTTCCAGGAGAGCCTCCTCGATCAGGCACGTGTTTCTCAGATCGATGCCCAACTCCAACTACTACTGGTGAGCCCGTTATGCCGTACCGTGCCCATGTGCAGTTTCCCGCGCTCGCCTACCTCCACCTTTTCCTGCTCCCCTACAGACAGGGTATTCACCAAAGGTTTTACATTCCACATATTCTAATACATTGCCTACGTATGGACCAGGCGTACAAATACAACTTTCACATCTTACAATAGTTTCAACATTAGGTACACTTCCCTTCGATTACAACATTACTTGAAATTTGACATAAATATTAAAATTTACATCGAAATTTGTTTATAGCTTTTTCAACATAATGTCATGAAACAAAAAAGAAATGAAACCAGAATATCGATTATACTAATTTATCGAAATTCAGAAGACAAAAATTTATTACATATACAGTAGGATAACGTTAGTGTTGTTACAATACCACAAATTGCTCTATACAATAAAAAGAGAATACAAAAATATTCAACAAAGGATGTTAAGACGGAACCCAGTTCTAAAATAAACCCAACCAAAGCTGTCACTTTGCTTAACGCTTGACAAAGGTGATACAAAATCAAGAATGAAAACTAAATGCAATGAGAGATAAAATTTTTCACATTGTTCGAACAAATAAAGCCTTTCGAAGTCAATATTCCTGGCCAAACTGCAGAGATGGACTAACCCTGTCGGAGGCACGGGGTAGCGAAACTGAATTAGGTCTGCTTAGGCACTGATATATTCGTAGTGTACATTTTGTACAAATTGAATAATCTAAATGTAACGGCTAACAAAAGCAGTCAAGTGTTTATAATGTGCATGATCTACGCTCTAGTTATTGAAATATACATACTTAAAGATATTATGGGAGACATAGAATACCACTTAGCATTTAGCACAGCAACTGTAAGGTAGAGTGCAAAGAAATGACAAAGAATCAAATAAGAAAATTATGTTTTATCTTTTATTTTATATGTCTAGAAACAAAGTTTATATAATTATAATATAAGTTTCGTAATCTTAGTGCAAGACAGTAATTATTATTGATATTGTTGTAGTACATGTTCTCGTGCTTTTATTTCACTGGAATTTTCAATAGCGTTGTTGGACTCTATTGCAATTAAACTTTTCTTTCAGTTTATAAAATGGACATATTGGCTTGTGATTCTTGATTCATCGTGGAGAGAGGACAATTTTTATTGGTTTCATTATAGAAGAACGTCTCCTGCATGATGCAACTGTGGCACAGATGGTCAACAAGTACATGATTATAAGTGATGTACAGGGAAATGATTCGCTTAAGTCCCATTTAATTATAAATTGAAGGATTCCTGGACTGTCTATCTAACAGCAACATTCACAATCATAATGGCTGCACGTAGGCGCCTACGATACATTTTTATTTTTGGCAGCATCTGCTCCTTATCGAACTCATTGTGAATTTCTACCAGAACCTCTATTGCTACAGACAGAGTATCATTGGAAGCTACTATGATAAATTTAGTTTCGACACAGTGGTGACTTCTTTCATCGCCATGTATCGTTGTGACAGTTTTTGTACAAATAACTGTACATATACAAACATTGATAGAAGAACTGTTTCTTGAGTCGACAATGCATCGTTATGAGCTAGTTCACCCTGCATTGTTTCGATTAACCTCCTTCTTCACCGTTGGTAAATTTTAATGTCATATCACTGCAATTTTTAGTGCCAAAAGTAACAGTATTGACTGTAACTGTAGCTCGTTCCATCAATAAAAACTTAGTTACGGTTTTTTATCTGGTGGGCCATTTATCGAAATCCATTTTTGGAGACTCTAAATATTGTTGGACTAAATTTACTCCTTCAAGAACTGTGTGGCGAAAGTTGATGTTGGATGAAAAAGTAAAAATCAAACTGGTTTTAACGAAATTGGAAAGGCTGTATACTAGTATAAGGGTAACTCATCATTTTAGTTCATATAATTTGCTCTCAAATGTACAGTTCGGTTTTGCGAAGTGGTTTAACAACCGAAAATGCTACACTATCTTTTCTATGTGCAGCGATGGATGGATAATACAAAACTGCGAGTAGGAGGCATCTTCTTTGATTTAACGAAGGCGTCTGACTGTGTTGAACAGAAAACTGTATTATGTAAGTAGAATGCGAGATATTCACAACTGGTTTTTATTATACTTTAGAGAGATGCAATAAAAGGTCATTCTCCAAAGTAAAGAGAATGGCTGTGACGTGGCGACTGACTGGGGTACAGTTAAGTGGAAGTGTGGTGCCTCAGGGGTCAGGCTGGGACCACTATTCATTCTTACATATATGAATGATATGACATGTAACAGCAGAAGTGAATGTAAAATATTTATGTTTGCTGATGACGTTAGCTTGGTAATGAAGCATTCGAGAGCATCTAAAACAATGTGTCAAATATAATTATTGTAGTTCAAGGCATAAATTAGTGGCTTGTAGACAAGAAAACTTCGTTAAATCACAATAAAGCTTAGTTTTTAGAGTTTCTAATACACAGTTCAATAAAAAGTGACAATATGATAACGCAGAAAGGGCGTATGATTAGTATAGTCCCAATTACTAGGTGATCAGACAGAGGGTACACTTTCATGGACAGCTTATGTTCAGGATCTCAAAAACTTATTGCTATTGTATTTACCATCAGAACAGTGGCTGCAATAAGTGATAGTCCAATATATGGAATTATATGCTTACCATTGACAAAAAGCATCTTTGGTTAAGAAATGGGCAGTTCGAACAACATGTGGTGTAAATTAGCGACCCTCTAGACGACCCCTCTTCAGGAGGCTGTAACTCTCACATTGACCTCTCAATGTATGTTTTATTTAATGTTGTTTACAGTAAAAGCTTATTCCCAAGAATTAGCAGCATTCACTCAGTTAATACTAGGCATATATACAATCTACATTTGAATCGAATATCCTTTAATGTCGTGCAGAAAGGCGTGTAATATCCTCCTGCATGCAATAAATTATCACAAGAACTAAAAGAAAAACTTAGCATTAGCCCTCGTTCTTTCAAATCTGAATTGAAAACTTTCCTCAGAGCTCAATCCTATTCGGGTTGGAAAATTCTGGAAAAATTCAAGCAGTTTCTTGTGTTATTTTTTGACAATGACGATACACACTCAACAACTTAACGTCAGTATAGGATATGTGTAAATTTAGCAACTTTTCTGCTGTAATTTTATGTACTGACTTATTCCATAACCATGGTGCTCCACTTCTCAATTGGGTCTCATGGAACTAAAGTGCTTGTCATTTACGACGGCGGCCGAGTTTAGGTTAGTTCTGCGCATCTGACTCACAAAACGCAGTCAGCCAATGAACAGAGAACGACGTTGCCAGAGCTCGACTGCAGTGCAGAGCACGGACGAGTGTCTTCAGTTTTAGAAACATTCAGTCATAAATAAAGTAATTGAACATAAGCAGTGACTTGGGAGAAGACTTTCTTTAATAGAAAGTTTGGGAAAAGCATTCTTTATACCAATTGCTTCATATTCTATTAATTAATTAAACCAAATAAGCAATAAGCCTCCTAATTCAGGCGATAGCAAGGAAAGGTGTTTGTATCATTCTCACGAACTTTACCGCAATAAAGAACATCAGTAATTGTTTATTTCCTGCTGTAATTCGACGAAACGTAATTCATAGTCATACCAACAGTGTTTGTATTTTGTGTGACATGTATAAGTCCTCCAGGAGCTCTGTTAAATGAGATGATGCGTTAGCGTAATGGTTAAGGTGCTTAGTTGCTAAGTGAGAGGATCCGAGTTGAAACCTCGTTCGATGCTTTATATTTTCTGTATTTAAAAACAATATCAAAGTGTCTTACTTCATGAATTTTATTCGTTTGAATGTAATTTTTTGAAATTTCTAGTGCTTTGTCTCTTCATTATAATCATAATAAGTTTTCGGTTTTTCTAATTTTGTCCTCTAATATTTCTTTTTGCAGTAATTAAAAATAATTAAAAGACACACATACAATACTCATGTTATCTGTTTTGTTCGTATAACTTCTCTTCCGCAGTCGCTGTTTTACTATTCATATTGAGATTTATTCTTTTGCGACAGTATTAAAAGTACTATTTAGAGCAGAATTTCGGCTCGTACGTTGCCGAGCTACTTGATAGTCGGACGCAATTCTTTGCTTCATTGCTTTGGCAACATGATGATAATCAATGTTTTCGTTGACTGATCTATGTTTTGGCAAGTATTTGAGGTCCGTTGTGACAAACACAAATTGTTTGTGCACTGTGCCTCACTGACAATATATTTTAGTTTTTTCTATGTTTTATTACGTCCACAATTCACTTTTGTGTACTTCGCCAACTTTGTTTTAATCAGAACTTTTTAGAAAAAAATCGAAATAACTCTGGTATAAATAAAACTTTTATTACAGTCGCGAAAGACGGAATATTTCTCAATATTGCATACGACACCTATCTGGTACTTAAATTAAATGAAATATTGTTATACAGTAAATTTTATATGAAATTTAGGTACCTTGTCCACATATCATTCTCAACATTGTGGCAACTAAAATCGACCATACGGGAAGTATACGCTATGGACTTTTACCTCTGGAAACTCTTCAAAATTTCGTGCAATGGTTTACTACATTTAATGCTGCACAGTAACGGCGTTGAACATCGAAACAAAATTAAGTCATTTATGGGGGGAAGGCGTCAGTCAAGAAGATGTGTAAAAATAAAATTTTGGGGCCAAATAGTTTTTGTGAAATCGAATGATAAGTGTCAAAGCAGTCGGAACACTGTGTGTCAGCACAGGCGAGGATGCAGTGATGATAAAATCGCGCACAGCGCGGAATGCGGGGAGCACTTCTCTGTAGCAGCGAAAGGGTTAATGCGGATGTGGCGGCTTTACTTCATAAACTGCGCGCGCCACCCTCAACGTAAGTTTGCGAACTATACTATACTATGGCGCTCCTTCTCTTGGCGCGTACGTCGTTTGCAACTTGGCAACGCAGCAATCCTCCCGCGTTTGGGGGGGCATGCATGAGCCGCCAAGATAAAAGAATTGAACTGTAGATGTGTAAAACAACACAATAATAATGAAGCATCCAGCCCCTGATTCCTACGTTTATTTAAGTATAGCTTAACATTTATAATATATCTGTATTTGACTAGAAACTCGTTGCAGCATCGGATGACGTGAGATATTCATGTATTTACTCATTACAGTTTAAATAATGTACAATTATGTTGTGACTTGACCATGAGCTTTTATCCTGTGTTTAGTACAGTCATTTGTGAAATATTAAATTAAAAATTAGAGTGATAGTCACTTTACGAACATCTGGTTTGTGCAGATTAGTGTTCATATGATAGTGCATAAGTAGACATACAGAGCCGAGCTCCTAGTCTTTTGTTAGTGAGCATTGAGGATAAGAGGATAGTGAGTGAACATGAGTGACCAGAGTGTTACAGGGCCTAAGACAAGCATTTGTGGCACTTAGAACATTTTCTGGCCATGATCTTGAAGACTCGAAAAGATTTCAGGATTTTGACAGTTCTGTGGGAGTGAACTGTGGATTTTGAATTTTGTCAGTGTTTGCTTGTGGCTTTTGGTCATTGATTCTTTTGCAGCAGCGCGAACATTTTAACTGTTTGAATCATCTCTGGGCTTTAATATTTTGCTGCACTTCAGTATTTAAAGTTAGGTGAATTTGCCATATGTTGTTCACGATAGCTTTGACGATTAATAAACTTTTGATTTTGCTGTGAATGTTCGTGAGATTTCGTGCTAGTGATCCTTAAGACTGGCTACGGGTTTCGTGAATTAATGGGTGGTTTTGTTTATTTATCGTCAGTGAATGCTCTGCATCCTCTACATAATTACCTTTGCACTAATAGTTTAAATATTGCTTACTTGATTTATTTATTTTATGTGAGGCTACGACTGACATAAAGCTGTGCGCTTGTCTGAAATAAATCCTTCGTTTGAATTCGAAACAACCTGAATTACGCAAAACCCTATTCTATGGGATCATAACTTAATATTTCACTATTATTCCTATTATTTATTGCGTGCTCAAATTAATTTTTTTAATTTAGTTTCTAGGTAATAAAAGGTTTTTACACAAATTTTGTGTCGGGATTAGGGGCTAAAAGCGACAGAGAATGACCATCTCATACGACTTCAGCGAGCCATGCTGAAGTTATTGGATGGTCAGATAATCCAGTTGCAATTGAGTTGCGACACCTTTAGACGTTGGCTCATTACGTTCTATAATGTTTTGTTGAATCACTCTAAACTTATCTGCTGCTCCTAAAGGTTATTGAATAGTTCCGTGTCATTTTATTTTTAACTCCATAGAGCTGTGGTTAATCGTGAAATTCTTATCCGAATCATTCCATCCGTTTCTCTAGTGGAACTGGGTAGGTTTTCATCCCAACAAACTGTGCTCAAGAATCAGATGAGACAAGTAAGTCTCTAAAAGCCGTCGACACATCTTACATATGTGGTAATGAGAGCCTTTAGTGGCTGAAATATTGTAACAACTTCGTTCTTCAAAACCCTTATATCGGCCTGACATGTTAAGAGCTGTTTGATGTAGCCTACATCACCACAGCCCTCACCCCCGCTTCCACACACACACACCCACACACACACACACACACACACAATCTCTGCCACTTCAGCTTACTGCTGCACATCACGGCGACGTCTGTCGCTGCCTCGCAATACCAGTCTGGGGATGTAATGCGCTACCTGTCAGAGCCAGAAGATGCGCTTATGCGTGGTATGTAGTGGGAATAGCAGCAGACTGCGCTGGATGGAGCCAAAGCGTTCCTTAGAAGTTCTTCTCGTACGTGCTTCGAAATGGGATGAGATCTTTACTGGAAGGACTGGAAGGATTGTGTGTTATCTGAGACAGGGAGACGATGGAATACCAAATACATACTTGTAAGAGCCAAATCCATTGTTAATTTTGTATATATTTACGAGCTTATTTTGGGCATTTCGATGTGTGCCCTACCATTTGTTTGTACCGCCTTTAAACTAATAAAATCAGAAGACACAAAAGAGTTTGTTTCCCCTAATGAATATTGTCCTAACCTCAAAGAAATTGTCGAGCATATCAGCTTTATGTGGACTGTGGACTAAAATTCATGGCTTCGTTCATATGACCCATAGTAAGACCCATCATAATCAGCGAATATCTGCTTATTACAGTAGTGTTTATTGAACCCGTAATCTCACTGTACAGACATGTAGTTGTAACTGGTTTCGAATCTCAGCAGTCAGCATCAGAGGAAAGAAAAATGTTCACTTCGGATCCGTATCATATATTTTTTGTGAAAACGATAGGGTGAAATCATAAGTAGTGTTTCGTATGAATATCTAATTTAATTATGAGACACTTTAATACCGTGGTTATGTATAGTAGTATAATCGTAACAAAATAGATAAATCACAAGTTCTGACATTAGTTAGTCTCTATACATCCAATCGAAAAGTTATGCAATTGTTTAGCCTCGTTTTTTCATTTCCTATTCGACACTGCCGTAGCTTTTATATCTGCTCAACACTGGACTTCTTAGGCTTTATGGATTCCTTACGACGAGAACTTTTCTCTGACTTGTCATTTCTATAATTCCTAGGATATTTAGGAGACAAATGACATACAAATCTTTTATTAATTTGTAATTTTCAATTTAATAACGAGTTTTACGTACATTCCAGTGAATATTTTGATCGTCACACTTCGGCACGTATGTCACATTAATCCTTTGCATATTTGTTGGTACTTATATACCTGCATCGGAGAAGCACTATGTTTCATATACGCTGCAGCAACGTCCTCAAAAGGAAATTTTTTTTATCGCCTCTTATAGAATTCATCTTCTAACAGTTCAGATTTGTATGTGCTCGACTTTAGCTTGCGCTTTTTTTGGCTGTTCTTTCCTTGTTGTTGTTGACCTAATTTCAATTTTGTCAAATATATAACGTGTCTTGGACTTACCACAAAACACGCTGGCTGGGTTGCCATCTCATTTTCATCAGTGACTTATCATTTGTGCAGAACTCCATTTTCACTGGGATCCTTTCTTCTCCTGCAGCATCTAATGCCGGTTGTATAGCTTTGGAATCCCATAATTGGCGTAGTGAGTTCCTTAAATAATTCGACTGCATCTTAACATACACAAGTAACAAAAGGTCATAGGTTTATTAATACACCCACGCCTTTGCATACTTACTTTATGAAATACAAGTGTCTTATTTCGTTTGTGTTGAAACAAGGCGAATACAGACAATACAAAAAATAGTCAAGTGGCTACTTTGAGCCATTAGGCGAGTGGCCAGACGCTAGATGCTAACACGGTTCAAATGGCTCTGAGCACTATGGGACTTAACATCTGAGGTCATCATGTAGGGAAGCAGCCTACTCACGCCGTATAAAATCCACATCAGTCTTTCCATTGTGTGCCAGCCAGTCTGCTGTAATTAGCTCTGACGTCATAAATGTTGCGCAATACTTTAAAAATCAAGTAAATAACCTGAAACGTTTCTAGCATGTCAGGAGTAATACTAAATCAATATGTGTTGAATATCAGTTCAATAACTTTAACCATTTTCGAAATTTGGACGATTTTCTGTAAAAATCATTGGCGCAACAGAAAAAGAGCTAGAAACTTAAAAATTTATATTTGGAGTCCTTTTGCATAATAATTTAGTAGAAACAGTATTCTGGATCTCACAAATTAAAATTTTAGTTGAAATTCATAATTTTCTGGTTTTGTCTTAAAAATTAAGGAAGCGAGATAGATTAAGTAGGCTAATAAATAAGGCTAGGATGTTTAAATTTAAGTAGAAGGGAGATCCACTATAATCATAAAGATGTGAGAAGTTTCAACTGAATAACTATAAAACTAGAGCGATAGCGTATCTCCAAAGGGCAAGTTCAGAACTTGTCTACTGCGTGTATTGTAATTAAATTAATTCTCGCGCCCAAAATATTTGACTTAGCCACGTCAGACTTTTATTATGATTACTTACCTGTGTGCTGATTGCACATTTAAACTGAGAGCTTCATCGGCCATCAGCTAAGGAAGCAATGATTTATTCGATAACTTAAAGTGGTGCATTACTAGCCCAGCAGATAGTCGGGAGAGCAATTTTGATCAGGCGTTCCCTTAGCCGTCCGCACCGCGGCTTTATATATAAGAACGCTGGGCGAGAGAGGAAAGCCCCAGTTCTCTCCAGACGCTGAATAGCACACCACTTGTGCCGGGAGTCGCGTCGCGTCGGTATCATTGCTATAAACAGCCTCGGATGCTGTAATAAGTTACTCGGGATCTGTGTAACCATGAAATCGTTTTCGAGTGAAGTGTTAATTCTGGGATGAGTTTAATGATCTATTTTCAATTTGCGTATGTCGTATTTTCATGTGCCATCGCGGGACAAACATTCTACCACTATTTAACGTGGCATTTGATGAACATTATCATCAAATTATGGCGAGCATTCACTTAAACATTTAGTTTGAACAGTTATAGTTGCATCAGCGCATTAGACTCTGAACTGCTCTGGTAGTTGGATTGTGTGGATTCTTTTGGTCTGTGACTTTCAGAATATAGTGAACATTTTTTGAGAATCGTTTTTTTTTTCTATTATGAATCCCAGACAATCTCCTAATTCGTCAGAGCTATAAGCTATAGCTATAAATGTATTTCTCAGATGAAATGGGCACTAGGAATTCTAATTACAGGCTTCACGTTTTGCTAATCACTTTCTGGTTGCCAATATTGTAGTTAGAGAGCCAGTGTTGAGAACGGCAAAAGACAGCATTAAATAAATAATAGGAACATTTTTATATCAATAATTCCACCCTCCGTACCACATATGGTGCTAATCGGCCGGGAAAAACAAACAAAACATTATTGTTAACAATTATTCCACCCGCCGCCCCACATATGTTGCTAATCGGCCGGGAAAAACAAAACATTTTAAACAACAATAATTCCACCCTCCGTACCACATATGGTGCTAATCGGCCGGGAAATGCATCTTTTCTACATTACACTCTACATTTAAATAACAACATATATTCCACCTGCCACCCCACAATCAGTCCCCTAGAACTTAGAACTACTTAAACCTAACGTCCTAAGGACATCACACACATCCATGCCTGAGGCAGGATTCGAAACTGCGACCGTAGCAGTCGCGCGGTTCCGGACTGAAGCTCCTAGAACCGCAGCCGGTGACGCTAATACGTAAACAGTTGTCTGAACGCAAAGTTACATAATCTCTGCAGTTCATAAATCTAAAGGATAAGGTATAACACTTTACCAGCATTGTAACAATTAATTGTCACAATGTATATACGCAAATGAATTTGTCACTTACCTTAATTGAGACATTTAGAAAATGCTAAATAATTAACTGTAGATGAGGACGCGTAATAAAATTTAGTGAGAGTACTGATGATATCTTTTTGAATAGCCTTAAGTTTTCACGCTGTTTCTCTCTGCTTGTGGTCCTCCTGTTTAGAACCTAGTGTAGAATTGTTCTTACTATTAAATATTGTCTATCTAGTATTAATTCTACTTTCCGATCAACCACTTCGTCTTCTTGTAATATTTATATATTGACTCACCTAATATTGTAGTGATATATGATATGTATACAAATACATCATATATACATTTCCTTTTCACCATTACACAGGCACTATTATTATTATTATATTCCTTTCTCAGACGTCATGTCGGGTTAAAAATGGGAAGTGACGCAGACCTTGATCAAGCGTGACTTCCTTTTAACTGTTACATTGCATTTAGGAACTTTTGGGTAATTGAACATGTATCAATAATTACATATTTCTGTAGTTGTGTATATACGTTTGGATGTAGCTGTATTGCGTTGATGTACTGGTGGATATTGTGTGGTATGACTCCTGTAGTTGACAGTATAATTGGTACAATGTCAACTTTATCCTGATGCCACATGTCGTTGACTTCCTCAGCCAGATGTATATTTGTTGTATTGGGTATGGATATTTCGATTAGTTGTGTTAATTTCTTCTTTTTATTGGTGAGTATGGTTTCAGGTTTGTTATGTGGTGTTGTTTTATCTGTTATAATGGTTATGTTCCAGTATAATTTGTATTCATAATTCTCCAGTACATTTTGTGGTGCATACGTGTATGTCGGAATGTGTTGTTTTATTAGTTTATGTTGTATGGCAAGTTGTTGATGTGTTGTTTTTGCTACATTGTCGTGTCTTCTGGGGTATTCTGTATTTGCTAGTATTGTACATCTCCTTGTGATGTGATCTACTGCTTCTATTTGTTGTTTGCAAAGTTTGCATTTATCTGTTGTGGTATTGGGATCTTTAATAATATGCTTGCTGTAATATCTGGTGTTTATTGTTTGATCCTGTATTGCAATCACGAATCCTCCCGTCTCACTGTATGTATTGCCTTTTCTTAGCCATGTGTTGGATGCGTCTTGATAGATGTGTGGTTGTGTTAGATAATACAGGTGCTTGCCATGTAGTGTTTTCTTTTTCCAATTTACTTTCTTTGTATCTGTTGATGTTATGTGATCTAAAGGGTTGTAGAAGTGGTTATGAAATTGCAGTGGTGTAGCTGATGTATTTATATGAGTTTATTATTATTATTATTATTATTATTATTACTGTGTTGAGACAGAGCCTTTAATCAATCAAAACATAACTTTCAATCAGTACTAATAATGTAATAACTTTAAAAAACTGTTAAAAACATGATCTATCATATAAAAAGCAAGTATACAGTAAGAAATAAAAGAAATAAAACGTTAAGAAAATGATAATAGAGTTTTATCAGGTAAGGATTTGCATAGCATTGTACCAATATACAAATATATGTTTTGGAGTGGAGATACGGGAGGAAAATAAAACTTATTTTTCCAACTTAGGAGATTTGTAGACCTAAAATTTACGAAAGAGTCGCTAATTCTTCCTTGAATGTAATTATAAATTGTAGCCCATAAATACTCCACCTTTCCACTCTCCTGGCAAATGAAAACTACATGTTCAGGTTTGAAGGATGCAGTCTTAGGAGAAGAGGCGCTGTGTCGGCGGCTGCCGAGAGTTCCACTGCCTTTGAAACAGTTTCCTCCGGAGCCGCCGCTGCCGCCGCCGCCACCGCCGCCGCCAATGCTGAAGCGGATAGCGGGATAGTGGGTGGGGGCGCGCCGCACAGGACCGCCGGGGTTCTCTGCCGCCCCGCCGCCGTTCGGCTGGGAGAGTCGGCGCAATTTCACAGCCGTCGCCTCAGCCGCCCCCTGCGGGACTCGTATCGAGTTCCCAGTCACAGGGCGACGAGGCGCGAGCCGAGCGCTGATGCTCACACGAGGAGAAGACTTCGTACCCACTGCAGTCCGGAACACCACTCGCCAGCTCCAAACAGCGACGAGACACATCTGTCTGCTGCCTTAACACGATTATATCGTGAAATAGAACCTTAATTAAATTTCTTTTATTTCGGCACCTCTTACGTTTCTCTTGCCTTTGTCTTTACCTAGTATATGGCGCATTACATATCAGTTTCATTTTCTTAAGTTGCTCATATTGCTCTAGGGTTTACTCGCTCCTTCTTTGTTCATACAGGGTGATCAAAAGTCAGTATAAATTTGAAAACTTAATAAACCACGGAATAAAGTAGATAGAGAGGTAAAAATTGACACACATACTTGGAATGACATGGGGTTTTATTAGAACAAAAAAAATCAAAGTTCACAAAATGTCCGACAGATGGCGCTGGACAGCAAAACGTCAGTAACTGCTACCGTGACGGGTGAGAGGTATGCCGATATGTTACAGAATCGCATCATCCCAAGCGTGACTGATAAACGCCTGCTGGGAAGTACGATGTTTATGCAGGATGGCGCTCCACCCCATATTGTTAGACGCATGAAAGATCTCTTGCGCGTGTCGTTTGGTGATGATCGTGTGCTCAGCCGCCACTTTCGTCATGCTTGGCCTCCCAGGTCCACAGACGTCAGTCCGTGCGATTTTTGGCTTTGGGGTTACCTGAAGTCGCAAGTGTATCGTGATCGACCGACATGTCTAGGGATGCTGAAAGACAACATCCGACGCCAGTGCCTCACCATAACTCCGGACATGCTTTACAGTGCTGTTCGCAACATTATTCCTCGACTACAGCTATTTTTGAGGAATGATGGTGAACAGATTGAGCATTTCCTGTGAAGAACATCATCTTTGCTTTGTCTTTTTGTTATCCTAATTATTTCTATTCTGATCAGTTTATGCACCATCTGTCGGACATTTTTGTATTTTTTTGGTTCTAATAAAACCCCATGTCATTCCAAGGATGTGTGTCAATTTGTACCTCTCTATCTACATTATTCCATGATTTATTCAGTTTTCAAATTTACACTGACTTTTTGATCACCCGGTATCTTCTTCGCCTTTTGCTATTGCCTTAGTCCTGCATTGGGCGCACGGTCGGCAGGGTTAAGTACGGATTCGGCACGATGAATTTTAAGGGGCGGCCGGATGCCCTTCCTGCCGCCACCCCATACCACCTGGGACGGAATTAGTGTACCCTAGCTGTCTGCTACTAGTGTAAATCGTGAAATAGTGTGAATGTGTTTCAGACGTCTGCGAGTCGTGTAACTGAGGCGGAACGTGGGGACCAGCCCGGTATTCACCTAGTAGGATGTGAAAAACCACCTAAGAACCACATCCAGGCTGGCCGGCACCCTGGCCGTCGTCGTTAACCGACTGGGCGGATTCAATCCGGGCCCGGCGCGCCTACCCGAGTCCAGGAAGCAGCGCGTTGTTAATTTAATTACTTTAATAATTTAATTACAAGTATGCAAATTTCTTTAAGTAGCCAGATAAATAGCACTCCATGTCATACATGAAGCAACTTGACTAATTCAGGGTTGGAAATTCAAGTAAGTGGGTAAGATCAACACCATAGAATTTATCTTTCACGTAGATTATTTATTGTATCTAAGTATTTGGTTGCACATCCTAACTACACATAACTGGCACCTGACTAGGAATATTTAAGTAACCATTACATGAGAATGTAACAGAGCACAATTTAACTACAGCAAGAAGAAACACAGAAAACGGGGGTGGGAGACAAAAATAAAATGGCTCTGAGCACTATGGGACTTAACTTCTGAGGTCATCAATCCCCTAGAACTTAGTACTACTTAAACCTAACTGCTGAGGTCATCAGTCCCCTAGAACTTAGTACTACTTAAACCTAACTATCCTAAAGACATCACACATATCCATGTCCGAGGCAGGATTGGAACCTGCGACCGTAGCGGTCGCGCGGTTCCAGACTGTAGCGCCTAGAACCGCTCGGCCACCTCTGCCGGCGGTGGGAGACAATGATACGATCATCTCCATTGCATTCATACCATAAAAATAACTCAATGAGATTCGTATTACGATTCTACGCATGCACTATTGTTTAACCAACACACGAGGTTGTGCGATAATTATTCAACAGCCGGCCTGAGTGGCCGAGCGGTTAAAGACGCTACAGTCTGGATCCGCACGTCGCTACGGTCGCAGGTTCGAATCCTGCCTCGGGCATGGATGTGTGTCATGTCCTTAGGTTAGTTAGGTTTAAGTAGTTCTAAGTTCTAGGGGACTTATGACCACAGCAGTTGAGTCCCATAGTGCTCAGAGCCAATTTTGAATTATTCAACATACTAACTGCGTCTGCTGCTTGCAAACGGCCGAACTAGAGCACGTGGTTCATTCCGAATCAAACTGTTGTGCTGCTTTCTAGAAAGCGCACGAAAGAACAGATATTCTTGCACAAATTATAGCTCGTTAAACAAGAAAACTGTTAAAGCCTATTGCGGTGCCGCGGTAGACCAGAAGGGTCATTGATTACCAAACAAGTGGCACAAAATCGACACAAAGACAAAAAGCAACTTCCACAAAATATAAGATTAAAAATCATACTCGCTTCGACACAGTATTACACTCTCGTACGGTTGAAGTGATCCTAATCAGCTTTTCCTAATCAGATTTACGGTTTGAAATTCTATTTCATCGTTGTTCAAAATGAACAATGTAACTTCCACACTTTTAACTCAAACACCCAAAAATCGCCTATTTAAAGCAGTATAATTATGGCACATTCGGAAAAATAACTCGCTTCACACGCTTCAGTTAAGCTGAAGTTCTTAAGTATTTCTACAGTTAAAAATAACGAAGTCCTATCTCAACCTGCTTCCTATCACCTGAAACGGGGGTTAGGATTCGTACTCACCAAGCGTTCACCGAAGAGTGCCGCTTTCTCTCACGAGATTACCTAGCTCCCCGTGCAGCGGAAGCTACCAGAGGAGTAGCCTTCCGTCACCAACCTCACACACAAGAACAGCCTTCGACACAGCCTTCGACTAAAATGGGTAAACCTCTCTGTTCAGGTACTGGATACCTAAGTTGGTCATCCTGTGCTCTCCTTCGAACTAGAACCAACATCGTCTGCTCCCAGCAGACGATGGCCGACCCAGCGTTTCCCACAAAACAAAACCGAAACCCCACATTAAAACACACATATAATATTCAATAGGCCTTATTTGAGTGCTCAGTCTTTCTGGAAGAGTTCATGAATTGAGCTAAAATCAAGTAGTAAAGTTAATAAGTTGTACCGAATTCGACAAGTGTCTTATGAAACGACTTCACAGAGACGTTTCACTATCTTTAACTTTAGTCTTGTTTTTTAATTTGTTGGATTTTATCGCTGAAGTAACTTGTACACTTGGTGAGCCAACTATAGAATTATCCTTATATTCTTATTTTTATTGCATTTTGTACAATTATATAACTGACGAATACGTGTAGACTTCCAGTAACGGCGTTTAACGAGCTTGCGACACAAACTCGTCATGGCTACTGTTCTGCAGTTTGTTGTGAACTGTAGCGCTATCAACAAGATAACTCCACAGAGACTGTGGCCTAGTACATGCAATATTTTAAATGCGTGTGGTGATGCTAAGCTGCTTTTGTGTGTATCTCTTGACGATGTCACTATGGCTTCATTATGTTAGGAAATGTGTTAAAACAGACGCCGTGTCATACTCTAAGCCCATGTTTACCGTACGTATGTCAGTAATATTTTTCATTATCGCCTCTTTTATTGTTTTAAGACGTAGACAGTTCACTAGATCTATTTGCTTTTTCCTCATGTTTTGCTGCAGATCTGTGGACAGTCATCGCTGACCGAGGAAGGTAGTCTCAGGCCTTAAAAATTTTGTGATCGTAGACGGAAATAAAAGAAATTTATTCTATGCTTTCCGGATCACTGTTCTTTTGGTGATCATGTCACAGCTTGGAGAAATATAATTTATTACATAAATATAGATACGTTTTCTAATGAACGATCACGGTACCTACGCTCCGAACTGTGCACTAGCTTTACTAACGATTTTGATCGGAAGGTGGTTGTTGCTAAAAGACTGAATACTTTTGTACAGAATTTTCTGCGATTTGCTTTTTACACTTATTTTACTGTATATTACAATGAAACAATGTTACACGATTGTGTGGCATGAATTTCATGAATTTTCTGAAGATCAAACTAAAGTCACAGAGAAAACAATTAAAATATTAAAAAAATGTGAGTAGCTTATAGGTTGGCCGCGGTACACAACAATTTGGGTAACGCAGTAGTGTTTCGATAAATTTTTGTCATCACCTTGGAATTTTTATCTTTATCGTATGCAAATTGCAACGTATATTTAGTGTTCGTTTAAGTTTCTCGTTACTGTATGTTTAAGTATTTCAGTATGTTTTCCTATTGTCAGATATCGCCTCTTTTGCTTTTTGGCAAAATTACTACAGGATATTCACGGTAGCACAGTATGCCAAATGCAAAATTACCACATGGTTTGCCTAGCGAATGTACTGATTGAATTTTTTTAATTAGAAAAGGCTGTTGCCAGAACCCCTTTCTGTCAAGAAAGAAATAACTAACAGGCTCTTATGAAGAACTACGATAGTGTGAGAAGTGATGTGGAGAAAGGTTCAAATGGTTCAAATGGCTCTGAGCACTATGGGACTTAACATCTATGGTCATCAGTCCCCTAGAACTTAGAACTACTTAAACCTAACTAACCTAAGGACATCACACACATCCATGCCCGAGGCAGGATTGGAACCTGCGACTGTAGCAGTCGCGCGGCTCCGGACTGTGCGCCTAGAACCGCTAGACCACCGCGGCCGGCTGTGGAGAAAGTTTGCGACACAGTTCCAGTATTTATTTTAGATTCTTCGCAAGGGCTTTAATGGTATGCCTGCCAGAATGAGAACATTGTCTGAAACCGAAGTTGCATTTGTTATCCAAATGCTCATCAGATACTTACACAATAAAATGAATACTCAAATATAGAGAACATACTCTGAATCCGAATAATTTATATATTTAATCATCTTAGGTGCCAGAGCTATTAACACCGTATTAGTACCACAGGTCAGTCAGCAAATCTGTGAACTTTTACAGGCAAAACTGAATACATCAAAGCCTGTACCTTAGGATTTCGTACTGAATCTGGAACATGTCCTACTCCTGATCAGCAAGCCAAAGGCTGAAAGTCAGTACTAAGTGGCCACACAGAGGCTACATTCCACCCAACAAAAGTATATTTCTGTCACAGCTCCTTTCATTATTACGATTTTCTCTGTTAAATTAAGATGCTTAAAATAACTTCCTAGTTCAATATGTGAGAGTTGGACTGCTTCTCCCCTTTTCTTCTTTTATCCATTTCATCAATCACCATCTTACTTTTAGTCATGGCTTTGTCGTCATGACAAGCCTTTCATTTGAAGAACCCGCCACAGGTGACACGAACAATGTCAAAGGCTCTTCAAAAAGTTTATTATCAAAACCAAGAAACACTATTCCTCTACTCCGACGAATAACATAACTTGACTGGCGAAAGTCACTGATTGAAAGCCGTAGTTTAGAAACGAATAAGCTGGTCACACAAAAAGAAAAAGCTAGGTGTCGTTGAGACTATCTTGAAGGAAATTTCAGCTACCCGTTCCGTTCGTTCGTCAAGGCACGGAGCTGACTTTCCACAAAAAGGTTTGCGTTTCTCCATCTGGACAGAGTTAAAGTTCGCTTTGAGCGTTCTACAGTCATGTATTGGAAGAATAATTTGAGTCAAGTTTTACGACGTCTACAATCACAGAGAGAGACCCGCCAGGGGCGTCGCGGGAACCCCGGCCGTTGTCCGCAGCGGCGGCGGCGGCAGCAGCGGCTGGTCGGCGTCTGAGACGTTGGCGTCGGCGTGGGTTTGATGTCCAGAAGGGATTCCTGACTGTGTGTCAAGTGCCGAAGGATTCTTTTCTTTTTTTGTGGTTGGTAGAGACTTAGAACTACAGACTTCGCCGATTTTGCTGCTTATGTGGAATATAGAGTTTTTATTACACATATAAGACAGGACTTAGACTCATAATTGGGTCCTCACACGTGTTTTGTTGTTAGGCGTACTTCATTGAATGTGGCATGTAGCTACTTAGAGTGGTGATAATATGTCTGTTGCCTTAAATATAAAGAATAGATCGTGGCACCCGATAACTGCGCCAGCTCTCCGTTTAGACTATTCCTACAGTCTGCAACTGCCGAGTTGCGCCGTGTAAATTGTCTACTGTGTCGAACATTTTCTGTGCTTTGTCTTTGACTTTTTTGCTTCTATTACTTTTTGTGTATTGCGTCTTGAAGTTCCGTTGTGTGTGTCCGTCAACGGGCTTCCAGCGCCATCCGTAGACATCTGTTTTGTATCACCTGAAGTGACTTGAAATTCGTTGTACAAGTCGTCCGGACCTGCAGTCTGTTTGGCGGCAGGATGTCTTGGTACCTGTTTTCGGTCACCTGTATTGCCGAAGTAAGTAGGTTCCCGCGACCCGCGACCTCTGGCGACATTGTTAAGGCTGCCTTACGGGAGCCAGGAAATCTACTTCTTGGCAAGCGGGCAACCCCCGACTCTGTTACGTATAATGTGTTGTCGCCATTGCAGGCGTAACGTAGCTCCATATCAATTGGTATCTTCCGCTCCACACGCCCTTGGAACAAGCGAACTTCACCATCGCTATGGTACCATTACAAATATGAAAGCGACCGCCGATCTCGCGCCTCTTCATGAGCAGTAGCTGTCACCACCCCCCTATTTCACTTTGACGGAGCAAAATCATTTTTTTGACTGTCCTTGTCTTATCTTATTATTTCGTGATATGCCACAGACTGAGGCATAGGTTTCAATCCTAAGGGACTATGTTACCAGTCACCAAATAATATAAATAATCTACGAGCCTACGCTTCTTATTTTACTTGACCGTTCTGCTAAATATCCTGCTATACTGTTCCATTATTGTTTAGTAAAAACATTTTTGATTTTGAGTTGTCCTATGCAAGATATCTCATTTATATTGTTCTTATTACGTCACCTGTATGGAGAGCAATATATTTTGAAGTATCATAGAATTTCACACACATTTGAACATTTTTCGATCTGTTGCAGCCTCTTGGCGCTTAGAAAGTGTACCGAGTAATAAGGAAAACAAACATGAGATCGTGTTGAAATGGCACTGGCCACAGCACCCGCTTATGTATGGAATATTAATCACTACATATAAGTCTTCAGGTAAATACATATAGTTCCTGTGTATTATTATCTTATCACTTAAATATATTTGGTGCTATACCTTATAATGTGCAGATTCAAAATGTGTAAGTGGTAAGCTTGTATCAGTAACCATGATTTGATGAAACTTCATTTTCCCTTTGAGCGGACACTTTGCACGACGCTCCCCCCCCCCTTTCCATAACCCCCCCCCCCCCCCCCCACGCAGCACCGAAATAACGTGGGCCGAGGTGTCGGCCTACAAAATCAGTATTTGCTCTTGAGCGAAAACTTTTGACCACTCCTGCTCTAAATGGAACGTAATTGAAATGGAGTAATACTTTCCCGAACTTCCAGCCGCGTCAGCAGGTTAAACTGCCACAAGCTTTCTACCCAATACTCCTTCGCCATTGTCGAGTGGAGTAACTGTTGGGCTGCTGGTACGCCCTTCTATTAGAAACTTTGGGGACCGGTTTCTTACGCCAAAACACCAAAAAGTTCATATAACCATATGTCCGAAAATTTTACGTTTCCAAGTTGTTGGTAGTTACCGTCCATGGCTTTCCAGGTACAACCCAACAACTTTGCTTATCTATGCACCCACGTTGCCGGTTTGATGACAGGGAGAGTCGTTTATATTCGTCTTTCGTCTGTCTCCAGTGTGTCCATTGGATACATGCACTAAAGGTACTGGTTTTACTGAACGTACGCCATTCAAAAATGACAGGACAATCAGTTTGTGTCCAGGAGGCATGACTTTTATAAACGGCCGCGCGAATGGTAATGGGTACAAAAATGCACGGCTATATGAGACGACGTTTCCAGAACGATGACAGTCGAGTCATTAAACGTATAGTGCTGTGTATCGTCGTGTTGTCGAGACAGGATCCGTAGGATCACAGACTGTTCATCGAGGAACACCATACATACTCGCCTGTGTGAGCAAGAAGACCACATTCTACGAGCTGTCAAAGAAGAGTCAGGTAACAGAGGAAGACAAATGACCCTGGCAAGTGATACATCTGGAAATTCTGCATGGAGGATGCTTCACAAGTAACTCATTTACCCGTGTCATCTTAAACGTATGATGGGCCTTACATTCACCGATCACCCACCACGGGAGAACCTTTGATGATGGTTTGTTGCACACTGGCAATCCATTGTTTCTCTTCATTTTTGCTTGCAGACGACGCAAAATTCCAACAACCAACACATATGGCCCTATTCCAGTACTCATGCTTCAGTACAGGCTAGACATGAGCATCAGTTTATGATTAATCGTTGGCTACAATTGTTGGTAGGGCCATATGTTTTTCCACCACAAATTACAAGTTCCGCTTACAGGGAATTTTTTCAGAACACCCTCCAAAACCTATTACAAAATGTGCCGCTGCATATAAAAAGAAATACGTGGTTTACGCATGGAAGAACACCAATATACGAGGTGGATTCAAGTTCTAAGGCCTCCGATTTTTTTTCTCCGGACTGGAAAGAGATAGAAACATGCGCAATGTTTTAAAATGAGGCCGCGTTCATTGTCAATACGTCCCAGAGATGGCAGCACCGTACGGCAGATGGAATTTTACCGCCAGCGGCGAGAATGAGAACTGTTTTAAATACTTAAGCCAGCCGGAGTGGCCGAGCGGTTAAAGGCGCTACAGCCTGGAACCGCACGACCGCTACGGTCGCAGGTTCGAATCCTGCCTCGGGCATGGATGTGTGTGATGTCCTTAGGTTAGTTAGGTTTAAGTAGTTCTAAGTTCTAGGGGACTTATGACCACAGCAGTTGAGTCCCATAGTGCTCAGAGCCAGCCAAATACTTACAATGGCGATGTTTTCCTTACTTGAACAGCGTGCAATCATTCGTTTTCTGAATTTGTGTGGTGTGAAACCAATTGAAATTCATCGACAGTTGAAGGAGACATGTGGTGATGGACTTATGGATGTGTCGAAAGTGCGGTCGTGGGTGCGACAGTTTAATGAAGGCAGAACATGGTGTGACAACAAACCGAAACAACCTCGGGCTCGCACAAGCCGGTCTGACGACATGATCGAGAAAGTGGAGAGAATTGTTTTGGGGGATCGCCGAATGACTGTTGAACAGATCGCCTCCGGAGTTGGCATTTCTGTGGGTTCTGTGCACACAATCCTGCATGACGACCTGAAAATGCGAAAAGTATCATCCAAATGGGTGCCACGAATGCTGACGGACGACCACATGGCTGCCCGTGTGCCATGTTGCCAAGCAATGTTGACGCTCAACGACAGCATGAATGGGACTTTCTTTTCGTCGGTTGTGACAATGGATGAGACGTGGATGCCATTTTTCAATCCAGAAACAAAGCGCCAGTCAGCTCAATGGAAGCACACAGATTCACCGCCACCAAAAAAATTTCGGGTAACCGCCAGTGCTGAATAAATGATGGTGTCCATGTTCTGGGACAGCGAGGGCGTAATCCTTACCCATTGCGTTCCAAAGGGCACTACGGTAACAGGTGCATCCTACGAAAATGTTTTGAAGAACAAATTCCTTCCTGCACTGCAACAAAAACGTCCGGGAAGGGCTGCGCGTGTGCTGTTTCACCAAGACAACGCACCCGCACATCGAGCTAACGTTACGCAACAGTTTCTTCGTGATAACAACTTTGAAATGATTCCTCATGCTGCCTACTCACCTGACCTGGCTCCTAGTGACTTTTGGCTTTTTTCCAACAATGAAAGACACTCTCTGTGGCCGCACATACACCAGCCGTGCTGCTATTGCCTCAGCGATTTTCCAATGGTCAAAACAGACTCCTAAAGAAGCCTTCGCCGCTCCCATGGAATCATGGCGTCAGCGTTGTGAAAAATGTGTACGTCTGCAGGGCGATTACGTCGAGAAGTAACGCCAGTTTCATCGATTTCGGGAGAGTAGTTAATCAGAAAAAAAATTGGAGGCCTTAGAACTAGAATGCACCTAGTATTTCAGCCTCAGTCAAGATGCACTGGCTGGTATTTATCATTACAGATGAATAGGTCGAGCAGGTACAGTTCAATGGCCTACAGATTTCCAAATCTCAGACCTGTCAATCCTTCGGATTATTATGCGGGGCACTTAAAACAATTAGTCTGTGTAACAGACCTCCCAGATACAGAAACTCTTCATCTACGTATCATAGAAGTTTACGAAATCATATGAAACCTCAGCGAAGTTTTGAAATGGAGCGAAAGTTCGTGATTCTACAAGTGCATGCACGTTTGGAAGCAAGAGGAGGACTTTTCGAGCATTTCTTATAAGTTTATGTGTTGATGAGTTCCAATCACCTTGCAACATAACCTTCCAGTACTGGTGGTGGTAAAACTCTACCTGAGTTGGAAGATTACTGTCGCTTTGTCATGTCCTATAGCTCCTGCAAGTTACCGTCTGTAGTAAATGGTTTCTTAAATTCGTGTGTTCCACGAAATTACTGGTCGCTGCGAGTTATTGCCGGGTATTAATAATTTCTAGTGGAAGATTTTAACCAACCGTCAAAAATTTGAACGTAACGAATAACGCAATATTTTTAACCACTACAGAAGGCACCTATACAGGGCTTAATAGGCAGTATATAGCTTTTATTTGCTTTCATGACCCAGAATTAGACTGTGGTACTGACTTTCACCTATTCTTTATGATGGAGGGAGCAAATAATCAGTCGAGAGTAGAGATTAATTGATATTTATTCAGTACCGATGGTATTTCAACAACTAGTCGTGTTTCACTTGCAATATACATCATCAAAACTGGTCTCTCTAGTTAACATGGTTCAGTTTCGCCACGTAATTATGGAATGAGATAGGGGAGCGCAGACCTGGCTTCAATGTAATTTTATGCAGGCACACAATTATACCTAAACCCATACTTATTACATTCAATTGTTATAGGTGACTCAGAACAAGTTCATCAAAAAGACTACAAGCAAAACTAGGTCAAGGTGGAAGAGTATTTCGCAAGTCTTTATCAATTCAGTGGACATTAAAATCCGATACTTTTCCTAGTGGCACGAGTTTAAACCATGTGTATTACTTATCGCACAACATCGCCAACAAATCAGATTGTTATGGGGGAGCACAAGAAACATCATCACTTCAATGCTATTTAACGCACGTGGCCAAGTTTCAGTAGCCAACAGAAATCCAGAAAAATACGGACATACAAGATTATTCCTTCCCTATTCTACACTTTCCTACTGTCGTATGATTATTCATAGTGTAAAATACATTTTCAGACCGAAACTACAGTTCATCAATGTGGTTGTTGCTCCAACCCACCACGTGGCGCGAAAGCAAGTTCACAAAGGAAACACATAGAAAATAAATAAAAATCCCCCAAAATATTACTGTAAATGAAAGAGCAGATTAAAATGCATTGAATGGGTGAATTTCCGTTAAGCACAGAGCAAAAATATGACCGTGAGCTTAAGGCGCATGGTGAGTGCCCTGACCAAGGAACAAACGCAAAGTTCTACGAAAATTCGAATAAATTACGAAAATAAATTCCCTTATGGGGCTTAGTGGTAATCTCGCACCTGATTTCGACGTCTGGACTTCATTACCGATCAGATTTTAGACAATCTAATACCTTTGTTAACGTTACCAAAACGAGAGCTGCGTCTCCATGTCTGTCCAGCGCCGCGACCCAGGAACAAGTGCTCCCCGGACATCGCGCCTAACTGTTCTTCGTTCAAAAGGTAGTGGAGGGGATGGTTCGCCAACCTAACAGAGAAAATCCTCGAGGCTTCGCGATCTCTCTCATCTGACTTTCCCCCTCCACCATCTTTGCTTTCACGTTTAGGGGGTTGGTACCCTCCTACCACAGAACGACTCTACACATGCAATGCTACGACCTCTGACCAGAGCTTTCTGCTACATCACGTACTATATCGTTCATACCGTCCAAGGTCGCATAAGGGAAAGAATGCAAGTAAACGTGGCACTCATGAAATAAAATGGATAAGTAAACAAATAAACACCACTTGGTCCATTCTCTTCTGTTTCCCATACACGGAATTCGCTTCTGCAGAGTCAAAACACTCTAGCTATAGTTCTCCTGTATCGGAATTTATTGGAAAAATATGGAACGGGACAACAAGATCCGTTTCAACCTAAATCGTAAGCTTTGATTAGTAAACCGAAGACGAAGGATTTTCCAACATGTGTTTACATCAACTATTTTTCTTGTTTTGGTGTAGGGAACGTAACTGCTGGCTGTGACGTCACTCTGTCCGCTGTATCGGCATGTATAGGTGACAATGCGCCCACTTCAGCATCTCGATTTCTGGATCTCACTCCGCGCAGAGATGTAGATCGCCGTCTGTATTAAGGGACTCGTCTACGATCTTTATTTCAATGGTTTCTTTAGTTACGCTGTCCCAGCAGCTGTTAGTACACGTTGATTGACATAAGACTGGTTTCACAGTGTGTTTTGTAAACCACAATTGTTTTAAGACAAGCCGCATCTTTAATTCGTCACAGTAATCTTCGGTTTTTCGACGGAGACCTGGATATTGTTATGATTTATATCTCTTCATGAGGCGGCTTATCGCATCCATATGAAGTCACTATCCGAGCTAACGCTCCATGTCTAATCAACTTGATGTTGACGGAACATTAAATCCAATCTTTCTTCCTATTATGAAGCGCAGAAAGGTTAAAATACACTGTGAATGCGGCCTGTCACGCGTCCGACACACAGTGCGCACTCTAAAACAACGAAGGAACAAGCTTGAGAAGGTTAAGATTTAGTCCCCTACGCTACCCCGAAAAGATTGTTTTAGCTTAGCAGGCTCTAGAAAGCGAAGCCAGCATACGAGGGCAAGCTGGAAAGTAACGCCTCCGAATTTTTATGTAAAAATTCTTAAAGCTTTTTATACAAAATAAACTTTGCTAAATTTTATATATTTATTCTTTGTGGCTACGCATTTATTTCTCAACATAATTATCCTGGCGACGAACACATTTTACTCAACGACAGACCAGTTTGTTTACAACGTGACTGTAGAATGTTTGACTTTCTTGACGTCGGTTAACCTCACCTCTGCTTGTACCGTTTATCACTATCAGAGTGAAGTACTCGTAGGTGTTCTGTAAGTTTTGGAAAGAGACGAAAATCGAAAGTGGTCAAGTCAGGACTGTATGAAGAGTGATCGATGACAGTGAAGATAAAGCGTCGGATTGTTGCAGATGTCGCAGCGTCGTGTGTGGTCCGGCATTCACATGCTGAAAGAGTGTGGTAAAATTCTGCGAAATCGAATCTCGATTACAGCACACTGTTTCTCATGCATCGTTATAGTTACGTTTCATATCGCCTTGGTACATAGGCCGGTGGCAGGGTTAAAAAATTGCTCGTGAGGCGGAAATTGCTTACATCCTACATGTTATGATGACAAAGTGTATTTGAAAACGATACTGGTTGAGTGCAACACTGTTTCTGCTGGGGGATTTTTATAGTCCTAAAATGCTAAACGCAGAAAGAAAACAATAAATATAATGTTTTTTTTACTCATTTACACAGTTACTGTCACCAGCACACCCACAAAACATCAAACAGCTACACTTTTCCGCAGCACAAGTGCATCGCAGCGTTGAGCATAGACTCTCCTGGGAGCATGCGCATCGAATCATCAGAAGACCATCTGCCGGATCAACAGGTACATTGTCTGGTAGTGTGGCTGACTGTAGCACTTTGTACGCTTCGTCACGACTCTATCCACGTTTTAGAGGGTCTAACACCGGTTCTCGTTTGTCCATTGCAGACTTCCACACTGTACGCTGTCGGTGTGCTCAGTTAACGTACTCATTGAAGGTTTCACTCGTCGGAGGCAGCGATTTTAATTCGGGAGTGGATGAAATTCTCGGTTTTGCCATTTTGTACTCCAAACGAGAAATCGTATATCGCACGTTCTTTCTTTTACCTTGAGGACTTTAGCACCTTGGCAATGATAGCTGTCGCCTCTTTCACGATGTCCGATACGATTGACATAAGGTTAACCAAAGATGAAATGCTATAATCCTGTTTGAACTTCTGAGCTATTTTCTTTATTCTTATTCCTTGAAAGCTTCTAACAGTGGCAGAGAGCGTGTGCTTCAAGGGGGCTAGTGCAAATATCAGCGTGCTTCGTTACCGTTGGTCAAACATCAACAAACATGTTTCTCGGACTGAGTTGTTCCAGGGTTACGTTGCTTGCCATTCCAGACTCAGCGTATTAGTGAAGCAGAAAAACGAATACTTCAGTATCATCTGATATCGTCTTAATGTGATCACGTACATAGTTTATTGCCATCAGTAATGTTTTTTGAACGATTATACCATCTAATTACTCATTTCCGATGAACAAGAATGTTTTTGGCATCTGTTACTTCAATAGGGACGTAGTCCCTACTGGTGAGAACGAGCTGTTGAGCCGCTTTGACAGAAAGACGATACTGAACGAAATGTTTCCGTAGGACCTTAGTCACTTGATATTTGCTTTCATTCTCATTCAGTACTACTTGTTGAGATGTAAGAGCTGTGTACAGAGTGAACGGATGTTTTCTCGCCACTTGTGAACTCGCGCGCGTGAATCTGTTTGAGGTTTTGATACTGTATGCTTTGTATCAATGAAATATCAAATATACGTCTGAGTCTTTGAGCTTGCTTTCCACAAATTGGATAGCCTTTTGAAGAAAGTGAAAGATTTACCTATTAGTAGGCCTAGCTGTTGTCGGGAGTACAGTACACCCATCGATAATAACTGCATTTGGAGATGACTGAATCCTCTCGGATGCTTCAGTGGCCAGCAGTTCCTTTAACTTTGATTTGGCAGTGAATCTCATCTGCCCATCAACTCTGAATGGGGAACTGGGGAAGGTTGCCACTCCGTGCTTCAACAAGTCTGCAACATCGATTGATCTAGAACACATTAAGCTAATCACCCTTGAGTAAATCAATACTGTGTCGAATACGAGCCATGTAAAGACCTCCGTGTTCTTCTTCACGACATATAGCGCTACAACTTTTCTCGTGAAGGCGTTGCGGAACTCTCCTGGCGATTTTTCTCCGAATGTCTGCATCTGCTACCTTCAGAAGGAAACTGCTTGGTCCACGTTAACTGTAGCAGATGCAACACTGCCACTCATAGTGTTCGTTATTTCAATACCATATTAATGAGGATATAGGGGATCGATGCAGCGAGATAATGCCTTAAATTCTTCCTAGCCATAGTGATGCATGATGGAACTGTCTGCATTGTCATCACCACGCTTACCACCTACATCTTTGACTAGCTGACTGCCGATGTGGTAACTGTGTGCCTATATCTTCACAAAACGTGGATTAAGAGTTTGGCCCACAGTGCCACGTTGACCCTTCCCATATGGCATGAATGTAGTTTCAGTGAACATGTAGCTCCAAATAACATTCCAGCATCCCGGTTTGTGTTGCATCACGTGCTCTCACTTCAGAAATTTCTGCAATACACGATTAAGTAGTTTTTCTATAGATGTCAAACAGTACCTCGCATAGTGGAAGTGATTAGTTGCAAAAAACTAGGGGAGCATTTCCTCCGCTTCCAAGAGATCTAGTGGAAAATATCCTTCTCTTTTATTCTAAAGTCCAACATCATTAACACCAGCTTGGTAAGACAGTCCACCCACAACTTAATTGTTTTGCTGACTTTCGTTTCCAACGTCACTGGAATGGTCAGCATGGCTTCTAATTTTTCATCTTTCAAAATATCCTCAGCAGGTGTTCGGCTACAATTACCTGTTCACGGATATTCTGAGGAAATTTCTTTCTTGCAAGCATACGAGTGACACCACCAAATGCAAAGTTCATAAGTTATTGCAGACCACTGTTTGCCATAAGACTTCCAACAAAACCAAGGGAACTCATAAGCATGTGCATCCCCCCTAGCCGGAGAACAAACTTGTCGCATGAATCAGGTAAGATCCACGTTAATCCATCTGCTACTCTGTATAATGCCTGGTTTGTTGTAAGCACAACACATTCTGGGCCTGCATCATTTGTGAGTCGTTTGACCTCCATCATGGCATCGGGGTCCGAAGGTATCATGTCGATTAGAGGTGTATATGAAGCTTTTCCTTTGTTTAACGAGGGATGCTTTTTTTCTTTAGATATTGCAACAATATTACTCATAGTGCCTGAAATAGTTTCATGTAGTGAGTTGACGATAAACCGGAAACGACAAACATTTCCATATGAGCTTCACGCTCAAAAGTCATAAAATTTGCCAATAAATTCTTTGTTACGCATAATGTTATCAACTGCAACCATTAAAATGTTCTGGTAATGGGCCACAGTATCTTTATTCACATTTGTGACCATGATAGCAGGCAAGATGCCATCAAATTTTTTGGAAATATTGGCAGCAGTGCGCTTCAGTGGACACCAAAATCGTATTTAGTTACATTCTGTATTTGTGATTGCATCTTGTCAGTTTCTTTATTTCTTTTACGATCTTTTTGATGCTGTATTCTCAGTAAAAGAAACATCGTAGTCATGTTGCACAATCATAAGTTGTGAGGATGCCATATTCAAAAATAGAATTATGTTCGAGATCCCACAACCGGTTAGTAACACAGCATCACGACTGAAGTGGTCCGCCAAATTCTTAAGTACAATCTTACACTGCAGAGTACCACCACTCTCTACATACGTATTGTTAATAACTAATGAACTCCAAATTCGTTTTTGGTCACTGTTCATCTCCTGATCACACGTCTCAGTGCGTCATCGTCTTCCTCCTCTCCATTTTTGCCTTCTGCAGCTGCGGCAATATTAAATTTTCCCATCAATCTGCAGTTAAAGTAGCTATCGTCTGCTGCTGCATGCACTTCACTAACAACTCCCAAAATTCTGAATCTGACTTCGTCCTTTCGTTGCATTTATCACGTGTAATCCACTTGAAAGCTGTCTATTTCCAGAAACCACTGCATGCCACAAAATATACAGTGCTGAAGAAAATAGAAAACTGGAAGCTCTGAACGGCGCGTTCTTCTAGTGTTTCACTCCCAGATTCTCTTACAATGTTTTCTTTCTTCTTTCTTTCTACAAGCTTTGCGATAAGCCATTCTGACGTATACATTGATACACAGCATTTATACAAAGAATTGTCATGTCCGAATCAGCACGTAATTGTTCGTGAAGGGCAGTGTGCACAATGTTCCCTCTCTTCTTACTCTTGTCGCTTGTAGTAACCAACAATTCTGATTGTGACTGGCACAGGAGTTCCGGAGCAGTTTTAAATTAGCACTTAGATGTCGTTACAGTCCTTCACATAACTAATCCTTAAAATTAACAGGAATTACTGAAGTAACGTGAGGAAATAATCAGACTCCTATTATAAAAACAAGTAAAAGCCTTTAAAAAATACAATAATGGTATTCTACTGTCTACATACAGTTGCCCAGCAGTGCCAAAATTATACGCACTGATGAGCGGATTCCATTATAAAAGTTTGGGTGTAACTCATTTCTACGTCATAGGTTTCTGCCACCGAACTAACAAGTTACAGTTCGGAACCATCTTGCGGCTGAGGACCCCAAATATACAGGGTGTTACAAAAAGGTACGGCCAAACTTTCGGGAAACATTCCTCACACAAAAAGAAAGAAAATATGTTATGTGGACATGTGTACGGAAACGCTTACTTTACATGTTAGAGCTCATTTTATTACTTCTCTTCAAATCACATTAATCATGGAATGGAAACACACAGCAACATAACGTACCAGCGTGACTTCAAACACTTTGTTACAGGAAATGTTCAAAATGTCCTCCGTTAGCGTGGGTACATGCATCCACTCTCCGTCGCATGGAATCCCTGATGCGCTGATGCAGCCCTGGAGAATGGCGTATTGTATCACAGCCGTCCACAATACGAGCACGAAGAGTCTCTAGATTTGGTAGCGGGGTTGCGTAGACAAGAGCTTTCAAATGCCGCCATAAATGAAAGTCAAGAGGGTTGAGGTGAGGAGAGCGTGGAGGCCATGGAATTGGTCCGCCTCTACCAATCCATCGGTCACCGTATCTGTTGTTGAGAAGCGTACGAACACTTCGACTGAAATGTGCAGAAGCTCCATCGTGCATGAACCACATGTTGTGTCGTACTTGTAAAGGCACATGTTCTAGCAGCACAGGTAGAGTATCCCGTATGAAATCATGGCGGTGAATCGAGGAAGTACAGTACATACTGACGAAACTAAAATGAGCTCTAACATGGAAATTAAGCGTTTTCGGACACATGTCCACATAAAATCTTTTCTTTATTTGTGTGTGAGGAATGTTTCCTGAAAGTCTGGCCTTACCTTTTTGTAACACCCTGTACAGACATCAAAAATAAACAATGCACGATGTGAACAACGTAAGAATGTTGATATAAATAATCGGAATTATTACTTTTCAGCAAGCCCTCGCAGTTCTTTGTGTAGTTATAGCCGGCCGATGTGGCCGAGCGGATCTAGGCGCTACAGTCTGGAACCGCGCGACCGCTACGGTCGCAGGTTCGAATCCTGCCTCGGGCATGGATGTGTGTGATGTCCTTAGCTTAGTTGGGTTTAAGTAGTTCTAAGTTCTAGGGGACTGATGACCTCCGAAGTTAAGTCCCATAGTGCTCAGAGCCATTTGAACAATTTTTTTTTATTTTTACTTTTTTTTTTTAGTTGTAGTAGGAACCTCAGTGACGTCACAGCAGGCAGCCTGAGCATATAAGGGCGTACCGACAGCCCCTGAATACTTGATCGAAAGCTCGTGGCAATTTAACCACTTGACTCGGCTGGAAGCCAGAGAACCTTTTATGCAGTGTTACTGCGGTGAAATTCTTGATTCTTACGTAACTGAAATGAATTTGGCGGATTTCTGGCCGCCAGATGCTACGGTAAGGAATAAATTTGTTGAGCCTCTCCTGAAATAGATACACTCAGTATTTATTGATTTAATTTAGTCGACCAGTGAAAGTTTAGAAATTTATTCTGATCATTTAGTAATACAATATAAATTCAGTCATTTATTACACTCAATAAGAGATTCACTCGCGAAGGACGCTTTATCGGCGATTAGGGTCGAGAGAATTTTAAAGACGTGAACTGGAAACAGAGCCGTATAGTAGCTGCAGCTAATAGGCGTCCATGATTCCAGATGACGCGTGAGTCGTCTGTACAGACCGATTACACTCATAGACAGCTGACGGAGCCACCGTGCGCCCACCGCCAGTCGGTAGGTAGCAGACGTCTCGTAGCGCACGTAGCGGTATCTGTTGAGCTGCGCTCCGAATTCAGCGTTGATGGATGTCGGCAATACGCGTGCTGGTGACTTCCACCTCAGTAGCTCCTATGTCGTTAGTTCTCCAAACCGAATTTCCATTGTATCTCCGATGCTGCCTGCCATTTCGCTGGTCTCTCCTATTCTCATGCTTGAGTCTCACATGCTGCAATTTTGAACAATGCTGATTCAGACTGGTGGAAACGTTTCTCTCTCGTCTCTCGTGTCCAATTCTTACAATTATAGCCCAAATCGCTTTTGCCGCTCTATTCACGTGTGCTCTCCGATAACACTTTGTACTGTGGGCAACTCCTGGTCTCGAGGGACATCGATTGGCGTTGCTTAGCGTTCTAAGACAGAATCGTCTCACAGAAAGTAAGTTTGTCCTGACCGCAGCCATCTAAGTGCTGCAGTCGGCTTATTTCTAGGAAACCTTCATAGCCCCCCAGCCCTCCCTTTGACCCCCTCCCTCAGACTTTCTCTGTGTGCCACTGGATGGCTGTCTTCTGAAAAGTACACGGGAAAGGAAGAAATTTCATCACTCTCCAATTTCCATTAAATTCCACCTTATTTGGTCACTACGCTATCATAATTTAATGTTAACATGTAGAAGTTTTCCTACGGATATTCCTGGAACCGCTATGAATCCCGGTTTCGTTTACGTACCATAATTTTCATTTTAATACGGAATGACAAATTCTAAATATATTTTATTTACACCAGAAATTACACCCGCTCCTATAAAGAATAATTTCTGTGATTATAACGCCGTTACTCACTGGTACTATTCGGTAAGAAGCTCTTTTCATCTCGAAGCAAGGCGTACAGATTAAAAATATCATTATCAGCATTATTTCCGCTTAGAAATACAGTGGACGTGGCTTCTAATCGTAGCGAATTTGCTTCCTATAGAAATTTACCTCATCTAACTGATGAGAACGTCTGTCCTATCTTCTGCCCATTTCATTCATACTTTAAAGTGGTCTCCTCCAGCTGTTAGTAATTGGAGAGACTCGAATATTTCGATACAAGTTCTCTTTTATCTTTTAGATCTTAATGGAATTGAAATTTAAGTGTTCTAAATCTTTTAAAACCTAATTGTATTTATTTATCACTTGGTGCTTTTCCTCTCAAGTCAGCGCGAACGACTTTTTTTGCTGTCCGTGCTTACGAGCTGTCTGCAGAATATTAATCTTCTCTTTCTGTATTTTAACTGTACCGTATCTCACGGTGGAAAATTTGTACAGTAGTCTGCTAGTTCTAATTTTCTCCGTAGCTAAGCCCGTCACATGTTTGACCATTTTAAGGAATGGCACTTGGAAAGTACCACTAAGCTACTGTAGTCATGAAGTTTAAGTGAGTAGAATTTTAATTTACGTATTCCCTTACGGAGGCAATACTTTCTTCCTAGGCGTAACTCCAGCACACAGCTGTAGAGAATGGGAAATAAGCTTGTTATTCGACTATTTGTCTCTCGTAGCTCATTAACAGTTTTCTACTGAATTCAACTTAGAACATGACATCGGTTTTATTTGCGATATAGTTTCACAATCGATTATCGATTATGAAAGTAAAGTCCATAACATCGAGCAACAAACGCTTTTACTCTAACCACAATTTATTTCTAGTGTTTCTTTTTTTCCCCTGTACATAAGACACATTTATCACAACAGCACAACGTTTCTGATTGTTTTCTGACTTCATAGATACTATATAATCCTTCTGAAACTGAATTTGAGGAATCCTATGAGAAAACTATATTTAGAATGTTGATACCAGCTTACTTTACCATCCCATATTTTACTACCATGAACTAAGGATCTATAATAATTGAAGATCATAACAGAACAATTAGTTTCAAGAAATTTAGCTAGTTTAAAAATATTATCCCCCATTGAAAAGGAAACTGTTGTGCAATATTAAAATTCAATTAAACGAGACATTAAAAATATAACATTTATTCAACAGGTGATACAGAACAAAGGACAGTGTTTTACACATATATGTATCAGTTGACTTAACATTACTAAAATATAAATCATCTCCATCTACATATATACCCCGCAATCTAGCGTATGGTGCATGGCGGAGGATATCTTGCACTACTCTTTGTCATTTCCTTTCCTGTTCCATTCACAAATAGAGCGAGAGACGACTACCTATATGCCTCTTTACGTGCACTAACTTCTCTTACCTTCGTGTTCTGAATGTGAAATGTATGTTGCCGGTAGTAGAATCGTTCTGCAGTCAGCTTTAAATGTCGGTTCTCTAATTTTATCAGTGGTGTTCCGCGAAAAGAAAGCCGTCTTTCTTCCACGGAATCGGAATTCACGGAGCATCACTGTAATACTTGCATGTTGATCGAACCCGTGTGTTAAGAGTTATATCTTGTGACTGGTTTGATGCACCCCACATCCTTTGCCAACCATTCTTCATCTCAAAGTATCACTTGCAATCTACGTCCTCAGTTATTTTGTGGATGTATTCCAGTATTTGTCTTTCTCCACAGATATTACCCCCTACAGCTCCCTCTAGTACGGTGGAGGTTACTCCTTGATTCTTAACACATCCGCTATCATTTTGTCCCTTCTTCTTATTAGCGTTTTCCATATACTCCTTTCCTCGCTGATTCTGCTGAGAACCTCCTCATTCTGTGTCTTATCAGTCTATCTACTTTTTAACATTCTTTTGCAGCACCACATGTCAAACTTCTGATTCTCTTCTATTACGGTTTTCCCACTGTCCATGATTCACTAACACACAATGTTGTGCTACAAACGTACATTCTCAGAAATTTCTTCCACAAACTGAGGCCTGCGTTTGATACAATAAACTTCTCTCGGCCAGTAATGCCCTTTCGGCCAGTGCTAGTCAGCTTTTTATGTCCTCCTTGTTCCGTCCGCTATGGTTTATTTTGCTGCCTAGGTAGCAAAATTCCTTATCTTTAAGATCACCAATTCTGATGTTAAGTTTCTCCCTGTTCTCTTTTCTGCTGCTTCTCATTACTTCCGTCTTCCTTCCATTTACTCTGAGTTGACATTCTACACACCTCAGACACTTCATACTGTTCAACAGGTCCTGTAATTCTTCTTCGCTGTCACTGAGAGTAGCAACGTCATTAGCGTATCTTCTCAGTGATATCGATAACAAGTCTAGTAGCCAGCTTCTGAATTGCTTCAATATCGTCCTTTACCGCGACCTGCTTGGGGTCCCAAATACTCAAACAGTACTCCAGAATGAGTCACACTAGCGTTCCGTAGGCGGTGCCCTTTTGTAGATAAGGCACACTTTTCTAAATTTGTCCCAATGAACCGAAGGCGACCGTTCACCTTCCCTACTAGCGTCTTTACGTGCTCGTTGCACTTCATATCTCTTCACATCGTTACGTCTAGATATTTAATCGACATGACTGTGTCAAGCAGCACACCAAAAATGTTGTATTCGAAGATAACGGGATTTCTTTTCCTACTAATCTGCATTAACTCACTTCTACCTACATTTAGAGCAGGCTGACATTCGTCACACCAAACAGAAATTCCGTCTATGTCATTCAACGGTTACTGAGTGACAATACCTTTCCATATATTACAGCGTCATCACCAAACAATCGCAGACTGCAGTTCATCCTGTCCATCATATCATTTATGTATACAGAGAACAAAAGCGTTTTCCGTGGGTACCCCTGACGATACACTCTTCTCTGGCGAGGGCAACGTACTGGATTCTATCAGTGAAGAAGGCTTCGAGCCACTCACTGATATGGGAACCTATTCCATACGATTGAACTGTCGATGACAGTCTACAGTGGGGCACCATGTCAAACGATGTCCGGAAATCTAGGAATATGTCCTTAATCCATGGTCCGCAAAATATCGTGTGAGAAAAGGATAGCTGAGTTTCGCACAAGCGGTGCTTTCTAAATCCGAATTCTGTAGTACATTGATGTTAAGGTTACGAGTCTGTAATTTTTCGGTTCTGTTCTTTTACCCTTCACACATACAGAAGTCAACTGCGCTTTTTTCTGGTTGCTTGGGACTTTGCGCATGGCGAGACTCGCTAGAAATGCGAGCTAAGTATGATGGCAGTGCTGTAGAGTACACCCTGTAAAATCTCATAAGGACTGCAACCGAACCTGGCGACTTATTTGTTTTCAATTTTTTTTAATTGCTTGTCTAAGCCAGGGATGCCTATTACTATGTCTCCCATAACGGAGTTTCTGCGATGGTCAAACGACGGAATGTTTGTTCCTGCGACAATGATATTTTAAATTTAAACCTTCAGCTTTCCTTTTGCCGTCTTTTATAGCCATACCAGTTTGTTTAATGGGTGGCCCGACGGTAGACTTCGACTCACTTAGCGGTTATAAGCAAGACCAGAATTTTCTTAAGTACTTATCAAGATTTTTTACTGAGGTATGACAGTGGGTGTTCTGTGTTTCCCGCGCCGATCTTTACTTAGACGCATGAATTGCTACTAAATTTTGCCTGTCGTCATTTGTGCGAGCTTTCATGAATCGAGAGTTCAAAATGCCTGAAACTTCTGAAATGTTATAGACTCTGAAAATCGACACCAGTTTCAGAAGGAACTCTAAAATTCCTTTAACAAGAGACACTTTTCATATATTTTCTAAGTCGTTTTAAATTTCGTAAGAATTCCATTTATTTAATTTTTCCAAGGTGTCCGATAGATGTGTGGAAACAATAGTGAAGTCAAGTATGTTTAATACCACATTAACATACGTTAAAAAGTTAATGTGCAAAAAAAAAAAAACTTTTCAAGTTAATACTGATACAAATTAAAATAGCTCTAGCCTTAGGTAGCTTCATTCTATTATTAAATATATGTTTATACTTAGTTTTCTGACCTCACATCCCTTAAAAGTGTGTGGAGACGGGTATCTTTTAACGGGTTTTAGAGTGACGCGAAGCTTCACTTCGGAGTGAACTGATTTGTAGCAGGTCGTGTAGAACTGCAATACCTTTTAATTTTTGTGAGCGCCAACCGAATGTGGACAGGCAAAAATTTAAAAATTTTGTAAGATGTTGGTTACGACTATAAACGTGTTTTGTGAATTATTGACGAACTACAAATGTGGCCTTAAAGACATGTTTTGATTTATCGATATTTACTTGGCACATAGTTACATACCTGATAGGACAAGTGAACTTTAGGACCAGAGACCTGAATACAACTGTAGCCATTACATTCATAACATTATATTAATTCAACTCACAAGATGGGTTGGTAATGTTATGGAATCGTGGTTCAGACTATTTTTTCATTGATCCCAAGGCAAGGATCGTCACATAGTGATTCTCTAAAAATTGTAATTCCTGTTACAGAATACCGGTCCACTGATATTTGTCTGACTGCCTGTCTACTAAGTCTTAGCCCCTCAGGTCGATGAAATTTGCTGCTGGGGTGAAGAGTAAAGCTTTTGGCTGGTAATATTAGTTTTAACATTCAGTATCCGTTCTAACATTGACGTTATAAAGCATCTATAGTATTCTCCTTACTGTTATCCGAGAATAAGCTATTTGTATGGAGCAGAAAGCGTATATCAATGTACTTATTCCCAGTTTTAATTTTTCATTCTGCAGCAGCAATAGTGAAGTTACTGACACATAAAACTGGATGATGGTCTAGGACGAGAATTGCAATCCTGGCCTTTTGCGCGCAAAGCTCTTGCAGAGGCATGACTCACATTCTCCGTTCTGGCTTCAGCTCTCCTACTCTGTAAGCTAAACGTTTGCTTGCACGGCCTCACTGCTATGAGGGATATTGGCGTCTAATGCATGGGTCACTCAATATCAAAGAAACACAAGTATCTTTTACGTTAATTTCGTTACATGAAAGCCTGGACATTAATTTACTTCTCAACATAATTTCCACTAGTACTAAGGTACTAGGTAGTTAATGATCACCATGATGTCATCGTTTGTTCTGGTGTAACATGAGCCATCCATGTTTTTATCTCCAATAACAGTTTGGCTTAAAATTCTAACATTCAGCATATCATTGTTCAAGGCATTGTGTACAGTCCTCAAAGCACCTGACCACAAAGTTGGTTTTGTGCACATCTGTTCGCATTTAAGGTATGGAATCTATCACATACTTTCTGACTGAAATGTATTTTAAATACCACCAAGTACGCATTTGGCATGGCAGGGATATCGTTACTTTGAGCAGCTGCCATTCAGAGAAGATAAATCAATAAATCGCCAACATAGAGATTGCGTGTTGTTAATGGTATCCAATCGTTATTTCCTTATGTGTCATATAGTAAACTTGCCTTTTGCACTTGGATTCACTCACATAGGTGCTCGGCACACAAATCGGACACACCTCCTCCCTCCCCTCTCACCTCAGTCTATCTCCTTCTTCCCTCTCTCTGTCTCTACATCCCCTCCTCCTCCACCTCTCTCTGACCATATCTTCCTCCCCCTATCTATTTCCATCTCTGCTTACACATTTTTGTTTTCCACCTGCCTACTTCCCCTCTTATTTTCCACCTGCAAATTAGATCTGCCTTTCTTTTCTCTCTCTGTGCATTTTCTCCTCCCCTTTATTCTGTTCATCCTCTCCTCTGTCCATCTATATCTATCCTCACCCATCCTCATCTGTATATGTATCCTCTGTAATACAATTCATAAAAGCAGGCCGGTACTACTCCCACAACATGCCTGTCATACAGGGCTGCCAACATGTCACAGCATGAAAAACCGTTTCTAGCCCCTGACACGTAGGCTTCCCTGCAAAGCAGGTTGATATGGCAGGCCAATACTGTTCCCACACAACATAACTGTCGTGCAGGGCAGTTTGTATACCTGGGGATGGAGAAGCGCGTTTTTACCACTACCTCTACTTGTGTTTGAGCTAGGAAACTATAAACCCCACAGTGTTTCTGTGTAAGATTTGGTTGAAATTGATGGAGGAACTTGATAGGAGATCCCAGACAAACACACATACACTTATACAATCTGCTATGGCTTGAGACTTGACTTATATTCACTTTTTGTTCACTTCTTGTTCACTTCTGCTTACTTCTTGACTTATTCTTGTGATTTGCACTTATTAATTGACAATGGCTCAGATATGATATTCTGAAGACATGATAAAAAGTGTGTGTGTGTGTTCTGCTTTAGTAATACAAAGTGAACCTCAACTTTTATCCTACAGGCTGGACTTTATGTACCTTCTATAATACATGGAATTGATTGAGTCCTCATTGCCAAATGTGGGGTCCTGCCCACTTGTCGTGTATTGGGTGCCTAAAGGATGCTGCATTCTCGGAATGCCATACAACAATTCAAGAAAATAACAGTAATAGTTTTTATTACAGTTAAGAAAAATGGCAATACTTAACTTGTTCATATAACAAGTATCGCTAGTGATGAGCGACATGCGAACTGTAATGTTCTTAGCTGTAGACAATGTCCAAGCAAGTTTGACACACGGTTTATGGATCACCTATAACTGCTATTGTAGCGTTCTCTGCTAGACCTTGCTAATACTCTGCGAATACTGTCCACTAATGTCCAGCCAAGGGTGGCAGGAGTGGCACTTATATTCATTTCTACTCGATGCCGCTCCTATCGTGGTGACGTCCTGGTCAGCATGCTATTGGCTGATGTCGTCTCGTCGCCTTCTCTGGCTTGCGTCCTTCTTCTTCGTTCCGGTGCTTGTGGTTACACCAGAACACTCGTCCCCCCCCCCCCTCCCCCAAACGATGGACCGTCGTCATGTAGGGAATGCAGAGTGAGACCACGGTGGGGAGGGGGAGGAGGGGCAGGAGTGTGGCCACATCGTCGGGCCGGACCCTATGGCTGCAGGGGACATCAAACTTCTGGCCTTAACCTACCATCTGACCTGTTCTCTGGCGGAAACGTCCCCCTGCAAACGAGCAGAAGGGCCCACCTCCTGCTGCCATGAACCAGATGAAGAAGGCAGCGACTGCTGTGGAGTGGGCGGCTCCAGCCCCATCGGTAGGACGAGAGGAGGCGGAGAAGACGAAGGCTCCGTCCACGGCCGCCTATATTAGAGGCCGGAGGACTGAAATGTGGCAACGTTACGTTAAGGCCTACCGCATGGCTGTGGCTGTAAGGTAGCGAACGGAAGCAGTTGTTTACGTACTTTCGCGGTGTCTGTTTTATCCGACATTACAGTGTTAGTATGCTATACTGGACTCTGCAAAAATTATAGCAAGTAGTCGTGACTACTGTCGAAGATATAACACAATGTAAGTATACAATTCTGTGAAGTTTGTAGTGTTACATGTATATTTGCAAGTGTGCTACGTGATCGACTTTCGTCTACACAATTGCAACAAAAGTTCTACTATATTCCAGATACAATTCGAAAATAAAGTTTTGAATTCGTAAGTTTAGTATCAGAATCTTCTCCTAACTGATTTTGTGTTAATATTATGAACATTTCTACACATTTGATTCTATTTGTAGACTTGTGTTTCGTGATGTCCAAGCAGTAGAAAAAACCAGTCCACTCAAATTCTCATTTGCTACTTTTACATAATAGTATTTTGATGTTAGCAATTAGTCCATCATTCTATTTGCAGATGCCAGAAAAATGCGTTCCTGGTTGCAACAGCAACTACAAATCCAGCAAGGAAGAGGGTTACATCTCAGTGTTCAAATTCCCTACTGATTCCCTAACAGATTCATGTCTCTGTGGAAGGCCACTTACCGATGTCTACAAAAAGCTGGTTTCCATTATGTGTAACATATTGTTAAATAACTATACCGAACTCCAAAATGATCATTTAATATGTTCCAAGAAGGAGGGAGTTAATAGAAAATTAAAAACATTACATAACTTTTGACACAAAATTATGAAACTTCTTTGTTACCCATAACCTCAGCCCTTAAATGCTCTGATTAGTACTGGCAAGGAGGAGGTGGCCACTATGAAATAAACTTTAATGCACTGATAAATTTCAGTCACGCTTCTTATGCAAATCCTGCAGCAAGGTCACCAGTTCATTCTGACTCCGAAAGATGTGTAGATTGTGTATGACCTATGATTTACAAGTATATGTGCAAGTGTGCTACATGATCGACTTTCGTCTACACAATTGCAACAAAAGTTCTACTATATTCTAGATACAATTCGTTAAAAATTATTGCTATTATGCCACCCTCATATATAAAGGTGTGAAAGATACGTTGCAGCTGTGAGAAACTTTTATATTAGTTTGTCACTAATATAGGATGGAACATGATAATTCATTTCAAATAACACACTGAAATAATTGTAAATCTGCAAATAATGTTAGTAGGCACCTCACAAAACTGTTTGCTGAACTTGTATCTCCAAATCTCGCGTAAGAAACGTCATAATATACTGCTATGAAGCACATGTGAGTTATTGAAAAGTTCATCGTTGCAAGGAAACGAGAATAAAATGCGTAATTCCGACATAAAGTCGGCGTAATACTGCGAGAAATTAGCTTCTCTAGGTTACTGTGTTATTTATGGGGACCAAATCTAGAACAAAAGAAACTGATTGCGTATTTATATCTGACACGTCGTCTGCATTCGACGAAATCTAAAACTTCAGTCTGGGCGTAGCTGGTCACGCTAGCCGGCCTACTGACGTCGCAGGCTACGACGTTGTCAGCTTGACGACTCCGGCCTCTAATACAGGCGGCCGTGCTCCGTCTCGATGGGGTCACCCTGCAGTGTCGTGAGGACGCTCCCTGGCGGTTGCTGTGGCTGCTCTGTCCTCGGAATCCGTGAATCTGTGGGAAGAGAGACTGAAAGATCATAGTGCACATGACAGAGGTGAAATTGATTTTGGTGGCGGCGCTGCAAGCCATCTGGACCTGAAAGAAGATACATGCAAGCGCCAAGTCGACGGACGATCTCGCCTCGCACCCACTTTCTGCTGCTGCTAAAAACACGAAGCGATATTTGCGGCCTTCCTACGGCGCCGGATGCTGAGGAGGATGGAGCAGGTGGAGCAGTGTCCGATGGCGGCGGTCGTGAAGCAATTCCGCCGGCGATGGTCCATCTCGTGAGTGCGAACGATATGAGGCGAGAAACAGTTGCAGTGCTTGATCCCTGGTGTATGTGGAGCGAAATTTGGCCATCTGCTGCTTGAAGGTTCTGACAAAACGTTCCGCTTCGCCGTTTGACTGTGGGTGGAACGGTGAACTAGTTATATGGTGTATGTCATTGCGTTCACAGAATGTTTCAAATTCATTTGACGGGAACTGAGGGCCGTTGTCTGACAGTATTACTTCAGGTAAACCTTCGAGGCAGAATATCGATGACAACACCTGAACTGTGCTACATGACGTTGTCGAGTTCATGGGCGCAGCAAAAGGAACTTGCTAAATGAATCGACCACAATAAACGAACGAGTGTTCCATAAAGGCCCTGCAATGTCGATGTACACATGTTGCCATGGCGATTTTGACTTTGGTCAAGCAGAGAATTTTTGTTTCGAAGCGGACTGATTTTGACTCTGTGACGTCGTCTGTTCCACTTGGCCGTCCATATCTCAACTACAGTGTCGACGTGCTAACTGTTTCATTCGAAAAATCCCCCGTGTCCTCGGTGAAGTAGCTGCACCACTTCTTTCAGCAGAGGTTTAGGGATCAACACACGTAACTGTCCACTGTCATTTTGAACAAGAATCACATCTTTCTGTCGGCGCAAAAAAAAAAAAAAAAAAAAAAAATGTTCAAATGAGTGTGAAATCTTATGGGACTTAACTGCTAAGGTCATCAGTCCCTAAGTTTACACAGTACTTAACCTAAATTATCCTAAGGACGAACACACACACCCATGCCCGAGGGAGGACTCGAACCTCCGCAGAGACCAGTCGCACAGTCCATGACTGCAGCGCCTTAGACCGCTCTGCTAATCCCGCGCGGCTGTCGGCGTACTACAGACTTCTTTATGCTATGTAATGAATGAAGCCAAGATGTGCGAATATAACTGAGAAAAATGTTCAAATCTGGATCCGTTTCCGCAGCCTGAGCAATTTACCTATAGTTCATCGTAAAAGACTGAAGGAATTCAGAATCCTGACATTGATGTGACAACAAGATGCAGCAGACGCGTCAAAGTCTCTATCAGGGCCAATCGGAAGACGTGGAAGTACGTCCGCATTACCATGTTGAACTGTTGGACGATACACAATCTCATACTGGTATTGAGACAACAACAAAGCCCACCGTTGCAATTTTTGGGCTGTTCGTTCAGGAACCGATTTCATTGGATGAAACAAGGACTGAAAAGGCTTGTTATCCGTTGCTAAGTAGAATTTTCTGCTCTACAGATAGTGGTGGAATTTCGTGACACGATACACAATAGCCAATGCTTCTTTCTCAATTTGTGAATAGTTACACTGAGCTTTGGACAACACTCTTGATGCAAAAACTGTAGTCCTGTCTTTATCACCAATTCTGTACGAAAGCATTGCACCGATTTCGTAAGAGGAAGCGTCAACTTGCAATACAACTGGTCTGTTAGGATCAAAGTGAACCAAGCATCGATCACTGAGCAATGCATCTTCAAGTTTTTGATACGCTGCTTGGCACTCATCCGTCCAAACAAAGGGGACATTCTTGCAACGCAAGAGATGCAATGGAGAAGTGATTTATGCATCATTCGGTATGAACCGAAAATAATAGTTCATTTTCCCTAAAACTGACTACAGTTCTGTGATACTGCGAGGAACTGTCTGCGCGGCCACTCCCAGAAGTTCGAGTCCTCCCTCGGGCATGGATGTGTGTGTTGTTCTCAGCATAAGTTTGTTAAACTTAGTTTAAGTAGTGTGTACGTCTAGGGACCGATGACCTAAGCAGCTTGGTCACTTAGGAATTCACACACATTTGATCATTTGAGGAACTGTCAAGTATCCTATGGCTAACAAATGCGACTGAAGTGGATGTACACCTTGACTGTTGATGACATGACCAAGACACTGCAACTCAGGTTTAAAAAAAATCACACTTTTCCAGTTTACACTGAAATGAAACTTCCTGGCAGATTAAAACTGTGTGCCGGACCGAGACTCGAACTCGGGACCTTTGCCTTTCGCGGGCAAGTGCTCTACCATCTGAGCTACCCAAGCACGACTCATGCCCCGTCCTCACAGCTTTACTTCCCCGCGAAAGGCAAAGGTACCGAGTTCGAGTCTCGGTCCGGCACACAGTTTTTATCTACCAGGAAGTTTCAAGCCCAAATGAGTATTTCCTACACATACTTTTTGAGAATGGTCATCGAGTGGTATTTGTAGATATGAGTTCCTCAATCAGTTTTTGAAAAGTAGCGTGCAGTGGTTAATCTGTCCATGGGAACCTCTAGGCGTGGCAACGATTAAGTATCAATTACTGTTTGTGGGTTGACTGTATAGAGTTTGTCAACACAGAGACGAATGCGACCTGAAGGTTTGGAGAGCAAAACCAGTGGACTTGCTCATTGACTAGCCGATATGGGCGCAATAACTCCATTATCTTGCAATTCTTTAAGTTGAGCAGCGACTTTGCCCCGTAATGCAATGGGAACAGTTGTGACTCGGCAAAATTTTGGCTGAGCATTGTCTTTCAGAGTAATATGTGCAACAAAATTGTTAGATTTACCTGAACCTTCAGAAAAGAGTTCCAGGATTTCTTTTAACAAGCTAGCTATACTGTCTCTTGCATCGAATGCATACACTGACAACACATTGTCCTGAGTGTTAAAGCCAAACAAATCAACGTGACAAAACTCAATCCTTCCGCAAATTGTTATAGGTTTCAGTGCTGGGCCATCAACAAGTGTCAGGGTGCGAACCATTTAGCGAAGCATAATCGATATGGGCTCCCGGATCCGAATGCCCGCTCGTGTACCCCTGATGACTGCACGACACAAAGATTTACGCCTCGCTTGGGCCCGTCAACACCAACACTGGACGATGACTGCAAACATGTTGCGTTGTCGGACGAGTCTCGCTTCAAACTGTATCGAGTGGATGGAGACAACCTCAAGAATCCATTTAGCCTGCATGTCAACAGGCGACTGTTCAAGCTGGTGGAGGCTCTGTAGTGGTGAGGGGCGTGTGCAGTTGGAGTGATATTGGGCACTTTATACGTCTAGATACGACTCTGACAGGTGACACGTACGTAAGCATCCTGTCTGACCACTTGTATCCATTCATGTCCATTGTGAATTTCAATGGATATGGGAAATTCCAGAAGGACAATGTGACACCCCAAACTTCCATAATTGCTACAGAGCTTAAACACTTCCGCTGGCCAACAAACTCTCCAGACATGAACAATATTGAGCATATATTGGATGCTTTGCAACGTTCTGTTGAGAAGAGATCTACACCCCCTCGTACTCTTACGGATTTATGGGCAGCCCTGCGGGACTCATGGTGTCAGTTCCCTCCAGCGCTACTTCAGACATTAATCGAGTTGCGGCACTTCTGCATACTCTGGGGGCCCTACACGATATTGGGCAGGTGTACCAATTTCTTTGTCCCTTCATTGTAGTAGCCGCGACGCAGTTGCTGCAGTAACTGCAACTTGTAGGGCTTCGTATGGAGGCGACGTTTAAGAACATGCTACACCGTTGTTTGAAGAAGTTGAAGTCCCTGGCTTACCCCGTCTTGAGGGATCCGTGTGAACGCATCTCGGATACGCTCGACATTTTCAGTAAACCTGTGACGCCGACCAGTTCGCCTCCCTTTACATCTACAACCAGCTTTCGTGAATTTCGTAAGCCAGTGATACATCTGGTTTTGCAGAGATGGCTTCTTGCTGAATCTACATCTACATCTACATCCATACTCCGCAAGCCACCCGACGGTGTGTGGCGGAGGGCACTTTGAGTACCTCTGTCTGTTCTCCCTTCTGTTCCAGTCTCGTATTGTTAGCAGAAAGAAAGATTGTCGGTATGCCTATGTGTGGGCTCTAATCTCCCTGATTTTATCCTCAAGGTCTCTTCGCGAGATATACGTAGGAGGGAGCAATATACTGCTTGACTCCTCGGTGAGCGTCTCTCCTGCAGACTTTACCACTGGAGTTTATCTATCATCTCCGTGGCGCTTTCGCGATTACTAAATGATCCTGTAACGAAGCACGCTGCTCTCCGTTGGATATTCTAAATCTCGTCTATCAACCCTATTTGGTACAATCCCACACTGGTGAGCAATATTCGAGCAGTGGTTGTACAAGTGTTCTGTAACCTACTTCCTTTGTTTTCCGATTGCTTTCCTTAGGATTCTTCCAATGAATCTCAGTCTGGCATCTGGTTTACCAACGATCAACTTTATATGATCATTCCAATTTAAATCACTCCTAATGCGTACTCCCAGATAATTTATTGAATTAACTGCTTCCAGTTGCTGACCTGCTATATTGTAGCTGAATGATAAAGGATCTTCCTTTCTATGTATTCGCAGCACATTCCACTTGTGTACATTGAGATTCAATTGCCATTCCCTGCACCATGCGTCAATGAGTTGCAGATCCTCCTGCATTGGCGTTCCAAAAGATTGGAAAGGGGCACAGGTCATCCCCGTTTTCAAGAAGGGACGCCGAACAGATGTGCAGAACTGTAGACCTATATCTCTAACGTCGATCAGTTGTAGAATTCTGGAACACGTATTATGTTCAAGTATAATGACTTTTCTGGAGACTAGAAATCTACTCTGTAGGAATCAGCATGGGTTTCGAAAAAGGCGATCGTGTGAAACCCAGCTCGCGCTATTCGTCCTCTAGACTCAGAGGGCCATAGACACGGGTTCCCAGGTAGATGCCTTGACTTCCGCAAGGCGTTCGATACAGTTCCCCACAGAGCTTTTATGAACAAAGTAGATCTACGGCGAAATACACGTTGCACTTGAACTGTGGATTGGATTTCGTGCAAAATCCAACATAATAAAATGATTTCTTTTGAGGTGTAGTTGCCATGTGAGGCAGTTCGCACCCTTGGCTCAGCAAGGGAAAGGAGGACATGTTGGAATGCAGTTCTCTCTCTGGCGGTCAGTAGTGTCGCGCAAATGTCGTGTGGTAAGCGAACAATAGCACTATAAAAAATACAATTGTGAAGTGACGGCGTTAGGCCGACGACAGGAGCAGCCCGCACAGGATATTTTGAATGTTCGACGCAAGTCGATGGCGTAGCACATCCCGGTAACGCCTCTGGCGTAGGTGACTCTGAGTCCTCGTTGCAAGACAGCAGGTAGTGGGGGCCAGAGAGTGGACAGGCGGCTGCGTGTGGCAGGACGCGGCAGCAGCACAGGGCCACGGCGTCAAAGGTCCTCTCAACGAGACAGCAAGCACCGCCGCGCGACGCTAACCTCAATTAAATTAAACCAGCCCGCTGCCTGCAGCTGCTCCAAATTGAATTTCCTCTCATATCTGCCACTGCAATTAAGGAGGTAATTAAATCTCAAAAGAAATGCTTCTCTCGGTTCTGAAAACATTTCCAGAAAAATATGAAAAGCTTCTTTCTTAATTAGAACCGTCCCTCATAATTGCGGCAATTTTTCGGGAAGATTGAAGCGTGTTGTTGTGGGATTTCTATATGGAAGATAAGAAGACCAATCAGCACAATTGCCGTCCCAGTCTGCGTGCCTACGCCTTTGATTGAAGACTATGTGGAAGTGAAAAGTAGGTACAACGCTCGCTTTCTTTGTACTTATGAATACACTGTAGGAAGCAAAATTGATTCACATTCACGTAAATATTCTTCCGTTTGCTATGCCCCACCCCGTTTTATGATAATATCGATAATTCTTTTGCTCTTAAAAGTGACCGTGAGTGGCCATCGGATTCGTTCACAAATGTGGGCGGACATTGCGTGTAGTATCGCATTCAACATACAACCAATGTTAGTCACTCTACCAAAATCTGAGCAAGTACTTTACCACACGAAAATAAGTGTTGCAGAAGGAACCGAATAATTACCGTTGTGAAGTCAATACCATAAAGACGTATGCACAACTAATTGTAACTAACTTTGAGATAACGACATTTACTAGTTTGGAGACTAATGTGGTTGGGCAACAGACATAAAACTACAGAGCGAAGATTTCAGCACCGCACTTCATAGCTTTAAGAGAAAAGATTGTCACACGCAAAAATCCTTTCGTTAAATTGTGTGTGTAGCTTTAAAATTCACCACAATAGTTACTTTCCTTAACACAAAATTACTGAAATATTCACAGTACCTTTTGTTGTCTTCGTCTGCTATAAGGACAGGTAAATACTCGCGTGAGATTTATAATTTAAGACAGATTCTGTATCTCCAGCATGTGGGGGTTGGAATAGATCCGCAGCTTTTGTTGTGATTACAATAACTCTCATGAAAACCACCTTAAGTTACACAAGAAAAAAAATTATTTATTGATGACCGGTTCCAGATGGCTTGCCCGTTATCAAAGCAGCTATAAATGTGTTGCGTTACACCAGTCATACAACTGGGAAATTGGCCATGAAATCAATAAGTACATTGACGAAATAAATCTCGGGTGAACAGCCTGGTATGAATGTGCATAGGACACAATATTTCGGCAATCGACCATGTTGCCATCATCAGGTGCGCTGATGTACTGACCAGCGGTGGCCCGGCCCCAGTCCTGACACAGACTTCCAAATACTGGGACTGTGTCATCAAGGAAGCCATGAAGATCAGAGTAAGGGAGCCACAACTAAATCGTGACAGCGGTTACATCCTTAGCAAGGCGTGGGAAACCGAGATCCCCCGGATAAAGAAGAAAAAGGATATTTCCCAGAGTGTACCGACTTCCGGGGAGGAGGGAAGAATAACGAGAGCGGTGCCGGCAGACCCTCCTGAACGAGCAGACCTAGGACGCAGCGGCCAGACGGCGGGAGAAAGGACGCTGTACCTGGACCGAACGCGGGGCGCGGACCGCACCGACTGATAGGAAGCGCCTGAGGGAGGGGGATTGTCCTATATACATGGCGCCGGTCAGTACATCAGCGGACCTGATGATGGCAACGTGGTCGATTGCCGAAACATTATGTCTGATGCACACTCATACCAGGCTGTTCACCGGAGATTTATTTCGTCATAAAATATCCCTGGAGAAATTGAAGAAGCACAGTAAGTATATTAGTAGATAATGGGGCCTTCACCTGTGTTCATCCCTACTTAGAGCAGAGCACTGGCTGATTTGATAACTGACAACCAACCCGAAGCCGGTCATCAGTAAATAGATGTTCTTCCCATGCAACTTAAGACGCTTTGCATAATGCATATTGTAAGACAGATTTATCTACCATTTAACGTGGTGATCAGTTTGGCCGAACATCGTGGTACTGAGAATGTCAAATTGCGCTGTGAGGTAGTTTACACATTCAACAGCAGTTATCACACTATGTGTCTGCGTGAATTGGTTTGAGGATCAGAAAACCATAAAGGCAATACCATATTTAAGAGATTATGGTCTAGAGAGCCATCGCTTACATTTCGTCACTGATCATGGCTTTCACAACATGGGTTCCTAACCTACAGTAGATGATATACTAAACTTCACAAAATAAATTATACTTGAGTCTTTTACTTTTATGGTGAATTTTTACCTCACCTACCCCTTTCGACAACACAACAAGAATTGCTCACCACCTCAATATAACCACTTATAATTTATCGGCCAGTTCAGTAACGATATAAAGCATATTTCAGACATCGACGGTGTGGTAGCTGATTATCTTTCTCGCATCAGCAGTATGTCAACCACCATTGATTTTGTGCAACACCTTAAAGCACAACAACAGACTAGGAGCTCCAGAATCTCCACCTTAGAATTGCAACAACTCTACATTCCAGGCGCAGATGTTAATTTATACTGTGATATGCAGGTGTGCCTTCATCATCTATGTAACTTATGCCATCTCGGTGTGTAAGGTGTCAGGCAAATCCAACACCTTCCATGAAAACCCTGACATGATAAGCAAATCCAGTAGTATGTCACATAGCTCCGAATAAATCGTGACATTAAATTACCCAAAGTAACACGAGTAACGAGTGAGCAAATGGAATACCACAGACTAACACAAGAATGCCTAAATGCATGTCATACCTTCCCACCGTGAGACAGACGCAGTTCCGAGGGGAGAAACGAGAACAGAAGCTGAGAGCAGAACCGTGTTAAGCTAGAAGGCCCTACGATAAGGGACGCACACCCACGTCACCAGCTAACCGACAGGATCACCCCCAGCCCATGTTAAAAGCTAGAGCCCTCCAGAAGTACAGTACAGATCTTACGATAACACTAAAAGGGCCACACCAGCTGCAAGTTTTAGCGTGAGACTTTTTCGCGTGTCTGTTACGTTGCAAACTTTAAAAACATTGCCCCACCACGAAAAGTATAACGTTTCTCATTGTATAGACAGAATTTTTGTAGGCGGAGCTTAAGGTTAACATTGAGACCCTGATCGGTCAGATGAAAACACAGCCAGATAGTTTTTTTTTTAAACCAACTTCGGTAAACTGTAGTAAGGAGAAGTTAGAAAGGAGTTGCTTCCGAGATGGCGAAGGTGGAGCTGCGCCGCCCGCTGCCCCCCTGAAGCTGCCTAACCAACGACAAGGTAATGAACGCACGCGATGCCGCATAACAGCGCATAAAGCTTCACTCAGAACAGCAGAAGTCTCATCTGTTACACCCCCTTTTTACGTAATACTAGTGTCGATCGTCAATTGAAGCTCATGGTATTCACATTTGCTACGTAAGTCAAAATCTGAAACGCGATGATTTTTCTGTTATATAATTATTGAGAAGCCACATCAGCCACTGTAATTTACGACAAGTTAGATAAGTAATTAAAGGTAATTAAGGGTCACTGTAGACCATTTTGATAGTTTTCTCCTTTGTGAAACTTAATTTAAACCTAGATTATAGATGTGATATAGCATAGGTCATCCTTCGATCCATTGTAGAACTTGGAAACCCACTCAGGGAATATTCGTTCATATTTTTGTTGAACGCAGTTGGTTTTTAACATCCTGCATTAAGTATTTCCTTTTATCAATAGTGCAATTTATAAACAATGTTTTGTTAGTAGAATAAAATTTCCAATGGTAAACTTAACTGCTGTTTCGACGTTATTTTACCAGCTAACTAAAGATAGGAAAGCCTTGAACCCCTTCCACTAAATTTAGTTAGTATTAAGATTCTTTTACAGGGAGTGCAGTGGAGCTGACGCTGAAATCATTACATATTTCATTATATCATCGCTAGTCTCATTGAACTCTTCTGAACTCTACATGTCATGTGTGGTCTGGCGTCTCCTTACCAGCAACAGGTCCGAGGTTCAAACTAGTCAATTCCCTGAAAAACGCACTCAGAGCGTCGTGGCGCGAATGTGGTAGGGAGACACGACTTAGAACAACAGACACCACGCAGAATGTTAGAGAATGGCGACCCTGCCAGGATGGTAAAATACCATGATTGAAGGTCGACCACATGTCTAACTAGGTCAGAAAAATATCCTGTTAAAAATTTTCGTAATAAATTTTTTTTGAAAGGCGTAAATAGTTGAAAACAGTAGCTGCAGCGATAGTAAGAAAGTATTCAATAGAAAGTGAGACATTCTAGCAGAGACAATAGCATAATTAAGTTATGAATTTTAAAAATTGTTAGAATTAAGTTTTCTCTCCAATGCAAGCGCACAGGTGGCGGATACATCGTTGACAAGTTGGCTCTGACCCAACAAGTAAGTGAATGTATTGTCAGTCTTGGGTATAACAAGTATCAATTCGTGTGAATAAAAAGTTTATGAAACGCGTGAGATCGTATTACCGTATGTTGACTCGAAGTAGGGCGCGTGAATTGCTTTTAAAACAGAAAATAAGGGATTCGGAAAGATTAACAATGGCAGATCGAGACCTTGACCGAATTGAGGTACAGACCCAGCATGGAAATGGACAGAGAATAGAGGCCAGTACAACAGACGATGCAGTATCACGAGAAATAGGACATATAACGGACCATAACGAGGATAATGTACAGCAAGGCATAGAAAACGTAAGTCAGCATACGACAGAGGAGCAGGAAAGTAGAGAGACAGTCGATGAGGATTCTAACTTGCGTCTTGAATACGTAGAACCCATAATACAAGTAATCAGAGCTCCCTCACCACAGAGTACAAGGAATGCGAGCAGAAACGTGTCACAGCACAGTTCAATTCAATCGGTTGCGAACCAACACTTGGGCGAAAACACAGAGCGTAAGACGTCGGAAGAAAACGCAATAGGACCCACCAATCTGGCAGAATTATTACAACAAATTACGGAAACCATGACAAGGCAAAATAAAGACATAGCGAACCAAATTCAAATTCAGAATGCAGAAACCACGAGACATATTGCGTGAGATTAAAGAACAAAACAAAAAAAAAATTCAGTTACACCTAAGTCATATTGAAGACGAGGCAAAAGAATCTCGAGAAGTGATAGGAAAATTAATAACAGGTCACAATCAATTGAGAACAGACATTGACAAGGTACAAGCGGACGTACAAACATTGCGTAATGACACTCAGGACGAGATCAAAACATTACGTAACAACACCCAGGGAGAAGTCAAGAAACTAGAGAAACAGATAAACGAAATTACTAGACAAGCAGCAGGTACAGCGCGTGAAATTGTTGAAAACATTGTGTTACACAAACGTATCACAAAAGCAGCGCTGAAAAGATATGATAACCGCATAGTCAAAATAGAAGCGCAAACGAAGCGACAATTTCAGAAATTGCGAACAGAGTTGTTGTAAACCATTGAAGAGCGTAGTGAACAGGATCGAACAAGCACAGAGTCTGCAACCACATCCGTATCTGCAACAGCATCGGAAAAACAAACAATTAACGAAGATATTACGCATTTGCGATTCCAATCACAGGCGGAAAGTAACATACGTGAAATCAGACAGCCTGCACTGCAACAAACACGTTTCGAAATTCTTGATGAACAAACGTCATCACAAACACATGCGGAACCACAAATGTACTTTTCAAGACAGTTTGGATCGTGCAATGAAGCGGCAAGGTTAGCCAGACAAGATACCCAACCAATACCTGACAATGGAAAGCCAGGTCGCGAAGAGGACAGTGCAATGCATTCAGCTACACGATCGCAACCGATTGAAGAAATTATTGCTTACCACTCCAACGATACTACGCAAGGGTAGGCGAAAGTTACAGTGGACAATATCCAATGGATCTACCACAACCGGAAAGAACGACGGGAGAAATGATCAGAAACCAAAGTGGTGAAGAATCTCGAATTTCATATGGAACTATGACGAAGTGCGACAACGATCATTTCCTCACAGTCAGAAAATTTCAACACTTTCAAGAACGAAACTCATTACATCCACGAACCTTTATTGATAAATTCCGAGTAGGATTACCAGAACACTGGACGCTAGCACACAAATTAGACTTTATATGTGCACATGTCAGGAACAGTCGCAGAAACCATGCAGAATGTTGCAGCACATGCCGATCGTACGAAGATTTCAGAGAGAAGTTTCTCTCACTATATTGATCCAGCGAAGCACAGAACAGAGTGAAGTACGAATTATTAAAGAACCCATTTTTTTTTAAATTCAGGAGAGAAGAGTCCCGTGAAATTTTTCGAATTAATGGTAAAGAAAAATCAATGCTTAGATTCACCATACAGTGACGGAGAGTTGATTAAATTATGCGCGATGAAGTTACCATTGAAATACCAGCAATCAGTAGTAGGTCGCGGAGGCAATGACGTCGAAGCATTTAAAGGTATTCTAAGGCAACTAGAGTTCATATTTTCGGAAGATGACGCAAGAAAAAGACGAAGCGCACGTGAAAACGAAAACAAAAAGCAGTTGAATCCACAAGACACAGTACGAAGAAACAATAATTACGAACCACGTGATAACTTCGCACCAAGAAACGAGAATAGATTTCAACAAAGAACCGGTTATGGATTTAGAAGAGCATATGGCAATAACTATAATTCACCCAGGAACGGCAACAACTATTACAGAGGGAATAACGACAACCGGAACGGGTACTGGAGAACCAATAGACCGACAAATTATCAACAAAGAAACCACTATCAACAAGCTGAACAAGAAAAGGGAATACAGATAGAAGAGATGGAGGTAAGACCAACAAACCCCGAAAAACGTTCGAATTGACAGCTAAGCGCCCATGCCAAAGGGAATGGCGCACCGACCCAGGACAATTGCAGCACCTTGAACAGAGAAGTAGATACCTTATCACGAGAAGAGAAGAAGGAAGAAACAAATCCGCAGGGACCAGATGAAAACGAAGACAGGAAAATAACAATATCGTGTTGGGACGAAATTAATTGGGAGAATACTGACAAGGAAGATGAATTACCAGAGGCATGCACAACGAATGTAGGAGGAAAGGACGAAGTAATGAGTATTGAAGAGCTATTTGAGATGGAAACCAGGGAGAGCGAATTCAACGAGGATAATGCGCAGTCGACAGAAGTTGAAAATAAGTTACTAGTGGACACACAACCCAACGTATACAGGGTGAGTCACCTAACGTTACCGCTGGATATATTTCGTAAACCACATCAAATACTGACGAATAGATTCCACAGACCGAACGTGAGGAGAGGGGCTAGTGTAATTGGTTAATACAAACCATACAAAAATGCACGGAAGTATGATTTTTAACACAAACCTACGTTTTTTAAATGCAACCCCGTTAGTTTTGTTAGCACATCTGACAATTAAACAAATACGTAATCCGTGCCGTTTGTTGCATTGCAAAACGTTAATTACATCCGGAGATATTGTAACCTAAATTTGACGCTTGAGTACCACTCCTCCGCTGTTCGATAGTGTGCATCGGAGAACACCGAATTACGTAGGGATCCAAAGGGAACGGTGATGGACCTTAGGTATAGAAGAGACTGGAACAGCACATTACGTCCACATGCTAACACCTTTTTATTGGTCTTTTTCACTGACGCACATGTACATTAACATGAGGAGTGAGGTACACGTACACACGTGGTTTCCGTTTTCGATTACGGAGTGGAATAGAGTGTGTCCCGACATGTCAGGCCAATAGATGTTCAATGTGGTGACCATCATTTGCTGCACACAATTGCAATCTCTGGTGTAATGAACGTCGTACACGCCGCAGTACATCTGGTGTAATGTCGCTGCAGGCTGCCACAATACGTTGTTTCATATCCTCTGGGGTTGTAGGCACATCACGGTACACATTCTTCTTTAACGTACCCCACAGAAAGAAGTCCAGAGGTGTAAGATCAGGAGAACAGGCTGGCCAATTTATTCGTCCTCCACGTCATGGTAATGTACACGTGCGTCAGTGAAAAGACCAATAAAAAGGTGTTAGCATGTGGACGTAATGTGCTGTTCCAGTCTCTTCTCTACCTAAGGTCCATCACCGTTCCCCTGGATCCCTAAGTAATTCGGTGCTCTCCGATACACACGATCGAACAGCGGAGGAGTGGTACTCAAGTGACAACTTTAGGTTACAATATCTCCGGATGTAATTAACATTTTACAATGCAACAAACGGCACTGATTATGTATTTGTATATATAATCAGATCTGCTAACAAAGCTAACGTGGTTCCATTAAAAAAAACGTAGGTTTGTGTTAAAAAACATACTTCCGTGCATTTTTGTGTGGTTTGTATTAAACAATTACACTAGCCCCTCTCCTCACGTTCGGTCTGTGGAATCAGTTTGTCAGTATTTGATGTGGTTTACGAAATATATCCAGCGGTAACGTTAGGTAACTCACCCTGTATAATGAAGGAAGCTATGAAGCGATAATTAGAGCATCTAGATGCGATTATGTGGAAGTAGCGACGAAGAAGGAGAAGATAGACGAGGATGAGGAAAAGTAGAGGAAGTTGAAGAAAGCGTAAAAGAAGGAAGAAATAGAGAAGAGGAAATAAAAGAGAGAGAAGTATCAGTCGAAGCTTATCCTACAGAAAGTTCGAATTCACAAGGGAAATTCCTGAAAAGACTCATGTATGATTCAGTGGAGGATTCGTTGATGCAAGAAGAAGAAGAATAGAACCAACACTTTCAAATTCAGCCAATTGTGAAGGCCATGATAAATCATATCCCAGTCAATATTGTAATTGATAGCGGAAGTGAACTGACTGCGATCTCAGAAAATTTATTCATGCAGTGTAATGTCAATAAGGAATTGCCAGTTCTGAAAACATGTAAGATTAAAGTAAGAGGTCCTATTAGAAACAATGCTGCGGAAGTTACGAGACAAACAAGGTTAACTCTTTCGTGTCAAGGTCAAAGGATTGAAGCCAACTTCGTGATTATACCTAAACTAACTGTAGATTTGATTATAGGTGCAGATTTTTTAAATGAGAGACGAGCGATAGTAGATATGGGGAAAGGTAGCATAACATTTGGGAATGGTACACTTCTCTTTGAGCAAAAGCTAAAATTAGAAGAAATACCAGTTATAAACAAATAATTAAGAATGATGCAAGATAAAGAGGATGAAGAATTAGAATGGTATGCACAAAAGGGGGAATCGCCTGAACTCATTTCTTTATAATCGATGAATAATTGCAAGAAGTTCAAGGTATTTTGGAACACAGTAAAAGAGAATTAGAGGGTATTTTACAAGATAAAGCAGAAGTATTTTTACCTAAGACTGGCAGTATTAAACACTTTCAGTACAAGTTTGAAGTAAAACAGGCAAAACATTAGGACTTCACCATGTGAGCCATATCAAAAAGTTTGAAGATTAGTTTTATTACTGGTAAATAATCAGCACAATATTTCAAGATTATGTTGCAGATAAGATCATCAGGAGAAAGAAGACTAAAGGGAGAGGAAGGTGGGAAAAAGAAAGTAGTTTCAATAAAAACAAAAACAAAAATAACACCAATAGTACCATAGATTAAGGTGAAAGGATAAAATGTAGATAGTCTAACAGCATGAAATACTAAAATACTATACACCACGACACTACACAAAAATAAAAAAAACGAATTTGAGGATTCTTGTAGAAGTTAAGACTCAAAATATCTTAGAATTGTAACATGGAAAGGGCGCCAAAATTTGTAAAGCTTTTTAAGAAGGCGTAAAACAATGTAGGTACTAGACATATGTTAGATGATTATAAGTAAAACTTTTTGTAAGAACCATTGTAGAAAACTCCAGCAAAGACCAGATGCAATGACCCACAAGTTGCAATGCGAGAAGTATCAAGAAAGAAAAGGATGTAATTAGCAAGACACGATTCCTACAAGGCAGAAGCGTCGAGAGAAGGGAAAGGACAGTGAGACCAACAGAGGGATCTTGTACCGAAAGTGGGCAGTAAATCTGCCCGCTAAGCGGAACCCTGCTGGGACAGAACACGGAACCACACAGTGGCAGAACCCTGCAGAGACACGACAGGACAACGAACGCCACAAGGGTCTCGGAATGCCCCGACTCAGCGGAGCGAGCAAAAAACGGCCTGACGAGAAGACTGCTTGGGCAAGCCACCAATGGCAAAGAAATATGTGTAAAAGTCACACTACTGCTATTAAACAGCACACTGATGCACGAAACTGAAGAAAACTTCCACAAAGTAAAAATGACACGCCCAAACAATTTATAAAACTGTTACTAAGAGGAGAACTTCAAAGTGACTAGTTATCAATAAATATTTCCATATCCTGCCCAGAGAAGAAACAAGAAGCAAGTAAGAAGCATAGAAAAAGCGGGAAGAACAGAAGTTGAAGATTCGCAAGATTGAGACCAAGAAAGAAGATGGGTGAAGAATAGACGACATACCTTCCCAAATCCCTATCCTATTGTAAACTATTCGTCTGTGAACTATTATAACGAAAAACGACCGCTTTCAGCGACACATAACGATGACTTTCACGCATACAAAGCCAGTAAACCACGAGATTCTGCACTCACAGCTCCATCCCATTATGGGACATCTACAACAGCAACACACTGTTACAAAGCCAACAAGGAATGGCGAACAAAGCTGTACATCAAATACTTGTGCACATCTATCTCGCTCAAGTCCATTACCTTCGTGCAAAAACATTCGCCAACCTCATGTTCAAACATTCATAGGATTGTGTGAAATCAAATTATGTGATGTAGGAATTGTGCAAAAGATACATGCGAAAGCTAACTAAGTTAAGCACACCAGACAGTAATAAACTACAAAATAACAGTCATTGACTATGGACTTAAGTAAAAAATAGACTGTCGATAAAAATAAGTCATTAGTTCTGAAATAGACAGTATATAAAGAACAAAAGTAAGGCATAATAAACACTAAAACTATATGCCACTTATTTTCTCCTCATAAAAATAAAAGAATACCTATATTTTACTTATTTTCTCCTTATAAAAAAAAGAATAGAAAATTATCTTGTTGGATGTTTTTCGTTTTTTTAACATTTGTACCATTTGTTAGGATAATATCTCAAAACTTGTGTATGTATATTTCTTTGTCAAAGCAATTCTTGGAAATAATTCTTATTTGTTAGTGTAACAATGTTGAAATGAGTATCTAGAAACAAAAACATTTTACTTGTACATGATATTTAGAAAATGTGTTAGGAATAGATTTTACTTAATTACTACATTTACAAAAAAAATATTTCTAAGAAAATCGATGTGAAAGACTCCTCACTTTCGATAACAAACTTCTTAAAAAACAAACTTCACACTTAAATAAAGAAAGAAAATAATTAAAAAATAATAATTATAATAGAATAAAAATATTCTTCTCTTGTCAATATAAACGTATTTTTGAGATTAAAGTGGAAGAATATAAAAATATAAATTAGTAATACAAACTAGCATAGAACCAGAATAATGTGGCTGAACAGTAGGCAACAAAATTTAGATAAAGGAATAATTTTTGACTGGCTTAGACAACGATTCAATCATTGCCTAACTTCAGTGCATAAATTAAGTTCGAAGGGTGGTGATACGTAAGGGGTCAGGCAAATCCAACTCCTTCCATGAGAACCCTGACATGATAAGCAAATCCAGTAGTATGTCACATAGCTCCGAATAAATCGTGACATTAAATTAACCAAAGTAATACGAGTAACGAGTGAGCAAATGGAATACCACAGACTAACACAAGAATGCCTAAATGCATGTCATACCTTCCCACCGTGAGACAGACGCAGTTCCGAGGGGAGAAACGAGAACAGAAGCTGAGAGCAGAACCGTGTTAAGCTAGAAGGCCCTACGATAAGGGACGGACACCCACGTCACCAGCTAACCGACAGGACCACCCCCAGCCCATGTTAAAAGCTAGAGCCCTTCAGAAGAACAGTACAGATCTTACGATAACACTAAAAGGCCCACAACCAGCCGCAAGTGTTAGTGTGAGACTTTTTCGCGTCTCTGTTACGTTGCAAACCTAAAAAACATTGCCCTACCACGAAAAGTAGCCCCTAGGACCACACTCCAGCCCATGTTAAAAGCTAGAGCCCTCCAGAAGAACAGTACAGATCTTACGATAACACTAAAAGGGCCACACCAGCTGCAAGTTTTAGCGTGAGACTTTTTCGCGTGTCTGTTACGTTGCAAACTTTAAAAACATTGCCCCACCACGAAAAGTATAACGTTTCTCATTGTATAGACAGAATTTTTGTAGGCGGAGCTTAAGGTTAACATTGAGACCCTGATCGGTCAGATGAAAACACAGCCAGATAGTTTTTTTTAAACCAACTTCGGTAAATTGTAGTAAGGAGAAGTTAGAAAGGAGTTGCTTCCGAGATGGCGAAGGTGGAGCTGCGCCGCCCGCTGCCCCCCTGAAGCTGCCTAACCAACGACAAGGTAATGAACGCACGCGATGCCGCATAACAGCGCATAAAGCTTCACTCAGAACAGCAGAAGTCTCATCTGTTACACCCACTTTTTACGTAATACTAGTGTCGATCGTCAATTGAAGCTCATGGTATTCACATTTGCTACGTAAGTCAAAATCTGAAACGCGATGATTTTTCTGTTATATAATTATTGAGAAGCCACATCAGCCACTGTAATTTACGACAAGTTAGATAAGTAATTAAAGGTAATTAAGGGTCACTGTAGACCATTTTGATAGTTTTCTCCTTTGTGAAACTTAATTTAAACCTAGATTATAGATGTGATATAGCATAGGTCATCCTTCGATCCATTGTAGAACTTGGAAACCCACTCAGGGAATAATCGTTCACATTTTTGTTGAAAGCAGTTGGTTTTTATCATCCTGTATTAAAATATTTCCTTTTATCAATAGTGCAATTTATAAACAATGTTTTGTAAGTAGAATAAAATTTCCAGTGGTAAACTTAACTGCTGTTTCGACGTTATTTTACCAGCTAACTAAAGATAGGAAAGCCTTGAACCCCTTCCACTAAATTTAGTTAGTATTAAGATTCTTTTACAGGGAGTGCAGTGGAGCTGACGCTGAAATCATTACGTATTTGATCATATTATCGCTAGTCTCACTGAACTCTTCTGAACTCTATATGTCTTGTGTTGTCTGGCGTCTCCTTACCAGCAACAGGTCCCAGGTTCAAACTAGTCAATTCCCTAAAAAACACGCTCAGGGCGTCGTTGCGCGAAAGTGGTAGGGAGACACGACTTAGAACAACAGATACCACGCAGAATGTTAGGTGTGTCAGACAATTATCTCGCCTGGCCTCAAAATGATTTGTTTGGCCTGGAATGCAAAAGACTGTGATGGGTGGACTCTTGCATGTATCCAGTACTAAGTCAGAAAGGTATCCTGCCGCGTTTGTGCGCCAGTGGGAGGTTCCTTGACCCAGTTCCATGATTTGTGCACGTACGTACCAACGTGCCCGCTCGGTACGCCGTGCGCTCTAAAGCACAGCTTTCCGAGCGGGAAAGAGCGCTTGGTCCCCGGCACGAATCGCGGATTTGTGTCGAGGTCCGGTGAATCGGCCGGTCTGTGGATGGTTCTTAGGCGGTTTTCCATCGGGCTCGTAGAATGCGAGCTGCTTCCTCTTACTCCGTATCAGTTACACTATGTCGGCGATTGCTGCGCAAACAAGTTCTCCACGTACGCGTACAAAACCATTACTTTACCACGCAAACAAAAAATGGTTCAAATGGCTCTGAGCACTATGGGACTTAACTTCTAAGGTCATCAGTCCCCTAGAACTTAGAACTACTTAAACCTAACCAACCTAAGGACATCACATACATCCATGCCCGAGGCAGGATTCGAACCTGCGACCGTAGCGGCCGCGCGGTTCCAGACTGTAGCGCCTTTAACCGCTTGGCCACCACGGCCGGCACCACGCAAACATAGGGGTTACACTCGTCTGGTGTGAGACGTTCCCTATGGGGTCCACTGGGGGGCCGAACCGCACAATAACCCTGGGTTCGGTGTGGGGCGGTGGAGGGGTGGACTGCGGTAGTCGTCGTGGGGTTGTGGACCACTGCGGCTGCGGCGGGGACGGAGCCTCTCCGACGTTTCTAGGTCCCCAGTTAACATAGAGTACAGTACAATAGAAACCAACGTTGTGGGAGTGGTAACTCCTTCGAATGGTCAACACTATCTTCTACCAATGACTGAAAGCTTCACTCGCTGGCTGGGAGCACTGCCTACTTGTCAGTTGGCACTTGCTGCTGTCGACCGTGAGAGACTATGTCCGGTTCGGCCGCCTTTTGTGTAAACTTCCTGCCTTGCTGCTGACACACCCCGTTGCCAGGTGACACCACCACCTTGGAGGTAGTTCACAGGTTGTCTCCCATCTCAGTTTTTGTACTTGCACTCGCAAAGTCATACGATAAATAAATAAGAAAACATTTCAGCAGAAGCTGTAGCCTGCGCCTTTGACACAAGTTGGATATATCGTTTTGGTTGCCTGATACACGCCACAACGAATGACGACCGCCAATTTGAATCTGATCTACTCGCCTGGCTTACCTAATTCTGCGTCGGTGTTTACCACAAAACAAATTATCAGTCAGCTAGCGAGGGTTTGATCGAAAGTTTGCAGCATTCCCTGAAAGCAGCACTCACATGTCATGAAACTAACTGGACGACAGCTCTGTCGATGGTCCTACTTGGTCTCTGAAACACATACAAGCCGGGAACAGCCGAAATAGCTCACGGTGAAGCGCTACGGCTTTCTGGATAATTTATGGCGGCGAATTCTCTGCAGTCTTCTGGTTAAGACCAGCCAGAATCCATGCACAGCATGCAACCGCTCTCGCAGATCGTCGAGACACGCTACAGCACCCAGATATGTGCATCGTGACTTAGAAATGTGCACACACGTAATGCTACATACGGATAGTGTTAAGCGTTCGCTGCAGCCACCTTACACAGATCCGCACCGTATCTTACGAAAAGGGGCAGGAACACTGGACATAACAGTAAACAACAAACACTCTACAATTTCCATCGGCCGTGTCAAACCGGTATGTGTGTTCCAGACGTACTGCCAACTGATGCACCGTAGAACCAGCCACATCTGCAAGCACCACCACCGCCCAACACAGGTCCGCCTCCAGAAAACACAACAATATCCGGTCGGCGCCTGCACTTGTCTGCACGTTTTCTGGACAGCGCTCAGCTTCCACCGAAGGGGCTGATGTAGCGATCAAGACTGCCGCCTGCTGCATTTATGTTGTGTGTGTTTGCTTCTTTATTGCAGCCGTCAAAGTGTTTAGGCGCCAGCCACCAGGGACTGTGTGTTTCAGGATCTACAATTTCTGCTTATTATTTGGCTTTAAAGTGTAGCTTTCTTCGATGTGGCTTGGCTCTGAGCACTATGGGACTTAATATCTGAGGTCATCAGTCCCCTAGAACTTAGAACTACTTAAACGTAACTAACCTAAGGACATCACACACATCCATGCCCGAGGCAGGATTCGAACCTGCGACCGTAGCGGTCACACGGTTCCAGGCTGAAGCGCCTAGAACCGCACGGCCACACCGGCCGGCTTTCTTCGATGTGAATAGAGTACATAGTCACGCATTATTCTTCTAAAGAGATGGTTCTACTTACATATAAAATTTCTCTTAAGTTGCTCTCCCTAACAAGATATTACTTTTTCTTTTTGCGTTGTGTCAAACAAAGATACTTCCCACGGTGCACGAAATTTATGTTATGGCTAAAATAAAACTGCTCTTTTTGATTGTGTGACATCAGAAACACGTGATACATGTATTTCACGTGTCACACATCCGACTGGTTTATTCGGTGCACAATGGTTTCCCTTCCTTTGTTAATTTCTTAATTTCTGAGTAGCACTTACTTACTGTATCTCCAGTAACTTGTTGTTTACGTTAAATTTATGTCTTCTCTACAACTATTTTTATCTACAGTTTTCCTGTTGCACCGTGGAAGTTATTTCCAGGTGCCATATCAAATGTATCGTATTATGACCCTCCTTCTAGTTTTTCCTTGTTATTCTTCTCCTCGCTTCTTCTACGAGTAATCTCCTAATTCCATGTTATATCAAACCACATTATTTTCAACGTCCTACTGTAACACTACATTGCAAACACTTGGATTCTATTCTTTCCACTTCCCACAGCCCGTGCCCACGGCAGTGTTCCAAATGTATATTCTACAGCCTGTAACCGCGCGACCGCAACGGTCGCAGGTTCGAATCCTGCCTCGGGCATGGATGTGTGTGATGTCCTTAGGTTAGTTAGGTTTACGTAGTTCTAAGTTCTAGGGGACTGATGACCTCAGAAGTTAAGTCCCATAGTGCTCAGAGCCATTTTGAACCACATGTACATTCTCAGAAATTTCTACATCAAGTGAAGGATTATGTTTGATATCAGAGACATTTTTTAGCTAGCAGTGCCTCGTTTGCCGTGCTAGTCAGATTTGCACATCCTTCTTGTTTCATTCGTCACACGTTATTTTTCTTTCAAGGTAACAGAATACGTTCACTTCGTCTACCATGTGGTGCCGAATTTTGATAAAAAGTTTATCGCTAACTTTTTCTTCTGCTACTCGACATTGCTTTTGTCTTTCTTCCGTTTATTTATTTATGTATTTATTTATGCATTTATTTTACCTGGCAAGATTAGGGCCTTCAGGCCCTCTCTTACACCTAACCAGGCATACTCAGATTCAACAAATTTCAGTTTCTACAGAACATTAAGGACATATAACATGTTATACAGTATTAATGTTACAGAAAAAAATAGAGATTATAAAAGTAGCACAATGATAATTATAACAATCAAAAAATAATTATGACAATCAAGAATAATAATAATAGTAATGACTATGTATATGAAAGTAAACATATTTTTTTCTTTTATGAATGTCAGTCCTATTGCTAGTTGGGAATTTTCTCGTTATATTCTTGCATCTTGTGAGTTATTCTCATCAAGCAGAGACATAAGACGATAGAATGGGGTGAAAGAGATATAGAAGAGGTAGATAGGTTAGAGGAAGACAAATAGAATGGTAAAATTCGAAGCTATGATAGAGAGGAGAAAGAAAAAGATGAGAGGGGCACAACAATGGTGGCTATACCGTCCCTAATATGTAAGTCTTGAATTCCCTCTTGAATGTTAAGTGGTTCTGGATAAGACGCAGGTCGCAGGGGAGCGCGTTCCATAGTCGTATGGCTGAGATGGAGAATGACACGGAGAAAGATTTTGTGTTATGTAAAGATACAGCCAAGATGCTAGACGTTACTCTCAATTCATATTCTATACTCATTATACTGTTCACTCCATTCAGCACGTCTGGTAATTGCTCATATTCATGAACTTAGCAATGTCATCAGCAAAGTTTATCATTGATATCTATTCACCCAGCATTGTAAACCCATTTCCTTTTTTTTCTTTTATTGCCCTCATTGCTTCTTCGATATTAAATCTAAACAGTAGAGAAGAAATATTGCATCCCTGCCATGGACCTAAGCTAATTCAAGAACTTTTTCTTTCGTCTTCCATTCTTATGACTTCCCCCTTCGTTCATGTGTATGTTGAGTAGCATCTACGGCCGGCCGGTGAGGCTGAGCTGTTCTAGGCGCTTCAGTCTGGAACCGCGCGACCGCTACAGTCGCAGGTTCGAATCCTACCTCGGGCATGGATGTGTGTGATGTCGCTAGGTTAGTTAGCTTTAAGTAGTTCTAAGTTCTAGGGGACTGATGACCTCAGATGTTAAGTCCCATAGTGCTCAGAGCCATTTTAACCACTTTTTGTAGCATCTACGTATTTTTCTGAGAATTTCGATCAGTTTTCACAACTTTACATTGGCGATTACGTTTTATTGGGTCATAAAGCCTATGAAAGTGTCTAAATTTTTATCAAGCCTAGCTTCGATTATCAAATGCAAAGTCAGTTCTGTCTCTCCAGTGCCTTTACCCATTCTAAAGTCCAAAAGACCGTTAGCTGACAGATCCTCAATTTTCTCTTCCAGTCTTGGGTACACTATCCTGTCCATCAACTTAGTTGCATGAGCTGTCAAAGCGACTGCGCAGTAGTTGTCTCGTTTATCTGCCTTTGCTACCTTCGGGATTGTGTGGATGATATTCTTACAAGAATCCAGTGGCGCGTCTTCAGTTTCATAGAGCCCACAAAGTAGCTTTATTAGTCATCTGATTGTCACTTCAAACAGTTGAGCTTTATTTCAGTACATAGCACAATAGCAACAAAGGTGTACACACAGGATCTATTATAGAAAACTATCATATTCAAACACGACAAATGCATCTGCCAGGAATATGTTTATCCTGTTACATATACGCAGTGTCCAAAAGTTGACTCAATGTACTTTGAAAGGTTTAGAAATTTCCTTGAGGAACAAATGGAGGATAGGAACCCACATCCGGGAAAGCCATCCAATGACGCTACACGGCACCGGAGTTACAGGCGCCAGTGCCTGCCACTAGGCCACTCTTCGGCATAAAACGTGACTTTGTACGCTGGCAGACCATAGGCGGAACGTCACCCAAAGTGTTTCTTATTCAGAGGTTGCGACTGATTGCCACGATCGTCAGAGTGGAGAAAATGGACGTAGCTGCCGCGTGGAAAAGTCTTGTCTCTAATTAATGCGATGTTCTGTTGCCTCGACAGATGTAATAACAGAGTCAAAGCCTCTCAATCATGTAAGAGCCCAGTACCTAATTCATAGTCTTGCCATTTCAAATAACCTTGTACCAAATTAACCCACGAAAACATGATAACTACATCAACAATTGAATAGTAAAATATTTATGTAACTAAAACAATTAAATTTTTACCAAACACTTGTATATCACCTTAAGAATGCATTACACTATTTCATATAGTAAAATACATGTTGCGTTGTGGAACGTGTGTTAAAGTACAGTTTTGGTTGGTTGTTGCTGTTTTTGTGGTTTTCAGTCCAAAGAGGTTTGATACAGCTTTCCATGCTGCTCCATTCGTGCACGTCTCTTCATCACTTAATAACTACTGCAACTTACGTCCTTCTGAATCTGCTTACTATATTCATCTCTTAGTCTCCCCTCCCGCCCCCTCCCGCCCGAAACTTCCCACCAGTATTAAATTGGCAGTCCCTTGATGTCCTTCTCTTTAGACAATTTGTGCAACAAATTTCTTGTCTTCCCAATAATAACCAGTTCCTCTTGATTAGTTATGTGACTAACCATCTAACCTTCAGCATTCTTCTGTACCAACACATTTCAAAAGCTGCTGTTCTCTCCTTTTATTAAACTGTTTATCGTTCATGTTTCACTTCCATACATTGTTATAATCTAGAAAAATGTCTTCAGAAAAGACGTCCTACCATTCAAATCTCAGTTCGACGATAGGAAATTTCTCTTCTTCGGACACGTGTTTCTGGCCATTGGCAATCTCCGTTTTATACCCTCTTTGTTGCGGTCATCATTCCTTATTTTGCTGCCCAAATAGCAAAACTCATTTACTGGTTTTAGTTCTCGTTTCCTATTCTAATTCTCTCAGTATCACCCGATTTAATTCGACTACATTACATTATCTTCGCTTCGCTTTTATTGACGTGCATCTTACGTCCTCTTTTCAAGACGCTGTCCATTCCGTTCACCTCCTCTTTCAATTATTTTCCTGTCTCTGGCAGAATTATAATGTCATCGTCAATTCTCAAAGTTTTTATTTCTTCTACCTCTATTTTAATTCCTACTCTATCTTTTTTTCGTTTATTTCCTTTACTGCCTGCTCAACGTACAGACTGAATAACGTCGGGGATAGGCTAAACCCTCTCTCATTACCTTCTCAACCACTGGTTCCATGCCCGTCGACTCTTATAACAGCCGTCTGGAATCTGCACAAGATGAAAATTGTCCTCTGCTCCATGGCTCACATGGTTCAAATGGCTCTGAGCACTATGGGACTTAACATCTGAGGTCATCAGTCCCATAGAACTTAGAACTACTTAAACCTAACTAACCTATGGACATCACACACATCCATGCCCGAGGCAGGATTCGAACCTGCGACCGTAGCTTCTCTCCATGTATTTACCCATGCTGCCTCCAGATTTTCAAAGGAATTGTTCCAGTAAACATTGTTAAAAGCTTTCTCTACATCTGCGGTTGCTATGAATGTAGATTTGCTTTATCCTTGAACTATCTTCTAAGAACGGCCATAGGGTCAGTATTGAATTGGTTGGTATGTACGTAAAAATGAGATAGTATGTGTGATACGCGTATGTTTGCAGACAGCCAGAAAGAAAATGCAACAGTCTCAAGGACTGCACTGAGTGGAACCTAGGTTTAATAGTGCATACTGCGGGATTGTAGAGTTGGTAATTTATTTGCAACTAATATCGGCGATCAGATTGTGCTCAGGAGGCCTGCATGAGGATTTCTGTTTGGACTTTGCAGGCAGTAACTGCGCAGAGTTAAGACGTTTGCAACGATCATTCGAAGATACAACTACGACCCCTGACGGTTACTTCCTCATCTTGAACACCTTCAACCATTTGAGCAGCATCACACTCTGGGCCTCCTGGAACTTAGAGGGACATATCGACGAGCTGATGCACATGTTGGCCACAGTGTATCAGTGGTGCGTCGCTGCCTTCAGCAGTGGTCTGTGGAACATTCTCACACCCATACGCAAGGTCCTGGGCGTCCGCATAATACTGGCGCACGTGGACACTGACGCATTATGTGAGCAGCAGTGGCTGGCTGAACATCATCCAGGGACGAAGCCCGCAACCATGTTGCACCTGCTGTGTCATCTGGTTCAAATGGCTCTGAGCATTATGGGACTCAACTTCTGAGGTCATAAGTCCCCTAGAACTTATAACTACTTAAACCTAACTAACTTAAGGACATCACACACATCCATGCCCGAGGCAGGATTCGAACTTGCGACCGTAGCGGTCGCACCTTTCCAGACTATAGCGCCTAGAACCGCTCGGCCACTTCGGCCGGCTGTGTCATCAGGTACCTCTGGAAACTGTCTGCATGCATCTGCACTAAGATCACGTGTCCCTCTTGCCAGGGGAACACTGAAACCACATCTTCAAGCAAGGGTTCTCCGGTGTCATGAAAGAGCTGACTGGACGGCGGAATGGCCCTGTGTTGTCTTCATTGATGAGAGTAGTTTTTGTCTGTATGCGACCTACAGCTGTACGGCGTAGTCCTGGTGAGCGGTCTGTTCTGGAATGCACTCACCCGCGACGCACAGGTCCCAACTCAGAGTTCAAGGTGTGGGGAGCTACAACTCGTGCTCACAAGCTATTATCCTCTTGTTACTGCCATTTCTTCAACAGGAAGGCGATGTAATTTTTCAGCACGACAACGCACGTCCACTTGGGACAATCTGTCACAGAATGTTGATCATTTGCATACGAGAATACACGTGTGCGTTGCCACCAGAGGAGGGTACATTGTGTGCTGATGCCCATTATGTACTGATGCCCCCTTTCTGGGCACCCTTTTTTTTCACTTGTTCTGCATGGTCGCAGCTGCACTACTAAGTCGACTACATCCGTCAATATAGACTAATCGTTTCGCACCCCACACGTCCTTACTAGAACACCTGACCTGCCGCCCAGGCAAAAATAAGCATTAACGGCTTGCTCTTACCACACATACTAGGAGGTACTAATATAAAAACATATTACTTGTTACAATATAATTATTAGTCTGCAACTGGCGTGAATACTAATGTAATGTTGTTCAGTACACCGTCCTCAATCACCAATAGAAATATAAACACTTACACACGTTACCTTTTTATTTCGCCTTAATTAAGAAATCTGGTGGTATTTGTCGTTATGTATATAATAAAAATGTAGACAGTAATCTTTTGTTAAGCTACAGTCAAGTCTACAATTCACCTGCAAGGCATTAAATTACGGAAATAAGTAAAAACGTCAGGATGGAAAGTCAATTTCACCATTTTATAAATTTTAATTTAGTACGCTTTTTGTGGTAGAAGATCAAGTGTTGTACTCAGACGTTTCCATACTTTATATACCAATCCACTAGCATATGCTGCACCATCTATTTACATCTGTTAGTGTAGTTTGACCTTCCTGTCGAACGGATACCGCGCACGTGTCAGCCGAGACTCGTAGATATTAAACCAGAGAGTAGATGCCTGTTACACATGTCGCCTGGAATTAAATTAATGTCTCGGATGCGCGATTTCGCGGCCATTAAAGGACCCATCCATTACCGTCAGAGAGTATGCGAGAGCAAACATCTGCTCCGGCTGATGAATTCATTATCTTACGTTGGCACTGCTCTCTTCGTCACGCTCTCAAATCTCGGCCGATTTTAATTTCCTCCGCTCTCGGTAGAAATACTGCAGTCCGCAGTGCTGAAATGAACTTACGCTGCCGCAGAATGCAATCTGGAAATTCACATTTATTGGATGAAATAGGGAATTAATTTTCCTTTGTTTCCTATGAGCAATATTTACAACTACAATGATTTAACGTAATGGCAGGTTAGGTTTATTGGCTATTTAATGAAATGTATCACTTATATAACCGGAAAGTAATATTCTGGAACTACACTAATGTTCATTAAAATTGGTACACCAAGAAGAGATGCAGATGATAAACGGGTATTCATTGGACAAATATATTACACTAGAACTGATGTGTGATTACATTTTCACGCAATTTGGTTGCATAGATCCTGAGAAATCAGTACCCAGAACAACCACCTCTGGCCGTAATAAAGGCCTTGATACGTCTGGGCATTGAGTCAAACAGAGCTTGGATGGCGCGTACAGGTACAGCTGCCCATGCAGCTTCAACATGATACCACAGTTCATCAAGAGTAGTGGCTGGCGTATTGTGAGGAGCCAGTTGCTCGGCCACCATTGACCAGACGTTTTCAATTGGTGAGAGATCTGGAGAATGGGCTGGCCAGGGCAGCAGTCGGACATTTTCTGTATCCAGAAAGGCCCGAAGAGGACTTGCAACATGCGGTCGTGCATTATCCTGCTGAAATGTAGGGTTTCGCAGGGATCGCATGATGGGTAGAGCCACGGGTCGTAACACATCTGAAATGTAACGTCCACTGTTCAAAGTGCCGTCAGTGCGAACAAGAGGTGACCGAGACGTGTAACCAATGGCACCCCATACCATCACGCCGGATGATGCGCCAGTATGGCGATGACGAATGCATGCTTCCAATGTGTGTTTACCGCGAAGTCGCCAAACACGGATGCGACCATCATGATGCTGTAAACAGAACCTGGATTCATCCGACAAAATGACGTTTTGCCATTCGTCACTGAGTATACCATCGCAGGCGCTCCTGTCTGTGATGCAGCGTCAAGGGTAGCCGCAGCCATGGTCTCCGAGCTCATGGTCCATGCTGCTGCAAACGTCGTCGAACTGTTCGTTAAGTTGGTTGTTGTCTTGCAAACGTCCCCATGTATTGACTCAGTGATCGAGACGTGGCTGCACGATCCGTTTACAGCCATGCGGATAAGATGCCTGTCATCTCGACTGCTAGTGTTACGAGGCCATTGGGATCCAGCACGGCGCTCCGTATTACCCTCCTGAACCCACCGATTCCATATTCTGCTAACAGTCATTGGATCTCGGCCAACGCGAGCAGCAATGTCGCGATACGATAAACCGCTATCGCGATAGGCTCCAATCCGGCCTTAATCAAAGTCGGAAACGTGATGGTACGTATTTCTCCTCCTTACACGAGGCATCACAACAACGTTTCACCAGGCAACGCTGGTCAAATGCTGTTTGTGTATGAGAAATCGGTTGGAAACTTTCCTCATGTCAGCACGTTGTAGGTGTCGCCACCGGCGCCAACCTTCTGTGAATGCTCTGAAAAGCTAATCATTTGGATATCACAGCATCTTCTTCCTGTCGGTTAAATTTCTCGTCTGTAGCACGTCATCTTCGTGGTGTAGCAATTTGAATGGCCAGTGGTGTATCAATGTCGCCCAAAGTCTCATATCTGTACTTAATTTCTTTTTTTTTTTTAAAAAAAAGAAAAGCATTCCGTGGTGTCGCGGAACATTGTAACATCCAGGGATATTGGCCGTACATTCGCTCTTTCATTCCCAGGAAAGCGCTTACTCAGGACGTGGTTCTGGTATAATGTACTGAAAACGTTTGCTAAGTGAGGTGATAAGAACTGAAAATAGGAAAACATCCTGTTATTAAATGTTTCTGGAAATTCCGTCGCATGATAACATTGTTCTAGGCGCCACCCAGATGCATATTCCAGGAAACTGGTACGTGGATGGAGGGCGCCATAGTGATGGAGTCGAGGAGGAATGAGCCAGACAAGATGGAGCCCACAGATGCTGTTTCCACTTGAAGACTTGATTAGAGCCTTCTATATGCCAGTCTTGTGTTCACTACTGATGGACATTGACTTTATTTGCGTCAGGCTAGGTTAATCGATGTTAATACTGAATGAACGTTATTCAAAGAAAATTAGCAATCAGATGTCACGAGGCGCTGTTATTGTATATTGTTCCTGAAGGAATATATGCAACATAGTTCAATGACGAGAGAGCTGTGTAATAGTTTCATGAAATACGCTGCACAACATAATTAAAGGATCACTTTTTGAACATCAGTTATTGTCTCCCATTGTGGTGCATCACTTTAAAATCTGTATCAAAGGTGCGTACAGCCTTCCTCTGTAATGGTTCATAAGCGTGGCGCCCTGCAACGTTAGTTTGGAGCTGGGAGACTCTTAAACAGCAAGATGTCACAAAAGTACAAAATTTCACCGCAGATTCTGCCCAGCACCACCGTCGACGTGTCACACGATGCTTTGGTCACCACACCCTGTTACTCGCATTTCACCCCTCCATTTGACGCATTTGCAATGTAATTCGTAGTCGCAACGCCCAGCGTTGAAGTCACGCAGTTTTCTTTTGGGCACCGCCTCTCGGAATGGACTCGAAAAGGCCTCACGAAGTGGCAAAAAGGACGTCAATGAAACAACCCCTTCCTCAGGGGGGGGGGGTTCTTTTACACACATTTTGTGGTCTAAAACGACAGTTTACAGCACAGTGTACAACAGAAAGACGTTCTCGACAACCTTTGAGACTGCTGACAACCTCCAACGATTCAGCAGCTCTCTAAGTAATTCTAGGGTTGCAACCACATCGAATGTGATCTGACCCCATTGGAATGTAGCGCATCAGCAGTTTTTGCTTTGGTGTGCAAGATGAAACTACTAGGTACCGCAGAAAAATTTCGACGAAATCTGAATGTGATCCGAAGCAGCAAACCGTGCTTATGGTTTTACAGCTTTTCTGTTTCGGGCCCTCCTGTCATGTGATCACGGGAGGGGGACTTCATAATTCAAAACGGATAGAACGGCAAAATGTCCCACTCAGACCACCAGTTCGACAACTAGGTACGACCTGTGCACCATTGCTTATCACTTCAAACATGTACCTTACAGAGACCTCGACATCCATTCAGTTGAGTGAGGCACTGCTGCTGCTGTAACACCCGAGGGCAGGCAACCCCATGGACGTACCTTAAGTTACACGTGCTCGCAACCAGGTGCTAGAGCGGCTGTGCAGCCCCGCTCAGCCGAATGAGTGTCAAAGTCTTTCTATAGGTACATTTTAATGTCCTTAAGAAGATGAGCGAGTGGCGCTGAGGGGTCTTAGAATGATCCTTTGCGTTTTTTAACACACGCTTCAATGTTGCTCCAGCTTCGATCACGCCCCAGAAGGTTGCGAAACAGGAGAGCTTCGGATGACGTAAATTTCGTCAAAGGCATGTGAACAGTCCCTAGTGGTTCCACACTGTATACCAGAAGCGAAACTGTGGTCACTCGACATTACAAAGTGGTCGTATCACATTCAATGGAGCTGCAGCACCAAGATTTTCTGAAATAAGGGTTGAATCGTCAGAGATGGGAGGGGGGTTTGCTGCCCCCCCTCCCCACCGGGGCAGGAATATCAGCAGTGTCGAGTTCTATCAAGAACGTTGTTCTGTTGATCACTGCACTGCAAATTGTATGAATATGGACACACTAAGGCAATGGTTTCATTGACTCCTATTATGCCTCCTATTGACACTTTACAGTGTCGATTCTGAGCGGTGGTGTTTCTGAAGCATTTTCCTCAGCCACCAACAAGAAATCCGCTGGATTTCAGCGTAGGGCGTCGTGATTCTGTCCTTCGTCGTAGAGGCGTCAGGTGGAAATTTGGATAAGGGAGGGTTTGAGGGCCTTCCCGTCGTGTGACTCGTCGAAGGTGTCGTTGGGCAGTATTGTGGTGAAATACTGTACCAATGTGGCATCTCTGTCCATCCTTACACGTCACATGGACTTCTGAGCTCTGGTTTTGTTTTCGCAGGTATAGACACCTTGATGTCTGAAGCGTCGTCGACCCCGAGGGTGACGGCCGTGTATTTGCACCGATACAAAAGATGGCTGTAGGCACATCTGAACCAAGTTTCAGGCGCCTGCGCCGAAATGAGAGGCAATTACTGGGTTTCAAAAAAAGAACCTTTTAATTGTGTTGTGCAGTGATTTTTCAACCGTTTTCATTTTAGTTAATGGTTGCCTCGTGAATTAGGAGGGCTCCCTTGTTAAGCTTAGCATTGGTTACTCTTCGCATTATCGCGGACATGGAGCCGAAGAATTCAATTTTCGTGGAAAGTTGGACATTGAAACGCAGTCAGATCGCTTGCTCTAGAACTCCAGTATGACTTTTGTACTGTAACAGTAACAAAATTCGGGAATTTTATCTTAGACCTCTAATATGGTCAGTACACACAAGCCTGATAAGTAGAAAAGATACTGCTACGGAACTTCAGCGCTGGGGAACTGGTGGTTGGAATTGTGTCGAATCGGAATGTTCGGCATAACAGCAGACCTTCCGCAGCAAGCCTACATGTACAGAAGGCTTCGTAATTCACTCTGTTGAAAGTGCACGATAAAGTAGACTGTAAAATCTAGCGTGATGATATAATATTGTATTTCTAGTTATAATAGCCCATTGGTGAAATGTGAACCGATACAGACGGGGATTTACTATAGGAGTTAACGTTCAAAATCCGTTTGTACTAACCAGGACAATATCTCACACTGAAGTAATTGGCGACTCGAAAGGTCGCAGAGGCAAGTATCTCGCAAATCGGCTCGTTCACGGACACATGTTTACTGAGATGTCTTTAGTCCTATTGTTTCCACCCGGATCAATTTTCGCTGTTAATGAGACTTCCTGTACATTCCACGCCTGTAAATTTGTCGTCCTTTTCATTATCTGTGTATTCCTTTGAGATCAGCCATTTGATTCAGCCCCTCCCCCCCCCCCCCCACTCCTTACCCGAATAGCGTGGCGTGCTGTGCCTGCTTGATCCACCGTAGCACGCACTCACACTGGGCACTGCAGATTCCAGGCGTGTTCAGCCCAGATTTACTGTGTCCCGTGAGTCCTAACAAGCAGCTATCGCTGGAACGCTGCGCACAGCGGGCCACGGTGGAATACGCCATGTCCTGTGATGATTCTCTGTGGTGTGATGTGGAGCAGCGTGAACACTTTCCTCCACATGGATCCTTCAGCATCCTTCCCATATCTCTTTGCGCTGGACACCTCCAAGTATCCTAGACGATCCATAAGCTCAGATCCAACAAATTTATTGTTTCCCCTCTAATTTCTAATCCTGAGATACTGAAGTGCCTGCAACCAACTCTACAATTAAACGCATCTTCTCCCAAAGAAACTCTCCCTATATATATTATTCTCCTCCATGTTTACCCATCCTATCAACGATAATGGTTCCCTTCCTATCCATGTTCCTAGCAGGACACCCCAACTTCACTTCTCTCCTCAGTAAATTGAATTTAAATTATTATGAATGAATAGTATCTATGTATTGGAATGGAAACTTTTGAGCGAGAGAAGTCGCCTCCCAGTATTTGAACACAAATTTCTCCCATACTTCCAGTTCTATATTTAGTTTTACTGTTTTGAATTGTGAGGTCTATAAGACAAAATGGTAAGACAGTTACAGTTCATAATCATACCCTGTCTGCCTCTCGAAGTCGAAGTTTTTTCTTGGTTTTTCTTTTTTTAAATTAGAGCTTGTAGTCGCCAGTGCCCTGCCGCCACCACCTGATTTATTATCTTTTTGAGTCATTAGTTAACTATTTTTTATATTTTTCGTTCAATAACTAATCTGTTTTCTAACAATGCATGTATTACGTGGGGCGCTGTTGATCTTTATGTAGACTATATGGTTTGCTCATTAATTTGTACCCTTGTGCACCCAACCTACCCACTTACTAGTACATTTCTTTAAGAAGCTCAGTCTGGCATATGCTTTTCCTACTGTTTATTTAGTGTAGCCATTCTGGTACTAATGGTCACTCTCTATAGTTACTCCTAGATATTTATGATAGATCAGTAGTGTAGTTGTACAGCAGTAGATTCATTATCCTCTGTATGCACAGTACATTACATTTATTTACGTTCAGAGTCAACAAATGGGATTCTTAAGACTTAGGGGAAGGTCTGCACTTGTGAGACTTTTCTTGAATTTAATGAAATCGTTGTGGATGTTCTCTATACGACATTTTATCTCCCATCTTCACATCGCCACATTCCAAGGTACTTAAACTTGTCTACTCTTCGTACTAACGAACCATGGAATCGTAGATTTGAATTTTTAAGGAGCTGGGCTGTAGTGTGACAATCATAAAATGCCTTTTACTTGCGTTGATATTCAGACATCGATTACTATATTGACGAGCTGTTGGAGATCATCTGAACGTCTGACAATCAATATTGTCCTATCAGCATAGCGAGTGGTGTTGGTGACTCCATTAACATTTACGCACTAATCACCAAGTGTTACGTCACCAAAGATACTCTTTTAGTAAACACTGAATAGTACTGGTTGGTTTGGTTTGTGAGATTAAAGGGACCAGTCTAATAGTACTGGTGACAGAGCCCATTGTTGTCATTCTCTCGCACAGATATTAACCTGATCACTATTAAATTTAATCTGCACTGTCTGATTCCAGTATTCTCCACACAACGAATGTCATTCTGATCTGTATGCATAATTTTGAGAATTCCCATAAGTTATGATGTTGTAGACTTCTGTATCAAATACTTTTTCATAGTCAGTAAAACAAAGGCCTACGTTATTATCCTAATCATAGCAGTTCTGTACTAGAGCTTGTAGTGCAAGTACTACTACTCTCGTACCTAAAAATTTTCGAAACCAAAACATTGTTTCACTGACGAATTTCTCAGATGTTTGGTATAACCTTTTATGGATTACTTTCAGAATTATTTTCCCGGAACGGCTGATAAAACTAAATGAATATATGGTCTTCATATCTTCATACATTCTCATTTTTTGGCAAGTAAATGAAAACTGATAACAGCCATTGGGCAAGGTAATGACTTGTACGGCAAATTTTTTTCAAAAGTTTGTGTAAGACGCTGATACCTTCATCATAAAGAAGTTCTATGCTATCAACCGGAATTGTATCAGGTACTGGTGGTTTGTTGGTTTTTGAGTTTCGTGTTTGTTTCAAGTTTCTTCTTTTGTAATTGGAGACCCCGTTAGAGTACCTTTCCTGGTAATCTCAAAATTTGGTCTATCATTTGCAAGGAGTTTATTAATACTGTCTTCCTATACCTCTTTCTTCTCCACGTCATTAAGAACAGTTCTGCTCTAAACTGATAAGATATAGATTCTGATAGAATTGCATGTAGCTACGATTAACAAATGTAGAAAAGGGGATACGGATAGTTTATAGTAAAGAAAATCAATGATCTTAACATAAATACACTCCCGTTATTAACGAACATAATTAACTCGAAAATGGAAAATGTTAAGACGATATGGAGATCTCTGCTGGAACATGACCCACTGCTAACTGAGTGACTTGGTGCGTAACAAAATCTACTACACAACATTGTACTGTACAATGTTTCGTCGTGTACTCTCGGATGACCCTATCCCCTTTATTTCTATACCAAAAACAACAAAGTTTAAATCACTGTAGTAATGCCACAATTACGACCAATAAAGCATAGTCATTTCCTGATATTTTCTGCAAAAAAAAAGAAACTGAACAAGTGCAGGTAGGTCTCGCGTTCTGAGGGTTCCATACAAACTCAGTTATGTATGCAGATAACTATAATAATTCATGTGGTTCAACGGCCTAGTGCAAGTCTTTCTATTGGATGACATTTCTGTGACTTGCGAGTCCCTAACCTACTCTAGTTATCCACCGGAGAAAGGGAATCTACAGTTTAACGTGGAATCCAAAATTCGTGATGTTCCCTGCGATTACACGCTCCGTTGAGTGGTGAACGACTGAAAAATTTCTGGTACGACCGAGATTCAGACCCTCAACCTTTCGCTTTCCAGCCACGCGTTTTACTGCTAGACCACCAGGCTCAACACATACAAGAGCGTGCTGAAAAGTAATGCCTTCGAATTTTATATGTGAAAACTCTTAAAGACTTTAAATAAAACATACTTTAATAACATTCTATGTGTGTATTTTTCTTCATCTCTACATATTTATTTCTCGATGTGGTCATCCTAGCGACTAACACGTTTCTTCTAACGAGAGACCACTTTGTTGATACCGTCACTGTCTTTGACTTTGTTGACAGAACCACAGCCTCACCTCTACTTCCGCCGCTTCATCACTATCAAAGTAAAGTCCTCCAAGTGGTTATTCAAGTTCTGGAACGAGATGACAATCGGATGGGGCCAAGTCGTCATTCTGTGGATGATGATATATAACAATGTAGCCAAGGCAGATGCCACAGCTCTCCTCGATTACAGCACGCTGTTTCTCACGCACCGACGTAATTGCATTAGACATCGCGATTTGATACGGTGTAATTCAGAGCATTCTAGCGGCATACGGATGCAACTTGATTCACTGAAGGGGGAACGTCGACTGAATAATACGCATGATATGTAGCACCGCAACAGATATTAAGAACAGAATAGAAACTTCGGAGGATTACTTTTCAGCTTGTACTCCAATATGGATAGTTCACCTACATCTACATCTACATCCATACACCGCAAGCCACCTGACGGTGTGTGGCGGGGGGTACTTTGAGTACCTCTATCGGTTCTCCCTTCTATTCCAGTCTCGTATTGTTCGTGGAAAGAAAGATTGTTGGTATGCCTCTGTGTGGGGTCTAATCTCTCTGATTTTATCCTCGTGGTCTCTTCGCGAGATATACGTAGGAAGGAGTAATATACTGCTTGACTTCTCGGTGAAGATATGTTCTCGAAACTTCAACAAATGCCCGTACCGAGCTACTGAGTGTCTCTCCTGCAAAATCTTCCACTGGAGTTTATCTATCATCTCCGTAACGCTTTCGCGATTACTAAATGATCCTGTAACGAAGCGCGCTGCTCTCCGTTGGATCTTCTCTATCTCTTCTATCAACCCCGTCTGGTACGGATCCCACACTAGTGAGCAGTATTCAAGCAGTGGGTTAACAAGTGTACTGGAACCTACTTCCTTTGTTTTCGGATTGCATTTCCTTAGGATTCTTCCAATGAATCTCAGTGTGGCATCTGCTTTACCGACGATCAACTTTATATGATCATTCCATTTTAAATCACTCGTAATGCCTACTCCCAGATAATTTATGGAATTAACTGCTTCCAGTTGCTGACCTGCTATATTGTAGCTAAATGATAAAGGATCTTTCTTTCTGTGTATTCACAGCACATTGCACTTGTCTACATTGACATTCAATTGCCATTCCCTGCACCATGCGTCAATTCGTTGCAGATCCTCCTGCATTTCAGTACAATTTTCCATTGTTACAGCCTCTCGATATTCTACAGCATCATCCGCAAAAAGGCTCAGTGAACCTCCGATGTTATCCACAAGGTCATTTATGTATATCGTGAATAGCAACGGTCCTACGACACTCCCTTGCGGCACACCTGAAATCACTCTTACTTCGGAAGACTTTTCTCCATTGAGAATGACATGTTGCGTTCTGTTATCTAGGAGCTCTTCAATCCAATCACACAAATGGTCTGATAGTCCATATGCTCTTACTTTGTTCATTAAATGACTGTGGGGATCTGTATCGAACGCCTTGCGGAAGTCAAGAAGCACGGCATCTACCTGGGAAGCCGTGTCTATGGGTCTTGATGAGTAACTCGGCGAGTATCAAAATATTAGGCGTATATGGCCGTAACTTTTGACTGCATTGACTTAGAAGCTTAAATTATTTAAACCGTCATTGGACAGTTGATCTTAGTATTTGACTGTCGGAAAAGTAAATCGCAGCAGCAAGGAGGAGTTATGCGACGTAAACGAAAGTTGGTTGAGTGTTTCTACGTATGAAACATGATGTTTACTGAAATTTCGAGCCAGTCACGTAAGAGTGACGTTGGTAGAGCCACTAAGAGGATGCAAACCAGATTTGCTTCAAATACGCGCAGTAACGATCGTGAACGTTAGTTTCATTTGAGGTTATGTTAGTTAGGAGACAAAGACGTACTTACCGACACGTCACAGAATTTGAGAGAGGTTGGGTAATAAGGCTACGAGAAGCTGAATGATCCTTCTGCGATACTTCAGGAAGACTTGCTAGAATGTAGCCACTGTACATGATTACTGGCAGTGGTGATTGTGGCAAAATACGGTAGCAAGGGAGACCAGATTCCGACTGGACGGCCACATGAGTCTACCGAGACAGGAGGCCACCGAGTTCGGCATATGACCCAACGAACTGTTACAAATCGGTTACTTCAAGGCCAGCTCTGAGTCAGACGCACTGTAGCGTAAATTCCACTGACCCAATACTACCGCAATTTAAGTGGTGTCAAGCGAGAGCTCAATGCAGGGCAGGGTGGAGGTCTGTTGTGTCTTCTGATGAAAGCTGGTTCTGCCTCGGTACCAGTCATGTCGATGCGTTGGTTAGGAGACCAGCAGGGGGCCGGCAACCAACCCGTCTGCAGCTACACACACTGGACCTGCGGGCTTCAGGCTATGGTTTGGAGAGTGATTTCGTATGACAGCAGGAGCACCCGCGTCGCTATCACACCCACCCTGATTGCAAATTGGTACGTCTGATGGTTAGATCTATTGTGCTGCCGTTGATGAACAGTATTCCAGGGGTGTTTTCCAACAGGATAACGCTCGCCTGCATATCGCTGTCGTAACTCAATATGTTCTACAGAGTGTCGGCATCTCCACTCTAGCACATACATCATCGGACGACAACTCCTGCCTCATTCTCAAACAGCATTAACCGTCCCCGTATTGATGGACCAAATGCAACAGGCGTGGAACTCCCTCCTACAAACTGACATCCGGCCCCTGTACGACCTAGTGCATGCACGTTTGCATGCTTGCATCCAACATTCTGGCGGTTACACGAGTCATTAATGTACCAGCATTTTCCATTTTCAATGACTTAGCTTACGCTTGCATTAGTCTGTGATCTTGCAATGGTAATGACTTAAATAACTTACCGAGAAAAATGTATTCCCGAAATTTTATTACTCCACACTCTTAGTTTTTTATGTTGTGATTTTTTTCCGTTAGTGTATCTCAGCTTGATAACCCTATCCGCTCCTGAGAAAGGGAGATGCTAACAGGAGGCCGTAACTTTTGAGTGCGTGAACTTACAAGCTTAAATGTATTACACCGTCAAGGGATTGTAGACTTCAGTATTTGAGATACATTTCAGCTCAATACCACCACCTGTTAATGAGAAAAAGAGTCTTCACAAACGGACACACAGACAGGCAATGAATGGAAGAAAAAATATTTTTTATGTGATGTAATTAAAAATTAACAATTTTCGGAGTTTTCCTTCACTTCTTTCCAAATTTCGTGATTCTAGATTAACGGGAAGTACCTCACAGCTTCTGATTGTTGAGTTTGCGAGCATCGAAATATTTGACAAATAAACTGCCGTATCGTTTGATTACATTGACTTAGAGGCTTAACTTTTTACGTCGTTAAGGGACCGTAGACGTTAGTATGTGAAATAAATTTAAACTTGATCCCTCGACCCAATACTCTGAAAGAGTGATCTTGAAAGTCGGGCAGACAGACAGACACATACAACAAAGTGATCCTATAACGGTTTATTTTTTCCCGATTGAGGTGTTATGTAGCGAGTTCTTGCTTACATAACCGAACTTCTGTAAGTACCACATTACGCGACGTATGTGCAGCACAGACTCCCTCCGTCCGTTGGAACACCCTCCTCCTACGATTCTGTAGCGCTAATAATCTACTACTAAAGGAAATATTGTAAAGTATGAGTGACAGTAAAGTAATTATGCATTCCGGTGGGCTCTTTAAAGGAGATAAATACAGAGCAAAAGGATAAATGCATAGTAGTTGTACGATATGTAACTACATTTTTGTATTATTTCCCAGCGTCTTCGCACTTCTTAAATGATAATTGACGACTGTTATTAAACTGTGATACTGGTTTTCATTTGCACCTGAAATTTTTCACAATTGACTTTGACCGTTTTGTGGCCTATTTTAAGGCTTTCAACGATTCTGTCTTTAACAACTATTTGGTTTTCATATTAACAGGTACTCTGTCACGTCTTAGCAGAACAGTTTCATATTCATGTGCGAGAAACACAAACTGTGAACACGTGACATATTTTGTTTTTGGAAATGCCTCAACCATCTCTGTTTTGGGCCTTTGTACAACTCGAATAGCCATTCTTCTGTATCAGTCCTTACCAAAAATTATTCCTCCACGATGTATGCCTGTATGTATGTATTAAACCGGGGGACCTAGAAACGACGGAGAGGCTTCGTCCCGCCGCAGCCCTCAGTGATTCACAACCCCACAACAGGCCACAGCAGTCCACCCACACCACCGCCCTCCCACACCGGACCCAGGGGTTTTGTGCGGTTCGGCCCCCAGTGGATCCCCCAAGGAATACCTCATACTAGACGAGTGTAACCCCAAATGATTCCGTGGTAGAATAATTATGCTGTACGCATACTTGGAAGCGGTGTTTGCGCAGCAATCACCGACACAGTGTAATTGAGGCGGAGTAAGGGGAACCAGCCCGCATCCACCGAGGTAGATGGAAAACCGCCTTTAAAACCATCCACAGGCTGGCCGGAACATAGGACCTCGCTGCTAAGCCGGCGGGCGGATTCGTGCGGGGGGCCGCCACGCCTTCCCGCTCGGGAAGCAGCGCGTTAGACCGCGCGGCTAGCCGGGCGGGCTTCCCCCACGATAGTTCTGTCTCTTTTGCACTGCACTTCTGTGTCATTAATTATCGCAACTGCGCATGACTTCACATATTTTCCTTGTTTGTCCAATACGGAGTTCATCAAGATGAGTAGCGAATAGTTTAAGTGGAACTGATTTCGATAAAATCGACATTAAGATTTGACAAAAATAAGAGCTCCATCTTTCAGTAGGTAACAAATCGTAGTTTTTTTCACGATTTGCAAAATACAACCTTAAAAAGTAAACAACTAGCACACAAATAATTTATTGAATTTATTGAAGCAAATTATTCATACAAAAGCTCGTGGAAATTCGTTAATAATTCAAAACAGTTTAAAATTTAAAAATTCGTGCAACAGATTTCATTTATTCTGCTCTCTTTGAAATGCAGTATTACTAGCAGCTACCCGAGTTGTGGTTGTTTTGCGTAGGATAACACGCTCCGAGCAACTGATTCATCTCCAGCGTTTAATTTTTTCTCTGTCGTCCTCGGTGTCCCAGTGATAAAAATGTAATGAGGTGATGCCCGGCAAACTTGGTGAGAAACAAACGTGATCTATGTAGCGACCCATCGGCAACACAATGTTGGACTCATATACTGTGCTGTCTGACGGTTAGAGTTTGGGAGGGGTAGTCATTCTCAAAAGACGTAACTAATCTTGAAGGACAACAATTCTCCTGCAACACCTGCAGCAACTCATTTTCCAGAGCTATTCGGCAACACCACATACTGAATTAACTTTCTAAAATGGTGTGTTAAGTTTTGTCGCACCAACGATGTAGGATATCTCTATTGTTAATGCCACCACGTGGGAAAGTAGCTTCGTTAGCGATAAATATTGGATGATCAGTGATTAACAATTATACAAGAACAAAAATCTTATTGTTTGACTCCATCGCCTACTTGTCGATGATGGACCTGCTGATGACGAATAAGGGCTGGAAAAATGTGGAAATAACGACAGTTGTAATTTTTTTGTTGAACACTGACATATTATTCTCCTTTGCGCTCTTGTATTTCTACGTGAAGCGTATTCTGTATAGCTGCACATTCATAAGATGTGTGTGAGCTAGAAACTGAGCTAGTCTCATACAGTTTACTAAAAGTCAGGAGTAAACGCTCTTCAAGCGACGAAACTCTTCAATAATAGCAACAGAATATCCTTTATTTAATTCTGAATACAATACCACGTCTGTTCAACAGCATATACCGCATGTGCAGCATCGGTTAGCCTGTTTTTATTACCACACAGGATCACTTTAATCTGAGCTCCACTGATTCAAAAATTAGATTTACGGGTCTCAAAGTTTCTGGACTGTAGGCCACATAGTAAATGTTTGGATCCACAATTGCACCTACATCACACTCCACAATACCTAATGGTGTATGGCGGAGGTACTTCTGGTACCACTAACTGATCTCCCCTACCCTGTTCCACTTGGGAATGGCGCGAGGGAAGAATGATTGTCGGTAAGCCTCTGTATTGGCACTAACCTCTCGGATTTGCTCTTCGTGGTCATAACGAGAGATATACACTCATGTTCAGGAAAAAAAAAAAAAAAAAAAAACAGAACACCTTCAAGGGTTAGAGACCGGACATTCATATTCACAGGACATGTGCATTAGTATGTTTTGCAGAAACGATTAGCATTTGAACAGTGTCGGTCCGCGTGTTCAAGGTCAACATCGTTATCGCGGCGCAAAACCATCTACCGGTGAAATGTGCCTGCAGCTCTCGTTGTCCTTATAAACCGGTGGTAATGGATCAGTGTGATTTGAGTAGTCGTGCAGGATGCCTCGCAGACGTATGCGCGAACCTTACAGACAAAAAAAAAAGTGTGTGGAATCTAATGGGACTTAACAGCTAAGGTCATCAGTCCCTAAGCTTACACACTACTTAACCTAAATTATCCTAAGGACAAACACACACACCCATGCCCGAGGAAGGACTCGAAACTCCGCCGGGACCAGTCACAGAGTCCATGACTGCAGCGCCCTAGACCGTTCGGCTAATCCCACGCGGCGAATCGTACAGACAAATCAGTGACTTTTAAAGGGTGCACATTATTGGCATGAGAGCATGTGCCGCATCCATCGGGAAACTGCTGTTCGTGTGGGACGGTGTGTTTCGGCAGTACAATGGGTGTGTACACAATGGTTCACAGGGGGTCGTAGAACACGATGAGATGGGTCAGGTTGTGAAGGCATTGCTAACTACGCATATAAATATTTTTTCGTGATTTTCTTTGGATTCCTATTCTTTTTCTTTTGTTCATATTGGCATTTCTAATTGTGATTATGTAACATTCTACTGTGGTTTTTAAATGTAAAAATGTAATTATGATTATTTCGTTTGCCGATGGATAAATATGTTTCTTACTTTGTACCTGCGGTAAAGTTTCTAAAGTTCTCTTTTGCAATATTATTAATTGTGAAAAATGCAGTCAATAACATTTATAAAGGTTTATGTATTTTGCGATAACGATATAACATCTATAGACAGAGGACAGCGATAGTGATATCGAGAGTTGAAAGGTTGTTGCGTAGTAGAGGGGATGGTGGATGGCGTGTCTGTGAAGCGTGCGCGGGAAAAATAGTACTGTGTTCCATGACAAGCATACGTAATTGTATGGACAGTGATACCGAACTGTCAGATTGTTTATTCTCTTTACCACTGCGGTATGTAATGCCATCGCCAGCGAACTTTAAGAGCAAATAAACCGGATTGTGAAAGTGCCGCTAACATTACTTTGTTGTGGCCCACACGAACTGTGCCTTTATTCGAATGAACTTTGTTGGTATTGGTTTTGGATGGTGGAACTGTTGTATATCACGTTCTATCAAGCCATGAAAGTGAAGACTAATTAACTGTGCAATATAAATGGCTTTCAGTGACGTTGTCGAAGTTTGAAATGCGAGAACAGAGTGGACATTGTTTACGGTGTGCTTCACATACATGAACAATTCTATGAACTGTGTATTTGTGGCTAAGACGCTATGAATGTGACGAACCGTGTAATTATGGACGATAGCGTCCCGGACAGTGCATGAAGTGTAAAAACGAGCGATGTCTACGTCATGTACTTTGAAAGAGAGGACATGTCAACAACGTTCGTATACTTGCGTCTTGTGGTTTGATAATCACCACGGGGTTAATGATACAGCTGTGCCGGAACTTTATTTGCGTTTCGCCGGGGAAGATTAACCAGCGGAACTGCCTGTATCCTGCTCTCATCATCGTAACCGGCCGACATCGTGCTGCCTAACGCAACGCTTCGTATGCAACAGAAAGTTAAGGGACTTCGCTGAACGCTATCCCCTGACCTAGAAACTTTCTTTCTCTTTTTCTATTAAAAGTATAAGAATTACAGACTCTGTTTAATTAAATTCTTTGTTTAGTTTGTTTGCTTTCTGCTAACTAAAATAAAATTACAATCAGTGAATTAAATGTTGCCTGGTAGTCATTGTTGAAACACCAGTAAATATAAACTTCTTCCTCTCATTAGGACTAATTCTCCTTGCATGTCAAAATTATTGTAGTTGTTTTATGTAGTTTTATGTATTGTTATGGGACTAGATAGATGACAGTAACTAATAAGAGTATTTTGTCGCGAAATATGGCTTCGCGCAAAAATTACGGCGACTGCCATAATTGCTTGCGTTCTGACCAATAATGTAAAAGCTGCTATTCCCGTATTGGTGCTTTTCCTGACGTGAGCGGGAATTATAAATGTCAGCTGTCAAATCACGTAGTGACTCTTTACCCAGTAATAAAAGTTTTTTTGATATTGTATTGCTACGAGTCGTAGTATTAAGAGACACTGGTTCTACTCAAAAGTGGGAAGATGTATGGTGAAACCCCCCTGTGTTCATGCGATTGTTAACAGTATTGTGTGTGATTCACGAAATTTTGTCACTTTTTCTAATTCCTTTGAAGTTTCAGAGAATATATACACAATTTTGTCGGTTCAGGTTAATTTCAGAGCAGTTTCTCGTGAATATTAGAGTTTTCAGTTCATAAACAAAGTGGGATCGTGACCAATTGAGAAGTATAACAAAGAGTGTGGTTTTCCAACTAGAGTTTTGGATAACTTCACAGTTCAGATTTTGATAATTATTTTTCCTGTGGGTTGAGGTCATCACAAGGTCGCACCATCCAGAGCACCCTCCGAGAAGATCGACACCTCATCCGTATGGTATTGCAAGACAGATATGGGTCCTCCTCGGCTCTGATGCAACAGTGGAACAGTGTAACACATCGTACACTATCGGGGGTGACTGTACGTCTTTGTTTATTACGGCACGCGTTACGTGCGAGTCGTCCACATTTCAAAAATATTCAAATGTGTGTGAAATCTTATGGGACTTAACTGCTAAGGTCATCAGTCCCTAAGCTTACACACTACGTAACGTAAACTAGCCTAAGGACAAACACACACAACCATGCCCGAGGGAGGATTCGAACCTCCGCCAGGACCAGCCGCACAGTCCATGACTGCAGCGCTAGACCGCTCGGCTAAACCAGCGCGGCCGTCCACTTCATCGCCTGCCTTTGACGAATGTGCAGAAACATGCTAGATGGAGATGGTGTAGGGAATGACGTCACTGAGGACAGGAATGACATCTAATAGTGTTTTCGGACGAATCCAGGTTCTGTTTGTTTGAGAAAGATGGCGCCAATTTGGTTCGCCGCAGAGAGAGAGAGAGGGGGGAGTGGCATCACAGTGCCTGCATTCAAACAAGACATTCAGCGCCATCTCGATGCCTTGTGGATTGGGGTGCAATTGGGTGAAACAACATATTAAAGCTGGTGCGTGTCCGGGACACTGTCACCTACATGACATCTTTTGGGACCCATAGCCATACCCTTTCTGCACAACGCCCTAGAAGACATTTTCAGCAAGACAATGCACGGCCGCATGTTGCTCCATGAACACGTGCGTTCTTAGTGACACAGGATGTTAGCCTTTTGCTCTGGACCGCCAGATCACCAAACTTGTTGCCAATCGAAAATGTGTGGGATAAGATGATACAACAGGGGCAGCACTAGACCCTGTGCCAACCAATACACATGATCGTTGAAACCAGGTGAATGCAGGACTGACGGCTATACCACAGCCGGCCGGAGCGGCCGAGCGGTTGTAGGCGCTTCAGTCTGGAACCGCGCGACAGCTACGGTCGCAGATTCGAATCCTGCCTCGGGCATGGATGTGTGTGATGTCCTTAGGTTAGTTAGGTTTAAGTGGTTCTAAGTTATAGGGGACTGACGACCTCAGATGTTAAGTCCCATAGTGCTCAGAGCCATTTGAACCATTTGATTTGAACTATACCACGGGATGTCACTCGCACTTAATAGGCGTGGACGTCATCACCCACATAACAAGCTATCCGGGCCTAAGGTGGACCCTGTACCTACTAGACAACAGGCCAAATGCTGAACCGAAGTCACTGAAATGTTAGTCGTTTCTGCAGAACATGCTAATGTAGATGTCCTGCGTAGTTGAACGTCGTCCCTCCAGTAGTTCAAAGTGTTCTGTTTTTCTGGACATGAGTGTACGTCGGAATAAGTGAAATGCTGTTCGGCTCTTCGCGGAAAGTGCTTTCTCTTAATTTCAACAGTAAATCTCTCCGCGACGCACAGCGCCTCTCTTGTATCGACTGCCTTTCAAGTTCGTTGAGCATCTCCGTAACGCTCTCGCGCCGGCTAAACGATCCCGTGATGAAACGCAACTCTATTCGTGTTATGTTTCTATCTCTTCTATCAGCCCTGTACGGTAAGTATTCCATATTAAACGGTCGAACAAACGCCTCATAAGCCATTTCCTTCGTCAACGAGTCATGCTTCATTAAGATTCTTCCCATGAATCTGTCTGGCATGTGCTTTTCCTATGTTTGCTTTATGTGGTCATTCCACATAAGCGTGCTATGCATATTTTACGGTAGATGCTGTTTCCAGCAGCTTCTCATTAGCAGTGTAGTTGTACAGAAGTGACTATCTTTTCGCATGTATGAATAGGATGTTACATATCTTTACATTTAAGGTCAACTGACATCGCCTGCACCATTCATCAATCCTTTACAGGTCATTGTGTTAATCGATACTAACTTAAGGCGTTGCTACCCTCTTACAGACAACCGCATCATCTGCAAATAGTCTTAAAGAACATTCAGTGCTTTTTACTATATCATGTATATACATTGTAAACAGTAGCGTTCCTATTACATTTCTTTGGGATACTCCGGAAATCACCTTGACATGTGCTGATTTTGTTCCTTTAAGACAGAAGTATTGGGTTCCTTCTGCAAGGAAATCATGAATACAGTCGTAAATCTGGTCCCATACTCAATAAGCTCGTATTTTTTTCACTAATCGTCTTCAAGCAGTTGTATCTCAAGACTCACAAAAATATCACTTCAAGATTTCTCTCAATATCTTCAGCTTCGAAGTTCTCTTTCTCTCGTGATCCCTTTTACTTTTGAATGTATCGTGTGGACTTATACAATAATTCTTCGTCTCATTTCTGAGGAGAATAATTATGCTACTGTACGGCGCATAGCAAATAATTCGGTTGCTCATTTCCCCAGTATGAGTAAATACGGCAGGTATGAGATCGGAAAGCGACAAGATGGCTATTGTAGCAAAATCTATAAATTATATCACCAACGATCATTGAAATTCATTTCTCATTGAGGGGTAACTGCAGAAATTTGTCTTCTCTTTAGGAGCTTTTTGACAGGATTACAGTTATGATTACAGTTGCAGGAGATGGTCCCTAAATCTTAGAACAAGCTGAGACTGCATTTGAAACCTCAAAATTATCATCCACTAGGCAATCGTGACGCCTTTTAGAACTGTAATACTAGAATAATGATAACAAAACCAACCGCTGTATTGGAATCTAACGCCGCGTATTCTTTTTAACACATGCTATCAGTTTCGACACCAAATTGTGTCCTCTTCAGGCCCCTACGTATGGAAATACACATAACATGATAGAACAGTATGAGAGAACAGACAACATATATCATAGTTTATCACTGAAAAGAGGATAAATCAAATAATAAAATTACACAATAAAAAGATACTACAGTTATCCGCACAAAACAAAATTCAGCATCTAACTTTTTTTAATCCAATGGAAACATACACCAATGACGTAATGTATCTGAGCGTAACCCACACGTACAAAGAGTGACACCAGCAAAGCGGACAAAGTCACATATCTCTCTCGCCGATGTTCCATTGTTATTACTTCACAGAAATCCAGTCATATTCTCAAGGTCCACCTGACCAGCTTAGAAAATGTGTAACTTTTGTATGTAAGAGACCCTGGACGCAATATCTCCAAAGGAACAATGAAGCGTGCACCAAAGTTCCTACTAATTCCAAGAAATCTACTGAACGTAGAACAATGTTGTCAAGATTAGTAACATCCACCGTTAATATTTATCCGCAAGGTTAAAGTAGCATACATGATACATGTCGACGAACTATTTTACCTTAGTTATACGGAAGGGATCACTATACTCCATGCTCGAGTATACCTTAAGATTACGTCCACTCCGAGAAAGGGTAAGCTCCCGTAGAAAATTAAGACTCCTTCCTAAGAAGTTTGTTATGAATTCTGTCTATAATCTCAGGACAGAATCTATTGTTTGAAGCTATATCCTTCAAAACATTCTTTTCTTCCTGACCTTTGAAACGTCCCCTTTGAAAAATTATACATGACTGTGCTTAAACTGACACACAATATTTTTTAGCGCAACGCAATCTGACTTTCAGAAATCCCTACAAAGGAATGGCCCTGACTAACATTAACCTGTACCTTTCACAAATCACTTACCTCACAAAAATCTTCGTTACTCAAGCTACTGCAATACAGCGAGCGCCACTACTGCCAGCTAAAGAAAAGATTCAAACTACAGAAGGCACTAACTACTGATAGGCATAGTTAGCAATTGAAAGATGTTAATAGAGAACACACAATGTATTTACCTTAACAGTCATAATATATATAGTAGTTCATGACATCCAGTGTTACAAATTTCAAAACTCCGCCATCTCTCTCCCCACATCCACCACTGCTGGCGGCTCACCTCCAACTGCGCAACGCTACACGCTGTTCACATCCAGCTGCCCAACACTACAATGGCAGACAACAATGCAAACTACCCACAGACTGCGCACAGCACAGCCAGTGATTTTTCATACAGAGCGCTACGTGGCGTTACCAATAAGAAAATCTAAAAGCCCACTTACACCTTCTACTGCATCAAGAGGTAGCTTGTGTAATCTACTCACGAGGCTATGACAAACAGCCGTATTGTATCTACCGAAATGCATGTAGCTCGTCGGGATAAGAGCATCAAAACTCGTAGGATTCCTAAATATGCCGAATCTGTGGTCGCCATTCTTATAAATAAATGTAATGTATAAGAAATTAATTCTGTTGTCTATTTGTTGTTCACATGCTAACAAATATTCTGGTAAACTGTGTAGGATGCTGTGAAGTCCATTATCTACAGTTAACCAGTAAAATGGCGTATCAACTTATCAGTAGTAATACTTAATCATGCCATTCAATTCTGGATGCCGAGTAAATGCCAAGTTTTCCAAATGGTTAAGAAAAATATTTGTCGAAGTACCGGACTGGCAGCACCCCATGGCAAGCCCATCCTGTTGTTCGTAAATCCCATCATTAAAACAAAAATAATTGTACGATAGAATCAAATCTAGTAAACGTAGGAACTCATCAATTTCTGCAAGAGATAGCTCTCTGAACGTTAAGAGACTATTTTGTACAATGTTAATGCTTTCTACCACTGGTAACTGGTAGGTAATGGACTTGGGAGAATCCCGCGCAGTTGAACGACTTACACCAGGAAACCGTGTTGACATGTGAACAACAAATAGACAATAGAATTAATTTCTTGGACGCTATATTGATTAATAAGAATGGTGACCACAGTTTCGCGATATTTAGGAAGCCTACGACTTCTGATTCCGTTATCCCAGCGAGCTCTGTGGACTTCGATAAATACAAACCGGCTGTTCTTCATAGCCTCGTGAGTAGATTACAGAAGTTACCTCTCGATGCAGTAGAAGTTCTGAAAGAAAAGAATATTTTGAAGGATATAGTTTCAAGCAATGGCTTCTGTCCTGATATTATAGATAGAAATCAAGGTTGTTAGGAAGGATTTTAATTTGCTGTAGAACGTTACCCTTTCTCAGAGTGGATGTAATCTGCAGGTATACTTGAGCATGGCGTATACTGGTCCCATCTCTGATAAACTCATGCGGGACTTTCGAAAAGTTAAGATTAATGTTGATTTTACGAGTAGTTGCACCCTTTCCACTGTATTGTATCGTAATAGTGAACGTTTCGACTTAATGTCGAGCTTTTGGAATATATAAGATAAAGTGCAGCGACTGTGGTGCTGAATGAGGTGGTCAGAGAGGGAGGACTTTCAGATAACGGTTCCGCGAACACATAGCACTACATACCATTAAACAATCCACATTTAAAGAACAATTAAAAAAGGCCAGACAAAGTTTAGTTGGCATAGAGGACAATTTGGAATGCTACACTTCGTAGAAGGGACTATCGATATCATGGATATCATGGAGGATTTAGAAATATATATTCACGCAGATAATCGTCACTCGACCCTTATTAATGATCAAACCATATCGAAAAAAAAATTCTTTCTTGAAGTTTTTCGTGATGTATTATAATTCGAAACTGTAGTTTTGGGACTTCGTGTCATTAGATAGGCACGTCACCGTATAGTACATCACGTGAATTTGACTCTGGCATTTGACTGCATGGGTGGGTTGTGGTTTTGTGCCTTTTAAGTGTGTTTTAGATGTACTTCGTTTGAATTGCTCTATACTCGGCAACATAGGTGGCATAATTAGAGGTGCTGTCGACGTATCGATACAGAGTGTTGAGAAGCATGGTTTCTTCTGCCATACCTTGCGCTTGATCATCTTTGACTTGCCTCCATGTACCTTGGATTCGAGTTATCGTCTAACAATGGTTCAAATGGCTCTAAGAACTATGGGACTTATCATCTGAGGTCATCAGTCCCCTAGAACTTAGAACTACTTAAACCTAACTAACCTCAGGACATCACACACATCCATACCGGAGGCAGGATTCGAAACTGCGACCGTAGCGGTCGCGCGGTACCGGTCTGACGCGCCCAGAACCGCTCGCCGCAGTGGCCGTCTAACGACTCAGGGCCTGTTACTGCTACTGATGTAACCCTTGTCCGTCCGGTTTCTTTGTAATACTCCCTCGTTTGAGAGACGATTATGTGGTTGTCACCAGGAAGGTACAAAATACAGTTAATTTTGACCCCGCTGGATACGACTCCGTTCTTTGCACATGCTGGCGTATACCTGCTTGCTAACTGTTCCTGTTTGATGACTTCGTTGGTCTTTGTCATTGCGGTTGTGGGTGGCAGGTTACGCTTGGTGAATACTCATGTCGTTATTGTCTGTTATTCGTGATTACTATTTCTCCTATAGAGTGTGTTTCCTTCATAGTTACATGTCCACACTGCAGGCAGGGCCAGGATCACTTTACAGTGAGTCACATGTTTTATTCACGTATGTTTCACGTTCATCTCTTATCTACGGTTTAGACAGGAGCGACTCGGCACCCATATAATTACTGTAGTGTGACGCTGATCTACGTCGTTGCAGATGCCACTGCCTATTCTTACTTTATGAAGGGTATTGAGGTGATTGGATTTGTCACCGCTTATTGTTGATCATCAGCGGTGTTGCATATAATTCTTGGTAGTATGAACAGTCGTCTCCCTGGATGTTATTGTCTCACTCGGGAGGTGGCCGCATTGATTCCTCCTGTAGGTGTGGGACATCTGTAATGATCGCGTAGAATTATGTGTTTGATAAACTTTTAACAGTTGCTTATATGAAAGTAGTTCTTTTTGGGGAGTAATGTTACAAATAGTGCGTTTTAGCCGTATGTATTATATAATTGTCCCAATAGCGGTGTTACTACGTTTTTGCTTGTGGCAGCTGGGTGTTTCTAAGGTCGTAGGTGGTGTGTGTGTGTGCGCCACATGTGGCCTCCCTTTTTCTTGCACTGAAGTACTCGTGGCCCACGCTGCTGGCCTATTATTTTCGAACGCTTCTGGGCTGATTGTAGTTCTGTCACTAAGTATCATGTTGTGAGTAGTGCCTTGTGCCAGGTGACGTTACTCTATCTTACATACGTTCGTTTGTGTTGTTGTTTCGGATAACTGTATGTGCGATATTCGTTACTGTGCAGGTATTCAATTTTTTAAATTTTTTTTGGTGTGTCTGTGGTGCCTCTCTAAATAGGTTCCTTTCGGTGGTCAAAACATGTACAGTATTTATGGTTAATTCCAAGTGGACACTGATGTCAGCTGTGGTTTATGGTGACTGGGAGTGTCACTTGCAACTTTTACGGTGTGGAGTATTGAAATGGTTGTGTGGACCGTTTCGTCTGGATATTTAACGAACACTTCCTATTTTAAGGTGTTTCAGCTTGTCGTTTGTTTGCCCTTTCACTGCTTTTTGTTTGTTTTTGTAGTATTCGGGTGTGAATTTGTTGCGGTTGATGTAATGCTTTATAATTAGTTACTTCAACTGCCACTTCTATTTTTGTTTTGAATGTGTGGTTGTGTCCCGTTCAGTAGTATCTTGGACTAGGTTCAGTGGTGACTTTTTCTGCACGAAGCGCCTTTTGGGGCACGGTTTGGTTTTACACTGGTGTACCGCTACCACAGTGTAGTTTAGGTGTGCAATGTTTTAAGATATTTATTACGCTCTTCGACTAGGGCGTATATGGATGCGGTCGAAGTTTCTCAAGTCTGCGTAAGTTATTGTCTGGGTTCCCATTCACATGGAATCTTCGGGGTTCTTCGTCTTGTTCTTGTGTGTTAATGCGTACGTGTCTTGGTTTTATTGTAAAGGATTTCCATATGGACGTTTCGAAGTTGATGGTCTGATATGCGTAGTTGCACATAAGTGGTTATTGGATTTACTGATTGACTTGTAGCAATTGGTCATCGTTACATGTAAACAGCGGCTTTGCCAAACAAGATGTTCTTCGGCAACAGTTCGACATGTATCACGTATGCTATTTTAAACCCTGCGGGTAAATATTTGATTTTACCAATGTCGGCAACATTGTTTTACGTCCAGTAGATTTCTTGGAATTAGTGACATGCTTCGTTGTTTCTTTGGGATATTGCGTCCAGGGTGTCTTACACACAAAAGTCACAAATTTTCTAAGCTTACGTCGTGCAACTTAAGGATATGACTGGGTTGCTGTAGAGTAATATCAGTGGAGCACGTGTCTACTTGTATATCTCATACTTGTAGGTGATCCGGTAAGAGATAAATGTAGCTTAGATCGCTTTGATGGTGTAACTCTGTACGTTTGGGTTACCCTACCCTCAGGAGCACTGCGTCATTGGTGTATGTTTCCACTGGATTTAGAAAATAGAAAAATTGCAATAAGAGTTACATGCTGAAATTTGTTTTGTACGGATAACTATAGTATATTTCTACTATGTAAGATTATGATGTCATTTATCTCCCTTTTTAGTCATAAACTATGATTTGTGTTGTCTGTGCTCTCATACTCCTCTATCATGTTACGTGTATTTCCATATGCAGGGGCCTGAAGATGACACCATTTGGTGTCGAAACTGGTAGCATGTGATAAAAAAAGAACAACGTTGGATTCCAATACAGCTGCTGGGTTTGATTTCATTATGCAAGTTCTTCGTCTGCATCTACTGTCCCACTACTCTTGATGCATTACCAGGGACCTTTAAAACTGGGTACAGAAAACCAAATTCATTCTCTGTGGTGTTGGCTACAATAATTACCATAACGTGGAAAGCAAAGTAGAGACAGTTGATCTCCGAACGTCACGGTGTGATAAATAAAACAGGGAAGACCACAGTGTGAGTTCGAGTTTTCCTCAAATTATGAGATATAAAACATTTGTATCACTTTAAGATGAAGCAATGAAATCAGAGTAGCGTACCGCTAGGCATACTGGCGAAAAATGTGCAGACATTTTCATCAGCACTTTCTAATCTGCGGTGTCATGTTAGGGCTGACACACATGGGCTAGTCAGCATCAGCATTTACTTACCTCCATGGTAATTTCGGGAACGCATCCAGCTACGCGTACCACGGCTCTGCCTGCGAATTTGTCCGTATCTGAGATTGTAACAAGGATATTGGACGTGGTGCATGTATCTGTAAGATGTGCATTTTTCGGGTAGGTTCCATTGCAAGCTAGAACCGACCAATCGGAGCAATATTCATCCTTCTTGTCTATGTTCTGTACATTAATACATCCATTTTTAGTGGAAATATCTGGAGGCAGAGGGATGAAACTGGACCCCTATTAACTGAATCAGAAAATATGCGAGCACACGGCCGAGCGGCTTACCAGACCCTATTTCCTTCATATCTGAAAAAAGCGCTTCAGTATGACACTCTCGGTAAAAGTGCGGTGCGTTTCATCATGCCATCATTCACCCAACGTTTGACAGAGCTAGTCTCTGAAGCTTCATCACTGTCTTCTATAGGGGGGAGCGTCAGCTCACAGAAGAGAAATGCACTTGATGGCGGGGTACTGCTGTGTGGGCATTGACTACTTCAGCGAACTCCCTTTCCAAAACTGCATGACATGCATGAAGGAAGGTAGCTGGATTTCGAAATCAGCATTCATGTTATCAGTGCAGGACTGCAAGATCCTGTTCCGAAAGCACCAGCAGCCACAACGTCGTCTAATGTGGCCATCGATCTATTGATACATAATCAGCATGGTTTCAGGAAACATCGTTCTTGTGCAACGCAGCTAGCTCTTTATTCGCATCAAGTAATGGCCGCTATCGACAGGGGATCTCAAGTTGATTCCGTATTTCTAGATTTCCGGAAAGCTTTTGACACCGTTACTCACAAGCGACTTCTAATCAAGCTGCGGGCCTGTGGGGTATCGTCTCAGTTGTGCGACTGGATTCGTGATTTCCTGTCAGGAAGGTCGCAGTTCGTACTAATAGACGGCAAATCATCGAGTAAAACTGAAGTGATATCAAGTGTTCCCCAGGGAAGCGTCCTGGGACCTCTGCTGTTCCTGATCTATATAAATGACCTGGGTGACAATCTGAGCAGTTCTCTTAGGTTGTTCGCAGATGATGCTGTAATTTACCGTCTAGTAAGGTCACCCGAAGACCAGTATCAGTTGCAAAGCGATTTAGAAAAGATTGCTGTATGGTGTGTCAGGTGACAGTTGACGCTAAATAACGAAAAGTGTGAGGTGATCCACATGAGTTCCAAAAGAAATCCGTTGGAATTCGATTACTCGATAAATAGTACAATTCTCAAGGCTGTCAATTCAGCTAAGTACCTGGGTGTAAAAATTACGAACAACTTCAGTTGGAAAGACCACACAGATAATATTGTGGGGAAGGCGAGCCAAAGGTTGCGTTTCATTGGCAGGACACTTAGAAGATGCAACAAGTCCACTAAAGAGACGGCTTACACTACACTCGTTCGTCCTCTGTTAGAATATTGCTGCGCGGTGTGGGATCCTTACCAGGTGGGATTGACCGAGGACATCGAAAGGGTGCAAAAAAGGGCAGCTCGTTTTGTATTATCACGTAATAGGGGAGAGAGTGTGGCAGATATGATACGCGAGTTGTGATGTAAGTCATTAAAGCAAAGACGTTTTTCGTCGCGGCGAGATCTATTTACGAAATTTAAGTCACCAACTTTCTCTTCCGAATGCGAAAATATTTTGTTGAGCCCAACATACATAGGTAGGAATGATCATAAAAATAAAATAAGAGAAATCAGAGCTCTAACAGAAAGGTTTAGGTGTTCGTTTTTCCCGCGCGCTGTTTGGGAGTGGAATGGTATGGAGATAGTATGATTGTGGTTCGATGAACCCTCTGCCAAGCACTTAAATGTGAATTGCAGAGTAATCATGTAGATGTAGATGTAGATGCGTGATTTACCTTTTAGACGGTGAACAAGACAGGCTGTGGTGCTGTTACTGCTAGGTTGGGGATGATGCGACACAGAGGTTGATTGATCCCCCCTGATACTGCAAGGCTGGTAACAGATGGACTCGAAAGAAGTGACGCGGACGTCGACTGCTCAGTGCTGCTAGTGCTAGGTTAGGGGCGGTGCCAGGTGCGCCCGGACGAGGTGACATTGAGGTTGATACCCGCATCAACGACGGGTCTGGCGGATGTGCTGTTGTTTCACCCGGTGCAGAACGCCCGGCTCTGGTTATATCGCGCAAAGGCGGCAATACTTGGTCATCAAGTAATTTTGAAACATATATATCGCAACTGTCAATAAGTATCACGTCAAATTACACTCCTGGAAATGGAAAAAGGAACACATTGACACCGGTGTGTCAGACCCACCATACTTGCTCCGGACACTGCGAGAGGGCTGTACAAGCAATGATCACACGCACGGCACAGCGGACACACCAGGAACCGCGGTGTTGGCCGTCGAATGGCGCTAGCTGCGCAGCATTTGTGCACCGCCGCCGTCAGTGTCAGCCAGTTTGCCGTGGCATACGGAGCTCCATCGCAGTCTTTAACACTGGTAGCATGCCGCGACAGCGTGGACGTGAACCGTATGTGCAGTTGACGGACTTTGAGCGAGGGCGTATAGTGGGCATGCGGGAGGCCGGGTCGACGTACCGCCGAATTGCTCAACACGTGGGGCGTGAGGTCTCCACAGTACATCGATGTTGTCGCCAGTGGTCGGCGGAAGGTGCACGTGCCCGTCGACCTGGGACCGGACCGCAGCGACGCACGGATGCACGCCAAGACCGTAGGATCCTACGCAGTGCCGTAGGGGACCGCACCGCCACTTCCCAGCAAATTAGGGACACTGTTGCTCCTGGGGTATCGGCGAGGACCATTCGCAACCGTCTCCATGAAGCTGGGCTACGGTCCCGCACACCGTTAGGCCGTCTTCCGCTCACGCCCCAACATCGTGCAGCCCGCCTTCAGTGGTGTCGCGACAGGCGTGAATGGAGGGACGAATGGAGACGTGTCGTCTTCAGCGATGAGAGTCGCTTCTGCCTTGGTGCCAATGATGGTCGTATGCGTGTTTGGCGCCGTGCAGGTGAGCGCCACAATCAGGACTGCATACGACCGAGGCACACAGGGCCAACACCCGGCATCATGGTGTGGGGAGCGATCTCCTACACTGGCCGTACACCACTGGTGATCGTCGAGGGGACACTGAATAGTGCACTGTACATCCAAACCGTCATCGAACCCATCGTTCTACCATTCCTAGACCGGCAGGGGTACTTGCTGTTCCAACAGGACAATGCACGTCCGCATGTATCCCGTGCCACCCAACGTGCTCTAGAAGGTGTAAGTCAACTACCCTGGCCAGCAAGATCCCCGGATCTGTCCCCCATTGAGCATGTTTGGGACTGGATGAAGCGTCGTCTCACGCGGTCTGCACGTCCAGCACGAACGCTGGTCCAACTGAGGCGCCAGGTGGAAATGGCATGGCAAGCCGTTCCACAGGACTACATCCAGCATCTCTACGATCGTCTCCATGGGAGAATAGCAGCTTGCATTTCTGCGAAAGGTGGATATACACCGTACTAGTGCCGACATTGTGCATGCTCTGTTGCCTGTGTCTATGTGCCTGTGGTTCTGTCAGTGTGATCATGTGATGTATCTGACCCCAGGAATGTGTCAATAAAGTTTCCCCTTCCTGAGACAATGAATTCACGCTGTTCTTATTTCAATTTCCAGGAGTGTACATGCCCAACCCTCCCCCCCCCCCCCATCACACACACACACACGCACGAAGTGTATTTAGACAGATACTTACTGAAAGAAACTACGCCTCTGGTTCGCGATAGCAGATTCCTTCCACTCAACACTGTCATCATTTGGTATACAGCGTGCTTATTCCGTTATTCAGTGCTCTAATTCAGTATATTTATCTCCTGCTTCATCTACACCAGGTTCACCCGAAATAGACACAGGTAAGTGTTACGTGCAAGCCTAAATATGGAACAAAATTATCTGTGAAATAGTACTACATACGATCCGATTCTCTAGAATCGGAGTTAAACCTCATGAACTTTGGGTTGAGAATTGCGAATATTAGTCACATATCCTGGACTATAGGGCACTACACCTTTCTGTAAATCTGTTATGTGGGGAAATCATGATCCGATAATCAAGAATCGGTGATTTTACACTCTTAACCAAGTTGTCAACATCTGACAAAAGAATGCACTTACCAGTGCCATTACCACCAGTTTGCGCAGATCATTTGACGTATGATCAAGATGAAATGAGTAGGAGCTGGTCAGCGTTGGTCGATGGTTATATATATTCAGACGGCGGGCTGCAACGGAACATGAGAACAGACGAGGTGGCAGGTCGTTATCGGCGGCGTAATCTGAGACGGATTGTGTCTGCGAGGTTCATCTCGTTATCAACTAAACTAGAGGACCTGAGAACTGATAGCATGGTACCGTGCCTGTTGGGCCCCTGCTGGCATAACCTGAGATGACAGAGGTATTGTGCCTCCTGGCGCAAGTTTCTACTAATTACCAGCCAAGACTACACTACGTCTCCTCAGACGTGGTTATCAGGAAGAGAGTCCATTTTGTGGACAACAACCCGTGTGCATTTCAGTTCACATATTGGATGATGGGGATTTTACCATTCACAGAGAGGCTCGCAGGTACCACTGGTGCTTCGATCGTCATATGAACAATGTCTGGCCGGCCGCCTTGGTCGAGCGGATCTAGGCGCTTCAGTTCGGAACCGCGCTGCTACTACGGCCTCAGTTCGAATTCTGCTCGGGCATGGCTGTGTGTGATGTCCTTCGGTTAGTTAGGTTTAAGTAGTTCCACGTCTAGGGGTCTGATGGCCTCGGATGTTAAGTCCCTTAGTGCTTAGAGCCATTTGAACCATTTTGAACAATGTCTCCAGAATTGAGCACAGTCAGCGTATGTTAAATACTTACCTGAAGCCTCTAACTGAGCAGTCAGAAAATGGGAAGTGAATATATAAATACGAAACTTTCTTTAAAAAAGAGAAACAATTTATTTATTGGAAAGCCAGTTCAGTAGTGATTGTGCATTTTCTAAGGAATTCATGAACTCATGTTGTTCATAGCTCTTCTTCCAGTGCTTGAGGGCAGGATATCCTTGTATTTCCAGAGTCTGAATAGATGCACGTTGATAAATTTCTTGAAACCATGACATATTCTCATGACATTTGATGTAAACTATGCTGTCTCTATTACCATACGCTTGTACTGACCACACCGTAACTTCAAATGCCACTGTTTCAGCATCCCAGAGATTTGCCTACTAAAATCGCGTCAATCACACTGCCGTTTTCGAGTTCTAGCACAACACACTGAATTAAACGGATTGTCTGAAGCAACTATTGTGGAATTCCTCATTAATACTTGTCGAAATTGTCTGTGCTCATCGGAAAACCCTTGTATCTGCAATAATCTTCGCCCTTCGAGGAATCACTGTAAGCTGCTCCACATGTTGTGTAACAGCTACACACTACATTTCTGGCTGGCGGTGAGTAGTTTACGTGACGCTAGAGTAATACTAGAGTGTATCCTGCAGTGCCTGTGGGGAAGTTTTGCGAAAATTTGAATTTAGTATGTACGTCCACTGATCGTCTTCACCATCTCACGTTGCTTTGAACAATATATAGCCACTACGGGTGATAATACCTTAAACTTCTGTGGGATGAGTGTGAGTCGGAAATCATCGTGAATCTCGTAGTTAAATGTGTAAAAACTTGTGTACCCATCATACAGTAGTCCCTATGCGCTTCTGTCCCAGTCAAGCTGTAAGTTGTCGTAAGGAAAAAACTGGGAGATTAGGTAAATTCCTAATATTCGTTAAAATACTGTTATCAAATACGCTCGAATACCTTTTCAGGTTTCCCTTCCTGTATGTCCTTAGCACTAAAGTAATAAAGTGAAGCGTTTGTATCTGTACAGAAGTCATAATCTGCTACGCTTGTCGAGAAGTCTCTGGAAGGATATAATATTTAGTCAACTCCCATGAACGGAAAGTTAATGGCAGCTGGACTCCAGAATTCAGTACACATAAAAATTTCAGATTATCTTTTTCTGATGTGGTAATATGCAGTGTTATCCTTATCATTTTATCCAGCACAGTTTTATGCTCATCTTCTTCACCTCATAGTATGTACAAGTCATTATCAGTTTCACTTCGAACTAGAATCAGCCCCTATTTACCGTTCATACTGCAAGCAGTTTGTTTACGAAATATTCCTGGCTGGTATTATGCTAGTCATACTGAACTGCGGTTGTTATATCGAGTGATGTCATTGCGAGGTTTCTGTCCTATGGATTTAAGAAACTAGTAACTGTCGCGTTTTATCACCTTATGCTTAAGCTGCAATGCGCGCCTCTGATGGCTCAATCTGTAGTATTTACACTTTATACCCGTAATACTGTTTCAGTGAATACATACTATAATTTCCTCACCACAAATATAGATGACATTCGCATTCTCATCTATGATATTAAACTCAAGATCGTCTAATGTCTCAACAAACACTAAGAGGTATACTGGATTGCTGCGAACCTCTGCAATTTTATAAACTAGATCCATTGTAGAAAAAGAAAATGTGTATGTAGTATAGAGTAGTCTGTTGTTAATTTATGAATCTGTCGTGATATTACACTCAACATGAATTATACTGGCTGACAGTATATCCACTTGTTGAATCAACTTGTAAATTTTTCAGATTTACGCTCCAGCGCTTGGCCCCTTGCGAAACCTAGTAGCAATCCTGTTGAACATCTGTAGCTCAAGTACACTGTCTCTTCTGTTGTTTTTACGTCTTTTTTAAGCATATTAATAGTTGCACAGATCTCAAATCTCTTTACAAATCGTTTTATATACTCATGCAAATCGTCAATTCCATAGCAGCCATGGGGTATTACTACAAATTCTTAACTTCCCAGGTGCAGTTTGCTTGCCTCGGTGAGATTAGCTTTGATATTGTATGTTTCCAGACCGATGAGTGTATGATATCGCATCTAGGCCTTGGCTGATGCAATGAAATACACTGACAGAAAATAAAAACCACAACATCAAAAAATAATTAACACAGAGTAATGAAATTTCGCTAAAATACTTGTCCAGGTAATATATTTATTAACAGTGTATGGTCATAGGTTAATGAAAGCGTGAGATAAGCCATCGCAAATATGAAGTGATGGTACATTAATAACCAGTGTAACCGGCTGAATGTTGAAAGCAAGTATGCAAATGAATTATATCGTACTGGATACAGATGACTGTTTGTGGGATGGAGTTCCATGTTTTTTGCACATGATTAGACAATACAGGGACAGTTAATGCTGTTTGTGAATAACGCTGGAGTTACCGTCAGATAATTTCTCCTATCTGCTCCATTGGATACAGATGTTGGGTTATAACAGTGGTATGTGGACGAGCGTTATCCTGTTGGAAAACACCGCCTGAAATGGCGTTTACGGATGGCTGCACAACACGTCGAATCACTAGATTTACGTATAAATTAGGAACTTACCACAAAAAATTTGGACGCCACAGAGAATAACACGTCTTTAAAACGTGTGGCTATGAAATGGTGCACTTACAGAGAACGTTTTGCATTAGCTCTTGGTAATTATGCAAGATGTGGAAAATCTCACATATAATACCACTTTATTTGTGCTCGAATTTTCATAGATATCTTGCATATTAAGGTAATGACGCGTTTTAATGAATTATACACATATTTTAGATGTGGCAATATTTAATTTGATGCTTCATGTAACTGAAATGTGTGAGAAGTATTACATATGATGTATCTTTATTTTGCTTGAATTTTCGTAGAGGTATTGCATATATTGGGGTTAGGATGCATTTTAATAAGTAATACAGACAATTTAGATGCTGAAACATATAATTTTTGGAGTGTCATTACGCTTGAAAACTGTGAGATGTCTTACAATAAGTAAGTAATTTTACTTATTTGCGAGATATCGACTTTTGAGAAATGTCACATTACTCACTGCAGCCGACTTTGATCATCTCTCTCACGTGTGTGTTTATAAACAGTTCATGTCATTCTGCAGTTTCAGTAATATACCGTAATAAAGCACCTTATTCCCTCCTGAAATGAAACACCTCATTCTTCCCTTCCCTCATATGACAACTGTGCTATGCCTGTGTGTGTGTGGATTTACTTTAATTAGCTCTCAATGTAGTTGGTTACATGTTGTAGTTTTGTAAGCCTTAGTTTCTCGAAATGTAGCAGTAGTTTGATTGTAATACCTGTCATAGGTTGTACATTTTCCTGATGTGCTTCATCTTCCGTCCCCTGGTTATGAACGAAGGAAAGTTTTATCAGACTGCATACAATTCGCATATTTACATACTGTTGCAATGTATTAATTACAATTTTCTTCTGTACCTAACCTCAAGTAGATGATGAATTATTTTCTTCAGTATTGGTTATGTACTATATTTTTCTAGTGATACATTTTCTTTAGTCTCCTCTTCCCCCTGACACATACCTTAGAGTTCGCAGTCGTGTCAGGATATGTGTGGAAAATAATTTTGATGTAAACACACTGTGATAATACACATAAACATCGCACTTTTTGCAGAGATTGAATACACACTTTACAGTTGTTGATACTGATGTGGCATCAACATTACATTTTATCATACTTGTCAGAATATCATGACATAATAGATGAGGTAAAGTAATGGATTTCAGCATTACAGCATTTTTTCTTGTACTTAACCTCACCTCAGTCCCAGATAATCGATGTAAACTTCACATTTTTTGTAACTGTTTAGATGCAGAAATATTTAATTTGAGGGTGTATTGTGACTTACCGTACATTAAGAATAGGCCTAATTAGTTACAGGCAATTTGCTTGCATGCTTACCCTCTTAGCATAGTATTTTAGCTAACACGTATTTTTCTTTATCTATTTTCCTGATATATTCAGTTTTATGAAATCGATTTCGTAGGTTTACCTTCTAAAATGGCAACCAGTATTGCAGTACATGGTTTATAATTTTGGACACTAATTTGGTCTGTATGCGTATACATGGAAATTAACATTTTGAGACTTGCAGTTTCTTTACACTGGAAACATATTTTTGCGGGAAATTTAGAATGTTGTGACACCTGACAATGGACATTGATGTGGAGAATGATCGGAGAGAAAATTGTGGCATTTGAGAAACATTGTAGATGTGGAAATCAGTTTACACAGCTGTTGCATCTTAAAACAAGTGTTGTACATGGGATGAACAATTATCGTCTTTACCAATGTAATGGTCATTTTCTAGAGGCAGCCATGTGTTGGTGATAGTAAGAAACTAGTGGTAAAAAAAACTATGTATGTTTTCTACAGTGCAGCCACCTGTTGTTGGCAGTAAGGAACTCATGGTAAAAAGAGTGGACTATACTTGTTTCCAAAAGTGCAGCCATCTATTGGTGACAGGAATAACTGGTACTTAAAACAACTGTTAACTTTATTTCGCGTTTTTCAGAGTTAAAAAAGGGTTCAAATGGCTCTGAGCACCATGGGACTTAACTTCTGAGGTCATCAGTCCCCTAGACCATAGAACTACTTAAACCCACATCCATGCCGGAGGCAGGATTCGAACCTGCGACCGTAGCGGTCGCTCGGTTCCTGACTGTAGTGCCTAGAACCGCTTGGCCACCCCGACTGGCGTTTTTCAGAGATTTGGGATAGTATTTAAGGTAATCGCTATTCTTTATTTATATTTTATGAGCAAATTTTGTTTTTAATTATTTGTAGAGGAATATATTAGCTACTTTACACAACATGCCATGGCAAATGATACACAACTTCACATGGAATGTACAATGTGACTGGTGAGCCAGTCCTTACACGAATTTTTTGAGGTCAGTAATGCAAACATAGCTGACAACATTTTTGGTATCTTATGCAAGTCAGATTCTTTATCGTATTTGAGTCTTACGTCAGCATTGTGCATTTTACATATTAAATCAATCTTGTCACACAATCACAGCTTCTCTACAATACAACAGTTGGGAAATGCACTACACACAATTGACTTATGAGGTGCAATGCGTGGAACGACCATGGAGTTAAGGGAGAGCTGTTGCTGACGTCAGCGAAATGTAGCACGCTTAATGGCTTGTTGAGCATTGTCAGATTCCCCAAATAACCTTGGTAATGAGATAGGGCTGATGCTGATATCAGAAAAATTGGTGCTTCAGTCGACTTTTAGTCTAACTCATTCTGACAGTGACACACAATTAAGCAAAATTTTAAAAAAGGCAGCATAATTGTCATACGTGCAATGAACGGCTGTGTCAAGTATGTGGAATATCATATGCGCACAACGCAGAACAATACAAAGAAAGAAGACAAGCAAGTTTAAAAAATCAAGAACAAGGGCGCCTTATGAATGAATATAAATGAGAAGAATAAGAAAAGCTACAGTCTGGAACCGCGCGACCGTTACGGTCGCAGGTTCGAATCCTGCCTCGGGCATGGATGTGTGTGATGTCCTTAGGTTGGTTAGGTTTAAGTAGTTATAAGTTCTAGGGTACTGATGACCTTAGAAGTTAAGTCCCATAGTGCTCAGAGCCATTTGAACCAATAAGAAAAAGATATGCAGTATATTGCACTAGATTTTGGAAACTGTAAGCCTTACAGCCTATGCATCTGATGCCTTAAATTCATGACTATTGCAAAGTTATAAATATTTCCTGTGTAATGTGAGAAAACTAAATTAACACCTTATGGTACCAAAACACTGATGTAGCTTTACATCCAAGTACCTGAGTCGTCCACGATGCAGAGCGTCTCAGACCTTTAGAATTGAGATTACACAGCTGATTGACGATCCTGGTCTGAGTGATTTGAAAACAGACTTAGTTTTGTATTGACATAAACAGCTTACATCTTTCTAACAGCAACTTAGGCTTATGGCAGCTGCTGAATGTTGTGACCAGCTGTCTCAGAGCATGCCTTGCAGAGATACGTAAAATTTTGGCGCCCCCCCCCCCCCCCCCTGCTCTGTCGTACAATGAGACCGACAGTTAGGAATAGACCGACCAGTTGCTCTTCAGTCTCTGCAGGGTTTTCGTACACTTTGTTTATCATGCCTTTATGAGCAAAGTTTGTAATGACTCGATCAAGTGCCTGTCCTGACACCACCACATCTTCCTGGATACAATTTCTGCGTATATCGTTAATTTAGGGAATATTTGCAGATCCGCCTCATTTGAAATATAATAGGGTAAATATAAAGAAAATATGTTCTGTGGTCATTTTCAGAAATTGGAAAATTCAGTTACAAACAACCAGCGATGATGCCTAAACAGGCACCGAAAAGGATCGGTGAATCGTTTTACTTTTTATTTCTTTGTGCTAGTAGTTACGCTTGAAATTCATGTTTCACAATATTAATATACCATAGGGGTACTTTCCACGTAATTAGAAAGTGAGATTTTCATCAGCAATACAGTTTAGATCTCTTTCGGATCCTTGAAACATCAAAATATTAATTTGTAAATAAAAGGCATCGAATCATAATGAAACCAAAGATACACTTCTGACTTTCAACGCTTATCAAAATTAAATAAGTTCTTCACTTGCATCCAGTCAGTTCATTAAACTTCCACAATAAGCACAACTGAAATAATCTTCTTATTGGGTGTATAAGATATTATGCGTCTTTCAATGAATATCATCTATTATTCATAAAACCCATTACCTTGGTTTATTTCCGCTAATGATATACGAGGCATGCCACACAATAAAAGGTGAAGCGAAACAGGTAGTTCCGCTCTGTTTACTACTTCTACGCGATCCTAATATGACTTTCTTTAATGGTAGCTGAATAATAATATTCTTGATATACGCACATTCTCATAAATTAAGGATAATTGGAGAATGTGGTGGCACACAACGTGGCACTACACAAAACTGGCGCTAATAGCATAGGCACATAAGGAACACACACGACACAGATCTGTAAATCCACGGTATTGGCGATAAGTTGAGAAAACCGTCCCGAAACACATATGCTACAAAACGCCACTGTTTCCTGCGCATGCGCATGTACCCCGACATCAGTATGGGATACGATCACCATGCACACGTAAACAGGCCGCACAACGGGTTGACATACTCTGGATAAGGTGGTCGAGCAGCTGCTGGGGTATAGCCTCCCATTCTTGCACCAGTGCCTATCGGAGCTCCTGAAGTGTCCAAGGGGTTTGAAGACGTGCAGCGATATGTCGACCGAGAGCATCCCAGACGTGCTAGATGGGGGTTAGGTCCGGAGAACAGGCAGGCCACTCCATTCGCGTGATTTCTGTTTCAAGGTACTCCTCCAAGATGGCAAATCGGTGGGGCCGTGCGTTATCATCCACCAGGAGTAAGGTGGGTACTGCACACCTGAAAAGGTGGACATACTGGTGCAAAATGACGTCCCGATACACCTGACCTGTTAAAGTTCCTCTGTAAAAGAGGAAGGGTGTACGTGCACCAGTCATAATCCCACCCCACACCATCAAACCACGACCCCATACAGGTCCCTTTCAAGGACATTAAGGGGTTGGTATTTGGTTCCTGGTTCACGCCAGATGAAAACCCGGAGACAATCACTATTCAGACTATACCTGAACTCGTCCGTGAACATAACCTGGAATCACTGTTCCAATGAGCAATGTTTTTGACACCAGGCTTTACGGGCTCTTCTGTGGCCAGGGGTCAGTGGAATGCACCTTACAGGTCTCCGGTCGAATAAACCGTGTCTGTTCAGTCGTCTGTAGACTGTGTGTCTGGAGACAACTGTTCCACTGGCTACGGTAAGGTCCCGAGCAAGGCTACCTGCAGTATTTTGTGGCCGTCTGCGGGCACTGATGGTGAGATATCGGTCTTCTTGTGGTGGTGTACATCGGTCTTCTTGTGGTGGTGTACACTGTGGACATCCCGTACTGTAGCGCCTGGACACGTTTCCTGTCTGCTGGAATCGTTGCCATAATCTTGAGATCACACTTTGTGGCACACGGAGGGACCATGCTACGACCTGCTGTGTTTGACCAGTGTCCAGTCGCCCTAGCATTCTACCCCTAATAACGTCATCAATATGTATTCTCCATCAACCATCGAGATCGAGTGCGGACCGTTAGTTACCACTCCAATTTCATTTTCATTACGGCTGTTAAGTGTAGAATCAAGTGTAAAATCTCATAATTTGTTCGAATTGTATATTTTCGGTCATTAGCTGTGAAAATTAAGGCCACTTCTTTACATATGGGACCTGACCATGTGTTCCCACCGTACGTTGTACTTCAGTTTAATTAGCCATGTCCAGATTATTCTTCCGGGTGGTTTTTATGGCAATAGTTTGTTTAATTGCATGTTAGTGAGGCTCTAGCAATTTTGTCTGGGGATTTTGTGTATTTAACGTTGATTTCTTAGTGAGTGATCTTCAATCACATATTCTTGCCATTATCTGCGTCCTGGGTTAACTAGTAACGAAATATGTTTTCGTGTGATGCTTCATACCTCAAAAGTTTGTTCATTTCAATTCAAGAAGCCTTTAATAACTTTGTCTCGCAATTTTAATCACTTTTAGATGATTTCTTTATAATCAGATTCCACCCCGCCCCCTTGCAACCGCCGTTTTGCCGTGCTGTAGATTAAAAATTCCTAATGAGCTACCTGAGCAAGTTAATTCCCATTAAAAGTTAGATGCGAGGTACATGAGTGAAACTGCACTTATTTTACGTAAGTATTTAAGCTGTTTGCTGTGACTCCTGGTAATTGAGGTGCGACCAGGTATTCCCACCATTAGTATACACATATCTGCTTGGTGCCAATCGTGCGATTGATATACATATTTCTCGTTGGGGGTTATGCTGTAAGAGAATTATAAATATCGATGAAAATAATGGTAGAGCCAGACATGCGCCCTTCTGACTAAGAAATATGCAGAGTCTTTACTGTATGTTGCTGATTATTAATGAACGATTAAACGTTAGCTGACAAACTGAATCCATCCAATTTATCGAGTTACATGTTGCCCACCTGCACGTGGGGTATCAGAAACTGTGGTCAGTCAAACAGTGTGTAGTTGTTTCCTTTTACAACCTCATAACTGTGCCGAAAGGTACTGACTTGGGTTGAGCTGTTCATGTTATCACATAGTTTTAGGTGCACTCCAAGTGTCGCACTAATCGAACGCGAGTGTTTGTGAGATATCGTATCTATAATAGTGAGGTATATGGTAAGAAGATCCACTTCTGATTTTACTTTCAAACCTTATGTCCACCTTCAATTGGGTTTGTATGTACTTGTCAGCAAAATCCTTTCTACTTTCTATTTGTGAAATAAATGTACATTACTATGAAAGAACTCCACTTTCTCTGCATTATCCGTATTCAGTATTGACCCATAGAGAGAATAATTTTCCTCTAGAATAATTATTGTTTTAACAAGGCAGCAAGAATAATGATAATAAAAGGAAGAGGTATTTGTTCCGCGAACTGCACGTGGTGTTCCATTGGTGGGTTGCCATCTTGCGTTATCCGTTGCGTCCTTAATTCATGTCAATACCTTTTTAAACTGTGGTCTGATTGACCAGTGTGCTAGACAGTTGATTGCCATTTGCACAAATATACATTGATGTCGAGCTGTATCAGGGAACGTAACGAACAGAATGGCACGGGGACTAACTAAAAAAATGAGAGTACTGCATGAAAACAAAGTTCATTCTTTCCTGTGGTTAGGTTCTTCGGCCATAACCTACATGTTTCTGTATGAGCAACATCTTTACACCTGCTACATCTAAGTTCTTTGACCACAGCTCACATGTTTGTATGTAAACACAGTGTATTTCACGAGTTCATATCGTAATATTGAAATATGATGCTAAACTTTATAAAACTGAAATATGGACGTGAAAATGATAAGTGTGTAAGTAAGTAGAGAAACAGTCACCTTAGCGTAACTATAATAATGATGCTTCTTCATCTTTATGCAAGTACAGATATATTTTCGACAAATGCTGCCTTGCCACTTACAATTGTCCCACTTGTATCTGTTTAGTCAATTGCAAATGATTTTTGTGTATTGATACAGTGATCTCCAGCAATATAAAAATGTACATGAATGTATAAACACCTGAGGATGAGCGCAAGAACGAAAACGATCGTGTGACAAATAAATAACCTTTATTGTGACAGGTAGCGGAAATTTTTGTACAACCTATCATTCTCGAGTATCGAAGAATAGTCTGGCTACATTTGTGAAGACGTTCATTATCCATCCATTTTTCATTGCTTTTCTCTGCCTCGTGATGACTGGGTGTTGTGTGCTGTCCTTAGGTTAGTTACGTTTAAGTAGTTCTAAGTTCTAGGAGACTGATGACCATAGATGTTAAGTCCCATAGTGCTCAGAGCCATTTGAACCATTTCATTGCAAGATATAACTGCCGAAGCAGATGTGATGCAGTTTCAGGCTTCTTGTTGACGTTGACTGGCATCGACTATCTGAGCATTGTATCACTCAACGCGAAAAGTACGTGTCGCGCGAAGTACACTGTTTTATCAAAAGTATCCGGATACCTATTAGTAGACATTAACATGAGGCGTGTCCATCCCTTGCGTTTATGTCGGCTTCAGCTCTGCTGTGGACACGTTCAAGTGTGGTGTCTGAATATCTGTGAAAGGATGGCACGAGAGACTATATCTGAGACGGTAGTGATGTTGAAATGCAGTGGTTTCGAGCGAAGTCGATGATATAACTCATCTAAAATGTGCTGAACTGTGTTCAGGTAGGGACTCTGGGCAGATCAGTCCATTTCAGGGATGTCATTGACCACAAACCATTGTGTCACACATGCTGTTTCGTGACAGGGTGTGAAATGCCTGGGCTAGCAGGACACAGTGGATTAGGTTGTGAAAAGGGACCAAAATAAGTTCCTGTCAGTTGCACTCAACATACAAACTTTATTTATCAACAGATAATATTACAACAAGGATGCAAAACACTCAAAACTTTAATCGACCTCCCTTGATTAACTTTAGATCGGCAGTAGGCCACACTCAAAATCGAAGACAGAAGGCCTAACCAAGAATTGAAATGCAAGGTTCTTCTGGCGGTTTTAGCCAAAAATATTTTATAAATTTTCAACCTAGAAAGGCTGAAGGCCTTAGCAATTTAATTTTAATGGAACTTGGCTGGAGGTCGCACATTAAGCAATAATAAGAGTTTCTATGAAAAGGCAGAAGGTCTTATCTTAAAACATTTTATGCAAAATTCGGCTGAAGGCCTATACAAAAATATCACAATCTTATGCCTTAAGGGCAAGACAATAACATTAATTTAAGAGATATTAAAACTCGGCTGAAGCCCACACATCAACAGAATAATTTAACGGCTTAAGGCCTTAAATGATTTGATGTAGAATTCTGCTGACAGCCCCATATAAGGAATACCAATCTTATGCCAAAAGGGCAAGACAGGAACATTAATTCAGGATATATTAAAATTCGGCTGGTCACACATCTTCCAAATAACTAAAACTCAAACAGGGAAGTTACTATGTATCAGACACGGAACGGCGCTCAGACGTTACCAATGGTCTGCCTGAAATTGTAACACTAACGCCCATTTAGGCGAGACAGGCAGCCTGACCAGCAATCTCTAAATCGGAAGGCAACCCAACCGACAGACAGCCAACCAACTACCTGATTTCAGTCACCAGACCAAAGACACTACAACCAAAATGCCAGTGAGGCGATGAGGCCAGTAACACTCGTCTTCAAATATTGGTGTATTACCAAGCCAAGGCACAATAACTACTGACATACATGAACATCGCAAAGGCTGTGGAACTACACGCCGTGGCGGACACCATCAACACGGTAAGAAAAGATTCACTCGCTGCTCTGTCGCAACCGACCAACTGGCTACTGCAGTACGCAGGCAGCATTACAGCATTTAAAGCATTGCTCAGTCGAACTGACACAGGGTACACAGTGTTTGCACGGAACACTGCCACAAGAAACTCGAACACTTGTAAACGAATCACTGATGAACAACCAGAACAAATCACAGGCAGACACACACACAAACCCGAAGGGCGGTCGGTGACGAAACACTTGTCGTCCGACCAGACGACCGACCAACAACCAGCCAAGGTCGTTGGTACTCCAACCGTGTATGTCCGCAACGGTAGGGCGAGTCTTGCCTATCCGGAGCTCACTGCAGCTCCAACCCTACTCAACCCGATGTCCGACCGGAACTGGGAGACACGGCGATCCGGGCACACTGGCTTGGACCAAATCATGCAAGGTAACTCTTGCCCATTGGCCACGACGTCTCCGCACAAGAAGGAACCGAGCCACATCCAGCAAGATGACCCAGTGACGAGGCCCAGAAACGGTGAAAAGATCAAACACACGTCGACGAAAGACGCGACCGACTGAATGACAGACCAACGGCCGATCTCGCTGCCATCTCCGTCCGTCAGACAGTTCATCCTGTGTCGCAAGCGGCCGGCGAGTACTGGCTGTCCGGGGCCCCTAACGCTCCGTCTCCAACTGCTGCTACGACCCGACTGCACTTCTGCCGCGTTCCAACTCCAACCGCTCCACGTCCGATCTCCCTCCACGACACACCACGACCTGGAAGTACTAGCCGTCCAGCAAAGATAATACGGCAGGGCTAATACCGATACGCGCTGATGCTGCCACTCACGGGCAGGCAAGGCAGCAATTCAGTGACACCAGTAATTGAAATTAAAATGACAGGGCGGTCGTACGGTAAAAACAAGATGTTAAATAATAGATGGAAATAACCTGAGCCACGCACTGCTCAAAGTGCACTGTCATGCTGTACACATACACAGTGCTGTAAAATGTGATCATATCCTTCGACATTTAGCGTTTTGGTATGAACAATAAGAGCACCACAGCCTAACCACGAAAAACATCCGCACACTGTAACACCATCTCATTCGTACTGCAATATCGGCTCTGCATATGACGGCAGGTACTGTTCTCCATGCATTCACCAAACTTAAATTCATACCATCACATTGACAGAGTGTACTGGGTCATTGATCACTCCTGGTCACTCACATGCACACATTTACTGTCTAGTAGAGTCGCTTTTTCAACTTTCTCCAGCGTCATTTAGCAATGAGTACAGATATGGTGGCTTGCGGGGAGCTACTCGACCATAGTACCCCCTACTGTAACTCCCTACACACAATGATTGCGCTGGCTGGGTTACTGATAGCGCAGTGGAACCCACGGGTAGTATCTTTCGCTGATTTCATGCGATTTTTTAACAATCGCCCTCCGCAGTACTCTGTCACGAGGCCTGCTTCGTCTTGGTGTACCTGCGGTTGATCGTCCGCGTTTCCACTTCGCAGTCACATCACCAACGATCGACTAGGGCAGCTTTAGAAGGGTTGTCATATCTCTGATGAATCTGTTACTAGGTAACGTCCAGTGACAAGCCAAGGTTAGAAGTTACTGTGCCCGCCAGACAGACCTAGTCTGCTGTTCCTGCTTCTCTACAAACAACACAGTACGCCCCGCCTCCTTTTATACTGGTGGTTTCACCTCTCGTCACATCTAGTGGTCAATTCTTCATCACTTAAGGTTAGCGGATACTTTGGATCAGACGATGTATAGGCGACAGCGCTCGCCAGACCTCGAGGAGCATATAACGAGTAAAAGCAAACAAAACACTTAAATTTATTAGATCTTAAATTAAATTTTCCCTGAGACATTTAAGTCTCTAATTTATCTACGATAACGTTGGAAGCTGAAGAAGTGGATTAGAATTTGTGCTGCGGACGGGACTCAAACCCGGGTCTTCTTGTTTACTAGGCGGATATGCTGACCATTACACCTTCACAGTATTATTGTCAACATAACTGCACGAACTACCCAAGTCAAATATCCTCCCCAAACACAAACTCCAAGTAGGCAAGAAGACCCGTGTTCGAGTCCCGGCTGCAGCACAGATTTTAATTCACTACTTCAGCTTCCAACGTTATCGTACTTAAATTGATATTGAATAAAAATTTTACAGTCAGAAACTCATTATATTAACTGTATACCATACCGTATATACCGTATATGGCTAAGCTCTCACTGATTCTGCACATCTTCTGTAGCACCAAAAGACCTCATGTAACGTCCACCGTGCTCACAGCATATCATAAAAGCTTTTTTTTAAAAAAAAAAAATAGGCAGCGCCACCAACGCCCATGCAGAAACATGTATCACATGCATCGACATTGAAGACGTGGTATCGTCTGAAATCTTCATTTCTTGAAATTGGCTCCTCGTCTAAAAATAATTACTTCGGGATCCTCCACAGAGTGTATAATTTTTACGCAAAATGTAGAGATGTCCTGCAGTCTTCAGTCCGAAGACTTACCTGATCTAGCTCATGTAATATCCACGCCTATGTTTTATTCAAAATAATATTCACAACAACATTGTATGTGGAACGTGACTGAACTTTGATCCTATTCTGGTAATACTAATAAAAAGAACTTCATCGTTAATGAAATAATAAGTATTGTTAACGACATAATTTAATATGTTGTAAAAAATAGTATCTTAGACAATACCCACGTAAAAAAGATAATGAAAATATCAATCTTCTGTTATCTATGATTTTGTAGAAAAATCTTTCTTCTTGTTCAAACTGTTGTACTCATAGGATGTGATTGATGTCTCGTAACACAGAGGTCTGTAAAAAAAACTGTACTGTGTTGCTAACCGATATTTGAAAATAGGGTTTATGTGTTATATATGTTATTGAAATGAATCTTCTTTGTTTGGAGTTCTATTTCATTGTAATTCTCGCCCTACATAAATGTTAAATTTTCTGCTCAGCTACCAAAGCTATTGATCTACAACGCAGTTTATTGCTAAATGGGGAATATTAATGTGTCTTGTAACAGTGAGAAATATTTTCAAATGTTAATGTATACAGTGAAGATAAGAAAAGATTTAATATATATTATTTATTACGAGTAAAACACAGCCTGAAGCACAATCGATATGTGACTGTCTTATGTTAAAAGCCATCTTAGTGAAATATTGCAGCGGCAGTTTTAATCTGATTTTCTGTACAGACTTAAATGCTGTTGGTTATAATTGCAATGATAATTGTGTATTAGTGACCGAGGACCCACTCTGAGGTAATAAATTCCAGTTATACTGTGAATACATTGAACTTCTATGAATACAAATAGCATTTTACGTGATATAAATTCTTATGTGCTGGTGTATGAAGCCTAATAATGTCGTAACAACTTTTATGAAACATTTTGCGGGAAAATATATTAGTGTTGTGTTCGTGTGGTACTATGTGAGAGAACTGTTCATTTGGTTAAAGAAAAGTGTTGCCACTTCCAGTAACAGTAGCGTTAATTTTGATAAACGTTCTGCAACTAGCGAAGACTCTTTTAAATAACATCAATGAAATTACTAAAAATCATTAATCTTGTTTAGTTAAGATTACTTATCATACATTCAGCTTGTTTGTTGGTTATAAATGATTACTTTTGTGAATGAACTTAGTGACATTTACACTGCTTGTCAGACAACATTGTTACACGTTCCCAGGTGTAAATTTTTTTAACAAAATAAATTTCATTAGCTGGGAAAAGCACTGATTAAATAAAACCTCATGCTACATTAATAACAAGTAACTAATTTTATTGTGATCTTGCTGGATTTGTACAACACAACACAAGCAAAATTACACCTCACGTCACACTCAACATGCTAGTCCATCCTGTGCAAGTCTCGTCATCTTCACGTAACTACTGTCGTTTTATTTCTGCGCAGCCCACTTAATCCATTCACGGCTTGGTCTTCCTCTACAATTTTAACCCCGATGCGTTCCTCCATAATCAAATCGACGACTCATTGGAACCTCCGGATGCGTTCTATTAACCGAGTCTTTCGTTTGGTCAGTTTGTGCCATAAATTTTCTTTTCCTGCAATTCAGTTTAAGTTCCTCATCAGTTACTTGACCTACTAATCTACAGCCTTCTTCTGTAACGCTGGATTTAAAAATATTGTATTATCTTCTTGTATGACTTGTTTATTGACAACGTTTCACTTTCATAAAATGCTACATTCCAGACTAACATCTAAAGAAAAGACTATTTAACACTTAAACTGATATTCGGTGTTAACAAATTTCTCTTTCTCAGAAATAGTTTTCTTGAGATTGCCAGCTTGAATTTTATATTATCAGCTACCACCTACTATTTTTCTGTTCAAATAACAAAACCTGTCTACTACTTTTATTTCTAATTTTATTATATAATTACCTTAGAACCGATTGATTTAATTTGTCTACATTCCATCCATCGATCTTACACACGTATACTTTTTTATACAGTCATTTTTTTAATTTGGTCGAAGCTCAATCTAAACTGATTACACATGTGTTAAAGTGTTCCTCTAGTTGATTACTTTTTTAACTACTTCGCGACGTACTCTAAAAAGAGCGTTACTGCTGATGAATACGGAGTGTCAGTTTTCTTATTATTACTGACAACGTGGCCAGTTCTGTGTTTCAATATGGCGCTGAAAGCTTACTGCAGTGCTACTTTCACCAAATATGAGTCTCAACAAGGCCATCATCCGTGAATAATTAAAAAAGCAAAAAGCTACGTACACATTCATTTCAGACTATTCCATATTGCTTTTATAATGAAACTGTTAAAAAACACGATCAAAAATAAAGTTGGCCAACCAACGCAAACATAGAGATTGCTATAAAATAAAGGTCAGAACTTTAATTATACGACGCAATGCAAACTCTAAAAAGACAGGAAAATGGAAGAAAACATCTAACCCAATTACTGTGTTTCTACTCTTTGAATAGTTCTCAGTTTGAATTTTCGTTTAATGGAGCTCCCATTGAGTCAGCCACTGTGAGAACAGGACGCTACTCTGTTATTCGCTGCTGACTTCGACATAATAAAAGCTTTTGTTGTAACTTACTTTCCTTTTAGTTCCTAAAGCGCTCAGGGCATTGTGCAGTAAACGAGGCGACAGGGTATTCGTCGTCATATTACCTGTGACTACGTGGTCAAATTCTTCACGCCATAATGTGTAAAATTCCTGTACCAAATTACACTGCCTTCTTCACGACGTGGACTCTAGACAAGAGGCTGCTGCTGCTCGACTGATCCACGTAATTTCAAATATTCTCTATCTTCCTGTGGATCCTCACCTGTTGTCCCCTACCACACAGGTTTGGATGAAGAGTGGTTTATAGATCCACTGATCAAATGGCTATTTAGCGAGTGTAATTATCCCGAAAATCATCGACAGACTATATCTCGAAATGAATAATTTCCAGCATGCTTGCAACAGCTCTTCTTTGTTCCATTGTTAGTCTAACACAAATGACTTCATTTCTGCTGTCATAGACGTTAAAAATTGCTTTCTTTCTTCCTAATAGTATTGCTTTTTATTTATTTTGTAAGTAAGTAAAATATTTAACAGCTGTATCTTGTACTCCCTCCCCTCCCTCTCTCTCTCTCTCTCTCTCTCTCTCTCTCTCTCTCTCTCTACACGCTATATCCTACTGGGTACCAAGATTTAGCCGAAAGCATCCAGATACATATGACTTTGGAATTACTACTCGAAAAGGAAAATTAGTGGCCAAGAGGAAGTAATTTGTTCACATGACTAGGGACAGTTACGTCCCAGTTCAAAGTAGTGCACGCTGTCACCTGTTAGTGCAAGCAGGGAAAATGACTGTCAAAAATGACTTAAAAGGAAGCCGTGAGAACTTGCTATCAACGTCATTGATTTCACTGACAGTGAATACAAAAACGCGTGTTTGTGCAGACAGAGATATTGATAAGCAATGGTTAAGTCGGTCAGTTGTGTGCAAATTACTGAAGGACGGTCAGGATTCTGAGTGTCGCAGGAATTAAGTATCTACACCAAAGCAGCATAAGTAACATCCGCACAATAAATACAGGGCTATTACAAATGATTGAAGCGATTTCATAAATTCACTGTAGCTCCAGTAATTGACATATGGTCACGACACACTACAGATACGTAGAAAAACTCATAAAGTTTTGTTCGGCTGAAGCCACACTTCAGGTTTCTGCCGCCAGAGCGCTCGAGAGCGCAGTGAGACAAAATGGCGACTGGAGCCGAAAAAGCGTATGTCGTGCTTGAAATGCACTCACATCAGTCAGTCATAACAGTGCAACGACACTTCAGGACGAAGTTCAACAAAGATCCACCAACTGCTAACTCCATTCGGCGATGGTATGCGCAGTTTAAAGCTTCTGGATGCCTCTGTAAGGGGAAATCAACGGGTCGGCCTGCAGTGAGCGAAGAAACGGTTGAACGCGTGCGGGCAAGTTTCACGCGTAGCCCGCGGAAAATTGGCTCATGCCACAACTGGAGACCGACAGCGCCGACTTCATCTTTCAACAGGATGGTGCTCCACCGCACTTCCATCATGATGTTCGGCATTTCTTAAACAGGAGACTGGAAAACCGATGGATCGGTCGTGGTGGAGATCATGATCAGCAATTCATGTCATGGCCTCCACGCTTTCTCGACTTAACCCCATGCGATTTCTTTCTGTGGGGTTATGGGAAAGATTCAGTGTTTAAACCTCCTCTACCAAGAAACGTGCCAGAACTGCGAGCTCGCATCAACGATGCTTTCGAACTCATTGATGGGGACATGCTGCGCCGAGTGTGGGAGGAACTTGATTATCGGCTTGATGTCTGCCGAATCACTAAAGGGGCACATATCGAACATTTCTGAATGCCTAAAAAAACATTTTGAGTTTTTGTACGTGTGTGCAAAGCATTTTGAAAATATCTCAAATAATAAAGTTATTGTAGAGCTGTGAAATCGCTTCAATCATTTGTAATAACCCTGTATTTAATTGATGATATAGATAAATATTACATTAGACAGTAATTTCAGTGATATTATGAACAATATAAGATAATATATCACGCAATACTGTCTCTGCTAAAACTTGATAGCTTTTATAATAGCATGTAGGATAAGTGTATTAATTTACCTTTGATCAATGTCAGTATGCCTGCACCGGATGCAATAAAAGCATCCAGACGATAATCATACTCCTCCCACACCTCTGTGGACACGTTTCGAGCTACCATATTCACTACTGCTGCTGTAAGGTGCCGTAGTTCACCTCTGTTTGGAGTAGTTGGAGTCTTTCTGAAGCCCACCACCTGTCCCACTCCCTGCCAAAATAAAATAAAGGGAAAAAAGTCACAGCGTCCGAACAGGAGGCAGAGAAGAACAAGGTTGAAATGCATTATCCGTATGCCTCATTAGGACTGATCCATCGTCGACTTAGCTCCTTGTTCAGATATGCTGGTTCATGCAGGCTCCCGAGCGGAGGGGCTCCGTCCGGTTGAAAGATGAAGTTTTCGGCATATTCTCGCAGTTGTGCCAGGTCTCCGACATGTCCAGGCACGGGTACCCTGCAGCTGTCTTTCCCGTGAAAACAGAACGGACCGTAAATTTGTTCTTGGAACACAGCACAAAACACGTGTAGCCTTGGACAGCGTCTCTCGTGCTTGACTTTGGCGTGTGGCCTGTCTGCTCCCCAAATTAGTACGTTGCGTGTGTCGCCTCCCTCTTACCCTTAAATGGAACGTAGTCTAACAACTGAACGCTAAACGTGAAAGCAAATTGTTACCTTCCACCTCCATGTCCACAATGAATTCACAGAACATTACATGCTGTTGTTTATCATCATCGTAAAGGGTTTGTAGCAACTAGGTCCTTTACAGATCAAAATAAAAACGTCGTAGGAGAACCCGCCAGAGAGATACACCTCTCGGTGTTCATGGCGACTAGGCTTCTGTTGACCACTTACAAGACTCTGCTGTATGCGCTGTACGTGTTGTACAAGGGGGAAGAACTGTGGATTTTCCTTTAGATTAATGGCCAGTAGCTTAAAACTGCTGGCGCTACCGTCAAATGCTTTGAGTTGCAGCAGGTGCAGTGCTGTAGTCCTGACGAAAATCGCTCATCCCTGTTGTAATTAAATTGCACCTGTTTCAGCTGAGAGGACAAAATTCCTTTGTTGCTGTGGTATCGCTATCTCGTCTAGACGCACAGTACGTAATGAACGAACGGGAGAGCGAGCTAGCTGCACGATTCCGTCAACCGGCATTCTAGTGCGGCAATAGAAGATAGCAGGAGGAAAACCGGAGGTTCGTATAGACATACTGTCGTTTTACATCGCAGAAACTCTCGTACGGAGGACCTAGCAATAGCAGTCTCTGGGGCAAAAAAGCAACTAAAAGAGCTGTAAACACGTAAGTCGCCAGGACCGGACGAACCCGAAGACGATTTCACAAAGAGTACTCTACGGCATTGGCCACTAACTTAGACTGTATTTATCGCGAAAGTTTCATCCAGTAACTGGAAAAAATGGCAGTTGACACCTCTTTATAAGAGGGTAAAAGAACTGACCGCATAATTACAGAGCAATATCCTTAACATTGGCCTGCTGCAGGATTCTTGAATATATTCTCAGATCGAATACAACAATGTTTCTTGAGACTAAAAGCTTCTGTCCACATTTCAGCACGATTTTAGAAGGTATCGCTCGTGCCAAACTCAGCTTGCCCGCCAACAGGCAGATTCCATATTCCTAGATTTACACTACTGGCCATTAAAATTGCTAGCCGGCCGGGGTGGCCATGCGGTTCTAGGCGTTACAGTCTGGAACCGCGTGACCGCTACGGTCGCAGGTTCGAATCCTGCCTTGGGCACGGATGTGTGTGATGTCCTTAGGTTAGTTAGGTTTAAGTAGTTCTAAGTTCTAGGGGACTGATGCCCTCAGAAATTAAGTCCCATAGTGCTCAGAGCCATTCGAACCATTTTTAAAATTGCTACACCAAGAAGAAATGCAGATGATAAACGGGTATTCATTCGACAAATATATTATACTAGAACAGACATGTGATTACATTTTCATGCAGTTTGGGTGCATAGATACTGAGAAATCAGTACCCACAACAACCGCCTCTGGCCGTAATAACGGCCTTAATACGCCTGGGCATTCAGTCAAACAGAGCTTGGATGGCGTGTACAGGTACAGCTGCCCATGCAGCTTCAACACGATACCACAGTTCATCAAGAGTAGTGTCTGGCGTATTGTGACGAGCCAGTTGCTCGGCCACCATTGACCAGACGTTTTCAATTGGTGAGATATCTGGAGAATGTGCTGGCCAGGGGAGCACTCGAACATTTTCTGTATCCAGAAAGGCTCGTACAGGACCTGCAACATGCGGTCGTGCATTATCCTGCTGAAATGTAGGGTTTCGCAGGAATCGAATGAAGAGCAGAGCCACGGGTCGTAACACATCAGAATATAACGTCCACTGTTCAAAGTTCCATCAATGCGAATAAGAGGTGACCGAGACGTGTAACCAATTGCTCCCCATACCATCACGCCGGGTGATACGCCAGTATGGCGATAACGACTACACGCTTCCAATATGCGTTCACCGCGATGTCGTTAACACGGATGCGACCATCATGATGCTCTAAACAGAACCTGGATTAATTCGAAAAAATGACGTTTTGCCATTCGTGCACCCAGGTTCGTCGTTGAGTACACCATCGCAGGCGCTCCTGTCTGTGATGCAGCGTCAAGAGTAACCGCAGCCATGGTGTCCGAGCTGATAGTCCATGGTGCTGCAAACCTCGTCGAACTGTTGGTGCAGATGGTTGTTGTCTTGCAAACATCCCCATCTGTTGACTCAGGGATCGAGACGTGGCTGCAGGATCTGTTACAGCCATGCGGATCAGATGCCTGTCATCTCGACTGCTAGTGATACGAGGCCGTTCGGACCCACACGGCGTTCCGTATTACCCTCCTGAACCCATCGATTCCATATTCTGCTAACAGTCATTGCAGCTCGACCAACGCGAGCAGCAATGTCACGATACGATAAACCGCAATCGCGATAGGCTTCAAACCGACCCTTATCAAAGTCGGAAACGTGATGGTACGCATTTTTCCTCCTTACACGAGGCATCACAACAACGTTTCACCAGGCAACGCCGGTCAACTGCTGTTTGTGTATGAGAAATCGGTTGGAAATTTTCCTCATGTCGGCACGTTGTAGGTGTAGCCACCGGCGCCAACCTTGTGTGAATGCTCTGAAAAGCTAATCATTTGCATATGACAACGTCTTCTTCCTGTCGTTTAAATTTCGCGTGTGTAGCACGTCGTCTTCGTGGTATAGCAATTTTAATGGCCAGTAGTGTACAAAAAGTTTTTGACACAAAAATGGCTCTGAGCACTATGGGACTTAACATCTGAAGTCATCAGTCCCCTAGAACTTAGAAATATTTAAACCTGACTAACCTAAGGACATCACACACATCCATGCCCGAGACAGGATTCGAACCTGCGACCGTAGCGGTCGCGCGGTTCGAGACTGAAGCGCCTGAAACCGCTCGGCCACACCGGCCGGCGTTTTTGACACAGTGTCCCGCTGTAGTTTGTTAACGAACTTGCGAGAATAGTGAATAGCTTCCCAGATATGTGACTAGCTCGAAGAGTTCTTAGATAATAGGACCCAAGATGTGGTCTTCGACGGCGAGCGTTTATCAGAGACAACGGCATCGTCGGGAGTGCCCCAGGAAAGTGTGATGCCGTCGCAATTATTCTCTATACACATGATCGATATGAGTTTCGTGGTGAAGAGTAATCAGCCTCTGTTTGCTGATGATGCTGTGGTGTACCGGAGGGTGTCGTCGTTGAGTGACTCTAGGGGAATACAAGATGACTTACACAAAATACGTAATTCTCGTAATGAATGACAGAAATGTAGAAAAATGTAAGTCACTACAGATGAGTAGGAAGAACAATCCTGTAGCGATATGAAATGTAATGATCATGTAAGGATTGTAGTGGGGAAGGCGAATAGCTGACTTAGGTTTATTGGAAGAGTTTTATGAAAATGTTGTTTATCTGTGAAGGAGACCACATACCCCGCACTAGTGCCACCATTCTTCAGTACTGCTGTAGTGTTTGGGAACACCGGTAATCAGACTGAAGGAAGACCTCGAGGTAATTCAGAGACAGCCTGCTAGATTTGTTACCGGTAAGTTCAATCAACACGCAGGTGTTCGAGAAATCAAATGGGAATTTTTGGAGGGGAGGTTGTAACACTTCCGCCCTTTCGGACGTGCGTTAACTCTATAAAGCCTGTACTGTAATAAGTTCACGGGCTTCACCTTGTAAACAAGGATTTTAGTACATAAATTGACCGCGTGTACCTAACGGAAGCAAGATCGAACCTATACTCAGTTAGTAACTACAGTGATGCGTCAAGCAAATGTAAAGTATAATTACACGTTCGCATGGACAAGAAGTACACACAGTAGATAATACCAATGATTAATAATACGGTCGCCAGCCTAATTAGGCATTGAGTGAGTTTTCCTTGTACAAGTGTGTGCATGTACAAGCATAACAACACGTAATACTGTTGCGTTATAAGACAAAGTTTGGCATAGGAAAAATCCACTGAACTAAAGTTCTCTCCTTTTGTATTAGTTTGGACGAGTTACTTATACACAACACCACACAGCAATGATTACTACGAACTGCATTTTGTATATTGGTCAGACTGAAATCGGGCATAGATTACCCTAGAATTAGTAATTTTGAAAGCATACATACAATGTCACTATTAAAATTGGAAAAAACACTAATACACTTAGGTTTAATATAGAACTTAACTTTGTTGTTCAAATCTGATCAGTACACTTCAAAATGTACAAGAATGGGCAAGAGAAGGGGGGGGGCCCTGAAACTGTTATGGTCGTTATACTGAAACTAGTAAGTCCTGGAGGTAAAGTAACACTCAAAATTATCACTCTGTGGATAGCTACTCTTTTGTCTTCATTTTGAATTAATTAGTTATCATTATTTCAGTCACAAATCAATTAAATAACATTGCTAGCTCCATTCAAAATTTATCTTTCAATTTAACCACACTGTTGTTCTTTACTAACATTTACATTTACACACCTAACTTTAAACGCCTTTATAGCATAGATTGGTCTGCAGATAATTTAATACTAACTGTAAACTTTCAATTCAGGATACTCGGGTTGCACAATATGTGGTAAGGACCCTACCTAGGTCAGTGATAAGGATAAGTAATGGCTAAGGCAATTCTGATAAAAGTCACGTTATTATTGAACAGTCAAAACAGTTTCGACACTGGTCCACACAGATACACTTCTAAAGATGAAATAAATGTTTAACCTGTGCACGTCGGTGCGGCGGATGGCGGGCAGCGAGATAGCGGGCAGCACAGCACACATACAAGCACGGCTAAGGCTCTCACTGCATCGGCACTTTTCTTCTTCTTAGCGTCGTAATCTTTCCAATTTTGTGCCTAAGAATATCGCCATGCCAAGTAGTCGTCGGAATCGGCCCATCCGAGGCTTAATGGAATTCACTTTTCCTGGATAGCCTCCTCGGTACGGTACATGTTCCTCTGACCGATGCCCAACTCCGACTGTAATACTGAGCCCGTTGTGCCGAACCGCGCCAGTGTGCTTTTTCCCGCGCTCGCCTGCATCCACCTTTTCCCGCTCCCCTACAGGTAGGGTATTCACCACAGGTTTTCTACTACACATATCCTACTGCATTACCTACGTATGGACCAAGTGTATAAATTACAATTTTCACATCATACAATAGTTTTAACATTAAATACACTTTCCTTTGGTTATCAAATTGCTTGGAATCTAACATTAATTACATTCATTTCAAAAGTTGTTTACAGTTTCTTTAACATGACACGAAAAGAAAAAGAAATTCACAACATTACTTATATTACTTTACATAAATTCAGAAAGAAAAATTTATCTAAATTCATAAAGAAAAAAAATTATTATAGGTACAGTTGTTATTGTTACACATGCCACTGTTTCCAGAAAATTTTCTTAAGTCTAAATTTTATGGGAACACTAAATTTAACAATTATACATTAGTTCTGAATCTTTACGTAAATGTCCAAGAAGATTTACACTACATATTTCCTTTCACTCACTGCATATAGGTTTACACTATTTTAACATATCAAGACCAATATCTCGTTATTTACTTAAGTGCCTTTTGCACAGTCCGACTTCCCATCATAACATTACTAAAATAGCAATTTAATCATTTTTTCTAAATTTCTCAAAGAAATAATTTAAAATTCTGGAATACAAACATTTAACTACAAAACCAAATGCATATTTCGTATACACTATACGATAATTTGTCGCTGCTTGCTTTGAATAGCAGTCCATTTCTTAACTTATTAAAGAAAACACACACACAAAAATTTTCAGAGAGTTAATTACACATATTTGCTGCCTATTATGCGGATTTGGGCAGTCCATTTCACTTCATATTGTCACATCCTCTGGATTACATTTATCATTTTTCATCGACTATTTATCTGCTCTCATTGGTATTTGGCAGTCCTTCATATTCTGGTTCATACACTGCCCATTTTCATTTTTGACAGTTCCATCTTTTATCTGTCTGAAAGCATTTATCCTTTCTTTTCAGTCCTTTCCTCCATACATTTTTACAGTTACAGTACAATTGGTAATCTGAAACTCACATAACTACATTAGCAAACTTTCAATGGTATACAAACATTTACAAAGATTAGTTACATTTCAAATAACTTGGTTTCAGCATAAGATACAGCACAATTACTCGTTCCTGGGAACATACAGTTTCAGGTCCACAATATTTCTTACACCTAAAGGTCTTTTGGATTTTGGGTAGATCAGGTAGTAAGCATTATCGTGTGGAATATTCTGTATTATATATGGTCCATTATAGATATATTTAAATTTTGAAATTTCATGGTTTAGTTCACTAGATTTTTCGTGGGTTTTTAAAAGAACATAATCTCCAATTTTAAATTTTGAAACTTTTAGATTTTTATCGTGTCTTCTAGATCTAGATTCAGCTTTTTGCTTTGCCCTTTTTATTACCAATTCTTTCTTTTGATTCAATCCCAAACTTGTACAAGGTGGAAACTCTAGTTTTTCTTCAATTAAACTTTTACTACTTCTACCTAACAAAATTTCTTCCGGTGGGAATCCTGTAGTTTCATGATGTAATGTGTTCATGACATTCTCAAAATCCGATATGAATCTGCCCCAGGCTCTATGATTGTGACTGCAGTATGTTCTACACAATCTCCCGACTTCGCGCATGTACCTTTCAACCGGGTTGCTTGCAGGATGGTAGGCTGCAATATATTTAACCTCCACACCATTTTTCCCCATTCCCTCTTTCCAAATTTTGGATATGAACTGGGGTCCATTGTCCGTTAGTACTGCATTGGGTTTCCCGATGGTCCTGAAGTATTCGACCATCCTACTAAATACAGCTTTTGCTGTTGCTTTTTTCAAGGGGTATAATTTCACAAATTTAGAAAATACTTCCAAAATCACCAAAACATATGCACAATTTCCCGAAGTCTTTGGGAGGGGACCATATAAATCTACCGATAATAAGTCTAGGGTGTCTTCAGGCAATGTACTTTGCATTGGTCCCCTACTAGTTTTGTTCGGTACTTTGGTCTTTTGACAGACATCACATGACTTAATCCGTTCCTTTACCTTCTTACTTACACTACCAGTAATCACTACGACATTATTCAGTTTATCCAAACATTTTTTCGGCCCACTATGCCCCAATGCCAAATGAAAATAATCTATGACATCAGTATCAAACTGGTTTGGCCAACATACCCTCCATTCCTCAGTAACTAAATCTTTCCTCCTATATAAAATGCCTTTATAAATTTTGTAATATTTCTTAATTTGAGGATACTGCACACTGTCAAAATTTACCTTCACTGATTTCCAGGTTGAATCCTCATTCTGATGGTACCTCATATTTTTACATATCTGCTCAATTTTCCTATTTCCTGAAATCTCTTTCATATACCTTATCTGAAAAGTACCCTCTTCCCCATTTTCATTGGGCACTTCACTCATACCATTAGGCAATCGAGATAAGGCATCTGCCACATAATTCTCAGTACCTTTAACATAGCAAATATCGTAATCAAATTGTTGTAGGTACAAAGCCCAACGAGTCAGCCTACCATTAAGTAAACGGCAATCTTTAAGAAAAGTCAAAGCTTTGTGGTCGGTATGTATAATGAGCTTATGGCCCCACAGATAATTTCTAAATTTCTTTAGCCCCCATATAATGACTAAAGCTTCCTTTTCCGAAATAGTGTAGTTTCTCTCGTATTTTGTTAGGGTTCTACTGGCAAATGCGATAGTCCGGTGTTCGATTTCTTTGCCCTCACAGATTTCTTGGAAAACTTCTATGCCAATTCCATAAGCACTGCTGTCAGTACTCATATGAAAAGGTTTTGACAGTATGGGGTGATGCAAAATATTGTCATTCAAAATATTGTCATTCAAAAGTTCCCTTTTTAAGTTTTCAAAATCTCTCATGCATCCTTCAGTCCACACAAAAGCACTATTTTTCTTAAGTAAATTATTCAAATGAGGACTATTAAAAACTTGGCCCTTGACGAATTTTCTATAGAACCCACACAACCCTAGAAAGGCTTTCAACTGTTTTCTATTTCTAGGAGCTGGACATCCCGACATAGCACTTAACTTTTCCGGATCCTTGCCAATACCGTTTGTAGTAATAATGTGCCCCAGAAACTTTATTTCCGATTTCACAAATTCACATTTCTTCCATTTAAGTGCCATTCCCCCTGCTAGTAGAGCAACAAAAACTTTCTGTAATAATTCGCAATGCTCCTGCCATGTTTCTGTAGCAATCAGTAAATCGTCTACATAAATGGTTAGCCGGGAGCTCAGTTCTCTCCCTAATACAAAGTCCAGTGCCCTAATAAATACTGCCACAGATGTGCTAAGCCCAAATGGCACTACTTTATACTGATAGCATTTCCCGGCGAATAGAAAAGCGGTATATTTACGGGATTCTTTACTCAACGGGATTTGCCAGTATCCGGCGGTCATATCCAGACTGGTTAAATATTTTAAGTTATAAAATTTTTGGAGCATTTCGTCCAGATTTTCAGGTCTATCTATTTCCTTTTTTACAATTTTGTTCAAAGTCCTAGCGTCGATAACTACTCTCACTCCCCCATCCTTTTTGTTCACTATGATAAGGGGACTATTATACTCGCTGCTACTTCGTTCGATTACCCCCCACTCTATCATCTTATCTATTTCCACTTGAACAGCCTGCCTCTTTGATATGGGTATCGAAAACGGTCTTACGAAGAAAGGTTTATGCTCTATTGTCTCAATCTGGTATTCAAAATTCTTAACTAGGCCAGGTTTGTCCGAAAATACGGGGCTGTTACTATCTAAAATTTCAAGCAATTCTGCTTTCTGTTCAGGAGATATTCCCTCTAAATTTTCCACCATTCCCTTAAATTCATGCCCCTGCTTGTCACTCTCATTTAATAATTTCTGGACATGGTACACCTCGTACTTGTTTGTCAACCCATCATTCCCTTGGTCAATCTCCAACAACAAAGAATCAATTTCTGAATCAAACACTTTCCCAATTTCCTCAAAATTTAATTCCAAATTCCTAAATGTACTATCAATTTTGATCACTCCCTGGCTACAATCAATAATAACCTTTTCTTTATCCAACCAATCTATTCCCAGAATCATTTCAGTACTCAAGTCTGGCACAACCAAAAAATCGTGTTCAAAGTTTTGTCCTTTTATACTAAATTCAACCAAAATCTGGTTCTTTACCGGCTTGCTAGCCTTGCCAGTAGCCCCAACAATTTTTACACCTGTTACTGACATAATTACTAGCCCAGGCTTGTCACAAATGTGTTCGAAAAACGATTGGGAAATTGCACTTATCTGAGACCCAGTATCAAGAAGTACTTGCAATTTCATGTTATAAATTTCAACTGGTATTATTGTTTGTTTAACCGTCGAATGTTTTTCATTATCATGGTCCTCCTTGAGCAAATCCGGGTCGACGATAACATCGTCCCAAGATATGCTTTTAACATTCACTTCACATATATCTGGCGGTTTCTTTGGTTCCGGGAGTTCAAAGTCATTAATTACCTGAACTCTTTGCGAAATAAACTCTGAGTCGTCTGGTGGTTCTTTCTTTCTTTGTTCTGTTACAACGTCTGGATTTTGTTTTGATACTTCTTCATCGTTAGGTACAATATCGTACTTAACTGCATCCCCTTCATTTTCACTGATTTTCTCATACCCTCCTTCAGTAAAAGTATATTCACTTTCTTTTACACCTGAAAATTCATCTTCACTAGAGTCATCACTACTCTCTTCCTCAACACCAGATTCATTTACGTACGCTACTTTTGCACAACATGGAAAGTTAGTATAGTCAATTTTGTCTGTATTTGCGTATGTTTCATCATCTGAACTATCGTCGGAATCCGACCATTCCGGATCGCTTTCAGGTTCTAACATAAAAGCTTTTCTGAGACAGGCACTAAGTTCTTCCTCGGTATTGTCGTCAGGCTTGGATTTTAATTCAATCTCCTCTTTTGGCAAAACGGCCTCATCCTCAGCTTTATTCACATCCACTGTGACTTCATATTCGGTGTAATCCTTGTGGACTTAATTATTTTCAGGTAATCATCTGCCCCTCCTCCACGGTGCCTCTCGGTAGCAGCTTGTACTATCGGCGGATTGTTAGCAGAAGTTATTTCCTCATCAATGCTGAGGATCTCATTCTCCAAATCCTTCCTATCATTAACCTTCCTCTTATCGGCAGCACGCGTACTTTTTGCGGCGCTATTTATTCTCCCCTCTTCAAATTTGGGCCACGTCACTTTATTGACGCCCCTACTATTTATCTTTCCACCATCTAATCTCGTCGCCTCATACTCCTTCTTAAAATTCTCCCACTCACATTGCTTTAGGCCCTTGTACAGATCGTCGACCTGCACACGCCAATCAGTTACTTCTGCTAATTCATTATCGCCCTTTACCTCATTGCAAACACTGCTAATTGCACCTCTCTGTGTACTCACAGTCTCATTTATTGTTTCCTTTGCCACGGAATTATCACTCGTAAAATTTTCATTATCTCTTATGGCTACGTTCGTACCTACTGCTGCCGTATTGCTAGCGGCTTTTCTCTGAACAGATGTTCCGCTAGGCCGGGCCGTCGCCCTCTGATGCTCCACTCGCCCGTTAACCTGGAGCGCTCGGTACGGCCGAGATGACTCATGCTGGCTCGCACCTGACGCTTGTCTCGCCACAACACGTTGCGTCGTTTCACGCCTGTCTCTAACCTGTCTCATTACATTACGGTCGGTCCGGTATCTTTTCTTTAATCGGGGCCGGTATGTATTGTCCGCTTCCGTTTGGCCCGCAAAGTTCGCGGAAATTAGTTTCCCGCGTCGTTATTATTTTGCGCGGCATACCCTCGACCGCGACCTGTATAATTTCCTCTGCCTCCTCCTCTACCTCTTCCTCTCTGTATTATATTGACGCGAAATCCATCGCCGTCATTCCGTTCGTCATTGTTTCGGTTATTACGGTTACCAAAATTTTGATAATTGGCACGACTTTCTAGAAATGCTTGGAAGCTACGATGGTTGCTTCCCACATACCTCTTAGAATCTTCTGGAAGCTTTTTATATAGCTCCCAGATAATTTCTGAATCCGATCTTCTACCTCTTAAGTGTGTCAATTTTCGGTACCAATACTCGCAGAAATCTTTCAAAGAATTCCTGCCCCTGTTATCATGCTGTTTGGCCATGATAAACTCGCGCCACAAATGGTCCTGCTTTTGTTCAGACCAATATTCTTCCGTAAATCTTTGCCTGAATTCTTCGAACGTCATTCGTTCGGTATTTAAATTGATTCCCCAGCGCTTAGCGTCACCTGCTAGGGCGCTAATTACTATGTTTATCTTTTCCTGATCAGACAAGTGCTCAGGAAATATTCTCTCGCAATTTTTGATAAAATCTAACGGATGCCAACCGTTATGTTTCTTGGCGGGATCGAAGCGTTCCTCACTTCTAATAGCTTCGTAATTGGTGTGCCATTATAGATAACACCAGACCTATCTTTAATTTTGCTCTCCAGATCGAAAATTCTGCCTTGAATTTTCGTAGTATTTTGTTCACAATTTTGAACACATCCGGTTACTTTTTTATCTAAATCCCTTTCAGTGTCTAAAACTACCCTTTTCAACTGTGATATTCCGTGTTGACATTCGTTAACGATCTCAGTTTTAAGACCGAAAACTTTTTCGTCTACCTTAGTTTCAACCAGAGGTTCTCCTTTCTCTTGGATGTTGAGAAGTTCAACATCGAATCTACTGTTAATGTTACCAATTTCCTCCTGCATAGTATCCATATTTTTGTTAATGGTATCAATTTCAAATTTCATATTGTTTACCACAGAACTTAAATTACCTACTTTTTGTTCTACTTGTTCTATTTGTTTACTAATTTTAATTCCCTGTCCTTCGACCTGTGCTTTAATCTGATCACTCTGGGTTTTGAGCTGCTCGTCAACGTGTATTTTAAGCTGATTAACCTGATTACTGACTTGTTTTTGAAGTTGCTCATTCTGTGTTTTAAGCTGATTGCCCTGTATTTTCAGCTGCTCAGTCTGTCCTGCAATCTGTTTGGTTAATTGTTCAAATAAATCGTTGATGCTTAAAATTTTCGCACTATTTTGTTCTACGGAATCTGTGTTTTCCGATCCTACTTCATAAGTTTCTTTCGGTTCTTTCTTTATCTGTGGTGAATCAAATATGTCAGTGGATTCGTTCACGTACCCACTATCATCTACAAAGTCACCCTCTTCTTCCTGTTTTGTCCCTTGCTGTGTTCGAGACGATCGCGACATTTCAATCTGTTCGTTGACGTGTTCATGGTATTGTATGTACGCCAATTGTCTTCCGCTAACGCCATCTGTTATCTGGCCGCGTAAACTCCTGCTACTGCCAGCCGCATTCTCCATTTCGCTCGGCACATCTACCCTGTCTACGTTCCTGTCCATATTGAATGCCAATTACACCACACTATTATACTTATCTTACACTGCAGTTTAATTTGCTAAACTTTATTGCTATTCGAGCCACTGAACATCCACTGTTCGGTCTTTACGTTAGTTTATAACCGACAACAACTGGATGTCCTGTCACCGGGAAGCCACTTGTAACACTTCCGCCATTACGGAGGTGCGTTAACTCTATAAAGCCTGTACTGTAATAAGTTCACGGGCTTCACCTTGTAAACAAGGATTTTAGTACATAAATTGACCGCGTGTACCTAACGGAAGCAAGATCGAACCTATACTCAGTTAGTAACTACAGTGATGCGTCAAGCAAATGTAAAGTATAATTACGCGTTCGCATGGACAAGAAGTACACACAGTAGATGATACCAATGATTAATAATACGGTCGCCAGCCTAATTAGGCATTGAGTGAGTTTTCCTTGTACAAGTGTGTGCATGTACAAGCATAACAACACGTAATACTGTTGCGTTATAAGACAAAGTTTGGCATAGGAAAAATCCACTGAACTAAAGTTCTCTCCTTTTGTATTAGTTTGGACGAGTTACTTTTACACAACACCACACAGCAATGATTACTACGAACTGCATTTTGTATATTGGTCAGACTGAAATCGGGTATAGATTACCCTAGAATTAGTAATTTTGAAAGCATACATACAATGTCACTATTAAAATTGGAAAAAACACTAATACACTTAGGTTTAATATAGAACTTAAGTTTGTTGTTCAAATCTGATCAGTACACTTCAAAATGTACAAGAATGGGCAAGAGAAGGGGGGGGGGGGGGCTGAAACTGTTATGGTCGTTATACTGAAACTAGTAAGTCCTGGAGGTAAAGTAACACTCAAAATTATCACTCTGTGGATAGCTACTCTTTTGTCTTAATTTTGAATTAATTAGTTATCATTATTTCAGTCACAAATCAATTAAATAACATTGCTAGCTCCATTCAAAATTTATCTTTCAATTTAACCACACTGTTGTTCTTTACTAACATTTACATTTACACACCTAACTTTAAACGCCTTTATAGCATAGATTGGTCTGCAGATAATTTAATACTAACTGTAAACTTTCAATTCAGGATACTCGGGTTGCACAATATGTGGTAAGGACCCTACCTAGGTCAGTGATAAGGATAAGTAATGGCTAAGGCAATTCTGATAAAAGTCACGTTATTATTGAACAGTCAAAACAGTTTCGACACTGGTCCACACAGATACACTTCTAAAGATGAAATAAATGTTTAACCTGTGCACGTCGGTGTGGCGGATGGCGGGCAGCGAGATAGCGGGCAGCACAGCACACATACAAGCACGGCTAAGGCTCTCACTGCATCGGCACTTTTCTTCTTCTTAGCGTCGTAATCTTTCCAATTTTGTGCCTAAGAATATCGCCATGCCAAGTAGTCGTCGGAATCGGCCCATCCGAGGCTTAATGGAATTCACTTTTCCTGGATAGCCTCCTCGGTACGGTACATGTTCCTCTGACCGATGCCCAACTCCGACTGTAATACTGAGCCCGTTGTGCCGAACCGCGCCAGTGTGCTTTTTCCCGCGCTCGCCTGCATCCACCTTTTCCCGCTCCCCTACAGGTAGGGTATTCACCACAGGTTTTCTACTACACATATCCTACTGCATTACCTACGTATGGACCAAGTGTATAAATTACAATTTTCACATCATACAATAGTTTTAACATTAAATACACTTTCCTTTGGTTATCAAATTGCTTGAAATCTAACATTAATTACATTCATTTCAAAAGTTGTTTACAGTTTCTTTAACATGACACGAAAAGAAAAAGAAATTCACAACATTACTTATATTACTTTACATAAATTCAGAAAGAAAAATTTATCTAAATTCATAAAGAAAAAAAAATTATTATAGGTACAGTTGTTATTGTTACAAGGTGACATTCTTTCCGAGGAGCACTATTCAGAATATTTAGAGATGACGTAGAAAGATCCTACTTCTGTCAATGTAAGGACCACGAACATAAGATAAGAGAAAATAAGGCCCGTACGGAGGCACACAGACAGTCGTTTTTCATTCGCTCTATTTGAGAGGGGAACAGGAAGGCCATTAACTAGTAGTGGTACAGGACACCCTCCACCATGCGCCCTACGGTGGATTTAGGGGTATGTGTGTAGATATAGACGTAGTTTCGATGCTTTAGTTAGAATCGTCCCTATGTTTCAATCTTCGTTCGCAGGAGATACAGTATTTTCAAATCGTATGAATCAAATGGCTCTGAGCACTATAGGACTTAACATCTATGGTCATCAGTCCCGTAGAACTTAGAACTACTTAAACCTAACTAACCTAAGGACGTCACACAACACCCAGTCATCACGAGGCAAAGAAAATCCCTGACCCCGCCGGGAATCGAACCCGGGAACCCGGGCGTGGGAAGCGAGAACGTGTATGAGTCTTTCTCGAACATCCTGTATTACTTCTTCCAATACAAGGTGTTTAACAAATATTCACATATTCGCACAGTAGGTAATATTGGTCAAAACGAAAAATCCACTCCTGTGAGCTACATGCCTTTCTAATTGTGACGAGTAATGAGCAGTATTCGGTGATCTATGGCATCACAAGAGATATCGTACAACATTATCACAGTACGCACGTGTGGATAGGAGCAGATCCACGAGCAATCACGGTGGTGAGGCATCAGGTTCACTTCAGTATCAGTATATGAGCAGAAAGTGCCACTTTATCAAACAAATTAACAAGTGCTGTGTATCGCCGATTTCTGCCCAATGAGTACCAGTGCCGTTGGAGAACGTTACCCTCGTAGGAAGACAACGACTGTGGCATATCTTACAGAAGAGCGTGAGCAACACATGTTATGCAGTCCGAATGGGGTCAGGTGTATTCGAAAGTGTGCATGATTCACTGAGAAGAAAGGGCAGAAGGATGTGTCAGGATGCGTGGCAACGACGTACAGCACCGCCTATAGTGTCTGCTTCCATATAACAGACGGATAAGAGGACAAATTGGTTCACATTTCAACAGATTTTGCTTTCCGGACATACGATTATGCACTGAAGCGCCAAAGAAACTGTTATAGGCATGCGTATTCAAATACAGAGATATGTAAACAGGTAGAATACAGCGCTGCGGTCGGCAACACCTATATAAGACAACATGTGTCCGATGCAGTTGTTAGATTGGTTACTGCTGTTACAATGGCAGGTTATCAAGATTTAAGTGAGCTTGAACGTGGTGTTATAGTCGGCGCACGAGCAATGGGACACATCATCTCCGAGGTAGCGAAGAAGTTGGGATTTTCCCGTACGATCATTCCACGAGTGCACCGTCAATATCAGGAATTCGGTAAAAAATCAGATCACCGACAACGCTGCGGCCGGAAAAAGATCCTGCAAGAACGGGACCGTCGACGACTAAAGACATTCGTTCAGTGTGACAGAAGTGCAACCCTTCGTCAAATTGCTGCAGATTGCAATGCTGGACCATCACCAATTCTCAGCGTGAGAAACATTCCACGAAACATCATCGATATGGGCTTTCGGTGCCGAAGGCCACTCGTGTACCCTTGATGACTGGACGACACAAAGCTTTACGCCTAGCCTTGGCCCGTCAGCACCGATGTTGGACTTTTGATGACTGGAAACATGTTGCCTGGTAGGACGAGTCTCGTTTCAAATTGTATGGAGTTGATGGACGTGTACGGGTATGGAAAAAAACCTCATGAATCCATGGACCCTGCAAGTCAGCATAGGACTATTCAAGCTCGTGGAGGCTCTGTAATGGTATGGAACGTGTGCATTTGGAGTGATACGGGACCCCTGATACGGGACCCCCTGATGCGTCTAGATACAACTAAGACAGGTGTCACGTACGTAAGCATCTTGTCTGATCACCTGCATCCATTCTTGTCCATCGTCCATTCCGACGGACTTGGGCAATTCCAACAGGACAATGCGACACCCCACACATCCAGAAGTGCTACAGGGTGGCTCCAGGAATAGTATTCCGAGTTTAAACACTGCCGCTGGCCACCAAACTCCCCAGACATTTACATTATTGAGCAAATCTGGGATGCCTTGCAACGTGTTTTTCAGAAGAGATCTCCATCCCTTCGTACTCTTACGGATTTATGGACACCCCTGCAGTATTCATGGTGTCAGTTCCCTCCAGAACTACTTCAGACATGCCTCGTAGCATTGCAGAACTTCTGCCTGTTAGCAGGAGCTCTACACGATATTAGGCAGGTGTACCACTTTCTTTGGCTCTTCAGTGTAGGAACTCTCCTTCGAGTTTCAATCAGGACTTTTATTATCTCCTGCAGCATTTAAAAAGGAATTTTCACTCTGCAGTGGGGTGTGCGCTGATGCGAAAGTTCATGGCAGATTAAAATTGTGTGCCGAAAGGGAACATGAACCCGAACCTTTTGCTTTATCGATTTCGAGTTCTGGTGTGGCACACAGTTTTTTTGCCAAGAAGTTCCATATCAGCACACTCCTCTGTGCAGAATGAAGAATACATTCCAAAAATATCCCACAGGGAGACTAAGCTATGTCTCCACTATATCATTTCTTTCAGGAGTGCTAGGCCTACAAGTCTCGCACAGGAACTTCCGTGAAGTTTGAAATGTATGCATTGAGGCACTGGCGGACGTAAACCTGTGGGGACACACTGGGAATCGTGTGTGGGTAGCTGAATTAGTAGAACACTTGCCCGTGAAACATAAAAGTCCCGCTTTCGATAATGGTGTGGCAAACAATTTTAATCTGTCAGAAACATTCGCGTGACACTTTATACACCTTGTATATATTTGGCATGGCGACATCAGAATCACATGCATACAATCCGAGTATGGAATTGACAGTGAGTGAGGGGGTAGGGGGTGGGGGTGGGAGTACACACGGATACACTTTGTACCCACAGCAACACAACGTATGGTAGCTTGCGCACTACAGATGGAGATGTAAGGACACAACGCTATAGAAGTAATCATCTACGTATGTTATTTCCTCGCGCAACTGTCCGCTAGAACTCGTCTTTGAATGCAAACGCTGGCGTTTTCACAGAATGCAGCAGGCAAAATCCGGTGGATTCAGTCGTAGATACGGCGGGCTACGCTGCAACGTGCTGTGGCGATGGGAGGCGAGCACCGGTCGGAAGGCTCCGCAGAGTGTTTGGGACTCGTCTGCCCGGGCTCCGCCGTTTAATTACGGGCGCACCGCGACAGGTGGTAATTACACGTATGCGCTGCGACAAAACACGCGATCTCCTGGTACCGTATGGTTCATCGGCAGCGAGCGCAGGCGACCGGAAACGCGTCTCCGGCTAAATACGCGACCACGTTGTGTCGATCCGGTAACAGCACGGGCCAAACCTGTCTCTCTTTCTCTTGCCCTTATTCCAGCACTATTTTTGTGTACGTGTATGTAAGATACAGAGAAATGGTGGGACTGAGCTGATTATGTAGTAATTGCTTTTCACGTAAAGAACATAATGACGTCCCGTATGATACACTCAGGGACAATGAAAATAGCGTACCAAGAAGGGACATCGGATGGAAATGAAATTTATTAGAGATAATTGTATAAGTGAGAGATTAATTTGATCCCGTAATTAAGGCAAGTAAACAAATACAGTGAGCGCAGGTGGATGAATACACTGCAACATGAATAATACGATGGACTACCTTTTGTTGCAATACATGCCGCAACACAATCCAGCATCGACTTGATTAGACGTCTAATAATGTCGTGAGGCAGTTTGGGTCACAACATTGAACAGCCACCTCCAGATCATGTACAGAGTGACACAGTGGAATCTGGCGTTTCTGCTGGTCCCATACACGCTCTACAGGTGACTAGTCCGGAGAGCAGGCCGGTTGTGGAAGAGTCGGAACATGACGTAGAAGGTCTTGAACAATTCGAGCTGTATGCGGACGAGGATTATATTGCTGGGAAAGTGCACCTGATAGGCCACGTACAAAAGGTTCCACATGGCGCTGAAAAATATCATCTTCATCACCACTGTTGCGCGTTAAAGTTCCATGATGCTACTCCATGCGGGTGTAAAAATAAATGTGCGCAACGGAAAATAATAAACACTAAAATGAAAATTTGACCCTGTCTGACTACTCTATGAGACAGATCTTAGGGTTTCTTAAATGGAATTACAACCTAAACATACACGAATGATTAAGGCAACTAATACTACCAAAAGATAAACATTGTTCCTGCTTGTATATTTATTGTAGATTAAAAAACCTTTATATTACAAAGTTTACATTTCATAAGTAAAATTACTAATCAATTACAAAATTGTTGAGGCTTTGAGAAAAAGGAAAATCATTAGATGAACGTCGGCCGAAGAACCCGAGACAGAAGCCAATAGGCAGTTTGTCTTACTAATCAATCGCCCAACTATTCTCATTATTATGACTGCGCGATCTAATTTCAATAACACGAAATGACTGACATCATCTTCGTACCAAACACTAGAAGACTCTACTTTCAAAGATGATCCACGGTGGTGCGGAACCTCAGTAGAAATAAACTAACGTGATTACAGCTGTTTAGCTTTTATAGCGCTAATAAGTCGAAGCAATTTTCGATATCGCCTTATGTACCGCGTCCGGTGCGTCGAAGTGATGGTTCTCGTACTCGTCTGCGACGATGGAAGAGCTCCAGCCACAAATAAACTCTTTCAAACACTCGGACGGCAGAAGGCGGTCCTCTGACTAATATACTCTAATACTGTCTTCTCCGCCGGCCGGGGTGGCCGAGCGTTTCTAGGCGCTGCAGTCGGGAACCGCGCATCCCCTATGGACGCAGATTCGAACACAGCCTCGGGCATGGATGTGCGTGATGTCCTTATGTTAGCTAGGCTTAAATAGTTCTAAGTTCTAGAGGATTGATGACCTCAGAAGTTAAGTTCCATAGAGCTCAGAACCATTTGAACCATTTCTCTCCTCTCTGTGTTCTACAGACGAAAAACGCGAACTCCCAGCCACAAGGACGGAGTTCAGATAACGTCTCAACGTAAGTATAGGCAGAGGAAGTGCTCTCAATTACTGAATGCTGCATACTCAACGACGACTTCCAACTCTGCGGTGAAGTCCAGAATCGTATAGGTTCGCAATAGTACAGTGCCTAACTGTTGTAACTTAACTCTCATGAGAGCAAAGACAGCAAGTCCGTTTGTATCAACAAAGCTGATATCAAGCGACCGTCACACACGGGAGCTCACAACGGAAGACTACGTCTCTTCACCGCTGGCTTCCCAGCAAGGCTCAGCTCCCCACTATCGTAATTGCAAAAACTAACCATATTCCCGAAACAACGGACTATTCTCCCTCTCTACAGATTCTTCCCAACACCGGCTAACCATATTTTAGCCTTTTCTCGTCCAGCGCGGAAAGTTTGCGAGAAAAAACCTATACTCGTACAATGGTACGCTTCTGAGTAAAAATCCTTGGAATTATCCCAGCCTGTGTGGTTTCCGAGGTGCCGCTTCTTCGTTCCTCTCACCTGCGTCCAAAATTTGCAGAGTTCGGAATTATTATCCGGTTATCCCTCCGGCCCTACTACAATAGCGGCCACCCGTCACCCTATTGTGCCACGACGTCGATCTAGCTACTTCCTGTGTTTAAGCAGACCAATACCTGTGCGGGCCTTCCACCCAGAGCTTGGGTTCTGCCTGCCGTTTAATCTCCACTGGCGTTCCAACCTCCACTAGTATAGGAAATCATTCATTACACCGTTTTTTATAATAAAGACACTCCGTCACCTTTCATGCAATAAGCGTTAACAATTATTTACAAGGCGTACGTGACAATGTCAGTCTCCTTTAAATATTCATATATACGAGGTTGAGTCAAATGAAATCCTTAAATATTTTTTTAAATATTATTATTGTGCAGAAGTGGTACAAAGCTGTATCACTTTTCAACATAATCTCCCCCACGCTCAATGCAAGTCCTCCAGCGCTTACAAAGTGCATAAATTCCTTTAGAAAAAAATTATTTTGGTAGTCCATGCAACCACTCATGCACCGCGTGGCGTACCTCTTCATCAGAACAGAATTTCTTAACTCCCATTGGGTCTTTGATTGGTCCATACATACGGAAATCACTTGGGGCAAGGTCTGGTGAGTATGGTGGATGAGGAAGACATTCAAAATGCAGGTCTGCGATTGTTGCAACTGTTGAACGGGCAGCATGAGGCGTTGCTTTGTCATGCTGCAAAAGGACACCTGCTGACAGCAATCCACATCGCTTTGATTTGATTGCAGGCCGCAGATGATTTTTTAGGAGTCAATGTGTGATGCACTGGTGACAGTGGTCCCTCTAGGCATGTAATGCTCCAAAATGACGCCTTTTTCGTCCCAGAAGAGTGTCAGCATAACCTTCCCTGCCGATGGTTTCGTTCGAAACTTCTTTGGTTTTGGTAATGAGGATCGGCGCCAATCCTTGCTCGCTCGCTTCGTTTCCAGTTGGTGGAAGTGAACTCAGGTTTCGTCCCCAGTAACGATTCTTGCATGGAAGCCATCACCTTCCCGTTCAAAGCGCCGAAGAAGTTCTTCACAAGCATCAACACTTCGTTCTCTTATTTCAGGAGTCAGCTGCCGTGGCACCCATCCTGCAGACACTTTGTGAAACTGGAGCACATCATGCACAATGTGGTGTGCTGACCCATAACTAATCTGTAAACATGCTGCAATGTCATTCAGTGGCACTCGGCGGTTTTCCTTCACTATGACTTCAACCGCTGCAGTGTTCTGTGGAGTCACAACTCATTGTGCCTGACCTGGACGAGAAGCATCTTCCACTGAAGTCACACCATTTGCGAACTTCCTACTTCATTCGTAGACTTGCTGCTGTGACAAAAATGCATCACGGTACTGAACCTTCACTCGTCGATGAATTTCAATAGCTTTCACACCTTCACTACGCAAAAACGGAATAACAGAACGCTGTTCTTCCCTGGTGCAAGTCGCAAGTGGGGCGGCCATCTTTATGCTGATACTGCGACGGTATGTGTGCATCTGCACTATGCTGCCACATACGGGCTATTCTGCACGCTGTTTGTAGCACGCTTACCAACTTACAGGATAACGACGAAAATTTTCGATTTTTTATTACAAATTTCACGTTTTCATTTGACTCACACTCGTACGATGTACAACCTATCAAATGAAATCTAATTGTGGTTGTAGTTCACAGCAAAGTATGCGGATGAGTGCTTGTAATGTGCGAAATTATAGCCACCTTACAAAGTTCCTCGTACCGCTATTACAGGGGACCGACTATCTTAGGCTGTGGCCCTCCATACAATTTCGGGGGTGCGCGAGATCGTGGGTGGAACTGTACCGTTCACCAGGCACCCTCCACACCCGTATACGGTTATCATTCGTCCGCAAAACGAATCGGGATTCGTCACTAAACATTAAGTTTTGCTAGTCTGCTGCAGTCCCCGTCGTTATGCTTGGCACCACTGTAGACGGGGTCGTCGATGTCTCGGTGCTACGACAGTACACGAAAGGGTGCCTGGATTGCAAATTCGTATCCCCAAGGCGTTTAAAAATGGTCCCCGTATCCCGTACATCTGCTTGTACCGTTGGGCGAGCCACTGTGGAATCCCTGATTGGCTACCACGCGATCTTTGAAACCTCTCGCCTTATTTTCTTCCTGGTCACTTCAGATCCAGTACGTCGCATGTGTGTGTCATCTCGAGTCCATTCCTCCCAACATCGTCTGTCGGAACACCCCGAACGATCGACCTGCAAGGAGTGTCTACCAGCCTGCTGTTTTCATGCTGACAATTAGGCCACTCTCAAAGTGGCTTAACTGTGAGAAATGTCGTTCATTACGTCTACCTCGCATTCTGCGCCTACTGGCGGCCTCCACTAGTCGGGATGTGATCGTCACGTGTTTGACTCGTCCACTAAGCGCCGTTTATACAGGACACCTGTCCGATTGCAGAGACACTGCCAAGGCCTGTGGGTATGCACATTGGCGCCAGACTTGGATCATTTGCATATCAGATCTCACTGAACTTAGTTGCAAAATTTCGCAGTTGTACCTTTTTTCGCCGTGTGCGCACTATTTTCAGTGCTCCTGAGAGCTTATTTTATTACAACTTTGGTTTGAACTGTACTGATACTTTTACAGTACCACTTCTTTAGACAGTTGTCTATTTTGCATGCTTATCTCTCTTGAGATGGAATTGGATGAAAAAGATTAATACTTCTGATTAAAATTTGTATTTGAATTCGTCGTAATTTCGTTGATGCTATCCCGTCTTGTTTAGAAAACCAAATATAATATGTAATGTTGCGTTCCATCAAATTTACTCTGCTTTGAACACTAACACTGAAATACGAAGTTTAACATTTTCTCCTTTTATGTACTCTGTGATTATTTTCCGTCAACTTGAGTTACAAAGAATTCATTCACATTCAATTAATAACTCATTTCGTTTTTTTATTTATTTTTAATAAAGGCATCAGAAACAGTTTTGGAAATCTATCGTGGCGAACTATTTCAAAATCAGAAATAACACTTCCTAATTTTCATAGCCATTTAAATCCCTTTTCAATGCATGTGGGCAGTTAATTTAAACCTCCAACAAAACACAATAGAGAATCAATTTCTTTATAAAGGTTTGAGGAAATATGCAGATCTCGATTATTATTTTTTATCTCCGATATCGATTCATATTGGTTTATTAAACAGCAGAGAATAGAAGCCAATACCAAGTATTAACACTTTAAGTTAGAAAATACATGTTAACTTGATTTTGGTCAGAACAAGAACTCTTTACAATACTGAATTTTTTAATGTTCATTTCGTACAATTGTGAACATAATTGCTGCCGGAGATTTTGCGCAGCCTCGGGTTTGTTTGTTGCTGTGGAGAGGCGTCGACCAGGTGACATCTGAAAGCGGTGGCTTCAGTTTTCCATGTCGCACGAAGGACAGCTATCACTACTCGCTCGATCTCCGAGTCATTCACACAGCAAGGAAAAACACAAAAAATTCTTTGTTGTTTTATTCTAAAAAATTATTGCTATGAACTGTAGTGTAGACGGGCAGTTGTTCAGTGGTACAGCACAAAAATCTCTACCACTGCAATGGGTTGTCGCAGTCCCTTTCGTGGACATTGTTCGTTGTCAAAAGAGGACTGGTAGCGTCCGCGAAATAAAATTGTATATAATAACTGATTGGGCAATAGGTTAACTTGCAATAAATATGCTTCAAATGAATATAAATAATTATTATGTATTTTTCTGAATACTTGTGAATGAAAATGGTAATGACATGGAAAAATAAATCTCGATCAAACCATGTAGCAGGCATTTTTCGATTTTGGAACAATCTGTATAATCTGGTAAACTGTTGCATCCCTTAAGCTGTTGCAATTGGCACTCGTACTTCCTTAGACTGCAAACTCGAGGAACACCACAATGTTAAGAACAGTCTTCAACAGAAGAAAGACATTTTCGGACAATGCATACATTCAGGTTACTATATTCAAATGCAAAATTCGTATACGTTCATTTACATAAAACTGAAAGTCTTAAAATATCCGGAAGCGAAGAAATTTTTCTTTTGTGCTCCTTGCTATGCTGCCCGTAATTCTTCATCTATCTTTGCTGATAGTAAAAGCGACACAATATTTATAGCATAATACCAAAAAAATTTTTCTCAGAACATATTTATTTTTAAGAGTTAAAATTTTATGAAAATATGGACGTACTATTTTTTCATATAGGCTCCATCAGCTCTAGATTTACGCCAACGTTGTGTATCAATATGTTTTTCCTGTTGGTGAAAGGATTTTCCTGAGTTCGTAGCGATGCTTCCGCTGTATCTATTACATTCTCATAATCTTCGAAGTACGGAGAGAATTCTTAAGTGTCCCAAGCAGGCGAAAGTCAAAAAGGTCTTAGGTCAGGGCCACAGGATGGATGAGGAAACGATGTCAATCTTAGTTTGATGACGTGTCCCCGAATCTGAAACTTGTCCAAGGATGTGCGCTGTTGTGTTGGACCAAGATTTATTCAGGGCTCTTGTCGGACAAAAAGTATCGGACACGGCTCTTGAGTTTCTTCAGAGTCTTCACATATGCCTCCGAATTAATTGTTGACTCTTTTAGCAACACATTCATGAGGAGACCACCATCACTACCCCAAGAGACTGTCAGCATGACTTTGCCAGCAGAGATCTGCCTTGAATTTACTCCTTTTTGATAACCGACTGTGGTGCTACTCCAGTGAATGGCTTTTTGTCTCCAGCTGAAAGTAATGAACCCAGGTTTCATCACCTATAGCGATCCTTGACAGAAGGGCTTCTCCATTAGGCTAAAACTCCTTCAGCACTTGAGATGAAATGGCGTTTCTTTAAATCTTGTGGTCTGTTGTTATCATACGTGGAACAGCTCCTGAGAACACTTTTGAATATCGCAGAGTGTCTCTCATTGTGCACGCACATCTAATGGTCACTGATAAGTGTACAACCAGTTGTTGAGTAAGGATGCTCCAGTCTGTACGAATAATGGTATCCGCGCGATTCACTTTTCCTTCAGTAGTGGCTGCCACAAGGTATCACGAACTTGTCCGATCACGGAGCTCAGTTTTTGTGGTTTTTTCAATTTAAGTCTCTTTACCCATCACCCAAAAGTACTCCCATCAACTACTGCTTTGCCAAACATTGCCCAAAAACGTATTTGGATGTTCACCACCGTTTCTTTGTCCGTAATCAAGAATTCAGAATATTGATAAACGCCGTTTTGATGGTTGGCTACGGCTCTACCATCTGTCGGAACTCTTACAGACTTTGCATAGCTGTAGAAGAAACATCGAAGCTGAAACAGCTGAAAAGATTTTTTCGTTTCTACAGGATACAATGGGTTTAAGTGGAGATATTTTTGTATGTGGCACCTTAATGTGTACACACGTCAATGAGTTGTTTCTTCCCTGCGTCGAACAGTTCCCCACAGGCAAGTCACAAACCTGGCAACCTGGTGTTTTCCGCGCAGCCGTATTCCACCACTGTGTGAACTACGCCCATCAGTATAGACTAACCGATTTGCTTCCATGCGTTCACACTTCAACACCTGACCTGGTGCCAGGGGAAAATTAGCATTAATGGCTTGGTCCTGCCACATGTACTTGGAGGTCCTAACTAATCTAAAGACATACGACTTGTAATTTTTATATTTATTAGTCTACGAAAGACGTAATACTGGTGTAATGTCGTTCAGTACACCGTTCTCAATCACCGATAGAAATATCTGCACCTACACACTGTATATTAAGAACTGTAAAAAATCTTGTGGAGCTTATTATTCATTGAAGGACCCTCGTACGTTTATCCCTGGCAAACCACTGTGGAATGGATGGCAGGAGCAGTGAGCAGCTGAGTGACCAGTGCGACCGACTGCCATGCAGCGGGCCTGCATTCGATTTCCGGCCGAGTTGGAGATTTTCTCTGTTTGGGGCTGGGTGTTGTGTTGCCCTCATCATAATTTCGTCATCATCATCACCGACAAGCAAGTCATCTAGTGTGGCGACAACTGAAGAAACTTGAAGCTCGGCGGCCGAACTTCTTCAAGTGGGGACTTCCCGCCATTAATGTCGCACGGCCATTTCATTTACTTTCATTTATGCCACATGCTAGGATTTCTTTCTGTTTCATTGACGTATGTAGCGCGGGAAAAATAACTGCTTACACTGCTATGTACGTGCCGTAATTATTTCAGTTTTAGACATGCAACAAGAAATCGTACAGGTAGCATGCGACCATATTATGCAACTGGGACGGTACTGCACAAATTCTGAATAGGTCACTTAATAAAATGTCGTCAGCTGCTGAATGAATGACTTTAATATTATGCGTTTCGACATAACCCGTCATCAGATATCTGAAACAAAGGATACATAGTCAAGTAATAAAAGGAACTGTATTGACATGGGACATGAGATAAACATCAGTTAGTTATAAGTAACGAGACACATCGAGTGCCAACGGCTTTGCCGCAGTGGTAACACCGGTTCCCGTCATATCACCAAAGTTCAGTTCTGTCGGGCTGGGCTCGCACTTGAATGGGACTGTTGGCCAGTGGGGTGCACTCAGACCTTGTGAGGGAAACTGAGGTGCTACTTGATTGAGAAGTAGCTGTTACGGTCTCGTAAACTGACATACGGCCGGGAGAGCGGTGTGCGACATGCCCCTCCATATCCGCATCCAGTGACGCTTGTGGAATGAGGATGACGCGGCGGCCGGTCGGTACCGTTGGGCCTTCGTGGCCTGTTCGGGAAGAGTTTAGTTTAGTTGGAACACATCGAGTTATACACGTGAACTGAAGTTATATGTTACATAGACAACTGACAGAGATAGACTGACGGTTCGACAGTGACAACAGAAACACGAAACAAAATTCTTCTCACAAGTGCCTATAGTGAACCCCTAGTGGCCCTTCACTGTCATCGCCTAAAGGAAGGGCATTCCTTGCTTACGATTGAAAAATGAATGTGCTCAGTGTTGTATCTAAAAGATGTGAAGCGGATATTCTGTAAGAGATAGATATGTGCATACATGAATCATACAACCCGCTTACAGTCCTGGATAAACAGCTGCACTCCAATTGCCAATTTTTTTTTATATTTTTAATGACATATGGGCTACCTAATTTTTAACACACAACAGCCCCTGTGTAACTACATTTGCTTTCTTCTTGCTCTAATTTATTTTAAATCAAACTGATTCCGCATATCCCAAGATGTTATTTTCTTCAGGTTGTCTGATGTAGAATTTCCTTTCAGCTATTTTTATACCTTAGCCTGTCACTCTCTGTGCAATACGTATAGAAGGGAACCAAAAAAAAGCCTAATCATTAAAATGTACTTTAGGTTCTTCGAGTCCCATATTTTTATAGTGTCATACGTAAAAGATAATTTACTAAGCGTCTGAACGTTTTTTGAAAGTAAAATTTTTTATATTATTTACGGAAATTAAAATTGTCTTCGGACTTAAGGTGTTCCGCATAGAAGCCCGTAAGGCAACAGCAAGTCTGCATTCCTTTTTCTTATGTTGTTATCTGGATCAATATTCAGAAGTTCTATTTTAGTGGAATAAGGATATTGTATATGCCTGCACATTTTTAAAATTTTCCTTATTTTACTTAGGTAAAATTTTCAGCTATACTGGCGGCGTAATCCACCAATTAATTGTTTATATATTATATACTGTCATTTCAATACATCAGAATATGTGACTTCGTGGTTTTAGAAATATTAGTAGATTTGTAGCGCCACTAAAGGTATACTATCGCCGCCTAGAGACACAAGTCTAATCTCGTGAAGCTGTAGTCACTGTGGAACCGCCATTCATCCTCTGACGGTTGTGTGTGTAACATATAAGTTCTGTTCACCTGTACAACTCGATGTATCTGGTGTCTTTTATCTGAAACGTATGGATATTTCTGGAATGTCAGCGTCAGTATTGATGCTTTTATTACGTGGCTAAGTATTCTCTGTTTCACATATATCTGATGATGGGATATCCCGAAACGTTGATGACTTGTTACCAAGTGACCTATTCAACATTTTTGCAGTACTGTGGTCTCCCTGGGAACTATACGTAGTGGTAGTGGCGTATTCCTACATGTTCACTTAGTACTACTTTTTGAGACTTTATTAGCAGACTTTTGTAGGACCGTTGTAGTCTGACTTGGATCTTCGGGCAGTCCAGCTTTGTCAGCGTTTCTGTCTCCTCGGTGAAGCAAAACTGCGACTGCTCTTCTTTGTACACATTAAATATCCCTTATTACTCGTATTTGGTGTGACCCCAAGCACTTGGAAATATTCTACCATGGGTCTCATGAGCAATTTTCTCGCAGTTCCTTCGTAGAAATAATGCAGTTTCCATGAACCGTTGTGCCAACTGCTTTACCAACAATTGAGTCTATGTGGTTATTATATTACATATCCCCAGAAACTATTATTCAGTAGTTAACATTCAAGATTAAGTTGAAAGAGAGTGAGATAATAAATTATGCAAGTCACTGAAGTCATTGCTTACGGGGGAGAGCATTTCCAACGTGGCGACACCCCAGTTACAGACTCTGACGTTACAGGCCTAATGCAGTGCTTTCTGTTACCTTTGACTGTTACGTATACTTGAAGCTTATATTCCTGTTAAATTTTCAAACAGAACTATTCAATATCTACGGAAACTTTACGATCATGTACAAATACACTCCTGGAAATTGAAATAAGAACACCGTGAATTCATTGTCCCAGGAAGGGGAAACTTTATTGACACATTCCTGGGGTCAGATACATCACATGATCACACTGACAGAACCACAGGCACATAGACACAGGCAACAGAGCATGCACAATGTCGGCACTAGTACAGTGTATATCCACCTTTCGCAGCAATGCAGGCTGCTATTCTCCCATGGAGACGATCGTAGAGATGCTGGATGTAGTCCTGTGGAACGGCTTGCCATGCCATTTCCACCTGGCGCCTCAGTTGGACCAGCGTTCGTGCTGGACGTGCAGACCGCTTGAGACGACGCTTCATCCAGTCCCAAACATGCTCAATGGGGGACAGATCCGGAGATCTTGCTGGCCAGGGTAGTTGACTTACACCTTCTAGAGCACGTTGGGTGGCACGGGATACATGCGGACGTGCATTGTCCTGTTGGAACAGCAAGTTCCCTTGCCGGTCTAGGAACGGTAGAACGATGGGTTCTATGACGGTTTGGATGTACCGTGCACTATTCAGTGTCCCCTCGACGATCACCAGTGGTGTACGGCCAGTGTAGGAGATCGCTCCCCACACCATGATGCCGGGTGTTGGCCCTGTGTGCCTCGGTCGTATGCACTCCTGATTGTGGCGCTCACCTGTACGGCGCCAAACACGCATACGACCATCATTGGCACCAAGGCAGAAGCGACTCTCATCGCTGAAGACGACACGTCTCCATTCGTCCCTCCATTCACGCCTGTCGCGACACCACTGGAGGCGGGCTGCACGATGTTGGGGCGTGAGCGGAAGACGGCCTAACGGTGTGCGGGACCGTAGCCCAGCTTCATGGAGACGGTTGCAAATGGTCCTCGCCGATACCCCAGGAGCAACAGTGTCCCTAATTTGCTGGGAAGTGGCGGTGCGGTCCCCTACGGCACTGCGTAGGATCCTACGGTCTTGGCGTGCATCCGTGCGTCGCTGCGGTCCGGTCCCAGGTCGACGGGCACGTGCACCTTCCGCCGACCACTGGCGAGAACATCGATGTACTGTGGAGACCTCACGCCCCACGTGTTGAGCAATTCGGCGGTACGTCCACCCGGCCTCCCGCATGCCCACTATACGCCCTCGCTCAAAGTCCGTCAACTGCACATACGGTTCACGTCCACGCTGTCGCGGCATGCTACCAGTGTTAAAGACTGCGATGGCAAACTGGCTGACACTGACGGCGGCGGTGCACAAATGCTGCGCAGCTAGCGCCATTCGACGGCCAACACCGCGGTTCCTGGTGTGTCCGCTGTGCCGTGCGTGTGATCATTGCTTGTACAGCCCTCTCGCAGTGTCCGGAGCAAGTATGGTGGGTCTGACACACCGGTGTCAATGTGTTCTTTTTTCCATTTCCAGGAGTGTATTTCTCACCTTTCTTGTGGATGTGTAAACTAGTGTACTAGCTGTATATATATATATATATTTTCGTTGTTTCATTTTCCCAAAGAAGGACGAGCTGGCTGAAGCTAAGGATGTATTCTTCATCAGTTCAGGCTTTGAGTACAATAAAGTTGTATGAAAATATAAAAATGCAAAATTTATCAAATGAATCGAAATGATATTGATATAGGGATGGATGTATATCATGGAGATGAAGTTGGTGTTGTCATGCCGGGGTGTTGGTGTTGGGGCTGCTGTAATTCGACTAGAGAGCGTCTTCAGAGGATCAATTACCAGATTGGGTAACAAAAAACTAGAATGAAACTTCCAAGTAAGAATTGCGAGAGTTCTGCAAGTGGGAATACTATCTGGCTTGGCTTGTGGTAAGGAGTGAGCGCAAGAGGATAGGTGTGGTGTGCGAGGTGAGGTAGGATTGGTACCTAGAAAGGAGGAAGTGAAATGGAAGTATTTTTGGGAGTATGTGAGTGTGGCTGCAAGGACAAACACGTAACGAGGTGCCAATGTAATTTTTCAGAGCATATGGGGTCTCTCAAGCAGATGGAAGCTTACAGCTGTTGTTGCAAAACGGACGATACCTTCGGTAGTGACTGAGCGATGTATGATTTATGTTGCATGGGAGAAGGCTTACCATTGAGTTTATAGGAGTAGCTTGGGTAGGTTACGTTACAGTTGTTACATAGCAGTAGGTATTATGGATTCGAAGTTTTTTCAGCAGATTATTGCTCAGCACAGAGGACAAGGTTCAGGGTTTTTCACAGTCTTGTGGTAGTTTACTTTATATAAATAGTGACAGAAATTTGTGCTCATCCAGATATCAGTGACACAATATTATTTCCTTATAAACAGTTTTATCTTTCAAAAAATGTAAAACTGGAGTCAGCAGGGTTGACAGAAACAGTCTGAAAACCATCGCAAAATGTGTTCTTGGTTTGGTTTCTTAGAACCGAACAAGAGAGCGACACAAGAACTGAATAGTCGTAAGTATCGAATCAGAGTCAAATGCTAAGTAGCCTCGTGATACTCTATGAGAACAACTGACACTAATTGTATTATATTTATGTGATGCCATCTCATATAAATGAAAGATTGAGACTGCGGCTGGTCGATGACTTTCATAGAGCTTCTATCCAACAGCTGCAAATCTATGGAATAATTTTATTAGCTACCATTTTCGACCTCTCATTGGCACCATCTTCAGGCCCCTATACATGAAACGAGGTAAGCTATCCACGTTTGCCCAAGGAATCACTGTATAAAATTATTTTGCATACGATATTCACAACAGACGTCGACACTTCACTAACGGAACGTTAGACGTGTGATGTGTCCACGTTTGTTGAGGAGATGTCCACGGAAAACAATATAATGGTTCCTTTAGCGAACTAAAACTAGTGCCAATGAGGAACCGAAAGTGGTAGCGTAATAAAATTACTCTATGAATTTAGGGCAGTTGGAAATGTTTTCTGCAGCTAATTGTATCTGGTGGGTTGCATAAATTTGTGCACGTAATGGCCTGATTGGCTAACTTCAATGCTAATATCAACTCTGAAACGACGCAAGGTATCCAGTTCGTTTTTATTAGCAATTGTTTCTCAGCACAACCTACCTGTAACACCCCTATGAGCTTTTGAGACTGTTTCTGGCCGCGCTGTATGACGTGAGAGGCAGTAATAAATGTGGCCAACTTAGATAGGTGACAGAAAGGCGCAGCAGCGATCACTCGACACGACGCCGGCTTGTAAGCGCCGGTCGGCTCTCGCTGGTGGCGTGCAGAATCAGCAAGGCGGCCCAGGCAAGTGAGCCGTCGCAGACGCTGCCGCCGGGAAGCCGGCAATTACACCGCATGGCTGCCCCAGAGGCTGCCTGAATGGCCGCCTTATCTGCCGGCGGCGGCAGCGGATGATCCGGCTGGAGGCAAGCTGTCTGCCTGTGCCTCTCTCCGGCTCTGACTCTGCCCGGGCCCAAGTGCCAGCACAATGACGCGGGTTGCTCGCTCTGATGTTTTGTTCTACATAAACACAGTCCGAAAAAATCGGCAAAGAACAAGAAACATCAGACAGGCGCAATGTGGCGATCGAGTCCCATTATTTTTTGACAACGGTAACGAAAATAAGCTAAAGAAAACACCGTCCGAACAGGCCTTGGAAGGCCCAACGGTACCGACTGGCCGCCGTGTCATCCTGAACCCACAGGCGTCACTGGATGCGGATATGGAGGGGCATGTAGTCAGCACACCGCTCTCCCAGCCGTATGTCAGTTTCCGAGACCAGAGCCGCTACTTCTCAATCAAGTAGCTTCTCAGTTTGCCTTACAAGGGCTGAGTGCACCCCGCTTGCCAAACAGCGCTCGGCAGACCTGATGGTCATCCATCCAAGTGCTAGCCCAGCCCGACACCGTTTAACTTCAGTGATCTGACGGGAACCGGTGTTACCACTGCGGGAAGGCTTTTTTTTCCTTTATTGTAATTTTAATCACCTCATACAGGCGGGCTGGCAGCAGCATATTACGCTGCTCTACAGCCTTAAGTGGAACAATAACATGACACACAGGCGATACAGACTATACAGTAAAAACGGCGGGCAAAAAAAGGAGATACAAAAAACAATAAACAAGAAGCCGTTCACGCTGGACGCGAAAAAACAGTAACACTATGGGACACGGCGCACAGAACACGGATGACGGCGACGGCACACGTGAACAGTTGAGGCGTGACGGTGACAGAACACTAAACACAAATTGAGGCACACACACAACACACAGATGGGGATGATCTCCGGCGCGCGAAAGTCCACTGAGCGTGTACGAGTCCGGGGACCTGCCAAGAGTGGAGGAGGAGGAGGAGGAGGAGGAGGAGGAGGAGGGGAAAGGGAGAGAAGAGATGCCATGGGCAGCGGAGAGAGGGGGAGGGAGGAAGGGGGAGGGGAAGCCCAGGGGAAGAGGGGAGGAGGAAGGGGGGAGAGGAAAGAGAAGGGAAGGTAAGGGAGGGAGGGAGGGTGCCTAAAGGAAAGGACACAGGAAGTGGGGGGAGGGTCAAAGTTGATAGGAGGGGTAGATGGAGGGGAGGAGGACATCATCAGGGAGGGGGAGCTGGCGGAAGCCACCTTGGGAGAGGGTAAGGAGGGTGGAGAGATGGAGACCGGGTGGGATGTGGGAATACAGGCACGGCAGTGGGCGGGGGTGGCAGAGGATCGGGGAGACGAGCGGGTGAGGAGGATCAAGTTTACGGGAGGTGTACAGGATCCGTATCTGTTCAAGGAAAAGGAGGAGGTGGGGGAAGGGGATGAGAACATACAGGATCCGCGTGGGGGAGGGGAGACGGATGCGATAGGCAAGGCGCAGAGCATGGCGTTCAAGGATTTGGAGGGATTTATAAAAGGTAGGGGGGGGGGGCGGAGATCCAGGCTGGATGGGCGTAACAAAGGATAGGGCGGATGAGGGATTTATAGGTGTGGAGGATTGTGGAGGGGTCCAGACCCCATGTACGGCCGGAAAGGAGCTTGAGGAGACGGAGGCGGGAACATGCCTTGGCTTGGATTGTCCAGAGATGGGGAGTCCAGGAGAGGCGACGGTCGAGGGTGACGCCAAGGTACTTAAGGGTGTGAGTGAGGGCGATAGGACGCCCATAGACGGTGAGATAGAAATCGAGGAGGCGGAAGGAAGGGGTGGTTTTGCCTACAATGATAGCCTGGGTTTTGGAGGGATTGACCTTTAGCAACCACTGGTTGCACCAAACAGTGAACCGGTCAAGATGGGATTGGAGAAGGTGTTGGGAGCGTTGCAGGGTGGGGGCAAGGGCAAGGAAGGGCGGCAAGGCCGTTGGCAACAGTAACGAGATATGAATGAATGTAGTAGGTGAAAGCGAATTACAGCAACAAAGTTAAGAAGCTGATTCAGGGGTATTAGAAAGAACAACAATTTCCATCTCCACTATTGTTGCGAGGGAGTACAGTAAGTAATGAAATATATTTCTTTTCTCGGCTAGTTTATGTTGAAAAAATGCGGAATTTGTTGTGGGACATGCTGGAATATTCCTGCTGAGCCCCTATAGTTTCATGAAGTTTCTATAGGTGGCAGCGCTATACGTAGCCTTCAAAATGGATCTCTGACGGAGGTGCGTTCCAAGTAGAGAGCTGCCATTCAATTTCTTTTGTCAGAAAATCGCAGCGTCGCAGATATTCATAGGCGCTTGCAGAATGTCTACGGAGACCGATCTCCCGTGTGCTCGCTGGTCGCAGACAGCTTTGGCTCCTACAATGTTGTAACGCGGCAACACTCTCAGTCGAGGTGATCGACAAACACAAAAATGGTTCAAATAAATCTGAGCACTATGGGACTTAACATCTGTGGTCATCAGTCCCCTAGAACTTAGAACTACTTAAACCCAACTAACCTAAGGACATCACACACATCCATGCCCGAGGCAGGATTTGAACCTGCGACCGTAGCGGTCACGTGGTTCCAGACCGAAGCGCCTAGAACCGCACGGCCACACCGGCCGGCCGACAAACACAATCAAATACGTCGCTTCACAAGTGGACGTCTCTGTTGGTAGTGCTGACACACTCGTCCGCCTGTTAGGGTACTGAAAAGGTGTGCGCTCACTGGATTCCTCGTCGGCAAACCGTAATGAACATCAGAAGACCATCTGTGCCGAGTTGTTTGTTCGTGACGAGGCAGATCATGAGAATTTTTGTCGACCTCCGTCACAAGCGGTGAAACATGGCTTCATCACTTCGAACCGGAAACAATACAACAGTCCACGGAGTGGCGCCACACCGCCTCTTCTCCGATGAGGAAGTTCAAAGCCCTATTGTCAGCCAGTAAAGTCATGGGAATCTCCAGAAAGTTGGTAAGGCTGGTGAGAATGACAATGAGCGAAACACAAGGTAGTGTAAGAATAGGAGGAATGATGTCCAATACAATGAGTATTAAAAATGGAGTGCGACAAGGAGATGCATTGGCATGCCTTCTCTTTAATGCCGCTCTGGAGAAGGTGATGAGAAACGCAAACCTTCTGATTAGGGGAACGATCTTCTATAAATCAGTTCAGATACTGGCCTATGCAGATGACATAGATATAATAGCAAGAACCCAAAAAGCAATGGAAGAGACATTTACAGCTCTTGAACAGGCCAGTAGGAACATGGGGTTAATTATTAATGAACAAAAAATAAAATATATGGCAGTTGGAAAAGCACATAGAGAAAATTTGCCAAATGCAATAACAATGGGCAACTATACATTTGAGAGAGTTGAACATTTCAAGTACCTGGGCTCGACAGTTACACATCTAAATGATACCTCCTACGAAATTAAACAGAGATTAATACCAGCCAATAGAGCCTATTTTGCCCTAACAAGACTTCTATCCTCAAGGTTCCTGATTCGTACCACGAAATTAGCTATGTATAAATCACTTATACGACCAGTGCTTACATATGCCTCTGAAGCCTGGACATTAACTACTAAAGATAATGAAACATTGGATGCATTTGAAAGAAAGGTACTTAGACAAATTATCGGCCCAATCTGTGAGAGAGGAAGATGGAGGAGGAGATACAACCATGAGTTGTATATCATATACAAAGACCAACCCATCAGAAGAATAGTGAAATCATCCAGACTGAGGAGGGCGGGACATGTGGCTCGCATGAGTGATACAGAAGTATCAAAAAGAATATTACGAGGAAAGCCCGGAGGGCAGAGAGGACGTGGTCGACCAAGAGCCAGATGGGAAGATGGAGTAATCGAAGATCTTAGGAAGATGGGCTATAGAAACTGGAGAGTATTGGGAAAGGATCGAGAGAAAGGGAAGGTAATTGTAGAGGAGGCCGAGGCTCATCATGAGCTGTAGGGTCAAGGGAACAAAAAGTCATGGCTACGGTCTTCTAGGACTCTGAAGAGGTTATTCTGTTTGATACTAACCCCTCATGGTGCAACGATGAAATTTGAAGTATATTGTGCTACCCTCATAAAGCTGAAGAATCGACTTTAGCGAGTTTGTCGCGACAAAAATGAAAACGAACTTCTCCTTCTCCATGACAACGCAAGGTGTCCCACAAGTCTGTGCACCAGAGAGCAGCTTACAAAACTGCATTGGACTGTTCTTCCTCATCTCCCTGCAGGCGGGTTCTCATACGTTCGAACTACCATCTGTTTGGCCCAAGGAAGAATGCTCTCCGCAGGAAGCAGTACACGGATGACAGGGAAGTTATTGATGCAGCAGCACGTTAGCTCCGATGTCGACCAGTAGAGTGGTTCCATGCAGGCATACAGGCCTCTTAAGATGGCGTGACGCCGTGGTATTGAGCGCAGATTATGTTGAAAAACTCGGTTTTATCGACACCAAGAAAAAATTGTGTTGCATTACTTATTGAACGCCTCTCGTAATTAATGTAATTAGTCACCAAGATCACGATTTCGACCGTTTATGCCATTCTGAAGTGATAGCTCACTACGAAATGTGTCAATCCATCTTGTTCTTCATAAGAGGACACTGTACTCGCGCCAACGATTCTTGCTTACCTCAACTCAAAATTATAGTGGGGTCGCTTCAGAGATATGAAGATCAACTTTTTTTAATGGAATGCCACAGGTTAGTACTTACACTACTGGCCATTAAAATGGTTACACCAAGAAGAAATACAGATGATAAACGAGTATTTATTGGACAAATATATTATATTAGAACTGACATGTGATTACATTTTCACGCAATTTCGGTGCATGGATCCTGAGAAATCAGTACCCAGAACAACCACCTCTGGCCGTAATAGCGGCCTTGATACGCCTGGGCATTGAGTCAAACAGAGGTTGGATGGCGTGTACAGGTACAGCTGCCCAAGCAGCTTCAACACGATACCACAGTTCAATGGCTTATTGTGACGAGCCAGTTGCTTGGCCACCATTGACCAGACGTTTTAAGTTGGTGAGAGATCTGGAGAATGTGCTGGCCAGGGCAGCAGTCGCACCTTTTCTGTATCCTGCAACATGCGGTCGTGTATTATCCTACTGAAATGTTGGGTTTCGTAGGGATAGAATGAAGGGTAGAGCCACGGGTCGTAACACATCTGAAATGTAACGTCCAATGTTCAAAGTGCTGTCAATGCGAACAAGAGGTGACCGAGACGTGTAACCAATGGCAACCCATGCCATCACGCCTGGTGATACGCCAGTATGTCAATGACGAATACACGCTTCCAATGTGCGTTCACCGCGATGTCGCCAAACACAGACGCGACCATCATGATGCTGTAAACAGAACCTAAATTCATCCGAAAAAATGACGTTTTGCCATTCGTGCACCCACTTTCGTCGTAGAGTACATCATCGCAGAGGCGGATAAGATGCCTGTCATCTCGACTGCTAGTGATACGAGGCCGTTGGGTTTCAGCACGGCGTTCCCTATTACCCTCCTGAACCCACCGATTTCATATTCTGCTAACAGTCATTGGATCACGACAAACGCGAGCAGCAATGTCGCGATACGATAAACCGCAATCGTGATAGGCTACAATCCGATCTTTATCAAAGTCGGAAAGGTGATGGTACGCATTTCTCCTCCTTGCACGAGGCATCACAACAACGTTTCACCAGGCAACACCGGTCAACTGCTGTTTGTGTATGAGAAATCGGTTGGATACTATCCTCATGTCAACACGTTGTAGGTGTCGCCACCGGCGCCAACCTTGTGTGAATGCTCTGAAAAGCAATCATTTGCATATCACGGCATCTTCATCCTGTCGGTTAAATTTCGCGTCTGTAGTACGTCATCTTCGTGGTGTAGCAATTTTAATAGTATTTAGTGTATATTATGACAGCGGCTATTGAGACGAATCTAATGATGTGTAACAGTAAGATCTTTGAAGGTCAACTAAGGTCACAAAGGTGTGATGAACGTCCGTTTACAGAGGGTGTTCGAAGTGATGACCATTGGTATCAACGCAGTGCTGTTATCGAATCACATGCTCTGACAATTGTCTCTCGCATATCTTCAGGTGTATTTGGAACGTCTTTATAAACAATGTCTCCTCTGCGTCCAATCCAACAGTTTGGGAATTGACTCTGTAACTCATTTCTAGCCGTCAACAAAAAAGGCCCGTACACCTAACGTGTTGATACCAAATTCTGTTCATTGTTCCTAAAGGTATTTCTTCCAATAACAGACCTAATGTTTCTAGCAGGAATTTTGTGTACTTCTTACCATTAAGATATCCTCCAAATTCCTACACCATACATTCACCGACCACGGTTCTTTGGTGTGCAACTTGCAGCAGCCAACATGGATTTTCAGTTTCCCAATAATGCATGTTATGCTAATAAACATTTCCATGGTTCGTGAATGTAGCCTCGTCAATAAATAAAATCATGTTAATAAATGTGTCAACCCTCTGAATCTGAAGTTGAGCCCATACGCAAAATTCAGTGCCACGCATACAATCCATAGCAGTAACTCGTGGTGGAGACTGATATGATAAGGATGATATTTATGGCGATACAGAACACGAAAAACACTACTCTGGCTCATGCCAGATTCCCTTGCAATTTGACGCAAACTAACACAATAATCTCGAACCACAGCGTCAAGAGCACCATTTTCCGTTTCCTGGTTAGTAACTTTCCTTTACCGGATATGTTTCCGATGCGTTAAAGATAAAGTTGTTCTCAAATTATCATACACATATTTAAATGTACGACGTGTAGGGTGAGTGCGTTGAGGATATCTTTTAGCATGTAATTCCTTAGCTCTCATTGCATTTTGTTGGATTTCTCCGTAAATGAGAAGCATATCAACTTGTTCTTCGAAGTAATACATCACTTACGTTCGCGTGATTCGACGATACTAGTCTTATCGTTCCTATCAGTATTGTATTGAGAAACCGTCGAATGGTGTTTAGATGTCAATGGCACGTTAGATGGATACGCCGTATTCGGCGAATATTTACTATTTGCACGATATACAAGAGAAAATTGTCAGAGCATGTGCTTCGATAAGAGCCGAAGTGATAAGGAGTACCACTCAATCCATGATAAGAAAATTGCAGCACTGCATTAATACCAATGGTCGTAACTTCGAACACCTTCTGTAAATGGAGTTCATGCCACATTTCTTACCTTCGTTGAACTTCAAAGACCTTACTGTTACACATCAGTGGATTCGTCTCGATAGCCGCTATCAGAAAATAAGTACCAAACTATACCATGCTGTATATATAAAAAAAACAAAGTTGACCTTCATATCTCTGACGCGACCCCATCTAGCAACAAAAAACCGTCATATTATGGACAACCTTGTCCCATGCAACATTTGTCCCACAACGTTTTCAGCTACTATCATACGTTCGGAGTTATTCTAGATGGCAACAGTTAGTGACTCACCCTGTATATGAGTCTGCTTGTCACTTGGGAACAACTGATGGAGTCGTCTCGTAAAGAGATTGCGCACCCAACCATAGTTTTAGCCAGATGCTTGCCGCGATCCTTGTGGTTAGGCGATAAGGACCGCCAACCCGAACCTATGTAAGTAGTGGGGACTTCCTGTTCTGTTAGTCTAGCTCGAGGTGGCATGGAGTGCACATGAGGACGCCGTTGCTTTGCAGACTTACTGAAATACAAGGGGGCTATACGGAAAGTAAAGAACGATCAACAGTCAGCTAAACCTTCCAGCTACGTCTCTACATAGTCGCCGCTCCGACTTAAACATCTGTTGTAGCGTCGTATCAGCTTTCCAATATCCTCGTCATACACGACAGCCTCCTGTGCTTTCCGACGGTTTTCTACGCAACCCGATGTCTTTACCAAAATGTTGTCTTCGTACTGAGCGGTTCATTTGGGCAGAGAAGAAAATCAAAGGGAGCCAAGTCCGGGCTGTATGGACGGTGATCAAACACTTCCAGTCGAAAGCACTGCAGTAGCGTCCTCACGGCCCCTGCAGTGTGCGGCCGAGAATTTACATGAAGAATGGAATGCATGATAGTTGTGTGGGCTGCATGAAATCAGGTGAAATCTCCCGGTAGGCACCCGTACTTGGGAGTAGGCACTATTTTCTAGGCACCTTTACGCTCTCTCTCTGTGCGCTCAGAACAGAGAGAAGCGCCATGACGCTGTCTACATGCATACTAGAGACACTGGCCAACACATCTGCGCAACCCTTCATCGGATTTAACTGTGGTTTCCATTTTGAAACCAATCGTTCCTTACTTTCCGAATAACACTCGTAATAGCTACTGATATCCATGTGTTTGCCCCAGGGCGTCGGGTTCTCCAGTGGGAAGGTTGTAACCTCCCAAGAGTTAATATATGTATATCATTCACATTTAGTGTAATGTCCAAACAGTTATATTCCGTAACCTACCAATAATACAATGTGACTAACCTCCTAATCAAAATGTGAATCATATGTAACCTTTCAATAATTAACTGACTGTGAATCTAAACTGGTAAATTTGGACGTCAGCAGTGCTGGGTCATGACCCTGAAAGATCATTCTGAGTAAACTGAAAATTCTTACCCCAATGAAGTCGCCGGATAACGCGTATATATCTGCTCCTATAATAAATTTTTTTGGCACAGCCCAGTGCAATGCTGACCGCTAGATTTGTCATGTATAAAAGGAAATGACTGATTTTTCTTTACGATAATCGGGATGACCATGGATTGCAAAAATTAGTAAATTCTTTAAATTCAGTTCAATGATTGTCAAAAAGTTAATTTTATATAAAGGATTATTATTAAAAGATTTTTTGAAACATTTACATGGGACTTGATATAACAACAGTACAAATTTTGTTGTAACAAAGTACATATGCGCGCGGCTGCTTTTACCTTATATTACATCGCTCAGGCACCGCCATCGCTCCCCACGACCGGCCCAGCCAACTCCATACACACGACTGCTAGGTAATACCACTACTGCCGCTGCTCTTACTGCAGCCAACACAGCTCTCTGGTCTGAGATCCTCTCATAGTTTACATATCGCAGGCAGCGCGTGAGCAGTCCATCGAAATTACATCTGCTCGTGTGCGCTAGCAACAAAATTCCTTAGTCATGGACCTCTTACAAGGTGAAGCTGTTCCAGATGCTATCAGCTTGGAGACAGTTGTTTCATTAATTCATTTACGACACTTTACTGCAGAAGACTCGTGACAATATCCAGGGGCCAGGGAGGGGGGGAGGGTAGAGGGAACGCCGAGGGGGGGGGGGGGTGTTTGGCTAAGAATCCACGGTCCTCATTGCCTAGTTCATAGTCATGAAGCTACCTGTAGACGCTACACCTAGTGCACCCCAGTAACGGAGCGGCCTTGCGTGGCAAGCTTTCCTCGGCGGCGGTGAGCCCTGCTATGCTGCTTGGGCCTGAGCAGCCAAGACGAATTGGCGATAGCCCGCTCTACAGTGGTCGCAGATTTGATGTCACTTATCAGCTGGACGGCCAGTAGTAATATGCGTCTGGGTGACGTCCTCCGCTTGCCACTGTGCTACCAAAGCGTCCTGGATTCGGGTAGCTGACCAAGCGGTTTGGCCCGTGTTCCAACATGCGGGCGGTGGTGAAATGCGGAGATGGCTGAATATGGCAAGTAGTGCAATTACAGAAATGGCCACTTAGAAAGACTGCAATACTACACCACTTCCCTCCCTGGGGAAATCGGACCTACGAATTCCTTTCTGTGGTTGAACATACAACTAGTCTACTTTTTAGATGGTTCATTTTCCTTTTAGCCTTTGGTTCACATCAAAGCACTATGCTGCTTCTTTACGAGTGTTAATGTAGGCCTACAGGTGTAATTACGGTAAGGACGGGATCTAGGCGGCTGTATACACTACTGGCCATTAAAACAGCTACACCACGAAGATGACGTGTTACAGACGCGAAATTTAACTGACAGGAATAAGATGCTGTCATATGCAAATGATTAGCTTTTCAGAGCATTCACACAAGGTTGACGCCGGTGGTGACACCTACAGCGTGCTGACATGAGGGAAGTTTCCAACCGATTTCTCATACACAAACAGCAGTTGACCGGCGTTGCCTGGTGAAACGTTGTTGTGATGCCTCGTGTAAGGAGGAGAAATGCGTACCATCATGTTTCCGACTTTGATAAAGGTCGGATTGTAACCTATCGAGATTGCGGTTTATCGTATCGCGACATTGCTGCTCGCGTTTGTCGTGATCCAATGACTGTTAGCAGAATATGGAATCGGTGGGTTCAGGAGGATAATACGGAACGCCAAGCTGGATCCCAGCGGCATCGTATCACTAGCAGTCGAGATGACAAGCATCTTATCCGCATGGCTGTAACGGATCGTGCAGCCACGTCACGATCCCTGAGTCAACAGATGGGGCCGTTTGCAAGACAACAAACATCTGCACGAACAGTTCGACGACGTTTGCAGCAGCATGGACTATCAGCTCGGACACCATGGCTGCGGTTACCCTTGACGCTGCATCACAGACAGGAGCGCCTGCGATGGTGTACTCAACGAAGAACCTGGGTGCACGAATGACAAAACGTTATTTTTTCTGATGAATCCAAGTTCTGTTTACAGCATCATGATGGTCGCATCCGTGTTTGGCGACATCGCGGTGAACGCACAGTGGAAGCGTGTATTCGTCATCCTCATACTGGCGTGTCACCCGGCGTGATGTTAGGAGGTGCCATTGGTTACACGTCTCGGTCACCTCTTGTTCGCATTGACGGCACTTTGAACAGTGGACGTTATATTCTGATGTGTTACGACCCGTGGCTCTACCCTTCACTCGATCCCTGCGAAAACCTAAATTTCAGTAGGATAATGCACGACCGCTTGTTGCAGGTCCTGTACGGGCCTTTCTGAAAACAGAAAATGTGCGACTGCTGCCCTGGCCAGCACATTCTCCAGATCTCTCACCAACTGAAGACGACTGGTCAATGGTGGCCGAGCAACTGGCTCGTCACAATACGCCAGTCACTACTCTTGATGAACTGTGCTAACGTCTAGAAACTGCATGGGCAGCTGTAGCTGTACACGCCATCCAAGCTCTGTTTGGCTCAATGCCCAGGCGTATCAAGGCCGTTATTAGGGCCAGAGGTGGTTGTTGTGGGTACTGATTTCTCAGGATCTATGCACCGAAATTGCATGAAAATGTAATAACATGTCTGTTATGGTATAATATATTTGTCCAATGAATACCCGTTTATCATCTGCATTTCTTCTTGGTGTGGCAATTTTAATGGCCAGTAGTGTAATTGAGGTAGCCTTATAAGCCTAAACAATCGCTGCATTGAAGCCTGACCATTCTAAGAAGTTAGTGTTTGTTCCTGTGAGGAAAGGAGTCTCATACTGATAGAACAGATTTTCGCTGCAAAGGATTTCTAAAGGAAGGTCAGGTTGGTAAACTAGAGAATTGGGCTGCTCAAGGACGTGGTTCCGATAATAGCACGATTATCAAACCCGTGTGATTATAGCCGTTATGTTTTACGATCCTGGACGTAACATATGCAGACAGTGATTGCTGGTTTTTCCACTGAAGTCAGCCAATATGGCCCAGCCGTTTGAAAGTAGTCGATTCGTCTCGTAATCACTCCTCAAATACACTCACATGCGGGCTTCTCTGCACGAAACACGTTGAGCTCGCAAGATCCTGGGGTAGTATGCAGCGGCTTAAGTGTGAACCATACAAATGTCCTTAGAGCCTCTCATGCTACTATATTGTTCAAGTTCGTGGCCATAGGGCTTGTGGACAGTGGCATTTCGCACCTTACCCTGGGCTTTATTTCTCCTCACTATCAGTTCTATACCCATATCAAGGAAGCTACTGGCAACTGAGTACAGTTTCAGTGGCGCCCTTAAATGGACGAACTCGCTCCACGTTCACCACAGAGCTGGGTGATGCAATTTCACATTGACTATGGACGACGATCACCTTGTAGTGCCTCCGGTAATGAATTTCTTCGTTTTACCTTTAGGAATGTAAAGGTTGGTTGACGTCACCTGTTACCTGGTGTGGAAATTAGACGGCTTGGTCCTCTCTTTGTGGGTGGTCCGAATACGCTTGGTACAGAATAACTGCATGGTAACGAGTTCCTGTCCACGAGGGTCACCGTAATCGTCGTGAAAAGGATGAATGTAGTCTGCACGGCAGCATAACGCAACAAAAGTTCAACTATTCACGAAGTTTAATCGTTTAGCGTGAATTTTTTCTTGAATGAACATCTCATACCAACGTATCAAGACCTCACGTGCTTGTCAAAGGAGAACCAGTCCTGTGCAGACGATTGTTTATCTCCATACGAGATAAACCTATGAAACTCAATATTATTGATATAATAATTCATCCAATTGGTCCATGCGCAGTTGATGTATCCGATATCTTGCTACAAAATCCACCTACAATAATTCGAAGAACAATCCACTAACATATCCAGAAACAAGCACGTCCAACAGTCAGTAGTCGTTAACCAGAACCCCTACTTACCCTGAGATGAAAAGTCGCGGAATACCTCCTAATGTCTTCTCGGACCTCCTTTTGCCCGGAGTAGTGCACCAGCTCCACGTGGCTCGAACTCAACCTGTCGTTGAAAGTCCTCTGCAGAAATTTAGGGCAATTTTGTAGAAGAGTTGCCTGAGGAGGATTTTGTGCACTAACTGATCTATAGACTACTAAACTAAACTCCGCCCGAACAGGTCTTAGAAGGCGCAACCGTACCGACCGGCTGCCGTGTTATCCGCAGGCCACAGGCGTCGCTGGATGCGCATATGGAGGGTCATGAGGTCAGCACACCGCTCTCCCAGCCGTATGCCAGTTCACGAGACCGGATCTTTAGATTGTGTCCCATAAATGTTCGATGGGTTCATGTCGGGTGATCTGCGTGGCCAAAATAGTCGCTCGAATTGTCCAGATTATTCGACAAACCAATTGTGAACAACTATGGGCCGATGACAGTTCCATCGTTATTTGAGAGTGAAGTCAATGAATGGATTCAAATTGTCTCCAGGTGGCTGAACATAATTATTTCCAGTCAGCTCATATCAACAGAAATCGGGACCAGGCCTCGGTTTTCCAGTCGCCTAGGGTGCAACCGATATGGTAACGAGCGCAGGAGAGGCGCTGTACAGATATCGTGGTGTTAGCAAAGAACTCGTGTCGCCCGTCTGCTGCCATAGTCCATTAACGACAAATGCAGCCGCACTACCCTAATGGATACCTTCGTTGTACGCGGTTTCTATTGTTATTTCACGCAGTGTTGCTCGTCTGGCATGTCTACGCAAACGCCGCTGCTCTCGGTTGCCAATGACGCTGTGTGACCAGTAAATCTCCTACCTGACGCGCGCTCGTTGTTACACACATTTCTGGCGACGTCTGCTCATCCGCCGCCTCGCTGGCGTTCTGCATGCAGATTTTATTGCGCCCGCCTCTCAGAGGAGTGGCTCGTGGAAGGTCTCGACTTGCAAATTCTGTAGCGTAGAGGAAGCGCGAGCTACGTGCCAGCAGCCGACAGACGATGGTTTTGCATTTACAGCTCTAGTGAAACGTTATAGCGACTACGTAGCACCGCCAGCACTTAATCTCGTATTGTTTTCCACACAATGCTTTTGAATTAAAGTGCAGTAGCCCTATACAGTCCGAACAAACCAAATGTGATTTAAATGGAACTCAGAGTAGTGGGAAAAACTTGAACACAACAGTTTTAAAAAGTTATGGGCTACGCAAATTCGAATTGTTCAGTGTAATAAGTCACTAAACCAATGAAACAGTTTTTGAACAAAAATTATAAATAAAACGATAAGTCACGAAATCGACGTAACAATTTTTAAACAAAAATTCGAAACAGAACGTTGTGTGGTGAGGTTCATTTTATTCTAAGAATAGCATGAATGCGGAATAATATGGTTGTAGATGAAACGCTGAAAATTCAAGGAGCTAAAGGCTATCAGCAATTTATACAAGAACCAAAATGTTATTTAACAGGCGAAAGACCTGAAAGGGGAAGTGGCAGTTGAGAGGATAGTCAGACAGCGTTTTAGCCTATTACCCATATTACTCAGTCTTCTTAAAGAGCAAGAGTTGAAGAAACTAAGGAAAAATTTTCATAGAGAATTAAAGTTCAGAGAGGAGACTTAAAAATTTTGAGGCTTCTCAGGGACATTTTAGATCTATGAGAAACAAAAAACAACGTGGAGGATCAAATGAACATAAAGGACAGTGTACTGAAAACAAGTTGTGACATGAAAAACAAACACTAAAACGAAGGTAATGGAGTGTCCTAGCTGCCTACTCCATCGCAAGTGTAATCTTACCTCGGTCGGAATTGCCAATTGCAACCTGCCTATTCCCTCTCTCTCTCTTCCCCTTTTTCTTGCATGTAAGAATTTGGAACTCAGTAACTGAAGTCTGTGTCGCGTAGATAAATAAACTGCCATATACCATGGACTTACATCACTTGTCCTGACTGAGCGAAGGACTGGAACAAATCACTACATAAATTATATATTAACTGCTTCTACCATATGTGCAACGCCTGCCAGTCACAAGTATTCATGAAAAACCCTGACATTAAATGTCGCAACGGAACTTCGTTCCAAACGTTACGGTCCGACTAAATGTAGGCATGCGTGCCTTGTATAAAAAGAAAACTCTCATTTCTCATACTCAGTTTAACTAACTTCACCTTCATCTTTCGCGGGGAGCATTACTCAGGAGTCGGGAAAATGTGAAATGAGGTGGAAAATTTGTAAAACATTTCTCACTGAAATGGGAAATTTATTATAGTAGTTACCAACCCATATCAAATACATGAAGTAACATTGAAACCAAAATGAAATTACAGTCGCTCACTTATGTAATGATCATCTTTGAAATACAAATTCCAAGGAATAAGCAGCGTAATGAGCATAGGAACTAGGGCAACAGAAATTGGAAACTACATAAAAGGAGGAAAATCTAGCATTAAATATTTAATAAACCCACATGAAACTCAGCAAGACAAAGGAGCATATCATTCTGCCATCACTGAAACTACATGGATGACCTACAAAGGTCTCAAAGTCAGAGTGATAAATTACATTGCTTTCAAAAGGATCAGGAAATGTCATACGAACTAGGATCTTTCTGCGTAGAATCCGATACGGAACAGCCTCCAAATGCAACCCCATTACTTCGTATGCACGTGGCGAGAAGGCTAAACAGAGTCATGCCTCAAAAATGAGAAATAAGTTCTGTAATTCCGCCATCTCAGAACGTAATTACACTGCATGAATACCAGCAATTTCTGAGGACAATAACTCGTATGACGAGGTGCAAAATAATTACTATTATCTAAACTTCGTTCACCTCTCAAAAAAATCTAAGGCTGGATAAAACACACCAAATGATCTAAATCAATTTGTAGCTTTTGAAGTTTTTGGACACACTACTCTTAAGCAAAACACGATAAGTGACTAATCGCAGTGAGCCCACTGTTGATGGCACATGGTCATTACCGGCACGAACAAAGCTAAAGGACAAGTTTGTGCATTACTCATGAGAATTAAGTAAGAAGCTCAATGAAACGGAACAAAAAGCACTCTCGAATATTTCGCAAACTAAATCAAACGATTCCCTCATTATCAACAAAAAACAATTCGCACTGACTGGAACAAAATCATATAAAATGTTCTCCAGAGAACATTACGTCTTACTAAACCTGTGGCAGGATCCGAAGAGCCGCTTGAAACAAGTCAACAGAGGTGGTTGTCTCCGTAAACCATTTCCTTGAGCTGGTGCGGAACAGAGATCTTCTAACGCTCTGTGGGAAAGAGCGGGAAGCGCTCTGATTCGCGAGAAAACCGCTTTGCTATATTTTTCTGGCAAAAGCTATCGATGTAGGTGGCACACAGCCCAGAACACACAAAAAGGTCTCCATAGAGAGCAGACACAGAAAAAGGAATCTGTGAAAGCTGAACAGGATAATTAAGCAGCAACACAGCGTCAGAAATAAAAGATTTTTAATATAATAATCTTAGAAGTGTAGACGAACTAAATCAAACGATGCTGAGGAAATTAGTTTAGAAAATGAAACGGTAAAAGAAATAGGCATCAAAAGAAATGACGATGCTAGAAGTAAAGAGAACATAAAATGCAGGTGGGTGGCAGCAACAAATCCGTTTCTAAAAATCAGACCTTCGTTTACACTGAATTTAAATTTAATTGAAAGTATTTATGCGGACTATAGCCTTATTTGGAAGCGAAACGTGGACAATAAACAGTTCAGAGAACAAGTATTGTGTTACAGCAGGCTGATGCTTCATTTAAAGAAGGGATCGGCTGATCCGATCAATCCTGGGACATGAAATAGCTCATTCGGTAATGGAGAGAAGCACGGAGGGGGTATGGCGTGGTAAACGCTGTAGAGGGAAGCCAAGGCTTGAACAAACTAAGCAGACCCTGGTAGATGTAGCTAGGCTGTGACGCTGAAATGATGAGGCTTGTACAACATGAAGTATCGCGCATAGCTGCATTAAACCAGTCTTCGTGCTGATCACATCAACAATACATGAAACGAAAGAGTACAATAATAAAACAATTGTAGGTATTAAGCTCCTGGTGGAGTAGTTCGTAGCTGTGACACTGTAAAATAGGGTGGATAAAATGCAATGGATGAAAACGTGGTTAAAGTAAAAGTCTACAATTTCTACGACAGATCACTATGTTATTAACATATGTGAGAACAATGTGTCGTGTTGTATCTCCATCACCAGTCACCGTGAATCTCTGTTACTTAGACGCCAACATAGCTCGCCGGACATCGAAAAACATAGTCGTCTATAGCGAGATTTGACTGTATACCAAAATGAGTTTGCACACACTGATTAGTACATTGTGTATCCATTAATGCAACAGGCGTCTTAAACACATGATCGGTGTCCACCTAGGTGTATAAAGAGAAATCGTGTTGACAAAAATAGCTTTATGCAAATCCTGCAACTGAGGTGAACATTAACAAGAATGACGCAACTTTAAGAAAATACATTTTGTAGAGAGAATGGTAAGACGCAAACAAGGTGTTGTAGTCTTCAGTCCAAAGACTGATCTGCTGCAGCTGTTCATCCTGTGCGAGCCCCCTCATCACCGAGTAACTACTGCAGCCTACATCTCTCTGAATCTCCTTACTGTGGTCATCCTTTGGTCTCTCTCTACTATTTTTACCCGCTACGCGGACTTCCAGTACTTGATTGGTGATACCTTGAAGTCTCAGATTGTGTCCTGCCAACTGATCTCTTCTTTTAGTCATGTTGTATCAAAAATTTCTCTTCTCCGCAATTCTATTCAGTATATCCTCATTAGGTACGTGGTCTACCCAACTAACCTTCAGCATTTTTCTGTAGCATCACATTTCAAAACCTTCTATTCTCTTTTTGTCTAAGCAGTTTATCGTCCTTGTTTCTCTTCCATACATGGGTACACTCCATATAAATACTTTCAGAAAGGGCCTCCTGACACTTATACTCGATGATAACAAATTTCTCTTCTTCAAAAACATTGCCAGTCTACCTTTTATGTCCTCCCTACTTCGACCATCATCTGTTATTTTGTTTTCCAAACAGCAAAACTCATTTACTACATTATGTGTCTCATTGTCCTAATCTAATACACTCAACATCACCTGATTTCATTCGACAACATTCCATTATCCTCGTTTTTCTTTTGTTGATGGTCATCCTAAATTCTCTTTCAAGATACTGTCCATTCCGTTCAACTGCTCTTCCAAGTCCTTTGATGTCTCTGACAGAATTACAATGTCATCGGCAAACTTCAGTTTTTATTTATTCTCCCTGGACTTTAATTCATACTCCAATTTTTTTCTTTTGTTTCCTTTACTGCTTGCTCAATATACAGATTGAATAACATCGGGGATGGTTACAAACCTGTCTCACTCACTTCTAAACCACTACTTCGCTTTCGTACCCCTTGCCTTTTATAACTGCCTCCTGGTTTCTGTACAAATTGTAAGTAGCCTTCCGCTCTCTGCTTTTTTTTTTTTACCCCTGCCACCTTCAGAATTTGAAAGAGAGTGTTCCAGTCAGCATTGTCAAAGCTTTATCTAAGTCTACAAATGCTATTAAATGTAGGTTCGCCTTTCACTAACCTATCTTCTATGAGAATTCGTAGGGTCTGTATTGCCTCACGTACATTTCTCTGGAATCCAAACTGATTTTCCCCGAGGTCAGCTTCAACCAGTTTTTCAATTCGTCTGCAAGGGATTCGTGTTAGTATTCTGCAGCCTTGACTTATCAAACAGATAGTTCGATAATTTTCACACCTATCAGCATCTGCTTGCTTTGGAATCGGAATTATTATACTTCTCTTGAGTCTATGGTATGTCGCCTGTCTCATACATCTTGCTCACCAGATTTGAGACTTATGTCATTGCTGGATCTCCGAAAGCTAACAGAATGTTGTCTACTTCCAGGGCCTTGTTTCGACTTAAATCTTTCAATGCTCTGTCAAATTCTTCAGGCAGAATCATATCTTCCTTCTTACTTCCTCTACGCCCTCTTCCATTTCCATAATATTTCCCTCAAGTACCTCTCCCTTGTACAGACCCTCCATATGTCCTTCCACCTTCGTGCTTTCCCTTCTTTGCTTAGGACTGATTTTCCATCCGAGCTCTTGATATACATACAAGTGGTTTTCTTTTCTCCAAATGTCTCTTTAATTTTTCTTTAGACAGCATCTATCTTACCCCTAATGATATATGCTTCTACATTCTTATATTTCTCCTCTAGCGATTCCCGCTTAGCCATTTTGCACTTCCTGTCGATCTTACTTTTTAAACGTTTGTATTCCCTTTCGCCCGCTTTATTTACTGCATCTTCATATTTTCTCCTTTCATTGATTAAATTCAATATATCTTGTGCTTGCTACCCAAGGATTTCTACTAGCTCTCGTCCTTTTATCCACTTGATCCTTTGCTGCCTTCGCTATTTCATCCCTCAAAGCTACCCATTCTTCTTCTACTGTATTCCTTTACTCTGTTCTTGTCAATTGTTCCCTAATTCTCCCTCTGAAACCCTCTACAACCTCTGGTCCTTTCCCATCTCCTTAAAATCTTGCCTTTTTGCAGTTCCTTCAGTTTTAATCTACAGCTCCTAACCAATTCATTGTGGTCAGCGTCTAAATCTGCTCCTCGGAATGTCTCACAATTTAAAATCTGGTTCCTAAATGTCTGTCTAGCCATTATGTAATCAGTCTGAAACCTTTAGGTCCCTTGAGGTCTCCTATAATTAAAAAATATAAATTCTTTAGCGTTGCGTAAAAGAGGTTGCTACTTAACTTCTCACAGAGAAGTTAAACGAAACCAGTTCGAAAGAGTAAACAGATTTAAAATAACAAATTAGTTTCAAACGCTGCATGTTACAATAATATTTGTGAGCCAATGGGAATACTTTATGGTGGAAGAGCACATGTGTTTAGGGGGCGAAGCGAAATGGAAGAAGTTAACCTACAGTCAAGGCGGTCTCATTAATGAAAGATGGTTTGATTGTTCTGGTGGAAAAGGATTACATTAGGTTTTTTAATAATGAAAGCAACTAGCCGAGTGGTGAATTAAAACCATAAAAAAGCTAAACTCTATGATTGGTGTGGTGTGCATACTGTAGGACCATCGGTACACATACCATCAGATTATTTGACTTGTCGCTCTAGCGAAGTAGGCCACTGTCAGCAATATGTCTCGTGGTCTTATCGTGGCGTGTTTATCTTCTGCCGTTAGGTCAGACGATAGAAATGCCACTTGCACGCTTAGAGTAGCAGATTGACGGTGACCAACTTTAAACAGAACTTGATTAATTTTCACACACATTTATTAAAATAATAACAAGCATAAAAATAACTTAACTTGGTTCTGGATGCTATTTACAATTGACTATCTGAAGTTCCTTTAGTCTTGGTACGTTAATTTTATGCTCACATATTTCTGGTACCTGATGAAGTGTCTATACATTTCTCTTCATGGCTATGTACAGGAATATGGTAATCTTATTAGGCGCAGACTGAAACTTGACTATAGACTGGTGCAGACTAATGCATACTAATGCAGACTGACTAATCGGAGGTCTGTACACTCGTTATAATACCTCAAGTGTTCAGGTATCACTGCCCGAGTGTGATCCGCGAGGAGAAAAGGTTTTACGTTAGCAGCAATCTCATTGGCTGCGTTACATATTAATACGCGGATCGGCGGAATCAGAATTTGGTCCGTCTCTAAGACAGCGCCATCTCGTAGTGCGGAGGCGGAGAAGTGCTGCGCCTGCGCTGTTGTGCTTAGCGGGGCGCGCTCTATTGGGAAAGTTGTGTACGCGCTGACTACGCGGAACTATGTACACAACAGTTGGATATAAATTTAAACTCCAGTCCATATGGGTTGGAAAAAATGCTTCCCAAAGACTCTATTGTGCTGTATGGAATACAGATCGATCAAACATTTAATTTTGAAAGCTTGAGGAGTAAGGAGCAGAGACTTGCAAAATCTTTTCAGAGGTCACTGTCAATTACCATAACGAATGTATAAATATGGTACATGAAATATGCAGCATGGTGTTAATCCCTCCAAGACCCAGGCAATCATCATAGGCTGCACCACCTGCTCCTTCTGCCTCCATGATTTCTACCTCACCATTTATGGCCGTCCTATCCACCTCACTCCTACCCTCAAATACCTTGACCTCACACTCGACCGTCACCTCACCTGGACTCCCCATCTCCTTACCATCCAACACAAGGCTCACAACCGCCTCCACCTCCTGAAACTCCTGTTCAGCCGGATGTGGGGTCTGCATCCTTCCACCACCCTTCACACCTACAAATCCTTGATCCGCCCCATCCTCTGTTATGCCATCGTAGCTCACCGGTTCTACACAGCCCTCCAAATCCTCGAACACCATGTTCTCCGCCTCGCCTTCCGCATCCGCCTTCCATACACCACGCGCATCCTCTACGACCTCGTCCCTTTCCCCCACCTTCTCATTTTCCTTGAACACATCCGCACACTATATATTGTCCGCCGCCTTGATCCCCTCACCCCCTGGTGTCTCCCTTCCTCTCCACCCCCAACCAGTTGCTGCACCTTTACCATTGTGTCGGACCCTCTCTCTATCTCCACACCATCCATCTCCTTTCCCAACGCAACTTCCACCGTCTACCCCTCCCGGATGATGAGCTTCACCCTGACATCTACCCTTCCTACCAACTCTAACCCCATCTTCCTGCCTCCTCCTCAGGGCTCCCTCTCCTCCCCCTCCCTCCTCCTGAGCGGCTTCCCCCTCCTACTCCCCCTCCATATCTTGTACCTCCTTTCAGTGTCTCTGCGCTCCCTCCTGCCCTTCTTCATCTCCTGCCCCACGTGTCTCCTGCCTCTTCGTGTACCCACTGATGCCCCTCCTCTCTTCATCCCATCACTTCCCCTGCTGCCCCATGCTCTCCCATCCTTTTCCATCCTCTCTACCCTTTCCCTCGGCAGGTCCAGCCTGGCAGTTTTATTCTTCGTCGTGTGTGCTCCAAGTGGGTTTTAAGTGTGTTGTTCTGGAGTGTTTTTACTACTGTGTCCGACTTTTAACGTGTGCATGTCCATTTAGTGTCTTCTCTGAGTTTTGAAGACTCGCCAACTGTGTTTTTTAACTTTCTGGTGACTTTTAACTGTCCTCCACGAACGTCTCCGTGTTAGTCCACTTTCTACCTCCATTTTCTCCCATTATTCTATTTTAAGTTCCCCTTTCTCGACTTATTCTTACTTTATGTTGTTATGTCACTCGGCTGAAGAGCGGCGGATTGTGCCACTGACAGCCCTCCCCTGACCATATGGGGCAGGGGAATGAAATCACAATAAAGAAAAAAAAACATGCAGCATGTATAAGGGATTCAAAAAGCGTAGCAACTAAGCGTTAGGCTGGGTAGAGGAATTTACAGCATCAATGCTGTAAAAACGTTTCCTCAGTATTCATTGCGAAATGTGATACTTGTCGTGGACTATGCGCTTGGACAAATTGTAGTCCATACAATTTAGTACTGAAAGTGTTCTTTGCCTACTGACAATCACTTAAACTTGAATCTGTTAATAATATCTATAAAGGAGCTACATGAAAATTTAGTACTAAATACATTTCACATTAACAGAAAGTTGTGATTGTAAATGTAGTTTTGCCATTATACATAGTTACGCATTTCATGTGGCAGTAATAAAGATATTATTAACACATAGATTAATACCTGTTATTAAGTTCTGGTATGCTCCTCACATACTGAATGTCCCTATCTGAAAAGTTAGTGTCAAGAGCATGAAAGCATACTAATTTAAATCGTGTTTTATAATTTTACTGTGTACATTTGTAATTCGAAGTATGTCTATTTTTTTATAAGTAGAAGAGGAACAAAAAAAAAATAATAATATAATGAAATTAAAACTTGAATGCACTAGCGACTATGAAATACATCTTCGTATAATGTTTGGACCAGTGGTTAGTTAACGCCCCGATTCTGTATAGATTTTAATATTGAGACTGAAACTAATTTCGCGTGTTCAGAGTTATTTTGGTGTGTGAACTTTTAAAATATTTTTTAACTTTTTAAGGTTCTGATTTTAATTATGTGTAACAAACGGCTGTCACTCTTGGTGTGGCGCGCGGGATAGCCGCGCGGTCTTAGGGTGCCTTGTCACGGTTCGCGCGGCTCACCCCGTTTGAGGTTCACGTCCTCCCTCGGGCATGGGTGTGTGTGTTGTCCTTAGCGTAAGTTAGCTAAGTTATATTAAGTAGTGCGTAAGCTTAGGGACCGATGACTGTGGTCTCATAGCCCTTACTACAAATTTCCTAATTTTTACTCTTCGTGTTCCTTTCATCTTAATTACAGATACCCGACGGTGGGTGATGTTGAATCGTCTTAATAAAGAAATACAATTTATTTAGCGATCTAGAAGGTTTTATTGACAAAATATTCATGGTGATCGTGAAGTCATAACAAAAATTTCTTACGTTTTTCAAAAAAATGGCTCTGAGCACTATGGGACTTAACATCTGAGGTCATCAGTCCCATAGAACTTAGAACTACTTAAACCTTACTAACCTAAGGACATCACATACATCCATGCCCGAGGCATGATTCGAACCTGCGACCGTAGCGGGCGTGCGCTTTCAGAGTGAAGCGCCTAGAACCTCTCGGTCATCTTACGTTATTAATCAGAGCTCCTGTCAGCAGGAGTCCTAGACCGTCAGCAGTCAAATATATCGCAAGCAGAATGAAATTTTCACTCTACAGCGGAGTGTGTGCTGATATGAAACTTCGTGGCAGATTAAAACTGTGTGCCGGATCGAGACTCGAACTCGGGACCTTTGCTTTCGCGGGCAAGTGCTCTACCAACTGAGCTACCCAAGCACGACTCACGGCCCGTCCTCACAGATTTACTTCTGCCAGTACCTCGTCTCCTACCTTCCAAACTTTACAGAAGTTCTCCTGCAAGCAGTTGTACAGAATGTTAACTAAATCCTGCTTTGTTTTGACTACGAATACAGTCAGTTTCAGTTTGTCAAAGAATGTGCGTCATCTTGTGAGCTCATATGAATTTTTCCAATAACGCAATTACTCGGAAGCCTGCTATTGATAGGTTTACCGAGAATAGTGTCATATTTCCCTCTAGATGTGTTTTTGTCCTGTAAAGCTATTTTTATGTCGAAGAGCCTACTTAATGATCACAAAGCATAAATGTGGGCGAATGTTCCACGTTGTGTTGACTATGATAAATTACTCTCCAGCACGTGCAGTTTTGAAGTAAGATTACGTATTAAGCCTTACTGTTCACCTCCTTTGTTGAAGGGTAACTAATGTGCCATTTCCCTGACAGAAAATTATGCCGAGTATCTAACAGATGTTCCTGGATTTAGTCGACGACGTACCTGTCCGGTACAACTCTGCACTCTGCACTACGTGGCAGCTTGGTGTCTGGCTACGTAAAACCAACGGCAGTTCAACAAATTTATCCCCTGTTCCGTATAGCTCCACCCCCAATCAGAAGGCAAGTTACAGCTGAGTCCAAACGGAAGAAACAGCTTTCCAACATGAACGGCGCTTAACCGCTCAAAAACTGGCGTCGCACGAAGCATAACAACCTGAAAAATTAGGAATAGGCCTACAAAGAGAGCGAATCCTGTGAATGTGGTGCAATATAAGATCGTCAATATGTTATGATATGCCCAAAAATAGGCAAAACTTGCAAGTAACAGAGCTTATCACACCAAATGACAAAGCTATCCAAGTGGCTAATTACTGTAAACAGGGAGTATAGTTGATGATCCGGACAGGTAATGTAAATAATAGAGCTACTGCTGATTTTCCCACTCATCTCGACGTCGCGCGTGTTTGTAGAGCTGTAGCTACTCCTGCAACAAAGATTATCCGAATCGCCACCGAGCGAGGTGGCGCAGTGGGTAGCACACGGGACCTGCATTCAGACCCACGTCCCACCATCCTGAGGTTTTCCGTGATTTCCCTATGCTGGGATGGTTCCTTTCAAAGGGCACGGCCGACTTCCTCCCCCAACCTTCACTAATCCGATGGGACTGATGACTCCATGTTTGGTCCCCTCCCGACAATCAACCAACCAACCACCCGAATGGTCACGTTTGGATTTCTATATTTATTTTTAAGATTATTTCATCGCGAGACCCACTGCTGCAGTTGGAGAGATTCGGGGTAGATGGTGAATATTTGAAAATGTTTTGACAGATATGTTCCTATGATTCGGAGGTATTTTTACTGGCTTATTAGACCTATCATTGTAATAACCAGTAAGAGATAAAGATATGTTACACCACACCGGACCAGTCTTCTATTTCAACTTTGCCAACTCTCTCTCGCGGTGCTTAAAGACACATTTGCTCTGTCAATAATTATTTAGTCAGATGGCCTCAGTCGTCCCTTGATTTTGGCCAGATAGTTTCTGAGCACTCTTCACTTGCCGTTAGCCACTGTAATGTCATACATATTAATAACTGAAAGAAAGGTCATATCCTCTAGTCCCTAAAATCTTTGTCAAAAAGGTACTCGAGAAGAAATTTTTGTGTACAGGAAATATTAGTGAACTGTTTTCCAGACAACTCACGGATTGTATGCCTTCGGTCCGTTCTGTCAACCTGCCCATCATAACACAGTATTTACCTCTGAAGGTGTTCCCATTTCAGTCACTCCAAGAGGAATAAAGTTGGTCATCTCACTGGAAAACCAAGAGCCTGCGCAGTATATGGAGAAAGTAGCTGGCCTCGTCCTCGCCAAACTACTGTCTCGCCATTTGTCTTACGTTATTTGGATAAACCACGGAAAAACGTAACTCTGGGTATCTGGACGTCGGTTTGACAGGCCCTTCTTCCGACTAGGTATCCACTGCGCAGCCTCGCTCGACGAGATGAACTTCTAATTCAACACATCAGCTTTAAAGAATGACTAAATTCTCATGCAAATGATGTTCACTGTTGAACGTTCCACAAAAGCAAGAGATAAATCAATCAAAAGCTATTATGCTATAAAAGCCGACAGCTAAACAATAAGGGGGTAATTAATGAAAACAACGAATTAGTGGTCGGCGTGTGGGAAAGCGGATGGCTTTCTGCGCTCGCTCGATGACTGACGCCAGAAGAAAAATGTGTTCCGTGAAGCTCGAGCCACGCTAGCTGCCTCTTCGTAGGGTGGGAACTAAACGGCAGCCTCGCAGTGTCTAGGAACAAAGTGCTGTGCGATATTTTAACAAATTTTTGTTGTGAGGTAAAATAAAGTAGTATCACATGTAACTCATCGCTTATACACGCCACGAGGTACTTAATTGCCGATTTCTTGGGGTCCCGTAACACAATCGGTGAAAACGAAACGCTTAATATAGGATCGCTTTGTTGTCCGTCCGACCGTCCGTCTGTCTGCCTGTCTGTCTCTCTCTCTTTCTCTCTCTCTCTCTTTCTCTCTGTTCACCTATTCAGAACGCTTTTCTCAGGAACGTGTAAATATATCAAGTTGAAATTTGTGTCATGTACTAAGGTCTACTTTCCCTTGGCGGTGTATAAAATTTAAGCTTCTAACTCATTGCAGTCAAAAGGTACTCAAACGGACTAATCAAAACATAAACGGCCGGGGACTGGGCGTTTGTGTTGTCCTAATCATTGCATCATCATCATCATCATTCGTGGCAGTGTCTAGGCTGGACTTTGAAAAAAAAACAAAAAAAAAAAACGGGACTGTTTAAAAATAGGGACTCTGTACGGGTGCTGATGACCGCGTAGTTGAGAGCCCCACAAACCAAACATCATCATCATCATCATCAAAACCTAAACGCTACTTCCCGTTGTCCTATAATCATGAAATTTGATAAGAAGCAAGGTTTCACAGTTCATGTACAGAAGAAAATCCCTAAATTGTTAATTTATAATTATATTACACGAAAAAAATATTCTTTCTCATTTTGTATGCGTCTCTCTGTCCATGTGTTAAGACCCATCTTTCTCATGAAAGGGTAGGCGTAACAAGTACAAATTTGTGTCACATGTTAAGGTCCATGGTCCCTTGGTGGTGTAGGAAATCCAACTTTTAAGTCAATTAAATCAAAATGTAAGACAATTTGTGTCACATATTTTGATACGCGCAGACTCACTCATCAAAACCCACAGCGTACTTCCCGGTGTCCTAAAATCATGAAATCTGGCGAGAAGTTAGATTTCTCAGTACAAGTACAAGAAATCCAAAAATTGTTGAATTGTTGTCATAAAAATATCTTTATGCCATTAGAACTTCCAATATATTCATCATGTGTCAAAAGTAGGGCTGTTGAAGAATTGTCGATACATCGATCTTTTTCGAAAGAGTGGCGATACATTTAGGCGATATTACATTGCACGATATATCGATACCGAAATGGCTTATGGAGAGCCGATATTATTAGTTTCTATTGTATTTTTTTCGCAATTTTCGGTAAATACTTGAAATTGTGTTGTTGAAATTGTAGAAGAACATAGTTTTACTTTCCCTGAGTGAAGAATCTTACTACTTATTGAACTTTGATCACGTCCAGTCTTTCTCTTTGACTGTATGAAGCAAGAATGGGTAGCACAAAGAAGAAGTCCGATTGAAGTGAGGGGTGGCGGTGTGAATGGAACCACAAGATTTCCAAAGTGAAGAAATAGCGCAACAGTTTTTTTAAAAAATCAATTTTCTGAATATGATGAACAAAAATCTAAATGTCAACTTTGGTCTTTGCGTTAGGCAGAGACGCGTGAGGCGTATTTGCTGAAGTAATCAGCGCTCGGGGCTGCCAACAGAAACTGCAACGTTTAACTTCAGCACGCAGTTTTGACTCAACAACTGCTAGGTCTCTGACGTTTGAAAAAATTAAAAAACAGGGAAGTCGACACGAAGTGTTCCGGACACATCTGATATGTGACGAAACCGAATGACGAACACATCGTACACCTTTTATTGTGCCCTTGCATGCCGCTAGCGTGGTTGTCACCAAGCATTAACGTGCATCGTTTTCCTTTCAGTTCTTGCTCTAAACGAGGATAGGCAGGTTGCTAGATTGTTGATGTACAGAATATCTAAGAATGGATCAATACTTAAAAATACAGCTTTAAAACCGACACTATATATACCATGTGTAGCCGATATTTTCATAGGTCAGTACGTTAATGCTTTTTTGCATAGATATATGGATATTTTTTTCGATATATCGAGGGACGAGAACGATACTTCATAAAGTGTCAATGTATGGAATTCACGATATTTTTAAAAATATACAGTGCTAGTCAAAAGAAATATGGAAAAAATATTACTGCATGGTAACATAAGACGCTAGTTGAAGTCATTTTTTAGTAAATAAATATAAAATATTTTATTAAATCTTCTCTCTCTATGTGTATGAATTGAAGTTACTTGCTCGCTTCTTTTTGAATGTCTGAGACTGTCCCAGGAACTACTGTAGAGATTCTGATACAGTCTTGGAATTTCCAGCACTGATAATTTTCCAGTAGCGATATCGACAACAGGTGAATATCGTCTAGCCCAGATTCTCTTGATTCCCAGGATAGGAGAACTATATGTATACCTTATTGAGTTTGTACGAAACCCTCAGAGCACGAGTTTCAGTCGCACTTGGCCTATACTTTTCTTTAGTTTGTAACTTTCTTAAACAAAATTTCTCTGTGCATTACATGGATGAATGTAACGTTCTTTCATGAATATTTATTGACATGCTTAAATCAATGAATGAACTGAAAATGCATACAAATTTGGAGTTATCATATAGCGTGTTGTAACTGCAAGTGGTATGCTTACTCTGTGTTATTCTAAGAAAAACTTTATACAAACTGTTTGGCAATGCAATTACCGACACTAAAAAAATAAATACAGTCACTGTATACCACTATTCTGCACCATTTAATATAGAGATATAATATTTATAGCCGATTTTGGTATTTAGATGCAGCTAATGTCTCACTCTCTGGGAGGAGTTTCACAGATTTAATCGTGAAATGCCTAAAGGATTTTGCGTATCGGACTAGAAATTAAATTTACGAAAACACACAGAAAGTAACAGATCTATTAATGCCATACGCTCATTACTATTATTATCCCCATAGTGCAGCTCAGGACATTAACACTCATTAAACATCAATATTCCATCCTTATTCCAAAAGAAATTGATGCAGCTCAGGGTATGAACACTCTTTAAACATTCTAACAATACTCGTATACCCCACACGAAATGCAGAGAAAATATGTCCTAATCCTAAATCTTTATAGGGAATTTACTGGGCTCACTAACAGGAAAATGTTACAAGGGCCTGACAGGAAACAGTGTGAGAAGTGTCAATGCTGTTTAGTATTCCTTATAAGTTGCTTATATCATGCTTTCTGTGTCATGTATTTCCTGCACACCTTGACGGACATTTCACAGTTTCATGTGCTTTTATTTATGAGCATAATGGCTCGTTTGGATACAATGAGACTTTGGTACATTGGTTCTGCAAACTATACGAAATAGATGAGTATATGCAATGGATATGAGTTACAGGGTGCAATGATTTCTTATATTTACAAAAGTGAACACATTTTTATTTCACCATGAATGGTTTCAAGTTACCTAGCGACATGTCTCCAAATGGTACACAGCTTTTACTGATTGTTGTTTGTAGCATTCTTGCTGTGGGTGTTTAGCTCTGGTGAGAGGATTTCACTGCTTTCTTGCTTCGTTCTTTATGCCTTTCCACAGGTACGTTAGGACTCCAAAACCTCTACAAACAGTCAATAAAAACTCTGTACCAGCTGATGATGAATTGTTAGGCAACATGAAATTGCTCATGATAGTTCCCTTGACAGGTAGTAATTGCTGTCAAGTAGCGTGACACTTCTCCAAGAAAGAAGTTACTCCATCGCTCAGTTTTCCAAAACCCTCCACATTCAAAAAAATAAACAGACAACAGAAGTATGCAACAGCTTGTCGCACACCTAAAGAAAACGTTTTTGCTTAATATACGTAGTTCCACTTTGTGTTGCACGTTTAACTGTGACGTTGATGCCATCAATACATCCAAGGTAGCTATAAAATACAATCGCTCGTGGAAGCCTGTTTCTTCAGATTCTTTGTTCTGATCAGAAGCAGGTAAGTGTCGCTGACAGAAATTTTTCCATACTGGAGCCACAGCAGACATTTTACATTGGCCTACTGTGGAATCCTTCAGTCGAAACATTAGTCACATATATAGAAATGACATTCCCGTATGTAAGTACCTGAAGTAGAACAACCAAATTGCAGTACTGATCACGGGATGAGATTCTGGATTCTAGATGTGCGAAACTACCGTCGCTATTAAAAAGAGTGAGAAATGAAGCAAGTTAGTTATCACTACTCCCACGAACCACGCGAATTAAACAGTGCGAATCACAGTAAATGAACTCTATTTTTCGTCCCAGCAGTGGATCAATTGCTAGGGGTGATCCCATAGTTTCCTTGCTTACCAACAGGGATGACTAGCTATGAAATGAAATTCAAAGTTATGTTAACCGCAGAGTTTATTAGCACAAGCTGATTGCGTTAAAGACATTATCAAGTAATTCAGTAAAAGTTACTCCAGATGCTATGACAATAACGATAAATACAAAACAAAATAGAACTCAGTGACTTACGGGCGGCAAAGTTCAGGACGAAAGCATGTGACGGTAAGTTCAGTTCTCTAACATATTAAATTTTAACAGTCTCAAATCCGCGACTCGACAAGAGTGATTGCATTCGTGTGCGGAAAATAAGTTGTTCAACTGCACCAGCTCAAGTAGCCAGGTACAACCTACCTGTGCAGTTATTGACGGTTATTATATTAATCGTGACTTGTACCACCGGTGCTGCCAGTAAATCTCACCATCGCTCGAGTGGATACGCTGGCTGCGGGAGGCGTCGAGGGGCTCGCGAAGCCCGGCTGTATGGGTGTCGCTGCCCCATCAGCCCCGGACGAAGTCTCACCGAGGCGACTGCTGGCCAAGTCTCCGCCTGGAGCGTAGTGATCGTAAAGTGTCCCTGCTACGTGCGGAACCTGAAGTACGAGGTGCATTCAAGTTCAAAGGCCTCCGATTTTTTTTTCTCCGGACTGGAAAGAGATAGAAACATGCGCATTGTTTTAAAATGAGGCCGCGTTCATTGTCAATAGGTCCTAGAGATGGCAGCACCGTACGGCAGATGGAATTTTACCGCCAGTGGCGAGAATGAGAACTGTTTTAAATACTTAAAATGGCGACGTTTTCCTTACTTGAACAGCGTGCAATCATTCGTTTTCTGAATTTGCGTGGTGTGAAACCAATTGAAATTCATCGACAGTTGAAGGAGACATGTGATGACGGAGTTATGGATGTGTCGAAAGTGCGTTCGTGGGTGCGACAGTTTAATGAAGGCAGAATATCGTGTGACAACAAACCGAAACAACCTCGGGCTCGCACAAGCCGGTCTGACGACATGATCTCTCAAAGTGGAGAGAATTGTTTTGGGGGATCGCCGAATGACTGTTGAGCAGATGGCCTCCAGAGTTGGCATTTCTGTGGGTTCTGTGCACACAATCCTGCATGACGACCTGAAAATGAGAAAAGTGTCATCCAGGTGGGTACAACGAATGCTGACAGACGACCACATGGCTGCTCGTGTGGCATGTTGCCAAGCAATGTTGACGCGCCACGACAGCATGAATGGGACTTTCTTTTCGTCGGTTGTGACAATGGATGAGACGTGGATGCCATTTTTCAATCCAGAAACAAAGCGCCAGTCAGCTCAATGGAAGCACACAGATTCACCGCCACCAAAAAATTTCGAGTAACCGCCAGTGCTGAAAAAATGATGGTGTCCATGTTCTGGGACAGCGAGGGCGTAGTCCTTACCCATTGCGTTCCAAAGGGCACTACCGTAACAGGTGCATCCTACGAAAATGTTTTGAAGAACAAATTCCTTCCTGCACTGCAACAAAAACGTCCGGGAAGGGCTGCGCGTGTGGTGTTTCACCAAGACCACCCGCACATCGAGCTAACGTTACGCAACAGTTTCTTCGTGATAACAACTTTGAAGTGATTCCTCACGCTCCCTACTTACCTGACCTGGCTCCTAGTGTGGCCGCACATTCACCAGCCGTGCTGCTATTGCCTCAGCGATTTTCCAGTGGTCAAAACAGACTCCTAAAGAAGCCTTCGCCGCTGCCATGGAATCATGGCGTCAGCGTTGTGAAAAATGTGAACGTCTGCAGAGCGATTACGTCGAGAAGTAACGCCAGTTTCATCGATTTCGGGTGAGTAGTTAATTAGAAAAAAAATCGGAGGCCTTAGAACTTGAATGCACCTCGGATCTCTACCTCGTGTAAGACCGATGTGACTCTGCAGCAAACACAGGCCAAAGTGTCCCTCTACAAGCAGAGCCTGAAGTCGTTCTACTCAAAGCAAAGTCCGAAATGAAGTTAACAGCGCAAAGCGCGTCAGTTCTGCGAACGTTCCTGAATCTCAAGCAGCTATTCCGAATCATAAAAGTAACATTTTTCTTCCACCAATGAAAAAATCAAACAGACGGTGCTGTACTCCCACCGCCACAGGAAAAATGTATCTCTCCGAATGAAACATTTTACGTCACAGTGCTCCAGCGAATCCAGATATCTTATATTTCGCGCCATTTGCACACAGTTTTCTAGCGTGAGAACATGACAAGAGAAAAAAAGAAAGTGGGAAAATATTGGGCTACATGCTGCACAGGCGACCGAAGCACGTGACTCTCATTCTCAGGGACTTCCCGTGTCTTCTAGAAAGCTTTAGAGATCTGTATTCTCAGGGACTTCCCGTGTCTTCTAGAAAGCTTTAGAGATCTGTATTCTCAGGGACTTCCCGTGTCTTCTAGAAAGCTTTAGAGATCTGTATTTGTCCTAAAAAGTTTTAACGATCGCCAGAACAGCTGACCATGTTATTTACCAGCTCCTCTTTCCTCGAGCGAAACGTTTCACAGACATTTTTAGCAGAAGAAAGTTGCAGCGTGCCCCTCGCTAACAAGGTCTCTCCAGGAAGGCGATAGGGCACAGTGCACGGCTACACGCAGCATCCGTCCCGCCCCTCTCTGAGTGCGGCACCAGTGGCCGACGCAGGCCAGCGGAAGTTCGAGCGGTTCTTGTGTTGGACTGCCATTGCCGTTCTGAAGTTGGCACAACCTACCGAAATCGCCTTAGACTAAACCAAGTGCACCCTATTGAATATCTGCGAGTGTCCGTACCGAAAAAAGGAAGAAATGAACTGTTGTTGTATTATAATTGACACTAAACGTACGTTTCGAAGCTTCGCCGATTTCGACTGGATTTAATTTGAATGTTTGTGGGTGTTAAAATGTCGCTCATTTTTATATAAAAATGTAACCTAATAACATACCGTTGGTATGAAAATAAGCAAGATTTCCTTTCGAGGCGTATACTATACTTACGTTTTATTTTTTTATTGTTTTTTTTGTGAAAACGGTCGTAAAAAAAGCGAAAACTGCCTAGAGACTTTGAATAGAAAAAGTACAGCATGAAACCAAATGCGGTCAAGACTTGTCTTCGTCGGATACAAGGTCTTATTAGCACTCCGTCTTCAGGCCACGAGTGGCCTACCGGGACCATCCGACCGCCGTGTCATGCTCAGGGGAGGATGTGGATACGAGGGACGTGGGGTCAGCACACCGCTCTCCCGGTAGTTATGATGGTGTTCTTGAACGAAGCCGCTACTATTTGGTCGAGTAGCTCCTCAATTGGCATCACGAGGCTAAGTGTACCCCGAAAAATGGCAACAGTGCATGGCGGCCTGGATGGTCACCCATCTAAGTACCTACCACGCACGACAGCGCTTAACTTCGGGGATCTCACGGAACCGGTGTAACCACTGCGGCAAGGACAATGTCTAATTGCAAGGCTATATTCTTAAAGGACATTATGACACCCAGATATACCTCTGCCACAGTAAGAAAAAACAAAGCCTTCTCCATCTGGCCAAAGCCTCGATGTGGCAGGTGAGGAAGGTGAAAACGATGCTGAGACATGTACCAATCGCTCTACAACACAACTAGAGGGATACTGTTTATTTGTCAAACGACAAGCTCTTGAACCAAACCCTCACTTAAAGAGGAAAATAAAAGATGATTACGATTCACGGGCAACTGACACTGATAAAAGGAAGATCGACATGTTTTAACTACATATTTCTCGAAGAAACGTAAATGCCAAGTTGATGTCCAATCTTTGTTCTTAAATTCACGTTCGACTGTCAAAGACCTGCATCATTGGAGGAAATGACACTACAAACGAAAATCTTGGGAAACGTCACTGGAGCGCTGGAAGCACGCAATGTAGTTAATGAAGGGAAATATTCAGAAATCTTACTTCCGCCCACTGGCTCTCATTTGTAGTCGCTACAATCATGTCCTAACGAAGCAGTAGGCCCATCTGATTATTCATATCATTCATCTTCCCAATGTAGTTTTGAGCGCCTCAGCCCGTGCTACAACCTACCCACAACCTAGTAACTTACAGAGTTGGGATTGGACAGTTACTCAACACTGGACTTGTGACTTTCCATTGGTTTGTTTTTTAATTTGCACCAACTAATTTCACAATTTTTCTATTATATACCTCTGTATACCGTCACATATAATAAAAATGTATTTATCACATGGATTCCTTTCTTAAACACATGAAACGTTGATATTATAGTCATCTATTATCTGAGTATCTGTATCTGTTGAGAGGTCAGACAAACATGTGGTTCCTGAAGAGGGACAGCAGCTTTTCAGTCTGGATGATTGACTGATCTCGCCTTTTAACACCAACCAAAACGGCATTGCTGTGCTGGTACTGCGAATGGCTGAAAGAAAAGGGAAACTACAACCGTAATTTTCACTCTGCAGCGGAGTGTCCCGAGTTGGAGCCACGGTCCGACACACAGTTTTAATTTTTCAGGAGTTTTCATACACCCGTATTTTTCCCGAGGGCATGCAGCTTTACTGTATGGTTAAATGATGATGGCGTCCTCTTTGGTAAAATACTCCGGAGGTAAAAGAGTCCCCCATTCGGATCTCCGGGCGGGGACTACTTAGGAGGACGTCGTTATCAGGAGAAAGAAAACTGGCGTTCTACGGATAGGAGGGTGGAATGTCAGATCCCTTAATCGGGCAGATACGTTAGGAAATGTAGAAAGGGAAATGAATAAGTTAAAGTTAAATATAGTGGGAACTAGTGAAGTTCGGTGGCAGAAGGTCAGGCGAATACAGTGTTTTAAATACAAAATCAAATAGGGGTATTGCTGGAGTTGGTTTAATAATGAATAAAAATATAGGAATACGGATAAGCTACTATGAGCAGCATACTGAACGCATTATTGTGGCCAAGATAGACTCGAATCCCGCACCTACCACAGTAGTATACGTTCATATGCCAACCAGCTCCGCAGATGATGAAGAGATTGAAGAAATGTATGATGCGATAAAAGAAATTATTGTAGTTAACGGAGATGAAAAGTTAATAGTCATGGGGGAGTGGAATTCAATAGTGAGAAAGGAGAGAAGGAAAAGTAGTAAGTGAATATGGACTGGGGATAAGGAATGACAGAGGAAGCTGCCTGGTAGAATTTTGCAACAGAGCTAACCTAACTATAGCTAACATTCGGTTTAAGAATAACGAAATAAGTTGGATACGGGATTTTTTTTATTTTGTGTTTTGGAATTACGGTAATTTCCTATGGGATCAAACTGCTGAGAACATCGGTCCCTACGCTTACACTAATTTAAACTAACTGACGCTAAGGACAACACACATACACACACCCATGCCCGACGCAGGACTCGAACCTCCAACGGGGAGAGCCACGCGAACCGAGTTGTATGCGTGGAAGAGGCATGGAGACACTGGTAGGATTCAGATAGACAGTGACAAGACAGAGATTCAGGAACCAGGTTTTAAATTGTAAGACATATCCAGAGGCAGATGTGGACTCTGACCATAATTTATTTGCTATGAACTGTAGATTAAATCTGAAGAAACCCCAGAAAGGTAGTAATTTAAGGAAACGGGACCTGGATAAACTCAAAGACCCAGAGGCTGTAGAGAGTTTCAGAGCCAGCATTAGGGAACGATTGACAAAAACACAGTAGAAGAATGGGTAGCTTCGAAAGATGAAATATTGAAGGCAGCAGAGGATCAAGTAGGTAAAATCACGAGGGATAATAGAACTTCATGGGTAATAGAACAGATATTGAATTTAACTGATGAAGGAAAAAAATATAAAAATTCAGTAAATGAAGCAGGTGAAAAGGAATACAAACGTCTGAAAAATGAGATCGGCAGGAAGTGCAAAATGGCTAAGTTAGGATTTGTAAAGGACGAATGCAAGAAAGTAGAGGCATGTATCACTAGGGCAAGATAGATACTGCCTGCAGGAAAATTAAAGAGACCTTTGGACAAAAGAGAGCTCAGATGGAAAACCAGTGCTAAACAAGGCAGGGAAAGCAGAAAAGTGGAAGGAATATATAGAGGGTCTATACAAGAGCGATTTACTGAAGGGCAATATTATGGAAATGGAAGAGGACGTAGATGAAGATGAAACGGAAGATATGATACTGAGTGAAGAATTTGACAGAGCACTGAAAGACCTAAGTCGAAACAATGCCCCTGGAGTAGACAACATTCCATTAGAGCTACTAATAGCTTCGGTAGAGCAAGCCATGACAAAACTCTACCATCTGATGAGCAAGATGTGAGAGACAGGTGAAATACCCTGAGACTTCAAGAAGAATATAATAATTCCAATACAAAAGAAAGCAGGTGATAACAGTTTCGAAAATTACCGAACTGTCAGTTTAATGCTGAAGATTAGATGGGTAGATCACATAACTAAAGAGGAAGTATTGAATAGGATTGGGGAGAAGAGAAGTTTGTGGCACAACTTGACCAGAAGAAGGGATCGGTTGGTACGACATGTTCTGAGGCATCAAGGAATCACCAATTTAGTATTGGAGGGCAGCGTGGAGGGTAAAAATCGTAGGGGGAGACCAAGAGATGAATACACTAAGCAGATTCAGAAGGATGTAGGTTGCAGTAGGTACTGGGAGATGAAGAAGCTTGCACAGGATAGAGTAGCATGGAGAGCTGCATCAAACCAGTCTCAGGACTGAAGACCATAACAACAACAGTTTAATAAGTCGCGGTTGCTAAGTACTAACAGGAATTCCTTACAGACGAATGGAGAAACTGCTGACTTTGGGGAAGTTCAGATTGGATTCCGTACAAATGTTGGAACACGTGAGGCAATACTGACCCTACGACTTATCTTAGAAGATACACTCCTGGAAATTGAAATAAGATCACCGTGAATTCATTGTCCCAGAAAGGGGAAACTTTATTGACACATTCCTGGGGTCAGATACATCACATGATCACACTGACAGAACCACAGGCACATAGACACAGGCAACAGAGCATGCACAATGTCGGCACTAGTACAGTGTATATCCACCTTTCGCAGCAATGCAGGCTGCTATTCTCCCATGGAGACGATCGTAGAGATGCTGGATGTAGTCCTGTGGAACGGCTTGCCATGCCATTTCCACCTGGCGCCTCAGTTGGACCAGCGTTCGTGCTGGACGTGCAGACCGCGTGAGACGACGCTTCATCCAGTCCCAAACATGCTCAATGGGGGACAGATCCGGAGATCTTGCTGGCCAGGGTAGTTGACTTACACCTTCTAGAGCACGTTGGGTGGCACGGGATACATGCGGACGTGCATTGTCCTGTTGGAACAGCAAGTTCCCTTGCCAGTCTAGGAATGGTAGAACGATGGGTTCGATGACGGTTTGGATGTACCGTGCACTATTCAGTGTCCCCTCGACGATCACCAGTGGTGTACGGCCAGTGTAGGAGATCGCTCCCCACACCATGACGCCGGGTGTTGGCCCTGTGTGCCTCGGTCGTATGCAGTCCTGATTGTGGCGCTCACCTGCACGGCGCCAAACACGCATACGACCATCATTGGCACCAAGGCAGAAGCGACTCTCATCGCTAAAGACGACACGTCTCCATTCGTCCCTCCATTCACGCCCGTCGCGACACCACTGGAGGCGGGCTGCACGATGTTGGGGCGTGAGCGGAAGACGGCCTAACGGTGTGCGGGACCGTAGCCCAGCTTCATGGAGACGGTTGAGAATGGTCCTCGCCGATACCCCAGGAGCAACAGTGTCCCTAATTTGCTGGGAAGTGGCGGTGCGGTCCCCTACGGCACTGCGTAGGATCCTACGGTCTTGGCGTGCATCCGTGCGTCGCTGCGGTCCGGTCCCAGGTCGACGGGCACGTGCACCTTCCGCCGACCACTGGCGACAACATCGATGTACTGTGGAGACCTCACGCCCCACGTGTTGAGCAATTCGGCGGTACGTCCACCCGGCCTCCCGCATGCCCACTATACGCCCTCGCTCAAAGTCCGTCAACTGCACATACGGTTCACGTCCACGCTGTCGCGGCATGCTACCAGTGTTCAAGACTGCGATGGAGCTCCGTATGCCACGGAAAACTGGCTGACACTGACGGCGGCGGTGCACAAATGCTGCGCAGCTAGCGCCATTCGACTGCCAACACCGCGGTTCCTGGTGTGTCCGCTGTGCTGTGCGTGTGATCATTGCTTGTACAGCCCTCTCGCAGTGTTCGGAGCACGTATGGTGAGTCTGACACACCGGTGTCAATGTGTGCTTTTTTCCATTTCCAGGAGTGTAGATTAAGGAAAGGCAAACATATGTTTCTAGCGTTTGTAGACTTAGAGAAAGCTTTTTACAATGTCGACTGGAATACTCTCTTTCAAATTCTGAAGGTGGCAGTGGTAAAACACAGGGAACGAAAGGCTATTTAGAATTTGTGCAAAAACCAGATGGTAGCTATAAGAATCGAGGGGCACAAAAGGGAAGCAGTGTTGGAGACGGGAGTGAGACAGATTTGTAGCCTATCTTCAATGTTATTCAATCTGTGTATTGAGCAAACAGTAAAGGAAACAAAAGGAAAATTTGAAGTAGGAACTAAGATCCATGGAGATGAAATAAAAACGCTGAGGTTTCCCGATGACGTCGTAATTCTATCAGAGACAGCAAAGGATTTGGATGAACAGTTGTACGGAATGAACAGTGTCTTGAGCATACGAGATGAACATCAACAAGAGTAAGACGAGGATAATGGAATGTAGTCGAATTAAATCAGCTGATTCTGAGGGAATTAGATTATGAAATGAGTTACTTAACGTAGTAGATGCGTTTTGCTATTTGGGGAGCAAAATAACTGATAATGGTAGAAGTAGAGAGGATATGAGATACAGACTGTCTCCGGCAAGAAAAGCGTTTCTGAAGAAGACAAATTTGCTAACATCGAGTATACATTTAAATGTCAGGAAGTCCTCTCTGAATATATATGTATAGAGCGTAGCCATGTATGGAAGTAAAACATGGATGATTAATAGTTTAGACAAGAAGAGAACAGAAGGTTTCGAAATGTGGTGCTACAGAATAATGCTGAGGATTATATGGATAGATCACATAACTAATGAGGAGGTACTGAATAGAATTAGGGAGAAGAGGAATGTGTGGCAGGACTTGACTAGAAGAAGGGATCGGTTAGTGGGAAACGTTCTGAGTCACCAAGGGCTCACCAATTTAGTACTGGAGGGAAACGTGGAGGGTATAAATCGTAGAGGGACACCAAGACATGAATGCACTAAGCAGATTCAGAAGCATGTATGTCGCAGTAATTACTCGGAGATGAAGAAGCTTGGACAGGATAGAGTAGCATGGAGAGCTACATCCATTTAATCCCTTGGACTGAAGACCACAACAACAACATTATCTGAGTTCTAATCATTTAAGTGAGACTGGTAAATATATATACCACTGGTCTTAAATGTTGTGTATTATATTACACTCCAGGAAATGGAAAAAAGAACACATTGACACCGGTGTGTCAGACCCACCATACTTGCTCCGGACACTGCGAGAGGGCTGTACAAGCAATGATCACACGCACGGCACAGCGGACACATCAGGAACCGCGGTGTTGGCCGTCGAATGGCGCTAGCTGCGCTGCATTTGTGCACCGCCGCCGTCAGTGTCAGCCAGTTTGCCGTGGCATACGGAGATCCATCGCAGTCTTTAACACTGGTAGCATGCCGCGACAGCGTGGACGTGAACCGTATGTGCAGTTGACGGACTTTGAGCGAGGGCGTATACTGGGCATGCGGGAGGTCGGGTGGACGTACCGCCGAATTGCTCAACACGTGGGGCGTGAGGTCTCCACAGTACATCGATGTTGTCGCCAGTGGTCGGCGGAAGGTGCACGTGCCCGTCGACCTGGGACCGGACCGCAGCGATGCACGGATGCACGCCAAGACCGTAGGATCCTACGCAGTGCCGTAGGGGACCGCACCGCCACTTCCCAGCAAATTAGGGACACTGTTGCTCCTGGGGTATCGGCGTGGACCATTCGCAACCGTCTCCATGAAGCTGGGCTACGGTCCCGCACACCGTTAGGCCGTCTTCCGCTCACGCTCCAACATCGTGCAGCCCGCCTCCAGTGGTGTCGCGACAGGCGTGAATGGAGGGACGAATGGAGACGTGTCGTCTTCAGCGATGAGAGTCGCTTCTGCCTTGGTGCCAGTGATGGTCGTATGCGTGTTTGGCGCCGTGCAGGTGAGCGCCACAATCAGGACTGCATACGACCGAGGCACACAGGGCCAACACCCGGCATCATGGTGTGGGGAGCGATCTCCTACACTGGCCGTACACCACTGGTGATCGTCGAGGGGACACTGAATAGTGCACGGTACATCCAAACCGTCATCGAACCCATCGTTCTACCATTCCTAGACCGGCAAGGGAACTTGCCGTTCCAACAGGACAATGCACGTCCGCATGTATCCCGTGCCACCCAACGTGCTCTAGAAGGTGTAAGTCAACTACCCTGGCCAGCAAGATCTCCGGATCTGTCCCCCATTGAGTATGTTTGGGACTGGATGAAGCGTCGTCTCACGCGGTCTGCACGTCCAGCACGAACGCTGGTCCAACTGAGGCGCCAGGTGGAAATGGCATGGCAAGCCGTTCCACAGGACTACATCCAGCATCTCCACGATCGTCTCCATGGGAGAATAGCAGCCTGCATTGCTGCGAAAGGTGGATATACACTGTACTAGTGCCGACATTGTGCATGCTCTGTTGCCTGTGTCTATGTGCCTGTGGTTCTGTCAGTGTGATTATGTGATGTATCTGACCCCAGGAATGTGTCAATAAAGTTTCCCCTTCCTGGGACAATGAATTCACGGTGTTCTTATTTCAATTTGCAGGAGTGTATTTATTACCAACAATCAATTTTATTCGTATTAATAAGTCAAAATATTTTCTCTGACAAGTCTGAATACCATTTTTATGTTTCTAGGGTAATGGGCTTAAGACACCAGCCAACAAATGAATAATAGTAAGACTATATACCAGAGGCTTCGATGTGCATCCGACAGCAGCCGAAGTACTCTTCTGAAGCTTTCTGATACAAATGACAATACGTTTGGTTCACAGTAATATTTCTCACATCATAAAATACAAAATAAATTATGAAGTTGTTTGTAAGCATATCCACAATAAGTTTTCTTCCGCGCCTTACGTGGAAAGAAATAGATTGTCGTGAATTCATTTCCTAGTTACATCGATTTTTTTCTGATTAAATCTTGTGAACTGCTTCTTCTAATGAAGAATGAGCATTGCATATAATATTGTTTCACAAATTTTGTCGAAAATGGTAGCTGCTTATGAGCCGTGGCACCATCGAATTTGTAATTTGTAGACTGTTCTGTCTGGCGCCAATGGCTCACGTGAAGTATCGACTATCCCTCATGCGGCCCATTCCAATATCTATGAGGAAGAGTTTGTATCTGTGGGTTGTGTCCTTAGAAGGTCTGTGTATGCCGATGTATAAGAGAGGCACGAAATTTGGGGATTGGCGGTAGCGTCGCGACAGGAGGTGGTCTCGATGTCCGAGCGGCCGAAGTCACGAGCTGCGCAAAGAGGGACCGCACAGAGTACTGGAGTACTTCACTGGGAACAGCGACCACTACAAGCAGCAGGCCGACATCCCGTTGGTTGGTTGGCAACATTCGTATCGGACGACCGCTCGTGGCCTGGCCGCCCTCTTTTACCTGGCTTTCATCGGCACCACTTAGTAACCGCTGCGACGCACCGTGGATCCATGGACTGCTTGCTGATAAAGGGGAGTAACATTCTGTAATCCTCGTGGTGATTTGTTTCATTGTCTACCTTCAATCATTATTTTCTGGTCTGTACCCGACCCTCAGAGTTTTACACGGGTGGCTCTGTGGTCGTGAATATAGGATGTAGTATTGTACTAAGACACTAGTTGTCGTTTGAAAATTTGTTCCGCTATTATACTGCCTTTCATTTCTGGTTTGTACCTGATCATTAATGTTCTAATTAATCAGCTCTTGGTCGTAAATAAAGCCGAAACAATTGTACTAAGGCACAGGTTGCCATTAAGTAAAAGACAGACCTTGTGGTTAGATTTAGCTGTTAACCGGTTCAATCCATTGATTGTATTTACGTTTATTAGTCATTAGTTATAATCTGAACAACCTGTTGTACTAAGCTGTTAGTTTCTTTGTTTGAAAGACCGAGTCATTATTGGTGTATTTTAGCTGGATCTTGTGGTTCCGTCGACCTTCCTTCAGAGCGGTCTTAATAACTGACAATCAGTTTAACCTTGAAAATATTAACAGCCAACTCTCACCAGCGCTTTAGTCAATTGTCAGAAGGGACGAGTTGGGGTCCAGCCGCTCCTTGGCTGCCGATTGAAACTGAGAGGTTGGTTGCTTTGAAGTAAGCCTTATCATTGTCATATTGTTTGCTAATCTGTTTACCCTTTAAGCACAGGTGCGCGTCTTAACCCCAAAGCTTTCAACATACAGCTTTCAAATTAAATGTTAAGTCATCGGTTTTAAGTAATTGAATCACTATTGTCATCTGTGGTGCTTATATAGTTTCCATGTGTTGGAGAAGGGCATTTAATAAGACAGAATATGTCCAGCGCGTTAGTAACCACCGCTGTTTCACCCGATAACGGGCGGGCTGCAAGTCTGGCCGTCCTGTAATCATTGTCATATTGTTTGCTGTTTTGCAATACAGCACTTAAGATTTCCGTTGCAAAGATTAAAATCTTATTCAGCTTAACGTTTAAGGTAAAAGAATTTTGCAAAGTTGTTCATTTTTATGGTTAAGTGCCTCGATTATCTGTAAAACAAAGTTTATATATTGTTAAATAAACTGGTTGTGTGAAAATAAAGTTATATTGGTGCGCCCTCCCTTCTATGTTTTCCTCAGTTTCAGTAACTACCACGTATCAGTTTATGTAATATAAATTATTTCCGCATGACTGGGTGTTGTGTGCTGTCCTTAGGTTAGTTAGGTTTAAGTAGTTCTAAGTTCTAGGGGACTGATGACCATAGATGTTAAGTCCCATAGTGCTCAGAGCCAATTATTTCCGCTGACAGTGCACATGTAGAATGATTACTGAATATATATAACATGACAAACCTCTCTGGGGACACCACCTTGACGAAGCACTGTGCAGGTAGAGGGGCTTGCATATCTGCTAGAAGCTGAGGACTATGCTGAAGGTAGAGGACCTACTGCTGGAAAGGCCTTAGATAATGGATCAGACTAAGAGTGTCCTACAACGTCCTATCTTCCTTGTCCACTCCTAGTCCTTACCCAGATCCCATCCCAACCCAAGGTGTCATGCGATCTGTGCCGAGGGGTGCGTGGCACAAGGGAAGATGTGTCGCAAACGGAGCCTCATGGATACCGAGCGGCCTACCTGAGAAAGTAACCTTACACTGCGCTGGGTTTTCGTGATGTTGACCGTTTAGATCCCCAAATCCCACGGGACCAAGATGGACACGACAAAAGAAATTAAATTAAAACAAACTGAGTGGCAAACTGAGACCTCAGACTCCCAAACATTGGGGTCAAGAACTATGGAGTGCACTCCCAGTACTCAATAAGGGTCTAGATCTGAGCCAGGTGTGGGAACTGTAACTGAGAAGTTGGACTAGATCATTAGATCATTATTAAAGCCTTGTCTAGGGCCAGAGGATGAAACTACTAAGGGAACAGAGACAAAAGGAAGGAAAAGAATGGCTTCCCAAACAAAAGTGGAGGGAATTAAAAGGACTCAAGCCCAAGACCCTCAAGGAAACTCTGTCTCAGTTTGAAGGGGATATGCAGACGCCCACAACGTTGAAGACAGGTAACAAGAGGATGAAGGAGGAATATAAGACTCCCTCCTCCCTGGATAAGCGAGCCCAGGAAAAGCTGAGGCAAGATATAGTGAAACAGACCTATAGTACACCAGTCTCGGGTTTTAAGATGACAGTTATCCAGGAAGGCTATCCACTGGTAGCCATCACCCTGTAGCAGGAGGGACTCATACATATGGCACTCCTTTGGAAAGATTGGGGGGAGGGGGGACACTGGTCCTGGACCCAACTTCAGGAGGGTCTATCTAGGTCGTGGTGCCCTCATTTTTGTCTGTGAGGGGGTGCACACAGTAGAATGGCTTAAGGAAAAGGTGTCCATTATATCCCCAATGGAGGATGCGAAACTGCTGGTCAAGACGGCAGTGAAGCTTCTTAAGACCGAAAAGCCATCAATATGGGTACCAAAGATCGTTAAGGATTTCTCTCCAAAGACGCTGTTCGAAAAACTAGGGGTCCAGCACCCAAAAGTCTCGACAGAGGACTAGAGAGTAATCAACCAGAAGGTTGCACTGGATGGACAAACCTTGGTGGTCGAGGTCAGAGAGAAGTCTCTGAAGGCGATGCGAGAGCAAGACCTGAAATTGTTTTTAGGGTTCTCACAGGTCACCATCAGCGTATTCGAAGACCTCAAAGGCAATTTTGGCAGCAAGACGGAAACTGGAGGTGCTGCAGATTAATCTGCAGCACAGTAAATGGGCCACTGCTGCCCTGAGCCGCTGCCTGAGGAGACAGGAAATGGACATGGCCCTGATATGAGGACCCTACCTATATACAGGCGGCACATCAGGCCTCAGTGGTACTGGAGGTAAGCTGATTTATGCTAGAAATCTAAGAAACTCCAGAACATGCATCTATGTAAGAAATGTAATTTCTTTCAGGCCAATGATGGATATCTGCTCCAGGGACGTAGTGACCATCAGGATGCAGCAATGTGAGGAAGGTATCATGAGGGAAATTGTTTTGGCCTCAGCATACCTTCCTTACGAAGACAGCTCTCCTCCTCCTTTGGAGGTGAGGAGACTGACTGAAGCATGCCATCGGCAAGGTGACCAACTGTTGGTTGGATGTGTCGCCAATTCCCACAACCTTGTATGGGACAGCAGGGACACCAACAGTAGAGGTGAGTACCTTGGTTAATTTCTCCTGTCTAACAACTTAGAGGTCCTGAATAGGGGCAATGAACCTGCATTCAGGAATAGGAGAAGGGGAGAAGTAATTGACACAACCTTTGGTTCCATGATAATGGACAGCTATGTCAAACAACGGCACTTGTTGTTAGAGCCATTCTCATCAGACCACATGTATATTAAATTCAAGGTTGAAATGGCAATCAGATAGAACACAGCCTATAGGAATCCCGGGAAAACAGGCTGGGAGCCATATAGGAGGAACCTTGACTCAAGCTTATCGGAAATTGAAACCTCGATAACGCATCCTATAGAGTTTGAGAAAGTAGCAGAGTCTGTTACCTCTGCCATAGTGACATCGTACCAGGAAAACTGCACAATTACCAAAAAGTGCACAAGTAGGAGTGTGCCTTGGTGGAACAATAACTTGGAAACGCAAAGAAAACAGGAAACGCAAAGACTGTTTAACCTTGCGAGATGTAAAGGACAATGGGCAAAATATCGTGAGCCCCTTGTCAACTACAACCTTGCAATTAGGCAAGCAAAGGAGGTATCCTGGAACGCATTCGTTGAGGAAGTGGAAAGCACGGCTGCTCAACCTAGACTTCACAGTATCCTCACTAGAGTACCAACTAATCCAGGAAGTATGTTGAGGAAGGAGGATGGGGAATATATAAAGACAGCACATGATACACTGTAACTGCTCCTCAAAGCTCATTTTCCTCAATATCCTGTGGTGGACAACATAGACTAGACTGTGATCCCAGAGAGACAATGGTTCAGAAGTACTCGAAAAGAGGACTGGGAATTGGCCAATGAATGTCGATTTCAATAAAATCCAATGGTCAGTGGGAACATTCAAGCCATTCAAGTCATCTGGCCCAGATGGAATCTTTTCAGGGAATTTCTTATGCAGGTTATTCAGGGTTAGCCTAGCAGCAGGAATCATTATCAATGCCTGCACGGCAGTGTAGGTTGTCTTCATTCAAAAGCTAGGGGAATTGATCATACCAAGGCGAAGCATATGAGACCAATCAGTCTGTTCTCCCTCATTCTTAAAACATTGGAAAACTGGTTAATGTATATGTTGGGGGGAGGAGGCTAATTAGGGCCCCTCTACATTCAAACCAACATGCATATCAACCAGGTAAATCATGTGAGAGCTCTCCATCAACTCTTTGGTAGGGTGGAGAAAGCACTTCCCAGAAATAGCCCTCTGAATCTTCCAGGTCATCGATGGGCCTTCAGTAACACAACTTTCGATTCCATGGTAAGGGAAGCAGACGTGCATGACCTAGGGACCACTATATGTAAGTGGACTAGGGCCATGGTTACTGGAGGGAAGGTAGAGGCTACCATGATGACTGAAAAGATAGTAATTAACACCATTAGAGGTTGTCGACAAGGAGGAGTTTTGTCCCCTCTATTGTGTAATCGAGTGGTGAACGAACTCATTGAGGAACTAAGCTTCAGACAATGCTTCTGCCAAGGATACATAGATGACCTTGTCATAGTAATACTTGGCAAATTTACTGACACAGTTAGGAATATTGCAGAAGTTGCGTTGGACGTTGTGCGAGACTGGTGCATTAAACAGGATCTAAGGGCTAATCCTAAGAATACCGTTGTGGTGCCATTCACGAAGAGGCATATCCAACATTGAAGTTGGAATCTAAAGCTCTTTGAAGAAACTTTGCCTATGAAGTGGATAGTGAAATATGTAGGGGAGACCTTAGAAGAGAAACTAACATTGTCCCCTCACATTAAGAGCATCTGCTCCAAGGTGACAGGTAATATAATGAGTACCAGAAAAGCTTGTGGCAAAGACTGGGTCCTAAGCTCCAGAGGTGTCCACTGGATATACTTCACGGTGGTTAGACATAGGATTTCATACAGGACCGTAGTGTGGTGGAAGAATGTAGAACAGCAGGTTTGCAGCTAAGGTGCTGAGACTGTCCTGCTTAGACAAAACAGGCGGAATTAGCAGCTCACCAACTGCTGGGATGGAAGCCATGCTTGACATGCCTCCACTACACCTTTGTGTCAAGATGGAGGCAGCAGCTGGGGGATACAGACTTAAAACTGGTAAAAACTGTATCTCATTGGGGTATCCGGAATCACACACTAAAATAGCGAGTGAGGTAAATGTAGGAATGGCTGGGAAAATGCCAACCGACTATATAATAACTCCCAACTGCTTCAACAAGCCTTACAATATAATAATTGGAAGCAGGGAGCAGTGGGAAAAACAATTCGACGCCGTACAGGGTACATTGTATGGATCACTGATGGGTCGAAATAAGACCAAGGCGCTGGTGCACGGGGTGCACTGGGTCCAGCCAAGACTGGAGGGCATCATCTCTCTAGGAAAACTGGCCTCTGTATTCCAAGCTGAAATTACTGAAATCAGGGCATGTGTGGAGGAGAATATGTGTAGATGCTACATCTATTCAGACAGCCAGGCAGCCTGAAATCATTTGTAGCTCCTGCATCGAGATCTAAGATTGTTGCAGAATGCCACAGGGCTCTGATGGAGGTAGGGTAAAGCGGTACGGTAAACCTAGTATGGGTCCCTGGCCACTCAGGGATCTGTGGTAATGAACAAGCTGACAGATTGGCCAGGATGGGGGTAACGACTCTATTCATTGGAGTTGAACCTGTCCTGACAATCACCAAGGCTATGATCAGACAATTACTACGAAACTGGCTTAGGAAACGTCACGTAGAATACTGGACAACGGTCTATAAACAAAAACATGGTAAGGTAATGATGCCCAAACCGTATTTTAAAAGAAGCTCTGTAATCCTGGGATTGAACGGGAAAGATATTAAACTCATGACTGGACTGATGACTGGCGATGGGAATTTCAAAAAACACCTACATAGAATGGGTAAAATGGAAGAAGACCCTAAATGTAGGCTCTGTGATGAGGGTGAAGAAACTGCATCACATCCAATATCCAATCTTCGAATGCACAGCATTGGAGAACAGAGATACAAAATTTTCAGGACAACTAGACCTGGAGAAATTGTGTCTAACAAAAAACTGGTAAAGGGACTCCTTGCACTATTTAAGGGCACTGGTTGGCTTTACTAGATATACAGGGAGTGACACCGCACAATAAACTCGATTTCGGTGTGGGCAGTGGCGGGTTAGACCAGAGCTGTTTTAGCTTCCCTGTCAAAATCAATCAATCAACATGATGAAACCAACTGGACCATTTACTTGACTGTAATAGATGTATTACTTACTCCTTTTTGATAAGATTTTATAGTTAGATGTGTCATACTGACATTCGTGAATACTTATTTTAGCTCCATATGAATGACTTCATGAAGGTGGCAGATCCAAGGCAGACGAAGTTCTGGCTGATGGTGTAACACACAGTTGGGAAGGGTTTACAGGAGGCGACGCAGAAGGTTCTGAGTATGGAGGAGCCTCTGATGCAAATGATGTAGCTACTATTTCTACGTATCAAACACTACTGCAGAATCTGGTGATAGTTTGGGTAACAGTTTCAAGTGGATCTGTTGGTGAAACGTCTAGCACAGATGCAGCAATAAGGGTTCACTGTTTACCTGTAGCTGACCAAGCATTTAATGGAAAACGTGAAACTGATTTTGGTAGTGAAGTGGCTGCAAAAGAGGACTTACATGGATGGTTTGGTTTTCAAAACCATTGCTTTGGAAAATGTTTTCCTCCTGAGAGCACATGTTTACCATCAGAAGTCGACTTTGCTAACTTCACATAGATTTTTTCAAACTTTTTCAACACGGATTTTGTGTGCTCCTGATCATTGGTATCAATATTTACCACCCTATGACGCGTGGTGAATTTAGAAATAGATAATGAATTGAGCAGCTTTGTTGGATACTATTCCAGAGAGAATATTCTGACGTATATCTCATTGCTGTACTGCATGAAACATATTGGCACTTGCAGGGTTAAGGCAAACATTATTTTCATTACGGCCAGTTGCTCATTCACAGTACCTCAGTAACAGTTCTTTGTTTATAATACCTAAGATTAGTGAAAACTTCAGCAAACAAAATTAGTTGTGTCCACTTACCGTTTGCGATGATGAATTTTTGTTCTGGACTGATGCATTAGCTGAAGTTACATTGTTCAGTTATGTCATTTCCAACGCCTTCAAGAATGTGGTGAAATGTCTCTATACTCAACGCTGATACACCTTCAATTTATCTGGTTAATACCGAAAACATTGACAGTTGCGCGCGGTTCTCGTATTTCATGATCTGAAAGACTGTATTTAGCAGATAAAAGTCCAGCCTCCAGTTCCCGAGAGCTCACTTCACCCTAAATTTGAATATCAGTCCTGCTAATCTGGCTCGGATCAACTGCCTCTAAATAGGGGCCTAACAATAAAATCCCCGATTGGAGCGGCAGATCCAGTGCATAAAATCTTACGGGAGCCCTAAATTTGCATCTCACTGCCTATTCTCACGTAATTTCTGAAATAAAGTTCCACATCTCCGAGCGAATAAAAATTTGGAGTAATCCACCACAAACTAGGAAAAATTGTTGCTCCTGTAAAACGTTAACATTTATTGAGCGATAAGAAAAGCTTGTGCTGGACTGTAAGTAAGCAAAATAATCATCATATCTTCTCTCATATATCTCACTCTCTAAAAAGAAATGTATGAATTAGTGAAAACAAAAGGTAGTCCGAAACAACAGTTACAGTTACTATGCTTCGTAATATCTTTCGTTCCTTAAGTGAAATTCAGTTTATTTCAATGTCTATTAAGCTGGCCTGGTCCATCTATTTGTTTACGTCATTGATGAATGGATAGAACGCTAAGACTGACGCTAACATTGTCTTCTTTTTGCAAAAAACATCGGAAACCGCTATTTAATGATCGCTTTACGTCTCCACTGCATCCACATTGGTCAGATGTGTACAGTTTTCTCCAGTACGTGCTACTGCGTTTCGTCTCGTACTCTCCCGATGTTGCCATTAAAATTGCTAAATTTTTCCACATGACATTTTGTAATTCAGCAAACATGTTCAAGCACCAGCCTAGTATTACTACTTGAAAGGAGGAAACAGCGCGTGTACAGGGTGGTCCATTGATAGAGACCAGGCGAAACATCTCACGAAATAAGCATCAAACGAAAACACTACAAAGAACGAAACTCGTCTAGCTTGAAGGGGGAAACCAGATGGCGGTTAAAATAGGAACCCCCATTTTTATTACATATTCGTGTAGTACGTAAAGAAATATGAATGTTTTAGTTGCACCACTTTTTTCGCTTTGTGATAGATGGCGCTATAATAGTCACAAACTTATCAATACGCGGTATCACGTAACATTCCGCCAATGCGGACGGTATTTGCTTCGTTATACGTTACCTGTGTTAAAATGGACCGTTTACCAATTGCGGAAAATGTCGATATCGTGTTGATGTAAGGCTATTGTGATCAAAATGCCCAACGGGTATGTGCTATGTATGCTGCTCGGTATCCTGGACGACATCATCCAAGTGTCCGGACCGCTTGCTGGATAGTTACGTTATTGAAGGAAACAGGAAGTGTTCAGCCACATGTGAAACGTCAACCAGGACATGTAACAAATGATGATGCCCAAGTAAGTGTTTTAGCTGCTGTCGCGGCTAATCCGCATATCAGTAGCAGACAAAAGGCGCGAGAATCGGGAATCTCAAAAACGTCGGTGTTGAGAATACTGTAAGTAGGCTGTTTATATTTTCTTATTGGCAACGTTGCGTAGCGCTCTGTATGAAAATCACTGGCTGTGCTGTGTGCAGCCTGTGGCTAGTTTGCATTGTTGTCTGCCATTGTAGTGTTGGGCAGCGGCAGCTGGATGTGAACAGCGCGTAGCGTTGCGCAGTTGGAGGTGAGCCGCCAGCAGTGGTGGATGTGGGGAGAGAGATGGCGGAGTTTTGTAATTTATCATGAACTGCTAAATATATTATGACTATTAAGGTAAATACATTGTTTGTTCTCTATTAATATCTTTCATTTGCTAACTATCCCTATCAGTAGTTAGTGCCTTCTGCAGTTTGAATCTTTTATTTAGCTGGCAATAGTGGCGCTCGCTGTATTGCAGTAGTTCGAGTAACGAAGATTTTTGTGAGGTAAGTGATTTGTGAAAGGTATAGGTTAAAGTTAGTCAGGGCCATTGTTTTGTAGGGATTATTGAAAGTCAGATTGCGTTGCGCTAAAAATATTGTGTGTCACTTTAGTGAATGTTTGAGTACGTTCAGTTTTGCTCAGCTGTTTGAAAAGCAAATAGTGTAAGAGGTTTATCAGCACAGTCGTGTATAATTGTTCTAAGGGGACGTTTCATATGGCGACCCTGCCAGGATACCTCACTGGAATCTTCTAATTTTTTCTTGTAGTTTGTTTAATTAGCGTAGATTTTGTTTATTGCTAGTGCATAATTGTAGAGAGAATCTCCTTTGTAGTTGCAGTCTTTCATTGTTGTACAGTAAAACAGTTGTGGCAAGCAGGTAGATTTGCACCAAGTATTTCGCAGCTACGCTTGCAATTAACTAGATATTATTTTCAGTGCTATGTTAATGTGTTCTCCTATTTTTGCTATTCAAATTGTGTTTTTCTGTGTTGTCGTGTGAAATATTGTGACAATAATGGCGTGTGAAAAACGTAACACTCGGCTCCAAAGTAAACTGAGAAATAATAGTGACTACGAGCGTAGCTTATCAGCACCACTGGGTAGTGAATTAACAGACATTCGGAGTAGTAATTTGGTAATTGTGCATAGGGATATGGAGGGGGCGGCAAATAATGGTGTAGACAGTCAAACAGGTAGTGAACAGAGAAGCATTATCGATCGATCGGTCGGCAACAGCTCGCCTCAGGAATCCGAAATGACAGAACACAATATTGCAAATACTGTAGACTTGGGTTTTGGGTCCTCACCGTTTTCTCAAATAAGTCAAGACACATTTTCTGCTTGTCAAAATGTGAATGTTGCTGGTGCAAATGCACTGCCGAAAAGCGTAGAGGAACAGATTCCAGACACTAATGCATTGTTATTACAATTAATGCAACAAATGGGACAAAATCTTCAAAAGTTAGATACAATGGAACAAAATCAGAGACAAACACAGCAAAAGCTTCAAAAGTTAGACACAATGGAACAAAATCTTCAAAAGTTAGACACAAAGGAACAAAATCAGAGACAAACACAGCAAAAGCTTCAAAAGTTAGACACAATGGAACAAAATCTTCAAAAGTTAGACACAATGGAACAAAATCTTCAAAAGTTAGACAACACACTTGAACAAACACGTGAAGATTTAACCACTGAGTTATATAACATCGAATCGAAATGTCAAAAGGTCTGTAATGACGTAAAAACACAAATTTGTGAGCATTTCCAACCTATTTTTTCGCGTCATGAAAATGCATTACAGAATAATGAAGCAGCCATAAAAGAACTGCAAACTATTGTTCATGAAAATCATGAGACCTTGCAAGCTAAAATTGACTCAGTTGCATCTACCGATTCGGTTACTCAACTTGCAAAAACTCAGGAAAATTTAAAGGACACAGTATTTATCCTGAAAATTGGTTCAGAAAGACACATGGAGGAAATAAGTACACTATCGGAGAAAGTAGCCGAACTTTCGGATCAGGTCACTAATTTATCTACAAAGGTAGATGATGATCTGAATGACACAAGACCCGTAGCCTTCACTGACACAGAAGAGTATGAACAAATAAGAAAATTCAAACAAAATCAAAATCAAATCAATATGCAACACCAAAGAGAAATCCGGGAAGTACAAGATCAGCTGACACAGGTAATACAAGAATTACGTATTTCAGAGGACACTCGCGCTCCAACACGGGAAGAGGGACATAGATATACGGAACAGCCACAAAATAATAATTCAGGGCACTTCGGAAATTATGAAAGAAATTGGCAAGGTACACCGAATTTTGAGATGGAACCGCCGACACGATGTAACAATGACCGATATGCTACTCGCCGACACGATGATTTTGACTATAAGCTGTTCATTACTACATGTAAATTCAAAACGTTTAAGAATTCTGCCAATGACATGCATCCACAAGCGTGGCTCCATCAATTCTCTCATTGTTTTCCTCCCAACTGGTCATTAGAACACAGATTAGAATTTATGTGTGGCTACTTAGAGAATGAACCAGCTGTAAGAATGCGATCGGTCATTCACGATTGCCACAGTGAAGGAGAATTTTACCATGCCTTCCTCTCAGCATATTGGTCTCATGCCACACAAGACCGAGTAAAACATGGCATCATAATGGTGAAACATTTCGAGCAATCTGAATTTTCCAGTCTTGTGAAATATTTTGAAGACATGTTGCTCAAGAATCAGTACCTGTCAAACCCATACAGCCCCTCAGAACTCATCCGCATTTGTTTAATCAAATTACCTGAACATTTACGGCATATTATTTGGGCAGGATGTTGCAAAGACGACATTGAAGCTTATCAGGGACTCTTACAAGAATTAGAAATTGACACAGACAGTCGCGGGATGCGAAAACGGGAGGACAATCACTACAGGGCACATCCGTCACAATTCCGTGACGACAGAAATAATAACTGGACACGACAAGGCTATTCTCACAACACAAATCATGACCAAAACAGACATCACCCGTATGACAACCGTTGGCAGAGTAGTAATAATTACAGAGAAAGATCACCTCTCTGCAGTAATGACTATCACAGAGACAACCATAGAAACAGACAATATGGTAATCAGAACTATTATTATCAAGGGCGACAGAATAATTTCAGATGCAACAGTTCAGCGTGCAGTTACGATTCAGGGAGAAATTCTCCACCACGTGACCGACACGAAAGAAAATGTGTAAACTACCGACAAAACGACAGACCTGAATTCCATCAGAACTGGCGAGCTTTAAACAGAGCTGGGCCCTCTTGGCAAGGCGAATTTGTGGAAGTTAGGCCTCCTAATCCCAGTAACGACGCGCGCCAACAAAGAAACAGACAATGACTCGCACCGCAGGCAGCCACTTACGCCCGCTGGCTCAGGGAAAAATAACATAGACGCTAACATTGAGAAAAATTCCAGTATTCCTCATCGACGTATACCACATGATAATTGCGTTGAAGTTGAAACTCTGCGTACTAGGAAGAGTAAAGGTTTACACCACATTTCACATGTAAAACCGTTTATTGAAAAATAATCTGCTTTTTAACTTTGTCTTTGCCATAAAACGTTTCACTTCACGTTACTAGTATGCTTTAGAAACTGTTACCATGCAACAACGTTTGAAGTTAAATATCCAGTCAAGAACCAAGAGAACTTATTTAAATAGAAATTACGACTGCATTGTTATTGCGAACAGACGACACAGTGTTATTGTGTGTGTACATTCTTGCTTGTTAGTTGCACGATTACGTAACGACTATAAGGCTCACATACTTAGAACATTTTCCAGTACTGCTAATGAGACTCTAAGGCAACATTTTGGTTTACTTGAAAAGACATTCTTTATTTGAAGTACTTTCTGTGAGATTAAAGATGACTTAGTATTTGATTTCTTTGACAGCTACACGATTATACCACAATGCTACTAATGAGTGACAAATTTATATTATTGCTTTTGCGGTGTTTCTGTTTCATATCTGCACGGTTTTTCTGAATTCTTCTGGAAAGTAAAACATATTTAATAGCAACTTTTGTGGTATAGCTACAATGAGACAGCCTTTTCCGTAGCACAACAATACGTTACAGCACAGTAATTTCTTCATCACAACAATAAGCGTAATAACTAAGAAATCTATACCCAAAGCATTTCACTTTTGTTTATCATGAGGTAAGTACATTGACTTCTTCAGAACTTAGCTTTCGGAGGACAATAACTACGAGACTTCCACAGAGATGATCTTACAGAAAGCGCACATTTAGCGCTACAGGACACGTATTTGAGTGATTAATTTTGTACTTAAAACATTTATTTTTAAAGATTTTTGAATTACAAAGAAAGTTTTCCATGATACATTTCATTCCATTGCTGTAATCTGTAACACCTGAGGGTATAATTACAATAATCCTCAGGGGGGTACACGTTTACTTTGTGTACCATGTGTTTGGCAAGCACAAGGAACCCTAGCTAATATGGTATTTGCTTATACAACTTTACACATCGGTACCATATTTCTCAAAAACACAAATTACACAGCTATCTGATCATTTAACTGAGAGAGACAAACTTTTTTACTACGTCAGTGACACATGTTTACATAATTACACCATTGGGTAACTTCACACTTACGAAATTGTATTTTGTCTGTACTGTGTGAACTCTTCATATTTTTTTGGAACCATTGTGATACTATGAGAGCTTTGAATGATGTATTTGGTATGAGATCATGATTTTAAAGTACGTTTGAGGCAGATGACACTATTGAAATGAGCAGAGAATATTTTTTATGGTTTGAAATTATTGCAGAAAGCTACGACTTTTTTGAGATTTGACTGAGGTGTTATGATGTTATTTTTACGACGACGATGTGTATTATGCTGTTGAGGTATGTTTATGTCAATAAGATGATGCTACCATATATGAGGAAGGTGATTACGTGTTTATATGTATATGAATAATGAATAGAAGATAGGGACTCTTGACTTGTGAAAAAGGATGATGGAAACCAAGAATCGTACTTTAAGAGTTATGAAATGTGTGTAAATGCGTGAATGTATCACAATGCCGGCGAAAATTTTTTTTGGGCACTGTTATATTCATAGGATTTTGAATCTACACATTTGCAACGTAAATTCTCGACCTGTGAAATTTTTATATGAGACTGTCACTGTAGCGGAAACTACTGTCGTAAATATTTCCGTAAGAAAGTTAAGTGACCACCTGCATGTGCGTCGTGGGCACACAGCTGCGTCAGACACCTGGAGAACAAGCCTTTTCAGACGCTCAGGTAGAAAAGAAAAAGAAAGGGAGGCCATTATACTCGCTTTTGACATACATTTGTAGAAAGCACCGCAAACACGACACGCTTACATCTGCACACCTGATTATGACAAGCGTCTTTCTGTAGAATTGAGGGAAATTTTACTGCGTTATGAAATGCCATATGGCTAATGAATGATGTTTCATGCCGTCCTTTGTACATATTTGCTCATTTTCTTTAATATCTAGTTTCTAGCTGCACTGCAGCATTGGTTAAAATAAAATTTAATATATGTACTAATATAGTTATTTTATGCCTACAGATCCAATCAATAAGAAATTTATGATCTACTTCCAAGAAAACGAGGGCACATAATTAGACATTTCCCTTCACAGGAATTGCATAAATAATTTCTTTACGATTTGGTAACTTATCTGCTAGTGTAAGTTCTCGTGATGCATCACTTTAGTGTTAAGATGTGACATAGGTATTAGACATGGCCATTTTAGTGTAATATTTTTTCTGCTTGAGCTTTGTCATGTTTAGATATAAGTTGCTGCTGCTGTTTGCCAGGCATAGTGCTACTGAATTTTAAATTGTGTTACTCTGTTAAGCTAGTTTTACTACTGACTTATTTTTCTTGTTGCTGCACATTGGCTCATATTAGTTGTAATGTTGCATTGCTTGGTAATTTAGATTTACTGTAGCTTGCTTTGCAATTTTCCATTTTTTTGCATTGCTGTTTGTGTTAATTTGTTATATGCTGCTGCATTGCCTCGTCCCTTAGTTTAGCATCTGAGCTCAGTAGATTTAAGTTAGCTTAAGAGGGGTAGACTATATAAGAAACTAACTATGATGACTTGGAAGAAATGTATTGAGAAGCTATATGAAAATGGTTTGGGCAAAAAAAAAAAAAAAAAGAAGGATACTCTACAGTGGAGAAAAACTATTTTGACAGAGGATTTGAACAGAATACAGAAAGCAGGCTTAGATAGGACTTTTTGGGAATAATGATGAACGAAGGGAGATCTCCATGGAAAATACTGCAGTAAAACAAATCCTGTCCTTTCCTTTTGTGTCATCCCTCTATATGTTTGTGTACCCTTGTGTATTTGTGTTTTTCCTGTCTTTATGTGTTTAGCTGATGAGAGGTATGTTGTAGAATTTTTCTATGTTATTTACTTTGTAAAAATGTTGAGACATTATTTATTCTGTTTTGTTTTAATGCTCATGTGTGAAGTTGATGTTTCGCTAGTTATTCTGATCTTTTATGTATGTACTTATGTCATAATTCCTGTAACACTGATGTATATGTTTATTTCTATTCTTTTGTAAAGCCTGTATTACTACAAATGTTATCTGTATTGCTATGTTTTTAATGATGTATTTTGTACCTTTGTTATTGTATTTTTATGTTATAAAATTGTAATTGACAGCAGTTCATCAAGTTAAGTAACTTGTAAGTTACATTTCACTGCACACATTTCTGTTGGTCATAGTATATGGACAATATGTGAGAAGTAGGGACTGATAGTGTTTGCACATGTGTTAATAATTCAGCAAGGACTGGATAACAGCATTGCTGGTTCTAAGGACAATTCAAAAAACTTTGTGAGTGCACGAGTGGTGGTTTATGGACTTGCTATATTATCCGCAAGACTCTTCACTGGTGATTGTGCACCCGCACAGTCACAACAGATGGCTGCTGGTCATCTCTACCAGGACTACAGTGGGTCTGTCCACAATTTCTACAAGGACTGCAGTGGGTCTGCACCTCTGGTGGCCCACCAATACCATTATCTCTACCAGGACTACAGTGGGTCTACTCTGTGATGACCTACCTACCAATCTTCTTCAAAACGTTGAATGACTCTGCTGTGGGTTTGCTCTGTTGTGGCCCATTACCTGTCAGCATGTCAAGAGTCAGCACTGTCTTTCAGTTGGAAGGACAACACTGCTTCTTCAAGACTCCATGGAAATCCACTACTTCCGTGTGCATTTTCTTTTACTGCTCAGACTTTGGGAAAAACACTGCAATTTTACAGTGATGAACAATCTGGACTGTCTTTATGGACTGTGAGAAAATTTTAGCTTTTGACCAGCATTATATAAATAAGTGTGTGCATTTGATATCTTTGTTATTGTAATTATGAAAAATTTTTTGAAATCATTATTGGCCACTGCCCAAAAATATTTTGTAAAATTTTTTTGGGGGAGCATGGGGGCTATGTAAGTAGGCTGTTTATATTTTCTTATTGGCAACGTTGCGTAGCGCTCTGTATGAAAATCACTGGCTGTGCTGTGTGCAGCCTGTGGCTAGTTTGCATTGTTGTCTGCCATTGTAGTGTTGGGCAGCGGCAGCTGGATGTGAACAGCGCGTAGCGTTGCGCAGTTGGAGGTGAGCCGCCAGCAGTGGTGGATGTGGGGAGAGAGATGGCGGAGTTTTGTAATTTATCATGAACTGCTAAATATATTATGACTAATAAGGTAAATACATTGTTTGTTCTCTATTAATATCTTTCATTTGCTAACTATCCCTATCAGTAGTTAGTGCCTTCTGCAGTTTGAATCTTTTATTTAGCTGGCAATAGTGGCGCTCGCTGTATTGCAGTAGTTCGAGTAACAAAGATTTTTGTGAGGTAAGTGATTTGTGAAAGGTATAGGTTAAAGTTAGTCAGGGCCATTGTATTGTAGGGATTATTGAAAGTCAGATTGCGTTGCGCTAAAAATATTGTGTGTCACTTTAGTGAATGTTTGAGTACGTTCAGTTTTGCTCAGCTGTTTGAAAAGCAAATAGTGTAAGAGGTTTATCAGCACAGTCGTGTATAATTGTTCTAAGGGGACGTTTCATAATACTACATCAACAACGATTGCACCCGTACCATATTTCTATGCACCAGGAATTGCATGGCGACGACTTTGAACGTCGTGTACAGTTCTGCCACTGGGCACAGGAGAAATTACGGGACGATGACAGATTTTTTGCAAGCGTTCTATTTAGCGAAGAAGCGTCATTCACCAACAGCGCTAACGTAAACTGGCATAATATGCACTATTGGGCAACAGAAAATCCACGGTGGCTGCGACAAGTGGAACATCAGCGACCTTTGTGGGTTAATGTTTGGTGCGGCATTATGGGAGGAAGCATAATTGGCCCCCATTTTATCGAAGGCAATCTAAATGGTGCAATGTATGCTGATTTCCTACGTAATGTCCTACCGATGCTACTACAAGATGTTTCACTACATGACAGAATGGCAATATGCTTCCAACAGCCGGCCGATGTGGCCGAGCGGTTCTAGGCGCTTCAGTCTGGAACCGCGCGACCGCTACGGTAGCAGGTTCGAATCCAGCCTCTGGCATGGTTGTGTGTGGTGTCATTAGGTTAGTTACGTTGAAGTTCCATAGTGCTCAGAGCCATTTTTTTACTTCCAACATGATGGATGTCCGGCACATAGCTCGCGTGCGGTTGAAGCGGTATTGAATAGCATATTTCGTGACAGGAAGATTGTTCGTCGAAGCACCATACCATGGCCCGCACGTTCACCGGATCTGACGTCCGCGGATTTCTTTCTGTTGGGAAAGTTGAAGGATATTTGGTATCGTGATCCACCGACAACGCCCGACAACATGCGTCAGCGCATTGTCAATGCATGTGCCAATATTACGGAAGGCGAACTACTCGCTATTGAGAGAAATGTCGTTACACGTATTGCCAAATGCATTGAGGTTGACGGACATCATGTTGAGCATTTATTGCATTTATTTACAGGTAATCACGCTGTAACAGCATGCGTTCTCAGAAATGATAAGTTCACAAAGGTACAAGTATCACATTGGAACAACCGAAATAAAATGTTCAAACATACTTACGTTTTGAATTTTAAGTTAGAAAACCTACCTGTTACCAACTGTTCGTCTAAAATCGTGAGCCATATGTTTGTGACTATTACAGCGCCATCTATCTCAAAGCGAAAAAAGTGGTCCAACTAAAACATTCATATTTCTTTACGTACTACACAAATATGTAATAAAAATGGGGGTTCCTATTTTTAAAAAAACGCAGTTGATATCCGTTTGACCTATGGCAGCGCCGTCTAGCGGGCCAACCATAGCGCCATCTGGTTTCCCCCTTCAAGCTGGACAAGTTTCGTTCTTTGTAGTTTTTTCGTTTGATGCTTATTTCGTGAGATATTTGGCCCGGTCGCGATCAATGGACCACCCTGCACAGTTTGACCGTTGCAGAGTGATTTCAAGTGAGTGTTTTCTTCCTACGCATTTCCACTACTCAGAGAGGCGAGGCGTTCACCAATTTTTTAATAAATGTAAAAAGTATGAATTTATATCTTATAATGTATGATAATAGTGAGTAAAAATTTTTTTACATGCATTTTACGCTCACTGAGCGGGTTGGGACAACTGCAGAGTCCGCTGCTAACGAGTACCGAGACCACTAATGTCGCCCGAAAGGTATGGTCAAAAACCGGGTACAGTCACGAGTCTTACAATGAGTGTAAAGAGTTGAAATACGCTCCTTGATCCGTAGAAAATGAAATGTGCGAGAGTGTCTGTCGGAGCCATAGCTGACAATTGGGTCATGTATCATTTTGCTTACATTTACGTTAATACAACTGAAGATATTAGAAAAGATATTAAAATTGAACTTAGACGTGTTGTTTGGCTAAGATTGGCAGAATACTGGATAATATATTTTGTTTTTGTGATGAGTAAGTTTAGTTTGGATATAGCGGAGACGTAGCGACGTATTGGTGAAATGAGATCCTTTTGACTCAAAACCATCCCGTTCACTGTAAAAGTTTTGATAAAATAAATGCAATCGTGGACCGAGATTACCTGCTCCTAATTTATGTATAGGAAAAGTAGTTATTCTTGCCTAAATTACAGTTTTAAAGTCGACGAACTTAACTGAATGTGACTAACTTAATGTTAAGCAACCGCCTTGAAAACAAGATATAATAAAAAATCGTAAGCTTTTTCGAATGTTTGTGGTGGAGCTGCCTCAGCTGCTGCGACTTCTCAGTATCGAAGATAGTACGAAGGCAGCTAATCGCAAAATAAATACACTCCTGGAAATGGAAAAAAGAACACATTGACACCGGTGTGTCAGACCCACCATACTTGCTCCGGACACTGCGAGAGGGCTGTACAAGCAATGATCACACGCACGGCACAGCGGACACACCAGGAACCGCGGTGTTGGCCGTCGAATGGCACTAGCTGCGCAGCATTTGTGCACCGCCGCCGTCAGTGTCAGCCAGTTTGCCGTGGCATACGCAGCTCCATCGCAGTCTTGAACACTGGTAGCATGCCGAGACAGCGTGGACGTGAACCGTATGTGCAGTTGACGGACTTTGAGCGAGGGCGTATAGTGGGCATGCGGGAGGCCGGGTGGACGTACCGCCGAATTGCTCAACACGTGGGGCGTGAGGTCTCCACAGTACATCGATGTTGTCGCCAGTGGTCGGCGGAAGATGCACGTGCCCGTCGACCTGGGACCGGACCGCAGCGATGCACGGATGCACGCCAAGACCGTAGGATCCTACGCAGTGCCGTAGGGGACCGCACCGCCACTTCCCAGCAAATTAGGGACACTGTTGCTCCTGGGGTATCGGCGAGGACCATTCGCAACCGTCTCCATGAAGCTGGGCTACGGTCCCGCACACCGTTAGCCCGTCTTCCGCTCACGCCCCAACATCGTGCAGCCCGCCTCCAGTGGTGTCGCGACAGGCGTGAATGGAGGGACGAATGGAGACGTGTCGTCTTCAGCGATGAGAGTCGCTTCTGCCTTGGTGCCAATGATGGTCGTATGCGTGTTTGGCGCCGTGCAGGTGAGCGCCACAATCAGGACTGCATACGACCGAGGCACACAGGGCCAACACCCGGCATCATGGTGTGGGGAGCGATCTCCTACACTGGCCGTACACCACTGGTGATCGTCGAGGGGACACTGAATAGTGCACGGTACATCCAAACCGTCATCGAACCCATCGTTCTACCATTCCTAGACCGGCAAGGGAACTTGCTGTTCCAACAGGACAATGCACGTCCGCATGTATCCCGTGCCACCCAACGTGCTCTAGAAGGTGTAAGTCAACTACCCTGGCCAGCAAGATCTCCGGATCTGTCCCCCATTGAGCATGTTTGGGACTGGATGAAGCGTCGTCTCACGCGGTCTGCACGTCCAGCACGAACGCTGGTCCAACTGAGGCGCCAGGTGGAAATGGCAGGGCAAGCCGTTCCACAGGACTACATCCAGCATCTCTACGATCGTCTCCATGGGAGAGTAGCAGCCTGCATTGCTGCGAAAGGTGGATATACACTGTACTAGTGCCGACATTGTGCATGCTCTGTTGCCTGTGTCTATGTGCCTGTGGTTCTGTCAGTGTGATCATGTGATGTATCTGACCCCAGGAATGTGTCAATAAAGTTTCCCCTTCCTGGGACAATGAATTCACGGTGTTCTTATTTCAATTTCCAGGAGTGTAAAAACAAGAATGTAGTTATTGTTACTCATAATCCGATAAGACGTTCTTTCCTGAAGTAGCAAAAAATCAAAATCCAATTGTCATTTAATATTAAATCATAGTTGTTAGAAGAGTTAACGAGACCAGGTTGCATTTTGTGTGCATCGTAATAAAAATTAATAGCACCATAACACTTTTAATACTTAAAGATACCTTCAAAATAATTACATTGATCAACTGCAATTACAAATTCCTCACAGGGGTAACAGATACCGAAATTTTTATTAGATCGTGCGACGTATTTGACATTTGTGTTCGTGGATATTTTAAGCAATTGATAGGTTTTCCTTAAAAAATGGAAAATATGGTATGTGGCTGTAGGATACACGAAACTCTCCTGCATGTCTGTCTTCATTAAACTGGTGCACCTGTACCTTCATTCTTCGCCTCTTATTAGGGACTATGTCCTTCTTCAGCAAAAGCTGACATAAAATATCAACCTCTGAGTCAGCCTTAGTACTCCCACAACACAACTCCATCTGCTTCGCGTTCGTATGTTTACTGAAGTCAATGTAGGCACTTTCGGCGGACGACCTCGGGCAAAATCGAGTCTCACGATCTTTCTACATCGTATCGGGAGCAATATGGATTAATTGTAGATGTAGACTCACTCACAGACTTCCGGGAGACCACGTTGCAATACTAGTTAGGAAAAGATGTTACTTTCTGAAACTTACATAAGGGTCAGATAAACAAAAATGAAAGAGAGGGAAAAAAGAAAGTAACCTGTTTATTATTTTAAAAATAATGGCCATAACTGTTAATATATTTAGCCCATTGGGAAACAAGACGATCAGTGCCTTCATAGGAAAATACTTGCGGTTTCCTGCGCAGCTATCATTGTACCCAGGCACCTACCTCTGCCTGAAGCAAATAAACGGCCACGAATGTCTTTGTTCAGGTCTCCAAAAATATGGAAATCGCATGGTGAGGGATCGGGACTGCACAGAGAACGTGTGAAGGCTTCCTAGAGAAACTTCTGCATCGTAATCGAAACAACCTTGCCAACACGTTGACGGGCATTATGTGGCAACAGAATGATGCCAAAAAAAAAAAAAAATTCTAACCTTCCTTTCGAGGAGCTGGCGTATCTATTTTCTCTCCTATGCTGCAGAAGTTTTGTTGGTAACCCTTACACATCCTCCATACTGTTACAATCGCTCTCTTGCGATTTACATATTTTTGGAGCTATGAAGAAAGACATTTGGGGCCGTCGATTTGGTTCGGAGCCGGCCACGGTGGCCGAGCGGTTCTAGGCGCTCAGTCCGGAACCGCGCGACTGCTACGGTCGCAGGTTCGAATTCTGCCTAGAGCATGGATGTGTGTGATGTCCTTAGGTTAGGTAGATTTAAGTAGTTCTAAGTTCTAGGGGACTGATGACCACAGATGTTAAGTCCCATAGTGCTCAGAGCCATTTGAACCATTTGCTTCGGACGAAGAGATGCATGTCTGGGTACAACCATGGTTCCCAAGGCAACCGCAAACATTTTTCCGTGAAGGCACTGAGGATCTTGCCTCACAGTGGGATAATGTATTACCAGTTATGTCGATTACTTTTGAAATGATAAACGGTTTACTTACTTTTTCCCGTCTGTGTCGTTTTCAATTGACTGCCAGTCATGCTTCCACACAACGGGAAATTAAAAGAGAGAGTGATGAGTGATGAAGTTCTTTCTTCTCGTGAATGGAACAAGAAGTGAGGGAAATGGTTGTGGTGCACCACGTTTCTGTCGCAAGCAGTAAGGTGATTTTCGAAATGTCAGGGTTTACAGTTTAGGAAAATAGCATAATCTGTACAGACAGGCATCTACACAGTTACAGGTGTACTTTGATTAGTTTAGAATAGCAGTCTGCCATGTATTTTTGGTACGAACCATTCCGGAATTTGCATGAAGCGATTTAGGAAAACCACGAAAAACCTAATCCAAGATGACCGGATGAAGATTGGAAACTTCATCTGTTTAATACAGTGCTAACTACGTCGGTTAATCCCTAGTGTACAGTACTGATCTGAAAATTACTTTCATAACAATGTAAAAGACCATTGCTACCATGTTCACTCGTTTCGCACTACAAGTCACTAAACACGTTACACAGACTGCGCGCACGTTGTTTCATAATGTAACGCTACACAGACTGTCAGCAGACCATAGCCACGAGGTATGGTTCCCATTTCGTGTACAGCAATTTCTCATTTGCTAGACCGAAAAACTGAGTCATCATTCTTATACAATGTGCGAAGTGTTCAACTCAGAAAGAGGATAAGGTTTAAGTATTACATAGATTACGTATTTTTTGGGACTAAAGAAGTAAAAGCAAAAACAGAGAAAAAAAAACATTTGAAAGAAATAATGTGAAATGATAAATGATTTAACATTATTCTCATTCTTCTTCCTCTTGTTATTATTTACGCCGGGTATATTTTTTTATCAAGCCCCTTACTCTGTGTTGTTAAAGTAATTTTCTAATACATAGAAAATATTGTTATAACTGCTTTTTTAAATACGTTAGTTTTAGTAACCTACTAATTACTTGGGAAAGTTTTATTCCTGAGTTCTATTTTTTTGTTTCTGGGTAAATATGAGTTTAGTCTAGATCTTTTTCCAAGGTAATTGACAAAGATGTTTTGGAATAATTATCAATGCTATTTTTCAAGTGTATAGCTGAGTGGTAAACAAACTCGACTTTTGTGGTTAAAATCCCCGGTGTTTTGAACAGAGTTTTTACAACGAGCTCGATTGCTGTTTTTGATTATTATTCTTATGGTCCTTTTCTTTAGTTTGAAACTGTGTTCATATATTAAGCATTTGTTTGTCAGAAAATAATTCCATAGCTGAGACCTGAGTGTTTCAAAAAATGGCTCTGAGCACTATGGGACTTAACATCTATGGTCATCAGTCCCCTAGAACTTAGAACTACTTAAACCTATCTAACTTAAGGACAGCACAAAACACCCAGCCATCACGAAGCAGAGAAAACCCCTGACCCCGCCGGGAATCGAACCCGGGAACCCAGGCGTGGGAAGCGAGAACGCTACCGCACGACCACGAGATGCGGGCCCTGCGTGTTTATTTGGACAGTATGTAACTGAAGGACTTTGACTATTTCATACTGATTACAGGACTCAAAGGGTACATTTGGCTGAGTATTCTACACTGAGGAACTACGTTATTGTGATTTGATTCCCATAAACATATTGCTAAGAGTTTAGTGCAATCAGAAGCTTGTGTTTTTCCTGCTCCTTGTGCCCGATGGCCAGAACGAGTCATTCGCTATTCCTCTTTTTCCTAATGACTGTTGTTGCTGCTTTAATAGAAAGTTATGGTCAACAGTATCTAAGACCTTAGAAATATATAAGAATACATCTGTGGCATACTCATCATAGTGAAGAACATCAAGTACCACTTCTGCGCATCCTACTTCAGTTTATTCTGTAGTATCACTTCAGAACACAAAGCCAGTCAGTTAAAAGGTTGTATTTTTTCAAGTACTTCATTAATACATCTTTCGTAATTCATTATATTATTTTTGAGAGAGAAACAGTAGTGACAGTTTTCTATGTCTTGTGCATTACCTTTATGTAGGAAAAGAACAACTTTTGCCTGTTTTCAGTACAATGGGGAATTCCCCTGATGCGAATGAATCATTTATTGCGTTTTCTTAAAGGCGCTTGTATACCCATTATGCATTGTTTCAACACACATCTAAGGCTACCGACTTCTTATTTTTCAAGTTTTGTACACTTTTACTGGCTTCGTGGTCTGTGGCTAGTAGTATTATCACTGTACTTAGCGCATAACTGTATAATAATTTGATCACGATCTGAGTTGAGCTTATGTACCTGCCTCATAAGATGGCTACTCTTTAAGCTTCATGAGTAGATGAAGTCTTTCGCTACGGTTTATGGCTCTTTTATCCCGTCAAATTCGGAAAATCTCAAACTTTCGCCGGATTTCTCCTATACTCTCCGTAGGGAAGATCACTTGGGGCTACTCTTACCATAAATTTGAGAGCCACTTGTTGAAAGCTTGAACTGTATCAAAATTTTAAGTGACAACAGTGATGAGATCATTTTCTTATCCAAAGCGCTTGGTATATCACTTGAAAACATTTGAGCAAACCATGACAAACAGACCAAGGACTGAACGAATTCTTCGCATAAACGAGATTAGTGGCCTACGCACTGTTACCGTTCAACAACCAATCCCCTTTGGTATCCACGTCCTCTGTAGCCCACGTTTGGTGCCTGTGAGACGCACACATTATTTTTGTTGGACAGTTCGTCGATTTGGTGCCATGACGTAGGTGGCAGACGGCTCGTTGCAGCGTGATTCTCGCGCTAATATAGTCTAGTGGCCGGTGCGGCGTGGCGGAATGGCGAGGCGAGCTCTTTTAGTGCCAGACTGCGCGCGGTTAAGCGCCTGGTCGCGTATGCTCGGTGGCAGTCACTCTGCCACGGGTGTCCCGTACTGGCAGAGGAAACGTCGGCAGTGTAGGTCGAGGTCTCCACTTGCAACTCGATTTCGTACACTTTCATCAGATACTGCCCATTGATGTCAAATGGCGTGCGCCTTTGAGGCAGTTGTTCGATGAGGAAATAATGTGGCACAGTTAGTAGTACATTGGGCTGGAATGCGGTAGTAGTGGACGTAGATTAATGAGGGTGCATACTACTTTCAGACTATATCTCCGCCGCTCTCGAATAGCAAGTGGAAGAAATGATGTGCTTTCCTACGAACTCTCATTTCTCTTATAACGATGCTCATTTCTCTTTACGAAGAGGACAGTCACCAAATATTTTCGCATTCGGAGGAGAAAGCTGGAGAATAAATACCGTAAATAATTTTCGCAGCAAGAAAAGTGCTTTTTCTTTGACGATTGTCACCCCAACTAGCCTGTCATATCCCTAACACTCTCTCCCTATTTACTCAAAGTACAAGACTAGCACATCCTCTTTTAACTCTTTCGATATAAACAGTCAATCCTATCTGGTAAGGATCCCACACCATGTAGCAGTACTACAGAAGAGGACCGAGAAGAGCAGTGCAAGCAGCATCTTTTAGTAGATTTGTAGCACCTTCTAAGTGCTCTGCCAACAAAACGAAGTTCATCTTTTCTTTGTGATAGTTCCAATTTAAGTTGCTCGTAACTGTAATTTCTAGGTGTCTAGTTCTTTCGACAACCCTGAAATTTGTGTGTATCATCGTGTAACGGAAATGCAAAGGAATATTTTTGACACTCATATGAATGACCTTATACATATCAATGTTCAGGGTTAATTGCCCTATTTCCCGCTGTGCAGATACCGTGTCTAAATCATTCTGTAATTATTTTTTATCTTCTTCTGATTTTGCTAACAGATAAATGGATACATAATCAGCAAAAACCCTAAATCGTTGATTTAACTTAAGAACAGCAGAGGGCCAGTCATGCGTCCTTGGAGAACCTCAGATATCACTTCTGCTCGACTGGATGACGTACACCTCAATTATTACGAACTTTGATCTTTCTGAGAGGAAATCCGAATCAGTTGTAAAGCAGAGGCGATATTGCATAGGCACGCGATTTGATTAGAAGCTGCTGTGAGGACCGGTGTCGAAAGCCATCTGGAAATCTGGAGATATGGAGTCAACTTCAAACCCTCGTGACGGTAGCTATCATTACTCCGTATAAGTGAAGAGCCAGTTGTGCGTCACCAGCATTGTATTTTCTGAATCCGAACAGAACGTTTTCTTTGAGAATTTCATGATATTAGAGCACAATATACGTTCTAGAAACATTCTAAAAGTGGAGCTCAATAATATCGGTTTGTAATTCAGCGGTTTACTTCAATCTCCTTTTCTGCGTATTGCCGGGACATGTACAATTATCCAGTCTTTATGTACGGATTATTTCTTGGGCGATGGCTCTATGTGAATGTGACTGCAAAAACGAATTTATATGACTAGCGTTCTCTGAAACTAACGTAACTGGTATCCTATATTCTCTGGAATATTTTACTTTATTACTTGACTTTAGCTACTTTGCTACGCAATGGAAATCTATTTCAGAAATACTCATATTGACAGTTGTTGCTAACTCGAATCCTGGAACCTTTACTATATCTTGTTTAGCGAACGAATGCTTCAAACTGTGTTCACTGTCGTCAATAACATTACCATTGCTATCACGCTGTGAAGCTACCGATTTTGTCTCGCCACTGGTATGCACACTGAAGGAAAAAAATCGCAACACCTAAAAACAATTAATGTAGACTAATGAAAGTTCGGGAAAAGGTTTTCAAGGCAACATATTTAGATGATTAACACTGCAATATCATAGGTTAATGCGAGTACAAGATAAACCATTGTAAATCTAAATTCCCGGTACTTTGAAACCGGTGTAACCACTTGAATGTTGAATGTAAGCATACAAACGAGGATCTGTCGATCTGTACTGGTGGCGGATGTCAGTTTGTGGGATGGAGTTCCATGCCTGTTGCACTTGGTCGGTCCATGCAAGGACGGCCAATGCTAGATGCGGATAACGCTGGAGTGGTCGTCCGATGATGTCTCATGTGTGCTCAACTGGAGACAGATCTGGTGATCGAGCAGGTCAAGGGCCATGTCGAGCATTTTGGCTTGGAAGAGCGGTATGTGGGCCAGTGGTATCCTGTTTGAAAACACCCCGTGGCGTGTTGATCATCAATGGCAGCCCCAGAATGACTTACAAATTTGCAGTCATGGTGTGCGGGGTAATCGTGAGAGCCCTCCTGCTGTCATTCGAAATCGCATACAAGACTGTAACTTCAGGCCTAGGTCCAGTGAACCTAGCACGGAGACAAATTGGTGGCAGGCGCTAAACTTGCCTCTTCCTAATCAACATACGGCCATCAATGGCACCGAGACAGAACCAGCTTCCATTAGAAAACACAGTAGATCTCCGATCTGCCGTCCAATGAGTGGTCGCTTGACACCACTGACGTCGCAAGTGGCGATGGTTCGAGATCAGAGGAATACACGCCATAGAGCATCTGGCTCGGAGCTGTCCTTGACGTAACCGATTCGTAACAGTTCGTTGCGTCACTGTGAAGCCAACAGCTGCTCAGACTGATGCTGTCGATGCAGTACGACGCGACAGAGCCATACAACGAACACGACGGTCTTTCCTCTCGGTTATGTCGCCTGGTCGTCCGATCCCGGTCTTTTTGCGACAGCGCATTCTCGTGATCACTGCTGTCACCAATCACGTACAGTGGCTACATTCTTGCCATGTCTTTCTGCGATACAGTAGAAGGAACGTTCAGCTTCTTGTAACCCTATGACACGACCTCATTGGAAATGAAATGAGCGTTTGGCGTCATTGGCCGGGGGGCCTATTACATTCGACGCCACATTGGGCGACCTGCGCGCTGGATGGGTATGAAGGGATTATGAAGACAACATAGCACCCACTCCCTGAGCGGAGAAAATCCCTGACCCAGCCGGGAATCGAATCGGGGCCCCTTAGGATGGCAGTCTGTCACACTAACCATTCAGCTATCGGGGCTAAGTCAATGAGGTGTTGATAATGGCGTCTTTGTCACCTTAAAGGCATTCTTGACGAAAGTCAACTCACCACGCCCAATCACAAAGGTAAATAACTCTTACGATCTTTACAGCGAGTGCATCCTCATAGTGACGCTACCAGCGTCACTCTTAATCAGAACTGGCATGAAATCTGAATAGACATCACCCTTGAAACGTAGAAACATGCCTGCTAACTTTCTTTTATGTCACGCAACTCCTTCTTGGTGCTGCGTTTTTTTTCCATCAGTGTATTTATTGCTGGTGAATATAGGTAACTTGATACACAAAATCGTGGTTTAATCTACTCTTTATTCTTGCAACTAATGACACTGCAAGGTATGCAGGAGAGCTTCTCTGAAGTTCGGAAGGTAGGAGGCGAGGTACTGGCGTAATTAAAGCTGTGAGGACGAGTCGTGAGTCGTGCTTGGGTAGCTCAGTTGGGAGAGCACTTTCCCTTGAAAGGAAAAGGTCCCGAGTTCGAGTCTCGGTCCGGCACATAGTTTTAATCTGCCAGGAAGTTTCAATGACACTGCCGTCGGTGCTGTATTTATATTCATATAGATCATTCTCTTTCAATACCTGTTATGAACTAAGCTATTTGTAAATAATAAGAACGCTTAAGCAAGTATCATAAGTCCTTATGAACGATCTGTATGTGGAAATTATCTTTAGGAACATGCATAAGAGTATGACTTCGTGACTAGGCAGTAAGCGTGTTTGAATGCTTCGTGGAGGGAACGGGGAAACAGGGATCAACTCTCGTTACTGCTGGGGATTTATCTTTGTTGGGGGAACTGGAAGCAGGTGCCCTCAGCCTTTAGAGGCCATTGAGGAGTTCTGTGAATAAGAAACAGCTCCGCAAAGTTCATAAAGGTGACGACGGCTGGGAGAGAGTTGGCCGGACCACACAACTTCCACGCTGCATCCAAATAACGCACCAGGATGAAATGGCAGGCAGTTAGCCTTACGCTATTTTCAGCGTCTGATGGCGGAGTACCTTTCAACAAGCGTAACAAGCACATCATACGGTGTCTGTCCGTCCCACACTGTCGGATTCATATCGAGAAACTATTTTTTCTGCATTAAAAGTTATCTCAATTTTCAAGTAGACTGTAACAGGATAAACGCAATGACATTCAGTCTTCGCTGAGTCAAAGTTGAGAGAAGACTCAAAGCGAGTACGTTTGTTGTGGTAAAGATCACTTCAAAACTGAGTATTTCTTTTTTTTATTTTAGAGACACTCCACTTCCTGTGAAACACGATGATTTCCGCTTTTATAATTTTTGTATCCATTTATCTTCCAATAGTAATGTGTCATCTCCCAGGAATGCCGTTATTATTTCTGTAAAATATTGTACAAACTTTTTGCTTAGTTTCTATTTTAATTCTAAAAATGTTAGACTGGTAATTATTTAGTTATAGTTGCTCAGTTTACGCTATACTACTTCAACTGTTCAAGTGTACAGGGTGGCCTAGTGTTATGTGTTATACTGCTTGACAGCTTGAAATGACCAGCAGTTGCTTATGTTTTAGTTATTAGTCTACCTAAATAAGTTAGTTTTGTAAAATCTGGACATATTGATAATGATACATATGTTTTGTAACGTTTTAGAAAAAGAAAAAAGGGAAAAATGAATTTTTGAGTGGGCAGGTTGCGAAACCAATTGTGAGCAACTCACGCCTTTAAGATTTACGCTTTGAGTTTAATGTGCACAACATAATTTAATATCGCTACTTTTACTGTCCCTAAAGTGGGAATTTACACGTATAATATTTAATTTGGTGTCTAAGAGAAACTATATTGCATTTAAACATGTTAATTTATTCATTAAAAACATCAGTCATATGCAGAAATAATGAAAAAATCTGAAGTGCTTTACAAACACATATTTTAGAAATTTTAATTAGTAGCTTTAATTGATCAGCAGTGGTAATCGACAGGAAGAGAATGCGTGCCCTGCTGACGCTAATTTCGACCAGGAAATACTTTACAAAGCAAGTGAGTTCCACACGAAAAAACAGTGATTGTAAACCTGGTGACTAATTGCAAAGCTCACACATTCAACACACCAAGGCCGATTCTGAGGCATGTACTCGTACAGAATTCTGCAAGTATGGACCATAAAAGTCCTATGACACCAGTGCTGCTGCTTGTGCTCACCACAATTATAGACGTCTGTAATAGTGAACGCTGCCGTATTGTGAACGGCCCTCGAGTGAAAATGAGGGCACATTGCTACTGCTGCAACTCTGCTCCCTGCATGTCTGCTAAAAGGCACTGATCTCCGATTCCCACATAGGAGCACAAGATGCTCATATCCCCATATCCCCGTAAGAAGTACGGATGCGATCCTTCTCCACGTCTCCTAAGAAGTCTCTAAATTTTTTGAGTATCCTAACGCCCTGCTCTCCCTACCTGCTGAACCGTGGCTGGCCGCCAACTGTGCAAAATGCAAAACAAAGCGGTCGATTGATGAGGATCTTCGTTCACACGTTGTCCTGTCAAAAGCCGTACATCGTGATATGACGCCACACTACAGAACGCCCTCCTACTACTAAAAAGCGACCACTTCGGCGGCGTCTGTGAGAAGTCACTGATTAATAATGTATCAATGGGACGTATCACGGTAGCTAGTTTTGCATCACAAGTTCTCTGACATTCCACCTGCCGTTCACGAGGCTATTCTGTTATTTTCTGCAGGCAGTGTTATTTTCCTAAATTTTTCAGATGGCTATCCGAAAAGGAAGTTCGAAAAACATGAAAAAGCTGCACACTCCAGCTGCTACTGTCGCCACTCTGGCCCATTCAGGCCACTGGGCAAAGCGAGAAAGTAAAAGTACTCAACAGCCACTACCAGCAGCGCGGCCTGGCACCCACGCTTCCGCGAAGTCAACACCTGAGGCACCGGCCTCTTCTCACGTCAAAGACCTGTTTGTTGTTGCATTCTCTGTCCGACCCGTATCATGCATAGCGCCTTTCCACGAGCACAAAAGCATCCAGGAACTAGTGAGTCCAGCACCATGTAGAATGAAAGGAAATGAAGGTACATAGCTCTCAGAATTTACAGTCACTGTGATTCTGCATATTTAAATAAAGACATTCCCTACGGAACCTGGTCCAATATCATTCTCTAATTACAGAGGTCTAACATGTCGATAAACAAATATATACAATACGTATTTGTAAAGAAAGCAATATATGCTGAAGTTATCTTTAGTTATCCCTAATATGACGGTCCTCACAGATAACAAATTTGTCAAGAATGGGTAAGTGTACAATACAGTGCGGTGCATACGATAATTCTTAAGATACTGTAATTACAAATCATCAAAGAGAAAAACCAGGTTATAACACTCATTTACATTGATCACATTCCTGGATTGATGATGGGCGGAAGGCAGATTCCATGTAATACATTATCTGATGTTATTAAAGGAATATACACAAATTCCTTAATAGAGTAGAAGGAGTCGGCAACCAATAAATTGTTTAGGTTATCCATAAACTGAAAGTTCGATTGTAGATAAACTTTTTATGGCTGCTGGCAAGTGATTGAAACTGTTTGTTTCTGAATAATGGTCGCCTTTCTGGACGAAAGTGAGTGAGTTTGAATCTTGATGAAGATTAGTCTTATTGCTAGTGCTGATTCCATGAACTGCACTGTTGGTTTGAAAAAATGGATATATTATTTGTGACAAATATCAATAAGGGATAAATACACTTGTGTGCAAAACGTAAGCACGAGAGTAACTTCCGCCAAGTAACATGGCTCGATGAAACTTGAAACGTACTTACAAAAAACTAGTACAGTCCAGTACAGTGCAGAACAGAAGGTAAATAAAAGAGATACGCAATGACACGAACAGAAATGACACTCTTATTCTAAGACAATGGTTATACTGAAGTCATCGCGATCTATGGTGTACATTTCAAAAGGCGGGACATGGTTCCTAAGAGAGTGTGTGAGCACCAGGTACGGTAACGTACGCTCTGAAACGTGGTCCCATGCTGGCCACAAGATTCGTAAAGTGTTCTTCTAGTAGGGCATCCCATTTCTCCACCATAGCGGCTGACAACTGCTGGATGGCCGTTTGTGCACGTGGATGTGCTGAAATACCTTTCCCCAATGCATCCCACACGTACTCGACGGTATTTCAGTCGGAAGAAAGGGCAGGCCAACCCATTCTCCGAATATCCTCAAGATCCAAGAGCTGCATTTCCTGCGCAGTTCCCAATACCATGAATAGAAATGAAATCAGCGCTGAATACAGCCCTGAAATTTCGTAAAGGACTACAGCGCCACAATAACGTTGACAGATGACTGTACTATTTTCAAAGATTTAGAGGTCAGTGCATCCGCACAACACCATGCCTCTCACAACAATAGCACCCAGGCCACCAAAACGATCATGTTTGACAATGTTCCTGAGTGCTTTAAGACTTCCCACCTCTCGCCATATGATGAACTTTTAACTCACCGGTGGACCGGGTGGCATGTTTTACACCACATATGTCGCCCCAGACTGAGCAGTGTGTTCTGTGAAGGATGTGACTAATAATGGGTGTAGCGGTCTTATGAGGACAAGGAAAAGTGGAACGAAACAAGTAATGGGAAAGGCCTTGACTCATACAGAGGTGTCATAAGAACAGTTGAAATAATCTCAACACATCTGTGAAGACTCACCTTATTTAGTTATTTATTGTGTGTAAAACCACATAAATTAACATCGAACTAACTACGACATGTCATTTAATACATGACGCTGGTGTCCAATAGAGAAGTCAGTTTTACTTGTAGTAGAACCTACAACAAACTTCGTTGTGCCATTCCATCTGTGATAACATTGAACCATAGGCGCGGCAGCTTAACGCCGAGACGCAATCCAATTAGCTTAAGCGGCTAATCGCAGTGGCGGGCTCTGGAGTTTCAGATTAATGGCAGGATGACAAACCGTTGACGTCTGCTTCTAATCGCCTCTGACACTCCCCCAGGGTTTCTGATCGGTGCTGCGAAGCTTATCTCGCAGCATCCAGTTGCAATAATTCTAGTATTCTTTTTCAATTCCACTGCTCGGAAAAGAGAACTTTGGCGTTGCCCTGGCACATAACTGAAAATACATATCTTCCTCTTCTTAATCACAACATTCCAGGTGTACTGGACACAAATAGGTAGTAAAAATATTATTTTAGACGGTATTATTCAAGGATGGATGTGCCTAAGAACCAAAAAGAAATGTGATTAAAACCAAAGTTTAATACAGAATTATGTGCTAAAAATATAAAAGCCAGGCAGCTATCAAGATTCAGAGAGACAAATATTTAGCTCAAATGCAGCACATAGCTTTAGTAATAGCCACATTGCGGTCTGTGTGGACGTTAAGAAAACAGGAGAAGAGCTCCAAGTATCCTTCAGATGATGTGACTGCAATCATCCTGGGGGTCGAGCTGGAGTTACTGAGCACTATAGTTTGCATGCTGTTCTTGAAAGATTCTGTTGATGACACATAACTTTCAGTCATGTTTACAAGGTAAAAAAGTTCTGAATGGAAACAACAGTATATGTGAATCACACATTTTAATTATGGTCACACAAATTTCAATTTCAATCAGTTGAGAAGTATACGCATTCACTAGTATATAAAACCTCTGACACAAACACACACGTGCGCGCACGCACAAATACAGACACATACACACACACACACACACACACACATTATCATGACTTCTATTTGGAACAAAATGTCAGAAATGTGGCTGTTGTTTCCATATTTTAGCATAATTCGTGACATTTGACTGGACGAACGTTTATCTAAGAACCTGTAATTAATGGGGCTGTAGAGTTCTGACACACAGTACATTGTTGTCGGACTACTGATGATGTCATCAAGCATGTCACCATGCACTGTTACGAGATTTCTCGCCTTTCTCCATCGCCTCTGATACACAGTGGAAATAAGCCAACAGAACCTATGTATAAAATGGTGGCAAATTAAAAAAACTAGCAGGAAATTCAAAGTAACACAGTTTTTCTTCACTTCTTTGAGAAACGTTGTGAGTCTCTTCTTCGCTCTCAGAGCCAAAGGAACTGACACTTCCACAGTTTCCCAAAACATTTTCTAATAACTCATGTAGTTGACGTTCATTTTCTTCATAAGACACCTTGAGAAATATACAATCTAAACATAAATCAAAGAATACTATAAATAGCTACATATCATAAACTTACTGAAGAATCCAAAATGTAACACCAATTACGAGGTCAGGTGTGATTTACCCCAACCACCCCTGCACACGTGTATATCCCGCTGACGCGGCCGCAACATTAAATTCAACACTGCCGTTCGCAGCTCTCTTCCTTACGTACAGCTACTGTGACGACAAGTTTGCGTGGCAACAATGGCATTCAATAATCTGGGCGTATAAACTTCTTGGGTATAACGTACCCGACTTCATTCATGCCAGGTTAACGGCTTCATCGTTAGTTACTTTATTCTTAAAAAGTCGAACCTGCCACTTAATTTGAAGTCCAATTAACTTTTCACAGAATAGCTTCTTTTTATATGAACATTTACCACTTTAATGGTCATTCATCATTTGGCTTGAGGTTAATTTTCGTTCAGTCATTTAAATTGAAACTATACAATTTCATTTGAAGTAAAAATAATCAGCTTTTACAGTAATTTCAGTTACCAGTGACTATAGTTGCATATAGCAGGCCAAAACGTCAAAGATGCGCGGCTTACAGACGGTATAAGAGTTGCAATCTTTCGGAGTACAATGCCATTACAGAAGTTTTACTTTCCCAAAAACTGTTTGAGATTCGATGACAAGACCACCCAGAGACTGACCACCCAGAGACAAGACCACCCAGAGACTGACAATTGGGCTGCTATAAGAGATATTTTTGATAATTTTGTTGACAATATTCAATACCATTGTATGCTTTTTGAAAACTTTACTATTGATGAGATGCTGTTGTCTTTTCGAGGGCCATGTCCTTTCTGCTTATACATTCCAAACAAACCAGCCAAATATGGCATAAAAATACATTTTGTAGATGCGAAAACACTGTATATCCTCAAACTAAAAGTATACGCGGGAAAACAATCACCAGAGCCTTACCAGTTAATAAGAACAAGTTGGAATTTGACTTTCGATAATCGTTTACAAGTTACTCTCTTATGATTCATCTCTTGAAATAACATCCGTTGACTTCTGTCCGCACAGTCAGTAAATCCGTGGCAAGTTTACCTGAGATTTTTTTAAAAAGGAACAGAAGTAAATAACTCTTGATTTGGGTTCCAGAGTGACGCTACACTGGTGTCCTATGTACTCTTATGTAACTTTGCACCATGGTAAAAATATAGGCCAATTGACAGACGAAAAAAGAAAACCAGAAATGATTATTTATTATAAGACAACTAAAGTCGGCGTCCATGTCGCAGCCGAGATTTCATTCGTAATTTAGGTTTGAATCTGATAAATGATAATCTACGCATTAGGCAACAAAACGTACATATCCAAGGGAAAATCGAAAGAGCATTATTGCTGATCAGCTGGGAGAACCTTCATCGTCAGTTTCCAAAAAATGGCTGGTAGATATGTCAGTTGTGGTGACTGTACTGAAAAAAAGGGTAGGAAAACAAAACATTGTTGTTCGAAGTGTGTGAAGCCAATGCGTATGGAGCACGCAATATTTGTGTGCGGAGAAGGTGCTGATTTGTAGGTGTAATGTTAGTGCTCTGCTGTTTTATCTAATAATACCTTATAGTTATTTTTTCTGTTTTATAATTAAAAGATAAGATAACTATATTAATTAACCAAAGAAGCTGTAATTTTGTACAGATTTTATATGAAAAAATATAAACATCTAAACTCTATTTGGTCATCAAAGTTTGGGGTATCTCCTGCTCATCTCATAGGTGGTGTAGCAGTTTGTCACCTCATTCACACTGGGTTCAAGCACTCAATCGTTGTATCACCTAACAAGTTACCTCCAACTCAATGTAAATGGCAAAAGTATAATATGATTTAACTGAAATAGGAGGACTTAGGGGATTGTTGTTTTACAGAATAAAGTAAATTTGAAATGAGATATTCAATTAGTAGCTAATGACAAAAACATACATCTACTGCAACTTACATCCATATTGAAGCAATTCCAGAAAAAGAAGAAAAAGACAATTCAATATCGCATATTTCAAAGAGGTGATTCAGGCAAGAGGTGATGAATGACGAATTAAGTAGTAAATTTCATACAGAAGAAGTTATTTAGCGAAATGTTTATCAGACTTCAAATGAAAACGCAGACTCGATATATAAATAATAAAGTAACTAATGAAGGAGCCCTTAAAGCACTTGATCACTGCATCACCAAATAAGCCGCTTCAGCTTCATCTAAATAGCAAGAAATTAACTGCATGAATTAATTGAAACAGGAAAATGGAGAGTTTTGTTCTTACACAGAATGAAAACAATTTTTAAATACAATATTTCAATTATTATAAACAAAAATATAGCTTATAGCGAAGCTTACATCCATGTCGTGTCTATGTCTGAAGAAGAAGAAGTAAAAGTCAATCAAGTGTCGCGTATTTCACTATGAGCACAATTGTCAGATAACAAAGAATGATATAACATCAGTTTGTCAAAAATATTTGTTTTTCTAAGACCTTGCCTTTACTTAAGTACAACCAAAAGAGAAAATTTTTTTAACTCTTCATTCAGTAGAATCGACATATACTCGCAAACATTTTAAATGAAATAGTAGTAGCAACCGTTATGTAGTTGCCCTCATGAAGGAGTATCATTTGACAATGTTATTACGATATCCCTTCAGGATTATTTAATTAGGCTCATGGTTTCAATAGTGTGTCCTTTCTTTACCAAAATATAAATGTTACATATGCTACGTAATAATCCAAAACACGGGACCTTAAGTAGGTCTATGATGTCACAATCGAGGATTAAAAATGAAAACTGTCTCTCACTGCCTCCCCTGGCAGTATTTCAATAATGGATGATATACTACTGTATTTGAGAAATTCTGCAACTGCTCAAATATCTTTTTAAGATATTTGTTATTACAGTCTTAAATGCAAATATTCACATTCGATTACCAGTTTTGAGCATATCTAAGGTCATGTCCAGATGAATAAAAAAATATTGTTATATCACTCTTATGAAAAAAGAAAAATTAAAATGAAATCATTTAAAATTGTATCGGAATACTGAAGTTAATTGATAGCTGTAAAGTAGTATCTGAAAAATAATAAGCAGTGAAAAAGTCTCAGTTCTTGGAAAAAGGTGAACTTACTTAAAGTTGTACAATAAAAGGTAACAACACGAAAGTACACTTGTGAGAATATTGCATGGCATCTAGCATTATTGTGAACCCACTATGCAAGATACAGTTTCATACGTCAAGAATGATATCTGGGAGTGGGAGGAAGGTGATAGGGGGAGAGAATGGAAGTACTGAAACTCTACATTATAATATAACGAGAATGAAGCCGTACCTGTTGACAGGTCGCGATACGTCTTTCACATGTCATCTTTGACCCTTAGGGTGGACATGTCGTTTTGACGTAAACAAGTGGCAGTGTGGGGAGTGGGTCGGACGGCGGCAAGTGGCGGTGCAGGAAGGGTTCATCAGGCATGGTATGTGGTGATTAAAGCCATGCGATTTCTCTATCGGACGATTAGTCTTCGGTATTCCGCTTGGGGACGCGTGTCTGAGAATAAGTTTTCATCCTGGTGGCTCCGAAGGACATTTCAACTTCGGAAGTGCGTGGTAGCAGCGTCTCGGTTAAGAGGAAGGGTACTTTCTTAGAACTATGGTGAGGTACCTTACTTCTGTGAATGAATTTGGAGATTCACAAAGTGTTCCTTTCTATTGTCTTTCCCATCGCGTCACCATTTGCATATGCGCCTTACCCGACCTTTCGGCTATTAGAACTCTAAAAATACTGCCTCAATTTTTCTGCTTGCATAAGTCAAGATTCTGGCTATGTTGTGTGCGCGTTCAAGAGGCCTGCATGTGTTTGTATCAACTGCTTGCTATACTAGTGTAAAAATTTGATTTTTTTGTAATTAAGATGTTCTGTGTTTTTACCTGCTTATGTATGATAGCTTTGTGGACCCTTTTTTAAGTTACCTCATTTGTTACTGTGAATGGCTTTGATGCTTACTAGTTAAGTTGTTAATTCTGCGAAAAAAGGATTTGTGCCAATTGCTTGGTATTTAAGATACTATCTGCTAATGTAATCAAAGATCGTTTGCCATCCGTTTGCACCCACACAAATCTTGTTGATTTTTCATCCAACATGGCGGCTCCCTGCTATCGTTACACCATCGGGCATTGTCTTGAAACTGAATTGTGGTCGGTGGGCGAATCTTTTTAGCTCATTGTTGAGATTTTGGTGTGTGGCCAGCAACAAGGCCTCGATTTTTTCTTTTTTCTGCTGTTAATACTGGAAAGCTTGGTTTCTGACTCTGTATTGGTATATGGGTATGTAGTTACAATCGTAGCTATATTGCGTCCATTTCCATGATTGAGGCATTAAAGGTCATTTCTTTTTTGATTATTTGTTGAACTTAAGGATCCTTTCTCCTGTAAGGTAATACTAGTAGCTACTAGCGCCATGTGCAGAATCATATCGATTATCCGGGAGGTGTCTACATCTGATGTTTATATCTGGTTTACGTTGAATAACAACCTGGTTGCAACCGGTTGGATTCTGAGGTCATGGATTGCCCTGCCTCTTGATCAACAGTATTCGAGTGGGAAAAAAGAACCAAAATAAAAATCTCTACACGTCAATGTATCTGTCTTGGTTTTGTCAGGATGGTTCCTTTGAAAGGGCATCACCGATTTCTTTCCCCATCCTTGACACAATCCGAGCTTGTGTTCTGTCTCTAATTATCTCGAAGCCGACGGGACGTTAAACCCAGCCTTCTTTCCTCCTTTCCCACTGTCTAACGTCAAAGAGAATAAGGACATACACAAGAACTACACACTCAAAATTTCCATTGGAGGAAAACGCAGTATATTATTTGGTAACAACTCTCTCCGAGTCCGTTTAGCTCCTTAGACAACTGGTCCAGCGAATTAGTTGGGTCACGTTCTGTTAGATAGCCTCTTCCTACACTGTGCATGTACGATCGCTCAGCAGCAACACCTGCCAGGAAAAACACACAGTTGATTAAAACAGTTCCCACCCTCATTCACCAGAGCGCACTACTAAAAACTGTCTACGCTTCCAACACAGACATAAGAACTTCACTAACCCCCCTGATAACAAACTTCCGAAATACACAACTCCACACCACCTCCGCCCCTGAAGGCTCTAAACCCGCCTCCTGTTCCTTATCAGGACTGCCAACCGCCGGCCGATGTGGCCGTGCGGTTCTAGGCGCTTCAGTCTGGAACCGCGTGACCGCTACGGTCGCAGGTTCGAATCCTGCCTCTGGCATGGATGTGTGTGATGTCCTTAGGTTAGTTAGGTTTAAGTAGTTCTAAGTTCTAGGGGACTGATGACCTTAGAAGTTAAGTCCCATAGTGCTCAGAGCCATTTGAACCATTTGAACTGCCAACCGACTCAGCTTCTCCTACTCCACAATTATTTTATTTCGCAAGCCTTTGGGCCAGTCAACCTCCAGAGGAGCAAGTAGACACTTCAGATGGCCATTTTCTGGTAATGCTCGTAGTACTACTGTAAAGCTTGCGGAGACTTTCAGGAGTTTATTTCCTAAAACGCATTAGGAAGTGCCAGCCTACCAGTGGGAAACATTGGCATTTGAAAACCTCCGGATCTGGCCAGGCCAGCATACTTCATTCAGATTAAGCGATGATCAGACTCTTGTCAGCAGGTAGAAAGGCAGTTCTCGTCCACCAGTAACCGGGAAGCCGTCGCTGTTGTTCACATCAGCGACCAGAACTCACCGACGCTCACGGACGGGAAATGAAATGTTAGAAAATACGTCAGGATTGGAGTGGTAAGTGTTTATTTAGACAAAACGTAGACCCATATACTCACAATGTAAATAAATGATGTCAGTATGATAGTTTCTAAGGAATATTGGCAAGTGAATGTGCAACGATGTAAATATTTTTGTGCTATGCATGGCATCGGTGTATGGACTTGTAGAGTGTCACACCTCTTCATTGGAACTAATGAAGGAGTGTATGCTAGTGATCAAAAATGTTGTCCTTGTACTCACTTTAAACTTGTCAGCTGGTCCTATGACACTGTATCCAAAGTCACCTTCTCCACATTCTTGGAGACTCAACTCATGAGTCTCTATTGGTGCCCAACTATAGCTGCAAACTCATAACCTGAGTCTTGTTGGCTCCTAGTGAACTCTCTCAGCTTATGAAGGAGGGCGACTGCTTGAGTTCCCACTCTCTGTCCATCCGTCCGTTCTAGCATCCACCCTTTCTCTGTCCATCCCCTCCTCCCCCACCAGCCTAATTATATCATCCCCCCTCTCTGCACCTCAGTTTCCTCTCTCCTCTCTCTGTCGATCTCCTCCAGCCTCCTCTCTCCCTATCCATCCCCACCTGTACATCCCCTCTCCGTCTCATCCTTTATCCATCTCAACATTCACCCATCTGTGCCCATCTAAACGTGTAGCCCTGAAAAACAGCTCTATGAAGGTGGCCAATGCTATTCCCACAGCACACCTGTAATGCTTGGCAGCTTATATGCCTGAGACTTAAAAACCGTCTTTTTCTCCTAATGTCTAGCATCTCTTAACGCTCTAACGTGCAGGTCAGCCTACCCATCAGGCTCGGAAAACCATTTCTTGTCAAAAAAAAAAAAAAAAATGGTTCAAATGGCTCTGAGCACTATGGGACTCAACTGCTGAGGTCATTAGTCCCCTAGAACTTAGAACTACTTAAACCTAACTAACCTAAGGACATCACAAACATCCATGCCCGAGGCAGGATTCGAACCTGCGACCATAGCGGTCTTGCGGTTCCAGACTGCAGCGCCTTTAACCGCACGGCCACTTCTGCCGGCCATTTCTTGTCACTGACACATTGGCTGTGCGGTAAAGCAGGTCGTTTATTCAGTCAGAGACTGTTCCTACACAGCATGTCTTTTATGCAGGAACCCTATGTGGTATGTATGCCTTTGCCTTTATCTCTGCTCTTATTGCAGATAGGAAGCTATGAACCACAGTACTGATACACCCAAAGTTTGCTGTTCATATGTCAGCTTTGGCGGAAATCGAACATATATTGGACACATCTCCTCCACCACCCTTTTTGTCCTCCTCCCCTCAGTCCTTCTCTTGCCCCCTTTGTCCATCTCCTCTTACTCCCTCTCTGTCCCTTTGTGCCTGTCCCCTCTGTGTCTCCAACTTATCTTGCTCCACTCTACATGCCCTACCTTCTCTACCCCTCTGTCCATCTCCTCACTCTCTCTATGACCACCTCCACCTCCCCCTTTTCTTAGTCTACCACTTCCCCTCCTTTCATGTCCATGAAATCCCTGTCTCTTTGTCCACTTCCTCACCCCTTCTTTCAGTCCATCTCCACCTACCTATCTCTGTTTGTCAGTCTCCCCTGTGTAACACACTAGACATGCTAAAAAACGTTGAAATAAATGCTGATTTTTTAAAATCATTTCCTCATTTTTCCCGGCTTATAGTCATAATTATGGTAATAGATGTAGAAGTATACATCTTCTATAATTTGTTTTAACAGAGCCACATTTCTCACACTAGTTCAATTCTAGAAAGTGTCATTGAAGTAGTAAAGGAAAAAAACCAAAGCTACTTTGAAAACATGTAGTACATAAAATGTTGAGCCATAGTGCACGTTCTTCATTATATTTTGTGATACCTATTTTATACCAAACGTAGTACGAGTACAGGATTAAAGTAATAAATCATAATGTTTTTACAGAAACGTCGCCAGTTGGGAAGAGGCACACGTTTCCTATCGTAACCAGCTTTACAATTGTACACGGGGCGAGCAGTTGATCTCGTCAAATGGATGGAGGTTTGAGCCCCTCGGCGGAGCCGTCACCTCTCACCTTTGGCGTGCCCAGAGCGCGGGCTGCCCTCGACGAGACAATGGCCGCCCGCCGCCCCACCTGGGGACAAAGAGCCTGCGGCTGGAGGGTGAGGAGGACGCCACCACTTAACACGGCCGGAACCGTTGCTGCTGAGTGCCGGCTGGCGATGGGCGCTGCTGCCTCCAGAAAACTTTGCGCTCTCAGTTGTGACGCAAGTAAAACACCACTGCGGCTGAATAACGTGTTGAACGTGACCTCGGCCTGCTGGTCAAACAAGGGGACCTTAAGAGCTGCTCTGCCCTCTTCGATTTTCTGGATGCTTATAGAATTTGAAGGCTCGTGAAGGGTATCAGAGTCCTATAACAGTACCCATTCCATCCAAAAAAAACCTGGAAACATTCATCTTTGAACATCAGAAGATTTCCTTTACGAGAGACAATCAGAAACACTAACCAATAAAATATTACTTTTTTTCTGTAAAGGGCGTGACAATAGCTGATCTTCATGTTTTCGGATGTGCTGATAACGGAAAGGTTAATGGAAATGCAAAAATAAGTCTCGTTTTGAATTTACGATAACCTTACATTACTGAGTATGTAAGCTTATGCTTGGTGTTATCCCTTAGAGCAGGGCTTCCCAACTTTTTCAGCTGGCGGACCCCTTCATCAGTCGCAAATCCATGGCGGACCCCTTGTCAGTCAAGAGCACAGTAACTTTAAATATCAGAGCGAAACTCATGGGAACTGAAAGCTTCTTAATGCAAGTGCCATGTTCCCAAAGGACCCCCCCCCCCCCCAAAGTATCAATTGTCTTTGGTTTAGAGATGAATGAAAACAACTTGAAATTAACGATCCAATTTGAATTCCCACTGTATCCAGACACTTATTAGTGGATTCACTCCCTTTGTTCATCACACTATAGCCTGATTAAAATTACTTGGTAACTGAAATTTCACACGCTGGAGCTGCCTTCCTCCAAGAGTAATCAACGCCACGTCCAAATTGTTCGCTGTTGACGAGCTGCCGCTTGTGGTCTGTTCACTTCCACTGTTTGGGTACTGTTGTGTAAGGAGCATGCATATTTCGTAACAGTCTCGTGTGTGTGTGGTTTTTCGTGAAATCCGAAGAAAACTGTTCAAATGTATGTAAAGTCTATGGGACTTAACTGCTGAGCTCATCAGTCCCTAGTCTCACTCACCATTAACCTAATTTTAACTTCCACTAAGGACAACACACACACACACATACGACACACACATGTCTGAAGGAGGACTTGAACCTCCTGCGGGAGAGGTCGCGCAATCCACAACGACATGACGCCCTAGACTGCACGGCCATTCTGCGCGGCTGGAGGTGATTCGGGATACAAACGCATCACGAAAGAAAAGAGGCCAAGGAATTGCCTTTAAAGGACTATTGTGACATATGTTGTGCAATGTGTGGGAATACATTCACCCAGTTTACATGCGTTTCCAAAACCGGATTTCGTAAGCCGATATCCCAGTTCCGCTTTTGGTTGGTCAGGTAAACACTTCAAAATCGGTTGTGGAAATCTGCTTTTATAAAGCCGTCTTCCAGTTCCACAATCGATTGTCGTGCCCATGTAAACAGCTCGGAAAGTCTAGTTATTTTTACGTCTTTGCGTATCTACTGAACGGCAGCTGTCAGTCCATAGCCGGCATCTGGCAGGCGGCGTGGCAGCAGTTTAGCCACAGCAGACAACTTCAGCTACTACTTGGACACTATATCGTGGCAGTCAGCCTCGGCTGTAAACAAATTAGGAAAACAAACAAACAGACACTCTTATTTCCATATAAGAAGACAAAGCATTTCACAGAACGTAAGACTTTTTTTTCTCAAAGGAAACAATTCTGGCAGAGGAGGTTTACCTTTTACAAGGTGGCTCGTGAAAAGTCCTCATTTGTTTACGCTCGCAGCCAGTGTCAGAGTAATAGCAAGTAATTGTAATTGAAGTATAGGCAGGCCATATTTTTAACTGAGAGGACACGGATTATATTATAAAGAAAAGAAATTAACTTTAGAGATCATTTTAATTTTCCTAACAAAAATATCAATGCCAACAGAATTCAATTAATAATTATTTTGTAAATGATAGAAGACAGAAACAAAATTCCTACAGAGTTATAGTTCAGGTACGTTCACCGAGCATCTACGAAGAAAAATGCTTTCTTCTTTACTATAGATGAGTCTGTAGGAATAATAATGGAATCCTAATGTGATGGTTGAGAGTGCGTCTGCTGACACAATTTTGAGAAGTTGGGTTCATTTCTTAACAACTGGAGACGGAGGTCTGGTTCCGCATCTAGACAGCTTCGGTACTTAGTTTTGTGGGCAGCACAGATCGAGAATCCAGATTCACACATGTATGTTGTGACAAACGGAAGAAGTACACGTTTTGCCTTTTCAACAAGGGGGTAGTATTTCTTGTTATCCAAACGGATCCAAAAGTGTGAGTAAGCGTCAATGTCAAAACTTGATTTCAAGGTAGGGTCTATGGCAATTTCTGTCAACAACTCATATTCATTTCATGACAGAATGTTCGGCTTTTTGGATGCAGTGAATGGGTTGACCATCCATTCGAATTTCTGCAGCTTCTCAACTTCAGCTGTTGGTAAATAATGCTCCAACAATGACATCAAGCTTCAGAGATGTTCCAGGATTTGATGAAACAAATTCTTCCCAAGCGCCAATGTTTTGTTTTTCAAAAACTCCTTGAGAAGAGGAAAACACTCGACGTCCCCCTCCTCAACGCTCTCTGGCCAAAAATTGATTTTTCTCTTGAATGCTCGAACTTTGACGATAGCTGTGACCTTTGATTCACTTTGCCCTTGGAGTGAAATATTCATTTCGTTCAATTTGGAGAAAATATCTGACAAATAGGGAAGTATACACTGCCAATTTTCGTTATTAATAAGGTGTGCTAGTTTGGTGTTATGCTCCAAAAGGAAAGCTAAGACTTCCAATCTTAATTTGTACAACCGAGAGAGTGCATTCCCACGTGAGAGCCACCTCATTTCTCTGTGGAGAAGCAGGGAACGATGAAGGCTTTCCATATCTTCACACAGTATTGTGAAAAGTCTTGACTTCAGCTGCCTTGATTTTATGTAGTGAATGATTTGAATAGATTCGTCTAAAACTTTCTTGAACGAAACAGGCATTTGTTTCGTAGCTAAAGCGTATCTGTGCAGAGCATAATGACTACGCTGCAATACCTGGCGTTTTCTTTTATTTTCTTTATTGCTCTGACTGTAGGACCCTTCATAGCTTTTGCACCATCTGTGCACACATCTATGCAATTAGACCATGAAACTTCGTTAGTCTTTAAAAAATCATCCAATAGACAGCACCTGTTGTGTTGGCAGGTAGTGGTCTGCACAATAAGAGGTTCTCCTCAAAACATCCAGAATATTCATAACGGACAAAAGCCAATAAAATCGCAAATTCTGCAACACCAGTGGATTCATCAATCTGCAGAGAAAATGAATTGTGTTGGATGCGAGAAACAAGAGTGTCTTCCACATTATTTGACATGTCAACAATGCGTCTCTTGACAGTATTGTTTGATAATGGCACCGAAGATAGAAGCCTTACTGCCTTTTCGTCTAGCTTGAAAGAAACAATGTCATTAACACACGGTTTAATGAGATTTCCTGCAATGGTATGAGCTTTGCCTGTTTTTGCCACTCGATAACTAACCAAGAAAGAAGGTTTTAATGAATTTTCATTAATGGTTTTTGCATGAGTTTTCATGCAACACTGAGAAGCAGCTAGTTCAGCACTCTTCCTTTTGAAAAAATTTATGTCTTTAGCCTGGAAATCCGGGTGAGTACCTTCAAAACGACGGCGCAATTTAACTGGAACCATTTAACTGTTCGGAAGGACTTGCACACAAATTACACACTGAGCTTTACCCTCCTTTGTCTCCATAAAGCCCATTTCTAAATAACTTTCGTTGTACTTACGCTTCTTGGTTATTTCACTTCCACAGGATATTGCCACCAATGGAGTACTTGCAGCGTTTTCACATAATAAATCTGGCTGTGGAGCTTCTTGTGATTGTTCTTCCTTTGGTCGTCCTCGCTCCTCATTCATTTCAACTGGAAACTTCCCTTGTTGTGAATGCGATGGAGAAACTGCACCCTTCTTCAATGATCCTGACTTCAGCCACCGATCCATGTTAGAAGTAATAAACAGGTCAAAAATCGACTTATGAAATAGGCAGTGCACTGACAAAGCAAGTTTAACATTTAATGATACCTGGGGCCTCATACGTGCCAGCGAGCACTGTGATTGGTCGACAAAGCTCGCTCCGCGCATGCGTAAAAGGTTTCAGCGCATCTAGCGCCGGGAGCCGGCGCACAAACGACCCCCGTATTGTTGCGAAAGAGTCGATCAGAGAAGCCGCATTCTCCGGCACTAAACTGTGTATGCGTTCTCACTTAGGAACCGCAAAGGCTGCTTGGGAATACGACCTGAAGTAAAAAAAAATGGTTCAAATGGCTCTGAGCACTATGAGACTTAACATCTATGGTCATCAGTCCCCTAGAACTTAGAACTACTTAAACCTAGCTAACCTAAGAACAGCACACAACACCCAGCCATCACGAGGCAGAGAAAATCCCTGACCCCGCCGGGAATCGAACCCGGGAACCCGGGCGTGCGAAGCGAGAACGCTACCGCACGACCACGAGATGCGGGCCCTGAAGTAAAAGTACACATGTTTTTCACACGAAAAAAAATAGTGATGAATTAGATTTTCACATTTTTATTCAATAATTTTACTCACTGTTCTACACGATTTGGTCAAGGGTGGCCGCGGACTCCCAGGAAAGAGCCGGCGGACCCTCAAGGGGTCCGCGGACCACACGTTGGGAAGCCCTGCCTTAGAGGAAGTCACTGAAGTCGCAACCACTTTGGCTGGCGTTTGCAGTTTTCTGCTGGTGATTCCCTAATTAGAGTCCAGCAGTAATCGGCTAACACTGATGCACACCCCTTCCCTCGGTATCTCATTTACGTCTCAGAAATTTTCTGGTGGAAGCGTTCCCCGTGCTCGTCTGTTACAGCACCACGGTGGCAGGAAAGAAGTCCAGGCGGGAATTTAGGAAATGTAACTTTAATGACATGTTGCACCTGAGATTATTGTAGCAATGCGAAAGATTTACCACAAGATTCTTCTAGTTTTCTTCCTTCTTATTTCCTAGAATGTTTAACACTTGAACAAATGCATCTCAATCTAGTTATTCATCACATGTCAGGATGGTGTTGAAATCTCATTTAGCACGTTTCGCATATCGAGGGATCCACGAATGCCCCCTCTTTCATTTTTGCCTCACTAAAATGTGGAAATTTGTCACGGAAATAAGAAATGCGTCCCCAGTTTTGTACATGGCCTTAACAAAGTTTTTCATTAAGTCGAATTTTATATTAAGAGCTCAGAGAATTATGTTCTTAGATACGTGCTTCATGCATAACACTGTGATATCCTGGATCAAGTGACTGACGCTTAGGCCAATCTTTCTTTTTATAATGAAGTTCTTTGGCGCGGCTATCCCAGAGACACAAAAAGCAACAACATTTGGTGTAACAGTGTTGTAGCACAAGGAGAATGCTTATGACTTTCGGATCACCGGAGATCTGTCATTTAAACTTGTCGTAATTCAATCACAATAACAACTGTTTCATATTATCATATGCTTCTTTCAAGTAAGGTGCATACCCAATCGGAATTGATTGTTGTACGTTGGCACTATGCGGTAGCAAACACTTGAGGCTTACTTTCGAGGGGTCGATGAAAACCTCCACTGGTCACTTTTATAGTCAATGCCCACAGCAGTCATTAGTCCCTTTACATCAATAGTAAATACCAAGTTCTTTTCACTTTCAAAAATGGAAGGAACGGCATATGACGGTTACGACATGTAACGTCTTAGCAAGACAATTCACTGCTGCAGTCTTTGCAGTCTTTACCCCATTACACAATTCCTGACCTCTCACTAGGTCATACGCTGCACGCTGTGCTAGTTTTTTACTTTCTGTGCACCCATCGTTACACACAAAATCAGGATCCTTCCAAGAACTAAGTTTTTAAGGTGATGGTGCAGCTCCAGTTTTACTACCGCCGTCGTTACTATAACAATCAGGTGGTACACGAACAGGCAGCCCGTCTCCGCGGAACTGGTAGGCATGGCAGACGTTATGTTAGGATGTGTCAAAGTGGACTTTTTCTCATTCGAAATACCATGTGTTAATGGAGTTGTCATAGGAAAGTAACAACCATTCACATGATTTGATGATTCTCGTCAGATGATGGGAATAGCAAAGCCCATAGATTTTTTACGATTCAATCACGAATAAAGACTTGAGACACAAGATGTGCAACATATGTAAGGAACCCAGGACTTGTCCTGGTTCCCCATTTCTCAGCCAAAGTATAATTTGTATCCCTCTTTGATATATGGCGTTATTGGCTCCCTTTGTGATTTCAAATCAGTTGTCCACAAATGTAGCAAAAATTGTCAGTAGTGTTTACACATTTTCGAGGCATATTGAATTATTGGAATTACAATGACCACATACACTCACTACGCTTCAGTAGCACGTTCTTCCAGCACACGAACAGAATACCTCTTGTAAGAGAGTGAGGCTACGCTTAAATGAAACATGCTCCACTCTCCCCTTTCTCTCCCACTTGCTGCTACGAGTCTGGGCTAAGAATAGCGACAAAATACACACACTAATTGTTGCTCAAACCTTAATCAGTCTGTCTACCATCAGCGGGATTTCGAAATATACAGGGTGAAAAGTATTTAAACCGACAAACTTTGGTAGGTTGTAAGGGACATGAAAACAAATATTTTTCCCTAATGTCATTTTTTCCTATGAGGATTATTTAAACCGGTGGAGGCCGTATTACGCTCTTCAGTTGTTAGAGGCTGTATTATGATCTTCAGTTGTTAGAGGGCGTATTACGCTCTTCAGTTGGAGACAACTGCTGTCCACCAGTGTAGTAGTGCATTGTCTCTGTTTGATAATGGAGCGATACGCCTGTAGTGAGTACACTGATATGGTTGGTGCGCACTACGTAGCGCACCACAATGGACGAGCTGCACAGCGGGTTTATCAACAACAATATCCTAATTGCCGCATCCTGCATCATACGACCTTTGCTGCTGTGTACCAATGTCTGCGTGAGACCGGGTCATTTAGCACATTACTTGGACAGGGACGCTGTCGCAACGGTAAGAACGCTGCAATTTGAGAAAGCTATCTTGCATCATGTGGAGCGGGATCCTTCAATCAGCACTCGTGCAATTGCACGTAACATGGGGACGAATCAGACGAATGTAAGAACAGTCCTTCGAGAGCAATTATTACGCCCATTTCACTTACAGCGTGTCCACAACCTGGAACCAGTTGATTATTCACCCAGAGCACCGTTTTCACAGTGGTACCTGGAACAGTGTGAAATGCATCCTACATTTCCATCCTTTGTGTTGTTTATCGATGAAGCAACATTCGCCGGCCGGTGTGACCATACGGTTCTAGGAGCTTCAGTCTGGAACCGCGTGACCGCTACAGCCGTAGGTTCGAATCTTGCCTCGGGCATGGATGTGTGTGATGTCTTTAGGTTAGTTAGGTTTAAGTAGTTCTAAGTTCTAGGAGACTGATGACCACAGATGTTAAGTCCCATAGTGCTTAGAGCCATTTGAACCATTTTTTGAAGCAACATTCGGGCTTGATGGAGTCTTCAACATGCACAATTCGCATGTTTGGAGTGAGGATATCCCACATGCCACAGTTACTAGCGCTCATCAAGTGCGGTTGTTTGTTAATGTGTGGGTCGGTGTTGTTGGGGACTGTTTAATTGGGCCGTATCTGATACCTAGGCCATTAAGTGGCAGGCACTATTACAATTCTCTCGCCAGAGCATTGCCAGAATTGCCGGAAGACGTCCCGCTCCCTGCAAGACGACGCATGTGGTTCCAACATGACGGGGCGCCGGCACATTTCCGTCGTCGTATGCGTCGATTCCTGGACCTACGGTTGCCAGAATCGTGGATTGGCTGAGGTGGTCCTGTACCATGGCCTGCTCAATCCCCAGATATGTCCCCTCTGGACATTTTTGGGTGGGGAGAGATGCGCAACCTAGTTTACGCAACTCCTGTTACATCAGAAGAGGATCTGGTTGCCCGGATAGTAGCAGCAGCAGGTACAATTCAGGATACTCCTGGGGTTTTTGCCCGTGCCAGACAGAACATGATCCGAAGGTGTAACCTTTCTTTACGTGTCAATTGAGGCATTTTTGAAAATCTGTTGTAATCGAAATTGGGTTATGTTAATGTGTTGTCTCTTGGTCATAAAGAAATGGAAAAGTATTTGTGGGTTTAATTACTTTGCTGCCAATAAATCTTCCTCTACCGGTTTAAATACTCCTCACAAGAAAAAAATGACATTAGGGAAAAATATTTGTTTTGGTGTCCCCTACAACGTCCCAGAGTTTGTCGGTTTCAATACTTTTCATCCTGTATATGGGAAGGAATTGCCAATGAAGGCTAATAAAACATAATTACAATTAATGCACACCCTTTAACTTGGAAACGAGAGCTAATTCGAGTTTTTCATTGTCAATTTCGTTATCAGCGTGGTCAATATAGTTAACAACATTCATTTCATCCCAGCTACATGTTCACTGTTGGCTAGTGTAAATAAAGAGAGAAGCTGATGTAGGAAAGAACTACACAGTTTTACAAAATGAGACTTTTACCACTTCTTAACATAATCCCCACCAACATTAATGCACCTGTTACAATGGTGAACCAGTCTCTGTATACATACTGCAAAGAAGTCTTTGTCTTGTTATTCGAGACACTTTACCACAAACTCTTTGAACTCCACGTTCTTGTTGAAAATTGTTTCCCATTTAATGCCTCATAGAGTGACCAAACAATTGAAAATCCAAGGGAGCCAAATCTGGACCGTAGGGAGTATGAGTTCGTGTCTGCCAACCCATTTCTTCAATAATTTCTTGGGTCAACTGGGCTTTTTGTTTTTAAATGCACGACATTTTGTTCTCATTTTTCACTTTACTTCGTTCATCTGCAGGTCTGAGTGATAGGCACTGTTTACTGTACGCTGATTTTGCAAATAACTACAAAAGACGACGCCCTGGGAAACCCGGAAGACGACCAACATGCATATTCTCGCTGACGTTTACGTTCTGAATTTCTTTCGGAAGGGAGAGACGGTGTGCTTCCATTCTATACATTGTTTTTTTGGACTCTTGGTTCAAAATGGTGAACCCATGTTTAATAAGACGTTAAAATCGTGTATATAAAAGGGTCACCTACCCTTTCACAGCATCCTTTCAAGTCTGTACACAATTTGAGTCTTGTTTACTTGTGTTGTTGCGTTCACTTTCGAAACCCACGTTGCACTTGTTTTCTGATACTTAATCTTGTTATTGTAGCGTGATGAACTGTGGCAACACTTACTACATGTCGGTCTTCACTAATAATGTGGTCAACGAGGATTTGAGGAAATGGCCGGCCAGGGTCTTGCTCGTCAATCGCTGACTTTCGACTACTTTTGAAGTGGTCCACCAACTTACGAAAATTTCTGCGGTTCATGCAACTTTTATCATATCGTCAAACCATTTTCGAAAAGATTTTAGCCGGTTTTCAACTTCCGAAAACAAAAAAACGAGCATTGAACCCTCTTCATCTAAGGTAGAATCTTCAAACAGACACGCTATGGCGAAATGCAATATTGAGGTTATAAACGAAAGGGTTTTTATCCGTCAGCTCTTCTCAGTTCATCTGAGACAAGTAAACACGAAGTCAAAAAAGCACAAAACTCCTACTACAACTGTTTCATTTCTACATCAATTTGTCTCCTTAACTGCTGAAAGTCCGTCGTATTTATTTACTTAACTAACAATTTTGAAATCAACTTTAGGTTTGCTTCTTTGTGTTTAATTTTCTTTGCTCCCAAACTTCCTTTGCGTTTCGAGACTGTTGTTCCTTTTATTCCTGGGCCCACTTCCATCCCACTAGCTTACCTCCTTCTTTCCTGATATCCTGCCTTTCGTGTTGCTTCTCTAAAAATTATTATTATCTACACGACTCGCCATTAAAATTGCTACACCACGAAGATGACGTCCTACAGACGTGAATTTTAAGCGACAGGAAGAATATGCTGTGATATGCAAATGATTAACTTTTCAGAGCATTCACACAAGGTTGGTGCCGGTGGCGACACCTACAGCTGGCTGACATGAGGAAACTTTCCAACCGATTTCTCATACACAAACAACAGTTGACCGACGTTGCCTGGTGAAAAGTTGTTGTGATGCCTCGTGTAAGGAGGAAAAATGCGTACCATCACGTTTTCGACTTTGATAAAGGTCGGGTTGTAGCCTATCGCGATTGCGGTTTATCGTATCGCGACGTTGCTGCTCGCGTTGGTCGAGATCCAATGACAGCAGAATATGGAATCGGTGGGTGGAATCGGTATGCCGTGCTGGATGCCAACGGCCTCGTATCACTAGCAGTCGAGATGACAGGCATCTTATCTGCATGACTGTAACGGATCGTGCAGCCACGTCTCGATCCCTGAGTCAACAGATGGGGACGTTCGCAAGACAACAACCATCTGCACGAACAGTTCGACGACGTTTGCAGCAGCATGGACTATCAGCTCGGAGACCATGGCTGCGGTTACCCTTGACGCTGAATCACAGGCAGGAGCGCCTGCGATGGTGTACTCAACGACGAACCTGGGTGCACGAATGGCAAAACGTCATTTTTTCTGATGAATCCAGGTTCTGTTTACAGCATCATGATTGTCGCATCCGTGTTTGGCGACATCGTGGTGAACGCACATTGGAAGCGTGTATTGTTCATCGTCATACTGGCGTATCACCCGGCGTGATGGTATGGGGTGCCATTGGTTACACGTCTCGGTCACCTCTTGTTCGCATTGACGGCACTTTGAAGAGTGGACGTTACATTTTAGATGTGTTACGACCCGTGGCTGTACCCTTAATTCGATCGCTGCGAAACCCTACATTTCAGCAGGATAATGCACGACCGCATGTTGCGGGCCTTTCTGGATACAGAAAATGTTCGACTGCTGCCCTGGCCAGCACATTCTCCATATCTCTCACCAACTGAAAACGTCTGGTCAATGGTGGCCGAGCAACTGGCTCATCACAATACGCCAGTCACTACTCTTGATGACTGTGGTATCGTGCTGAAGCTGCATGGGCAGCTGTACCTGTACACTCCATTCAACCTCTGTTTGACTCAATGCCGAGGCGTATCAAGGCCGTTATTAGGGCCAGAGGTGGTTGTTCGGGGTAGTGATTTCTCAGGATCTATGCACCCAAATTGGTGAAAATGTAATCACATGTCAGTTGTAGTATAATATATTTGTCCAATGAATACCCGTTTAGCATCTGCATTTCTTCTTGGTGTATCAATTTTAATGGTTAGTAGTGTATTACGTACGTTCTAATTCCAATGTTTTGCATGCCTTGGTCAGTTTCAGTGAAACATGTTGGTTTGAATTTTCTACTGTTGAATAGTTTGAATATAAAATATTTTGTGCTGTTACTATCCATTCGGAATGTATGACCATAAAACTGTAATCTTCTTTTCCTTATTATGTCAGTTGACGTTTCCATTTTAAAATATCGCTCTCTGTCTGATCTTAGTTTATATTCAGCATTACTATTACCTTTATGTCGCAGTACTTTTCTTAGAACTCTTTCACCTGCTTCCGTGTTTCAAGGACTGAGCCGTACTGCTTTAGGAATCTGGTGTCCAGGGGCTGAACTTCAAATTTCACTTCTTTCAAGAAAATTTAAGGGGAACAGTCTATCCACAAAGTCACCGTAAAAATCATTTAGAGTAGCCGAGATGTCACTGCTTCTCCTCTTTTTCTGGTTTACCGTATACTGCATAAAAAGTTCTGGTTGGTACCAGCCAAATTTTCTATTTTTTATATTGGTACAATATGCACAACAACTTCAGTGTTACCTTAATCTAAGTTTTTCTAAGTTAGGCTCTTTTTCTATTTGTACTCTGCGCGATTGATGAATTGCACTCATACATCTGTCAGAATGACAAATGATCATCTTGTAAATTATAGAGTGCAGTAATCAGGCGTCCTTTTTTAGATTTTATTACGCAAATCGAGATTTCGGCTAGTGGCTAGCCATTCTCAGTGCACTATTTTCTATTCTCGATGCATGTAAGTCCCTGTTGTTCAGGCATCAGTCATATTTCTTTGAATGAGTAGTATTCAAAGAAAAGGGCTGACGCCCGAACAACATGGATTTATATGCATCGAAAATAGAAAATTGTTCATTGAGAATGGCTAGCCACTAGCCGAAATCTCGATTTGCGTAATAAAATCTAAGAATGGACGACTGACTGCTGCACTCTATAATTTATGAGCCACATAACAGTAGCTGAGTGCACCCACTTTCCGAATGGAAGGTAATCTATGAAATGATCATCTGTTGCTGGGTACACGACTACAGAGGCAATACGATTGTGCTATAGTGACATGAAAGAAAAAAGAAATTAGACAGGCACTGTCTTAGTGAAAACTTATGCTTAAGACTTTTCTAATGTACATGAAATATTTCGTTACGTGGCTGTGGGATGTGGGTGCCACAGTCACATATTAGTTTTTTCGCTTTGAAAAAAGAAACCTAGGTAAACGTCTATCAGTTATCTACAGTACCAGACGCAACAATATTTTCCACTGAAGATTTGTCTTCCTCGTCGAAAATTACCAAACCAACGTGGTCTTCGGCCAGCTGTGTCGTAATTCAAATCCGAAGTACACAAACTTCTGGTGGGCTATTTTACCACCGCTCTCAGTTATTTTTTATTCCACATTTTAGAAAACGGAAATGAGTCCTGCTTCTAGCATTGGTACTAGCTAACCCATGATCCCACTCTTTTGCAAGAAGTAATAGTATTCATGGAGGTATGGTTCGTCTTCGCAACTAAATGAACTGCAGTTTATTTTTTGCCATACACGTTTGGTTCCTTTCATTCATGAAGTATCTTCAGTGTCCCGTAATACATGTTTGTTTTTGTATACAGCATAACGGCATGACGTAATGGTTAAAAATATATTACTATGTTACGTTTCCTTATGTTTTTCTCTTGTTTTTCGGATTACATGCAACTTCTGTAACACAAGTTTCGTGAGATTAAATTACGTTTGGTGTTAATTACAATATCCAATGTTGCTAGTCCATGTCCTGGAGATTTGTTCATTCGGTTCCCATAATGCAGCTGGCCGATTTCCCGAGTTCCTTTATCCACATTTATTACAGCATTCGACTTGCACATTTGTGTAATACATACCTGTGTGTATACAGTGTGCATTCTATCCAACGGCCGCTGTACAGTATATCTATCTTTCATCTTTTCTTTGTGTAGTGTGTGTGTGTGTGTGTGTGTGTGTGTGTGTGTGAGAGAGAGAGAGAGAGAGAGAGACAGAGAGAGAAGGAGCGAGGCGGGAGGGTGGCGAGGGGGGGCGGGGGGGGATGAGGAAGGACCATTAATCATTTTTGCTGGTTATGTTTCACATTTCTGTTTGTTATTGTTTTAGTGGCTAACATGATCAGTCAGTTACTGCTTATGTTGACTTGGTCATTAATTATTTTCTTTTACATTGCCAAGGCTCTTTCTTTATGAAAGTTTTCCTGCTTGTTGTAATTCTTCCCTCCCATAACTTTTATGTCTTGTTCTGTCTTTATGGTTCGTGTCTCTGTTTTATCAGATGTTAAGAAAAGCTAAAATGGCTGTTCTCATACTTCCACCTTCTTATATTTACTTTATACCTAGTTTTGAAATTCCTGTCTGTCAGCCCCAGATATACTGATTGATATTCATGGCATCCTAGCTGGTACATGCTTGCTTCTTGGTATTTATCTTGTATGCCTACTGTTATTGGGAAATGTGACTACAGTGTGTTTCTTGTTCTGTATGCAATGTCTTTTTCTTTAATATATTTGCAAAGCCTAAGGATTGATGTGTGTTTGTATGTTAAAGTGCACCATTTCTTCCTGTTATTCATGTCATGAGTGTCACTTTTAATGTGTTTCTTGTGTGCTGTAGCGTCTGTGTGCTTCTGTAGTGTTTGTGTTCTCTGCTTGTTATCATTTTTCTTTAGTTGTGTTTTGATCTTTTGGTTGAGGTTTTGTAGTATATGGGTATTATAACCATTGTTTGTGGCTGTGAGTTGCATTGTTTCTAATTCTTTTTTATCATTTTCTTTTCTCAGTGGGATATTACTGGGCCTGTGTAACATGCGTCAAAGGACCGCTAATTTTTAATTTAATGGGTGGTTGGATGAAGCATGTATAATTGTGTTTTGATCTTTTGGTTGAGGTTTTGTAGTATATGGGTATTATAACCATTGTTTGTGGCTGTGAGTTGCATTGTTTCTAATTCTTTTTTATCATTTTCTTTTCTCAGTGGGATATTACTGGGCCTGTGTAACATGCGTCAAAGGACCGCTAATTTTTAATTTAATGGGTGGTTGGATGAAGCATGTATAATTGTACCTGTAACTGGTGGCTTTCTGAATATATCAAATATGTGCTTATTTTTGCCTCCCTTTATTTCTATATCCAGAAAATTTACCTGCTTTTGTGTTTCTTTTTCCATGGTGACTCGAATATTTTTAAGTATATTGCTTACGTATGTAGGAAGTTTATCTGTTTTCTCTGTTGATTCGTCTACCATACAGATTAGTATAAATACTCAAGCAAAAAACGAAAACACAGTCCAGAAAAAATGGAAACAAGCAGAGAACATAAACACCACAGAACCACACAGACGCTAATCACCCACGGAAACAATAAAAATTAATGCAATTCTACATCTACATCTACATCTACATTTATACTCCGCAAGCCACCCAACGGTGTGTGGCGGAGGGCACTTTACGTGCCACTGTCATTATCTCCCTTTCCTGTTCCAGTCGCGTATGGTTCGCGGGAAGAACGACTGTCTGAAAGCCTCTGTGCGCGCTCTAATCTCTCTAATTTTACATTCGTGATCTCCTCGGGAGGTATAAGTAGGGGGAAGCAATATATTCGATACCTCATCCAGAAACGCACCCTCTCGAAACCTGGCGAGCAAGCTACACCGCGATGCAGAGCGCCTCTCTTGCAGAGTCTGCCACTTGAGTTTGTTAAACATCTCCGTAACGCTATCACGGTTACCAAATAACCCTGTGACGAAACGCGCCGCTCTTCTTTGGATCTTCTCTATCTCCTCCGTCAACCCGATCTGGTACGGATCCCACACTGATGAGCAATACTCAAGTATAGGTCGAACGAGTGTTTTGTAAGCCACCTCCTTTGTTGATGGACTACATTTTCTAAGGACTCTCCCAATGAATCTCAACCTGGTACCCGCCTTACCAACAATTAATTTTATATGATCATTCCACTTCAAATCGTTCCGCACGCATACTCCCAGATATTTTACAGAAGTAACTGCTACCAGTGTTTGTTCCGCTATCATATAATCATACAATAAAGGATCCTTCTTTCTATGTATTCGCAATACATTACATTTGTCTATGTTAAGGGTCAGTTGCCACTCCCTGCACCAAGTGCCTATCCGCTGCAGATCTTCCTGCATTTCGCTACAATTTTCTAATGCTGCAACTTCTCTGTATACTACAGCATCATCCGCGAAAAGCCGCATGGAACTTCCGACACTATCTACTAGGTCATTTATATATATTGTGAAAAGCAATGGTCCCATAACACTCCCCTGTGGCACGCCAGAGGTTACTTTAACGTCTGTAGATGTCTCTCCATTGAGAACAACATGCTGTGTTCTGTTTGCTAAAAACTCTTCAATCCAGCCACACAGCTGGTCTGATATTCCGTAGGCTCTTACTTTGTTTATCAGACGACAGTACGGAACTGTATCGAACGCCTTCCGGAAGTCAAGGAAAATGGCATCTACCTGGGAGCCTGTATCTAATATTTTCTGGGTTTCATGAACAAATAATGCGAGTTGGGTTTCACACGATCGCTGTTTCCGGAATCCATGTTGATTCCTACATAGTAGATTCTGAGTTTCCAAAAACGACATGATACTCGAGCAAAAGACATGTTCTAAAATTCTACAACAGATCGACGTCAGAGAGATAGGTCTATAGTTTTGCGCATCTGCTCGACGACCCTTCTTGAAGACTGGGACTACCTGTGCTCTTTTCCAATCATTTGGAACCTTCTGTTCCTCTAGAGACTTGCGGTACACGGCTGTTAGAAGGGGGGCAAGTTCTTTCGCGTACTCTGTGTAGAATCGAATTGGTATCCCGTCAGGTCCAGTGGACTTTCCTCTGTTGAGTGATTCCAGTTGCTTTTCTATTCCTTGGACACTTATTTCAATGTCAGCCATTTTTTCGTTGGTGCGAGGATTTAGAGAAGGAACTGCAGTGCGGTCTTCCTCTGTGAAACAGCTTTGGAAAAAGGTGTTTAGTATTTCAGCTTTACGCTTGTCATCCTCTGTTTCAATGCCATCATCATCCCAGAGTGTCTGGACATGATGTTTCGAGCCACTTACTGATTTAACGTAAGACCAGAACTTCCTAGGATTTTCTGTCAAGTCGGTACCTAGTATTTTACTTTCGAATTCACTGAACGCTTCACGCATAGCCCTCCTTACGCTAACTTTGACATCGTTTAGCTTCTGTTTGTCTGAGAGGTTTTGGCTGCGTTTAAACTTGGAGTGAAGCTCTCTTTGCTTTCGCAGTAGTTTCCTAACTTTGTTGTTGTACCACGGTGGGTTTTTCCCGTCCCTCACAGTTTTGCTCGGCACGTACCTGTCTAAAACGCATTTAACGATTGCCTTGAACTTTTTCCATAAACACTCAACATTGTCAGTGTCGGAACAGAAATTTTCGTTTTGATCTGTTAGGTAGTCTGAAATCTGCCTTCTATTACTCTTGCTAAACAGATAAACCTTCCTCCCTTTTTTTATATTCCTATTAACTTCCATATTCAGGGATGCTGCAACGGCCTTATGATCACTGATTCCCTGTTCTGCACTTACAGAGTCGAAAAGTTCGGGTCTGTTTGTTATCAGTAGGTCCAAGATGTTATCTCCACGAGTCGGTTCTCTGTTTAATTGCTCGAGGTAATTTTCGGATAGTGCACTCAGTATAATGTCACTCGATGCTCTGTCCCTACCACCCGTCCTAAACATCTGAGTGTCCCAGTCTATATCTGGTAAATTGAAATCTCCACCTAAGACCATAACATGCTGAGAAAATTTATGTGAAATGTATTCCAAATTTTCTCTCAGTTGTTCTGCCACTAATGCTGCTGAGTCGGGGGGTCGGTAAAAGGAGCCAATTATTAACCTTGCTCGGTTGTTGAGTGTAACCTCCACCCATAATAATTCACAGGAACTATCCACTTCTACTTCACTACAGGATAAACTACTACTAACAGCGACGAACACTCCGCCACCGGTTGCATGCAATCTATCCTTTCTAAACACCGTCTGTGCCTTTGTAAAAATTTCGGCAGAATTTATCTCTGGCTTCAGCCAGCTTTCTGTACCTATAACGATTTCAGCTTCGGTGCTTTCTATCAGCGCTTGAAGTTCCGGTACTTTACCAACGCAGCTTCGACAGTTTACAATTACAATACCGATTGCTGCTTGGTCCCCGCATGTCCTGACTTTGCCCCGCACCCGTTGAGGCTGTTGCCCTTTCTGCACTTGCCCGAGGCCATCTAACCTAAAAAACCGCCCAGCCCACGCCACACAACCCCTGCTACCCGTGTAGCCGCTTGTTGCGTGTAGTGGACTCCTGACCTATCCAGCGGAACCCGAAACCCCACCACCCTATGGCGCAAGTCGAGGAATCTGCAGCCCACATGGTCGCAGAACCGTCTCAACCTCTGATTCAGACCCTCCACTCGGCTCTGTACCAAAGGTCCGCAGTCAGTCCTGTCGACGATGCTGCAGATGGTGAGCTCTGCTTTCATCCCGCTAGCGAGACTGGCAGTCTTCACCAAATCAGATAGCCGCCGGAAGCCAGAGAGGATTTCCTCCGATCCATAGCGACACACATCATTGGTGCCGACATGAGCGACCACCTGCAGATGGGTGCACCCTGTACCCTTCATGGCATCCGGAAGGACCCTTTCCACATCTGGAATGACTCCCCCCGGTATGCACACGGAGTGCACTTTGGTTTTCTTCCCCTCCCTTGCTGCCATATCCCTAAGGGGCCCCATTACGCGCCTGACGTTGGAGCTCCCAACTACCAGTAAGCCCACCCTCTGCGACTGCCCGGATCTTGCAGACTGAGAGGCAACCTCTGGAACAGGACAAGCAGCCATGTCAGGCTGAAGATCAGTATCAGCCTGAGACAGAGCCTGAAACCGGTTCGTCAGACAAACTGGAGAGGCCTTCCGTTCAGCCCTCCGGAATGTCTTTCGCCCCCTGCCACACCTTGAGACGACCTCCCACTCTACCACAGGTGAGGGATCAGCCTCAATGCGGGCAGTATCCCGGGCAACCACAGTCGTAGTCCGATCGGGGGATGCGTGGGACGAGCTGGCCGTCCCCGACAAACCCCCATCCGGACCCCCACAGTGATGCCCATTGGCAACAGCCTCAAGCTGTGTGACCGAAGCCAACACTGCCTGAAGCTGGGAGCGAAGGGATGCCAACTCAGCCTGCATCCGAACACAGCAGTTGCAGTCCCTATCCATGCTAAAAACTGTGCAAAGAACGTCTGAACTAATCTACAGAGAGCGCAAGCAAAACGACACAAAATTGAAGCGGTTATTAAAATACAAGATTGCCTAGTAAATGCAGTAATGCTGCCACTTGTGCACTGCTGACACACTGCTCGGCGGCGGAAGGAGACTACGCGATTTAACACTATTCGAGTACTAAAACGTGATGCTACAACTCTCAAATACTATAATACGCCCGAAATTTATGAATTAAACAATGCAAGTACCAAAAACACGCAAAGAAATTAAGAATTAAACTATGTAACAAATGAGTGAGCTAGGAGTATACGACTTGCTGCTGCAGCTGCTTATCCAACGGCGGCAGGGAGCACACTGACTGTCATATGATGACATGATGGAGACCGTGGCTGCGTGGTAGAAATCATCTCAGTGACAAATCTTAAGTGTTCAGTAAGAACAATTTAGGTGTGCAACAATAAGAATGCAGTGGGAATGCATTAACATCTGCTGGACGAATTTTCTGAAAACAAACACTCGAAACCGACGTTTCACGTAAGTCACATGCAACGAAAATCTGTAACGCAACCATTTGTGTGTGGCGTGTTTATAATTAAGTGTTATTTACATTTTAGGACTATTAATCTGTAAAAAACACACCACATGTCATAAAGAAAGAATGTAAACCGTCTGAGGATGAATCACAACCATTACCGGTAACGGTAGCCTTTAAATAAGGGAACTGAAAGTAAATTTGTGGCTGGTTGCTGTCATAACACCATCAATAAAAATTAACACTCATAACATGACTAACAGAAAGAAATGGTACACTTAAACACACAAATACAGCATAGCAAATACACTCCTGGAAATTGATATAAGAACACCGTGAATTCATTGTCCCAGGAAGGGGAAACTTTATTGACACATTCCTGGGGTCAGATACATCACATGATCACACTGACAGAACCACAGGCACATAGACACAGGCAACAGAGCATGCACAATGTCGGCACTAGTACAGTGTATATCCACCTTTCGTAGCAATGCAGGCTGCTATTCTCCCATGGAGACGATCGTAGAGATGCTGGATGTAGTCCTGTGGAACGGCTTGCCATGCCATTTCCACCTGGCGCCTCAGTTGGACCAGCGTTCGTGCTGGACGTGCAGACCGCGTGAGACGACGCTTCATCCAGTCCCAAACATGCTCAATGGGGGACAGATCCGGAGATCTTGCTGGCCAGGGTAGTTGACTTTCACCTTCTAGAGCACGTTGGGTGGCACGGGATACATGCGGACGTGCATTGTCCTGTTGGAACAGCAAGTTCCCTTGCCGGTCTAGGAATGGTAGAACGATGGGTTCGATGACGGTTTGGATGTACCGTGCACTATTCAGTGTCCCCTCGACGATCACCAGTGGTGTACGGCCAGTGTAGGAGATCGCTCCCCACACCATGATGCCGGGTGTTGGCCCTGTGTGCCTCGGTCGTATGCAGTCCTGATTGTGGCGCTCACCTGCACGGCGCCAAACACGCATACGACCATCATTGGCACCAAGGCAGAAGCGACTCTCATCGCTGAAGACGACACGTCTCCATTCGTCCCTCCATTCACGCCTGTCGCGACACCACTGGAGGCGGTTTTCACCTGCCTCGAGATGACTGGGTGTTTGTGTTGTACTCATCATTTCACCATCATCCAAGAAAGTGGCGAAATTGGACTGAGCAAAGATTGGGTAATTGTACGGGCGCTAATAACCACGCAGTTGAGCGCCCCACAAACCAAACATCATCATCATCATCATCATCACTGGAGGCGGGCTGCACGATGTTGGGGCGTGAGCGGAAGACGGCCTAACGGTGTGCGGGACCGTAGCCCAGCTTCATGGAGACGGTTGCGAATGGTCCTCGCCGATACCCCAGGAGCAACAGTGTCCCTAATTTGCTGGGAAGTGGCGGTGCGGTCCCCTACGGCACTGCGTAGGATCCTACGGTCTTGGCGTGCATCCGTGCGTCGCTGCGGTCCGGTCCCAGGTCGACGGGCACGTGCACCTTCCGCCGACCACTGGCGACAACATCGATGTACTGTGGAGACCTCAAGCCCCACGTCTTGAGCAATTCGGCGGTACGTCCACCCGGCCTCCCGCATGCCCACTATACGCCCTCGCTCAAAGTCCGTCAACTGCACATACGGTTCACGTCCACGCTGTCGCGGCATGCTACCAGTGTTAAAGACTGCGATGGAGCTCCGTATGCCACGGCAAACTGGCTGACACTGACGGCGGCGGTGCACAAATGCTGCGCAGCTAGCGCCATTCGACGGCCAACACCGCGGTTCCTGGTGTGTCCGCTGTGCCGTGCGTGTGATCATTGCTTGTACAGCCCTCTCGCAGTGTCCGGAACAAGTATGGTGGGTCTGACACACCGGTGTCAATGTGTTCTTTTTTCCATTTCCAGGAGTGTATATTAAAGAAACACGGATTACACATTGCTTACAGAATAAGAAACACTCTAAGTCACATTTCGTAACATTATTAGTCAAACTAGATAAATACCGAAGAGTAGGTATCTACTAGTTATAACGCTATCAGAAAATAAGTATCAAACTATAGCATCCCATTTAAAAAAAAAGAGAGTTAACATTCATATCTCTGAAGCGACCCCACTTAGCAACAAAAAACCGACGACATATTATGGCCCCCGTTCTCACGTGCAACATTTGTCCCGCCCCTGTCATACTTTCGGAGTTATTCTTGGTGGCAGTAGTTAGTGAGCTGGCCGGAGTGGCCGTGCGGTTCTAGGCGCTACACTCTGGATCCGAGCGACCGCTACGGTCGCAGGTTCGAATCCTGCCTCTGGCATGGATGTGTGTGATGTCCTTAGGTTAGTTAGGTTTAATTAGTTCTAAGTTCTAGGCGACTGATGACCTTAGAAGTTAAGTCGCATTGTGCTCAGAGTCATTTGAACCATTTTTGATAGTTAGTGACTCACCCTGTATAATATGTACAGAAACGATGAGGAAACGACAAGACGAAAGAGAATTGCACAAGTTAAAAATTGTGTAAAGCAGGGATGCAGTCTTTCTTCTTCCCACTGTTCAATCTGTACATCGGAGAAGCAACGATGGGAGTGAACGGCTTAAGAGGAGGACAAAACATCTTGGTTCGCTGATGACATTGCATTTTTAAAGTAGCAGACGATACCTCTCATACTGCACCAAACGTACAAATCAAATACACTCAGTTAATTAAACTTGTCAAGGCACAGCACAAGAGGCTATCGCCAACTATTCAATCGCCCAGGCCCGTATAACCAGAAAACTGACGGAGCCAAGTCGAAGTCCTGGAAAGAGACGCGCTAGTCCCTAATCCTGATATCGTCGTAAAACTTCATAATGACGTGGCTAGCAGACACCAGTACTGGAAACATGAGGGAATGGAAAAAATGACAGATCTTCATGGATATTTCTTCCTCCTTGTTGTCTTATGTAACTTAAACCTCGCAGTTGTTCCTCCGATTCAAGTTTTCTTCTTATTATTATAATTTTTTAATTTGTCCTCTAGTTGATCCGATTTGTTGGGTTTCATCTGGCGATAGCTGTTGCCAAGAAGCAGGTCTAGCTATCACTAAAATGCTCGGAAATGTATTTTGCGCCCAAAAAATCAGATCTTTGGTTTCTGCGGGGCCTGCACATTTCTGTAGAAAGATTGCGCAGCCTTGCGGAAGCGTTCACGACGGCAATTTCTGTGCGACCTCCGCTGGAAGATCGCGCTCCACATGTAGCGCTACCTTTGGCACTCGACTCTGCAGGGTCTGTAGTTTTCTAAGCTGCTTCTCGGTGCCGTTGGCCAATACTGCTGCAGCATACTAAAGTTCACGCCGGAGCAGCGCCTTGTTCAGTATGACCACAAGGTCAATAGTGGTGGCAACGCCGAGTTTCGATTTAGCACCGCAAGCAAGGGGACGTCAAAAGGCAAGTTAAACATTTTTATGGAGGCCAGCTAGCTTTTGTTGGACGCTACACTACACTTCACATTAAAAGATATATTGCACTGGTTTTCAAGTCACCAGGTACCCTCATATTCAGAAAAAAACAGAACACCTTGAACGACTAGAGGTAGGACGTTCATATTCGCAGGACATGTACATTAGTATGTTCTGCAGAAATGATTAGCATTTGTACCATGTGGGCCCTCGGGTTCCAGGTCAACATCGATATCGCCTCGCAAATGTGCCTGCGGCTCTCATTGTCGCTATAAACTGAAGGTTGTAAGTAGGCTGTTTAGGTTTTCTTATTGGTAACGCCACGTAGAGCTCTGTATGAAAATCACTGGCTGTGCTGTGTGCAGTCTGTGGCTACTTTGCATTGTTGTCTGCCATTGTAGTGTTGGGCAGCTGGAAGTTAACAGCGCGTAGCGTTGCGCAGTTGGAGGTGAGCCGCCAGCAGTGGTGGATGTAAGGAGAGAAATGGCGGAATTTTGAGAGTGGATGATCTGGACGTGTGTCTATCAGAAACAGTACATTTGTGAGAATGGATATCATGAACTGCTATATATATATTTGACTTTTGAACACTTTTAAGGTAAATACATTGTTTGTTCTCTATCAAAATCTTTCTTTGGCTAACTATGCCTATCAGTAGTTAGTACCTTCAGTAGTTTGAATCTTTTATTTAGCTGGCAGTAGTGGCGCTCGCTGTATTGCAGTAGTTCGAGTAACGAAGACTTTTGTGAGGTAAGTGATTTGTGAAATGTGTACGTTAATGTTATTCAGGGCCATTCTCTTGTAGGGATTATTGAAAGTCAGATTGCTTTCCGCTAAAAAATATTGTGTGTCAGTTTAAGCACAGTCATGTATAATTTTTCTAAGGGGACGTTTCATATGTCGACCCTTAGCCGAGGATACCTCACTGGAATCTTCTGATTTTTTCTTGTAGTTTGTGTAATTAGTGTAGCTATTGTTCATTACTAGCGCATAACTGTAGAGAGAATCTCCTTTGTAGTTGCAGTCTTTCATTGTTGTACAGTAAAACAGTTGTGGCATGCATGTAGATTTGCACCAAGTATTTCGCAGCTGCGCTTGCAATTAACTGGATATTATTTTTAGTGCTATGTTAATGTGTTCTCTTATTTTTGCTCTTCAAATTGTGCTTTTCTATGTTATCGTGTGAAATATTGTGACAATAATGGCTTGTGAAAAACGTAACACGAGGCTCCAAAGTAATCTGAGAAATAATAGTGACGACGAGCGTAGCTTATCAGCACCACTGTGTAATGAATTAACAGACATTAAAAGTAGTAATTTGGTAATTGTGCATAGGGAAATGGAGCGGGCGGCAAATAATGGTGTAGACAGTGAAACTAGTAGTGAACACGGAAGCATTATCGATCGATCGGTCGGCAACAGTTTGCCTCAGGAATCCGAAATGACAGAACACAATATTGCAAATACTGTAGACTCAGGTTTTGGGTCCTCACCGTTTTCTCAAATGAGTCAAGACACATTTTCTGCTTGTCAAAACGTGAATGTTGCCGGTGAAAATGCACTGCCAAAAAGCATAGAGAAACAGATTCCAGACACTAATACATTATTATTGCAATTAATGCAACAAATGGAACAAAATCAGAGACAAACACAGCAAAAGCTTCAAAAGTTAGACACAACGGAACAAAATCTTCGGAAGTTAGACACCACACTTGAACAAACACGTGAAGATTTAACTACTGAGTTACATAACATTGAATCGAAATGTCAAAAAGTCTGTAATGACGCAAAAACACAAATTTGTGAGCATTTTCAACCTATTTTTTCGTGGCATGAAAATGCATTACAGAATCACGAAGCAGCCATAAAAGAAATGCAAACTATTGTTCATGAAAATCATGAGACCTTGCAAGCTAAAATAGACTCAGTTGCATCTACCGATTCGGTTACGCAACTTGCAAAAACTCAGGAAAACTTAAAGGACACAGTAGATACTCTGAAAATTGGTTCAGAAAGACGCATGGAGGAAATTAGTTCATTATCAGAGAAAGTAGTTGAACTTTCGGATCAGCTAAATAATTTATCTACGAAGGTAGATAATAATCTGAATGACACAAAACCGGTAGTCTTTAATGACACAGAAGAGTGCGAACATATTAGGAAATTCAAACAAAATCAGAATCAAATTAATACGCATCACCAAAGAGCAATCTGGGAGGTACAAGATCAGCTGACACAGGTAATACAAAAATTACATATTTCGGAGGACACTCGCACTCCAATACGGGAACAGGGACATAGAAATACTGAACAGCCACAAAATAATAACACAGGGCACTTCGGAAATTATGAAAGAAATTGGCAAGGTACACCGAATTTTGAGATGGAACCGCCGAATCGACGTAACAATGACCGACATGCGACTCGTCGACATGATGATTTTGACTATAAGGTGTTTATTACTACACGTAAATTCAAAACATTTAAGAATTCTGGCAACGATATTCATCCACAAGCGTGGCTTCATCAATTCTATCATTGGTTTCCTCCCAACTGGTCGTTAGAGCATAGATTAGACTTTATGTGTGGCTACTTAGAAAATGAACCAGCTGTAAGAATGCGATCGGTCATTCACGATTGCCACAGTGAAGGAGAATTTTACCATGCTTCCTCTCAGCATATTGGTCTCAAGCCACACAAGACTGAGTAAAACATAGCATCATAATGAGGAAACATTTCTAACAATCTGAATTTTCCAGTCTTGTGAAATATTTTGAAGACATGTTGCACAAGAATCAGTACCTGTCAAACCCATACAGCCCCTCAGAACTCATCCGCATTTGCTTAATCAAATTACCTGAACATTTACGACATATTATTTTGGCAGGACGTTGCAATGACGACATTGAAGCTTTTCAGGGACTCTTACAAGAATTAGGAATTGACACTGACAATCGCGGGATTGCGAAAACAGGAACACAACAATTACAGATCGCATCTGTCGCAATTCCGCGAGAAAAGAAATAATAACTGGACACGAAAAGGCTATTCTCACAATACAAATAGTGACCAAAACAGACATCACCCATATGACAACCGTTGGCAGAATAGTAATGATTACAGGGAAAGATCGCCTCTCCGCAGTAGTGACTATCACAGAGACATTCAGAGAAACAGACAATATGGGAACCAAATAAATTATTATCAAGGGAGACAGAATAACTTTAGACGCAACGGTCCAGCTTGCAGTTACGATTCAGGGAGAAATTCTCCACCACTTAACCAACAAGAAAGAAACTATGGAATCTACCGACATGACGACAGACGATCTGATCGTAACTACAGACCAGAATTGCATCAGAACTGGCGGGATTCAAACAGGGCAGGGCCCTCTCGACAAAGTGAATATGTAGAAGTCAAGTCTCCAAATCCCAATAACGATGAGCGCCAACAAAGACACAATAGGCAATGGCTCATACCGCTGGCAGCCACAAAAAGTACTTATTAAACTGACGACGCAGCTGCCGTAGCTAGTAATTACGTAAAAATGGAAGACATTAGGGACATCTTACTCCAGGAACACGACATAAAACATAACAACATTGCATATCCTGTGATTCACATTACAGTAAATGACGTAAAATTTATGGCAGCACATGACTCTGGCAGTCTCATTTCAGTAATTAGTGAGACAGCCTTTTCTGTAGCACAACAACACGTTACAGTACAGTACTTTCTTGATCACGGTAAGGTACGTAATAACTACGATATCTATACGCAAAGCATTTCACTTTCGTTTATGATGAGGTAAGTACATTGACTTCAGCAGAACTTTGCTTACAGAGGACGATAACTATGACACTTCCACAGAATTATCTTACAGCAAGACGCACATTTAGCGCTACAGCACACACATTTGAGTGATTAATTTTGTACTTAATTCATTTATTTTTCAAGATTTTTGAATTACAAAGAAAGTTTTCCGTGACACATTTCATTCCATTGCTGTAATCTGTATCGCCTGAGGGTATAATTACATTAATCCTCAGGGGGGTACACGCCTGCTTTGTGTACCATGTGTTTGGCAAGCACAAGGAGCCCTAGCTAATATGATATTTGCTTATACAACTTTACACATCGGTACCATGTTTCTATAACACATAAATTACACAGTTATCTGATCATTTAATTGAGAAAGACAAACATTTTTTTTTACTGCGTCAGTGACAGATGTTTACGTAATTACATAGTAGGATAACTTCACACTTATGAAATTTTATTTTGTCTGTACTTTGTGAACTGTTCATATATTTTTCAGAACCATTGTGATACTATCAGAGCTTTGAATGACGTATTTGGTATGAGATCATGATTTTTAAAGTACATTTGAGGTAGATGACACTATTGAAATGAGCAGAGATTTTTTTTAGGTTTTGAAATTATTGCAGAAAGCTATGACGTTTTTTTAGATTTGACTGAGGTGTTATGATGTTATTATTTCGATAACGATGTGTATTATGCTGCTGGGGTATGTTTATGATCAGTAAGCTGATGCTATATGAGGAATTTGATAATGCTATGTATTTATTATGATGAAATATTGAAGTTTCGACGCAAGATTGACGTGTCGACAAATATGTATATGTGTAGTAAGGTAAGGAATAATGAGTAGTGGTTAGAGACGCTGATTTGTGAAAAAGGATGTTGGAAACCAAGAATCGTACTTTAAGAATTATGAAATGTGTGTACATGTGTGAATGTATCACAATGCCACCGAAAATTTTTTGGACACGTTATATTTATAGGATTTTGTTTCTACACATTTTCAACGCAAATGCTCGACCTGTGAAATTTTTTATGAGACTATCACTGTAGTACAAACTGGTGTCGTAAATATTTCGGTAAGAAAGCTAAGTGACCTTGGCGTAATGCATTATGGGCGACCAGCTGTGCGAGTCGCCTGGAGAAAAAGCCATTAGGTGGAAACAAAAGAGACCATTAACCTCGCTATTGACATTCCTTTGTAGAAAGCATCGCAAATAGGACACGCTCAAACTAGAAAACATATGATTACACTGTGGAGCTCTTAATTTATGATATTTACTAAAATTCCTAATGAAATGATGAGAAACATTTTACATCTATTGTCTTTCTAGTTGAGAGATTGCTGATTTTGTTTAATATCTGGTTTCCAGCTGTGTTGCAGCATTGGTTTTATAAAATAAAATTAAGTGCATTTGCTAATGTGAACACCTTCTGCCAACAGCTCTATTAAATAATAATTTTATGATCCACATTCTTCGAAAAAGGAGCACTTGGAATGGAAAGAACAATAAGAACGGATTAATAACAGTAACTACATACATAATTTTCTTTTCAACTACTTGGTAACTTTTTGGTAGAGTAAGTTATCGTGATGCATCACTCTAGTGTTAACATGTGACATAGGTATTAGACATGGCCATCTTTACTGTAATATTTTTTCTGCTTGAGCTTTGTCATGTTTAGGTAGAAGTTATAGCATTTGCTGCTACTGTTTGCCAGGCATCGTGTTACTGAATTTGACTTTGTATTACTGTGTTAAGCCAGTTTTACTACTGATTTATTTTTCTTGTTTGCTGCACATCGCCTTATATTAGTTGTAGTACTGCAATTACTTTGCTAATTTATATATACTGCCACTTGATTTGCCAATTTCCATTTTTTTGATCTTGCTGTTTATGTAAATTTGTTATGTGCTGCTGCATTGCCTCGTTCCTTAGTTTAGCATCTGAGCTCTGTAGATTTAAGTTAGCTTAAGATGGGGTAGGCTATATAGGAGAACGAGTTGTGATGAATTGGAAGAAATGCATTGAGAAGCTATAAGAAAATGGTTTGGCCAAACAAGTATTTTGAAAGAGGATATGAACAAAAAAGTAGGGTTTAGGGACAATAGGTTTAGGTAGGATTATCTTGGAAATAGATGATAAGGTAAGATAATGGAAAATAAATAATAAGGTAAGAAATTTGTGAACATATAAATACAGAAAGCATGGTTGGATAGGATTTTTTTGGTGGAAACAAATGTTGAAATAAGGCGAAAGATCTATGGAATGAAGTTTTGGGTTGGACTGCAGTACCAAATGTTACACTGAAAACAAACCCTGCCCTTTCCTCTTGTGTTATTCCGCTATGTGTTTGTGTAGCCTTGTGTATTTGTGTTCTTCCCGTCTTTATGTGTTTAGCTGATAAGAGTTATGTTGTAGAATTTTTCTAATAATATGTTATTTTCTTTGTAAAGATGTTTAGACATTATTTATCTGTTCTGTTATGTTGCTCATATGTGAAGTTGATGTTTCAAAAGGTATTCTGATCTTTATGTATGTACTTATGTCATAATTCCTGTTACACTGATGTATATGTCTATTTCTATTCTTTTGTAAAGCCTGTATTAGTACAAATGTTATCTGTATTATTATGTTTTCATGATGTTTTCTGTATCTCTGTAATTGTATTCTCATGTTATAAAATTGTAATGGACACCAGTTCATCAAATTAAGTAACTTCTAAGCACATATTTCACTGCACACATTTCTGTTGGTCATAGTATATGCACAATATGTGAAAAAACAGGAGGACTGTTAGTGTTTGCACGTGTGTTAATAATTCAGCAAGGGACTGGATAACAGCATTGCTGGTTCTGAGGACAATTCCAAAACTTTGTGAGTGCACAACTGGTGGTTTATGGACTTGCTATATTCTCTGCAAGACTCTTTTATGGTGATTGTGCACCTGCACAGTCGCAATAGATGGCTGCTGGCCGTCTCTACAAGGACTATGGTGGGTCTGCATCTTTGATGGCCCACCAATACCGTAATCTCTAACAAGACTACAGTGGTCTGCTCTGTGATGACTTACCTACCAATATTCTTCAAAACTTCGACTGACTGTGCTGTGGGTTTGCTCTGTTATGGCCCATTATCTGTCTGCATGTCAAGAGTCAGCACTGTCTTTCCGTTGGAAGGACAACACTACTTCTTCAAGACTGCATGGAAATCCACTACTTCCGTGTTCATTCTCTTTTACTGCTCAGACTTTGAGAAAAACACTGCAATTTTACTGTGATGAACGATCAGAGTTGTCTTTAGTGAGAAAATTTTAGCTTTTGACTACCATTGTATCAATAAGTGTGTGCATTTGATTTATTTGTTACTGTAATTGTGGAAAAATTTTAACAAATATGAATTGGCCAGTGCCCAAAACGATTTGTAAATTTTTTGTGGGGAGCATGGGGGATATGTAAGTAAGCTGTTTAGGTTTTCTTATTGGTAATGCCACGTAGTGCTCTGTATGAAAATCATTAGCTGTGCTGTGTGCAGTCTGTGGCTACTTTGCATTGTTGTCTGCCATTGTAGTGTTGGGCAGCTGGAAGTTAACAGCGCGTAGCATTGCACAGTTGGAGGTGAGCCGCCAGCAGTGGTGGATGTGGGGACAGAAATG